>NC_081439.1:118394871-119759871 GCF_949786415.1 Peromyscus eremicus
AGGATGGGGATGGAGGCTGAAGTCAGGTTGTAAAATTAATAGATGCATAAAAAAGAGGAGAAAAAGAATTCACCTTTAGTAATAATCACATAAGAAATGCTATTAAATAAGAATGCCAATATGAGAAAATTACATATACACAAAACATGTTCAGCTATTTTACTCACAGAAACAAATATAATAAATACAATCTGTTAAATGCAGCCTCTCAGATATCCACGCACATTAATGATTTATATAAGATCACCATGTACATGTGCAGTCACATATATGCAGACATACTTGCATAAATGTGTGTACATGCTCATATACATACATGTATACACATGCATATGTTTTCCTCAGCTATGTGGTAATTGGCCCTGGAAACAAAGACCCTCCAGTAGCAATGAGCACATCTTGCATCTACATCTTCATCTTTAATACTATTTCCCAGAAAAAGAAACAAAGGTTCCTCAGGAAAATGGCTAGGAGGAAGTTATTTTTTAAAATCTTAACAAATATCACAATAGAGTAGTTAGTTTGAAACATCAAAGTAGTTAAGAATAGCGATTGGAATACAGAGGCTAGAGAGATGGCTCAGAGGTTAACAGTGACTTCATGGATACCTGCACTGATGGACACATACCCACACAGACACATATGCAATTACACATAATTTTAAAATAATAAAATCTTTTTAGTCTGGTGTGGTAACTCACACCTTCAATCCTAGCACTCAGGAGGCAGAGATAGGGGGATATCTATGAGTTCTAGTCCAGCCTGGACTACATAGTAAGTTCTAGGCCAGCCAAGGATACATACTGAGACCTTGTCTCAAAAAAAAAACAAAACAAAACAAAAAAAACCCTCAAACAAACAAAAGTAAATAAATCCCTTTTTTTAAAACCCTTTACAGGACTGGAGAGATGGCTCAACAATAAGAATGCTTATTGCTCTCACAGAGGAGCAGGGTTTGGTTCAGAGCATCCATATCACGTTACTCATTAGCACCTATAACTCCAGTTCCAGGGGATGCAATATCCTCTGGTCTCCACAGACGCATGCACAAATGTGCTATAGATAAGCTGATACAAACACACACAGAGATAAAAAATAATCTTTTAAAACAAAATTCTTTTTTAAAAACAGTACAGCAATGAGGGCTAGGACAATAGCTCAGTCAGTAAAAGTGCTCCTCACATGGGCATGAGGAGCTAAGTTCAATACTTAGAACTTACATTCTTAAAAGTCTGGCGTGGCGGCGTGTGCCTGTAATCCCAGGGCAGGAGTGCTAGAGACAGGAGGACACAGAAGGCTCTCTGACAAGCCAGCCAATGAGAAACTGTCTCAAAAACCAAGATGAATGTTTTTATGACCTCTGACCTCCTCAAAACCATACACACACACACACACACACACACACACACACACACACACAAGAGAAAGAGAGAAAGAGGATATATTACACAGAGAGAATAGCAATGAATCATAAGCCATGAAAATTCTAGAGATGTGTGGACTTGCTTTATCACAGTTCCTATGGTAGATAAGTAAATACTAAAAGATTATTACTGAAGGCTGCCGGAATAAAGATCGACGCAGAGAAGAATCAACAGATGCTGTATGGACAATGCTGTATGCATTCTGATGAGGAACCTAGATCCTTTCCATCTTCTTCCCATGTATTTACTACTAGTTACAAGAAGAGAAAGAGCTATGAAACAGTGAAGAAACAGAACAATACTCGCACTGCTTAATCCAAGTCCACATCAGCAAAGTGGTGTAAATGGATATTTCTTACCTCTAGATGTGACACATTGAAAAGAGCACATCACTTGTGCAGTGTTCTAGTTGTCTATACGTAGACAATCTAATCATGAAAACATGGTAAATAAACTCAAAATGAACAAATTCTACTTCTAAATTGGACTGTATCTTTCAAAATATTAGCAGTGTAAAATTTCTTAAAAATCTAAAAATGTTCTATATTCAAGGAGATGAAATAGACCTAACATCTTAATGTATTAGTAGACCCGAGACTAGGCCTTATATTGAAATAAAAGAGAAAAGGTATATTGTAAAGTACTGAGAGCCCAGTATGGCAGCACACACCTATGATCCTAGAGATCTCAAGAGACAGAGGCAAAAGGATCACAAGGTCAAAGCCAGCCTAAGCTACATAATGTAGTAAGATCTTATTTCCCAAGAGGAGCACAAAAATAAAAATGAAGAGGACTGATGAGATAGCTTACCGGGTTAAGGCGCTTACTGCCAAACTCAGTGCCTAGAATCATACAGCAGAAGGAGAGCACCAACTCTAGCAAGTGGTCCTCTAACTTCCATCCACACCCATTATTAGGTTAACTGACAGAATTAGAATAATGATGACAGATAATATAAAGGTCTTGTACTGTTATTGAATGTCATTCTGATAACTGAACTATGACTCTGTAAGACAGTGTTCTTACTGGAAGAAAAGACAAAACATTTAGGAGAAACTGGCCATCCCTACGGCATGTGGTATCTAAAGATCAATGGGTATTGTTTCCTTGGAAAACTATCTTATAGCCTGAAAGCACTTTGTATTGAAAAAGTTTGAAGGACAAACATAAAAGTAGAGAAATACTCTGTCCCTGTCATACTCGATGACATGTCAGTGTTTTGTCACAGTGGAAGAAGTGACAGCTTGGTTGTTAGCAGAGCTTTTTTTGTTCCAAGGCAAGGAATTCGTCTCCTTTATTCTCCCCAGGATGAAAACTGGCATCTTGAAAGACTGGCCTTCTAACACTCAAGAATAAGGGCCTCCACCACAAGGAAAGAACAGTTTCAACTGACCTCTTGAAAGTCTTGCTCAAACTTCCACAGTTGCAGATACTGCTCCATTTTTAGCTGGTGTTTTTCCCAAAATCCATCAAAAGCAGTTTCCATATCATGCACTTGAGCCAGCAACCTTAACAAACAAAAGCCAAAGAATTATTTTAAAATAACCATTTTGGAGGCAGGTATGTAGCTAAACCTGGTCTGCTCATTAAGATTTTAAACACTCCCAACCAACACGATGTACTGTAAGGCCATGGGCTCAAAGTGACAGGGCCAAGTGAGCATAGACTGAAATCTCTGAAACTGCAAGCCAAAATAAATATTCCCTCCATAAGAACAATAAAGAAAGGAAGAAAGAATGAATGAATTATAGCAAAGGCCCAGCATGGTGACACACATCTTTAATTTAATACTTAGGAGCCAAAAATGCAGATCTCCATAAGTTTAAGTCCAGCCCAGTTTACATGGAATTCCAGGCCAACCAGAGCTACATAGTGAGATCCTTTCTCAAAGAAAATAAGGAATTATAGGCAAAAATAGTCTGTGACACTATGACACTTGGCTCGGGCAAAGAAAAATCAATGTCTGGGGAACTTAATTCCGCAAGCAAACTAATGTCTGCAGACCAACCCAGAGAAGAAGTTCCCAGACTTCCAGAAGTCCAGAAATACTTTCATACCTAACAGCAACAAACAGTGTAAAATTTCTAGTTTGAAAATATAAGTAAATTTTAAAAGAAGGGACTGCTTACTTATTAATAGTTTGCCAGTCACCACTTATATGCTGAGGACATTCAAGACTTGAACTGACAGTTTCTTCAGTGTTAGGCACTTGCAGGTTCATGAGCAGAACTTTTCCTTCTTTGGTTACAGCTGTTAAGTCATTCTATATAAAGGAACAACAGGATATGTCAGTCAGTTAGTAATCACACACAAATGACTTGAATAGAAGGGAATATACAGGTGCAGAAGGTGTATGGTTCAGGAGATAGAAGCAATTCTAACACAGCCTTTGCTTTCATAGTATTTTAGCATCACAGAATCTGCAAGTGTGAGGCTCTGTGGCCAGGAAGATGGCCCAATTGGTAAAAGTGCTTACCTTTGAAACATGAAGGCCTGAGTTAAATATCCAAAACATACATTAAAATAAAAATAGGTAGCATAGTGTAAATTTATAATGCCTGTACAAAGGAGGTTAATCTAAGCAGATCCCTAGGGCTCACTGGTCAGCCAACAGAGCCTACTTGGTTCTAGGCCACTGAAAGACCCTGTCTCAAAAAACAAGGTAGGAAGCTGGAAAGATGGTTCAGTGGTTTAAGAGCACTGACTACTTTTCCAGAGGACCTGGGTTTGGTTCCCATCACCCATATGGTGGCTCACAACTGTCTATAACTCCAGTTCCAGGGGATCTGACATACTCTTCTAGTCTCCATGGGCACTGAATGAATATGGTGCACAGACAACAGGCAAGCAAAACATCCATATACATTAAAAAATAAAATAACAAGCAAAAACAAGGTGGATGTCAATGAGGAAGAATAATATCCTCTGACATTCACACACATGCACTTGCATACCTATGGTCTAAACACACAAATGTGAGGCTCAAAGAAGCTCCTGCCTTACAAACGGGGACTGGAGTCTTCAGTTGGTGAAACAGACGTTAGAGACAAAAGTACCAATCATGTTGTTTCTAGTTTCCTGTTACAGACAGCAAGTTTCTAACCAATCTTGTTCTATTCTGCTACAATTTTTAATGTTTTTAGATAAAACCATATTAACAACTACAATAACAATAACCACAGTAACAACTACAATATCAGAAATCATAAAGTTACAAAGCAGATTTAATGCAGATTCAGAAAGAATCACATACCTTTCCTACTAATCATTAATTATTACCAATCACTTCCTGCCTTAAGTCTTATTTTAGTTCACATCTGGATTTAATTAACACTGTGAAGCACATGCTTGGGAATTTTATAAACATAGACCTTCTTCAGATATCTAAATGATCAAAGATTTCCTTCAAAGGTCAAAAGGACTTACAAAGTTATGAGTAGATATTTGGCATAAAGAATAGGTATGGCAAAATGGAAGAGTATGTAATCAACATGTATAAGGCCCTAAGTTTAATTCCCAGCACCAAGAAAATTAAAAATTAAAAAAATCAAACTAATATTAATAAAGCATAACCTATGTGCTAAAAATCTATTGCATGTATACTACATACTTAGCTCATTACATCATCCCTACAGCTGCATACAAATTAGTCATGCAAGCCAAGCCATGAGTGGTGTCACATGCTTATAATTGGTGAAAACATAAGAATCTACTGATTTAAGGACGACTACAGCTGTGAGTTTAAAAATCAGTCTAGGCTACAAGAAACTCTGCCTCTAACAATCACAATAGTCATGTATCATCATTACCATCATCATCATCACAGCCATCACCTTATTGCATACAGGGTTTTGCTTTTACATTACAGTGCAAACATTTGGTTTCTCACATCTTAATTGAAACATTGCACCCTATATAGAACTTAAAATTGCCAGGGCACCCAACATGGATATTATGGGTGAGGGAGATAAATAATACTCAGATGCCTGATTTTCCTTGTGCAAATTTTCCTACACTTTGAGAAAAGTGCCTCTAAAAGTCAAATTGTCAGAACTGTTCCTCTCCTCCAGACAGAAATGAGTAGAACAAAATCAATTCCCCAGGGGACTGGAAAGATGCCTCAAGAGATGCATTTGCTTCTCTTGCAGAGGACCCAGATTCAGTTCCCAGCATCCACATGGCAGCTGACAATCACTTATAACTCCAGTTCCAGGGAAACTGATGCCCTCTTCTGGTCTCTGCAGGCACCAGGTACACTTGCGGGGTACAGACATACATAGAAGCAAAACACCCAAACATATAAAGTAAAAATAAAAGAAAAATATTTTCAATGTATCCTGCATCTTCCCTATGTAAAAATCAGGGTGAAATGAATATGTCAAACACTTTCCTGGAACAATAAATGCCATGTGGCAGGGTGTGATGGTGCACACCTGTAACCCCAGAACTCAGGAGGTTGAGAGAAAACGATTCCAAGTTTGAGATCATCCTGTTCTACATGGTGAGAACCTAGTTCAAAAGCCGAGAGCTTAGGGTTGCAGCTTAGTGACAGAGTTTGCCTAACATTCAGAAGGCCCTGGATTCCATTCTTAATATGACACAAAAGACTACAAGCAGCAGGATGACCAGGTGAAATCTGTGTGCTCCTCTTCTAGTCAGACATACCTTCAACACATGATACCTTTCAGCACGAACTGCCAGAATCTCTTCTATTAAAGGAATATCATCTGGTAGCTCTGTTTCAGCCAGTTCTGTTCCAAAGGATTGCAACATCTGAGCCATTTCTTTCACTGTAACAGCAAACTTTTCTATAGCCTGTAAAAAGCCAGAGGATCTTTGATGGAAACTCTGACAACATATCAAAATTTGGATCAGTAATTTGGATTGCTCTATATATGGGTATAAACAAACATGTACACTATGAACTCTACTAAGAAAAATTGGCACTACCCCTGACAATTAAAGCTAACTCTGCATCTAAACCTCCAAGAGACTATTAAAAAGCAGTGTTAAAATCCTTGAATGTGTATTGCTATATTCCTGAACTTCTTCCTTGGACATTTGTGGAAACTCTTTCTAAAAGATGCCATGTACTGAGGACTTCGCTGTACGGCCTTGGACATCAGTGTCTTCTTCCTTTATCAAACTCAGCACTTAACAAAACTGCTTTATAATAAGTTCATTTCTAAAGAGACATGAGAGCAGCAATGTAAATGGATATTTACTAGTGTTTTTGATCATCACTCCACAAAGCATGATGATCTAAGGAACTGGAGAGCACGTTGTCACAACAATTCGTTGCAGATACTGCCAAAGATCTGAAATTGTTATCCCAAAGGTGCCATTGCCCTAAAACAGCAAGGAAGACTGCACTATTTTGTTTCAAAATCAATCCCTCAAGGAAGACAAGGGAAATGTAGACACAACATAAACCATCTGTTAGGCAGGCATCTCAAGATATTTGCTCTTTCATTTAGGGCAAGGCACTGCTCACTCTAACAGTTAACCTTCATGTGAACACCTGAATTGCTGAATGAATCTGCCAAACACACAGTTTGAATGAGGACTAGGAAATGTGACCCTGGTTTAGTGGTCATCATTATTTTCTTCAGAACAGTTCTCAGATCGTGAAATTGGAAGTCAAGACACTTAAACCACAGGCTTTATTCTACCTGGGAGGCCACAGCCCTTATCTCTTTGAAAGTCTCTAAAATAGGACTCTGACAAATCTAATAACCTTGGGAGTGCCACTAGGCTGAAATGAATATACTTGCATTTTCTGAGGATCTCCATATACCAAGCAGTGAGTCAAACATTTTGTACTCATTATCTCATTTAATCTTCCCAAGATCCCTATGAGGTAATATACTATCAATCTCATTTTATAGATAAAGACTTGGAGAGGTGGTATATATTGTCCAAGATCCAAGTGCTAGGATGTGAACCCAAACCCTTTGTCTCTTTCTTACTACCTGATCACAGGAAGGGATGGGCAGAGAATTCTCTCCTTTTTCCCTAGGCCTCTCCTTCAATTGCCATCCTTAGTGACTCTTCATCATTTCTAGATATCTCTCATAGAAGAAAACCAAAATGTTGAGTGATATATGTATTTGAAAAGTAGGAGACCCAATACTGCTTTTCCCAAGTAGGAAAAATTTCTAGATAGAATGAAGGATAGGCTCTACAATAAGGGCAGAAGCAACATACATTTCTGAAGATGATCCATTCACTGTGGCAGTACTGCAAGGTGCCGCCTAACTCAGGGGATAATTGCTTGTCATCAATGTATGTCAGCAAATCACTAACTGAGCTCAGCATAACAACCTATGTAAATAAGCAAGAAAGACACTGTTAACTGCCCTTCATGACAGCCCTCCATCAAACTGCAAAATGAATTTCAGTAAAATTTAGCAGAGCATCATCCGGTATAAATGCTTCAAAAAGTTCTTTCCTGTGCATGCCCCCCACACCTGGATGCACAGGTGTGCATCTTCAGATAACAACAGTTTTTATTTACAAAACGTTTCGGTCAACCAAATTAGCTTCTACAGAAACCCAAACACCCTAATTCTTCTGTCTAAAAGGTTTCATTATTAATGAGCAATCTTGTACACATACAAATACATGCACATGTATACACACATACACACACACACACACACACACACACACACACACACACACACAAAGACATTCTGTGCTCAGAACAAAAGAATTTTCTGTAGTAAGTTATGATTCAGGTATCAAATTTTATAAGCACTGTATTTCAAACAATAAAATCTGATAAAGATATATTTTCAAAATAAAGACCATGGTACTCTGAGCTAGCCTAGTGTCATGGTATTTTGGATCCATAAACCATACAATGTTAACTGAAAATAAAAATTCCTAAGCATATACACACAAAGATATATGCACACATCTATAACATATAACATATATTTTTCAAAAGGTATTGCCCTGTTAAAAGTTGCCTGAACTAGTCCTTTTCAACAGTAGAAGCAGATGGCTGTAGGACATTTCAGAATTAAATTTTTGAGAGAGAAATTTTAAGTGTTACATGGACACATGTAAAACAAACAGTATAGGATACAGAATACATAAGCATTAGAAGGACCAAAGATTCAAGCAATAATCTTACTGGTAACTTCAGCATAAAATCCTCCTGGCTAAATCGAAATCCAATGTCCGTGAAAGTCCGTTGAAGAAAACTGGTAGGACGTAAAACCAGGACTAAGTGTAAGTTCCCAGGGAAAGAGGCCTGTAGCAAGAAAGAACAAAAGAGTCAGCAGGTACACAATTGACAAGACAGACTCCCAATTGGCCACAAATCAGAAGACATGCCATTGGTGGAAGCAAACTTTGAAGTCACAGAAGTCAGTAAAAGGCCAACATGTTTAAATGAATGATGATAATATCTAAAAAACATGGAAATGGAAATAAAAATAACATAGGGTTGTTGGGCCAGATCCTGACAATGTTCCAGTATAAAATTTTCTTACAAGATACAAGCAGATCCTAAGCTGCAAAGAACTAGGCTCTGAAGCTGTATCTTGAAGTTAGTTTTGTTTTTAATGTTTTCTTTCTTTATCATTGATATATAAATATTTGTATTTATTCATATCCTATGCTACTATAATTTGATACATACATATATGTGTGATGATCACATCATTAATTAACATTTCTTTTACTTCAAACATTAGCATTTCTGTATTAGGAATTTTCAAACTCTTCTAGTTATCCTGTAATTACAAAATGTAATTAATCCTGCCTTACAGGACAACAGAACTACTTCCTCCTCTTTAACTGTGCACTGCTACCTATTATCCAAACTCAGTGTATATCTCTTCCCCCTCTCCCTTCCCCTTCCTATACTAAGAGACTCCTAGTCTATGTTCCACTTCAAGGTGATCAACTTTTGTAGCTTCTACCAATGAGGGAAAATACGAAATTGGCTGTCTTTCTGTGCCTGGCTCGTTTTACTCAATAAAATTTCCATCTCCAGTTCCATCCATGTTACCAAAAACAACGGATGGTATGTCACAGTTTTACAGCATGTATACAACATTTTATCTTTTCATACATGGATGGATATCTTGCATGGTGCCACACATTGCCTATTGATAGTGCTGCAAGCAATATGATATGCAGGTATCCCTTTACAATATTCATTTCAATTTCTTTGGACTTATCCATAAGTGGGGTTGTTGGATTATATGTTAATTGTATTCTCAATTTTTTTGAAAAACAACTGTACTGATTCAATTCCTACCATGTACAAGGGGTATCTCCTCTCTTCACCTTTGTCAGCATGCTATTTTTGGTCTTTTGCATATTAGCCATTCTAGTCTTATTGTGATTTTGCTTTGCATGTCCCTGATTAGCGATGTTGATCATGTATATACACCTGTTTGACATTTGTATAACTTCTTTTAAGAAATGATATTCATATCATTTGCCTGCTTTTAATTAGGCTCGGCTTTTGAGGGGTGTTTTGTTTTATTTGTTTTTATTTTGTTATTGAGGTTGGGTTTTTTAATAGTGGGCAAACAGTTTAAAAATATTATTTCTATTCTGTAGGCTATCCCTTTGTTGTGTTCATTGTTTCCTCTTTTATACAGAAGTTCTTTTCATTAATTTAATCCTGTTTGCTTTTTTTATGCTTTGGGGCCTATATTATATACCAATTCATTTAAGAATGCCTCCTATATTTTTTGCTGGTGTTAATAGTTTCATAGTTTTGAGTTTTTGTATTTAGGTCCTTGATCCAAATTGAGTTAATTTTTTTATGGCAAAAGATAGGAAACTAGTTTCTTTCACATTATGTACGTCTCCACTGCCATTTTATTATATGTGCTCTTGGTGCTTTTTGTTGAAAACCAGTTGACAATAAATTTCTGGGTTCTGTTCCATTCCATTGGTTCAAATACCTGCTTTTATGCCATGAATTTGCTAAATTTGAAGTCAAATTGTATTTACTTCCTGTAAGAAAGAAAACAGATAATGGAGCAGCCAAAGGGCTCAGCAGTAAGGCACTTGCTCTGCAAGCCTGGAGACCTGAGTTACATCCCCAGAACCCACATGAAGTTCGAAGGAGAGAATTGACCCCACAGAGTTGTCAGCGCCCCCCACACATACATACCATGGTAATGACAAACTTTAAAAGAAATTTTAAAAACAGAATTAGGGGGCAAGTCCTTGGAATACCCAAAAAGCCAAAGGGAGCTGAAATATTGTCTATCTATACTAAACAACTGATAGAAACTATATCATAGAATCATATTTTTGTTTTCATCCAAGAAAGTCTTCTTTTCATCGCTATGTGCTCACTCCATGCATTTAAATGAAAGATGATCAAGCCCTTTTGGGCACTGAGGATACACAAATTAATTAAATGCTGTCCCTTCCCAAGAAAATGACAGTATAATAACTGAGTTTATTAGTAATCAGTACAGCATGGTAAGTCAAAAAATAAAACAAAAGAATTAGAATAATGTACATAGGAAGAAATATCACAGAAGCTGTGAAACATGAGAGGGACAAAATGGCCTTGAAGAAAAAAGAGGAATTAATTGAATCAAAATGCCATCTGAATTTTTCAGTATTTTGTGATGATATTTTATTTGTGCTCAGCTTCTAGAAAAAAAGGCTGGCACACAGTAGACAGTTGTTCTAGCTTTGATTTCTGTAGCTGTAATAAAATACTCTGACTATAAGTAATTTAGGATTTAGAGTTTAGTTTATACTGCCAGGTTACAGTCCATCACATGGTGAACTCAAAGCCGAAAGAACGTGGTGGGGAACTGGTCACATGCACAGTCAAGAGCAGAGAGAAAATGGATGCACCATGATGACTTGTTTACTCAGCTCACATTCTCCTCTCTTACACAGTTCAGGATCAGCTGCCAAGGGGATAGTGGTGTCTAAAGTGAGCATGGTCTTCCCCCACTAACAATCAAAACAATCTTCTATAGGTTAACATGATCTTTATAATTCCTCATTAAGGCCCTATTCCCAGGAGATTATAGATTGTGTCAAGTTGACAGTTTAGGCCAACCATCACAGCAGTGAAAAATAACTGCTATATAAAGAAATTCCAAACTAAAAGACAGGAATTACTATGCAAGATTGGCTATGGAAAGAAACAGCATGGCCCAATATAAATATATCAACACATATTAATTGCCTACTCTATGCCAAATATTTAGCCAATGGTTATAGTTCTACTTCACCATAGTTCAGTGAATGAGTTAAGTTGCCCTTTTTACAAATAAAGTGAAGCTCAGAGTGTTTAATTAAGCATAACCCATGAAGTCTTGACTTATGCTAAGTCTGTGGCCTTAGTCATTGAACTATTCCACCTCTTGAAGATGCCTCATCAAGAAAGGTAGAGAAAAAGGACTCTGAAGGGAGAAGATGTTGGAAGGGCAGGCAAAAACCACAACAGGAGCTGGTGTTTCCCCCCTTAGAAGTTAAGGAAGACTCTAGGACCTTTTGAGTATTAGAGCACCATGGTCAGATACATATTTTTTTTTATTTTAAAAATTTTCTGGGTGTTAGGAATTAAACCTAGAGCTCTATAAAAGTGCCCTACCATGGAACTACATTCCTAGCCATGTCCTCTTAGAAAGATCTCATGAGCCTTGAGAAAGAACTGAATTCATATACAATAAAACCAGACTTGAGAAGACCTTGAAGAATGGTACAGTAATCCAAGTCAGATCATTAACCAGAGCAAAAGTAGCAGGAGTCATGGCAAAATTCAGGAAATGGCATCATAAAATCATAATGATTAAGTGTACTTGACGAGAAAGAGGGACTCAATGAAATACATCCCAAGATTTGAGATTTGAGTAACCCAGAAGGGAACAAAAAAAGAAGCATAATTTATGAAGGCAGGCAAGATTCTGGTTCCTTTCTGTAGATATGTGTGTTGGAAGAGCCAACAAGGCATTCTCACGAGATCTATAAGATAGTTCTCTCTAGGAAAGGAGGGAAGAAAGGTCTCATCTGGGAGTGTGGTCATCAACCTCAAGAGGGAAGATTAAAGCATAACAAAGCAAACTATATAAAAAGTTTTCTTCAAGTATACTCATTTTAAGCATAATACAGTACTAGCAATTGAACAACGCTATAAAACAAAATTAACAATGAGTTTATGTAAACTCCCTGCACCCCTGTTCAATTTAGTTTTGCAGTTAAAACTACTCTAAAAAAATAAAGCCTATAAAAAATAATAACATTATTGAGATATAAAACCTAGATCTCAGGGCTGATAAATAAGGCAGCAGTAAAGAGCACTAGTTGCTCTTCCAGAGGACCCAAGTCTGGTTCCAAGCACCTGTCAGGCAGCTCACAATCATCTGTAAATCCAGTGCCAAGGGATATGTTACCTTCTTATTGCCTCCTTAAGTACTACATGTACTACATGCATGTGGTGCACAGAAGTACATTCTGACAAACCCTCATAAATATAAAAACAAAATCTTCAAAAAAATTTAAGGCCAGCTTGGTCTATATAGGAAGTTCCAGGTCACCCAGAGTTACATAGTGAGACCCTGTCTAGAAAAAGAGAGAGTGAGAGCGAGAGCGAGAGCGAGACAGAGACAGACACAGAGACAGACACAGACACAGACACAGAGACAGAGACACAGACACAGAGACAGAGAAGGAGGAGGGGACGGAAGGAAAGAGGAGAGAAGGGGAGAAGAAAAAGAAAAAATGGCTCAGTGATTAAGAGAACTGGCTGCTCTCCCAAAGAACCCAAGTTCACTTCTCACCTTCTCTACATCAAACATCTTACAAGTGTCTATAACTCAAGTTCCAGGGAATCCAAAGCCCTTTTCTGGCCTCTGAGTACACTTATACATGCAGGTGCATACACACACACACACACACACACACACAAATTAAAATATATAAAGTATTTAAATGGAATAAAATAAAAACACATATATCATATAAAAGTTTGATTTCTTGTTTCTATTGAGAAATCAAAGACTAGACAGTGCTTGGTCCCATTTTCCCAACATGACAATCCTTGACTGGGACTGACAGGTTAGTACCTCATTTTTGGATGGTCTCTTGTTCGCCACAGTGCTCACCACTTTGACTTCCTGTTGCCGCTCAACATAAAGGAAGTGTCCTAGTGGACATTTGCTACCATTTAGGCTATGTGTTTACTAAACCCTGACCACTTCACATTTACACTGTCTTCCTCACATCTGCTGAGGCATTTAAATTTGTCACCTTTGCTTCCCGTTTCAGGCTTACAGACTGAACTGTAAACTGACTCTTCTACCACCCCCATTATGTTTCTCCAAATTTGTCTTGTTGATAGAGTCTGCTTTTGCAGTTGGGTAAACTAGTGTTTTAATTCTATTTGATACTTGATAAAAATCTCAGAGTACAGATTTCTTATTGTTGCTGGAAGTAATAGCTAAAGCTTAGTGATTAAGACAACACAAATTACTGCTGTGCTTCTGGAGATCCAAAGTCTAAGATTAGTATCACTGGACTAAAATCAAGGCATCCTGGGGTGGATGCATTCCTTCTCAAGGCTCTAGATAAGAATCTATTGCCTTGACATTTTCCGTTTCTAGGGACTGTCCATCACTTCTTTGGTTTATGACCTCCGCTTCTGTCATTACATCTTCTCTGATGCTTTCTCCACTTCCTTTCCTTTTTTATGATACTCAGGATGGAACCCAAGGCCTCATACATGCAAGATAAGATCTTTACTACTGAGCTAAACCTCAATTCCTCTCTTTTGATAATGAATATCCTTCTGATTATATAAGTCCTACCTTGGAAATTTGGGATAATCTCCCAATCTCAAGATTTTTTTTTTTTTTATGATCAATGACAGAGTCTCATGTATACCAAGTTGGCTTTGAATTTTCTGTCACAAACTTCAGATCCTCCTGTCTCTAACTCCCTAATATAGCCATGTGCTACCACATCTAGTTCATGCTGTACTTCTGGGTGCAACCAGGATGTTGTGCATGCTAGATAGGCAGTCTACCAATTGAGCTACAATCCTAGCTTCTTCAAGATTCTTCATCACACTAGATAGTTCCTTTTACCATAGCCTATTCATAGGTTTGAAGGTTCGGGCCATAAACATACAAAAATTGATTATTCTGCTCACTCTACTCAGTTTCTCCAGTTGCTAAATGAAGATGGAAATAGAACCTCTTCACATTAAGAAATTAGCAGAGTGTTTTAATAATGTTCACTGTGAGTGTGAATCTCAGGATAAGCATTTAGTAAATACTAATACTTCTACCCTTGCACCAGTGAGGCTTAGAAGTCCTGAAAACAATCTTTTAAAATAAATCTGCTTTAAACATAATTTTTGTTTGCTCGCTTGCATGTTAAAGAGTATATGTGCTGGGAATTTATGGTGCATTCCTAGCATGAGGTCTTGGGTTCGTTCCCCAGTACCACAAAACAACAAAAACATAATCTGAAAAAAGAAGGGCTGTGAAAAGTATTCGTGTAAGGGTGTAGATTCACTTTTTACAAGACAATTGGCCTGTTCAGGGTTGATTAAGACAACAGATTTAGGATTGAAAACTCACTGTACTTGATTTGCATGTGAACATGGAAGATATAACTAATATGCCTGATCTGAACTGCATGCTTCAATTTCATAAAACAAATAACTGATAAATCACATGAACTGTTTAATGCAACTCACTTGTTGAGTAGCTGTCTAGCTATTACCCTCAAATGCCTACTAAATTTGAGATTAGCTATTGAGTTAGCATAATATCTACAAAGATAATTTCAGAATCATTCTATAGTGAAAAACACTGCAAGTGTAACTCTACAAGAAATAAAGGAACTACTCATGTTTTGATGGTACAATTTCCTTTAAAATAATGTCTTTGAGGTTTCTCTTCCTCAGTACTATATTGAAAAAATCCTAAGCAGGACTTCACTTTTCTAGTCCTCAGGAATTATTGGATACTAGAAATGTATTTGGAACCAGTGTTTAGAGCAGTAGCAGACAGAATGGTTTCTCAAATGAAGGGAGGGTTAACTGAAAAATGGCCCCTTAGGGGAATTAAGAGTTGGACAGCCATCCAATTTAGGTCTATTTATTTTATATTTTATTTACATTTGTGTGTGTGTGTGTGTGTGTGTGTGTGTGTGTGTGTGTGTGTGTGTGTTATATGTGCAGGAGCCCAAAGAGACCAAAGGAAGATATCAGAGGATATCAAAGGAGTTACAGTGGGCTATAAGCCACCTGACATGATTGCTGGGAACTGAACTCAGATCCTTTAGAAGAACAGCAAGTACTTTTAACTACTGAGCCATCTCTCTAGGCCCTAATTTATGTCTATTTATAATCATTGTTTAATACATTGATTTAATATTACATTCTTCTTCATTTACCTACCCATGAGTATCACATTTAGTTCTCTTTCTGTGGTGTAGTGTTCATTGTCACTTAAATGTTTGTGGATTTTCATAAGTATCTTAGATAGAATGTTAAGGCTCCCCGGTTGTGCTGGGTATGGTGGCTCATGCCTGTAATGCTAGCACTCAGGAGCCCATCCTGGGCTAATATTCTAGGCTAGCTTGAGCTGCTTACTAAGATGCTATGTCAAAAACAACCAGTTGTGAGTATCATTGCTCCAGGAGTCTAAGTTTTGTTGTGGCTTCTGTTGGTTGGTTGGTTGGTTGGTTGGTTGGCTAGTTGGTTGGTTTCTTTTTAGACAGGATGTTACTGTGTCACTTCTAGCTAACTTAGCTAGAACTTGCTATGTAGACCAAGCTGGCCTCAAATTCAGAGATCTGGCTATATCTACCTCCTGAGTGCTGGAATTAAAGGTGTACACCACCCTGTTTGGCAAAACCCAATTTTTTTTTTTTTTTTTTTTTTTGGTTTTTCAAGACAGGGTTTCTCTGTGTAGTTTTTGTGCCTGTCCTGGATCTTGCTATGTAGACCAGGCTGGCCTTGAACTCACAGAGATCAGCCTGGCTCTGCCTCCCAAGTGCTGGGATTAAAGGCATGTGCCACCACCACCCGGCGCAAAACCCATATTTTTAAAGAGGGGAAAACAAACGATAATTTTGTGAAAACATTGTAGAGTATAAACAAAACACATCTGTGGGCTACAATCACTGAATGAAAACATTCTTATATCTGAACATGGGCCAATATGAATAATATATTTTCACTCTTTCTTTGCTTGATATGAGAATCTAGATGGAACAGAGAAATCTGGAGAAAATTTAAACTGACAGGCCATGCAGATTAAGGTTAATTTGTCCATGTTTATGTGAAGAAAAGTATTTTATTTTATTCTCTGTATACAGAAATGCTTATTACTAAGAATTTCAAGATAATACATTTTAAATGAGCAATTTAATGAAAAAATCAAACAGCATATCATAACAGACATGCAGAGCACAGCAATCACAAACCATGACCACTGAGCTGTGATGTTTCAGTTTAGTAATACAGCATTTCTAAATGCTTTAAGAATATGTCATCTGTATGCTTATATAAACATGAAAAAGCACAATTTCTATTTTCTCCAAAATTAAACTCTACATTCTAAATCCATAAATCATTTTTAAAAACTTGTCAAAACAGCAAAGAGTAGTAGTCATAGATCAGTCTTATTTTATTTGTTTCCTCTTTTAAAAAAATAAAAACAAAAGATAGAAAGGCTGCTTGAGAAGAATCATTACTGATTTGAGTTTCTTGCAGACATTTTTATCTTTTGAGGTTCCAACACGCAGCTACTTAAAGGCACATATCTGTAACAGGAACATGCTGCCCACTGTTACAGGGCTTGGACTCATGTGCCCAATCACTCACTGCTCACAGCCCCAACTCAGCCATCTGCAGCACCTCTTGCTGGTTCTTCAAAAAAACAGACCCAAAACACATTCTCTATTATCTTGCCCTCCTAGAGAACAGATTTTCTTGCCCTTGACTCATCATACCAACCCCAGGACTGCCCAGGTACATGTCTTCACTAAGGCATAAACCTGATATGCCATTTAACTATTAAAGCCCTGAAAGTAGTTATTTGATATTCTTTTATGTAATATTTTTAGGGAGGCAATTCACTCATCCTATAGGGTTGTTAACTATCTCTTCTTCTTTAAAAAATCATATGAGCATTTTGTCTGCATGTATGTCTGTGTACCATGTGCTTGCCTGTTGTCCGCAAAGGCTAGAAGAGGGCATAGGATTCTTCATGACTGGAATTACAAATGGTTGTGAGGTGCCCTGTAGGTGCTGGAAACCAAACCCAGGTGTACTCTGGAAGAGCAGCTAGTGCTCATAACCATTTAGCCACCTCTCTAGTTACACAACATAGTGTTGCTTAATTACTATAAAAAAAAAACAGTTTCTATTCCTATAGCATTTCTTTTCTAACCTTTTGGGCAAAGAATGACAAAAATATTAAGGACCCTTGACTGAAAGTCATTACCTACATCGTAGGCTTGTTACACACACTGTTCAGTTTAGCCTTCCTACTATTGTATCACAGTAGGTATTATCCTTTCTTATAGATGTGAGAAGTGAAGCACAGTAGTGAAACAGTGGATCTAAGGCCTTTTTGAATTATAAATAGTTTTTTATAGACACCTATCCTTTCATATAAATACAGATTTACTCCTTGCAATTTAGAAATGAATTCATTTGACTCTACAAAATGGGACCAGTAACAATTTTTGAAGTTATGGAAAACAAGCTAGCATCATGTAGCCCATAGAATGGAAACGTATAATCTAATATCATGACAGTATATGATGTCATGGGAAAACCCCATGACCTGGAGCTATAGAGAGGAGTTTTCTATGGCAAGAGCCGCTTTCATTGTCTCCCCTAAACCCCTCCCCACTCTTCAAGAGTACAGAACATATGAGTTACTTAAAGTGTTGCCCAGCAACTTGCCAAGAGCCCTGGGGAGTAGGACAGTCCTCAGCAATACCCCTTCCTTGTGGTTTGTCCCTTTTGTCACATGTATCTCTTCTAATCCCCTCCTCATAGCTCAGCTAATCATTCAATTTCCACCAGGTAATCAGTTTAATCCTCTCTTGAGACTTTACATTCTACTCAACCATCTTGTTAGGCCTACCATAGCCTCCAGAATCAGCCCAAATCCAAAAATCCTTCCCAATTAAGCCATTTCGTCACTACTGGCGGGCCCCAATTTTTCACTCTAGTCAAGCAAAGCAAATTTTCCTACCACTCTAGCTCTAGGCTTCAGAACCAATCCAATCAATTGCATTTTAAGATACCTGTTCCTAGGGGGCCACTTAAAGTAATTCAGTTGAGGGAAATAAAAATCAGGGGGGAAAATCCAGAAAGGTAACAGATACACATGTAGTGACTTAAGGTGCAAACAAATGGCACCTGCCCTGGAAGGCCTTCCCCACTCCCAGCTTAAAGTTCTTTGGAAATAGATATTTACACTATACTTTACTTCTCTACTAGATTGAGAGTGCCTTTGGCCAGTAGCCATTACCTATTTACCACTGAAACTGGTGTCAGAGGAAGCACAGTGAGATACGCCTCTTCAATTACTATCTGTGTGCTGTATTTGTGTGTATTTTAAAGCGTGTATACATAAAACTAAATTTAGCATTAAGAAAATATGTATGCACAGAAAAGAATTAGGACCTTTCCAAAAGGTGAAGTCAAGGCACCTTTGATACTAAAACTGCTAATATTGCAAACACACACACACACACACACACACGCGCGCACACACACACACATTTTACATGCATTATAAATTGTCTGTCAAATGTCTGAAGCAATTATTCTCACAACATAAAATCATGTGTAGGACTGAATACATAACTTTATCAAAATAAATGTAATTTTTAAAGAACATTCTACGCTAAAACTCTTATTAGAAAAATCATTCACTCAACTATTGGCATTTGCTGTCAGTCAGCAACAATGCAATTCTTTTCTTTCCTTGTCCTAGGTTGGATTTTAATTTAGTTGAGTATTTTTCTATAAGTAATTTTTAACTTTTCATTTTTGTGTATGTTACCTCAATACTTGAGCAGTCAAGTTTGTATCTTAAGCCATTACAGCAATAACATCGTTTGTTGTTATTGTTTCTTAAGGTGACATTTAATGACTTGTGGATGACTGGTTTGTTGTTAAATTAGCCTAGGTTATTTCAGTGTTTCTCTAAAACAAATCTGAAGATCATGTTAGAAAATTTCTGGGTAATTTAGAATATTAATATATGAATGAATGAATGAATGAATGAATGAAATATAAGTAGGAAAGTTTATGGAAAGTAACTGAAGGAGGGACTTGAAAATTTTAGCTTATGTTGGAAAACAAGCCACTTTCCTGTCCCTTAAAACAGTTGGCAATGGGTAGAATTTTGCCCCTTGAAAGTGTACATTTGTAAAAGAATTGAAACTACAAAATATTCCTATATTATAGATGTTTAAATGTTTCCACTTTTAAAGTAACAGCTAAGCAGCATTGCCTTTTTAAGTGGTGATGAAATCGCCTCCAGACCCATCCAGGATATCACACTCTACTTAACTGGTGTCCAAAAAAAAGCATAAATCCTTTTGTTAAGTATTCTTTTAACTGGTGATTTAAAGCTATGCAAGCAAACAATTCTAAATTGCTAATACACTCTTAAACAAATAGCATGGCCAACAATGCTCTCTGATAAACTTGATGACATTTAGATTTTGAACAGATATTCTACTTCTTTTTCCTTAAATTACCCTAGGCCAGTCTCACAGTAATCACATCAATGCAATTCACGAAAATACAAGACTCCATTCTCCCCATCTGTCCTTAAAAGCCCCACTCAGCAGTTTGTGCTGTAGCACCATGCTGCAGCATCCCTACACTTGAACTTGGGAATAGCTTTTCCAGGACTGCAGGCAGAGCCCTTACCGCATTCCTTCTGAACCTCATCTTGCCTCTCGGGGGATTTGCTTCTGCCATCTCGCCTATACACAATTACACTCTTCTTTTCCGATTGTCAACGCAACATTGATGAAATACGAGCTGCTTCTTGGGTGGTATTTAAAACCAGCAGCCAAAAATCTCTATCAAACAAAGCTACGGCTGCTTCCATTACCACCGCGGCAGAGCTGCAAAAAAATCCACTATCCCTGATTAGTCAGCTGACAGATTCTTCCCTGCTGCTCATTGTAATTCAGAGTTGACACAGTCCCCCAACTACTTAGCCTGATTGAACCTTGTGGATTAGCTTGTGGTGGACTATTCAAGAAGATCAGGCATGTCCTAAGAGTGGGGGGAGAGAAAAAAAAACACTCTCCTCCTTAGGAACAGTCTGGATGGGACTGGCTTGCCTCTGCGTAGTTAGATTTTTTAAGGTGGAATGCTAAGATTCTTTGTGAAGGTAGTACTCACTGGTACCTTATCCTCTTGTCTTGTCCTGCTCTGAGACTTAAAATTCAATTCTATATTGTTTTACTACATTCTATTCTGGCTTTAAGTATTGAGAATCGTTACAGTTTATGAAGTTGTATCCTGACAATCTTGAAAAAAGAGAAGATGCATGCGAACTTTTTAAGATGGAGAAGATTCTCCCTCAAACTAGCCTTCCCCCAAATAGCTAAAGATAACATTTTGAATGTTAAATGTTAATTGTGTTAGACATGTCACTACACAACATATATATGTGTAAGCAACACATTTACCCATTGGTATATACAATTTTTTTTCTTTTATTTTTTGAGACAGGGTTTCTGTGTGCAGCCCTGTCTTTCCTGGAACTCACTCTGTATACCAGACTAACCATGAACTCAAGAGATCTGCCTGCCTCTGTCTCCCAAGTTCTGGGTGTAAAGGCTTGCACCATCCAGCCTGGCCACAATTTTTTTTAATATTTATTTTATCTTACACATATATGTGTGAGCCTCAGTATGTCTATGTACTACATGCAGGCAAGAGTACACAGAGGTTAGGAGAGGGGTCAAATTCCCTGGAACTGGAGTTACAGATGTTTGTGAGCCACCATGTGGATGCTAAGAACTGAACCTGGTTCCTCTCTGCAAGAGCAGCAAGTATTCTTAACTGCTGAGCCCTCTCTCCAGTCCCATATGTACAATTATTATATGTCAATCAGCAATAATTTCAAATTCTTCTCTCATTAATTATGAAGGCTAACCTGCCTACTCTCATTTATTTGGGAAGCTGTAAGTTAAGGTCTTCAAATTGAACTATATAGTTATCTTACTGAAGGTAATAGACCACATGGGGATGTAACTCAGTGGTAGCACACATGTGGCCCTAGGTTCTGTCCCCAGGACCAGAAGAAAATTTGCAAATGCTAAAGTAATAGACCACAAAAAGCCGTGTTACACAATGGTTACTTTCATCAGAATATCTTATAAAATGTTAACTTTACCTCATGACATCATCTGGCATTCAAGTCATCTTTTTTTTGAAAATAGATTTAGATTTTTTTCATACAATATATTCTGATCACAGTTCAATACTCATCTTTATTTCATCAATAGTCATCTTTATTTCAAATGGTGTCTGGTAGCTATTGATAGTTGAGCTATATCTAACGTGAACTTAAGCATGAGCATATAAACTATATCAACAGCAGAAACATTTAAAATGCTTAAAAGAGAGGGCTGAAAAGATGACTCAGTGGTTAACAGCACTAACTTCTCTTCTGAGGACCCAAGTATTACCAGCACCCATGCCAGGTGGTCCACAACCACTTATAACTCCAGTTCCAAGGGATCCCACATCTTCTTTTGGACTCCTTGGACACCAACACTTACACATTCATATACATACATACATAATTAAAAATGAAATAAATATTTAGAAAGAAATAATATAATATATTAAAAAGAAACATCTAACCAACTGCATCTCCAGAACAATTTTGTTTTGTGTGAGTCCAGTAATTTGAATGAGAATGTCCCCCAATAAGCTCATGTATTTGGACACTTAGTCTTCAGTTAGTGAAATTGTTGGGGGAGATTTGGTATGTGTGGCCTTGTTGGAGGAAGTATGTCACTTGGAGGTAGGTCTTTTTATTCTTAAACTACCAAATTAAGCAAGTTAGGGGTACAGGACTTTGTGTCATGTAACTGGCTACATTGAGACCCTGTCACTAAAAGACAAAATGCAAGGCTGAGGTGATGGTTCAGTATATAAGAGCACTTGCCATGCAAGCATGAGGACCTGCCCTGGAGGAGATTGGAATGGGGGGCGGGCTGGGGGGAAGGTGAGGGGGGCGGGAGGGGGAGAACAAGGGAATCTGGCTGATATGTAGAACTGAATTATTGTATTGCAAAATAAAAATTTTTTTTTAAAAAAAGTGAACTTAGTGTGTACATCAGAGTCGGAGAGATGGCTCAGCAGTAAAAAAAAAAAAAAAAAAAAAAAAAAAAAAAAAAAAAAAAAAAAAAAAAAAAAGAATAAAAAGACCCTGAGCTCCAAGCTGTTTGCTGAGAATAAAACCTACTTGCCCTCTGGGTAACAGCCCTAGGACAACAAGAAACAAGACATTACCTCTACTGACCTCAAGTTCATAAGATAAGGGAAATAGTTGTTTGTTTGTTTATTTCATTGTATCCCATTAATACAACTCAATAGTATATTAAGGGCAAATATATTCACCCCAAAAGAATTTATCTTTAAAAAAACACTGAATTCAGTTGTGTATCTATAATCCATGCAAACAGTTATATAAAGCAGCAGATAAGTAGGATGGACACCATTTAGAATTCAATTCGTACTCTGGCTTTTTAATTAATATATCATACACCCTTTCAAAAGATATATCCATGTAGTCTAAGTATACATGAGACAAATTTTGAGGCCTGATGACAATTCTTAATCTAGAAAAAGGAGTATCCGTGATAATAAATATGAATGCTTTTGAGCAGAAAAATGTACTCACAAAGGCTTTTCTGTAGTTGTTGTTTGAGACAGGGTCTCATATAGCCCAGACTGGTTTTAAATTTATGACCTTGAACTGCCTGTCCTCCTGCTTTTGCCTCCTGAGTACAAGGATTACAAGCATGTACCACCATGCCTGATTTATGTAGTGTTGAGGATGGCTTTGTAGGGAAGACTTTACCAACAGAGCTACAGTCAGTATTGTTATTTTATTTTAGCAACTTGTTTGACTTTTATATTCTCTTCACTATGTGATGGTCAGTGCTAAGTGTCAACTTGACAAAGTCTAAAATCACCAGTGATATGGGCCTCTGGACATGTCTGCGGGGGATTATCTTAATTGTGTTAACTGAGGTGTGAAGACCTGCCCACTGTGGGAGGCATCATTCCCAAGGCAGGGCTTCCTGGATTATGTGACAATGAAGAAAGGGAGCTGTGCACTAGCATGTATGCACTGATCTCTCTGTTCTTCTGGCTAAGGATATAATGTGATCAGCTGCTTCAAGTTCCTGCCACTATGACTTCTCTGCTATGATAGACTATAGCCTAGAATCATGAGCATTTGCCCTTCTTCTGCTTTCATAGAGTTTTATCACAGCAAAAGGAAATTAACATGCACTATTTATTTTATATACTTTATATATATATTATATATATACATTATAGATTAAATACCTGCTGTAAATAAATAACAGAAAACCACTACTAAATGGCCCCCAAAAAAGTAATAATTCATGATATGAAATGGATGATCTTATTCACTTTGCTAATATATCTGGCTCCAAGTGTTAGCATGTTTTTATGTCAACAAACAATATAGTAAAAAAAAAAAAGTACTGACTCAGAACTTCAACAACCTCAATATTTGTCATGGCTTTGCAACTAAATAAATTTCCTCTGGTGGGAGTGGCCCCTGAGTCAGTCAGGAGACAGAGAACTGCAGACCACAGGAGCAATAAGTTCTGGTGAGCTATTACACATGAGTTGACAAGAGATAACAAGAATATACTATCCCATTCAAAGAGCTAGAATGGATTTTCACCAGAAAGGAAAAATGAATGTTTGAGAAGGCATATGTCTTTCTTGATTTAAGCATTATACAATGTGTAGATGTATGAAATTTCACATGACAACCAATAAATATGAACAACCCATACTTTTATATATATGCTTAAAATAAGCAGCTCCTAGTGTATCATTTATTGTATCAAATATTGCATCATCTATTGCTGAGTTTTCTGGTTTTGTAAAACAAAATGATAGAAACAAAAAAATTAAATGAAAAGAAAAAGAATTTATCATGGTTGATTATAGTGGAATCTTAAAGAAAAAAGTACACTGAGTCCCAGCACCTTGGCTCTGATAGAGAATATGGGCCACATAAAATTTTCACAGACATTCCCAGACTTGTCAGCTCAGGAGAAGTTTGTGCCCTCCTTATCTCCCTTGTCTTCTGTTAAAGGGAGGCTTTGAACAGCACCACTATCCTGGAGAGCCTAATAATGTAAATCTATCATAGCAGTGGGCAGAATTGTATTGTGCCTTCTAGGAAAACTATTTCTTCTTTCTGGATCTTCAAAACTGAAGACTAGACTTTCAGTTAGGCTGATATAGAATTTGGGGATACTCACCTCTATATTCTATACTAGGAAAAGAAGTCTAGAAACATATACACCAAAATGTTTTAAAAAAGGGGGGGGGGCTTATCTCTGGGTACTTGGAATGCCAACTACTGTTTGAAATCTTTTCTTTACATTTTTCTATGTATCGTGGATATACAACACATATCTCCATTTTCTAAAAGGTCCTATAAAATATATGCCTTCCCCTGAAAGTCATCCAGAACCACAAGTCTTTGCTCACTTATAACTTGAACCATCAATTACTCATTCTTTCCCACTAGGACTTATATCAGGATCTCAAGTTCTTTACTGAGACCTATCTGAGTTCTTTACTTCAGTCCACAAATCTTCCTACTTTCCCTTTTCATTATATCAATATCAATATTTATTGTCTCCATCAATAACAAAATAACCCATACTTTCAAAAGGCCAAGTATATATAAAAGAAGAAGTTACTGTAGAGTACATGGTACTTACTGAGATTTTCTGGAGGGAAATTTTGAGGGAAGACCATGTATCCAGTCTTCGATCCAAAATAATAGTAAATCGGGAGTCAGATCCACTTTGTCTACAAAAGAAAAATAATTTTTGTCAGTAATAACTCTTATGTGTTATATGTGTCTTTATTTATGACTATTTACTTTACAGTTGATGTTTAACTGAAGACAAGTTTAGATCTGAAAGTGCTATCTTAGCCAGAATTAGTGTTGCATGCCTTTAATCTCAGCACTCAGGGAGGCTGAGTCAGGTGGATCTCTGTGAGTTTGAGGCCAACCTGGTCTACATAGTAAGTTCCAGGACAGCCAGGGCTATATAATGATACCCTGTCTCAAAATAAACCAAAAAGGGTATTCTTAAAAAATTATTTTAAATCTATAGTCCCCTTTTTACTCTTTAAACTTTCTTTTGCAACACTAACTTCAATCTTGTAAATAGGAAAATGAAGTGGCTGGAGGGATGGCTCCGTGCTTAAGAGGACTTGCTCCTCTTGCAGAGGTCCTGACTTTGATTCCCAGTACCTGCACAGTGGCTCACAACCACCTGCAACTCCAGGTCTAAGGGATCCATTACCCTTTTCTGACTTCCACAGGCACACACACAGACATGGCATTCACTCACACAAAAACACAGACATACATATAAAATAAAATAGAAATAAAAATACGTAAAATAAAATAGGAAATAGTTCTATGACAAAGATAGATTAGGAAAATGGGTTTGGAATCCTGAAATGTTGGTGGAAAACTCAACAACCTCTGCCTTTCATAATATCAAGCTTAACTTCACACAGCAATCTATCAATGATCTTTTCGTTTGCTTGAAGAAAATATATATATATATATCGTTTTTCACTGCGGGCTACTCTTTGAGTTTGAGGGAAGGCAATGTAATGGATAATATAACTTTGATTTGCCCTAAAAATACTTTTAAGCCTCAAAAGATACAATACAAATTTACTCTTCTAGAGCTCGACTTTTGTTCATAAGACTCTTCACATAAATTATGTTCTCTATTCTTTAGGGTTAGTAAATGAAAACTGCTTCCTTTAAAACTTTATCTTGGCTGAGTGTGGTGGCACAGGCCTTTAATACAAGCGCTCTGGAAGCAGAAGTAGAAAGATCTCTGTAAATATGAGGCCAGTCTGGTCTACACAGAGAAGTGCATAGGGAAGTCCAGGCCAGCCAGCCAGCCAGCCAGCCGAGTCTACAAATTATGGCCCTGTCTGAATAGATAGATAGATAGATAGATAGATAGATAGATAGATAGATAGATAGATAGATACATATATACATACATACATACATACATACATACATACATACATACATACTAAGATAGATTATATTCAACAGAAATATAATCTCTAAAGGGTGTGTGTGTGTGTGTGTGTGTGTGTGTGTGTGTGTGTGTGTGTGTGTAGAAAGCATTGGGTATCCTCCTCTACCACTCTCCACCTATTCTTTTGAGGTGAATTTCTTTCCCTAAACATGGGGCTCACATTTTCTTGGATAAGCTGAAAAGCAAAAAGCCCCAGAGATTCTCCTGTTCTACCACCTCATAGCTGATGCATGAGACACCTGGCTTGTTATGTGGAAGCTGGGATCTGACAAATGGCCCTAATGATTGTGCAGCAAGCACTCTTACTGTTGAGAAAACTCTCCAGCCCCTCTAAGGAGGCTTTTAAGTTTTTCATTTTAACACACACTAGTGCCAACTGATTTTGTTATCAAATTATCCTGCATAGCAGCTCCCAGCACCACTGCTGTATATAATCCTTGGACAAAGGGAAAAACAGCTTTCTTCACTCTAAGCTAGTAAAGTATTCTTTTATATATGACTGCCATACTTTGTGAGGGCCAGCACTTTTAGAGCGCTACATCTGTTTACATAGATCCTTGGCATATTTATGTATTTTCTCCTCAGGATATATTTTGCATCCTCAGTCTATATTTTACAGTATATTTTTAAATATATTTAGAGTTTGGGGCCAGAGAGATGACTCAGTGGTTAAAGAGAACTGGCTGTTCTTCCAGAGGTCCTGAGTTCAATTCCCAGCAACCACATGGTGGCTCACAACCATCTATAGTGGGATCTGATGCCCTCTTCTGGCATAAAATCATACATACAGATAGCACACTCCTATAAATTAAATAAACAAACAAACAAATAAATAAATAAATAAATAAATAAATAAATAAATCTAAAGAATATCTGTATTTCGAATTTAGGCAGGTGGTGGTGGCACAGGCTTCAATCCCAGCACTCAAAGAGGCAGAGGCACGTAGATCTCTGTGAGTTTGAGCCCAGCCTGGTCTACAGAGGGATTTCCAGGACAACCAGGACTACACAGAGAAACCCTGTCTCAATAAATAAAACAAAACAAATGAACAAACAAAAAAAGAGAATTTAAGTAGTTCTCAGCCTCCTTTTTTGTTATATTTATGTACTTTAGGTAAAGTTTACTTACTATTCACAATAACAATAATAAGAACTATACTAACAAGCAATCTTCCTCTTATAACCTTCAAGTTAGTATTAGATATAAAACAAAATTTTAGAATGTAGTGAAATACTATACCTTGCAATAGATGTCAAGTAATTGAGCACTTTTGCAATTACATCCTCTGGAATGCACTTGAAGTTACAGTTTTCTGGAAATGTAATGATCCAAGCATTGTCCTTTCCCCGGCCACCTAAAATAAACCAAATCAACCAAATTATCAATTGATGTGATAAAACGAGAAGGAGGAGCTTCAGATTCAAAGAGGATGATTAGACTGGGTGGTGGCGCACACCTTTAATCCCAGCACTTGGAGGCAGAGGCAGGTGGATCTCTGTGAGTTTGAGACGAGCCTGGTCTACAAAGTGAATTCCAGGACAGCCAAAGCTACACAGAGAAATCCTGTCTCGAAAAACCAAATAACAATCATAATCATAATAAATAAAGAGCATGATTAAACACAACAGACTGCTGGCAATGGTCCAGAGACAGCCTGAACTGACCTACTCTGGTGATGGGATGGCCAAACACCCTAATTGTCGTGCTAGAAACCCCATTCAACGACTGAAGGATCTGGATGCAGAGATCCATGACTAGGCCCCGGGTGGAGCTCCAGGAGTTCAGTTGGCGAGAAAGAAGAGGGTTTATATGAGTGAGAATTGTTGAGACCAAGGTTGGATAAAGCACAGGGACAAATAGCCAAACAAATGGAAACACATGAACTATGAACCAATGGCTGAGGGGCCCCCAACTGGATCAGGCCCTCTGAATAGGTGAGATAGTTGATTGGCTTAATCTGTTTGGGAGGCATCCAGGCAGTGGGACCAGGTCCTGTACTCAGTGCATGAGTTGGCTGTTTGAAACCTGGGGCTTATGCAGGGACGCTTGGCTCAGCCTGGGAAGAGGGGACTGGACCTGCCTGGACTGAGTCTACCAGGTTGATCTCAATCCTCGGGGGAGTCTTTGCCCTGGAGGAGATGGAAATGGGGGGTGGGCTGGGGGGAAGGTGAGGGGGCGGAAGGGGGGAGAACAAGGGAATCTGTGGCTGATATGTAGAATTAAATTATATTGTAAAATAAAATAAAATTATATGAAAAAAAAGACAACCTCTTCAAAAAATGGTGCGCTTATGCTTTAGGTTTTGGGCATGATTATAAGAAAAAGGAATCTGGTGCAGGGAAACTCCCAGGGATCCACAAAGATGACTCCAACTAAGACTCCTAGCAAAAGTGGAGAGGGTGCCTGAACTGGCCTTCTCCTGTAATCAGATTGGTGAACACCCTAATTGTCATCATAGACCCTTCATCCAGTAACTATGGAAGCAGATGCAGAGATCCACAGCCAAGCACTGGGCTGAGCTCCAGAAGTCCAGCTAAAGAGAGGAAGGAGGGATTATATGAGCAAGAGGGGGTCAAGATCATGACAGGGCCACAGAGATAGCTGACCTGAGCTAATGGGAGCTCATGGACTCTGGACCCACAGCTAGGGAGCCTACATGCAACCGACTTAGGCCCTCTGCATGTGGGTGACAGTTGTGTAGCTTGGTCTGTTTGTGGGGCCCCTAGCAGTGGGATCAGGACCTGTCCCTGGTGAATGAACTAGAGTTTTGGAATCTATTCCCCATGCAGGGATGCCTAGCTTTGTTGACTCCCATGTGAGGCCTGTCCCTTTCTAAAGGGAGGAGGAATGGATAGGGGGGATAGATAGGAGGTAAGGGAATGGGAAGAGAGGAGGGAGGGGAAACCGGTTTGTATGTAAAATAAATGAAAATAATAATAAAAAAAAGAAAAAGGATTAGGCCCTAGAAAGATGGCTCAGTAATTAAGAGCACTAGTAGCTCTTCTAGAGAACCCTGCGCTGTTTCTCAGAACTCATGTGGCAGCTCAAAACTATCTGTAGGTTCAGTTCCAGGAGATTTGATGCCTTCTTCTGCAGGCACCTCATGCATGTGGTACACAGACATCCATGTAGAGAAAACACTCAAACACACAAAAATAGTAAGTATAAAATGATAAAGGCTGGGTGTGGTGGCATAAATCTTTAATTCCAGAAATTGAGAGGTGGAGGCAGATAGTTCTCTATGAGCTTGAGACCAGCATTGTTTTTTTTTTTTTTTGGTTTTTCGAGACAGGGTTTCTCTGTGTAGCTTTGCGCCTTTTCCTGGAACTCACTTGGTAGCCCAGGCCGGCCTCGAACTCACAGAGATCCACCTGGCTCTGCCTCCCGAGTGCTGGGATTAAAGGCGTGCGCCACGACCGCCCGGCTTTTTGGTTTTTTTTTTTTTTTTTTTTTTTTTTTGGGAGACCAGCATTGTTTACAGAGTGAGTTCCAAGCCAAGCAACCCTACATAATGGGCCTCTGTCTCTAGGTAGGTAGGTAGGTAGGTAGGTAAGTAGATAGGCAGGTAGATAGACAGACAGACAGATACACAGATAGACAGATTCAGACCACACCCTTCTAAGACACATACATTCCCCCATTGTGGGTGTCTAAAGACTTGGTCTAAAAGTCAAATTTACAAGAGTGGTAAGACTGATCTTAATGACATTTAAAACTGTTGAAAAGTCCTTAATTATTCTGAGTGTCCACTTGTTTAGTAAATAGATACCCAACATATAAATGATTATTAAAACATTTTTCAATCTAATATATGTATGCTTATATATGCATATATATGGATATGGATAACAAGCTATTTATATGTCTCAAATGAACTCTGTTGACCAGTTCATACATTTATCTGCCCTTAAATAAATGATAAAGTTTGCTTACCAGACAGGAAGGCAATGTCTTGCATTAGGAAATGATTGATGTCCTTTAACTGGAAGAGGAACTCAGTTTCTGTGACAAACAAGAAAAGAAACAATACGACTGTTAAAGTGTAGCTAGAAGTATACAGAAATCCTCACTGTGCCCAAAAGAACTCTGGGGCCCTTAGAGATGTATGTATACCGATATATCTGCAGTTGTCTCCTCTTTCCTCCCTCAGCTATAGGGAAAGATAGCCATGCTCTTTATGGCATCACACAGTATATAGAACCAATGACCTACTTTTCAGAATCTATGTCTGGAACAAAAACTACTCTCACCCATCAGAAGATGAAGAACAAGGTACAAAGAGCCCTGGCTTCTTTGAAGAATAGTCGTGCACACACTGCAGCATATTGTCTTCCATTTCTCATAGTGACTTTCATTCCGTAGAACTTTATCAGCAACTACAAAGCACACTTAGGGTTTTTATACAAATCGTTTTGGATCCTTAAAATATCCTAAGGTAGGTATTAATAACCTTAATTGAGGAAGATCAGTGGTACAGTGGCTCACAACATGTGTTTCTGAATGAGTAAGACCTGGATTCAAATCCCATTTACTGCACTTAGTAGCTATACAAACTTGGACAGGCCAGTCACAGACTCATTGAGGTCCAGTTTCCTCAACTGTATCCTGGGCATCATAACACCTACTTAACAAGGTGCTATGAACTGTAATATGAAACAGTTAGCATAACAGTAGACACCTAATTAACAGTGGCATTTTAAGTCACTGTCCTTGCATTACTTCATACAATCGTTTTAGGTGCCCTAGATCTTAAATGCTAGCTCACAGTGTTCAAATCTACCAAACAATACAGGGATCAAAACTAAAAGTCCATTATCTGCCTCCAGTCCATGAACAAGGATAACTTTTTAAAAGAAAATAGGTCATTGAACTAGGGTATTTTGGATGGCTGATTTAATGCCTGTGGTTTGACATCTCTTACTGAAGCCATATTTTCCACTTGCTTTCTGATATAAAAGACCTTCAAAGTCCTCATATTTGGTGGTGTCAGGCTGATCACACACCCTTCCCAGTGCTCCTGAAATCATCGAATATAGATGTGCCAATCAAGAACAAAACTCCTCAAAAGCATTGACAAAGCTATAGAATATCATATCTTACAGAATTACCTACCCAAATGGAAACATAGAGCAATTAACTGGTATATTTATTTTCATAAAATACAAGTCATTAAAAACATATGATTGAGGGTCTACAAAATGGCCTGGTGGCTAGCCTGACAACCTGAGTTTGGTCCCTAGGATCCATATGGTAGAAGGAGAGAACTGACATTGCAAATTGTCTTCTGACCTCCACACATGCACTGTACAAAGTAAAAACATAAACATGTACTAACCTTTTTTTAAGGTGATTGGTCAGAACATAAAAATTAATTTTTAAAATTGTCTTATAATTAATGTTATGTATGTACACAATTAGATTTACATATATTTAGATTCCTGATATCCCAAACCAAAGCATACACATTAGCATATGAAATAATTCTTTCAATACTATGGTGCCTCAAATAAAATAATGTTTATAACAATCAAAAATGTGTCACACATCAACATTTTTAGACATGGAGATATGGTAGGATCACAGAAAAAAAGACTAGACTTTCCTCTGTCCTCACATGCTTCCAAAAGTAGTAACGGCCTAGGGCTTGAATAAAGGAGCACTAGAAGCAGGTGTGGTGGCACATGCCTATAATTCCAGCACTGGAAGGATAGAGGCAGGTGAGTCTCTAAGTTCAAAGCCAACCTGGTCTATATAGTGAGTTCTAGAGCAGCCAATGCTGCATAGGGAGACAGACCCACTCTCAAAACAAACAAACAAACAGCACTAGAACATAGAGGCATCCCTACAAAAGAAACCCAGATTTCTCTCCTGATTTGAACAGCAAGAATGTCTATTAAAATAAATTGATGAATTTTATGTCAGATGGCAAACTGGAAATAATACGTATGCAGCCTGATTATTCCTGTACCATTCAGAATCTTGAAGAGCTATAAAAATTATTACTCTGCAATTTAGACAGTCACATTAAAAAAAAAAGTGGCCTTGAACATAAAACAAAAGGCTATGGGCTGACAATAGGAAGACAGGGCTTCATTTATCTCTGCCACTGAGTTGCTTTGTAACCTTGAGCAAGTCACTCATGTACCCTTCCCTTCATTCCCCCCATTTTAGGGCCATATAGCAGATATTTTCTAATGTACCTACATTCTAGGAGAGCCAACAATGTGGAAAATCATATGCATAAGGAAAACATATTTTGAGACCTAAAATGCCATTCTATTAGAATAGCATTTTTCATAATAATGAAAAGGGATGGGTTGACCACTACCTATGGTGAGACACCTCGCACAGCCTTGGTGCAGGGAGGAGGGGCTTGGACCTGCCTCAACTGAATGGACCAGGCTCTGCTGACTCGCCCTGGGAGGCCTCACCTTCCTGTAGGAGGGAATGGGGGGTGGGGTGGGAGGGGAGGCTGGAGGGGCAGGAGGAGGGAAGAGGGGGACCTGTGATTGGTATGTAAAATGAATAAAACAAAAGAAAAAAAGAGATGCTACCACTTTCAAAAACAGTCTAGATTAACAATTGACTAAAGTGAGAGGAACTAACAATGGAAAGGTAAGAGAAGACAGATGGCTGACAATGAGCACCCACAGAAGACAAGGTAAAATTGTTGCTGAAAACAAGGAAGTGGAGAACACTAGATTCTTAGATTCGGAGAAAGTCCTGATGCTGAGTTGCACCCTGTTTTGACTCTGAGGCTCTTACATTTCCACACAGATTTCCTCCTGTGATACAAGAGTGAAAATTAGTATGATTCATAATGTTTCTCTCACAGACTCCGTAAATTCTTTAATTTCAAAGCATAGGAAATAAAAAGATTGGACATGTAATTCAGTTGATAGCATGCTTGCCTAGTATGCATGAAGCCCTGAGATCTATTCCCAGCAACACATAAACCAGGCATCTTGGCACACATTTGTAATCCCATTGAGCACTCACCCAGGAGGAGGAGGCAGAAGTATAGAAAAATTGAGGTCACACTTGAGTACATCGAGTTTGAGGCCACCCTTGGTTGTATGAGACCTTGTTTCAAAAACAAAAACAAAAAACAAACTTTTTTTTTTAAATCTTGATCACAGTGCTGGATCAAACTCACAACATCTTCCATGCTGAGCAAAGACACCTTTGACAGGAAGCTGGCCAAGCTGCTCCTTTACAGACAAATAAAAATCATGCATTTGTCTTACTTGAAATATACGGCAAACAACAAATGGGCTGGTTGGGAGCTGGAGAGATGGCTCAGTGGTTAAGAGCATGTACTGCTCGGGCAGATGACTCAAATTTGGTTCCCAGCTCCTAACTGCCTGCAACTCCAGTTCAAAGGAATCTAAGGCCTCTGAATCCTTGTGGGTACTGCACTTGTATGCACATACTCACACAGAGATATACATATACAAGTAATTAAAAATAATAAATCTTCTCTGCTAAAAAGAAAACCCTTGTTTGCATATAAACAAACAATCAGGCACAAACTGAAAACCAAAGATAAGAAACGCTCTTGCACATTTGATAAGAAGCATCAGGCTCTTGGTCTTTTTTTTATGTGCTTGAGTATTTTGCCTGCTTGTTTGTATGTATACCATGTGCATATAGTACTTGCTGATGCCAGAAGAGGAGATCAGATCCTTATAACTGGAGTTCTAGATAGTTATGAACCACCATGTGGGTACCCAGTCCTCTGCAAGAGCAACAAGAGTTCTTAACCACTGGGTCATCTCTCCAGCCCCTTCTATCTTGATCATAAAGTTGTACACAACTACTAATTCTTTTATCGCAAATGAGGAAATACCGTTAGAATTCAAAGATTTTTTTTAAAGTGCTACAAGGTACAGAAGTGAATATATTTGGAATGTCATACAAGAGGAGGGTATATCCATCTAATCAGATGTTCCATGTTCATTGTGTCACATGCAGAAATTCAGAGCATGCATCAGCTTGTAACATGGTAGGTGCTGAAGCCTATAAAGATGTATTTAATATTTATTCTAATTCAAGACGGTGTCTCATATAGCCCAGGCTGGCCTTGAATGTCTTATCTTCCTGCCTCTACTTCCTAAATGTTGGAAGGACAGGTTTGTGCCAACATGTTGGGCTTTCTTTCTTTCTTTGTTCTTTGCTGTTACTGTTGTTTGAGACAGGGTTTCTCTGTGTATCCCTGGCTGTCCTAGAACTCACTCTGTAGACCAGGCTAGCATCGACCTGAGAGATCTGCCTGCCTCTGCCTCCTGAAAGCTGGGATTGAAGGTGTCTACCACCATGCCTGACTACTATGGGCTGAATACCATCCTAGGCCATTTTGGATAGATGTTCTAGGAAAAAGTAAAGAATCAACTAAATTTATGAAACTTTGAAGATTAAACGCATTGCCATATTTCCTAGCAAATACATATAACTCCTTGGGTACAACCCATATATGCAATGTTCTCCATGGTTATCTGATCAAGAATTCCTTTGGTTGTTTGGTTAAGTGGTTGGATTTTCCTCTTAACAGAAAGAATATTGTACAGAGGTACTTAGTTCAAAATGTCAAAACAATCTAAGGCAAAAAGACTGTCTTGCAAGGTAGAGAAGACCATTCCTATGGTCTCGTTATTTGCAGTTTTCAAAGACCAAGCAGCTCTATGGTGAGTTGCTATAGAGGAAACTCAATGCTCTTATGGGTCTTATTTCTGAATATGTGCCTCAATGATAGGAGTTTAGACCACCCTTCCAGAAATTTCAGTTCTACTGAGCTGAGTAATGGTTCCTATAGAGCAAATTATCATTTAAATAAGTAAATAATTGGTATGTACAAGCTTTCTCATTTCATAGAAAGCATTTTTATTTTAGATACCAAAATATAATAGCAATAATTTCCAGCCCTGGGGATTTTATTTTACAGTCACACTTTTTTGTACCCATTTGTGTTCTGTCTGGGGTTCTCGTTCATATATGATAGACGAAAATAGGTTCTGAACCCCCTGTACATACATGCCACTTAGCCCACACTAAAGGGTCATGGTAAATAAACTGCTTTAAAGAGCAAATGCTTCCACTCTCATGCTTTCCTAAAAATAATCTGGAGGCAAAAGCAAAGCACATGTGAAAACAGAAAAGAAAATAAATGTCAACCAAACAAACCTCCACCAAGAGGACAGAACTAGGAAATAGATGGAATAAATGGTTAACGATAGCTATTATCTTGAAGCTCTTACCATTTACCAAGCACTGCACAAGACATTTAAGCACAATTTTCTGGTCTTCAAAACAAACCTCAAAGTTGATATTAAAAGCCTCATCTTTTAAATATTTTTATTTATTTATTTTACGTGTAAGGATATTTTTCTGCATATATGTCTATATACCTCAAGTGTGTCTGGTACACATAAATTACAGAAGAGGGCATCAGATCACCTGGGACTAGAATTACAGATGTTTGTGAGGTGCCACATGAGGACTGGAAATTGAATCCAGGGCCTCTGTAAGAGCAGCGAGGGCTCTTAACTGCTGAGCCATCTCTCCAGCCCCCAAAGCCTCATTTTAAAATAAAGAAACATGGGCTGGAGAGATGGCTCAGAGGTTAAGAGCACTGCTTGCTCTTCCAAAGGTCCTGAGTTCAATTCCCAGCAACCACATGGTGGCTCATAACCAACTGTAATGAGATCTGGCGCCCTCTTCTGGCCTGCAGGGATATGTGCAGACAGAACACTGTATACATAATAAATAAATAAATCTTAAAAAAATAATAAAATAAAATAAAGAAACAGGCTTAAGGAAACTAGCAGGCATGTATGTGCGCATTCATTCAAGAATCTATTAAATAACTACCAGGTGCCAGTCAGTGTCTCAGCCTGAAGCAGAATCTAGCATAGATTCAGATAAGTTTCAGAGCATCATCTATCTGGTCTGCTACCCTTCAGCTAGGCCATGCGACACTTGTACTCAGAAAAACACACTCAAATAGCTCTCACACAATTATTAACTAGATACAACTTGATAGTGTCGGTTCTTCCTAAACCACGGCAAGAATGTTTACAGTCTTTCAAAAGAAAGTTCATTCTATTTAGTCTGAAATTCTTTTATGTAACATTTATTTTATATGTATTTGTGTGCCTGAGTGTATGTATATGCACCACATGCATGCAGGAGCCTACAGAGGCCAGAAGTGGTGTCATAGTCCCTGGGCCTAGAATTAAAAATGGTTGTGAGCCCTCTAATGTGGATGCTAAGAACCAAACCCAGGTCATGTGCAAGAGCAGCCAGAGCTCTTAATCACAGAGCCATCTGTCTAGCCCCTACAGCCTAAAATTAACAGCAATGCTTTTTAGGAATCATCTTTTTGAAAGTCCACTATGGCTGATGTGTGGGACAGACAAAATTACATTTTATTTTTGTGAGTCCCAGGTTCTGCTAAAAGATGGATGGGATTCTGAGTGTAATTTTTCCCTTTCAATCTGAACAACAGATATGCTACACCATCTGTAAACAGAAATGACTTAGCACATGCAAATGATTGATGTGCTCCCTTGAAAATGTTATTATTCAAAAGGTGGAACAAATAAAAGGGTAATTCTGAAATCATCAGAAAATAAACTCCTATTAGACTACAGTAGTACAATATAGTATACTGTTCTTCAATAAAGGTACAGTATGGAAAATCCTTCTTTTGCTAACATGTATTGGAGCCTCTTTCCAATCCACTCCAATTCAGCAAACATAGAGTGAATTTCTATTTGGACCCTCTCTGCATGCAAACATATAGCTCCTAACCTTACAATTAAAAAAAAAAAAACAATAACAGAAAAGCTGTATGTTCCTACAATCACAGCAAATGGAAAGCTAGGGCCAGGGGATCCCAAGTTCCAGGTCAGCCTTAGCTATACCGAGAGTCTTGGCCTTTAAAAATAAAATAGGGCATGCATGGTGGCACATACCTTTAGTTCCAGCACTTAAGAGACACTGGCAAGCCATAAATGTCTATATGAATTAAAGGTCAGCCTGGTCTACATATTGAGTTCCAAGACACTCAGGACTACATAATGAAACTTTTTCTCAAATAAAAATAAAGAGAGAGAGAGAGAGAGAGAGAGAGAGAGAGAGAGAGAGAGAGAGAGAGAAGGAAAGAGGAGAGAGGGAGGAAGGAAGACTATGGATAATGAAAGAGGCAAGACTTACAAAAGGCCATATAGTCTAAGTTTCCATTGATAAGAAATCTTCAAAATAGGCATATTTAGTGGCAAAAAGTAGATCAGAGGTTGCTCAGGAATTGATTAAATTGGAGAGATGATAGCTAAAGAGTAAATGATGTTTTCTGGAAGTGATAAAATTATTGTAAAATTGATTGCAGTGATGGATTACAGAATTTGATAAACATAGGAAATGGATTGAATTTAAGTGGGTAAGTTGTATGGTGAAATACATCTCAGTAAATCTATTACGAAAAATACAAGGAAAAGTGAGTATTTGTAAGAAAATAGTTCCTTTTGGGCTGGAGAGATGGCTCAGGGGTTAAGAGCACTGACTGTTCTTCTAGAGGTTCTGAGTTCAATTCCCAGCACCCACATGGTGGCTCACAACCATCTGTAATGAGATCTGGTGCCCTCTTCTGGCCTGCAGTCATACATGCTGTATACATAATAAATGAATAAATCTTTAAAAAAAAAAAAGAAAATAGTTCCTTTTAACAATGGATGCATTTTGCCCACCTCCCCTTTAAAAGAAAATGTCATAAAAATAGATTTTAATAAAGGAAACAATGTCAAAAACACAAGAAGAAATTAGAGTTCATGGGTTATTAAATTAAAAAACAAAGCTGGACAGTGGTGGCACACCCCTTTAATCCCTGCACTCAGGAAGCAAAGGCAGGCCAGGGGGATCCCTGAATTCAAGGCCAGACTGGTCTACAGAGAAAGTTCAGGACAGCCAGGGCTATAAGGAAACCCTGTCTCAAAAACAAAACAAAAAAAATTTAAAGACATTAAGTTGGGGGTCTGGGAGGTGGAAAGGTGGGGGTGGATCTGGGAGCACTTAAGGGAGGAGTTGAGGATAAATATGGTCCAAATGCCCTGAAAGAAATTCTCCAAGAACTAACAAAAATATCTATTTTTAAAAAGCAACCTTTGGCCAGGCAGTGGTGGCACACACCTTTAATCCCAGCACTTAGGAGGCAGAGACAGGTGGTTCTCTGAGTTCGAGGCCAGCCTTGTCTACAATGTGAGTTCCAGGACAGTCAGGGCTATACAGAGAAACCCTGTCTTAAAACAAACAAACAAACAAAAGCACACTTTGGAAATAGATGTAAAGTAAAAGTAATATATGTAAATACATTTTGAAAATATATTAAATACAGGTAAATATATATATATTAATGATATCAGAGGACCAGCATTACCACAGGATTGATTATGTATGTGTCTTACTCTCTTGGGTGATACATATAACATTACATTCTGAGGGTTTGTTTGTTCTGGTGCTGGGGAACAAACCCAGTGCCTTGTGTATTCCAGAAGCACTGTACCACTGAGCTGTATGTCCAGACAAAATTGGGAATTTTTCAAACAAATAAGTATTTCTCACATAAGCTGTACCACATGTACACTCTAGAAACAGATTGCAAGAGTTCAAATTCTAGCTCTACCCCTTGCTAGTGAGGTGACCTTCGGCAAGCTGACTAACCTCACTCTGGGAATGAAGTTCAATGGTAGAGAACTTGCCTTGCATGCATGAGGTCCTGGGTTCCACCTTCATTAACCTTGCTAATAATTTTTTAAAGGGGATGGGGAGGCTATGAGATTTTGAAGTATGAAAAACATGAAAGAGCTCACCTTATTGGTTATGTGGAAGAATAACATCTTCCTGCTGCAAAACACAAGGTTGAAAACAATAAAATCAAATCCTTTTTAATGTATACGTGAGTTGGTAGGAAATCTAAGAAAATCATTGGAGGCTAAAACTGCTATGGGCAAATACACTGTGTGAGAAGCCATTTGAGCATAGCACTTGCCCCATGGCACATCTGTCAATTACCAGGTGACTAGGGGCTCGGGTTGCTATTTGTGTTTACCGTGCTGTAGCACAAACCCAGGTGACGCTCTGTACCACTGAGCCACACCTCCATCCCAAAAGCTTGGTTTAATGGACACACATGTCAAAGGATTTAAATCCTTCAGCTTTGGGAACTAGAGCAGAGAAAATACAGATATCATCTGTATAATATATGGGAAATATTTTTTTCTTATAGAATGTAAAACATAACATATAAAAGAAATTCCTTTCACCAAAAGACCTGATTTTTAAAAAAAAGGATGAGTGGTTTGAGAGTGTAGCTCAGTGGCAGAGCACAGGATCCTAGGTTCAATCTCCAGCACCAACGTAAAGAAAGGTAATGAGGCAAGCCACAAACTGAGTGGGGATTGAAAACTAACGGAAAATTATAAGTATGTAAAGGAGTATAAATCACTAAGGAAAAAGATAAATCGAATAAACAGGAAAAGTAACAAAAAGCAGACATTAAACAAAAAAAAATGGAATAACCAAATAAATACTTGAAAAGGTGCTATACTGTATTTATAATGTAAATTTCAAAGGCAGTTCAATAACCATTTTATCATAACTTTTCTCAAGATAGGATCTCTTACTTCAGGGCAGGCCCCATGCCCCAGCCAACACAGTGAGATTTTTGTCTCACTGTTTTGTTTGGGCTTTTTTTTTTTTTCCCCGGTCTTATTGGTTTTTTACTTGTTTATTTTGATTTCTGTTTTTGTGTTTTGTGGAGGTTTTGTTTGTACACATTTCCTGTGTTTTTGTTGTGTTTTGTTTGTTTTTAGAGAGTGAAAGAAAGAACATCAAGTTGGATAGGTCAGGAGGTGGGGAGTATCTGGGAGAATTGGGAAAAGGTAAATTACAGGATCAAAATATAAGAAAGCATTTTTTTTTCAAAAATAAAGTTTAATTAAAATCAACACAGTGTCTCTGTCTCATGTAGCCCAGGTTTGCCTTGAACTTCCTGTGTAGCTGAGGGTGGCCTTGAACATCTGATCTTTCTGCCTCCACCTTCAGTTCAGTTTATGTGCTGCTGAGGAGTGAATAGAGGACTTGGTGCTAGCACTCTACCAACTGAGTCATATCACCAGCCCCAATTCAACAACCTTTCATGTGACGATGTAAACAATGTTTTAAGATTTATTTTTTTCAAGTGTGTGTGTGTGTGTGTGTGTGTGTGTGCTGGTGCACGCGCGCATGCGTTGCATGTATCTCATGTATGTGTGCCCCTGGAAGCCAGAAGAGGGCATTAGATCCCCTAGAGGTTGAGTTATAGGTAGTTACAAGCTGCAGATGTAGGGGAGGGGGGCGGGGGGTTGAACTCAGGTCCTCTAGAAGAGCAGCAAAGGCTCTCAACCACTGAGCTATCACCCAAGCCCTAAACAGTACATATATTTTTAATCTGGCATTAGAAGTGCCTATATATGCAATATGATCATTACAGATGTATTTTAGGGTTGGATTTGGCTCTTACAACAGGATTATTTTGCATTTTTCACAAAGCATGTATTTTGAACAACGAAATTATTTCAGTGATTACTACAAGAAAGTATGAAGTAGAGCTTAACAGTGATCAAAATTAGGAATCAATACAGCTTACATAATATAAACAGTATAAAACACGGAAGAAATCATTAAATTTGACAACTAAAAGATCAAAGAAATTCTGAGACGGTCTTCAATCTAAGCATCCCCTACTTGGATACAGTGGTACATCCCTTTAATTTCAGCAGTACTTGAGGAGGAGGCAGGCTGAAGTAGGATTGTCACTAGTCTGATGTCAGTCTGGGTTACTGCATTCCAGGCCAGCCTGAGATACTGAAAGCTTGTCTCTTCAAAAGCAAAGGAAAACAGACATCATATCAATACAAATGTCTGGAAGTGCTCCCGAGTACCTGCTTTGCGATCACCATCACTGTACCACCACTGCAAGGCTTACACAGCACGCAATAAGGAAGAACTTCCAAATTTGGGGAGGAGGGCCACAAGGCCTTCAGATGTTCAGCGTTTATTTGTGCTTTGAAGGAATGAATCAAGGGATTGAGAAAGTTGAGGATCGGAAGGAATGAGTGAGAGGATAGAAGGAATAGGCTGCAAGGCAGTAATCCATCTTTCAACACAATTTTGTAGTTGTTTCTATCAGCTACTCTAATAATTCATGTGGTCAAAGCTGAACATTAATGTCGGGCTACAAAAGCCAGTTAGGCATCAACCAAGATTGGGGCGGGTGGGGGTTGGGGAACTCTTTATCTAGAAGCAAGAGGCAATTCGGGGCCGAGAGTGATGAATGTTAAAAACAGTGCTGATTATAGGGTACAGTGAGCTCAGAGTAAGAGGACATCCAAAGCTAAGCTGATAAGACACCCCCGCAGAAGAAATGAAAAGCAAACAGGTTTTCTAGCTTAGTCCTTGAGGAGGGATCCTTTCAGCAGCTCAGGACTTAAAGGATTTGAAGGTGGTCCAACCAGCTTTCATCTGTCCTGGGCCAGACACATTTGCATAGGCTGCAAGTGAAAAGGTAGTCTTGGCGTCACTGATATTCACATGTATATGTGTGTGCATATAGCACAATGACATGCAAAGATGAAGCATTGTGATTCAAATGCAAGGTCTTTAAAACCTAGAAAAGGATAAAACCTGCACTGCCTCCATGTTTTTTATACTCCTCCAGTTCTGAAGCTCTTTTGCAACTTGATCAAATCTTTAAAATTTACAGATGATGAAAATCTTTGCTAAATGAAAAATCTATGTTAAAGAAGCATTTTTTTTTTCAGAAATGTGTTTGCATCATCTTCAAAATGATTGTCGGGGAAAGCTATTTTTATTAAAAAAGAATTCGCTTCCCTGAAAGCTCGCCTTAAAAACAAACAAGTTAGACATGGTGGCTCCTATTCTAGCACCCTTGAAGGCTGAGGTGGAAGGATTTCTACAAGATCAAGGCTAGTCTGCACTGTAAAGTGATTTCCAGGTCAGTCAGACTTGACTAGAGTGAGACTCTGCCCAAAAAAAAAAAAAAAAAAAAAAAAAAAAAAAAAATTAAAGCAAAACAAAAGCATGAAAGAAAGAAAAAAAAGAAAGGAAGGAAGGAAAGAAGGAAGGAAGGAAACTAAAGAAACAAAACCAAGAAAACTCTATTTAATTTTATTTTATTTTTGTTTCTTTGTTTTTTAAGACAGGGTCTCTCTACATAGCCCTCCTTGTCCTGGAACTTACTATGGAGACCAAGCTGGCCTCAACCTCTCAGAGATCCACCCACTTTTGCCTCTTTTGCATGAGCCATCACACCTGGCCAGCAGGCAATTTTAAATGTCACAGACTATTCCTTATCAATATAAATTGAGAATGAAAAGAAAAGCCTTTTGGAGGCAGCAAGATGGTTCAGCCGGTAGACACTGTTGCCAGCAAGCCTGAAAACCTGACCTGAGTTTCTTTGCTGGTAACAGCAGAAAGGTAGGAGGAGAAATCTAGTCATGCCATAAAGCTGTCCTCCCATCCATCAGTATGTGCCACACACCTACACATACACACAAGAAGAATATTTTAAAGAGAAAATTTTCTTTATTTTTAATTACTTTACTTATATGACTGTTTTGTCTGCATGTATGTCTGTGAACCATGGGCATGCTATGCCTACTGTCTCTGAAAGCCAGAAGAGGTCATTAGATTCCCTAGAAATAAAGTTATAGTCCACTGTGAGCAATCATGTGGGTGCTGGGAATTAAACCTGGTTCCACTGGAAGAGCAAGTGCTCTTAACCATTGACCAATCTCTCAAGTACAGAAATTCCTTTCTTTTCCTTTTCTTTTTTTTTTTTGGTGGGGGGTGTTTCAAAAGAGAATTTCTCTGTGTTACTCTGGCTGTCCTAGAACTCACTCTGTAGACCAGACTGGCCTAGAACTCACAGAGATCTGCCTGCCTCTGTCGGGATTAAAGTCATGCACCACCACTACCTGGCTATGGAATTCCTTTCCTTATTTATCTGAATCATCATTGCTCAGTACCCACAGTGCAAATGAGTCTAAGCCATGCTTGAACATGAGCTTGAAGATGTAATGATAATCACAAACATAATGGTCACAGCCACAAAATAAATGTTCTAAACATATTAAGTATTTGCATTCACCTATTTTAAAATTTTTATTATAACATCTGACCTTCTGAGGACAGCTATTTAAAGTACAAGCTATAAAAGTATACAAGATGGCCCACTAAAGTCAGAACCCACAATATCCATGTAGACATATAACTAAATGCCAGCTCTCTTATTCCATGGCTATTCATCACTTCCTGGGTTTAGAAATCTAATTTTGAAATGCACAGCATCTGCAACAGTAAATCCAATTAAAATGGTTTACTTTGGTTTATAATGCGTGCAGGAGAACACACAATATCTGTTAGTGGTCCTTCCAAGGTTACAACAAAGGAAGCAAAACTGACCCTCTTTTGTAAACTAACAGTGCAAAATGATAGATCAAATGATGGGGCTTGCAAATGCAAATTCAAGAATGTTCCAGCATATGCATACTCCTTCTAAGTGCCATCAAGAAAGCTAAGAATAACTACACCTCATCACACCGGTTCATTTTTAATAGAGGAAATTTCTTATAAATAACTCTGTTTTCTTGTCAACATGCTGGATACTCAATAGCTAAGGTGTCAGCTAATTAACCAACAGGCACAAGACTGCAAATGAAGACCCTAAGGAGCAGAGAATTTGCAGTACCCCCTGAATGTAAATACAGGACTTGATGCTGACCTTGCTGAAATATATTTTGAAGGAGCAGGCAGCTCAATGTCTATCAGACTCTCCAGTCCCCCAAAGATATTCAAACTTCATATTCTAGCAGCATGTGAACTTTCTCTTTCATCTAGAAACTTTACAAAGAATCAGCAACAACTTATTAAAAATAAACTCTGAGTCAGGAAGAGGGTACAAATCTGGGATCCTAGCATTCAAGAAGGCTGATAAGAGGATCATCAGTTGGAGGGCAGCTGCTTTTTGAGACCCTTCCTCAAAAAAAAAAAAGTGAAGAATATATGACTTCATAATATATGAAGCCCATTTTACATATACGGCATAACTTAGTGGTAGACCACAAGCATGGCATGCCCTGGGCTCTAATTCCACTCCCCAGTATGCAATAAGAGGTACTGATGTCCATGAAGAAAATTACAAAAAAATATTCATCGCTTGGGCTACAAAACAAGTTTCAGGACAGCCTAGGCTATAGTGTAAGAACTTATCCCAAATAAGTAAACAAACTCACTAAATTAACCTATAGATTCTAAGCAATACCTAGCATATCCTAACTAGATTTTTTTATATACAAATTGAGAAATTAATAATAAAAAATAAAGTTCTGAAGATTGGCAAAGGACCTAGAAGAGCCAAAACAATCTTTTTATTACTTTTATTTTTATTTATTTTGAGCGGAGCTGGAAAGATGGCTCAACAGTTAACAGTACTTCCTGTGGCCAGGCATGGTGGCACCTTCAATCCCAGCAGAGGCAGAGACAGGCAAATCTCAGGGAGTTCCAGGGCAGCCTGGTCTAGACTAGCTGAATCCATGGGCTCTGGGCTCAGGGGTTCAGTGAGAGACCCTGTCTCAAGAAACAAGGTGGAGAGCTACTGAGAAAGATAGCCAGAGTCAACACCTGGCCTGCATCTGCACACACATCTGCATCCATACAAAACCACAAGGTTCATATGTAGTAATGAAGGAAGACTTCCCAGACTCATTGTTTATTTAGAGTTTTCAGATAGTTCTGCAAATTTGGGTTACAATGTTCCTTAGCTTACAGCACATCAAAATGAGCAGTGGAGGATGGAGCCTGGAGCCAGAGACAGTAAAGGCAGTAGGAAGAAATGACAGCAGTAAGAAATGACAGCTAACAGAGAAGAGCTATATGGAAAGATTAGACAAAGCAGACATTATCAATTAAAAGGCAGAAAGATTTGCCATAGAGACAGAGAGCCTCCACTAGAACCCCTGAGCATTGTATACATCATATTAAAGTAACTGATGCTGTCCTAAGGACAGTCTTGAGTCATCAGGAAAGGATGCAATTATTTCAGGTTCAGGAGTCTGGGAGGTAAGTAATCTCTTTGAAAACGTTTCCATCCAAAATGGTTAGAATTCTGAGAAGAAAAATAAGCCAGGCACTAAAGGTGCTGATGCTCAGTTTCCCAGAGAATGCTTGGGTTCCCAGAGAAGTTTGCCATGGAAAATAGTCAATATAATGTGGTCTAGGGTTGGGGAAGTAGTTCCAGTGGTAAAGTGCTTGCCTAGCATGCATGAAACCCTGGGTTCGATCCGTAAAAACACATAAAAAAAACTGGAATGGTGGCTTATACATGTAAACCCAATACTGGGAGGTAGAGGTAGAAGGATTATGAATTCAGGGTCATCCTAAACTACATAGAGCTTTCCAGGGTAGCCTGGGCTACATGAGACCTTGTTTCAAAAAAGAAAATTTTTAGCCTCATAAAAGATCCATTACTGTTGGAATACACTTTACAACATTGTGCAATGTACAGGAAATAAGTGCTGTCATTCATACTCTATTTGAGCTAAAACTTAATGATGCCAAACTGCACTTGAAACCAAATTTATACATGAACAGGTTTTCACAGCACCTTAACTTCTCAGTTGGGTGAGGCTTTATTAGATGAATAGAGTTTACTTTCTTCATGGAGTGCAAAATACTTTTCCCTATTCATCATTAGGTAAGATAGCATGTGAGAAGGCAAAACTGCAAAAGCAAGCTCAAAAGAAAATGATATACTAAACATGTGGTTGTTTATTACTCAGGCTGTGCTATCAATACTTCCATAGGGAAGTAGACTTGGGAACATCAGTTAAGAGAAGACAAGATGAAACAAGGTTTGCCTCTCCCAACTTCTTCCCAGCTCTGGACTTCTTGGTCAGTTCAACCTGAATGCTCCACAAAGATCACATATTCAATACTGAATCCTGGGGTTGGGAATGTTATCTCAGTGGTAGAGCATGTGCCTAGTACGTGTGAAGCTCTGGGCTTCATTCTGAACACTAAAATAAAATGATAAACTGAACCCAAACTTGTCCTACCTCTTCCATTCCCAGTCTTTAGTTTGTTTAGTTGGTTTTAGTTTTTCTCTTGAGACAGGCCCTCACTATGTAGCCCTGGCTAGCCTCAAACTCAGAGAAATCCCCCTGCTTCTCCTTTCCCAGCACTGAGATTAAAGGTGTGCACCACCACACCTGGCTTCCATTTGCAGTCTTTTTCCCCCTTGGCTTTTCAGGACAGGGTTTCTCTGTGTAACCATGGCTATCCTGGAACCAGCTCTGTAGACGAGACCGGCCTCAAACAGAGATCCTCCTGCCTCTGACTCCCATGTGCCACCATGCCTATCTACTCTAATCATTTTTAAAATCATATACAATTCTGTAAAGCAACTATGTTCTCCCCTTTCTGTTTTGTCTTTGCCCATATTATTTCCTATGTCTGGAATACCTTCTCTGCCTCTGCCACATCCATTCCAATCCCTATCCACCTGGAAAAATTTTAATTCCTCATGGCTTGTGCATCCCTAGCCAGTTGAAAACCTTCCCTCTCCAGAAGCAAAACTCTATCAGTCATCTCTGGGCTGCCTCAGAAGAGAACCTATGTACACACATATAACGATGTAACAAGAGATCTTTCAAAGGGTTCTTTGTGGCAATAAAAACTTTCTAAAAACATTTGAGGATATATTAATATTTTAAGTATACGAAATCCAGCCAGCTGTGGTGGTGCACACCTTTAGGCCCAGCACTCAGGAGGCAGAGCCAGGCAGATCTCTGTGAGTTCAAGGCCAGCCTGGTCTACAAATCGAGTTCTAGAATAGGCTCCAAAACTACACAGAGAAACCCAGTCTCAAAAAAACAAAAACAAAAAAAAGTATATGAAATTATTTTTTTGCATTTAAAGTTATAAACTAGGCATGATGGCACACACTGGTAATCCCAACGCTTGGGAAGTGAAGGCAGTAGGATCCAGAATTTGAGATCAGCTTTGAGACGGTCAAAAAGCCAAAAATGGGCTGGTGAGATAGCTCAGCAAGGAAGAATGCATGCTGGCAAGCCTGGCTGCCACAAGGTGGAAGGAAAAAACAGATTCATTTTCAAGTTGTCCTTTGACCTCCACATATATGCTAAAGCACATGCTCCCACACACATACACACAGAAAAGACAAAATAAATAAGTATAATTTTGAGAAGAGCAAAATAAAGTTATAGAACAAGCTGTACATGGTGTTACAAACCTGGAGTTTCAGTTACTCTGGAGGTTGAGGCAGGAGATCATTTAAGCCAGGCATTCAAAAGCAACCCAGGCAATTAAAATAAATGTCCATCTCAAAAACAAACAAAAACGTAAAGTTATAATATCCCGTAGTGTGTGCCCCAGCCACAGGAATACTTATCTTTGTGGGCAGGTAAAGGTTAACTGCTGAAAATACTGAAAGACAAATAAGAGCTGCCAGCCAGCCCCTCCACCCCTACTGCACCCCTACCCCCAATCCCACTAAAGCACAGCACAGAGACTGGTATCATTTAAATGCTAGGATGTGTTGCCATGTCATAGTGACCGGGGAATAGCACGCTAAAAACTTCCAAGGATCAAGAAAGTGAACCTAGAACGAAGAGAAACACTTGGCAACAGAAATGTCCACTTGTATTTCATTATTGTGATTTGGCTGGGATTGTAGCTTTGACTAGCATCCATCCACTGGCCCTGGGGTTCAATCCCCAGAACTTTCTCTCACATACGTAAGTGTGTGTGTGTGTGTGTGTGTGTGTGTGTGTGTGTGTGTGTGTGTGAGAGAGAGAGAGAGAGAGAGAGAGAGAGAGAGACAGAGACAGAGACAGAGAGAGACAGAGAGACAGAGGTGGGAGTGTGTGTGTTATCAGTGGTACACATAGGGGTGTACTAATCCCAGCACTGAAGATTATTTTGAGGCCATCCTGAGCTACATAGTGAGACTTTGTTTCATTTTAAGGTTAAGGTTTTTTATTTCCCTATGAAGTTGGTTTTTAGCTCTCACTGCACATTGCACATGCACATAAAGTTTCCATTGGTTTCTTTTGTAGCCTCCCAAATTCATTTAAATTGCCCTTAAACCCTGAAGGAGTTTGTGCCCCATCGCCACACTTCCCTTAATGATTTATTATTACATACAGAAAATAACATTGGCCACTTCCAAACAAAATACTCAAGACCAAAGGGTTCTTTGTTACTAAGAAGCTTTAGACAGAGCCCTGAGTTTCCTGTGGTTTAACTGAAGACATTGGTGTGACCTCCTTCCAATTCGTGGACAGCTTCGAACAAGAAGTAGAATTTGGAACACATGCTGTGGCTACCTGATTTGAGAAAAGAAAAACTACACCAAGTCTAGTTTTTAATTCTCAAGTTCCCATTACAAGAAACATTGACAGGGTAAGCACCACAGAGGCACAGAAGACATGGCCAGCAGCTGCAGCACCTGGCAGATACTCCTGGACTCCCAGTGGTCCTATAGGAACTTTAAGTCTTGGCGCCTCCACATGCTCCACGGTACATCAAGCCCAAAACCCAGCAACTCCGACTTGCTCAACATGTGTACATCAAACCCCACTTTGCACCACACTCAAGCCTTTACCAAAATACAGTGGGATTTATTAGCTTTGGTTTTCTCCCTCCAAGACAAGTAAGAAAGAGCTTCTGCCTTTGTAGTAAGAGCCCCAGAGAGGCAGGAAGCTCCTGGGACCAAGCTGGAAAGATGTGGTGGTCCTGGTGGATAAACGCAAATCCTTGGCAGCAGACTGCCTACAAACTCCTCCTCCAACTTCAGGCCCGCGGCTTTCAGAATCCGAGGGCCTTTTTGACTTGGACCTAGCACGTGTTAATGAAACAAACAGCAACCACCCACACACGTAAATAAACCTAGCTTTTTTTAACTACAGGGAGTGTTACAAGGAAGTGTATCCTCAGGGAGGCTTGGCTCCGGGGTGTGGGATGCACAGTGGGAAGATCCCTTGTGTTCCCAACTCCACCAGGAGGCACCTAGATGGGTGGAAAGTGGGTAGGAGACATGGGACAGTCTCACCTTGCTCGGCGGGCTTCTGGAGGTCCGCCAGCGGGGCTTGAGCGGAGTTGAAAGCCACTTACACCCTCAGCATGGCAGCTGGCCTGAGAAACTGAGGACCACAGCCTGGATGGCTCCAAGCTAGAAGCACCACTGCGGTGGGGGGCGCAGGGGGGAGTTATAGGGTGAAGAGGAGAGAGAGAGAGAGAGAGAGAGAGAGAGAGAGAGAGAGAGAGAGAGAGAGAGAGAGAGAGAGATAACAAACGCCCGAGAGCTTGGAGAAGACAAAGTACACCCCCCCACAGCAGGCTGGGAGGGAGCTGGGAAGAGGGAACAGGGGAGAGCTCAGAGTCCCAGGCCGCTGGGTGGGAGTGCTCCGGGAAACGTTACTCACCTGCCACGAAGACTGCCTGCAGCAAGCAGAGGTAGTTCTTCCCGTACTTCTCCTCAATCCTAATACGATGCAGGGCCATGGCCATGTCCACCTGCACCGGGACTGCCTGCGTGAACGGCAGGAAACTGCAGCCGTCCCGGTTCAGCAAGCGATTCCTAGTACTGGGCGTCTGAGCGACAGCCCTGGGCAATTGCCTGAACGCCATCCAAGGCGAGGCAGGAGCGGGAGCAGGAGGGGGTCTTACTGGAGGGGGCCCTGCTTCCGCCATCCTCAAGCCAGACTCACGGGTCGGCGACCCCAACCCCAACCCCAACCCGCCGCTGCCGGACTCGGGACTCGGGCCGGCAAGCAGCCCGCCTGTGCAAGCAAGCACAGACACCGCCGGAAGGGTCGCAGCCTGAGCAGTTCTGAGGTTCAGAAGACTAGAGCCCCCTAGCTGGGACCGAAAAGCCCCAGGACAGAGAGCGCTATGTGTCCGGAGCCCAGAAACTTGCAGAGACTTCAGGACTCTGGCAGCAGAGTGCTTCTGGCGTCAGCTCCTGAGAGTTGAGAGCAACTCCACTCCCTGTGGGTGTGCACCTACATCCCCGCCTAGTTTCTAGCGGGATGAACAGGGGCGGGACACCAGGAACCGGAGGGGACAGCCCCCGCAGAGACGCCCACGGAGAAATTGTGGAGGCTGGCGCTAGGCTGCAGCACGTGGTGGGAGGGGACAACCCGATCTCACACTCTGGGCAGTGGGAGCTGGAGCGGGAGGTTCCTTGCATCCTGCTTCCCAGGGCGGGGCGGGGGTGGAGTAGAGATGCACAGTGTGGGCACCTGCAGATAACACTGCTAGAGCGCTTTACTGGTGCCAAGAGAGCAGCCTTGGAGAGTCGGAAAAAGGTGGGTGCTGAAGCCGAAACGTGCTTTCTCCCACTCTGCCCCTCACTGGCCTGCAAGGGCTCAAGCACACTCACTCAGTTTCCACCCTTGCTTCTCAAGGGCTAGGGTCCTGGGAAGCCTTGTATAATACACTGGGCTGCCATCTTTTACGGGTTTGGAATCGTGGTTTGCTTTAGAAATGACAAAACAGAAATGGGTGAGTGAGATGGCTCTGAGAGTAAAGGCATTTGCTGGGCAAACCTAGTGATCTGAGTAAATGGAACCCATGTAAATTAAGGCAAAAGAAGAGAACTGAGTCCACAAAATTGTCCTCTGACCTCCACATGCGCTGTGGCACATACATTATGCACAAAAAGAAGTAACAGAAGTAGGGGCTGGACATATAGGTCAATTGGTAGAGTGCATTCCTAGTATGCACAAGGCTCTGGGTTACATTCCTCAGGAGATGGACTTTGGAGGACCAAGGTTATCCCTAACTACATAGCTCATTCCAGGCCAGCCTAGGCTAGAAAAGACCACGTCTCAAAAAAAAAATCACACACACACACACACACACACACACACACACATACACACACACACACACACACACACACACACACGCACGCACGCATGCACACAACAATAAATACCAAAACAAAAACAAAAACAAAAATCAGTGGGGCAGCAAGAGAAGGTAATCTCTTGAAAACCCAAGTGGGAAAGGATAGGAGGTCACAGCCCTTTCCTCCTCCTGAACTTGGGAGGTTTAGAGGGTGCTGTAGGAAGAGTGAGGAGAGGCAAGCTGCTCATCAAAAATCTATAGCACCATGAATTTGAAGGCCAGCAGAGAGGAGTGTATGGGAGGGTTTGGAGGGAGGAAAGGGAAGACAGAAATGTTGTAATTAAATTATAATCTCAAAAATAAGAAGTAATAAGAGCTATAGCAACTGAGGAGAGGCCAGGAGTGTCAAGTTAGAAACTATGGAAGTGTAATCCAGTGCCCAAATCCTAGGGATTTGCCCCAATTTTACTCTAATACTAGCAGCCTTTTTGGGAATTGCAAGCATCACTCTTTTCTTTAGCCATTATCCTTTCAAAATGTTCTGACAAGAGTATACTGTTACATAGGCCAACCAGTTTAAGTGGGTTTATTGTTTTTAAGCCCTTTATGTATGGGTTACCACTGATTTGTACCTGAGGAGAGCCAATGCAGACAAGTATAAAATTTGGAATCAATAACTCCTGCCTTTTTCATGTTAGCCTAGAGTCATGGAGCATTTGGGTTTAAACAGTGAAGTAAGAGTACAGTATTGATTGCTAATTTTCTGTCATAAGGGTTCACATCATTCACCCAAGTCTAAATATCACTTCTTTTAGGAAGGACAGAGGAAATTAGAATAAGAGAATATTATTGTATTGTAGTAAATTAGATGCAACTAATTAGGAGAAAACAGAACTCCAAGATGCTGAACTTGTAGGTAGACAATAAAATAAAAAGCTATCCTTACTACCTGGACTTTGGAGAGGTTCTATAGAACTCAGGAAGTCTCCGAACATGAGAGGGTTACCAAATGAAAACTCAATTTAGAACAGGGATAAGGGAAACTTTAAGATTTAGCTAACAAGGAGGACCCTAAGAGGGACACATGGATCGTCCTGGGAAGAGGAAACAGATGAGATCTCCTGGGTAAACTGGGAGCAGGGGGGAGTAGAGGGGAGGGAATGGGGGATGGGAACATGAGGCATCAGGATGTTCGGGTTGGGGGAGGGACAGAGAGGGAGAGTAACAGCAAGGAAAGATATATCTTGATAGAGTGGGCCATTATGGAGTTAGGGAGAAATCTGGTGCTAGGGAATCCCAGGAATCCACAAGGATGACCCCACCTAAGACGCCTAGCAATAGTGGAGAGGGTGCCTGAACTGGCTTTTTCCTGTAATCAGATTGGTGACTACCCTAATTGTTGTTATAGAACCTTCATCCGGTAACTGATCCAAGCAGATGCAGAGATCCACAGCCAAGCACTGGGCCTAGCTCCAGGACTCCAGCTGAAGATAGACTATATAAGTGGGGGGGGGGGGGTGTCAAGATCATGCCAGGTAAACCCACAGAGACAGATGACCTGAGCTCATGGGAGCTCATGGGGACTCTAGAACAATAGCTAGGGAGCCTGCATGGAACTAACCTAGGTTCTCTGCATGTGGGTGATAGTTGTGTATCCTGGTCTGTTTGTGGGGTCCCTAGAACTGGGACCAGGCTCTGTCCCTGGTGCATGAGCTGGCATTTTGGAGCTCATTCCCTATGGTGGGATGCCTCGCTCAGCCTTGATGCCGGGGGGGGGGGGGGGGGGGGGGGGGGGGAGCTTGGTCCTGCCTCAACTTGATATGCCCTGTTTTGTTGACTCCAATGGGAGGCCTTATCCTTTCTGAGGAGTGGCTTGGGGGATGGGGTAGAAGGGAGGTGGGGAGAGGGAACAGGAGGAGAGGAGGAAGGGGAAACTGTGGTTGGTATATAAAACAAATTTTAAAAGTTAATAAAAAAAGATTTTTGTAATTAAAATTGATTAACGTAAAAAGCCACATCAAATTCTTGGGCTGGCTTTTCTGCTATAGACGTAGGGGCATCTTTCACTTTTGCTTGTTTATTTAGTATCTATATCCTGCAACATTCCTGTAGAGAACTGATTTGTCCTACTGTAGGTCCTTGTGATGCAGCCAGGAGTGCTAGCAAATCCTAGATTCAGGGTGGGACTGTGCTCATGGCTTACTAGATCATTGTAGTCTTTCTCCTCGGTCATTGAATAGTTTTAAACCAAACAGACATAATCCCAGAACTTTCTGGAACTAATAGTAGAACTTTTTTTCAATGGATGGTTATAAAGTAAGCCTGAGGCTGCAAAGGCATCCTACCTAAGAATGAAACCTTAAGATGAAAGTAGAGCTGAGATGGAGAAAGAAATTGATTCCTAATGAAATTATTTAAACATTTAGAACCTGGGGCTGGAGAGATGGCTCAGAGGTTAAGAGCACTAGCTGCTCTTCCAGAGGTCCTGAGTTCAATTCCCAGCAACCACATGGTGGCTCACAACCATCTGTAATGAGATCTAGTGCCCTCATCTAGCCTGCAGGGATACATGCATGCAGAACACTGTATATGTAATAAATAAATCTTTTTTAAAAAAGCCATTTAGAGCCAGCCATGACTGAAGAAATTATTCACTTCTGTCATAGGTTTCCCAGTTATATAGATTGCTATGTTTCCTTTTGTGTTTAAACCTGTTTGCATTTGGAGTACTGTCATTTGCAACGAAAAGATGCTCTACTAAAACATTAAGACTAATGCAACATATAACTTCATTTAATTCTGCACTAGTAGAACCTTGGTGGGGGATAATTGTTAACTGCAGGGAAGTTACCTTGACATAATATGCTAATCTTGCCCAAAGAAATGAATGAACCAAGCAATTAGACATAGATACAATGTTTCTTCCTTCTCAGGAAGAACCTCAGAAAACATATCCTCACGAGGCACGCCTTTAATCACTGTACTCAGGAGGCAGAGCCAGGCAGATCTCTGTGAGTTTGAGGCCAGCCTAGTCCACAGAGCGAGATCCAGGACAGACACCAAAACTACACAGAGAAACTCTGTCTTGGGGGGGGGGGGGGAAGAAAGGAAGGAAGGAAGGAAGAAAGAAAAACATATCCTCACTTGTTTTCATTTTTTTCAGTTCCATCTTTTGTGACTTTAAAAGCCTAAACTTTGCTTTCTGTAGAAAGTACTGTTTCATGGGTCAGCTTTTTTTCCCCTGATGTTCATTAAAAGAAACGGGTCCTTCAAAACTTGCTGTTCTGATGGTTACATGCTTCAAGAACAGTTCCAGTGCCACTATATTTGTAGGAAACAAATCTCTTCCACAAATGTCAGCAGTCCTTTCATGAAATGCTTTCAGTATGATGAGGATATATTCAAAACAGAAATGGTACTGCTTGAGGAAAAGTCGACTCTAGAGTAGTATTTCATATCCTAACTCCTGACTCCTTCAATTTTTAGCTGCAATTAGTGATGAAGCATTTAGGTGTAAACAGTAAAGCGCAAGTACAGGGTTGGTTGCTAAATTTCTGTACTGCCCAACTAATTATTTACTAAGGTTAGTTAGAACTCAATACTGGCATTTGTGAAACAGTGTGATCTAAGAAAACCAGTGTCACCACACTGGTTATGTAGGTTGCCTGACAATAAAAAAGTATATACTTGACAAACCTAAAGAAGGCTTATTTATCATAACACACACACACACACACACACACACACACACACACACACATACACACACATGGCTGGGTATGGTGATTCATGCTTTTAATTTCAGCACTGGGGAAGCAGAGTCAGGCTGATGTCTGTGAGTTCAAGGACATCCTGGTCGACATAGGGAGTTCTAGGCCAGCCAGGGATACATAGAGAGATCAGTTCACCATGGTTCTCCAGAGTGCAAAGAAAGACATATATCCCTTAGGTGCCCATGGAGGCCAGAAATATTGGATCCCCTGAGTCATGGTATTTGTGAGCTGCCAGACTACATGGATGTTAGAATCTCTCTCTCTCTCTCTCTCTCTCTCTCTCTCTCTCTCTCTCTCTCTCTCTCTCTCTCTCCCCCCTCTCCCTCCCCCCCTCTCCTTACACTATAGCTCAAGATGTTCTGAAACACATTATACAAGCCAAGCTATCTTCAAACTCCCAGTAATTTTTCTGCCTCATTCTTCTTAATGCTGGGATAACAGGGGTAAGCCACTTTACCAAGCTCAGATTTCTTTACTTAGGAGCCTACTCCTCTTCTGCTATGATAATTTTTCCAACCCAGAACCTTGTTTTTTATTCATCCTATCTAAAGGCTGTCCAGCCCAGATAGACAGCTTCATCCAAGCCTCCTACAGCCGGAGCTGTGCACTGTCATATCAGGATAATGATAACCATTCTTAGTTTTAATAGAACATTGATTTGGCACAACTTGAAATAACCTTGTAGCTGAATAAGAGTCTTGCTATAGCTACGAGAATTGAGAACAAGCCTGGAGCCAGAAGCATTGTTTGCTCACCTGATGTCTAGAGCAGTGGGATTGATGTTTGCCTGAAGAGCAGATTCCTCCCAGTTCCTAGTGGTTCTCCAGAGTGCAAAGAAAGACATCCCTATCCCTCTTTTTCCCCAGTGTCTAACTCAAGGTTTTTTTCTGTATAAAACTTAGCCTAGGTGATATGAAATAGCAAAAGTAACACATACCATTTCCATTTTCTTCTTTTTAAATGTATAAACCCAGGGCTGGAGAGAAAGCTGAGCAGTTAAGAGCATGCACTGCTCTTGCAGAGGACTGGAGTTTTGTTCTCAGCATCCAAGCTGGGCAGCTCAAAACCACCTGTAACTCCAGCTTCAGGGCAATCTGATGCTCCAGCCTTCATGTGTATCTGCACTTAATTGCATCCACAGATGGACACACATACATATATTTTTAAAAATACATAAATGTATAAATTTACAAGGGTAATTTTTGGAAAGTCACAGTGAATAAAGGCCATTGTGGGAGGCTCCAGCTTAGGTGGAGTGGGAGAAAGCCTCATGAAAAGACATATGGACCAAAGGGAGTTGATGTGACCCTATACAACCCTGGACATCCAGAAGACTGAGAGATGCTGGGTACTGCTGAAGGACTGAAGGGAGACATATATCTAAAAACGGTGACATTCATTGACTAACATAGAGAAAGTCTTTGCCTCACCAGCCACACTTCTTACAGAATGACATCAGCACATTCCCCTAGCAGAAACTTCAGCAGGGGTGGGGGTGGGGTGACTGAAGAGCTCCTGAGGAAGGCATCTGAAATTCTACTATTTCTTGGTTTCTCTTTCCATCATGGGATTCCCCTCACCAGCTTTTTAACACTAAAGTAAAAGGCTGCCAGGCAAGGAGTCCTTTCTGTGAGTTTTCCTATCAGCAGTTCCGGGCCTCATTTTTAAATATGAACAGACAGGCAAATCGCCAAATGATAGAGGTAAGTTGCTCTGGTGGTTACTTTTGGGTTTCCCTGGCCTCCCCCCAGCTAGGCCATAGTTATTCAAACACTTAATCTGACTGCTGCCTTTAGGTATTCTGAACTGTGGTTAACATCTGCAAATCAGTTGACTTTAAGCAAAGGAGATAATCCTTGAAAGCTTGGGTGGCCACATTCAATCAGCTGTAAGGTTTTAACAGCAAAACTGAAGTTTCCCTGAGGAAGAAGTTCTGAGGAAAGTCTCTAAGAACCTTTCTGCCTGAGAGTTTGCTGCCCATCGAGATAATTCCTCCCGCCCCCACTCCTGCTCCTGCCTGCTCTGGTTTGGAGAGTGCCAAGCTCTCTCATGTGGGTCTCTCTCTCTCTCTCTCATCAATAAATTATAGGTGTGTGTGTGTGGGGGGGGTGTGTTTAAACAGACACACAGGTACACCCACATAAGACTCTTGTTTGTCTGATCGAACTACAACTGACACAAGACACCAAAGGCAAATGGCAGCCAACATGAACAGCAAAACTGATCTGCTCCCTTCCTTCCTTGCTACATATCTCTGCCACACAACCTCTTTGTGCAGGCACATTTGTGACCTTGATAGTCCTGCAGCCTAGTCCACTTGCTTTCTTCTCAGAAGCGTAACCCTTGATGTTTCTCAGCACTATGATTACACTTGCCTGCTCCTCTGTGGTCAAGTTTCTGTTTAAATGTTATTTCCTCAACTACCTCTCTTGATCACCCTACTGAAAATGTAGTACCACCTACTCTCACATGCTCCATCCTATCACACTGAATTGTATTCTCAAATGAAGGATGACTTCCTTGTATTTGATTATTTGTTGGTACATTTACTAGTTTATTATCTGAGAGTTTTCTTTTTTTATTAGTCTTTTGGGAGGGATTGTTTTGGGTTTTTGAGACAGGGTTTCACTGTGTAGACCAGGCTGGCCTTGAACTCAGATCTGCCTGTCTCTGCCTCCTGAATTATGAGCCTTGCTCACTGTTGGATTACCATCATCTAAAGCAGTGTCTTGTCCTTTAATAGTTGATATATGGGTGGATTAGTAAGTGGGGTTGGGGGGAGTTGGGGGTAGAGGGCCAAGGGATGGGGAAGGGGGCTTGGAAGAAACAAATGTAACTCAGGAACAGGAGAGTTTGGAAAACAAAACAAAGCAAAAAGCTAATGGCTATAAAATAAAATATTAAAGTCATTATCATAGTCTATATATAATAATGGATTGTGATAACCAAAAACCAATTGGAAAACAAGAAAGAAAGATCCTATACCTGGGGACATGAATGATAACATAAAAAAAAATTCCATGGTGTTGGGAATGAAGTTCAGTTGGAAGAGTGTTTGCCTAGCATTCAGGAAACCCTGGGTTTGATCCCCATCACTGAATAAAACTGGGTGCTGTGCATGCCTGTAATCCCAGGAGGACAATCAGTCAAAAATCGTCCTCAGCAACAGAAAGAGTGTGAGGCCAGCCTTGCTTAGAGAAGACCCTGAAAGGCACAGAGGGCAAACGAGGTAAAAGCTAAGCTGTGTCCTTTAGATCCTCCTTCCAAAACCAAGGGTTTACCGTCCCATCCTTTGAGAGAAGCCTGAAGTAGCTGGCTCCCATTAAAGATTGCCTCGTTGAAAGGAGCTGCTTAGTTCAAGGTCAGCATCCTTTGACTTCACACAGTAGGTTTCAAGGGCTCAACATCCCTGCCTCAAGTCAGAACCACTCTGAAATATTATCCAGTCTGTAGAACTGCTTGGAGTGGCTACTGTGGCTTCTGCTAGTATCACTTTAGACTGTGACTTCTTCCTCTACCCAACCTTCTTCTCTCTCTTGCTCACTCTTCTCCAACATTTAATCTTAGTAAGATGCCTTAGAAAACCTTCTGTACCCATTTTCATGAATTGAAATGATTGACCAAGAGTGAGGTGGTAGAGGAGGAGTGGCTGTGGGATATTTGATGAGAGAAGTGGGGGGAATTCATCATTTCACAATAAGAAATTGAATTTTTAGGAAAATACAATGGGACTGTTAAACTGTATTGTGAAAGTAACAAAGTCAGACAATGAATTTAAGGGGTCTAATATCCAGCTGGAGGCCACGAAAGAAAGGAGACAATGGAGAAAAATATTTCAAAGAAATAAAAGAAAAAGAACACCAGAAAGGAAGAAGATGGATATTTGTATTAGAAGGACCTATCTAAGGTTTGGGACATGCCTCAGTAGTAGAGTGCTTGCCCAACAACACAAAGGCCCTAGGTTCCATCCCCAGAGCCTATCAAGTACAAATATGATACTTTTTAAAAACTGCCTGGATATCTCCGTGGTATAAAAGAACCTAGGTATCTAGTGAGGGAAAGAGGTAAATGCACTAGAAAAAAATAAGAATCAAATATGAGCTCCTGGTTAGGAATGCTGGGTTTTAGAAACTAATGCAAGAGTGGGATGGAGCTCAGGGAGCACAGTGCTTCTTTAGTGTGCATGAGCCCTTGTGGTGACATTGTGTTCCCCAAAATATTGTGCACACTAATAAACTTATCTGGGGTCAGAGAACAGAACAGCCACTAGACATAGAGGCCAGAAAATGGCGGCACACACACCTTTAATCCTATCACTTGGGAAGCAGAGATCCATGTGGATCTCTGTGAGTTCAAGGCCACACTGGAAACAGCCAGGCATGGTGACTCACGCCTTTAATCCCAGGAAGTGATGGCAGGAAGCAGAAAGGTATATAAGGCGTGAAAACCAGGAACTAGAACCTGGTTAAGCTTTTCGGCTTCTAGGAGCAAAGTTCAGCTGAGATCCATTTGGATGAGGACTCAGAAGCTTCCAGTCTGAGGAAACAGGATCAGCTGAGGAATTGGCGAGGTGAGGAAGCTGTGGCTTGTTCTGCTTCTCTGATCTTCCAGCACTGACCCCAGTACCTGGCTCCAGGTTTGTTTTTATTAATAAGACTCTCATGGGCTGGAGAGATGGCTCAGAGGTTAAGAGCACTGACTGCTCCTCCAGAGGTCCTGAGTTCAATTCCCAGCAACCACATGGTGGCTCACAACCATCTGTAATGAGATCTGGTGCCCTCTTCTGGCCTGTAGTCATACATGCTGTATACATAATAAATAAATAAATCTTTTAAAAAAAAAAAAGACTCTCTAAGACTCATGCTACAAGCCCTTGCACTGATCACCACCACCTGTAATTCTTACTGCTGATAGCACACACCTATACTCCTGAGCACTTGAGGAGCAAAGGCAGAAGGATAGCGGTTCAGGGTCATCCTTGGCTACATAGAGAGCTCAAAGGCAGCTTGGGCTACATGAGTTTTGTCTCAAAAATAAATATTAATTCATAAATGGCCTAATGAAAAAGTGTAGTTGCCAGGCACAGTGGCATATGCCTTTAATCCCAGCACTAGAGAGGCAGAGGCAGACAGATGTCTACGAGTTCAAGGCCAGCCAGGACTACACAATAAGACCCTGTCTTAAACAAATACCCTTCCCGCTGCAAGAAAGAAAGAAAGAAAGAAAGAAAGAAAGAAAGAAAGAAAGAAAGAAAGGAAGGAAGGAAGGAAGGAAGGAAGAAAGGAAGAAAGGAAGGAAGGAAGGAAGAAAGGAAGGAAGAAAGGAAGGAAGAAAGGAAGAAAGGAAGGAAGGAAGGAAGAAAGGAAGGAAGGAAGGAAGAAAGGAAGGAAGAAAGGAAGGAAGGAAGGAAGGAAGGAAGGAAGGAAGAAAGGAAGAAAGGAAGGAAGGAAGGAAGGAAGAAAGGAAGGAAGAAAGGAAGGAAGAAAGGAAGGAAGAAAGGAAGGAAGAAAGGAAGGAAGAAAGGAAGAAAGGAAGAAAGGAAGGAAGAAAGGAAGAAAGGAAGGAAGAAAGGAAGGAAGGAAGGAAGGAAGGAAGGAAGGAAGGAAGGAAGGAAGGAAGAAAGGAAGGAAGAAAGGAAGAAAGGAAGGAAGAAAGGAAGGAAGAAAGGAAGGAAGAAAGGAAGGAAGAAAGGAAGGAAGAAAGGAAGAAAGGAAGGAAGGAAGGAAGGAAGAAAGAAAGGAAGGAAGGAAGGAAGGAAGAAAGAAAGGAAGGAAGGAAGAAAGGAAGGAAGAAAGGAAGGAAGGAAGGAAGAAAGGAAGGAAGGAAGGAAGGAAGAAAGGAAGGAAGGAAGGAAGAAAGGAAGGAAGGAAGGAAGGAAGGAAGAAAGGAAGGAAGGAAGGAAGGAAGAAAGGAAGGAAGAAAGGAAGGAAGAAAGGAAGGAAGGAAGAAAGGAAGGAAGGAAGGAAGGAAGAAAGGAAGGAAGGAAGGAAGGAAGGAAGGAAGGAAGAAAGGAAGAAAGGAAGGAAGGAAGAAAGGAAGAAAGGAAGGAAGAAAGGAAGGAAGAAAGGAAGGAAGAAAGGAAGGAAGGAAGGAAGAAAGGAAGAAAGGAAGAAAGGAAGGAAGAAAGGAAGAAAGGAAGGAAGAAAGGAAGGAAGGAAGGAAGAAAGGAAGGAAGAAAGGAAGAAAGGAAGGAAGAAAGGAAGGAAGAAAGGAAGAAAGGAAGGAAGAAAGGAAGAAAGGAAGAAAGGAAGAAAGGAAGGAAGGAAGGAAGGAAGAAAGGAAGGAAGGAAGGAAGAAAGGAAGGAAGAAAGGAAGAAAGGAAGGAAGAAAGGAAGAAAGGAAGAAAGGAAGGAAGAAAGAAAGAAAGGAAGGAAGAAAGGAAGAAAGGAAGGAAGAAAGGAAGAAAGAAAGAAAAGAAACAGTATAATCAAAATCATGGGGAACCAAGGCTACACAGTCAGATTGTATCTCAAATAAATAAAGAAATAGAAGGACAAAAGCTGAGAAAAGCCTTTTCAGCTTAGATCAAGACGGGGTTTCTCTGCTTAGTCCTGGCTAGCCTTTGCCCTTTAAAACCAGGGTGGCCTCAAACTCACAGAGATTTGCTTGCCTCTGCCTCTTGCTCACACCCAGCTCACAGAACTTCTTCTGAGTCAGCTTAGAATTCTATATTGATTCTATATTGAGCCAAGCTGTTAAGCAAAACTAATAGTCCAAATATATTTAAAAACCACAGATAAATAATTTTTTTGTGAGATACTGTCCTAGTTAGCTTTTTTGTTGCTGTGATAACACCATGACCAAAAGGAACATGGGGAGGAAAGGGTTATTTGGCCTACATGTCACAGTCAGTAGTCTACTGGCAAGGGGAGCCAGCACAGGAGCTCACAATGGGAACCTGGAGGCATGAACTGAAGCAGAGACCATGGAGGAGAGCTGATTAATGACTTATTCTCTATGGCTTGCTCCATTTGCTTTCTCATACAATCCAGGACCACCTGCCTGGGGTGGTGCTGCCCACCGTGGCCTAGGATCTCCCACATCAATCATCTGTCAAGAAAATGTTGCATAGACTTGCCAACAAGCCAATCTGACTGAGGTATTTTCTCATTCCTCTCATATACAAGCTCAGTGACAAAAAAACTAAGCAGTACCGAGATGTGAATAGTCAGAAAGCTGATCACTCAGAAAGCTTCCTTAGAAGCTACTAGAGAAAGTAGTCTCCTCAAAATGAAGCATTACGTTACCAAGAGGAAGCTACAGATTCTAGGGAGAGAACAATGAGAACACAGACAAAGGAAATTCTGGAAAGCAATGTCCTGGAGAAAAGCAGGCTCAGGTGAAGACAGAAAGCTAACTCTGGGAGGGCCCACTCTCATTCCTTTCTCTAACTTTCTAAACGATGAGCTTTCATTAGGGCCTTTGGGTCTTTACATGTACTCTTCTAGAATTTTGCAAATCAGAGAAGGAAATAGTGGGAATCTGTACCTTCTTCATTTTTAGAAACTTCTAAGCTTCTTACAAAAATTTTACATTCTTTTCCCCCAAAACTTGCTGCCTCTCAAATCCATACTATGGAAGATTTGCCTCAAGAGATACCCTGTCCAAATATATGAGAGATGAGCTGGGTGTGGTGGCTCAGGCCTGTAATGCCAAGTACTTGAGAGACTGTGGTAGGAGACTGACACATGTTTGAGGCTAGCCTGAGGTAAAATAGAATGAAAACAAGATGTGAGAAATGTCACCATATTCTTTTAGAAGACTGTCCTCAAGATGACCTACTTTCATTTGGTCACCTTCTGGGGACCAAAGAGAACAGAATTCTCCCCGCCCCCAAAAAAATTTAGCATAAGCAGTAGAAAAAAAGTCTTTTCTTCACTAAGAATATATATTCTAGTATCTAAATGTACAATTAGTCCTACACAAATTCAGGTAACACAGAGCACTTTCTCATGCCACAATTATGACAAAGCTCAGAGACAGACATTTGGATTCCATGGGGCCCTCAGAAAGGTGAAGGCATCCATGTGTACATGGGTGTGTATGTGATGTGCATGGTGGGAATGTGTGTATGCTATAGCATGCTTGTGGGGGTCAGAGGACAACTTTCAAGAATATGTTCTTCTCTTCCACTATGTGGGTCCAGGGATCAACTCATGTCAAGAGCAATAAGTGTCTTTACCGACTTGAGCTGTCTCAGCAGCCTGGAAAAGAAGGAGTCTATCATGGAGACGGAACTAAGCAAGTATGGAGAACGCTGTTTTAAATAGGAATATCCCAATATAGGAATAGTCTAGTCATGCCTCCATGCTTTCCTTACATTAATCTATAGTAAAGATAATCTTACCACAAATGTCTGTCCTTCAATTTTGGCTCCTTTTGTGTCCTCAGCCAAAAGAAGCCACTGGACACCCCATCCTATCCCAGTTAGCTTCACTTGAGACACATTCTTGCTCTTACCTTCTGATTATCATGCAAAAAAGTTTCCAAACCAAACCTTGAGTTGTGATACATTCAGAACAAATCTGATAGAATCATACACTGTATCGCAGTTTTATTTTACAAGGTCAAATCGGGATGAACCAACTAGTTCTGAAAGTATTTATGTACTGAATACATAAAGGAGTTTTAGAGTCTAAAAGAAAAATCCCAGGCCAGGCAAGCTCTGAACTTCAGCAACTGTCTGGAAGATAGAAAAGAGAAAGAGAAAAAGCCATGTCTGCATGGTCATCAGGTACTTGCCAGATAAGCAGCCCCTTGGCAGGGAAGAGAGGGGAGTTTTAGAGAAAATGAAAAAACTCCATGTACCAGAGAAAGCATGCTCAGGCCAGCATCTGAAAGAAGGAGAAAGGAGGGAAGAAAAAGGGAATGCTACACCTTTCTGAGAAGGAGCTGTAATGGTAGTGTTAGTTAAGACTCAGAAAGGCAGGGTGACCAACAGAACCTCATTTGGCAGATTTTATTTAATTTAAAAGATTATAGCTACAAGCGGTGGATGCCTTTAATCTCAGCACTCCTGAGGCAGGTGATTTTCTGTGAGTTTGAGGTCAACCTGGTGTGAGAGTTCCAGGGTAGTCAAGGCTACAGACACTCTGTTTCAAAAGACAATATAAATATTATAAAAATAATAAAAATCATAATTTACAATGTGATCATTTTGTATATGTATACCTAGTGGAATGGCTAATTCAAGATACTATCAATGAACATAGACACATACATAAATATATATGGTTGTGCATATTTTAACAATGCTAGGGATCAAATCCAGGGCCTCATGCTTGCAAGCCACTATATCCCACTCTGCTCTTTCTTCCTTTCTTTACTTTTTTAAAAAAATTTTAGACAGGGCCTCTCTATTTAGTCCTGGATGGCCTGGAATTTGCCTCTTTTCTCCAGAGTGCTTGGCTTAAAGGTATGCCTTTCTTGTTTCTGTTTTTTGGGATTTTTTTTGGTTGGTTTTTGTTTTGTTTTGTTTGAGACAGGGTTTCTCTGTGTAGTTTTGGTGCCTGTCCTGGATCTCGCTCTGTAGACCAGGCTAGCCTTGAACTCACAGAGATCCGCCTGGCTCTGCCTCCTGAGTGTTGGGATTAAAGGTGTGTGCCACCACGCACATTATTTTTGTTTTTGACAGAGTCTCTTGTATACCAGGCTTGTGTAGAACTCCCTAGGTAGCTAGAGATGACCTTGATCTTCTTTCTGAGTCCACCTGCTGAGTGCTACAATTACTAGTGTGAACCACCGTGTTTGGTTTATACTGTGCTAAGGACTGAACCCAGGGCTTCATGTATGCTAGGCAAGCACTCTACCACCTGAACCTACAATTACATCCCCAGCCTACAATTACTATATATATATATATATATAAAACCTTTTTCTTCCCTCAGGTTTTGTATTATGGGAACATGTAAAATCTACTTTCAGCAATTTCACCTGGGCAATGTCTTATTATCAACTGTGATCATCACCATGTACACTAGATCTCTTGAACTTGTTCCTCTTGACTAACTGGAAGTTTCTGTCATTTAACCAACAGTTTCTCACCTTTTTCCCACTCCCAGGCCATGGTAACCATGATTCTCCTCCTCTCTCTAAAAATTAGGTTTGCTTATTTTGTTTTATTTATTTTTGAGACAAGATCTCACTACGTAGACCAGCCTGGCACCAAACTTACAGATGTTGCCTGCTTCTGCTTTCAGAGTGCAGGGTGTGAAGTTGTTCACCTCATCCTCAGCTCACAGAACTTCCTTCACTACCAAATCTAAACTAGCACCCACTCTCACTTTTTGAAGACTTGTATTGACTGCAGGGACAGTGGAGTGTTCTAAAATCATATAAAAAGATAATGATAAACGGACAAAAAGAACAACAATTGCAAAATACATGACAAAACAAACAATGGCAAAAGAAATAAAATCATTTGTTTATTATTATTTATTTTGGTTTTTTGAGACAGTTTCTCTGGGTAGCTTTGGAGCCTGTCCTGGAACTCACAGAGATATCACCTGGCTCTGCCTCCCAAGTGCTGGGATTAAAGGTGTGCACCACCACCTTTATTAATTTTTTTTATAAATGGGAGACCTTGCCCTTTCTGAGGAGTGGATGGCAGGGGTAGAAAGGAGGTAGGGGAAGGGAACAGGAGAAGAGGAGGGAGGGGAAACTGTGGTTGGTATGTAAAATCAATAAAAAAAAATTATTTCTATACTTAAGCAAATACTGCTACTATAGTTTGAATATGAAATGCTTCTCATAGGAACCTTTGTTGTTAAAAGAGAGGTCCACAATGGTGGTACTATTTGGAGAGGTTCTGGACTCTTCTAGAATTAGAAGTTGGGGCTTAGCTAGAGTAAATAGGTCACTGGGGATGGTTTCTTGGGGACAGGTATCTTTTCTTTAACAAAGTTATTTATTTTATTTTCCATGTGTGTTTTGTCTGCATATATGTATGTGTGCTATGTGCATGCCTGGTGCCTGTGGAGGTCAGAAGAGAGTGGTGGATCCCCAGGAGCTGAGCCATCTATCTAATCCCAGGGGATAGGTATATTGCCCCTGCTCACTGCCTGTGTTTCTGTCTTTTAAATTGGTCTCAAAAGGATTTTGATCAGAGTAATATAAAAGTTACTAATATAACTAACAAGAATCATGTAGTGCTTTTGTAGTAATTAACTAGTAGAAAAGTCCAGCTTTGTTGGCTATTTATCTTCTATCATCTATTCTTTTATTCCACACAGTCCTTTAACAATCAAAGATAGAAGCCAGTGGGTGGATGGCTTAGCAGTTAAAGGCTCTCAGTGTGCAGGACTGGCAACCTGAATTCAATCCCTGGAAAGAAAGACCAACTCCACAAAGTGTTCCTCTAACCTGCATATATGTACTGTGCCACATGCACGCTCCCTTCCACCATATACACACAATAATAATAAGAACGATTTTTTTAAAGCAAATATGCTTATTAGACTTGGCCTTGTCCTAATAGTCTTGCTGACTCATCTTTTGGGAACAATTAGTGCTGTCATTTGTTGTGGTACAGGTTAATACAGTTTTCTGAGGGGCTAGTTGTCCATTGGTATCAATTTTTTTAAATGTTAGTTGTTTTATGTGCGTGAATGCTTTGCTTGCATGTATATATGTATACCACATGTGTGCTTGGTGCCCACAGAGGCTAGAAGAGCACATTGAATCCCCTGAAGATAGAGTTACAGAAAGAGGATTAAGATCCACCATTTAGATGCTGGGAACTAAGCTAGGGTTCTCTGCAAAAGCAGCAAGTGCTTTTAACCATTGAACCATCTCTCGAGCCCTACATATCAGATTAAAAAGAACACTTTAGTGTGTGTGTGTGTGTGTTCCATAACACACTGTGGAAGTCAGAAGACCATCTGTGGACTTCACTCTTTCTTTCCACCACATGGGTCCTGGGATCAAACTCATCATCAGGCTTGGCAGCAACCTCTTTTACTTACTGACTGATCTCAATGGCCCTTGGAGTTTTCTTGTTTTGTTTGTTTGTTTGTTTGAGACATGGCTGTGGCTTGTTCTGCTTCTCTTATCTTCCAGCATTCACCCCAATAACTGGCATTGGGTTTGTTTTTATTAATAAGACCATTTGAGATTCGTGTTACATCTGGCGCCCAACATTCGTGGTACAAATTCAAGAAAAAACTACTTGCCTGTGGCCTTGTGGGCCCCAGCTCAGACTTGAGCTACAGGTTGCCAGTTGTGGTGGCACACTGGTTGGCTTTACTGAAGGAGGCAGAGCAGGAAGATCCCGAGTTTGAGGGTGGTCTAAGAGGCTTGCTAAGGAGAAGCTTCAGCCGGGGCTGAGCCACAAACAGTGGCGGTGGGACCATGGAGGCAGAGGCTGCTGCTCTGAGTTACTGGCTCCTTCTCATCCTATTGGTGACTGCAGTGATGCTGCTACCTGGGATGAAGGGTTTACTGCTGCTTGTTCAGAGAATTGCCAGGACCATCATGTTACAAGGAAGCATTGGCAAAGGTCAGTTTGGAAAAGTTTGGCAAGAAAAACAGTGGGGAGAAATTACTGTGAAGATTTTCTGTTCTGGGGAAGAATGTTCATGGTTCTGAGAGAAAGACATTTATCAGACTGTGATTGCTCCTGACCACGCCTAACAGCAACTTTGAAATCTTCAAAAGGATGATGGGACCCCACAACAACGATCAGACAGACTATGATAAAGCCATTAAGGGGATTAACACCACTGACACAGTTTGGACTACAAACTGCTCAGGACAATTTCGAGATGGGTAGCTGAGATGATCCAGCCTAACAGACTACTCCAGCAAGGACTTGAGACAAGCCCTGCACTTTCCCTTTATTCAGAGACTGGACAAATGATAAAGGACTTGACAATTAACCCCAAAAATTTCTTTTCAGGACCCTCTAAAGATGTCTTCGTCCCCAGAAATCAGGAAGTAATTTTAAGAACATGATGCCCATATTCCCAAGAGGTGGGGTGGGTGATTTTTGGTCATTTAATGAGTTATGGATATTGTCATTGTTTATGGTGGTTGGTTACAAGTTGTTAATTGCTAATGGTCAAAAAAAAGCTAAACAAAGGAGATTAGATACAGGGTTCTTGTTAAAAAAAAGAAAAAGAAAAAAAGAAGATATAGAAAAGGGTAGATCATTGAATCTACTCTGAAAAAAGAAAAGATATAGAAATGATAAGATAAAAGGTAGATTTTTAGATCTACTCAGAAAAGAAAAAAGATAATATGGATATAAGATAAAAAGGGAGATTATTGAATCTATTTTTAAAAAGGAACTATTTGTTTTAAATAGGATAAGTAATGAAAATTTTTATTTGAATCTGTCAAATGATAATGGACTAGACATTGTTAATGTAATTCTTGATTGTAACCTTCTTTTATTATTTTAAACAAAAAAAGGGGAAATATGGTGATATATTGTGTTCCCCAATATATTGTGCATCCTAATAAACTTATCTGGGGTCAGAGGACAGAACAGCCACTAGATAGACATAGAGATCAGAAAATGGTGGCACACATACCTTTAATCCTAGCATTCTGGAGGCAGAGATCCATTCTGATATCTGTGAGTTCAAAGCCACGCTGGAAACAGCCAGGCATAACGACACACTCCTTTAATTCCAGGAAGTGATGGCAGGAAGCAGGAAGGTATATAAGGCGTGAAAACCAGGAAGTAGAGTCTGTTAAGCTTTTAGGCTTTTGAGCAGCAGTTCAGCTGAGATCCATTCGAATGAGGACACAGAGGCTTCCAGTTTGAGGAAACAGGATCAGCTGAGGAATTGGGGAAGTGAGGTGGCTGTGGCTTGTTCTGCTTCTCTGATCTTCCAGCATTCACCCCAATACCTGGCTTCAGGTTTGTTTTTATTAATAAGACCATTTGAGATTCCTGTTACAAGACATGGTCTCATGTACCCTAGGCTGGCCTTGAACTCACTCAGTAGCTGAAGATAACTGAATTTCTGATCCTATAGCCTCCACCTCCTGGGTTATGGTGTTATAGGTATGTATCACCAAGCATAGTGTATACAATGTTGGAGACTGAAACCAGGGCTTTGTACCTGACAGGCAGCCCTTCTACTAACTAAGCTATTATACATTCCCAGCTTCTATATATGAGAATTTTGGTCACATGTATACTTTATCCCAGGAATTCTTTACTTTTAAATGAAGAAAACTGGCAAGAATGCAAATATTTGTGATGTTTTTCATAACAGCAGGCAGCAGGAAAATAAGAAACCTATGCAAAGCTTGACCCAGTAGTAATCCCAGCACTTGGGAGGCAGAGGAGGTGGATCTCAGGCAGACCTCTGTGAGTTTGAGGCCAGCCTGATCTACAGAGTGAGATCCAGGACAGCCAGGACCATACAGAGGAACCCTGTCTCGAAGAAAAAAAAAAAAGAAAAGAAAAAGAAAAGAGAGAAAATAGTACATAAAACATTGTTCAGCTTATATAAAGTTTTACACACACACACACACACACACACACACACACACACTTGAACTCTGTGAGTTCAAGGCCAGCATGGTCTACATATCAAGTTGTAGGCCACCAGGACTACTCAGTGACACTCCCCACCACCCACAAAAACCCAAACAAACAAACAAAAAAACTAAAAAGAAACCTAAACAGGAGCTGGAGCGATGACTCAGGGTTTAACAACACTTGCTGCTCCTGTGGGTTCAGATCCTAGCACCCACATTAGGAGGCTCGCAGTCCTCCAACTTCAGCTTCAAGGAATATTACACCTGTTCTTGACCTCCATGCACATCTTTACACATGTGGCTGACACTCATACATACAGACACATTACAAAAAAGGCAGGTGTGGTTGTGGAGGCCTTTAATCCCAGCATGTGGAAGACAGAGGCAGGCAGACCTCTGTGAGTTTGAGGCCAGCCTGATCTACAGAGTGAGATCCAGGACAGCCAGGACCATACAGAGGAACCCTGTCTCGAAGAAAAAAAAAAAAAAGAAAAGAAAAAGAAAAGAGAGAAAATAGTACATAAAACATAGTTCAGCTTATATAAAGTTACACACACACACACACACACACACACACACACACACACACACACACACACAAACAGGATGACATTCCAAACACTATAATTACCCCAGAGGGGATTGTGACTTATATAAGGTGTTGTTTGATTCTCAGTAGATATCATCACTATAATCAGAAAATTTATAAACACCTATTGGATTGTTTTAAACATTTTTTAAAAATTTTATGTATGAGTGCTTTATCTGCACGTATGCCTTTATGGCTGAAGAGGGCATCAGATCCCACTATAGATGGTTGTGAGCCACCATGTGGTTGCTGGGAATTGAACTTAAGAACTCTGGAAGAGCAGTCAGTTCTCTTAACCACTGAGCCATCTCTCCAGACCTTATTGGATTTAACAAGACTTCAGGTCAACTAAAATGGATTTTTACCTGAAATGCAACAATTTTCTAAGATAATTTTCTGAAATTATCCTATGTTTGATATTTTTCCATGGTCTGAACAACCCATGCTTTAGGTTTTGTTTCTAAGTTTATTTAGTTAAACATTAAGCCATTATCTAATGAAAATTCTTTTGTGGAACCTAGGATCATAATTTTCATTTCTCCCACCTCTTTTTATTTGTGTTTTAGACATGGTATCACCATGTATACCTTACTAGTCTGGAACTTGCTATGTAGAGCAAGCTGGCCTCAAACTCACAAAGATCCACCTGACCCTGCCTCCTTGCTGAGTTCTGGGATGAAAGGCACCATGCCACCTCTTTTCAACTCAGCATTTGTGGGGCAGAACACTAGCATGATGTTTTCAACCTGGGTCACACAGAAGCTGGAAATATGAGAAAATGACCCCACAGATCAAGGTAGAGGAGCCACTCAAGAGTAGAAGGAGTAAAGGAAGAATATATGGTGTCAAAGACCTGGTAATAGTAGTCACCAGAAAAGTACCATGGAAGTTAGAGTAACTGTCTGACTCATCACTTGCCTCCCTGTACAGCCAGATTGTACAGTCCTTAGTCACTCTACCATACAATTGTGAATGAATATAAGTATCTCAGCCCTGGTGTCCTCCAAGCATGTTGTTTGCACCATGTTCTACACAGCAACCATGAACAACTCAGTATTGAATTAGGAAGGGTGAACTGCCAGAGTTACAACAGGATTGAGGCTTTGCCTTAGGTATTGAAAGGGTGTCATGAAGTGCGAACCTAATTAGTCTTATTAAATAAAAACTGGGAGTCAGATATCAGGGTAAAAGCTGAAAGATCAGAGAAGCAGAGCAGCAGCCACTAGAGACTTCTTACCTCTTATTTCAGACCAAATGGGGGACTGAGATACTGTCTCCACCCACCTTATATTCCGTCTCCACGTCCAATTGTGCTGGGATTAAAGGCTTGCACCACCACCTGGCTCTGTTTCTCTTTTAGACTAGACTAGAGCAATCTCATCTAGCCCAGGGTGGCCTTGAACTCCTGATCTTCCTGTTTCTTCCTCCCAAGTGCTGGGATTAAAGGTGGGTGCCACCACTGCCTGGCTTCTATGGTTAACTAGTGGCTAGCTCCGCCCTCTGATCTCCAGGTAAGCTTTTTTGTCAGAACACCAACAAAATATCACACAACAGTGTCATAGTCACTGTTCTATTGCTGTGAAGAAACACTATGACTAATGTATCTCTTACAAAAGAAAGCATTTAGGGCTGGAGAGATGGCTCAGAGATTAAGAGCACTGGTTGTTCTTTCAGAGGTCCTGAGTTCAATTCCCAGCAACCACAGGGCGGCTCACAACCATCTATAATTTGATCTGGTGCCCTCTTCTGGCCTGCAGGCAGAACACTATATACATAATAAATAAATTAAAAAAAAAATAAAACATTTAATTGAGGGCTTGCTCACAGTGTTAGAGGGCTAATTCATTATCATCATGACAGGGAACATGGTGGCAACCAGGAAGGCAGGCAGGCATGGTGCTAGAGAAGCAGCTGAGAGCTTTACACTTGATCCACAGGCAGCAGCCAGGGATCAGAAAGAGACTGGGCCTAGCATGGATTTTTTTTTTTAATTTTTATTTTGCAATACAATTCAGTTCTACATATCAGCCACGGATTCCCTTGTTCTCCCCCCTCCCGCCCCCCTCACCTTCCCCCCAGTCTGCCCCCCATTCCCATCTCCTCCAGGGCAAAGCCTCCCCTGCGGACTGAGATCAACCTGGTAGATTCAGTCCAGGTAGGTCCAGTCCCCTCCTCCCAGGCCGAGCCAAGCGACCCTGCATAGGCCCCAGGTTTCAAACAGCCAACTCACTAGCATGGATTTTTGAAACTTCAAAGTCCACCTCCAGTGATACACCTCCTCAAACAAGGCCACACCTTCTAATCCATCCCAAATAATTCACCAACTGGGAACCAAGCATTCAGATATATGAGTCTATGAGGGCCATTCTCATTCAAACCGCCACCAGGTTGTTTAAACTCAGTACACTTCTATTTTTCTATTTTTAGAATATAAGCATATGTATGTATGTATATATACATATATATAATATCTTTGCTTTTTTAATTACACAAGTAATACATTTTCATTCTGAGAGCCAAGTGTGGTGGTGCACACTTTTAATTCTAGCACTAGGGAGGCAGAAGCAGGCAGATCTCTATGTGTTGGAGGCCAGCCTGGTCTACAGAGCAAGCTTCAGGACAGCAAGGACTACATAGAGAGAAGACCCTGTTTCAAAAAAATAAAAAATAAGAGTTTTTCATTCTTGAAGACTTGCAAAATGTGGAAAAGCATAAAGGAATAAAAAAGCAAAACCCAGTTTTAATCCCAGTACTCAATGGAAACCACAGGTAACATTAAATAGAAATTTTCAGTCATTTTGAGATTATACTGTTTATAATTTTGAGTATTTTTTACAGAGAGCCAAATTTAAATTTTTATTTTATGTGTATTTTGCCTGCATTCACATATGAGTAACACTTGCATGCCTGGTACCCTTGGAGATTAGAAGAAGGTGTGGGATCCCCTGAAACTAGAGGGCTACCAAGTGGCTGTTGAGAACCGAACCCAGGTTCTCTGAGAGAGCAACAACTGCTCTTAACTATGGAGCCATCTCTTCAGTCCAACAATAGCTTTTCACATCTCAAGCAGCAAGCAGGACACAGAAATTACACTTGGAATAGCTCCCCACTTTTTAGCCTCAAAGCCCACCCCTGGTAGCAAAACTTCATTCAGCAAGACCACACCTCCTATGCCTACCCAAACATTGTTGCCAACTGGAGACCAAGTCTTGCTAAAGTTCATTCTCCGGGGAGACAAACAATGTCTGCCCCTTCTCCTAAGGTCCAAATGATAACCCTAGGCAGGATTCCACCAAATTCATTCTGGGGAACCAATGGATTGATTTATTGGGCTTCCTTACAGAGCATAAGTGAAATGTTGCTTACCAGGGTGTGGATGTTCCTTTCCCAAAGGGCAGCACCTGGAAAGCATTTACCCAACAGGGATGAGGGCGTCCCCATATTTGCTCTAGTCTTTCTTGGCCTCTAGTCTCTCCCCAGGCCACGTGCAATTAAGGATGAATTGCATACAATAGGTGGTATAGAGTCAGTGGCTACTCAGGGGAGGGTTGAATGTCCCTCTGCAGGAAGTGGGAGAATATAAACCACCCACAAGCCCAGATGGGATGATCTTTACAAGAAGGCACTGTGGTGATATTTTGTGTATGCTCTAACAAATAAAACTGGCCTGAAGATCAGAGGACAGAGCCAGCCACTAGTTAGCCATAGAGGCCAGACAGTGGTGGCACACACCTTTAATACCAGCACTTGTGATCTCATGCCTTTGTTCCTAGTACTTGGGAGGCACACACACCTTTAATCCCAGCACTAGGGAGGTGGAGACAGAAAGTGCTATGGCTGGGCGGAGAAAGGAATTTAAGGCAGGAGGAGAAAGGAGCTCAGTGCTTTTGGCTGAGGATTTCATAGAGTTAAGAACTAGTGGCTGGCTGCTCTGCTTCTCTGATTTTTCCGCATTTACCCTGATATCTGGATCCAGGTTTTTATTAAGACCAATTAGGTTTTGTGCTAAAAGGCACAGCTGAACGCCCCGGGATAGCAGTTGCTTGGCTTGGAGGACAATCACCTAACGACCCCAAGGGATTCAAACATATGAGCCTATGGGGGGCATTTTTATTCAAATTACCACAATGTCCTACAGACATGCCCAAAATCCAATCTTTTGGCAGCAAGTCCTCAATTGAGGTTCCTTTTCTCAGGTGACTCTAGTTTATGTCAAGTTGAAAAAAAACTAACCAGCACACTACTTATATTTGGACATCAGGCATTTAAATCCCATTTTTCTCTTTTATTTTAAGAATATTTTTAAGTGCTAGAGAGATGGCTCAGAGGTTAAGAACACTTGTTGCTCTTACAGAGGACCAGAGTTCAGTTTCCAACACCTACATGGTAGTTCACAACCATCTGTAACTATAGTTCTAAGGAGTCTGATGCTTTCTTCTAACCTCTGTGGGCACCAGGCACACACACACACACACACACACACACACACACACACACACATATGCAGGCAAATACACACATTAAAGAAATAAACCCAAAAAAGTATTAAAAGCACACAAATAAGATAGTATCTTTTTTCCCTCCCTGAGACAGGGTTTCTCTTTGTAGCCCTGGTTATCCTGGAACTCACTCTGTAGACCAGGCTGACCTCAAATTCAGAGCTCCACCTGCCTCTGCCCCCTGAGTGCTGAGATTAAAGGTGTGTACCACCAATGCTCAGCTTCTTTTTTAAAAGAATATTTTAATTTACTCTTTGATAGCTTTATAAATGTACAGCATGTATCTCTATCATATACAACTCAAACCCCCTCCCTATTCCCAACTTTCTACTCAATACTTCCTGTTGATATTCTCTTTCTCTCCTTCCCCCACTGTGTGTGTGTATGTGTGTTTGACACCTTAGTCACTGTAGCCCAGACAGGCCTTGAACATGCCTCAGCCTCCTGTAGCTCGAGTTTTCCTGCCTGGCCCACAGTCAGGACAAATCTCTCTCACCTGCCAGTTCCACAGCCGCTCAGACCCGACCAAGTAAACACAGAGACTTATATTGGTTACAAACTGTATGGCCATGGCAGGCTTCTTGCTAACTGTTCTTACAGCTTAAATTAATCCATTTCTATAAATCTATACCTTGCCACGTGGCTCGTGGCTTACCAGCATCTTCGTATGCTGTTTCTCATCATGGCAGCTGGCAGTGTCTCTGACTCAGCCTTCCACTTCCCAGCTTTATTCTCCTCCTTGTCCCGCCTATACTTCCTGCCTGGCCACTGGCCAATCAGTGATTTATTTATTGACCAATCAGCAACACACTTGACATACAGCCCATCCCACAGCAGCCTCCCAAGTGCATGAGCCATTATGCCTTGGTGGACATGTGATTTCAATAAAAGCTTTAGAAGATTTTTATAATCAAAAAGAAAGGCTTGAGAGACAATAACATGGCATCATGCATTCTTTTATGATGTATGGGTGGCTGACAGGAAAGTTAAAACTGCTATCCAAATTTTATATTTTATATATATAGATATATATGACCAACTTCAAAGAACAGAAAGAATACACGATAAAAAAAAAATCTGTCATGTCTTTCTTAGATCTAAATACATCCAATACAATAGATGATTTAAATGTCAGGCAAAGCTCTTGAAAAGCTTCTAGAAATATTGGTGGGTTGTATAAATAAATTTGTATGACTAATATATTTTGTCATTTAAAAATATTCTACTTTATTTTTTAAAAAAAATCTCTCTGAAGTCCTTATATTAGCTTTACCTGTTAAATAATAGTACTATTCAACTAAAATGCAAGACAAATTTATATTTACATTCAGTAGTACATGTTCATCTTAAAAGTTATAATTTGTTTTAAATAACAGAACCAGCTGTACTGTAATGGCTCACATGAGCTTTATTATTGGAGAAATCTAGGTGGAATTTCTCCAGCAAATATACTTCTTTCTGCTAAACTGTAGTGAAAGCATATTTGATGCCAATACTTTTGTCTTACAAGGAAATTATACACTAGATTGATTTCTTTGTGTGTGAATCCACTATTGTATTCAATATTATGTTCTCTATTTTTGTAGTATAAGTCACTGGTATTTGCCACTTATTATTTATCATGTCACATATAGCAGTTATTCAATAATTTCATTAACTTAATAATGGAATGATTATATATTTTTATCCTATACACAATTTAAGAAAGATGTATTCACTTTTATTTTATGTGGATGCATGTTTTGCCTGCATGTGTATCTGTGCACAGTGTGCATGCAGTGACTGAAGACGCCAGAACAGCATTGGATCCCCTGCAACTGGAGTTACAAATGGGGTCATTAGCCACCATGTAGGTGTTAGTTGCTGAACCTGAGTCTTCTGCAAAAGCAGTCAGTGCTTTCAACCACCGAGCCATTTATTCAGCTCCCATTCACAATTTTACTATTTTTTATTTTTAAAATTTATTTATTTATTTATTTATTTATTTATTTATTTATTTATTTATTTATTTGAGACAGCATCTCTCTCTATAGTCCTAGCCATTCTGGAACTTACTATGTAGAGCAAGCTGGCCTCGAACTCACAACAATCCACCTGTCTCTGCCTCTCAAGTACTAGGATTAAAGGCGTATGCCATCACACCTGGCTCATTCACAATTTTTTTTATTAAAAATTGTGGGAGCCCACAAAGGTTCCTAGTGCAATCTGAGCTTTCTTTACACAGCAGGGCTGCATAAGGGAATGCTTGACCACATGTGTGGTCACCAGGTGTTTGGAAGGGTCTGCACCTGACTGTGCTGGGGTCTTTTGCTCCACTCCTTGGGCATTTTTATAAATATCCCTTTAGAAGAGACAGAAAGGGCTGGTAGGTTTTGATCCAGGCCTTCCTGAGGCTATGCTGTGTTTCTATCTGCCTCTCTCCCCTCTATATTTCTATCTAAATATTTCTCACTTCTCCCTACTCAAGAGTACCCTGGGGAAAAAGTGGGAGTGGGTCTCCCACAAAAAGTATTTTATCTCATTTATCTATCTATCTATCTATCTATCTATCTATCTATCTATCTATCTATCTAGTGTGCTGGTATGTAGAGCTCAGAGAAAAACTTGTGAGAATTGGTTCTTTCCTTTCACTTTTATGAAGCTTTTAGGGATCAAATTCAGGTTGTCAGCCTTGGCTGCAAGTGAGTGAACCCCTGAAACATCTTGCCTCCCCCCTCAATTTTAAAAAAGATTTATTTATTTTAATTGTACACATATGAGTATTTTGGAGATGAACAAACCTCTACTTACTCCAGATAGGGAACCCATAACAGATCAAAATATGGGTACTGCCAAAGTCTAACTTGGTCAACCAATGGGTTTTATTGGTGTTACTTATAAGTAATATGGGTGAGGGGTTACTTACAAGAATATGGGTGAGGAGTTATTTACAGAAGCAGAAACATTTCAAAGACAGCTGCATCACCAAAGTCCACCCCAGCACAGATGACAGCTTACAAAGCTGGAACCTGGAGCACACTGCACAGCCTGCAGGCAGCTCAACAGGTTGGAGAGTGTCCTTTCCAAGTGACTCAGTTGGTCTCAACCTCTTGCAAGCAGTTTGTCTGGTCAGAGAGGCTTCTTTGCAGCTTTACTTTTCTGAGATTCTCATTCTGAGGGACTCTTAATTTATTGTTTACTCAGTCAGGGAGGGTCCTAGTGAATCTGGCCAGTTTCAGGGACTTCCTGAAGCTATCTTGAGTTATTTACCTGCCTGCTCAAAGAGCTTCCCTACAGGAAGAAATGTTTCAATCTCGTGGAAGCTGTTACACAACATTTGCCTGCCTGTATGTGTGCCAAATACGGTGTCAGAGCCTCTGGATCTAGAGTTACATACAAACTTTCCATTTGGGTGCTAAGAATTGAACTTGTGTCCTTTGCAAGATCAGCAAGTGCTTTTTAACCATTTAGCCATCTCTCTAGCTCCCATATTTTTAAAAAAAGATTTATTTATTTTTCTGTGTATGAGTGTTTTGCCTGCATATATGTCTATGCACCACATATGTGCCTTGTCTTCAGAGAAGTCAGAGGAGGGTACCAGATGCTCTGGAACTGAAGTTACAGATGGTTCTGAGCCCCATATGAGGGCTGGGAATTGAACCAGGGTCCTCTGAAAGAGCAGTAAGTGCTCTTAACCCCTGAGCCATCCTTCCAGCCCCACTCCACAATTATTATTTTTGCTTGTTTTTGGAGACAAGGTTTCTCTGTGTAGCTGAGGCTGTCCTGGAACTCACTCTGTAAACCAGGTGGCATCGAACTCAAGTGGAGATCCTCCTGTCTCTGCCTCCCAAGGGCTGGGATTAAAGGTGTGCACCACCACTGTCCTGACACCTCACAATTTTTAATATATTGAATTCCTGTAACTTTGTGCATTGAAACATTTATGTGTCTTGAATTAATGACCTTAAACATTAAGGGATGCCCTAGTATGACACGTAGAAAGGAAAACAAGAAAGGATAATATTAGGTGATGAGGAAAGATGGACTGCAGGTGAAGGACATATGAGTAATGAAAGAGGATATAAAGCTAATTGTTTTTCTAGTTTTTACATTGTCATGGATTTTTCATTTGTGTGTGTGTGTGTGTGTGTGTGTGTGTGTGTGTGTGTGTGTGGTGGATAAGTGCATAAAATGTAATTGATAGTGGTTCTGTAAAATGGAAAGCAACGTCCCACAGCTTCATAATGGCTATTGTAACTGTATAGAAGGTCACTGAGATGTATGGACTTAGGTCTGGGCAAGTGCTTATACAAGAGCCTATGTTAATCAAACTGTGTGATGTTTCCTTTTTTTAATATTTTGAGTGATATTTTCTATCTGCAAGTTTTTTTTATAATAAAGTAAATTTTAATCAACAAACAACAAAAACAAAAGATAAAAGAAAGGATAATGATTGTAAAAATTAAAAAAAGAGGATGTCCACCACATTTACAGATGTCACAGAGTTTTGTTGGGAAGTATTATTATTAACGATTATAGAATCAAGATTTAAAAGGCTTCAAAAAGGTGTGATATTGGGTTATGAACCAGTATAGCCAGAACTATTGGTGGAAGTATTAAGGCAATTCCATGTGGTTAAAACAGAGGTTTATTTGGGGGGTTTTACTTACAATAAGTAAAGGGATAGGTTACAGGGTCTGGGAGAGGTGAAGTGCAGTCCAGCGGTGTACTCTGGAGAACTCTGCTGGGTCTACATCCAGTGTCCAGGATCCAGGAACCAAGAGAGCCCACACATCCGAATCTTGGGTCTTAAGGGCTCCCGTCTCAGCCCCGCCTCAGGGGCAGGCCATAGGTAGTCATGACAGTCACCAGAAGCCTCATTGGGTGTAGTACTTCCAGGTCAAAGCTGGAACAGCTACCCACTATACAGAATTTTAGCTCAGACATAACATTGTGCTTTGTCTCAGGACTCTTCAGAGTGGGATCATGCCTGGAAAGGCTGTAAGAAGATCTTTCAATAGGTATAAAGAATTGGAATGAGGTGGCTAGGGATGCAGCTCAGATGGTAGAGTGCTTGCTTACCATGTAGGAAGCCCTGGGTTTTCCAATAACACATGAACTGAGTGTGGTGCATGGCTATAATCACAGAGCGGGGAGGATGAGAAGTTCAAGGTCATCTTTGTTTATATAGTGAGTTTGAGGCAAACCTGGGCTACATGAGACCCTAATTCAAAGACAGAGGGAAGATTGATGAATTAGGTATCTCAGAAAAAAGTCACTTAAGGAATGTGGCAAAGCATAGGAACAGTAATTAGGATAATGACTAGGAGAAAGATCTTGAGTATGGTCAGTAAATGATTTTATATATTCACTCATTCAACAAATATTGAGCCCATACTATTTTCCACTGTGGGGTATATAGGAATCAAAACCAGACATCGATGAAGGGTAGCTTAGCCAGAAACAGGTGATCAAGATGGAACTGGCTCTGAAAAGCTTGTACAAAACACGAGTTGATAGCATTTGAAATTGGAATCCCACAAAAGGAATGTGATATTATGGTTTAAATATAAAATGTTCTCCACATGTTGGTTGCCAGCCATTGGAATTTGGGGATGTGACTGGTTCCTGTGGGACCTGATACTATGAACAGAGCAATCCATTGATGGATTTATAATTTGATGGCCTTATTGGGAGGTGATGGAAATATTAAGATGTTGGGCCTGATTGTAGGCAGACTTTTCTGTCCCACCTGTCAGCTCCCAAATATTCACATAGAGACTTTTTATTTATTATAAAAGCTCAGTCATAGCTTAAGCTTGTTACTAACTAGCTCTTACAACATAAATTAACCCATTTCTTTTAATCTATGTTCTTTTACATGTCTGAGTTACCTTTACTTTGTAATGCCATGTTGCTTCCTCTGTGTCTCATTGGCAACTTCTCAAAACTCCACCCTTCTCCTTCCCAGCATCCCCTTTGTCTGGCTGTCCCACCTATCTCTCCTGCCTAGCTAATGGCTGTTTAGCTTTTTATTAAACCAATAAGAAGGCACCTTGGCAAAGACACAAATTCACAGTGTACAAAAAGATTATTCCACAACACCTGATAGCATGGAGTAGGTCCCTAGATGCATGTTTTTGAAAGAATTATCTTGTCCTATGCCCCTGTCTTTGTCTCTCTGATTTTTGTATGCTATGAGGTCAGCAACTTTGCTCCATCACATGCTCACTGTGGCCCAGAAACAATGGAACCAGCCAGCCATGGCCTGAAACCTTTAAACTGTTGAGCCAAATAAATCCTTCTTTCTTTAAACCATTTTTCCTCAGGTATTTGTCACAGCAGTGAAAAGTCTTATATACCTTGAATACATACATGAATGTGCCTCGTTAGTGAAGAAAGTCTTCATCTTGCTTCATAATATTATAGGAGACCCAGTATCAATTGAGCATTATCTTTAGTTTGATTTTTCAGAAGGGGTCTCATTATATAGTACCAGCTGGCCTAGAACTTGCTACACATCTCAGCTTGACTAACTCAAAATTTTCCTGCCTTATTTTCTCAAATCCTGGGGTTACAGGCTTGTGCTACCATGCCTAGCTTTGTTAGGTGATTTGTATATGTGTCTAAGTTGGGGGGGTATGCCTTCTGTGGCATGTGTATGATCAGAGACCAACTTCAGGTGTAGGTCTTCACCTTCCACGTGTTTGAGACAGGGTCTCCTTCCTTGTTCACTACTGTATATGCCCCGCTTATTGGCTTGAGGGCTTCCAGTGATTTTCCTGTTTTAGCCCCCTATCTCTTGGTAGGGACGTATTAGGATTATGGATGCATACACTACTGTCTCTATCTTTTTTTTTTTTTTTTTAAGATTTAGCTATTTATTATAAGCGCCAGAGATGGTTGAGAGCCACCATGTGGTTGCTGGGAGTTGAACTCAGGACCTCTGGAAGAACAGTCAGTGCTCTTAACCATTGAGCCATCTCTCCAGCCCCTGTCTCTATCTTTTTATGTGGGTTCTGGGGACCCAAAAATCAGGTTGTCAGACTTGTGGGGCACTTCACCCATGAAGCCATCAACGCAGTCCTTGTACTAGGTATTTTAGTAAGTATGATCTCATATATGCATCTTCACATTGCTGGATAGGTTTGCTACCTACCACCCATTTTACAGATTGGGACACTAAAGTTCATGGAGATTGCAATTTACCAATCAATATTCTACAACCTGTACTTGGCAGAGTTATAATCTGAATTCAGATTTCTCTGCTTCTGGAAATCTTTGCATTAATACACCATACCATCTGCCATATACCATACTGAATTTTTGTCATATTTGAATGTAGTAAACCATAAAAATTAATGTTAAAATTCTTAGAAATTGTCTATCAGCAGGGCATGGTAATGCATAATCCCAGCACTCGGGAGGCAGAGGCAGGAGGCTCTCTGTGAGTTTGAAGACAGCCTAGTCTACAAAGTGAGTTCCAGGACAGCCAGGGCTGCATAGTGAGACCATGTCTCCCTCTACAAGCCACACACCACCAAGAAAGAAATTGTATACCAGCAGGACATGGTAATGCACATCTTTAATCCCAGCTCTCTGGAGGCAGAGACAGGCAGATCTCTTGTGACTTTGAGGTTAGCCTGTTCTATATAGCAAGTTCCAGGACAGTTAGGGTTACATAGAGAGATCCTGTCTCAATGAAATGAAAAAAGCCCTATGCAAATAAATAAAGTCTTCAGGATGTCCTTATTCAGAGCCTTTCTTTTAGTACTTCATGTGTAGTGCGGATCGTCTAACTTGAGAAGGGAAACTTTGAGAGCTAGAAAACAGCATGCTAGCAACCCGAGAGAGTAGCCTGGGGTAGGTGGTTGCATTACTATAAAGTATGTAAGTGCAGACAAACAGAAGGGTAAGTACAATGGAGTTTTCACTAAATGGGAAAATATATAGGAAGGCAAGTTATCATTAGAGGCTAAACACAAGAAGCAGTGCAAGAAGTGAACAGCAGTGCCTTGAGGCAAGGGGCTGTACAGTTTCTAATCAAAACTCAGGTTTTAAGTGCAAGTTAAACCTGTGCCGAAGGGACCTTCCTGGGATTCAAAAACTTGTAACCAATGTGAAGAGTCAGATAATTAAGAGGGGAGAAATGGAAGTAAAAGTGCTAGTAAGGGAACTAAAGGCTTTTTTTGTTTGTTTTTTTTAAAGCATGTCTGATATCCAGACATGGGTCAGATAGGATTCTGTTCACCCAAGAGTTAAAAAGATGTTGATTCATCAGGGACTTCAGGACTGGGGTGGAGTGTTAGTGGCTTTGGTGAGTTCCATGGTGGAATGTGATTTTTGTGAGGAGAGGCTATGGAAGATCTGAACAATCTATACCAGGATGTGAATCAAATTAATGTGATAAAGCACCACGGAGATGAAGAAAACCAACAACAAACAATGTAGAGTTGGAGCTCTTAGGGAAAAAATGGTAAAAAGCCAAATGTGCTTGTGAGTTTTTGCAAGACTTTAAAGCAAATTCACCAAAGGGTTAAGGGAATGGAAGACAGGAAGGTACAGAGAGCCCCCAGTGTGCCCCACGATATGAAGAAAGATGTTCTAGGGTGGGAACCACTTTAGCTGCTCCTTTGAAAGGGTAGCCAAAATTGTCTGGGAGTGAGGGCTGTACTCAGCAACCAGAGGCCTTATGGTAAACTATGAATTTGTTGGTCCCTCTACCAATACACAAAATACTTAGGCTTTGGTGGATACTGAAGTTGAGTGCTTTAATTCATGACAACACCCAAAACTACCAGGGGTAATACATAACAGTGGATGGATATGAGGATAAAAGAGTACAAGCTAAAAGGACCAGCCTTATCCTAGGGGTGGGCAATATTCCCCCTAACATAAACTGTGTACATTTCTGTCCTGCAAAAAAAAAAAAAAAAAAAAAAAAAAAAAAAAAAAGTATGCTTGAAAAACAAGCATGCTTAGGGTGGAAAACGTTTGCCTAGCTGGGGTTTTCACAGAAACTCGATGTGGCTGAGGGAGAGACAATTGGAGTGGCTTAAGTCATAGTTCAAGTCAAGAGTCTTATCACATCCTAGCTCAAGGGAGTGGGGGGAGGAGCGGGCAGAGGCAGCTTTGCAAGTATCTACCACATAACAGCTAGGGTCAGACTAACAAGTGGGCACAACCATTCCCTCACAGCACTGGGATAAACCAAACAGCTTGAGCCAGCCCTAAGACCATAGTGGGTGGGAAAATACAGCAAGGTCCCATGGAGGTACCTCAGGAGAATGTCAGATATCTGATACAAGTGATGTGTTTCTTAGTAATCTCTTAGCTGCTAGATATCAAGACTAATTTTCATTCATCTGGAATGGCCAACAATGGACCTTAAAATTACTTCCCCAAGGCTATCTTCATCCTTCCACTGTCATAGGATGGTGAACTAGCACCTTGCTTTGTTATCCTGTCCTATCCTTTGTAATAAGGCTTCATTACATTGATAACATTATGATAACTTCTGAGTGTTTTACAGATTTAGAAAAAACATCTAAAAGACATACTGGTGCATCTAAAAGAATGAGAATTGAATTTCAATCCATACACGGCCCAAGGGCCAGGCACAACTGCAAAATTCCTGACAGTGTTCTGGTCTAGTAAGATGGGTATGTTGAGAAAATCCTACAACAGCCAGTGCTTGTAAAAGAGCTACAGATATGTAAAGTACATGAAAAAAAAAGTACTGATATTCTTGGGGCTCCTGGGATACTGGCAGTTTCACATTCCACCTTGTCCAGTTTGCCCATCCTCTATACAACGATAAAGATGGGTGGTATGTAGAATTGGGACAGAAAGGCTCAGGAGGTTTTTGAGCAGGATAAGTAAGATCTTTGTAAAGGCTAAACAGCTGTGTGTCCAATTATCCCAGTGCCCTTTTGTGTAAAAAGTCACCAGAAGCTCAGAAGGTTACAGCTGGGGGCTAAGGCAAAAACAACCTGAGCAAATAATTATAATATGGTTTGGTCTCAGGTACAGCAAGGGGCAGAAGTTAGGTACACAGTGCTCTAACAGTAAATGATGGCTGCGTATAAACCATTACAGCAGGCAGAATTCATCACCAGTCCTACCTTGGTAGCCACAAAAAATACCTTATACAATTAAGGAAGGATTGGATGCCTTCTGGCCAAGTCTCTTTCTAGGGTGGCATAGAATTAAAATATGGTGTACATATTTACAGGAATATGGTGTAGTGTTTGCAAGCCCTGTTATCAGTGTCATACAGGCTGTCCTGGGGCCAGTGCCCTTCCAAGCCATTGAGACCCCTCTAATAATTGAACCAAAAGATAACCCAGATTAAGTGTAAAAAGGGACACCATCCATCCCTATGTATGCTTAGTATAAAGAGTAGGAGCAAAAAACAGGAAGGAGTAGCTGTAGTATTACAAATGAACATAAACACCATGTGATTGAAAAAAAAAAGAAAGAAAATGTAGCCAATGGGCCTAGTGAAGAACAATATAGATAGTAGTAACTCATGAGACTTTGCCTGAGACAATCTGTACTGACAAGTGGGCTATATTCAGAGGCCCCACTTTATGGATGACAAAACGGGAATAGGAAAACTGGAAAGTGTTGGGTCAGCCATGGTAGGAATAACAGATGTGGAGACAAATACATAATAGGAATCATAACCTCTGATAGTTTTCCATGTAGCAGCCTGCACCCCATTGAGTCCTCCTGGAAGTCAGGAAGCAGATGCCTTTACAAAAGTATGGGCCATCTATCCTCAGTTACTACTAGAGGCTGATCACTGGGTTCATGTAAAGGCCAGAGCCAACACCATTTGGCAAATGGCTGAAGCCATTGACATTCCTGTAAAATATTCTGAAAATCCTACATGCTGTCCAGTCATGTGGGTCTGTTCGAGATTGTGGCCTTGACAGATGGATTCTATGACAGGCCAGGTACTAAAGTCCCTATAAAGGACAGGCAAATAGAATACACAGGGCCTATACCTGTCAGTGCAGGATGCAAGCATGCCCTCACTATAAGGTATACAGATCAGAAAGACATGAGTTAAACTTGAGTTCTGTTCTGAGGGACCAGAGAGAATATGATTTTACCTTGGCCTTGACTTGTAAGACTCTGGAGTTTAATAGTCTCTATACAGATATTGTGAAGATGAAATGAATTAGGTAAATATACATTTTTAGTGCTATGTACTCTTCTGTGTTTAGCTTGATTTTTCCTATTAACATTTTATGATTCATCATTTTTGTTTAACATATGTTTAAATAATTCCAGATTTGTTGCAAAAATTGTGCAAAGGAGTCCCATATACCTTTCACCTAGATCCCCCAAAATAAAACAGGCTATATGATCAACCTAACTTCAAATATCAGAAAATTAACACTGACCTGGGGCTGGAGATGTAGCTCAATAGTAGAATACTTGCCAATCAAAGACCCAAGTTGTAGCTCATAAACTAGGCATGGTGGTGCATGCCTGTAATCTCAATACTGGGGAGTTGAATGCAGGACAGGAAGTTCAAGGTCATGACCAGCAAGCTAGCTCAGCAGTTAAAGGTGCCTGATAACAAGCCTGACAATCTGAGTTCAATTCCAGGAACTCACAGTACAGAACTGAATCCCACAAGTTGTCCTCTCACTTCCACACATGCATCACGGCTCATGCATATTCACACAATTACATGCAAAAATTAAAAAAGTTCCAGGCCAGCCTGGGCTATATGAGACCATCTATATATTTTATATTAAAAGCATATGTATTATATATTAGGTATATATATCTATATCTATATATCTTTTTTAAAAAATTTTTATTTTGCAATACAATTAAGTTCTACATACAGGCACAGATTCCCTTGTTCTCCCCCCTCCCGCCCCCCTCACCTTCCCCCCAGCCCGCCCCCCATTCCAATCTCCTCCAGGGCAAAGCCTTCCCCACAGACTGAGATCAACCTGGTGGACTCAGTCCAGGTAGGTCCAGTCCCCTCCTCCCAGGCCGAGCCAAGGGACCCTGCATAGGCCCCAGGTTTCAAACAGCCGACTCATGCAATGAGCACAGGACCCAGTGCCACTGCCTGGATGCCTCCCAAACAGATCAGGCCAATCAACTGTCTCACCAACTCAGAGGGCCTGATCCAGTTGGTGACCCCTCAGCCATTGGTTCATATTTCATGTGTTTCCGTTCGTTTGGCTATTTGTCTCTGTGCTTTATCCGACCTTGGTCTCAACAATTCTCGCTCATATAAACCCTCCTCATTCTCGCTAATTGGACTCCCAGAGATCCACCTGGGGCCTAGTCATGGATCTCTGCATCCAGATCCCTCAGTAGTTGGATGAGGTTTCTAGCACGACAATTAGGGTGTTTGGCCATCCCATCACCAGAGTAGGTCAATTCGGACTGTCTCTCGACCATTGCCAGCAGTCTGTTGTGAGGGTATCTTTGTGGATTTCTGTGGGCCTCTCTAGCACTTTGCTTCTTCCTATTCTCATGTGGTCTTCATTTACCATGGTCTCCTATTCCTTGTTCTCCCTCTCTGTTGTTGATCCAGCTGGGATCTCCCGCTCCCCCAAGCTCTATTTCCCTCGACCCTCGCCCTTCACTACCCCCACTCATGTCCATATTGTTCATGTAGATCTCATTCCATTTCTCTGTCATTGGGTGATCCCCGTGTCTTTCTTGGAGTCCTGTTTTCCAGGTAGCCTCCCTGGTGATGTGAGTAGCAGTCCAGTCATCCTTGTTCCACATCTAGTATCCTGTTATGAGTGAGTACATACCATGTTTGTCTTTCTGAGTCTGGGATACCTCACTCAGGATGATTTTTTCTAGGTCCATCCATTTGTCTGCAAACCTCATGATGTCATTGTTTTTCTCTGCTGAGTAGTATTCCATTGTGTATATGTACCACATTTTGTTTATCCATTCTTCAGTTGAAGGGCATCTAGGTTGTTTCCATGTTCTGGCTATTACAAACAATGCTGATATGAACATAGCTGAACAAGTGCTCTTGTGGTGTGGTTGAGCATTCCTTGGGTATATGCCCAAGAGTGGTATAGCTGGATCTTGGGGGAGATGGATTCCCAATTTTCTAAGAAAGCACCATATTGATTTTCAAAGTGGTTGTACAAGCTTGCATTCCAACCAGCAGTGGAGGAGAGTTCCCCTAGCTCCACATCCTCTCCAGCATAAGGTGTCTTCAGTGTTTTTGATCTTAGCCATTCTGACAGGCGTAAGGTGGTATCTCAGAGTTGTTTTGATTTGCATTTCCCTGATGATTAGGGATGTTGAGCAATTCCTTAAATGTCTTTCAGCCATTTGAGTTTCCTCTGTTGAGAATTCTCTGTTTAGTTCTATAGCCCATTTCTTAATTGGACTGTTGGGCATTTTGATGTCTAATTTCTTGAGTTCCTTATATATTCTGGATATCAGTCCTCTGTCAGATGTGGGATTGGTGAATATCTTTTCCCATTCTGTAGGCTGTCGCTTTGCTTTGTTGACCGTATCCTTTGCCCTACAAAAGCTTCTCAGTTTCAAGAGGTCCCATTGATTGATTGTTTCTCTCAGTGTCTGTGCTACTGGTGTTCTATTTAGAAAGTGGTCTCCTATGCCAATGCGTTCAAGACTACTTCCTACTTTCTCTTCTAGCAGGTTCAGAGTAGCTGGATTTATGTTGAGGTCCTTGATCCACTTGGACTTAAGTTTTGTGCACGGTGATAGATATGGATCTATTTGCAGCCTTCTACATGTTGATATCCAGTTTTGCCAGCACCATTTGTTGAAGATGTTTTCTTTTTTCCATTGTGCACTTTTGGCTTCTTTGTCAAAAATTGTTTGTTCATAGGTGTGCGGATTAATGTCAGGGTCTTCAATTCAATTCCATTGGTCCACATGTCGGTTTTTATGCCAGTACCAAGCTGTTTTTATTACTGTAGCTCTATAGTACAGCTTGAAGTCAGGGATCGTGATGCCTCCAGAGGTTGTTTTATTGTACAGGATTCTTTTGGCTATCCTGGGTTTTTTGTTTTTCCATATGAAGTTGAGTATTATTCTTTCCAGGTCTGTGAAGAATTGTGTTGGTATTTTGATGGGGATTGCATTGAATCTGTAGATTGCTTTTGGTAAGATTGCCATTTTTACTATGTTAGTTCTGCCTATCCATGAGCATGGGAGATCTTTGCATTTTCTGACATCTTCTTCAATTTCTTTTTTCAGGGACTTAAAGTTCTTGTCATATAGGTCCTTCACTTGCTTGGTTAGTGTTACCCCCAAGGTATTTTACGTCATTTGTGGCTATAGTAAAGGGTGATGTATCTCTGATTTCCTTCTCTGCTTTTTTGTCCATTGTATATAGGAGGGCTACTGATTTTTTGGAGTTGATCTTGTATCCTGCTATGTTGCTGAAGGTGTTTATAAGCTGTATCAGTTCCTTGGTGGAATCTTTGGGGTTGCTCAAGTATACTATCATGTCATCTGCAAATAGGGAAAGCTTGACTTCTTCCTTTCCAATTTGTATCCCCTTAATCTCCTTATGTTGTCTTATTGCTCTGGCTAGAACTTCAAGTACTATATTGAATAAGTATGGGGAGAGCGGACAGCCTTGCCTCATTCCTGATTTTAGTGGAATTGCTTTGAGTTTCTCTCCATTTAATTTGATGTTGGCTGTTGGCTTGCTGTAAATTGCCTTTATTATGTTTAGGTATGTTCCCTGTATTCCTGATCGCTCCAAGACCTTTATCATGAAGGGGTGTTGGATTTTGTCAAATGCCTTTTCAGCATCTAGTGAGATGATCATGTGGTTTTTTTCTTTGAGTTTGTTTATATGGTGTATCACATTGACAGACTTTCGTATGTTGAACCATCCTTGCATCCCTGGAATGAATCCTACTTGATCATGGTGGATAATTGTTTTGATGTGTTCTTGGAGTCTGTTTGCCAGTATTTTATTGAGTATTTTTGCATCAATGTTCATGAGGGAGATCGGTCTGTAATTCTCTTTCTTTGTTGTATCCTTGTTTGGTTTGGGAATCAGGGTAATTGTAGCCTCATAGAAGGAGTTTGGTAATGTTCCTTCTGTTTCTATTGTATGGAACAATTTAGAGAGTATTGGTATTAACTCTTCTTTGAAGATCTGGTAGAATTCTGCACTGAAACCATCTGGTCCTGGGCTTTTTTTGGTTGGGAGACTTTTAATGACTGTTTCTATTTCGTTAGGGGTTAGTGGACTATTTAAATAGTTTATCTGGTCTTGATTTAATTTAGGTATGTGGTAACTATCCAGAAAATTATCCATTTCTTTTAGGTTTTCCAGTTTTGTGGAATAGAGGTTTTTGAAGTATGACCTGATGATTCTCTGGATTTCCTCAATGTCTGTTGTTATGTCCCCCTTTTCATTTCTGATTTTGTTGATTTGGATGCTCTCTGTCTTTTGGTTAGTTTGGATAAGGGCTTGTCTATCTTGTTAATTTTCTCAAAGAACCAACTCTTTGTTTCATTAATTTTTTGTATTGTTCTCTTTGTTTCTATTTTATTGATTTCAGCTCTCACTTTGATAATTTCCTGGCATCTATTTTTCCTGGGAGACTTTGCTTCTTCCTGTTCTAGAACTTTCAGGTGTGCTGTTAAGTCACTAGTGTGAGATTTCTCCAGCTTATTGATGTGGGCATTTAGTGCTATGAATTTCTCTCTTAGTACTGCTTTCATAGTGTCCCATAGGTTTGGATATGTGGTGTCTTCATTTTCGTTGATCTCTAGGAAGTCTTTAATTTCTTTCTTTATTTCTTCCTTAACCCATTGGTGATTCAGGTGGGTATTGTTCAGTTTCCATGAGATTGTAGGTTTTCTGTAGTTTTTGTTGTTGTTGAAATCCAACTTTAGACCATGGTGGTCTGATAGAACACAGGAGGTTATTCCAATTGTTTTGTATCTGTTTAGATTTGTTTTGTGACCAAGTATGTGGTCGATTTTAGAGAAGGTTCCATGGGGTGCTGAGAAGAAGGTATATTCTTTTTTGTTAGGATGGAATGTTCTGTAGATGTCGATTAAGTCCATTTGAGTCATGACATCAGTTAAGTCCTTTATTTCTGTTAAGTTTCGATTTGGGGGATCTGTCCAGTGGTGAAAGTGGGGTGTTGAGGTCTCCCACTATTAATGTGTGGGGTTTTATATGTGATTTAAGCTTTAATAATGTTTCTTTTACATATGTGGGTGCCCTTGTGTTTGGGGCATAAATGTTCAGAATTGAGACTTCATCTTGGTGGATCTTTCCTGTGATGAGTATGTAATGCCCTTCTTGATCTCTTTTGATTGATTTTAGTTTGAAGTCTATTTTGCTGGATATCAGGATGGCTACACCCGCTTGTTTCTTAAGACCATTTGATTGGAAAGTCTTTTCCCAGCCTTTTATTTTTAGGTAGTGTCTATCTTTGAATTTGAGATATGTTTCTTGTATGCAGCAGGAAGATGGGTCCTGCTTTCGTATCCATTCTGTAAGCCTATGTCTTTTTATAGGTGAATTAAGTCCATTGATATTGAGGGACATTAATGTCCAGTGATTGTTCATTCCTGTTATTTTTTGGTGGTGATGTGTGTGTACTTTTCTTCGTTGGGGTTTACTGCTGTGGCTTTGTCTATTGCCTGCGTTTTCGAGGGTGTATCTGACTTCCTTAGGTTGGAATTTTCCTTCTAGTGCTTTCTGTAGGGCTGGGTTTGTGGATAAATATTGTTTAAATCTGGCTTTGACATGGAATGTCTTGTTCACTCCATCTATGATGATTGAAAGTTTTGCTGGGTATATTAGTCTAGGCTGACATCCATGGTCTCTTAGTGTCTGCATTACATCTGTCCAGGTCCTTCTGGCTTTCAAAGTCTCCATTGAGAAATCGGGTGTTATTCTGATAGGTTTGCCTTTATATGTCACTTGGCCTTTTTCCTTTGCTGCTCTTAATATTCTTTCTTTATTCTGTACGTTTAATTGTTTATTATGTGGCGAGGGGACTTTTTTTGGGGGTCTAGTCTGTTTGGTGTTCTATAGGCTTCCTGTATCTTCATAGGCATTTCCTTCTTTAAGTTGGGAAAGTTTTCTTCTATGATCTTGTTGAATATATTTTCTGTGCCCTTGAGTTGGTATTCTTCTCCTTCTTCTACCCCTATTATTCGTAGATTTGGTCTTTTCATGGTGTCCCAAATTTCTTGGACATTTTGGTTCACGACTTTGTTGACTTTAGTGTTTTCTTTGACTGATGAATCTATTCTATTGTATCTTCAACGCTAGAGATTCTCTCTTCCATCTCTTGCATTCTGTTGATTATACTTGCATCTGAAGTTCCCAATCGTTTTCTCAGATTTTCTATTTCCAGCATTCCCTCTATTTGTGTCTTCTTCATTTTTTCTATTTCCCTTTTCAGGTCTTGGACTGTTTCCTTCATTTGTTTCATTGATTTTTCTTGATTTTCTTTCAGTATTTTATTGTTCTCTTCCAGGACTTTTTTGATTTCTTCTAATTTGTTTGCACTTTCCTCTAGTTGTTTACAGCGTTCTTCACATTTTTTTGTCTTTTCCTCTACACGAGCCTCTAGCTTCTTCATGATGACATTCATAAGGCTATTTTTTTTTAAAAGATTTATTTATTATGTATACAGTGTTCTGACTACATGCCAGAAGAGGGCGCCAGATCTCATTACAGATGGTTGGGAGCCACCATGTGGTTGCTGGGAATTGAACTCAGGACCTCTGGAAGAACAGCCAGTGCTCTTAACCACTGAGCCATCTCTCCAGCCCAAGGCTATTTTCTTCTGCTTCTTCCAATTTTTGATGTTCAGGTCTAGGTGTTGGAGGAGGGCTAGGGCCTGGTGATGGTGTATTGCTATTCATTTTGTTGTATGTGTTTCTGCCTTGACGTCTGCCCATCTCCTTGTGGTTCGTTCTTGGCCTTATCCGCACACTTGGTTCAGACAGATTCAGGAAGTCTCTCTCTCTTGTCCAGATGGGAGCTCTCTTGTCCAAATTGGAAGTCCGGGGCAGGATGGGAGCTCTTGTTCAGAAGGGAAGTCCGGGGGAGGATGGGTGCTCTCCTCTTTCTCTCTCTCTCTCTCTCTCTCTCTCTCTCTCTCTCTCTCTCTCCTCCAGATGGGAAATCCGGGGCAAGATGGGAGCTGGGGGCCAGCCTCTAAGTCTCAAGAAGAGGCTTGAGGCTCAGGCGGATGGGCGTGGGGGCAGGGCGTGGAGACTGCAGGGTCTGCCAGGGGTCTTGGAGAAGGGGATCCTTCCCAGTGGGGCTAGAAGGGAACTTGCCCAGTGACCAGAACCTGGGGCCAAGTTGGACAGGTCTTCCCGAGTGGCTGGTGCTCAGGTATGGGGTTGGGGGCAAGTTAGGGGACTCACCTGTGCTTCAGAAGGGAAGTCCGGGGCAAGATGGGAGCTGGGAGCTGGGGGCCGGCCTCTAAATCTCAGGAAGAGGCTTGGGGCTCAGGCGGATGGGCGTGGGGGCAGGGCGTGGAGACTGCAGGGTCTGCCAGGGGTCTTGGAGAAGGGGATCCTTCCCGGTGGGGCTAGAAGGGAACCTGCCCGGTGACCAGAACCTGGGGCCAAGTTGGGCAGGTCTTCCCCGGAGTGGCTGGTGCCCAGGGATGGGGTCGGGGGCAAGCTAGGGCACTCACCTGTGCTTCAGAAGGGAAGTCCGGGGCAAGATGGGAGCTGGGGGCCGGCCTCTAAGTCTCAGGAAGAGGCTTGGGGCTCAGGCGGATGGGTGTGGGGGCAGGGCATGGAGACTGCAGGGTCTGCCAGGGGTCTTGGAGAAGGGGATCCTTCCCGGTGGGGCTAGAAGGGAACCTGCCTGGTGACCAGAACCTGGGGCCAAGTTGGGCAGGTCTTCCCGGGAGTGGCTGGTGCCCAGGGATGGGGTCGGGGCTATATCTATATATCTATTATAGACTGTGGTCATTCAATTTCTAGTCTAAGATTCAACTAAGATCACATGCTTCATGGTTGATTTCCTTTATCTGGGAAAGTTTCTCGGTCTTGGTCTTTTCATGATCTTGATGATGTTGAAGATCACATGTCCATTACTATACACAAACCCTCTGATTTGGGTTTGTCTGATGTTTTCTCATGGTTAATTTTTGGCGGCTTGTTAACTTATGCCATCAGGGGAGGGTATAATGATGATAATATAGTGTCCTAGTTAGGTATACACACTCTAGCCACAATAGCTGGATCCAAATTTTGGCTCTCGTGACCTTGGTTTTTGTGACTTAGTTTCCTCATTGCACATATGGGAGATATCAGTATGTATCTCCTAAGGCTTTTGGGATTAGGAAAAATGTAAAAACATATACTGTGGCTAGAACACTGTTACCTAAAACAAGGAGCTGGACATTTGGTGGTTTTACTAATAGCACATTCTTGGCAGTTCAGGAAGAAACTAAAGCAGCAGCAGGTGATTTAGCAATGTATATCCTTTCTTCTTCCCTACCCAAAGAACAAGGGCCAAAGACTTACTGTCAGCAGGACTTGTGGCCTACCATGAGGTATACTGTTCATTTTAGCCACCAATCTGTTTCCAGTACTTGTTCCTAAGACCCCTGAGATCAGGCCTCACTTAACCCATAGAGGAACATTTCTTTAGAATCAAGGATGAGTGAACTAGGCACTAAGCTCTGATTCCTTGCTCATCTAATGAATGGGAAAACGTGAATAAAAACACAGCAAACTAATGCCATCTCTCTCTCTCCTTTTTTTTCCCCTGATAACTATTCCCAGAACTCAGGCCTCTTGACTTCATTAGTATGCATCCAGCACTTTACCCATAGATGCATTCACTGAATAACCATAGTGATAACCTCAGCCCCTAACCTTTGCATGTGTTTCTTGCTGAAGAGGTCAAATCACTCAAGCCCTCACAACAGTCACTGTATTGGCAATTGAAGGCAGACAAAGCAGGGAGACAGAGAGTGACCCATAAGGTTGTATGGGGGAAGGGAAGGAATCCTGAAGAGACTGACTTCAGTAAGTTAGAAAGCATGTATTACACATATGTGAAACGTTGGTAAATGACAAATGTTAACTAGTGTCAGAGCAATAAGCAAGTCTTTAATATAAAAATAACTGTGCTTCCACCTGAGGAGCAAATTACATTTTACAGAACAAGTCTCATTCCTTAACTCATTTGACTTCCATCACACTGGATAAGAGTATTTGAAACTTTAACTCAGATCTTGTTTCTGAATACAGCACATTTCTCACAACAATAAAAAGGAAATATAGACTAAACAGAGTACTAATTGAATTGAAAGGGTACCAAAATGAAGTGGTTGAAGTGCAAAATGCAACACAATCAGATTTAGGTGGAGCAAATGGATTGACAGCTAAGCACTTTTCCAGAAAGGGGTCTTTCTCAAGGCCTGAGTGTAGCCAGAGCAATATAAGGACGCATGAAGGGAGATGTGAATATGCACATCTTTGTATTAATTTCAATCTACAGTAAAACTTCATCTTTGGTCACTTAAGAATCAGAGTTTCAATAGGTCAAACATGAAGATCACACAGAATGTACATCACAATCCCTCGAGTGTGTGGGCAGCAGTAAGAGCCTACCACGAACATCTAATATGCATTTATTGAGCTGGCTGGGTTTTATACTCTTTTTTTTGGTGCTAGGGATCAAAACCAAGACTTTGTGCATGCTTAATACACACTGTATCATCACTACATCCTAGCTGGGTCTTTATTTATACAATTATAAAATATGGTCTTATTAAAAAAATTTCACAAGTTTCTTACTCACCTCAAATTAGGTACAGCCATAAAACATCAGTTGAATTCATGGAGATGTTGTAGCAACCTTTTGTGAACTGTACATGCAAACAGGAAACTGGAAACTTACTTCCTATCACTAAATTGCATCTATAACATTTTGATATCAAATTGATACTTAAAAAAGGCCCAAATATCAATTATATCATACCAAAGTTTATTGATTACATCAAACGAAAATTTCTGTAATGAAAAAGGCAAGTTGCATTCATAAAAGATGGCATTCACGTTCATTTTAGAAAGCAACAAAGTAGATGTAAAAAATTGCTTAAGTGAAAAATGTAATATTGCAGTTCCATTTTACAAGCTGAAAAATGATTTTATCAACATCTGCATAAAATCTGCACATTTATATACTGCATGTTATTAAAAAATTCTATCACTAAATTATGACTTTTGCAAATTTAGGCTTACATTTATACTGTTGCTGGTGTATATGTAGTAGATATGGAATGAATATTTGTTTAATAGGCAACATCCTCAAACAATAGACAACAGTGTTGAAAATACAAGGGACATTTTGATAGCTCAAAAAATCATTCAAATTATGGTAATATGGTCCTACTGTTTTCTTATTGACTTCTTGCCCTCTTCTGATATGAGTGGTTAGATTATAGTGCTAGGAATACTGGATGGCTCATTTCAAGTTACTTCATCTGATAATCCCACGCTAGCCATGTTTTACATCATTAATAAAAATCTTTCAAAAAGCAAACCCATGCTCCTCTGATTTGAGCTGCAGTGCACAATGTAATGTGTAACTGAGATACAACTCTAAATAGCCCTCACTTGCTTATCTAGATTTCTCTCCACTGCCACATGTCACACATATTCAGTTTTATTTCTACTATCCTGGATATCCTGACTATATCAACTCCTCAATTGTTCTGCATTAACTAAGCCTCTCTATTTGGCTCTTATAGTTATTCACAGTCCTTATAGTTCTGATGTAAAATAATAACAATACAGCAGCAACAACAATGACAACAACAATAACACAATAGCAAAGCTTTCCTGGATTAGATGTTTTAGCTCTTTGGAATAGGCAAAGAATAGAAAGACTTTGCTTTCAGCAGATCACCTCAAATACAGGCTACAATAGCACACAGCACACTTAAGCTGTAAATGACATTTAACAAAATACTCAAAAATAATACTGATAGACAAGAACAAATTAAATTAATTATGGAATGGTTCCTGGTAACTGAAATTATGACCTTTTTAGAATTTAAGAAATATTACATCTAAACATCAAAACAATATATACGGAAGAATCAAATGTGCCATATGGACTATATAAATATACTGGAATAGAATGAACCTAATACTTTCCTAAATCAAGGTAAAATATAAACATCAAATAGTACAGGCATGACAGAAAGACAAAAAAATTGGAAACTGATAGAAAAATATTTTCTAAATATCATTTTAACTTAGCTTTCAAATGTGGTCCCTCTATCGAATAAAGACATTTCACACTTACTTCATGTTTTAAGTGAACTTATTAGGGGTAAAAACCTCTTTCTTATCCAGTAGTTTGAGGATCTTACCAAGGTCCACCTCATAGTTTAGAATTAGACTACTTCACTGTCCCAGTCAGCTACAGGAGTCAACATTCATGTCCAAAGAGTCATGGCTCTTACAAGTTGAACTGTTTTAGAATGGATCTCTCCTCTACCAAACTGGTAACTTTAAAAAAAGTGCTGTATACATACACAAACACAACCTCTTTCAAATAAAAACCGTTAGTAGTTTAAAATAAGCTATTCCTCCTCTCTTTGCCACGTAAAATTATAAAATGCCGATGTTAAGAATGGCACTTATTTTTATATATTTAATCCATCTTACCTCATCACCCAGCAAAATTGACATTGGAAATATCTTATTGCTTAACTGTTTTGAGGGGCTACTACCCAAGTGACCAAAGTGTTTTATTTTCAAGTTTAAATACATAAGTGGTGTGTAGTTCAGAAGAAAACAAACCAAATAACCTTTTGCAACCTTGTTTCTACAATAATACCCAGAATTAACAGTATCACACAAAGTATTCAAGGTATTTTTTTAGAAAGGATATTAGAGACCAAGACAATTAGCCTGTGAATGAACAGAAGATGAACTATTTTGTCTGATGTAGTAATATCATTTAGTTCTTCTGTATTTTCAAGTATTCCTTTTATATTTGGAAAAAAAATAAGATAATCATTCAGCAGGAACGAGAAATGTGATACAAACAGCCTATGTCTTTTGCCAGGCAAAAAAGTTAACACTGTTTTAGCAAAATCTGTTCATTTCCATTGCATGACTTCTACTTTATACTACTATATTTAAATCCATTCACGAAGTCAATGGGTTAAAAGAGCACCCATTTTATAGTTACTTTATTCTATCTAAATCCAGAATTCTAAGTATGCTTACTTTAAACTTTCATATAATTCTTAACTTTGGCCATAATGGCTACTTACAATAACTGTAAATGGTTAGGAGAGTTATTTGGTATTTTAATGGACATTTATTCTGAACCCTACACATGAGAGTGGTTTTTGTTGCATATTGAGTATCCTGAGTTAATATCTTTTGTAGTTGTTCCTTCATGCTTTCTTTCTTTAGCTGCAACCACAGTCAATATGCTTGTAGGACAACAACATGGGCAGTTCAAGATTCAGATTCTGAAAAGGTTAAAATATAGAGTTACAAAATTTATTTTGGTAACAACATATAACCATCTGTTTAATATTTTCAAAAATAAAGCAAGTAGTAAATTTTGTTATGAGAGTAAAGCAACTGTTTTAACAAAAGTGCCAAGTTTTATTCACATGCAAGAGGGAAAAAAGTGACACAATAACCGGATTTCTAATTTTTTCTTCATCTGTCAGCTGAATAGTTCAGGCTTGCTCTTTGCTTTTGGATTGCTCCAGGGCTCTCCTAGTAGTTTTTCCCACTGGGTTTGCCTATTAAGCTGGGAGCTGCTGGAACACAGGATCCTGATAGTTTTATCTCTAGCATCTAGTAAAATGCTTGGCATGTAGTAGATGCTCAGGAATTGAAGGAATGAATTGCTTATTTTTTTTTTTACGATTTATTTTATTTATTATATAAAGTGTTCTTTCTGCAAGTTTGCCTGTACGCCAGAAGAGGGCACCAGATCTCATTATAGATGGTTGTGAGCCACCATGTGGTTGCTGGGAATTGAACTCAGGACCTCTGGAAGAGCAGTCAGTGCTCTTAACCTCTGAGCCATCTCTCCAGCCCCGAATTGCTTATTTTTTGATGTGTGAATTATCTTTGAGTATGTATGTATGTGAGTATACATGCATGTGTGTGTATGAGCATGCAGAGGGAAGAGGTTAACCTCTGGTGTCATGCTTAGGTGCCATTCACCCTTTTTATTATTTTGAGACAGGAATTCATTATGTAGCTTTGACTAGCCTTGAGCTCACAGAGATCCACCTACTTTTGCCTCTCAAGTGGTGAGATTAAATGTGTGCAGCAAGACACTCCGCCCTCACTTTTTTTTTTTTAAAGACAGGGTCTTTCAGTGGGACCTGGGCTTGCCAATGAACTAGGCTGACTAGCCAGTAAGCTCCAGGAATTCTCTTGCTTTGTCTTCCAAGGAATCCTCTTATTCTGCCTTCCCAGCATTAGGGTTACAAGTGCACCAGCATACCTGGTGTTTTCTGTGACTGCTGGGTCTTGAATTCAGGTCCATATGCCTGCACACTCACCACCTTACAGCCCCAGCCCCTGGATTTGGGAATTCTGAGATGTTCAGTTTTGGAAATTTTCTGTGAAAATACTCCTTTACTAAAAAAACCACCACCCATAATATCAAAGTTATTTTTTCTTTTTGGTAGATGATTTACTATGATTCAAATGACTCTTCTTTTTCTTATTCATCATCTACTTAAAAGAAAAACCAGAGAAATATCCCTAATAAATCTGCACATTCTTCTCTCTCCTCTAAACATCATTTCATGCTGTGATCAGGATGGGGTATAATAGACAACCTGAATATAAACACTGAAGTTATGTGTCAAGAAGAGGGGGTATATCTATGATTCTCCATGATAAAATCAAGCTTTAAAGTTTGTTTAAAATGTATTTATTTAGAGTGTATTGTGTGTGCACATGCCATAGTGCATGTGTGGAGGTCAGAGACTAGCCTTCAGGAGTCGTTCTCTCCTTCCAGCATGTGGGATTGAACTCAGGTGATCAGGCTTGGCAGCAAGCATCTTTATCTGATGAACCATCTTGATGGTCTAAAACTCAAAAATTTTGAATTACAGTAATGGAAGAAGGTCTTAAAATGGTACTACTTTGTTCCCATTCTGGGACACCTTTCTTATCCTAATTGGACTATAAATTCATTAGAATACCCTCAATTTCTATTCATGTTTCCCAGTCTTCAGGTCATAATGACTTTAACCAAAATAAGGTTGCCACTCACCCTGAGAATACGTGAAAGAAATCAGGTCGTCCCCTTATCTACCAAGGAACAAATTCAGTGGCTGAATTGCCAAATATTTTCCTTGAAGAACTAATGCTACATGAAAATCAATTCCTAGAAGAAATAACTACATTAAAAGTGAAAAACTTTTTAAACTTCTTCTTTTTTTCAAGACAGGGTTTCTCTGTGTAGTTTTGGTGCCTGTCCTGGATCTCGCTCTGCAGACCAGGCTGGCCTAGAACTCAGAGATCTGCCTAGCTCTGCCTCCCAAGTGCTGGGATTAAAGGCATGTGCCACCTCTGCCCAGCCTTTTTAAACTTCTTAAATTCTAGATGTTTTAGTTGAGGCCCTGGAGAGGCCAAAAGCAGTAGCAGTGTCTGCTACTCAGCAGAGCCCCTCAACCATAGACCAAGCTAAAGAAAGCAATCCAGGGGGATACAAAATTAAATGCAAATACTATTGCTGAGATGCATCTCATAGGTTACTTAGGACATAGCAATCTGAAACAAAATGGCCAAAGATTTTGAAGGCTACTAAGAAGTAAACTCATTACTAAGGGGAAAAACATGCAGGTGAGTCATTAAAAAAATGTATAACATGCTGACTGCAGCAAAAGAAGTATGCTTCCAAAATAACACTGCAGACACAGAATGTGGTGAATGATAGGAGGTGAAAGAACCAACAGATTCAATCTATTAAAATGGGCCAAGGTAGAATCATAGATTCAAGTATATTGTCCCACAATTTTATTCAGATGATCACATTTTTTCTTTTTTTTTTCTTTTTTTTTTTTTTTTTGGTTTGTCGAGACAGGGTTTCTCTGTGTAGTTTTGGTGCCTGTCCTGAATCTCGCTCTGTAGACCAGGCTGGCCTCAAACTCACAGAGATCTGCCTGGCTCTGCATCCCAAGTGCTGAGATTAAAGGCATGCGCCACCACTGCCTGGCAATCATAATTTTTTATGTGCGCATAAAAATCAGCCCTGCTATAAACTGTACTGAGTTGCTTGTAGACAAATTTATAAGTGAATTACTTGGGAATTACTCCAAATTCCCTTCAATGGATAAAATACCTTTCAGGACCTCGAGTGTCAGAGTCCTCTGAAGTAGGAAATATAGATTGCACATGAAAGGAGTCATTCTGAGTTCTAGGGTTCCTCTCATGGTATATTAATTCCTCTAAAATATTTTTGAGGTAAATAAAACCAATATTATAAAATAAATTTTTTTAGAAACATGAACTAGGAAACATTTTGTCAATAAGCATGCATCCCCCTGAATAGCTAGGAAAGATTTTACCTCTGAGAGCTGAAACATTTAGCTTGAATAAAACTTGACATTAAAAATGTTATAATTAGAGGACTGGATCATTAACATATATTTGGGGATTAGACGTTTACAAGGACATTAAAAGTGTAAACCTACAAACACACAGACACAGCACATGAAGGTACAAACACATTTGATTATCTTCACATAATTCCCAGAAAAACATGCAATGCTAAACTGACTTGGTATTATACAGATGCAATTTTGGAATATTTGTTTCTCCAAATCATCCTTATAAGTCAAAATTATATTATTTCTAGATCAATATTAAGTATTTTCACATGATGGCACTGCCACAACAATTTGTCCTTCACAAATTAAATATATTGTATTAACATTCAGCTCTGAAAATGTCATCATTATGAGTTTCAGCAAATTTAAAATATAAATTTCCCCATATTCCAAGCAATGCATCTTTATATTTTTGCAAAGAATAGTATAAAGTTCACCACACCAACAGCAGAGAAAATTTAAAGAGTGATATTTTCATTTTTTCTTTATAATGCTGTTAATCTGTTTCTTTAAAGCCAGCCCACTTGTTTAACACTAGGTACCTGTTACAATATATTAGATTCGTCTGAGAATGTTCGTAAAAGAAGAGGTCTGACTGAAGGTCTGGCGGATAATGAGTCAGATGCCCTTCTACAGCTCTGATTTCTCTGTAATAGTGAGGCAAAGATACTTAAAGCATTTGAAGATAGGTTAACCTACCTGGTGATTAAAAATGTAGGAGAAAAAAGAAATCATTTCCTACAGACTACTTTCCTGGCCCCAAAGTACAAATTATTTTACTACACAGAAAATGCATAACATTCAAATGAATACATTTAAAGGACCAAGAAAGTCTCCAATTCAAACTGTTTTTTTGTGGTCTAAGTAAATTATATTAGCAGTATGTAGAAAACTTGGGTTTCTGGGATGGCACTGGTAGGTTATATGGTAAGATGAGTCAATATGGCTTGATTAATGAACCTTACCATCCTCTTGGTGAACACCTCTGAGAGTTGTGCTGGTGCTCTGAGCGTGTCAAAAAGGAGAAATTTGTGCAAAATGCTCTTGTCCTGATAAACAGGCTAGGTGTAAATCATGGCTTCTATATTGCCTACTCCATATTACAAAGTTATAGTTTAAGTGTTTGAAAATTACTCCTTCTCCAGTAAGACAATTTAGAAGGTGAATAAATGATTAAAAGAAAATGACAAAATATTTTAAGTATCAATAGAAAATATAAAAATGAATCATGAGAAGTAACTTTTTATGAAGAATCAGAAATGGTGTCAGGCAATGAGAATGCAAGCAAGTTGGTACATTAAGAAAGGAAATCACCTTATTCACTCCAAGAGAAACTGTGATTGCTGGAAGTTTGAGAAAGCATGAAGATAGTAGATGTTCCTGAGGAAGGGAGGCGTTTCATTACCTTGTTCACAATTGCACAAAAGGTGGAAAATTGCAGTAGAAAAGAGAGAAATGCAGAAAGCATAAAAAAGAAGAAAAAAGAAAGAAAGAAAAGAAAAAGTAAATATTCTCTCAGATGTAAAACATTTAAAAAGAAACCTTGAGAACTGGAAGTAGAAATGACATGTTAGTTTGGAAAACGTTACTTACTAAAGTAAAAGTAGAGTTAGTTAGAAATAATCTATTATATGTGCCAGCTGCTGTTTTCCTGTATATCAACTTAAAATAATTTTATTAATGGGGATATACTATTTTAAATCAAATAATTCTAATATGCCTCTTACTAAAAAAGGTTAATCTCTAATCAATAATTCACTACCTTATTTTGTTCAAAATCCATTGGTCAGAGAGCTATGTTCACGTTCCATCACAAATCACTAATGTACCTGAAGTAATAATCTTTCCTATTCAATTGTACAGACACATTATGAAAGAATTGACTGCTCCTTAGGCAGCTACAGGTAAAAAAAAAAAAAAAAAAACTAACCAAAACCAATATAATAAGAAAACATTTGGTGGTGTAACCATCCTACCACTTGCCTCTGAATTAGTGGTTAATTTTCTTTTTTCTAGTTTGATCAGTTTCACTATTTTTCTTACATAAGAGACCTCTTCACAAAGGTGGGCTAAATTTTTCTGAAGTAAAGTACACATTTTTCAAACTCAAAAAATTAGAAATTGTAAAAATTTAATTAGAAAAATCTGAGATTCTTTTTCCTTATCTGAAATCATAACATAATTTGCAGAGTTAGCTTTAGCATTGCCCATGCAAGACAGAAGATGGGAGGTCAACTACGGATGGGGATGAACTCAACAACTCTGCTAATCAATATAACCCAGGTTAGCCAGGTGTGGTGGTACACACTGTAGTCCAAGCACTCAGGAGGCTGAGGCAGGCGGATCACTATGAATTTGACTCTGTTCCCAAAACCAAAAACAACTAACCATCCACCCAAACAATCAGAAGATTACTCTTATCTTTTTACTCATTAAAGAAAATAGGAAAAGAAAGTAGCTCAAGTGATTGTACATATCCAAGAGAGTTTTATAACCAAACATTTAAATACAAATACTTCCATTTTTGTGTTTTGATATAACCATACTTCTTCCCATTTATATTTTACTTTAAATTCAGAAGTTGGGGACATGTTGGAAGTATACAAATTACCAGTTGATAAAACTAGAGAAATATTTCAGATTCTCAAAGAAAAAAAATCTATCTTCTGTTTTGTGGGCGAAAATCCTGCAACAAGATTAACATGATACCATGTCCCCATTCCCAAGTTTAATGTGCAAGCCTATCTATTTAGAGACTGCAACTATAAGCACATTTTGTTGTGTTCAAAATTCTGTATTCAACCTCCAAAGATAAAAGTAGCACAGAAATAAAAGTTTTAGAGGCTAATAGATTAGGTGTTTAGAGACTTTATAAAGAAAAAAAAAGGAAATATGAACATACAGAAAGCAGTAGAAAGCATGACATGAAAAAGAGTATTCAAAACAATAAAAAACAGAGCTAGCAACTGGCAGTGGTAGGTGAGAACAGGTGATGATGAGCTAAAACAGTGTAAAATGTACACATTCCTTTGCAGTCATCTATAGAGCTTTGAAATCAGCTCAAGTATAGTATGCCAAAGAGGCCAAGGATAAAGGCTTGTCCCAACAACCATGATTTTAGGATTTTTCCTTACAATAGTATGAGAATGTAATTTTATTTTCAGTAATACATTTTTTCAGGAGTACTGCCTTCTGAATACATGATTGTATATGACACTGTAAGTATTGCAACATGACTCATCATTATTACCATTTATTATTAAAATGCTATATTTTCCAAAATGCATTCTCTGGGAACTTTACTCAGGTAGTTGACATTCTTTCTTTCCCTGTGTTCTCCTCTTAAATGGCTTCATATCTATACATTGGAATATTCCCTTCATATTTTGTGTAGACATCTCACACTAGGCATTGGGATGTTACTGGGTCATTTCCTACTAATGAGACAACTCTTCTCATGTCTAGCAGGCAGTGAAGCCTCCTTTTAGATTGAGGCAGATTACATGAGAAAACATTATATAACGAAAGTTGGAAAATCTTCTTGCTGGAAATGTAAAGTAAAATAGTATTTACTACTTGCCTAGAAGGTACAGGGGTATTTCAATGATTTACATGGAGGCTATTGTGTTTATATGAGATATAGCTTCCTGAAATACCTCAAATCTTAAACCTTAAAACTCATTTTCAGGTGTTATCTTGCTTCTTTACTGTTCAATGCTCATTGGTAGTTCCATCAAACATTACCAACAGTATGGTTATGAAGCATTGTCATTTCATAAGCTAAAGAAAAGCTTTACTGTTTTTTCTTTTTTGAGACAGGGTTTCTCTGTGGCCTTGGCTGTTCTAGAACTCACTGTGTAGACCAGGCTAGCCTCAAACTCAGAGATCTGCCTGCCTCTGCTCCCCAGTGCTGAGATTTAATGTGTGTGCCACCACCACCTGATGTAAACTTTACTATCTTTAAAGATGGGCTTTAGCTCAAAAATTAACCTCTTTGATGAAAATTAAGCTGAGAGGTTGTTGAACTATAACCCTTGAATTAAGTGACTTGAGTGAGCTTATTTTCATTGAACATAGGTAGGAATGCATGCCTAACATGGCATAAATGCATAGATCAGAGAACAACTTGCAGGAAGGAGTTGGTTCTCTCCTTCCACCATGTGGGTACCATGGATCGAACTCAGGTTCTTGGGTTTGGCAACAAATGCCCTTACCCTCTAAGCCATCTCACCAGACCTGTGAGCTTATTTTCATAGATATATTTTTAAAAATTAAAATTAGAAATTTATCACTTATAATCATTTATAGTTTACTTAGGCTTTTTTTATTGATGTGCTTCTCTTTTTTAAAATTTTATTTATTCATGTATATGAGTTCTCTGTCTTCACGCACAGTGGAAGAGAAAATCAGATCCCATTATAGGTAGTTCTGAGCCACCACATGGGTGCTGGGATCTCTGAAAGGGCAGCCAAGTGCTCTTGGCTGAGCCATCTCTCCAGCCCTCCTTTTTTTTTTTTTTTTTTTTTTTTTTTTTTTTTTTAAAGAGACAGAGTTTCTCTGTGTGTAGCCTTGGCTGTCCTGGAACTTACTCTGTAGACCAAGCTGGCCTTGAACTCATAGAATTCTGCCTGTCTCTGCCTCCTGAGTGCTGGAATTAAAGGTGTACACCACCACTGCCCGGCAAATAATATGCTTTTCTTTCTAAGTTTTTCTTGAGATACATAAATATTCCAAAAGCTATTTTTATCTCCAGCCCATTGCAATTGCATTTATTCTTTGGTAATTTTATATATGAGTGTAAGATATTTAGATCACATTCATCTCCCCTTCCAATTCCTCCTACTCTGCATTCTTTATTTTTTTGAGATTTATTTTATGTTTAAGAGTATTTGCATGTTTGTCTGTAAATGGTAAGCATGGATGGCAGCTGTGTAGGTCAGAAGAAGGCATCAGATCCCTTAGAACTGTAGTCAAAGATGGCTGTAAGCTACTACATCTATGTGGACCTACGTCCTCTGCAAGAACGTGCATTCTTAACTGATGAGCCATTTTTCCATCCCCGTGAGTATTATGTATAATGCAAACATTACAACAGATCTTAGCAGTGCTGGGGGCTACCATTATTAGAATTTTTACTGGAGATTTTAGGAGGAAATTACTCCAATCTTGTTATGCTATCAAAAGCCATGTAATTGATTTCATTATTATGTTTTATATCTGCTTACTTACTGAAGGGTTCAAAATGAACATATTTTATAATGTAACTAGAAGGAAAGCTCCAAAGAGCTGGGGGCCATGTTTGATTCACCCCTGAATTATCACCACCTACTCTAGTAGCTAATGAATGTATCAAGGATCCTCAGACAATATAAATTGAATTGACAGGAACCCCAAATAAAAATGCCTTTATAATTATTAAATATATATTAGCTTCTTTTTCAAACATCATAGAGGCATGTTCACTACCTACTGTTAAGTCTCCTTTTAAAAACAGCTTCTAAGACCCACTTGTGGATAGCACTGATAGGCTACCTGCTGCAGACAATTCTAGAGTAAGTATGTAGAGAATGTGTAGTATGTTTACTGAAGTTAGGGGCACCTTCTACTCCAGATAGGGATGCACATTTCAATTTCACCCTATTATAGAATCTGCTAGGCTCTGAGCATGACCCAGTGTAAAGTAATTTTCTGCTTCACTTTAAAGTAAGTCTACCCTCTTGTTTAACAAGGAATACTGAGCAAAATAGGAAATCACTCAAGATTTCACACAATTAGTCATTAAACATAAAGACTAATATATTTTATGGAAAATAAGGTATTCATTCTCCTTTATTTAAAAGTTGGTTTCTTCTTGTTTATCAATGGCCAAATGGAATCTGATATGACCTACGGTTGCCATGATTCTGTTGGCCTGTACGCATTCATATATAGTAACTTTGTGCATCCCCCCCCCCCACATACACAGAGATAGTGTAGTTTAGTGCCCACAACTGTTCTGACACATTTGTAACTCTCAAAATCCTACAGAGTCTGAAAAACAATTTAGCATTTCAGACACTGGATATATCGAGAGATGTTCATCAGCAGGTGGTTCAACAAATGTTTACTGGTTCAAAAAGGGTAAGAGTAAATGAATGAATGAATGAATGAATGAATGAATGAATGAAAATGATTATGGAAATTTTCCTGTTTGTTCAAGCATATTTTCATGCCAAGCTACAGCACAGATGTTAGAATTCCCTCCTGTCATAGATATAAACCATGACAAATTTCATGCTGACCCACTGGTAACATTCTATGTTTTCAGTTAAAATTTGGAATCTCCTGTCTACATGGAATAAAAATGCTATCTGGTATGAATCTATAGCTTCCTAGCAATATCCCTCCACTTAATGGTCTATACAAACATCACTGGACATTTCAGCTGGTGTCTCATTTTTAGAAAGGGCCTAAGTAAGATTGGGATGATACATTTGGAGATTTTGAGTTGTGAGATTTTTTTACCCTTAAGAGCATGAAGCTTGAGTGTGAGCCATTTTGCAACATGAGCTCCATTATCACAAATGTAAACATTAGAAGCAGACTAAAATGTACTTTTCAGAAAAAAAAGGAGAGTAATTCAAGAGAACCTCCTTTGTAAATTCTGTAGTGAAAAAGAATCTCTTTCCTTCCCTTCCTCTGTCCCACAGGGTCTCATGGTATAGCCAAGGATGGCCTTGAACTGTGATCCTTCTGTCGGATATTACAGACATGGGGCCCTATATCCATTTTAGGTAATGCTGAGTATGGGATCCAGGCCTTTGCTCATACTAGAAAGTACTCTACAAAGTGATCTATATTTCCAGTCCCTGAACGATTTTTCTTCTTTTTCTTTTCTTTCCCTTTGTCTTACTTGAACATTTTTATATGGCTGTATGAAAATTGCCACTTGAGCCAGTCTGGAAGAAAACTGTTCCATCAATACTACTTTTTATCCTAAAACTAAAAACCAGGCTGGATGGAGCTAGTCAAAGGCCATTGAAAGGATTAAAAGTGTAAACAAATACACCAAAATTGTGATCAGTCTATCCCGTAAGCCACGTAAAAACAGGAAGCTCAGAGCAATTCTGGTCACCTAGCTATATACTGATTTCCCACACACCTCCAGTACTGAGGATTAAACCTAGGGTCTCATGAATATTTTCAAAGCTCTATCACTAAAGCTGTATTCCTAAGCCCCCTTTAAAATTTTGTTGAAGACTTTTCTACTTTAATAATTTCACATCTTCATGTCTACATGATGTCAGCCAACTGGGTTTCATAATTCAATACGCAGGAAGACCCCTATGATATACCAGTGTTGTAGCTCAATTGGTTGACAAATATTTGATTAACTACATAAGGTGGTCATGACTAGACTATTTCCCAAAAATACTGCCTTAGAGGTGTTATAAGAGCTAGTTGATATCAATATGAAAGAAATAGGACTTTATTTTAACAAAGTGAGCAAGTGTTGGCAGGAATATGATATATTTAATTAATCTGCTGGCAAAAATTTGCCAGTGGTTTTTCAGGCAATTCTAACCCTTTCACTTTAAAAGCTTTTAAAGAAATATTCAAAAGATATCAGGTAATGCGACAGAGGGAAATAACTTCTCTTCACAGAAATATAATTTAACAGTTAAAAATAAAAACACACTTATAAACTATCATGAATTATTACAAGTGTGTCCCGAAGAGTAAGGATGTTAAAACCACATCCAAGGAATTCTCTTTGGGTGAAATATACTGTTAGGAGACAGGGCTAGAAGCAACACAGAGATTAAGCAGCACTATAATCAAAGGAAGGGGACAGGTTTGAAAGAGGCAAATTAGGATTATCAACTGAAAAAAATCTGCAAACAATCCACAGGGAAATTTCTAAGGTCAAGGCTGAAATGTTGGTGTGGAAATTCCTGATGTGAAAATTCTGAGATAAATACAAAATAAAGTCTTTTTTTCCCTTTAAAAATTCCATATGGAGCATATGAGATACTCCATATGGATTGCTAAGGATCACACAGAACACTATTAAGGAATCTACTTACCACCTGCATTGGATAACGAAGTTTTTACTATACTTTTTATGCAGAAGAGGAAATTAAGTGATGAACCTGCAAGGAGGGGTTTAACATGCTGTAACTAATGCAATTCTCTAAGTAAGGTTTTCAGTTCACGGTATAGAGCGAAGCCTCTTCCAAATATTAGACTAAAACATAAACTTAGTTCTTACCCTGGCACTTCTTCTTCGTACATTCTTTACTACTATTAAGAGAATCTCAGGGAAAAGGCTGATAAATATTAGGAGAATTATGGCCAACCATGTGGAAACAGAAGACAGCATTTGAGCAAACACAAAATACATTCTCTGTTGTTTCAAAAAAGGCCTAGAATGGAAAGAAAACACAGAATAGAAAAACAAATCAATTCCTGTCTTTTGCATTTAAAAGGAATCTTCCTCACACACATTAATAAAAATTATTTTCTCTAGAATATACCAAAAGCAGTAAACAAATTTTATTTACCAAATGTTTAGAAAGAAAAGGGATGTGAATCAGGAGAACTGGAAACAATCATGCAATCAACTATAAAGCTGCCAAATGGTGACTATTTATGTGCATTGGAAAATGCCAGAGCTTAAAGACATTTAAGAGAAATGAAGTTCATTTCCATTCTAGTAAGCATTTTATTTCTTCAGCTGTCTTATTAAAAAGAGGAGCCGGGCGGTGGTGGCGCACGCCTTTAATCCCAGCACTCGGGAGGCAGAGCCAGGCGGATCTCTGTGAGTTCGAGGCCAGCCTGGACTACCAAGTGAGTTCCAGGAGAGGCGCAAAGCTACACAGAGAAACCCTGTCTCAAAAAACCGAAAAAAAAAAAAAGAAAGAAAGAGGAAGGATTTTTTGCTCTACATTCAGAAATCCAATTTTTTTTAAATGAATTACTCCAATTACCCCCTTAAAAACTTCAGTAAAAATATAAAAAAGAACTGTACAGTCTACAGTCACTCATAAATGAAAAGAATCTCTTGTCTGCAAACATATATTGAATAATAATTTGTGCCCAGGAGATAGCAAGATGGCAGACTATTGTTAATAAGACAATATTAGAATCTAGAAATCCCGGAGAATCCTTAATCTGACATTGATTTTATTTCAAATCATCTACTGAATTGTGAAGTGGAGTTGAGAAACACATCCAATCTCCCTTATCCTCTAAACTGTATACCACAAAATCTCACTATCTAAAGTATTGTTCTAAATTGAGGTGAAGACAGTAGCTGCTTAAGGTCAGGATGCATATCAGACCATCATAAATAATTTAGAACTCAAGAACTCCATGTTGATAACTACTTGGTTCTATTTATTAGATCACTGATCATGTATCACACTTCATGAACTAGTTTCTTCTCTGACCTCCACAGGTACGCACTTACATGCAGTAACCCACATTCACACACACACACACACACCACATAATAAATTTTTAAAATCTTAAAAAAGGAGGGTTGGGCGGTGGTGGTGCACGCCTTTAATCCCAGCACTCGGGAGGCAGAGGCAGGAGGATCTTTGTGAGTTTGAGGACAGCCTAGTCTACAGAGCGAGATCCAGGACAGGCACCAAAACTACACAGAGAAACCCTGTTTCGAATAACCAAAAAAAAAAAAAAAGTTTCAATGTCTCTGTAAAACATGTCCAGAGCAATTAGCTGTAATTCAGCTAGAGTTTTATATAATTTCTAGTCACATTTTGTTGGTTGCTTTATAATTTTAAGCTCATGTGTAGCTTAACCTGAACAATTCTACTTAAGCACAGAACTTGAAGTAACAAAATAAAACAAAGATTTGGTCTTCCTTTATCTATGTGATATATGTGCACAGAAATTCAGGTACCCACACCCCTAGTGGGTACCTGAAGCTATGATTAGTGCCTTCCCTTAACAGTTTCCAATAATACCCATAATAAGATTAATTTATAGAACATGCACGAAAAGACAATAATGAAATAAAATAAGCATAATAAAGACACCAGCATCATTACTCTTGTACTTTGTTGACCCAAAATAAGGGTCAGTTGAATACAAGCACTGTGATGCCATGACAGCTGACCTGAAAGTGAGATAGATACTAAGCAATTTATGGGTAGGTGGTATATATGGCTTGAGTACATGGGACAAAGGGATGATTCATGTCTCTGACAGGACAGAGTTGGGTGGTGTGCAATTTTATCACACTACTGAAAACTGCATTTAAAATTTATGAATTGCCTATTTCTAGGGGGTTTCATATGATTTATTAGTCTATGATTCACTGAGAACAATCCAAACCCTCAAGTGAAACCATAAATAAGAGAAGACTATTGTACTTCATTTTCAGTAGGTATCACTTAATGAATGTAAATAAGTGTGACAAAGTCTTTTAAATGACTTAATGAGGAAAAGTCTGTATGAAGGGTTCAAAATTGTTCAGGTTCTAGAAACATTTTATTATTGTGGTAATTTGTCTAACTTTTGAATGTTCATTACAGAGTCACAGAATTATAGTATTCTGGGTAGACAACTACATACTGCATTTAGTTAATAAAGTTTGGTTTGGTTGTATAATACTAAAGAAAACAAGTTTTTTTTTCAGTTTTGTTTGCTGTTCTTAATCATTAACTACAGAGGTGACATATGTGCTATAATTACACGTTTTATAAGTGATTCAGTGTGTGTGTGTATGTGGGTGTTTTATTTTGAGACAAGTTCTCACTATGTAGCCCTTACTGGTCTAAAACTCACTACACATGTCTCTACCTCCCCAATTCTGACATTAAAGGTGTGTTCTGCTACACCTGATCATATTATTAAAAGATTTTATCTTAAATAGCTTTTCAAAGGAGAAACTTTTCCCCCACTTTGGGGTGTGTGTGTGAAGGGTGATACAGGTTCTCTTGTATCCCAGGATGGCACCAAACTCAATATGTAACTCAGGATGACCTTGAACTTCTGGTGATCCTGCCTCTCCTACAAATACTGAAGGAAAATGCTATCATTTAAGCGATAATAGGGTCTAAATCAGTGGTTCTCAACGTTCCTAATGCTGTGACCCTTTAATATAGTTCCTCGTGTTGTGGTAACCCCCCAACCATAAAATTACTTTGTTGCTACTTCATAACTGTAATTTTGCTACTGTCATGAACTGTACTGTAAATATCTGATATGTGACCCCTCAAAGAGGTTGTGCCCCACAGATTGAGAACCACTGGTCTAAATGGACAATAATGTATATTTTAGCCAATGTTATCCTGTTGAAATGTCATAGGATGAGCATTTCTATTGGAAATCACATTCATAGTCATGCTACTAATTGTTTTATTTCACAGAGAGTTGATAATATATCTATAAATTTAAGTATTTGGGCAGAGGCTATACAAATATTGAATAAATATTTGAATTCAATCTCTGAATTGAATGAATGGACTAATAACATACTTATATTTGAAAATTTACCTAAAAGTAGCACCATTACAAGGTATAAGTAACCTCTAGTTCATTAATATTAAAGATTAGCCACCTAATATAATTAGCCACTATATCAGATATAGTCAAAACTTTAAAAGTATGTTTTACATATAAAGTATACATATATATTGCTATTTAATATTGCTCACATATGTACAGCTGCTTACCAAATAATTCCTCCCCAGAAGAATGAGAAAAAAACATAAAAGGCTAGAGAACCCCAAATCACAAAGTGATTTATCCATGTCCAGAATCGGGTATCCAAGGCGAGCTGAAATGACATGACACAATCATTTTTTAACAGACACAAAAATATTAGGTAATACATTATGATACCTGATGATTTATACACATATAATAGTTATGGGAGGATTTAGCCTTAGCCATGGCTTTAGAAGGGGATGTAGCTGAAAGAGCAGAAGCTAGGCTTTTCAAAGTACTAAAGTAAGAATGCTGAGTGCTGCCCTGAGGTCTCTTAAATTCCACAGTACAGGCATGGAAGTGTAGTCAAGCAATTTGTAGGTAGAGGGCTATTGATGTCTCAGTATTGAGTGACAGGTGACGAATGAAGCAACGGTAATAACTAGGAGGCCAAAGTCCCAAGTGGAGTTACTACAGTTATGAAATAGCTAGCCTGAGATGACTTGTAGTATTTATTTAAAATCCTACAAAAAATGCTGGCAAGATGGTTTGGTAGGTAAGGTGCTTACTTGGCAAGCCTGAAAACTTAAGTTAATCCCCATTACCAAACAGTGACCTCTGACTTCCACAGGAACGCCTTGGAATAGAAATACACACACACACACACACACACACACACACACACACACACACACACACACACACACAGAGAGAGAGAGAGAGAGAGAGAGAGAGAGAGAGAGAGAGAGTAAAGTTCTATGATATTACTGAATTAGCAGATGAATGCAGGTGAATAATGAAAATATTAGAACAAAAAAATAAAGAAAACAGAGAAGTCCTATGACAATGACATTTCTGAATTCTGTTTCAATCTAAGACTCTATGTGAAATATTACTAGAAGGATCAGATGAATTTGATTATGCTTTCAAGTATGAAAGTCCCAATTCATGAGTCTTGAGGACAGCATTCATCAAGGTTTTATAGCATTATTACATGGCTGCATATCAATGACAATGATTTTGCCAAAATTACATTTCTTCTGTTGCACGGATATATTTTTGTTTGTTTTTGAGACAGGGTCTTTCACTCAGTCTGGCCTGGAACTCATTATGTAGGCCAGACTGGCCTTGAACTCTGGGTGATTCTCTTGCCTCAGTCTCCCAAATACAGGAATTATAGATACAAACAATCATGCCTATCCCTGTCACATACCTTTATATACTTCCTTAACTAACATATAGGTAAATTTCAGTAATTAATAGAGCTTATAAAATTGTATTACCACCAAGCTCTTTCACATACATGTCTTCTATACAGACATTTATTTAAGTGTTTTAAGCACTAAAATTCTTTTAGAGCCAGCCAGCGATCCTTAAATAAATGACAATTTTTTTTTTTTTAAAGATTCAAGTTTTTGGGTTTTTTTTTTGTTTGTTTGTTTTTGGAGACAAGGTTTCTCCATGTAGTTTTGGTGCCTGTCCTGGATCTCGCTCTGTAGACCAGGCTGGCCTTGAACTCACAGAGATCCGCCTGGCTCTGCCTCTTAAGTGCTGAGATTAAAGGCGTGCTCCACCGCTGCCCAGCAGATTCAAGTTTTTTTAATTAAAAAATGATTTAAGGGCTGGAGAGATGGCTCAGTCGTTTAAGAGCATTGGTTGCTCTTCTAGAGGACCCAGGTTCAATTCCTATCTCCCACCCACATGGCAGCTCGCAGGGGTCTCTTAACTCCAGTCTGAAGGAGATCATTGCCTTCTGGTATGAAGATACCAAAGAGAGAGTTGGATACCCTGCAGCTGATATTACAGGCAGTTGTGAACCTTGCAGCATGGGTGCTAGGAACAGAACTCCAATCCTCTACAAAACTAAGCAAGTGCTCTGCTGAGCAATCTCTTCAGCCCTATGATACAAGTTTTCAACATGGAAATAGTATACGTATATATTCACAAACTTTCAGCCTGTTTATATGTAATTTAGTATAATGTCTTAAAAACAACAGTTAACTTTTCCTTTGCAAGTGGGTATCAATTGCAGATAGCTTCTTGGTTAGGGGTGGGAATATATGCCCACTTCCCCTTCTGGCTCCAACACAGTGTTTTTGAGTTTTTGTTTTGTTTGCCTGTTTGTTTTCTAAAGAGAGAGAGAAAGAAAAGGCATGGAGATAAGTGGGTAGGGAGGATCTGAGAGGAATTAGAGAAGGGGAAAAGCGTGATCAGAATATATTAAATGAAAAATTTTTCAAAAAATTAAAAAAAAACAATCCAGTGATTAAGAAGGAATATGTTTCCAAAAAGTATGGTGTCTTAACGCCAAAACAAAATAGCACAGAACATGTACTAGAAAAAATGATAAATAGTATACAAATGCTAAAACCCTTAGCATCAACTATTTTTTTAGTAAGCATTCAGACAAGGGCTTGGATAACATACAGTAACACAAAGATTAAAAGAAAAAGCTTATACAAAATATATTTGAATAAATAAATCTAACCTTCAGAGTTACAGTGAATACTAAGACTGTAAAAACAATGGTTCCAAATGTCCAGTTTCCATATATCTGAAAAACATTAAATAATTACATGTACCATAAATACATAAGCCTGCTGAAGAAAAAAAAGCCAGGTTTAATCCTGCATGTAACTGTCAAAGATCTTTTTATGAATTATTTGAGAAAATAGTTGGTTAATAAGATTAAGTCACAATACTATATTTTCATGGATAGATAAACCACACCTGTGGTTGGCTGGGTTCATTACCATGCAGCATCAAACAGGGAGTTCATGGGTTTGGTAAAGGAGGAGGGAAAAAATACTATTCCACTATAAGCACCATTCATCAAAATAAGACATCTGGATGACTCATGTCACTAATGAGTTTGATGTGTTTTTGTCCTACAATATAAGGAAGTTCTTATATAAACACAAGTGGACTCACATTTTTAAAAGCGAGTCTAATTGTTACTACATCTGTTAGCATGTGCACACCAAAGAGAAGCAGTACCACTTATAAATCCAAACGATGGCAATGAATGGCACATATGCTTACCAAACGCTGTCAAGATCTGAATGCATAACATTGAAACAAAAAATGAGATGTAAAACGTTTTTAAAAAATAAAAACAAAATAAGGTTACTAGAAGAAAAAAGGATTCAACCAATCATACATGGGTTTAGCTGCTGATAAAAATTCTTATTCTTACGTAATTTTAGCAAACACTTAAAAAGGATGGTGACATATACAATAAAATCTTAATTTGAACTTCATGACCTCAAAATGCATAATGAATCAGAAACAGCCTGGGCCAATGATTCTTATATACTACCTGGAATGTTGGCTAAACCCATGAATGTCAGTCAACATAAAGCAAATTTGAAGCAATTACTAGTCAGTTATATACAATTTTTGTGTCAAAAACTAAAAAGTAAAAGTCCCAAAACTACTCTTATGTGAAGGATCTGAGAAGTCATAAAATTGAACCTCTACTTACTAGAAGACAAAAGTTGACTTGGAAAGCTAATGAGACTTTCCCAAGGATGCCTAAGATTTAGCAGGACCTCTGTGGCAAGTGCTAGGTATATACATTCTAAGGTCACTTAATATTTTTCTAATAGTTACATTATGATTAATAATTAGAAAGGATTCATACTAAACTAACTTGTTAGTCCAAATTAGGAAGGCCTGACTATGGTATCAAATTTCAAAGTATCACTCAAATTCATTGAGCTTATACTTTTGTAAGAGATGTTAGTTGTGTAGGTTTCAGACATATTATATGCAGTAAATTATTTTTGAAACTTATCTTTTTGCCTCATATTTATGATAAGTAAGAATGACCATAAAAGAAGAGTACCAAACACAGCAAAGGAGAATACAGTGAAAGCAACATGCAAGGCACAAGTTTCACTTTCCCAGTGTGTGGCTGAAGGAAGATGGACACTTGTCTCACATCAATATTTCTCTCCTAGAGTATGGGTAGGCTAAAATCATTCCAGTGTAGATGCTCACTGATATTGTCACTTTCTCAGGAGGCACTAGCAGAACCAGCATAGCATTTTTTAAAAGAACACTGCACTACCACTTTGAAATGAAAGAAAAGATTTCCCTCTTTACATATTGGTCTAACACTACAAAGACACAGTAGTTACCCTCTTCAACTCCAAACATGGAAGGCTACTAACTATGAATTAGAAATGCAGAGGGCCATGCTGTACAGTAACACAGGAAAAATCTTTCTTCCTATTACAACACACAGGTATAAAAAAAAGTCCCAAGAACTCGATTCACTTTCTAAAAACTATAAACAAATTAAGATTCTAGAGGGTTTGCTTAAGCTCTCTTCCTAAATACAGACACAAAAGTGATTTTCTTACTCTAGTACTTCCTTTATGTTAAAGACCTAGTGTTAAGAAAACTAATTTGCAAAATGATTACTGTAAAATGTGTGACAAATGCAGTACCTATGGGAAAAATACATGTTCCCTTTACCTTTCCATTGTCTTCTAAGGATGTAGTCTGAAAAAGGAAATAAGTTCCAAAGAAGAATACTGTCCCTTCAAAGGCAGCCAGAAATGTCCAATATAAGAAGGGCCCCAACTGTAACATAGCATTGCCAGTAATTTTCCTATGAAGAAATGGAGAGAAAAATTAATGAACCTCTATAAGCTGCTGAGTTAAAGATACAAGGAAATACCAAAGATGGGCAGTAATCTGACCTTGTTATAATGAAGGGGCTGCCCATCATGATGGACAGAAAGATTTTTTTTTAATTAAGAGATAGACTGACCAAAGTTAGATCTTCATGGAATCACTACCTGACAAAGACACTGAAGTAAACTGTAAAATATTGCTAAAATTTTGGCCAAGCAACAGGACAAAATAACATCAATAATAATTATATACCATTTAACAGTTATTTATAAAACGGTACAAACTGAGTTAAGATTGACCATCTGTCCATCTACATACCTATAACTTTATACATGTATATATGAATTAAATCAGTACACACACACACACACACACACACACACACACGTACTCACACATGTGCACACATGTACACACATAGACAGGCAGAGAGAGAAAAGCAGAGAGAGAGTGTAAAAATGAGGTATCATTATTCTCATTTGCAAATAAATCTCAGAAAGGTATAACATACTGGGGAATCTTTCAAAGCTAGTAATGTATAAAAAGACAAATACCATATGTTCTCACTCATTTATGGAAGCTAAAGAGTTGACCACATAGAATTAGAGTTGCATAGAGGTTGCTAGAGACAAGGAAGGCAAGGAGGATAATGAGAATGTGAATGATAGTTTCCAAAATACTTTTAAAGAATGAGAGGTAGTTGTAATGTGGTTTAGTACAGTAAGATAACCACAGTTTATCAGTTTAGACACTTCAAAATAAACCGAAGAGTTTGAAAGTCATCAGCACAGAGAAATGATGGATCTGAGAAGATGTAAATATTAACTGCTCTGATTTTTATCATTACACGTTGTAAACATGTATTAAACTATAATACCATAATGCATAGTCAAAAAATATTAAGTTAATAAATACTCATGTCTGACTTGCATCCACATTCTGATTTTACTAGTATTATGTATAACCTGAACATCAGGGTATTTTTAATTATCAATTTTACTTATAATAGTAATTATACATTACTAGCTTTGAAAGATTCTCGGTTAATTAAGTGTGGAGTTTGGGAACCATTATGTTATAGCTTTCTGAGATTTATTATTTGAAAATGAGAGTAATGACACCTAGTTTTTGCACTCTCTCTCATTTCTCCCTCTTCCTCAAGTGATTCTAATGTACAGAAATTCATTCAGTAAGAGACAGAGCTAATATACAGTACTGCATTGAATTAACTTCAAACACATATTCTTTTAGCTGAGTCTTATGGCACACACCTTTAATCCTAGCAGAAGCAGGCAGATCTCTGAGGCCAGTGTGGTCTACATAGTGAGTTTTAGGATGGTTAGAGCTATATAGTGAGACTCTGTCTTAAACAAACAAACAACAGTAACAAAAAAACCATATGTTCTAAACAATGCTACCAAGCTTTCTAGCTATATCTGTGTATATATTTCTTTCAATTTCTTACTGGAAATGTAACCTATTTTAAGTAGGTCTTAGTTTTCCATCAAATCAAATCACATGCTAGCGGCTATACAATGATGTCCTGATAAATAGCAGGTAGACAGATTAAAATTAAAATTTCAAAAATGGCACAATCTTCTCAGTCAGAATATGAAATAAGGCTACTCATCTAATGAAGCAGATCTGCATAAAGAAGATGGCTTTGTGTATGTATCTTTCTTTGCTTCCATTTGAAATTTCTCATACCATGTATCTAAGGGTATCTAATTACTCAAACAGCACACCTATTGTAACTCTACAGAATGTCATTGGGCTATATTATAGCTGTAACATAAATGCAATGGTTTTGGGGACAGAGAATGAAAACATGACAAAGTATACAACTTTTTAACTTATAGGACTTTTAGGTGCAAATCTAAAGTTCTGGGGATGCTGTTTGTAAACAGAAAAAGAGAAGAAAGATGTGGCTGTTTCTCAGAAATTGGAAAAGGACCTCTCTGAAGACCCTCGGAGTGAGTGCCTATCAACTGCTAACCAATGTGGCCTTTCCAGTCACTGACTTAGACTGGAACAAAAGCAGAAAGTGATTCCTGTCCTTGTAAAAAATCTATGAAAAAAGAATGGCAGAAGTATCATGGTATACTGAATTCCCAGTCAGACTTTTTAGCCACACTAAGATGAACAAACTGTTAGAAACTCAAAATAGGTCACCCAACATGAAGGAAAGCATAAATAAAAACCAGGAATAAGGATCTGGAGAAAGGTTACGCTTGAGTACCTCTATAAGACACGCAACAGATGTTACCAGAGCCTTCACTTTTTGCTGTTTAAAGCTCAAGAAGTCAGCTACACCTATCTACTCTCTTAACAAAAGAATTAGTTCAGTTTTCAAATTTCTATTAAGAATATGAAAATAACCTAATGTTTCACATCAATATTTTTCAAAATGTGAGTCATTAAGTTCTAAAGGTATAATGCATAACGTCACTGCTAAAATTCAGTAGGATACTGTAGAGGTCCATATACATAGACCAGACTTCATGTTTATAAAGAAGTTATCAGGGTAACAATAATCTGTTGTCCAGGAACAAGCTAAGGTCAAGTTTGATCAAAACAGGTACCCACTGCTTACAATGTTAAGAAGGTTAAAGTTACACTTCAGGCTGGGTCACAGTTATGTGATAGCATTTATTTTGCATCTCTATGAAAGACTGTGCAATAATTTATGATCTATACATGGAACACAAGTATATCCATTTAAGTACAGAACTGATATCTAGGAAAATATACCACTCTCCGGTTGAATGATCTGTTTTAGCTGAAAATTCCCAACAGAACCACTTATTGAACCAAGTGATCAATTCTGTGTCCTTCCTACCTGTAGATTAAATGAAACCCACTACTTAAAGCCCAGCATGGTGACTTTTACCAATAATACCAGAACCAACATAAGAGGATTTCACAAATTCTAACATGAGCTACACAGTAAGTTCAGACAAACTTGAACTATAGAATGGGAAATTGTCTGAACTATATTTTCAACTTACATATATAATCGAGGGTCTGAGGTCAGAGTATCAATGTTGATGTGCTGTTCCAGTAGACTGTAGGCCAGGATGGGCAGGGATGTGAAACAGATATTGTACATTGTAAGATAAGCAGCATCATAGAGTGGCTGAAAAGATAGACAAACAAAGAGGAAAACAATGTACTGATATAATTATGTATTTGTAAAAACCTGTAGCTAAATAGTTTTTTAAAATGCGTTTTGGGGCAGCAAAGGAAACTTTGTAAATAAGGTCACCCTACTTGGTAAAGATAAAAATATTAAAAAATTCTATATGTCATTATTAACAAACCCGACCCTTTAACAGGATCTTAATAATATTTGCATGCTATGCCTTATTTCTAATAGATATTAACTATTAACTTTATATAAGATTTTTCAGTTCCTAAAAATGTAGATATTTAGTAGCTATTTTAGAAAAGATCAAATAAGTACAAGTCAGGAGTCCTTACAGAAACTAAACCATAGGGAGTGGTCAACCTATGTTGCAGATCTTTCCTGGTTAACATTTTATGTATTTTTGGTTAATATTTTATAAGCCCAAATCCTATAATAAAGCTATTTCTAGCACCCTCTTCTTGAGAATTCCTCTGGTGTGTGTACTTACTCTGTAAGGACTAATAAACTGAATTTGATCAACCCTAAGTATGAGCCTAGTGATCTTTGTCTTGAGTGAGTTAACAGGACTGAGTTCCCCAAACAGAAGTTCTCCCCAATCAGAAATCCTGAAAGCATTAAGGAAGTACTGGACAAGTGAACACAGATGTCATACCACATTTGTAAATGATCAATCAGGAATTATAAACTTTTTCAAAAAATATTTCTAAAAATTTTAAAATTATGTGTATGTGTATGTCTGTGTATGGGTAAGTTTATGTGAATGCATGTATCCAAGGAGGCCAGAAGAGGGAGTAAGATCCCCATAAAGCTAGAGTTACAGATGGCTGTGAACTATCCAATATGTGCCATCTATCTATCTATCTATCTATCTATCTATCTATCTATCTATCTATCTATCTATCTATCTATCTAATACTATCTAACATCTAGCTATTTAACACTGTGCCATCTTTCTAGCCTACAAAATTTCTATTGAAAAAATTTTAAGTATTTTATGACCTTCATGCAGGTGAAAGTACTTACTAAGTTCAATGTATCTAGACACTGCTAGGTGTCATCATATAACCATTTGTTGTTGTCTAATTAAAGGCATCCTATATTCACACTTACACACACACACAATGTAAACGTTCTCTGATTAATAAAATTCACTTAAATGTGATACTAATCAATACAACTACGTATTTCCAACCAGTGAAGTAAACACACAATTACAATGAAAAGTGATTGGAAAAGGTTGTAAACAACTTGAACAGAACTTTTTTTAGGTTATTCGCTAGTTGGCTTCAAACCATTAATAGAGAACATAGTAAGTACCAAGCACTGAGGACAGAAATGATTCTTCCTTATATTCATCCAGGAGTTCTAATTCAAGACAGAGAGTAGTTAGGGTATACAGGGAGTTGGTAGACCCAGGAGGGGTCACATTCTTTGATTTCAACAGAGAGAAAGCATGAAATATAGTACACTCAACATCTCAATGAAAAGAAAAGAATGGTTCTGCATAAAATATGGAGACAATTTTCATATTGTTTCTATGAACAAAGATTTAAGATCAGCAAAAAATATTTCACTGAAATAAAATAAAAATGTGCTATACTTCTAATTTTCAAATGAGAGTACTAGTCCATGACATGACTACATTTGCTTTGGTAACTACCCATTTTCATAAAGAGTAGATTAAAAGAGAAACTCCCAGATTGATTGGTGTGTAACTTAGTCTTGTATTTATTCAAACAAAAGAAGCATCAATTTACTTTTGCTTCAGGATGGACCTTTAAGGTTACATGAGAATTAATTGTAATTCTTGGATGCATAATTAGAGGAGACAGAATGTCCCATGAACAAGGTTTAGTTGATAATACTGTTATTTTGCTAAACCTGTAACAAATGTTATCTTTTTCATGGAAAAAAACAGATAAGTAATATCCTAGGCTTTACTAAGGATAAAGAGGTTTTTGTTTTAAGTAGTGTGATTCCATTTCTACATTTTCATAGCTTACTTTCTGAACTCTAGAGAGTATCTAATGAGACCATGGACTGAAAAAGATAGCCCATATGCACTTCAAAAACACAATATAAAGCAAGCTGCTACCAGCACTAACACAACTCTAAAGTAAAAAGTAAAGATTTGCGCTTCCTCAGAGACCATCCCTTTACCTTTAACATTTTAAAGGTGTCTGCTTAGTTTCTTCCCTAGGGTACTCAGGTCTCTGCCTCAATGTTGGCTTATTAGAGAGATTGTTCCAGATAACTCTTTTAAAATAGTAGCCTCTCATCTTGTCACAGTATATCCTTTTATTATTAATTTATATTTTATTATACTTTATATTTTTTCTTCAGAGCACCAATACTGTATCCTATATCACATATTTGTCTATCTCTTCCCTATTACTATCTCACAAGCTTTAAAATGATAACATTTGTTTCTATCATTGCAATATCCTCAGAAAAACATTGCTTCCTAGCATTTAGACTCAACAGAAATAAAGCTTTTTAAAAGTATTTTTAAAATTTGGAAATTCAGTCACAGATAACTGTGACAATGTGGTTATCTAGCTTGTCAACATCATTAAATTGTTTATTGATTAACCAAATTTCTGAGCCAGTCATCATTATAGTTCTGTATCTGCTATACTTCTACTAAGAAGGGCACATACCTGTTGTGAGAATCCACAGAAGAATTGGTACAAAAACTGTGGCAAAATGAAACAAAGATTCTGGAAAATATTAAGACCGAGATTAGTATTTTCACTTCATCAACTTTAAAAACCCACACAGGGCACTGTACAAAGCCACTCCTAAATCCTTCTGTTAGAATGCAACAACTCTCTGTTGCAAAGATGTAAAGAAGTTAGTTTCAAATGATTAATTGAAATCAAATGATTAATTCATAGTAACTTTTGCCACTACCTAAGCAAAAGAGGATCTCACTTATGAGAACCTCTTGCTATTTTTGATTTTTTTTTTCCTTTTTGAAGACAGGGTCTCACATTGTAGTCCAAGGTGGTCTGGAACTTGCCATATACTCCTATCTGGTCTCAAACTCATTATTTTCCTCCTGCTTCAGCCTCCCATGTGCTAGGACTACAAATGTGAGTTATCATGCCTGGCTCTCTATATTCTTGTTACAGGAAAGAAATGTGTTCATATGACATGAACACCTAATTTACTGTCCCTTAAATACCAACTGGATTTATAGAATCACTATAGACTTACATAATACCCAAGTGTGTATTTTATTTCATTTAAATATTTTATTTTTAACTGTGTCTATGTGTGTGCACATGTGAAGGCCAGAACAAGGTGTTGGAATCTAACTCCAGGCCTCTACAATAACAAGTACTGTTTGCCCCTAAGTTTCTGACCTCAAACATATATTTTAAGGCTGATTAATAGTAATACATACTCAGAATATTATTATAGTTTATGTTGACACCAACAGTTATTAACTGATACTTGCCTTTATTAATGCCTCATTAAAAAAACTTAGTTAAGCACCCGCTACAAGCAAAGATGGTATCAGTGGTCATTATCAAAATGAGCAGCCAGGTGTGGTGACATAGGCCCTTGATCTCAGGACTCGAGAGGCAGAAGCAGGCAGATATTTGTGAGCCAGCCTGGTCTACAAAGTGAGTTCCAGGCCAGCCAGGGCTATACAGTGAGACCCTGTCTCTCTCATACACACAAAGGAACAATCGTCTCTTCTAAAAGTTATTGTCTGACCACACACATGCACCGCTATTAAATAAACAAAGAAAGAAATAGGGTGACTGGTGGATGACATCACCAGGAAAAGGCACTTGCAGGACAAACCTGATAACTTGAGTTTAATCCTCAGAACTCACATAAAGGTAGAAGGCTAAAACTGACTCCATAAAGTTGTTCTCTGGCCTCCACATATGGGTTGTGGCACGCACAGGCACCATTCTTGCAACAATAAGAAAACAGATTAAAGAAAAATTTGGGCTGGTGAAGTGGTTCTGCAGGTGAAGGCACTTGCCTCCAAGCCTGAGGACCTGATTTCTAATTCCTGGGAGCCACATGGTAGAAGAAAAGAACTAATTACCACAAGTTCTCTTCTGACATCCACATGTGTGCCCTAGTACATATGCATTCTCACACATATTACACTAAATAAATACATGTACATTAAACAAATAAAGCTTTCTTTCTCTAAAGGGACTTACCTTTTTATCTGGAGAAATGCTAAAATCAAACATGAAAATGGCAAGTGGAGAATTCACAAAGCCATTACAAGCCACTGAGTGTGAGCATAAAATATTGAAATTAATGCCTTCAGGCAAATGTAGCAGAACTGATTTTTAAATGACTGTCAATCTTCAAAGTAGGCTATAAGCTTGAGTGCTCCAGTCAGTTTGCTGTTCCCCAAATTTAGACTTCTTTTAAGAAAGTGCTTTCAAATGCCCTGTTTTTATTATGTCTGTGTCTAGATAGCACTGTCCTTCCCATTGCCATACATTTTCACTCAATTCACCAGAATTTGCTCTGGGAGACTCAGAGCTGTTCTAAAAAACCAAGTCTATCCTTAACATGGATGATCATCATGTACTATGCTGAAAGTATTTAGATAAATATACTACAGGTTCTAGAGGGTACACCTAAAGAAGTGTGGTCTAATATACTTTGAACAACATAAAAATAAAATGTCAGAGCATAACAATAAAATGTAGCAAAAAAAGTCAGAGTCCCTATGATCATCCTGCAGGACTAGCAATCATTTGTATTTATCAGTTTTGGCAAAACACAGAAATAGCACAACTTTTAGAGTTATGCTCTATAGGGAAATTTTCTGAGATTAGAGGAAGCAGAGTTCAGTGAGTATGATTAACTACTCTAAGACTAGAGGGTTGAGAAAGGATATCTGCCTCCCTTACTAGAGTGTAAATTCCATAATAAAAGGGACATTATGTGTTTAACTATCTTACTCCATGGTGAATCTTTGGTTTCTAAAAGAGTTCTTGGCAAACAGCCACACATTGAAAATTTACTTTTTGATTGACTGAAGAATTCAGAACTTGAGCCAGTTGTGGTGGCGCATGCCTTTAATCCCAGGATTTAGTAGGCAGAGGTAGGTGGATGTCTGAGTTTGAGGCCAGTCTGGTCTACATATTGAGTTCTAGGACAGACAGGGATACATAGAGAGACCCCGTGTCACACCCCTTCCACCAAAAAATTCAAAACTTGAATGCTGGGGTGTGGTGGCACGTCTAATCCTAGCACTGGGGGAGGCAGATCTGAGTTCAAGGCCAGCCCAGTCCAGGAGGGCCAGGGCTATACAGAGAAATCCTGTTTTGAAAAACCAAAAGAAAAAGGAAAAAAGTATTCAGAACTTGAATTAGGTCTTAAGGATGAACAGGATAGTAAGGACCAAGGCAAAGTAGTATTAGTAAAGCCAGGCATAATAGTATACAACTGTAATCTCACAGTACTCTGGAGGCTGAAGCAGAAGGAGGCAAGTTCAACGCCAGTCTGATCTACAAGGTGAACCCCTGTTTCAAAGACACATACACATTTAAAACAGCAAGACAACAACAAAAACCTCAAAAACCAAAACACCATACCCAAATCCATATATGGTAAGAGCATCAGACTGAGGGATTGTCTTAAAAGAAAGATTAATGATCACACAACAGAGAGTAAAATTGAAATAGATTGGAAAGTAGTATATTCTAAAGTAACCCGGGTGGATTATATGACAATTTGAAAATTAAATGATCAGAAAAGGGGGTGGGGGATGGAAAGGCTGAAAAGATGGCTCAGCAGTTGAGTGTACTCCTGATGGAATTTTGTTCCCATCATCCACATGGACATCTTACAATGCCCTTAACTCCAGCTCCAGGGGCATCTGATGACAAGGACACCTCCAATCATGTGCACATACCCATACACCTATATTTATTAAAAATATATCTAAAAAAAGAGGGAATGCCTCCTTTTCTAATGGTAAACCAAAGGCTGTTAAAAGATTAGAAATCCTTTTTGACAAAGGATAGCTGTATATAATGAATAGTGTTGAGTCAGTAATGTAGATGATAATGAACACAGAAGGAATCACCTACATAAATAATCTCTGATAACCTTTGTTGTGAACGGGGTCATAACAATTTTTGACCACTGGTCAACATTTGGTAAGTTAAAGCTTGTTTTGTTCTTTTAACAGAGAATTCATTCAATCTGGTGGCAGATGCTTGAATTAGGCCAAATTCCAACTGGAGGCAAACCAAGCTTTTAGGGAAAAAGAGTCAGATTACCAGACAAATCTACATGACAAATCTTCATGGAGATCTCATATTAGGGGAAGGTAAAAACAAAAACAAAAAAACAAAAACAAAAAAAAGAACAACAACAAAAAACAGTGATGCCAAGCCCAACAGACCCTAACTCTGATGTAGATGACTGGATTTAATCTACTGTGGGAATATAGTTCTCATATTTCCTAGCTGTAGAACCAAGAACTAAGATAGCATTTCCCTGAGATCTATTTTTTTATATATTTAAAATTGAGATTCTGCTGGGTGGTGGTGGAGCACGCTTTTAATCCCAGCACTTGGGAGGCAGAGGCAAGAGGATCTCTGTGAGTTTGAGGCCAGCCTGGGCTACAGAGTGAGATCCAGGACAGGCACCAAAACTACACAGAGAAACCCTGTCTCAAAAAAACAAACAAAAAAACAAACAAAAAAATTGAGATTCTATAATTTGCCTCATAGGAGATCTTGTGAGGATTAATTAATAAATGAAGTGCTTCTGTCAAACAGCAAACTATTTTACACATGCTGGGTTCAATTACCATCATTATAATTATACTTTTTCATTTTTCAATGTTTGGCCCAACAACTAGTTAATACAGGTTGGCAAGGCAGGGTTTTTAGCAAATCTGGCAACCTAGGATCAGTGATCATATATATTATTATCTATACATTTTTCCTTCTATATACACATACATGTGTTATCTATAAACATTTTCTTTTCTTTTTATTTTTTATTTTCAAAGACAAGGTCTCCTCATGTAACTCTGGCTGTCCTCAAATATATATAAACCAGGCTAGCCTCAAACTCACAAGAGGTCCACCTGTCTCTGCTTCCTGAGTGCTGGGATTAAAGGTGTGCACCTGTGCTTGATTAGTTTTTTAATTTTTTATTTAACAAATACATATATAGGAGTCTTGGCATCTGATGCTATATATACCAAGAGGGATCATTGTTGATGACTCATTTGATGGGCTATAGATGACAAAATGAATAAAGAAGTGAAACAGGAGATGTTAGACAAGATGGTGGACATCATGCAGGCTTGGTCTGCTAGATTATGTAGGGAATAATCTGGGGAAAGCTAGTTAACAGCTATCAGAAGAAATGGGTGATGGCCACAAAATCTCTAGCCTAGTTCAAAGTAAAATAGGAAACCTTGGAAATCAGAAGAGAAAAAAATACAGTCCAACCCAAGGGACAGCATAGTCTGGGGAACTCCCTCCTCTCTGTTAGAGTGACTACTGAAACTTAAAACAGAGAGTCTCAAAAATTGGCATAATACCCTCAGTAATATATATATTATAATAAAAAAGAAAGATGGAAGAAAAGAGACAAACGTTATGCATGGTGGCTGCAGAGAAAAAGATTAAAAAAAAAAACCTTTTCCTTGGCAATGAACTGGAACAGTTGTAAAATGCCATTTTAAAAGACCCCTACTGAGTTGATAGCTTGGCAGGCTCCAAACAATACATGATCTGAACCCTCTGGAAACTTAGAGTAAGTATTACAGAACTATAGGCTGAACCTATCTATGCTGAAGAAACATTGCATCAAAACCTCATAGTACCTAACTAGGTGGAAACCTGGTCAGAGACAGTGTGAATACAGACAAAGGTTCCAAAGCAGAATATTCAAGATAACACAAAAAGCTAAATGAAATAAGTAAACAGAGGAGATGAAAATAGAATCCAACAAAGAGTTAGAAATGCTAAAATAAAAGGACAAATTGAAATACTGGTAACAAAATATTCAGTATGTCAAATTAAAAGCCCCTTAAAAAGTCTTACCAATAGAATGGATCAAAGGGAGGACAGAATATCAGGGTTTAAAGACAAGGTAGAGGAACTGAAACACAGGACAATGACAAAGATAAATTAATATGAAGACAGAGAGATGGCTCAGTAAGGGCATCTGCTGTCAAGCCTGACAACCTGAGTTCGATACCCAGGACCCACATGGTAAAGGGAAAGAAGTGACTTCTTCCAGATGCTGCAGCACTTGTATATGAGTATGTACATACACACACAAGTGCAAGAAGGAACACAAAGTTACCTACAAAGGCAGGTTCATTAGAATACAAGGTTTCTAAACAAAAACTTTAAAGGCCAGGAGATCTTCTAGAATGATATATTTCAAGCCCTGAAAGCCAACAGTCAACCAAATTGCTTCCAACAAAACTTATAATTGAAGGAGAAAGAAAAGTTAATTGTGATAAAACAGGATAAAAGAATTCATAACCACTAAACCACCTACACAGAAAATACATGAAAGAATCCTTTGGACTGAAGAAAAAGATAAACACAACCATAGGATTCAGAAAAAGAAGCAATAGTTAAGCAAACCAGTTATAGAAATAACAGGAATTAACATATTTCAATAATAACAATACTAATGTCTCAATTCCCCAACCAACAGACATAGATAAGAAGATTGATTAAAAAATGGGATCTATCCATTTGTTGCCTCCAAGGAATATATCTAAGTGACCCCCAAAATTCTACCAGGGAACTCCTACAGCTGAGAAACACATTCAGTAATGTGACAGGATACAAGATTAACTAAAAAAAAAATCAGTAGCCCTCCTACATACAAATGATAAATGAGCTGAGAAAGAAATCAGAAAAACATCACCCTTTACAATAGCCACAAATAATGTAAAATACCTTGGGGTAGCTCTAACTAAGCAAGTGAAAGACCTGTATGATAAAAAAATTTAAATTTCTGTAGAAAGAAATTGAAAAAGATATCAGAAAATGGAAAGATCTCCCACGCTCATGGACAGGTAGGATTAACATAGTAAAAATGACCATCTTACCAAAAGCAATCTACAGATTCAATGCAATCCCCATCAAAATCCCAACACAATTCTTCACAGACCTGGAAAGAACAATACTCAACTTTATATGGAAAAACAAAAAACCCAGGATAGCTAAATCAATCCTGTACAATAAAGTCACCTCTGGAGGCATCACCATTCCTGGTCTCAAGCTCTGCTATAGAGCTATAGTAATAAAAACAGCTTGGTATTGGCATAAAAACCGACATGTGAACCAATGGAATCGAATTGAAGACCCTGACATTAATCCACACACCTACAGACACCTGATTTTTGACAAGGGAACCAAAATTGTACAATGGAAAAAAAGAAAGCATCTTCAACCAATGGTGCTGGCATAACTGGATGTCAACATGTAGAAGATTGCAGATAGACCCATATCTATCGCCATGCACAAAACTCAAGTCCAAGTGGATCAAACACCTCAATATAAAACCAGTTACTCTGAACCTGATAGAAGAGAAAGTAGGAAGTAGTCTTAAACGCACTGGTACAGAAGACTACTTCCTAAATATAACACCAGTAGCACAGACACTGAGAGCAAAAATTAATAAATGGGACCTCCTGAAATTGAGGAGCTTCTGTAAGGCAAGAGGACACAATAAACAGGACAAAACAACAGCCTACAGAATGCAAAAAGATCTTCACCAACCCCACATCTGACAGAGGGCTGATCTTCAAAATATATAAATTCAAGAAACCAGACATCAAAATACCAAACAATCCAATTAAAAAATGGGCTACAAGCCGGGCGGTGGTGGCGCACGCCTTTAATCCCAGCACTCGGGAGGCAGAGCCAGGTGGATCTCTGTGAGTTCGAGGCCAGCCTGGGCTACCAAGTGAGTTCCAGGAAGGCGCAAAGCTACACAGAGAAACCTTGTCTCGAAAAATCAAAAAAAAAAAAAAAATGGGCTACAGATCTAAACAGAGAATTCTCAACAGAAAAATCTCAAATGGCTGAAAGACATTTAAGGAATTGCTCAACATCCTTAGTCATCAGGGAAATGCAAATCAAAAAGACTCTGAGATAACATCTTACACCTATAAGAATGGCTAAGATCAAAAACACTGATGACAGCTTATGTTGGAGAGGATGTGGAGCAAAGGGAACACTCCTCCACTGCTGGTGGAAATGCAAACTTATACAGCCACTTTGGAAATCAGTATGGCGGTTTCTCAGAAAACAGGAATCAATCTACCTCAAGACCCAGCTATACCACTCTTGGGCATATACCCAAGGAATGCTCAATCATACCACAAGCACACATGCTCAACTATGTTCATAGCAGCATTATTCGTAATAGCCAGAACCTGGAAACAACCTAGATGACCTTCAACCGAAGAATGAATATAGAAAATGTGGTACATACACACATGGACGACTACTCAGCAGTAAAAAACAATGACATCATGAAATTTGCAGGCAATTGGATGGAATTAGAAAATATCATCCTGAGTGAGGTAACTCAGACTCAGAAGGACAAACATGGCATGTACTCACTCATAAGTGGATACTAGATGTAAAGCAAAGGATAACCAGACTACAATCCACAGCTCTAGAGAAGCTAGCTAACAAAGAGGACCCAAAGAGGGATGAATGGATTGCCCTGGGAAGGAGAAACAGATGACATCTCCATGAGTAAACTGGGGATGAGGGGTGGGCAGTGGAGGGTAGGGGGTGGGGGATGAGAACATAAGGGAATGCATTAGTTGAGCTGGAACAGAGATGGAGTGGGAGAGCAATGAAAGAGATATCAAGATAGAGGGAGACATCATGGGGTAAGGGAGAAACCTGGTGATAGGGAGATTCCCAGGAATCCACAAGGATGACCCCACCTTAGACTACTAACAATAGTGGAGAGGGTGCCTGAACTGTCTTACCCTGGTAATCAGATCGGTGAATACCCTAACTGTCACCATAGAGCCTTCCTCCAGTAACTGACGGAAGCAGATGCAGAGATCCACAGCTAATCACCAGGCCGAGCTCCTGAAGTCCAGTCAAAGAGAGAGAAGAGGGATTCTATGAGCAAGGGCATCAAGATCATGATGGGGAAACATAGAGACACCCAAACCAAACTAGTGGGAACTCATGAAATTTAGATCAACAGCTGTGGAGCCTGCATGGGACTGGACTAGGCCCTCTGCATAGCAAGACAGTTGTGTAGCTTGATCTGCTTAAGGGGCCCCCTGGCAGTAGGAACAGAATCCATCCCTGGTGCAGGAGCAGGCCTTTTGGAGCTACTACCTATGGAGGGATACCTCGCACAGCCTTGAGGCAGGCGGAGGGGCTTGGAACTACCTCTACTAAATGTACCTCCCCATGGGAAGTCTTATTTTCTTGTAGGAAGGAAAGGGGGGGTGGTTGGGAGGGGAGACTAGAGGGGCAGGAGAAGGGAAGAGGGGGATCTTTGGTATGTAAATGAATAAAAAAATTTCTTAATAAAGAAATACTCTATGGAATGACGAATAGATCAATCAAGGAAGGAATAAAAAAATCAGAGATCTGAATGAAAATGAAAATACAAAATACCAAAACATATAGGCTAAGTAGTCCTGAGAGTGAAATTTATACCTATAAGCATTTGCATTAAAAACATCAGATGGGGCTGGGGATTTAGCTCATTTGGTAGGGTACATGCTCAGCCTGTGTAAAGCCCTGTGTTCAATCACCAACAGCACATAAACTCAGCATGAAGGCATCCTCAGCTATACATTTAGTTTAAGCCCAGCCTGAGATACATGAGATCTTACCAAAGAGGAAAAGTCAGAGCTAAGAATGTACTTTAGGGCCTTGGAAAAGCAAGTACAATCTGAATTCCAAAGATAAACAAAAAAAAATATTAAAGTTAGAAATTATTTAAATGGTCAGGTGCAGTAATACACACTTTTACACTATTAGTTCCAGCACTTGAGAGGCAGAGGTAGGTGGATCTCTGTGAGTCTGAGGCCAGCCTAGTCTGCATAGGGAGTTTTAGGCTAGCAAGGGCTATACAGTGAGAAATTGTTTCAAAAAATACACATACACTAAAATTGGAAGGATACAGAGAAATTAGCATGGCCTCTGCACAAGGATGACATGCAAATTTATAAAGTGTTCCATGCTGTGCAATGTCCTTCTGTGTGTTGTGAATATGTGTTGCTCTCATCAGTTGATAATAAAGCTGTTTGGCCAATGGTGAGGCAGAATAAGTTAGGTTAGGTGGTACAATCAAATTGAAGAAGGAGATGAAGAAGGGTGGAATCAGGGCAGACACCCGCCAGCCACCGAGGAAGCAAGATATATAGAAAATGAGGTAACAAGCCACTAACCATGTGGACAAGCATAGATAAGAAATATGGGTTAATTCAAATGTAAGAGCTTGCTAGTAATAAACCTGAGCCATTGGCTAAGCATTTATAATTAATATAAGCCTCTGAGTGGTAATTTGGGAAGTGACTGTCGGGTATAATCAGGCATACAGGACAGAAAGCTCTGCCTCTGGTTACAGTTCTATATTTTTGATAATACTTATTTACTGCTGGTGGCATTGCAAACAGGCGAAGCCCCTATGAAGTCAGTGTGGAAAAATCCCAAAAAAGCTAAAAATAAAACTACCATATGACCCAGCATATACCATACCATATGACTCCTTGGCATATGTCCAAAGGATGAGAAAACCTATTCCACAGATACTTAGCCATGTTTATTGCTGCTCTATTCACAATATCTAGGAAATAGAAACAACCTAACCTAAATGTCCTTCAACCAATGAATGGATAATGAAAATATGAGTACATATACACTAGGGAATACTATTTGGATGCAAAGAAAAATGAAATCATTAATTTTGAAGATAAATGGATGGAACTACACCCAGAAAGACAATTATCACATGTTCTCTCTCATGGGAGGCTCTTAGTTCCAAATCTTCAGATGTGAGTACGTATCCTGGAGTAACTGTAGAAACCATGAAAGTAAAGAGGAACCATTGTTTTGGGAGCCATAGAGAGGGGAATACAAGTACAAGTGATCTGATTAGGGAAATGGGAAAAATGGGGGCTCTAATTTGGAGGGTGGGGGAGATAAATACAGGAGAAAGAGGGAGAAAGGTGAAGTTATAGTAAGGATGTTTGAAAAAGTCATAAGGAATCATACTGTTAACTATATACCTAAAACACAAACCTATAAAACACGTGTCTGTGTATAAATATACATATACAGTTTAAATGAAATTTTCTCTTCTGCGCTAACAATGCTCCCTCCAAGAGCCAAATACCATCTAGCAAAAAACCCAATAATAGGCATAAGAAGCCCTCTTTTGACTTGTTGGTCAGCAAAAACATGCAGTCTATTGCTATTGCCCTTGGTTGCCCCCAAGAGGTAGAAGGATTAAGTCCCTATTGCTGAAGATACCATATACTTCAAAGGGCTTGGAGGCCCGAGTTGAAACTGACCTGAATGTGTCTTCCCTGAGAAACAGCATTCAGAAGGTACCATGCAAGCTTCCAAAGGAGGAAGGCAACCTACAGTCCTACCCAGTTATGAGGCCTATGAACTATATTGAGAACCAGAATTGCACAATAACCCTAAGAGTGCAGTAGTGGCCCACATACCCTGGTAGTAACCAACAGCTCTCTAATTGGCCTTAAGACACATTCAACAAGAGGGAAATGATGCCTGGTACTGTAAACCCAGCTCACTACTCAGGGATAGTGAAGTCATAGGTCTTGGAGGAAAATACAGTTGCCACTTTACTAAATCAACATTCTAATTACATTCTAAACATTTGCCCTTATACCTACAGATTAAGTGAAGTCCTCACCTCTCATCCAAGAAACTTGTTTTAGAAATGGACAGATAACATTATAGAAAACCACAATCTAATACAGAGTTGTGGAACTCAGTCTCAATAGATATATCTACAAAACAACTCCCACACCTAAGGCTCAGGGAACGCTGAGGAAGAAGAGGAAAAAAGATTTTAAGAGCCAGAGATCAGGGAATTTAATGTGAGATTATGTCTCCTAGTTGTATCAGAAGCTGCGTCCATCGAATCTCAACCAACATGACCACCTAAACACCAGCTTAACAAGGACAACAACAGACATGCCAAAGTGGATGGAGAAAAGACGATGAACAAGGAACGACAGGCAACTAAGGAATGCCAAGAGTGGGAGAAAGTCTTCCCCAGGGAAGAGCACACACCAATTGGCTATCTAATACCAAATGGTCAGCCCGGAAACAGATATATATATATCTCCAACATTATCCAGACTGAGCAGGTTATATTCAGGAAAAAAATATATGCATATATATATACATACATATATATATACATATATGCATGCTACAGCAATTAATGAAAAAAAGGGGCCATGAATTTGAAAGAGAATAACAGGGGTATATGGGAAGTTTGGAGGAAAGAAAGGGAAAGGAGAAATGATATATTCACATTACAATCTCAAAAACAATAGAAGAAAAAAATGAAATGAAAATATCCATACATACACAAAAAATAGAATCAATGAAAGAAGCACTTAATTCTTTGAAAGGACAAAAAAGATCCATACACTCTTAGCTAAACAAAACAACTCTTTGGCTTGGATCTATACACTCTTATTGGATAAAACATATATTTAACTTATATTTTAATAAAGTTGACTTCAAAATTAATCTCAAATCTTTAATGTCATCAGTAATGCCTTGGTTTTGATTCACAGAAATTAAATTGCAGAGCTCATCATTGTGGTACACATCTGTAATTCCAGCATGTTGGAGGCTGACACAGGAGGAGTGTGTGTTAGCCCCAGTTACAGAAGATGTTTGACTCTTTTATTCCCAGCACTTGGGAGGCAGAGGCAGGCAGATTTCTGTGAGTTTGAGGCCAGCCTGATCTACAAAGTGAGTTTCAGGAGAGCCAGGACTACACAGAGAAACCCTGTCTTAAAAAACAAAAACAAATACAAAATGATTCAAATCTAGGCTATATAGCAAGATCCTGTTTCAAAAACACCCCCCTGCAAAACAGCTAAATTATAAACATTTGATTACGTACCTTGTAGAAGAAATACTGTACAAGATGTGCTATTCTCACATAATATAGATGTCCATGAGCCAATAGCAGTTTCTTTAAATGTTTAAATTTTGGAACAGAATAATCACTATTCCTGGCTGCCTGGCGACCTTCTTTTCCTTTAATACCTAAAGAAAGAATATCTCTGTATGGTGATAACTTTATAGAATGAGCAAATGCCTGATCTGTTTTTATATTTTTAAGCTGTTTAAATATTACAAATTGAGTGTATACCTTAGATTACTCCTTTTAAAATAAAAAGAAGCTTTAACAGTGATACTGAGACTCGCCAAATAAAAGTATGTTTAATTGATGATCAGTTATTTGTTAGTACAATATAAAACAGTAAGCAGAGTCATTATTTCAACCATTACAAAGCAAAAATTATCTGGAGGGAAAAAATCCACCTGAACATTATTTAAGGCATTCAGTATGTGCTTAATTGTGCACAACACTAAACTAGATGTAATATTAAGGCAACTCAGAGGTCTGGGTTTTGTGGTAAAGGAAATATGAAAAGACAGTGAAACCCTTTTACTGTATGAAACGGAATAGCTACTCATGGATTTTATGAGCCATAGGCCATTTCCACATTGGGTAATCAATGAGCAAAACTTAGAATTCCGTGCTAAATCATTCTACTTCTGAATGGGAGAAGGAATTTGGGAATCCAAACTTCACTATAATAATGTCCAAGACATTAATTCTGTATGTGCTCCCAATCCATTGCCCAATGTTGCTGAGGTGTTAGGTTGGGTGCTTAATAGCAGTCGGATATGTGAAAACTTTGTGTAGGTGCTAGAAAAGCTGTTGGTGTATGTCAACATAAGACTTCAACACTATAGCCCATGGTACCCATAAATACCACTGTATGGAAAATGAGCCAATCAGTGACAATTTCTTAACCTCTAACAGTTAACAATCTCAAAAGAGAGAGAGAGTAATTAATAATAGAGTGGGTAGCCTGGCCAGAGGTGCAAAAAAATTAATAAAATGTCATGCATGCTGTCAAAACAAGAACTACTCAATTAATTTTGACACAAGAAGGTTTGAAAAATCCATTTTAAAGTCAGGAGGTGATGGCTTGCACCTTTAATCCCAGCACTCAAAAGGCAGAGACAGGTGGATCTCTGAGTTTGAGGCCAGCCTGGTCTATAGAACAAGTTCCAGGACAGCCAGGGCTACACAGACAAACTCTGTCTTGGAAATCCAAAAAGAAAAAAAGAAAAAGAAAAAGGAAAAATCTACTTTGTTTGGCACATATAAATACTCTCTAACTACTATGGGTAGGACCTTGGAATGGTCACTATTAGAAGAAATCTTTCACTAGATTAACAATTATTCACAAGTTCAAATTCCAGACGAGTAACCAAAACAATCTGGAGTAAGACTGATTTAACCTAAAAAGCAATACTGATGATGATACCTTATAGAGGCCATTAAATGTTTCTTACCTATTCCCACATGGGATTCCAAAATCATACTGACATCATTGGCACCATCACCTATTGACAGTGTTATGGGGCTGCCTTTCAAGTTCTTCACCATTCTGACAATCTAAACATAAAATACCAAAGAGACAGAAAAGTCAAAAGCAGAATTGTAATAACTCACTGGGGTTTATTGTCATTTACAAGTGTAAATGCAGGTTTCACAAACAGAAAGGTAGCTTGTATATATAATGTGTGAGAGTCTTGTCAGGTGCAAAGTAACATAGTCATTTAAAATGCAACACTAGCACCCCATTTGTTTCCAGGTCTGTACATGCATAAATGCTCAAAACCTTTCCTACCATGCTTACTAAAGGTTGGCATGTTTCCTTCTTTTGCCATCTTTCCACGTATTCTTTTTAGATTATATTGTTGAATATGTGAGAGTGGAGGCCATAAATTGGATTTGAGGTAACATATACAAAGCCATCAGAAGAAGAATGAAAAAATCAGAACAGTGTTTTGGTTACCTCTTAATCCCTTCTTTATGAAGACATTCCTATCTTCCTTAAGGATACCCTAAAGGTAATTATAGAACTTATGCTAATCTTGTGCACCTATATGGCTGCCAATTAGAACTCTCTTCACTATCCAATATGGTTTGTTTTCTCTTACAGATAGCTACATTTCAAAGGGGGCATCTTAAAGGAGGTGAGATTTGTAGAAAAATGCTACAAATTCCATCACTTTCCAAATAGTAACTCATCCAGATGTGAAAACAATGCAGTGTGGTTCAATGCTGTTTTCAGGACAAATACTGAATAAAAAACGGTCGCCGACGGTATTAAATGACTTCTGCTTCAGAGATCTCCAAAACCTCCTGGGAAAGTTACTTAGGGAAAATATTTAGGTCAAAGCTGCCTTTCCACTGTTTCAGATAGTCATCGTTTGCCATCTACTCTCAAGACTCCTTGGGACTTAGCAGCCTTAACATGACATATTTGTTTCAGCCACTAAATAATGCTTTCCATAAAGTTTGTCCCCCTGCTTTCTTAAGCTGGTTAGCATAAATAAAATTCATTTTCAATATAAATTATGTGATTACAAATAAATTATGCAAGGAACATAATATTTCTTTAAATAAGACTCAGTAAGTTTTTAATTTGTTAAAATCATTTAAAAAATCCTACATGTCCAATACCATTCAACACAAAAATGAAGTGAAATGTTAGCTTTTGCCTGATCACTCTCATTAATTTGGTTCCTATTAAGAACTTTACGCCGGGAGGTGGTGGCGCACGCCTTTAATGCCAGCACTCGGGAGGCAGAGCCAGGTGGATCTCTGTGAGTTCGAGGCCAGCCTGGGCTACCAAGTGAGTTCCAGGAAAGGTGCAAAGCTACACAAAGAAACCCTGTCTCGAAAAAACCAAAAAAAAAAAAAAAAAAAAGAACTTTACAAAAGATTGTCAGAAATAATCTCAATTTCTATAAGTGAAAGAACTAAGGACAAAGCTAGAGAATCCAAACTCAATTCAGTTTCGATGGGCTATAATAATGGTTAAGTAATTTGCACTTGGTATACTATGTGCAGCAATAATTTATACCTCAAGGATTAAAAATTGCAACCTGGAAGGCAATATAACTATCAAGGTGACCACCTTCACAAGAAAAACATAGGTTAGGTTGAAAGATTATAATTTTTCCTTGTAGAAAATAATAAAAGGATTTGTGGTTACTGACAATAAAGTCATGAATGATTTGGTAAGGTAAACATGTAGGTTTTTCCCCCTAATTTCTCTCTCTCTTTTTTTTTTTTGCTTTACTTTTCTTTTTTTTTAATTTTTATTTTGCAATACAATTCAGTTCTACATATTAGCCACAGATTCCCTCCTCCCCCCTCCCTCCCCCCTCACCTTCCCCCTTGCCCGCCCCCCATTCCCATCTCCTCCAGGGCAAAGCCTTCCCCACAGACTGAGATCAACCTGGTAGACTCAGTCCAGGTAGGTCCAGTCCCCTCCTCCCAGGCCGAGCCAAGGGACCCTGCATAGGCCCCAGGTTTCAAACAGCCGACTCATGCAATGAGCACAGGACCTGGTCCCACTGCCTGGATGCCTCCCAAACAGATCAGGCCAATCAACTGTCTCACCCACTCAGAGGGCCTGATCCAGTTGGTGACCCCTCAGCCATTGGTTCATATTTCATGTGTTTCCGTTCGTTTGGCTATTTGTCTCTGTGCTTTATCCAACCTTGGTCTCAACAATTCTCTCTCATATAAACCCTCCTCATTCTCGCTAATTGGACTCCCAGAGATCTACCCGGGGCCTAGTCATGGATCTCTGCATCCAGATCCCTCAGTAGTTGGATGAGGTTTCTAGCACGACAATTAGGGTGTTTTGCTCCCCTAATCTCTTAAAGTTACCCATATTAAGAGTTTTTCTCCAAACTGTAGGTAGCTTTCAAGAAAAAGAGGCAATTTAACTAAAAATAGCTTTTTTCAACAAGTATAAATATATGCAATATACCATTCAAAACAATATACTAATACAAAAAAAGAAGAGGTATGGTCATTGAAAAACATGCAAATGAAAGAGATTAGTTATAAACACAAGCATATTAGATAACCAGCTAAATCATAAAGATAACAAAATATGGTATCTGTACCGGAGTATATGACATTATCCAATTATCCATATGAAAGCTAGTGAAATGGCTCAGTGGGTAAGGACACCTGCTAATAAGTATGAAGACCCAGGTTTGATTCCTGATACCCACATGGAGGAGGGTAAGAACAGACTTCTGCAAGTCATTTTCTCATCTCCACATGTGCACCAAGATACATGTACTACTCAATCAATCCATCAATAAATGTAAGAAAAAATTACATGTAAGAAAGCTATGGTATCAAAGAAGAGGAAAGTATTCCCCAATTAGGCATTATTTTACAGAAGAAATCATGATTTAAATAATGAAATACTAGTAAAATTTGTGTGTGTAGGGAAAGAATAGGGCATTCCCAGAGAAAAGGAACGATATACAAAAGGCACACAGGGAAGTAAGAATAGTAAACATTCATAAACTAGGTCTGGTGTGACTAGATCAATGAATTTTCACATATGGATCATGGATTTATATCAACATGGAAGGATACTGTGTAAGTAGCAGCAGAGTACAGAAGGCGCTGGTAGAAAACAAAATGAAGAGGAAATAAAGGGAAGCTAGGAGGTTACAAATGAAGTTTAATGAGCTACTCAATGTCTGGCTCTGGAAAGAAGTGAGAAGAAAGAAACAAGTAGAAAAAAACTAGTAAAATGTACTAGAAAACATACTTTGATGGCTAAAGCCACACACAAGAATAAAGCATGAGGGTAGTCAATACATAAAGGTTTTGGGTTTAGAAAGTTGAAACCATAGTAAGCTTGGTTATAGAAATAATAGGAGATGCCAAAGAAAATGATGGCTAAGCTGCAGAGAAGGCAGAGTTGGGACAATAAGGGTAACCCAAGAAGATGGGTTTGTAACAGAATCCCAAAGATTTGGACAGAAGGTAATGGCTCAGACATAGACATAATAGTCTAGAAAAAGTAACTATAGTGACAAAGATAAAATACACTGAAGCCTGAACCACAAGATACCCCATGTTCTGGGTAGGAAAAAAAAAATATGAGCAACATCAAAAAGTTTCATGAAAATGAGAGCTATGACAAAAAATAGGTAGAACAAACAGTCTATAATGTGAGACGTAGGGAACAAAGAAAAATGTCCCTAGTAATAGAAGTAAAGTAAAACAAGGGAAGAAACAAACTATTCACGAAAACTGTAAGATCTGTCTAGGATACTAGAATTTAATGTGATAGTAGAGAATCAAAATGGAGATGTCTAGCAGACAGCTAGAACCAGGAAACATACTCTTAAGAAAAAGTCAGGACTAAAGCTTTATCAATGGAAGGCAGAGAAATCAAGAGTTAATCTAGAGAGAGAGTCCATAATGTGAAAATCAAAGAAAAACTTTACCATAGAAAAGGAAAACTATTAAGAAAATACAGGATAATGGGTCAGAGAGATGGCTCAGTAGCAAAGAGCACTGGGTGCTCTTTCAGAGGACTCAGGTTCAATTCTCAGTACCAGCATAGCAGCTCATGAATGTCTGTAACTCCAGTTTCAGTGGTTCTGATGCTCTCATTTGGCCTCTGGAGAAACCAGGAACCCAAGGGGTGCAGAGATATACATGTAGGCAAAATACTCCCACACATAAAAATAAAAATCTAAAAATACAGGATAAAACAAAATGAAATGATACTATAATGCCAAAGAGGGGGGAAAATGTCAGCATTTTGGGCAAGCCCACAAATCAAGGAAGATTTTGAGGAGAATGTAAATGATAGTGTCAACTGTAGTAAAGAAACAAGGAAAAGAATATTGTTTAAGGAATTGAGCCAGGTTTATATGTAACCAAGCCAGCAGAGTAGTAAGAGCAGAAAGATCAGGATATATAGCGCTAATAATGCCAAGGGGAGGAATGAACACTGGGCAGAGGCAGTAGGAACTAAGTACTCATTTGAGAAGTCTAGAAGGTAAAGAACTGGTCAGCAAACTTGAGGGCACAAAGTACAGTACAGGTTTAAAATAATTTGAATGAAGAAGCATATGTATCATAGGAGAATACTAGTGATTTGTGCATAGAACAAAGGCATATGCATGCGATTTTATTATTTCATCTTATTATAGACTTGAACATTTCTTCCTTTTTTATTTAAAAGTTTTTTCTTATTCTCTACTTAAACAAGCAATGTTTACAAATAAAATCCCTATTTAAACTTCAAAGAAAATTAAAATGATTTGGAAGAGACTGCAGAATTTGTTCACAAAGAAGGAAAAGCCAGGGAGAGAAATGAGATATGTGAAGAGGATCCAGAATGGAAAATTAACTAATATCCAGTTACCTGGGCTTTTTGTAACGGTGCCATCCGGCAGCAGAGCACTGCAGTACATTTCATACAGATTTGTAGGAAAATGCTTTTATAGTTGTTTGAACTAGAGTCTTGACTAGAATTTAGTATGAGAGACAATGTGGAGCCATCAATGATTAATCCATATTCCTGATGCTCTGTCCATGCTCTGAAAAAGATATAAAAATGTGTTTGAATCTATTATATAATCAGAATTAACACCTTGATTTTATTTTGTTTTGAGACAGGTCTCACATAGATCAGGCTGTCCTTCAACTCTCTCTGTAGCTGAGGCCGTCCTCCAACTCCCTGATTTCCCTGTCTCCCCTTCTTAAGTCCTGGGACTATAGGCAGGCACCACAACTCCTTGCTTGATTTTGAGTTTCTTAATCACAGAGGTGACTATCCCAGATGAGACAAGTCACCAGTTCTAGTTCCTTCATCTATTCATCCCAAAGAATGAACTGCCTCTAATGATAGCACAATAGTGACTTTTGGTTAGAAAAGCTCTTTAATTAGGGAGAAAATGAAGATACTAGATTCCCAAGAAGGAGGAAATGTCAGCATTTTGTGGATATCACAGAAATCAAGAAATACAGTTGGTGTTTTTTTTTTTAATTTTAGTGTGTGTGTGTGTGTGTGTGTGTGTGTGTGTGTGTGTGTGTGTGTGTGTGGGCATGCATATGCACATGCATGGCACATGTGTGAAGGTCAGAGGGCAACTTTCTGGAATTGGCCCACTCCTTTTACTGTTGGTCCTGGAGATTGAACTCAGGTTATAAGGCTTCTATAGCAAGCGCTTTTAGCTGATGAGCTATTTTACTGGCCTAAGAAGGAGAGTTTTAGGGAGGATGTAACTGATAATGTCAATTTCAGTAGAGAAATGAGGAAGAGAACAAAGTGGATTGCACCAAGTTTGCCTATTAACAGAAATAACAGGGCACAAGGGGCTAATAGTGCCATGGGGGCAAGGACTGCCCACAGTTAATTCTAAGTTCTAAAATGTATAAAAATGAAGGTGGTTGTGCAGTATGACTCTATAAAAAATTTAAAATGAGTCTTTTGAACTACAGATCAATTAGTCAAACTATTGTGAAATGATGCAAAAGTCGATATGAAGATAAATAATCAGTTAACTTGAAACTTCTAGGTAAACAAAAGATCAAATGACTTAGGGACAAAGAAACAGTATCTTTGCCTGAGGACAATAGCAATCCATAGAACATGGTTTTTCAAATAGGGCAAAACAGAAGAACATTATATAGCTGGGCAGTGGTGGCACATGCCTTTTATCCCAGCACTCAGGAGGCAGAGGCAGGTGGATCTCTGAGTTTGGGGCCAGCCTGGTCTACAAAGTGAGTTCCAGGACAGCCAGAGCTACACAGCTTGAAAAATCAAACAACCCCCCAAAAAGAACATAATATAAATACATACGTCATTTAAATAAATATCATTCTATATCACCTAAAGGTTCTTAACCCAGGCCTACCTATATTAAAATATTGTCCATGCCTGGTTCCATTTGTAGACCAAGTAAGTAAGAAAATATTGGGCACAACTTGGTACTGCAAATTATATTTTGAAGATTCCTTAGGTAGTTTTCATGTGTAACTATGACTAAGAGGCATTTAGGTGCCAAGAAAACAAATGTAAAGCAAGATGGAGGTAGGAAGATCAAAAGTTCAAGGCCAGCCTGGGCTACATGAGCCCTTGTCTCAAAAAATCAGTTTCAAACCCATGGTCACAGAGTAGTTCTCTAAAACTAACAATGCAAGCTAGTAACCAAACAACAAAGTCATGAACACAAGAATGGGGTTTGTAGGTAGGTAGAGGGGGTAGTAGAGGTGGGAGAGATTTGGGTGGATCATAATCTGAATGCACACTGTGGTAGTTTGAATAAGAGTGTCTCCCATAGGCTCTGACATTTGAACACGTGGTTTCCAGTTGGTGGCACTGTTCGGGGAGATCTAGGAGATATGGCCTTGCTAGAGGAAGTACATCTTTGGTTTCAAAGCCTTATGCCATTTCCAGCTGGTTTTCTCTGCTTTGTGCCTCTGATTTGCCACCACAGATTCTTATTCCTCTGGAAACATACATATCAATAAACACTTCACTTCTGCCAGTTGCTTTGGTAGTGGTGTTTTACTACATCAATAGAAAAGTGACTAATACACACACAACACAAGTATGAAACGTCATACACACACACACACACACACACACACACACACACACACACACACACACACAAACTTACAATAGACCAAAGTCAATCAATTTTCTGTTGCAATGAGGAGAGCAAACCAGCATCCATTTAATTTCTGCTCAAGCAATCTTGGGTGCTCTTTGAAAATCAAACCAGTAGAAGCAGTAGGTACAGGAAAATTTCATAGTTATAGCTTTACTTGTCTACTTTAATGCTACTCAAAGTTTACTGTCTAGAGGGGTTACTTGGCTCAATGATTAAGAATACTTGCTGCTTAATTTTTTGTGAGGTGAGACACTTGGAAGTCACATTTAAGGCAGAGATGAAAGAAGTGAAGGGAGAAAATGTATGTTGGGCACACTAGAAAGCAAATTAATCCTGCTTCAGGCCTTTGGTATGACCTGAGTACCTGTGGCTAATGAAGAATTACCAAAGGTTTCAGGGTAAAGTTGTGGTATGGACAGTACTTTAATATTTAAAGACCTTATCTGGCAGAGGGGCTTAAGGTGTTGAATACACATGATAGGCACATGATCTGAAATAACAGTGGTAATTGAAGCTTGGCTAAGGCTTGATGGATAATGTGAATTGGAAAAAGGAAAGGAACAAAGCTGGCAAAAGGATTCTGGATCTGAAGCCTATTAACTTGGGAAAAGACTATGCCTAATTCTAAACACAACCAGGAACAGAGAAAAAACATAAGGTAAGTTTTCCATAATGCCTGGCTTATTCAAATTGAGTACTACATATTGCTATAGACTGACCTATTTTCTTTCAAACTTATTAAAGGCCTGTCCTCATTGTGATGATATTAGAAGGTGGATTTTTTGAGAGTTGATTAGGTTTAGATAAAATCATAAGAGCAGGACCTTCAAGATGAGATTTGTGCCTGTTATAAACTTAATTGTGCTCTCAAAATTCTGAAATACAACCACAAATGTGAAGTTATTAGGAGACAAGATCTTTGGAATTAAGTTTAACTGGGTTCACGTATTGGAACAATTGTTTTTATTTGAAGAAGCGACACCAAAATAATCTGTTATCTGAAAGTACTCACCAAATCATGGCACTCTGATCAAACTTTTGGACCTAGAATTGTGAGAATGATATCTATTCACTGTCTATGGTGTTGCTACAGCAGCCTAAGCAAACTAAGAAAAACTGACAAGTAACATTCATTGTAATTTGGACTGACCATATATGTTATTTGACTAAAGAAAGAAAGGAAACATTTCTCATCGGTAATTGATATGAATATGCAACCTCACTATCAGGTACCGGAACAACAATAGTTGTTTTAAAATGTGCCATAGCCTTATGAATGTGGTTTATTAATTTTAAAGCTTATTTAAACATCAGATACATAGATAGACTATGCATAAGCTTAGCTGTTAAAAAGAAGAGGCTCTGAAATTGTACAGACTTGTTAAATTCCTTAATAACTGTATGGTTTTGAGGAAGTTAACTTTATGAGCCTCAGTTTCTATCTATAAAGAGAATTAAACTTGCCTAATTGAGTTGTTAATAAAGCTTAAATGAGAATAATCATACAAAACACTTAATAGTATTCCATTAAGAAATGGAAAACAGGGCTGGAGAAAGGCTCAATGATTAAGAGCACTTGCTGCTCTTGCAGAGGATTTGAGTTCAGTTCCAAGTACCCACATACCCATAGATAGCTTGCAACTGCCTATAACTCCAGTTCTAGGGAATTCAGTGCCCTCTTCTAACCTCCACTGGCACAAAGCACACGCGCGTACACACGTACGTGTGTACACACACACACACACACAGTGCATAATTTACTGATAAAACATCGCTACACATAAAATACAAATAAATAAATAAAAAGTTTAAAGATTTATTTTATTCTTTATTACGTTTGTGGGTATGTACACATGAGTGCAGATGCCCATAGAGGCCAGAAGAGGTCATCAGATCCTCTGTATCTTGAGTTATGTGAGCCACCTAATGTAGGTGATGGGAACTGAACTCAGGTTTTCTGGCAAAACAGTATGTACTCTATGTCCTTTTAATCACTGATTCATCTCTCCAGCCCCGAAAAAAATTTTCAGGGAAAAAACAGGGAAATAGTCTTTCCTACAGGAGGTCTCTGCAATTACTGCAGGTACAACTGGTGGTATTCCAGAAAAGGAATTCAACTTACTTATGGCTACACTAAATTCAAGCAATTAACTTAGACAACAAGAAGAACTGAAGGATGTCTTATCTCTGGGCACTGAGTTGTGAATCAGAAGCTTTTCTTGAAACCCTTAGCCTCCATAAATCTTTTCTTGTTAAAGACAGAATCAAAGTTTATTCATGTAGTTTCCGTTGGAGTACTGAGGCACAAGAACCCACACTGAAAACCCACACTCAGACCTCAAAATTTGTAGAAACTGTTACAGAGACTGATGTTATTGTATGCCAGATGCCAATGTTTAGAAATTGAACTAATTTAAAAGTTTTTTTTAATGAAAACAACTACTGTTATAATCCAGAAATTTCACTACTGATTATACATAAAAGCAAAATGAATGTCAAAGAGACATATGTACTCTAGTGTTCATTTCAGCACTATTCACAAGAGCCCAGAGATGGAAATAACCTAAGTATCTATCAACTAATGAACAGGTGAAAAAAATGGGACATACATAACATAGAATACTATTCAGCTACAAAATAGTGAAATTCTGTCATTTGCAACTACATAGATGACATGGAGCTCATTATATTATGTGTAATATAATGAGCAAGTAAAACAATCCAGGCACAGGAAGACAAATAGTATATGATCTTATTCATATGAATCTCAAAGCATTGATCTTATGGAAGTTGAGAATACAAGGGTGTACCAAAGGCTGGGAGAATATGTGGATATAAGGATGGGGATTATCTGTAGAGTGGGGTGACTATAGGTAACACTAATTTACATAAATTTCAAAATGCTAGAAGGAATGACTCTGGAAGTTTTTACTATAAAGAAAAGTGCTTTGGGAAAAAGTGTTTAGCTATAATTTAAACATTATACAGTATATGTATGCATCAAAATATCACATTAACCTATTAGTATGTACAATTTTATGCTTTTGTGTACACATGAATTATAAACCAACAGAGCTGGGATAACTCAGTAGTAGAATGCTTGCCTAGAATGTGTGAGGCCCTAGGTTTAATTTACAGCACTGCCAAAACAAACAAAAACAAGCTTTCACACGAAATCTTGAGAAATCTAATTTTCTTGTACATTAAGAGAAGTATAAAGTGACAAATGATCTCAAATGGCCCATTAACCAAGTCCTCTGGGGAAGGTTTTAACTTACAAGAATAAAACATCAACAGGGAATGATAAATTACAGCAAATAGAGTCTTCTGCCAAAGCATCCGTTATTTACATTTGTATCAATGTATAAATAAGAAATAGATTAACTTTCTTACTTTTTAAGGCTTCTAGTGCTTTTAGGAAATTCATGCAGCAACTTCTTACGATATTCTATTAACAATTCATGTAATCGATCTTCTTTCCTTTCACTTTCTTCAATGGTTTTTGTGGTCAGTTCCAAGAGCTCAGTATTGGTTTGGAAAAGGCGGCAGGCATAGCAAGTGGATTTGGCTGTTTCCATCTTGTCTCCAGTAAGCACCCAGACTTTCAAGCCAGCTGCATGCAGAGCTTCAATGGTCTCTGCAGCCTGATCTTGTAGCCTACAAACACAAAGAAATCTTGTTAACCTCTAAAATTCTTGACAGAAGAAGATCTGTTGAAGCAAGCATTCTTACAGCTCACTAGCAATGCAATTCTAGAATTTTGACTTCTTATCACAGTTGTGTTGTCTGGCAAAGCTTTTCTTATTTCTTACTAAATTGAATTTCAAACAATGAAGTTCAGAAAATTTCATATTTCTTAAGGTAATTGGTAACCAGTGGCAGAATAAGAATTGAAACTATAAGCAAAACTATCCAGAAACTCACCAAATGTTTGTATTCATTGCCACTTTAAGTGCATTTTTTTATGACATCTCACTATGCAACTCTGACTGTTCTGGAACTCACTATGTAGAGCAGGCTGGCCTTGAACTCACAGAGATCCCTGCCTCTGCTTTCCAAGTGCTGGGATTAAAGGCATAAACCACCATGCCTGGTGAACCATACAAATTCTTAACGTGTTCCAAAATGGAAAGAGCTAAAACATTCTAATTAGATATAGGGGCTGTGAGTAAATTTCTATCTTTGAGGAGCTTTTAATGTTAGGAAAGCTGCTCAGTATGGTGGCTTGCCTTTAATCCCAGCACATGGGAGGCAGATGCAGGTAGATCTCTGTGAGTTTGATGCTAACATGATCTTTATACTGTGCTCTAGGCAAGCCAGGGCCACACAGTTGAGATCCTGTCTCATAAAAAGAAAAGTAAGTAAATAAATAAATAAAGGAAACCCAATAATTTTTATTGAGAATTTAAGAATAATTCTAAAAGGTAAAGATAGAAGAATGACACAATCTCTGGGTTCCTTTCAGCCACCAGAGTTATCAGTGAAATTTTACAAAAGAAATTTTGTTAAGAGGAAGGCAAAGAAGAGACACAGAAGGTAGGAAAGAGCAATAAAAGCAGAGAATATGATTAAAATATATGCATGTATGGGAGTATTACAATGAAATTTCTTAACTTTTTGTAATATACGTTAAAAGAATTTTCAGGAGGGGCTGGAGAGATGGTAAGGAGTTTAAAGCATGTATTACTCTTTCAGAGGACCCTAGTTTGATTTCCAGTACATGTGTCAGGAGGCTCCCAACAGCCTGTAACAACCCCAGTTACAAGAGATCAGATGTCTGTCCTGCATGGGCACTCCCAAATACAAGGCATTCTCATTCCCTCACACCCATCTTATACACACACACACACACACACACACACACACACACACACACACACTTAAAAATAAAAATATGATACTCTTAAAAAATTTCTGGACAGAAATTGAAGATGGAAAGGTTTTAGAGAAGATGAGGATGAATAAAGAGGAGATTGGGCAAGAGGGTAAACGAAAAAAAGGGTTATATGGGACAAAGTCATATGGAACTTGCTAGTTTATAAGCTAAATAATAAAATATAATTAAAAACATATAGAAATTCATTAGATGTGCAGACATTGGGTTTTGGCAAGTACTTGTTTGAATACTTCAATATAGCTGCATGGTGTTTTGTAGCCACATGTCTTGTAAAGTGATGTTTATAAAATGAGTTTGAATGGGTGAGTAATGGTGCTTCCACAAGCCACAGGTTATTAAATGAAAATCCAAGTGCTAAATGCCACTCTCTAAGTTTTAAAAATTATATTACATTAAATTACATTATATTATATATTATATATGTATGGGTGTTTTGCCTGCATGTATGTCTGTGCGCCACATGCACACAGGGTCCGAGGAGGCCAGAAAAGGATGCTGGATTACCTGGAACTGGAACCCTGGTCCTCTGGAAGAACAGCCAGTACTCTTTACTGCTGAGCCATCTCTTTAGGTTCTTCCTTGTGAATGTGAGGCCCCAGAGATCCCCAAACAAAACAAGCTCTTGCCATGGCTCTTGGTTGCTTATCAGGACTAGATGGTAAAACCCTTGGGCTGAAGATACCATACACAATACTTGCAGGACAGAGAAATCAAGGCTAGAACTGAGTTGTAAGCTTCCTCCCTGCTTGCTGGCTTTCAGTATGCTTGAAGGTGTTATATAGGCTGCTAGGAGAGAAAAGCTATCAAGAGTCTTATCTATCCATAAATCCTTTGAGTTACAATACCAACCTGCCAGGTAAGATGTGTCCACTGATGCAATATATTGTGAATGTGACTGATAGGAGTAACCAATTGTTTTTTAAAAGTTGTATTTGAGGGAGCTAGAGAGATGGCTCAGTGGTTAAAAGCACTGGCTACTCTTGTAGAGGACCTAGGTTCAATTTCCAGTACCCAAATGGCAGCTTTCAACTGTCGGTAACTCCAGTTCCTGGGGATCTGAGAACCTCTTCTGGCCTCTGAGGGCACTGCATACATGTATTCTAATAGGCACACATGTAGGCATAACACCCATACATGTAAAATAAATAAATCTTAAAAAAATTGCATTTGAGATCCATTCCATGGAAAGAAACTCATGCCAAAAGTCTGTAGCTGGGGAGGTCCTAGGCTCTAAGAGGTAACCTACTGTTTTGTTTTGTTTTTAAATAAACCGAAATGGTCTCAAACTGTCTTTTAAATATTTATGTTTATACTCATAGATTAATGCTGCTCTCAACCTTGGCTAGAGAAGATTCTCTTTGCAGTGGGTGATAATTACTGAAGTAATTCATAACTGGTCAAAGTGCTGAAAATAAGTGACAGTTGACAGCTCAGACTTAGTAAGAATTTTGTATTATCCCTCCATGGTTTAGGGAACATCATGAAAGAGGGAATGGAAAGAATATAAGATCCAGAGGAAGAGTACTTTGAACTGTTATCTTCTGGATGTGGCATGGCCACTACACTCAGGCATTCATAGCAGATTGGTTTACCTGCACAAGATGAGATCTATCAACGATTCTATCACGGGTGGTGGGGAAGGAGCTCATAATTACTCTCTGAGGAACTACTGGCAATTAGTGATTGCTGAGGTAGGATAGTTATTTTCTTTAGTGGCACAGCCACCAATAAATTGCCCATGCTCAAGTAAATGATCATATCATTCATGCCTATGCAAGCAACCCTAACTGAACTCAATGGGTTACAAAAAACAAAAATCAAACAAACAAACAAACCCAGAAAGACAGACAGACAAGGAAGCAGACATAAAAATAGGAGGGGACCTTGTTCTTAAAAAGAGGGTCAATGGGAGCAAGACTAGGATGAGAGAGGTTAATGGGAATGAAGAAACTAAATTACATTACATACATGTATCAAAGTATCAAATAATAAATAAATATTAACATAAAATGAAAACTTTAATACTTTCAATTGGTTGGATACATCTGTGATTTTTTGCATAATTAAAAATTTAATTAATGTATTATATGTGCATGGCTGTTTTTTCTGCATATATATTTGTACACTATGTGCATGCCTGGTGCCCAAGGGTGGCAGAAGAAGGCATCCGATCCCTCAGGACTGGAGTTACAGATGACTATGGATACCATGTGGATGCTGGGAAGTGATCCTAGATTCTCTGGAAGAGCAACCAGTACGCTAAACCACAGAGCCATTTCTCTAGTCCCCTTCTCGTAATTTACAACACTTTGAAAACTTGTACGATAGTAAGAAATTAAAACATTACTTCAAGCAGATTACTGACCAAGTCCTACAATAATGTCTGACAGAGCTCACCTTACATATCTGTCTTATTTTTAATCTTATTTTAAAGTACTCAAAAATATATTCTGGCTTGCTGAAGCATATTAAAATCTTGTGCTGTTTTGCTCATTTACCAAAATCTTACCCATTCTTCTAGGAAATAGCTCAAATAATGATTCTACAATCCTGCTTTATGTACTATAAGGCTATTTTTATAAAAGTTACATAAACAATTATATGATTTAGTAAATATTCAAAAAACTATAATGATAAAGGATTCATTTTTTCTAAAATACATGTATTTAACTTGAAACTATTTCTAGAGTTTAAAATCTGCTGTATTTTTTTATACTTGGTAAACCAATCTTTAGCTTTACACAGATGACAGTGCTAAATGAGACATTTCAAAATATGTGAATAAATTACTAATCTGGGTCATACTACCTAAAATGACTGGTCATTGAAATAATAAAAGTAGACCTGAACAAAGATGATACAGTAGATATGCTAATGTGGCCCGGGGAAAGCTCAGGAAGAGATAAAGAACTACAAATAAGTAAGGAATGCTGGCTGAGGGAGGAGAAATAGTCTCTCCCAGGGAAGTGCATACCAATTGGTTATCCAATACCAGATGGTTAGCCCTGAAAACAAACATACAAGTAACATTATATGGACTGAATAGGTATTTATATATTTAGGAATACACACACAAACAGCCAATTAAAGGAAAAGAAGTCATGAATGTGAAAGAAAACAAAGTAGAGTTGGACATGGGAGGTTTTAGAGGGAGAAAAGGGAAGGGGAAAATGATGTAATTATAACTTCAAAAAAAATTAGCAAGAGTATTTTGTTACTTGTCTTCCACAGCAGTGGCTCCAATTAAATTCATGTTTGTCTCAATCTCATCAAAAATGTTTTCCAGTTTTTCTTCTCTATCTTGTAGGGCCATTTTTGCCTCTATTAGTTGTGTATTAATTCTTTCAAAATCATCGGGAGCAATTTCTTTGAAGGCTACACAAAGAGTCCGATACCCATCCTAGAAGCAAAGCAGAAGGTCTACAGTTACTTCTGTAATAGCTGAATGAATGTCATACTCTTATAAAGATTTATTTTAATTATGTGTTGACTGTGTGTCAGTGTATGTCTCTGTATGGTTATGTGCACATGAGTGCAGGTGACAGTGGAGGCCAGAGACATGAGATCTCCTGGAGCTTGAGTTGCAGGCAGTTATGAGCTACCTACTGTAGGTACTGAGAACCAAACTTGGGTCATCTGCAAGACCAGTGCATGCTCTTAACTGCTGAGCCATCTCTCTAGCCCCAGTCATATTCTTGAAATGCATTTGCTTTATCCATCTATACAAGAGAAATTCTGACACATTTAATTTTTAAAAAAGAACAGAATGCAACTAAAAAGTTAACATTCAGTCAAGTTCTAAATAAATAATAGCTCTTTTGAAAAGATCCTTAAAACATCTTCACCAAGTACTAGTTCTGACCACAATATTGATCTAGAATAATAGTTTATGTTAAAATAAAGAATATAGGAATATAACCAAATTTCCAAGCACAAGAAATAGACTATAAAATAAACTAAAATTAACTTTAACATCTATTTAAAAATGATAAACATAGTTATATCCAGTATTTCTCCATTTACTTATTGAAGGGAGGGGCACAGACTCACCATTGCATTACGTTCCACATGAGCTTTGGTTAACTCAATTTCATGGTTATGCACCCTGGGAAAAACTGATGAATCTGCTCCTTTACAAAAAAGTAGTATATCTCCTAAAATAAAGAATCAAAGTACTCAATTTAAAGACTGGTATTAGGATTTTAAGAAGAGGTAACTTTGTTAAGATGGCCTCTCTCATGCAGCTGCTATATATTTTTGAATCTGTCTTGCAATGTTCAAATGGAATGAAATATCTAGAGCTTTAGTTTGTCAGAAGAAGAATCACCATCTCTGCAGAACATCGTAGACACAATACACAAACTAGATATTACTACATGTACCCCTGCTATAGTTTCTCCCAGTAAATCGTGGACTGCTAGGCTGTGTCAAGGAACTCCAGATGACTTATCTTTGAAAATGCAGCCAGTCACAACCTAGAGCCAAGAACCAAACTCATGCTCCAACAGCTTGAATGCATTTTGAATAAACAAGAAGAACACTTGCTTTATGGGTTATACTGGGAACTTGAAAATATTTCTGTAGAATGCTGATATTATAAGTACAGTTTTAGATCATGTACTGTTGAGGATTAAAAGATACTTTATCCTTATGAGGCAAATAGCTGAGCAAATTAAAAAGTGTAGCTTTGGGACCACTGACCTTTGCATATCATTTTTGCAGGCATTTTACCATTTGCAGAAGAATATGGGTATAGATGTGCACATATAAAAGTAGTAAGTATTTAAATGCTAAATGTTTCATTTCTAATCACACATCTGAAGTATGTTTAAGTCATAAACAAATTTCACGGAGATATATTAAAACCAATCTCATGACTTTTCAGTCATCCCAGAAAGCATGAGTATAGTGTTTCTCTATGGGTTTGTCTTTATTCTCCTATTCTCATTAAGAATTTGCAACAGAAAATTAATACTAAAATAAATCAAGGATATTTTGAAAATAAACCTCTTAGGCCAAAGAAACACATGTGCACACATATACATACATCTGAGAGCTTGTGAATAAAGTAGAAGTGCTCTCCCATGGGTTTTTCAGAATCTGAACAGAAAGCAAACTACTATAGTGACTTCCAAAGACATTGAGGAGCCTAGACATGACGGTACCCATTTCTCTGAAAGGCAAGTTTTATTCTTTCACAATTCTTAGCTCTGGAATGAAACAAAAATGTCCTTTCCCAGAAACTTGAGTTAATTATACATCTCTACTTGACTTGCTTCCGAGGAGTATAAAGCAGTAGGAGAATAAGAGAGGTCAGAGAAGGATTGAAAACCAGCCAGTCTCTGAACTCTAGGCTTCTAAATTGGTAATTCCAGACCATTAGGCGATATAGAGGTGCTGTTTCAGTAAAATCTGCAAGACTGCTTAATCCTAAACTACATAAAATGTTTCTTTCCTCAAAAAGTTGATAAATAAACCTTAAGTAGAAAAAGATAGAGAAGTCAAATTTTAAAGATGCATACCTCCTTGGGTCTTTACAATTACACTCATACGTCGGCGGACAGAATCAAAATTTAAGGTGTGGAGAAGTTCATACCTTTAGGAAAGGAAAGACAAAAAAGTGAAATACCTCAACTATGCTGAATAAGAAAAAGCACATGACTGAAACATCTTAATGAACGCAAAGCTTTGCTCTTTGGATGTGGAGAGCTAGTTTTGTATACAACTGGTACTTTCACTTTTCTTTGGAATTTCTCTGCATGTAGAGCATGCTGATAATAGCAGTGAAAGTTATTTTTATTTTCTCACTGTATAACTTATAAAGAGAGTGACTACATAGGAATGAAAAACAAAGAACTGGCTCACCAAGCCAGCTCTGGAGGGGGTATAGTGTGATTGTAATTTTGGAGTATCTACTGTGGGGTTAGACAATGTGCTAGGTTCTAAGGAATTGAGATGAAACTGCCAAAGACTTCTGTCCAAAAACTTACCATATTATAGAAGAGACAAAGGATAATGAACATAACTATATTCCATGTCCACGAAATACTTATATCAAAAATACTCAAAAGGGAGAGACCCGAGCACAGAAAAAAGGCCTACTGAAAGAATGTTTCCTGGAAAAGGGTATGTGCTGGATTCTAAAAGAATGACATGATGAGGAAATGAGGCTGACTTTTAGCATAGGGGAGAAAATGTATGAATGCATACACGGCAGCCATGGTTCACAGAGTTTAAAGTTCCAATCTCTGGAAAACTCAATGATAGAAAAGCTATATATGTATAATGTATTCAAAGTAAGCAGGGGCTTAGAACTGGGGACTCTGGTGCTATTTCAGAAACATGGCATTTTATCTTAAAACAGTAAGAAGTCAGAGAAGGGTTTAAAGAGTATAACAACATTATGAGGTGGCTTAGATTTGTCTATGTATTGATGAACTATTAATTAGATTCAACAATACAGAAGAGCTAAAAAAGGAGGGACTTGTGAGTGAATATTTTTATCTACATTTCACAGATAGTTCAGCAAGACTCATTCTGGCTACTAGACAACATGTAAATCAAACTGAAACTTCTACTTCAAACCCTCATTTTTTTATTAAGAAATTTTTTATTCATTTCACATACCAATCATAGATCCCCCTCTTCCCTCCTCCTGTCCCTCCAGCCTTCTCCTCCCCAACCCGTGCCCCCATTCCCTCCTCCAACAAGGTAAAGCCTCCTCCCATAGGGAGTCAGCAGAGCCTGGTCCACTCAGGAGAGGCAGGTCCAAGCCCCTCCCCCTGCATCAAGGCTGTGTGAGGGATCCCACCAAAGGTAGTGGGCTCCAAAAACCCAGCTCATGCACCAGGGATGGATCCTGATCCTACTGCTAGGGGGCCCCTTAAGCAGATCAAGCTACACAACTGTCTCGCTTATGCAGAGGGCCTAGTCTAGTCCCATCGAAGCTCCACAGGTGTTGATCTAAAGTTCATGAGTTCCCACTAGTTTGATTTGGTTGTCTCTGTAGGTTTCCCCATCATGATCTTGATGCCCTTGATCATTTAGAATCCCTCTTCTCTCTCTTTGACCGGATTCCTGGATCTCAGCCTGGTGTCAAACCCTTATTTTGATACTCTGAAAAATAGCTATGAAAAGTAGCTTTTCCTACTCCAACCGTATTTATGTAAAACCCTGAAATGGGAGAATACTGTTCAGTATTTACAGGTACATACATAAGTTTTCTTTCCTTTCTGAATCCATTTAACGTATACAACAGGGTTAAAAAAACGACAAACATCAAAACACAGAGCTACTTACTCTTCTATTTCTTTTCTTTGGTTCTCTACTTTTATATGTCCATTCCAATTTCCCAAAAATGTGAACCCAAACCTATCAAAAACAGTAAAAAGACTTGTATATCTTCAAGAAACAATTAATTTCCTCTTCTGCTGTCATTACCTATCCTTATAAATGCCTTTCTCCTTTTATCTCAATCTCCAATTGCATTTTCCTTTTCAAGATGAGCTGACAACAAAGAGCAAGCCAATGACTGGCTACTACTGAATTCAAGAGGCAGACAATGTAATTCCAATTTTGCAGCAAACACAGTGTGTGACCTTTTAGGTACTTAGTCATCTAGAATCTCATGGGTAAACTGGATTGTCAGTTACCAAATGACATCAAAACTGCTGGCATCACTCAGCAAGAACATGTGTTGTCCAAAAGCTGCCACTGTTACATGATTTATAAAATAATAGGACAGTTTGGACTAGTGACTGGGATGTATAAATAAGGCAAGCAAAATCAATGCATCATTATTTTCTTTTTGAACTTACATAATAGGAGAGGCACATGATAGAGTTACTGAAGCAAATGAAAAAACATTAAACGAAATCCTACCCCCCCCCCCGGTTTCACTTTCACAGAAATATAAAGAAAGCTTACTTTTTTGCTCCTTTCACCAAAGCTATTTCATCTGGTGAGGAGGAGATATAGGTGAATTCAGCTGTTTCTGTAGGTCCATCAACAGCATCATTTGTTTTAATTTCTACAGTGTGACATAAACACAGAGCACGCAAAAAGAGCTCTTCTCGGTTCTGTAGAACAGAAACAGAAAAATGACTATTATTTTTATTTTTATCACTAGGTAACCACACAGTGCACAAAGAAAAGGTTTAAATTGACAGAATGTTAAAATCTCTAGGAAACTAACTAATGAAAATTTATAAATTCCCAATACTCAAACACATATCTAGCAACTAACAAAATCAATGGTTCCTAGTCTGTATCCCTGGAATATATATGAACTCATCCAGATTAGAGTAGTAACTGGTAGAAGTGGTAATTTCTTCATGGCCTAAGAGGTAGTTAGGTATCTAAGGCACAATCTAGCAAGTGTTCATGTGTAAGGAGACTTTGATTTGTTTAACACGAAAAAACTTGAACGTTAATGATTTGATGAGACAACATTCTTAGAGGAGCTGATATTTTTTAAAAATATGTGAATCCACATACAGCCAAGTTCATGTTTTGTTCAAATGTCATTTCCTGTAATTCTACTTGTAAGTTCTAGTTGTTTCTAAATGCTAAAAGTGTTAACAAAAGAAAGGTGTAGTCAAAAGTACAAATGGTTATTCAAAGGTCTGTATCATGCACCCACTGGAAAATTCTGTATTTCTACTATGTAGGGATAAAGCATGCTTACAAAGATTTCTCAGGTAAAATATTAATCGGGAAAATGTTACCTTATCTGCTTTATCAAAATAGGTTAAGGGCCCATCAGTTTGAGATAATCCATCAACTTCCTGAGTTGTGCCTTTATATTTGTGCCCATCAATGCAACATTCAATGAACTCCATGCTATTTTCAGTGAGTGTTCCAGTCTTATCTGTAAATACATAATCCACCTAAAAACAAGGACATAAACATATACATGTTCTTTAATATTGTTAATTTTTAGCCAGCTATAAGAAAGCAGTCCTATTTCCATAGCCATAGAAATCATTTCTTCTAAGACTTGTCAAATGTTGGAATTATAAATGCAGTATTATCAAATGAATGAGAAAGTTGTGAGCATTTTCAAAGACACTGAAACTTACTTAATGTAGAAGACTAACAGGACAGAAAATCATGACTATTTTTATTAGGCTAAGTACCTTTAATTTAATCCTTTAATGTTTCTTATAAGGTAAAGTAAAAAGTCAATTTCCCAATGAAGAAAACAACATAGTGAACATCCCCCCACCAGCATGTATATAATCCAATGGAAAAAATGTAATACAAATGTACCTGGCATACCAATAAAAGAAAAACTGGTATTTTCCCCCTTGAAAAGCACAATTAAATGTTATTACATTTTATAAATTCATTGGGTGTATGTGTATGTGTGCATATCATAACATATAACATGCATGCCAATAAACAGATAGATGGAGGACAACTTGTAGAAGACAGTTGTCTGTAGTTGGAAGTTTTCCTACATCCCGCCTGGTCCCACAGCTGCTCAGACCCAATTAAACACACAGAGGCTTATATTACTTACAAACTGTAAAGCCTATTGCAGGCTTCTTGCTAGCTAGCTCTTACATCTTAAATTAATCCATTTCTATTAGTCTATGTTTTGCCATGTATTCCATGGCTTCACCAGTCTGCTGCTATGTTGTCCCCTTGGTGGCAGCTGGCATCTGCTTTTCCTCTCCTTTCTCTTCCTGTCTCTCTGTTTGGATTTCCTGCCTGCCTATAGGCTGCCTTGCCATAGGCCAAACAGCTTTATTTATCAACCAATCAGAGCAACACATATTCACAAAGTACAGAGAGATATCCCCCATAAGTTGTCTCTTTCCATAATGTAGGATCCAGAGATCCATCTTAGGTCATCAGGCTTGTTGACAAGCACCTTTATCTGGGGAACTATCTTGTCAGGACTCAATAAAAATACCGCATTGATGGCAATGTGGACAAGGGAGAGACGCCTTTCGCCTTTCCCCTTACCCCTCATTGCCTCTCATTGCCTGCAACATATGACAGACAAGGTAGCTGACCCTCCCCCTTACCAGCTGCAGCACTTAGGAAAGGGGGCCCTGCTTCTTGCCTGGGCAGCACAGTAGAGATGACCCTGTTGGCAGAGGTGCGGGTGAGCTGGCCCTGAGTGGGATAGCTGGCCACACCCCCTCGTCTGCCATGTGGTGATGAGGGCAAAAGAAAGATGCCCCACCTTGCCCTGCTACCTGTGGTGGCAAGGGAGCTAAACCTCCTCCTTACCAGTTGCAGTACTCTGAAGTGGACCCTGTACCTCACCTGGGAAGCACCAGAGAGATGACCCTTTTGACTGGGCATGGGCCCCTCTGAGAAGATGAGCGTGGGAGATCTTGCCCCACCCCTCATCTGCCATATGGTGGTGTGGGCAGGGGGGAGTCATCATCATCAGTCACACACACACACACACACACACACACACACACACACACACACACACACACACGCAGTAGAGCTGTCCCTGAAGGTGTAGGTGTGGGAGAACAGACCCTGAGGATGCAAGAGGGAGAATTGGTCCCACCTCTTCCTCATCACTGCAAGGGGTGAACTAGCCAAGGCAATGCTGGAGAGCTCACCCTGGTAGTGAAAACAGGGGAGAGCTGGCAGGACTGACCAATCCAGCAACTACCTAGGCCCAGAACCAGGGTTATGAATGGCCCACCCCAACATCCCCCCATCTATGATCTGCTGAAGGAGGCCAGTCCTGCAGACCCAAAGCTGCAGGATTTCCACGACACAGGGCAACAACAGGATATCCAAGAGGAGTCCCAGTGAGGGCCCAGCATTGATAGTGCAGCAGAAACCAGAGGCCTCAAAGACTTTTTTTGTTGTTGTTGTTGTTTTGTTTTTTGTTTTTCGACAGGGTCTCTCTGTGTAGTTTTGGTGCCTGTCCTGGATCTCGCTCTGTAGACCAGGCTGGCCTCAAACTCACAGAGATCCATCAGCCTGGCTCTGCCTCCCCAGTGGTGGGATTAAGGGAATGTGCCACCACTACCCAGCCAGACAAAGACTCTTTGCAATGAACACTTACATGTAAAGATATATGGATAAAAGGATTTACTGCGTGACTCACTGTGTCATACTATAGCTTCCAATAGGAAATTTGTCCTTTTTTCCCTCTTAAATTTTATTTTATTTTACAGGGGAGGTTGCAAGGGCAGGTACAAAGGGGTGGGAAATGAATGGGATCATGATGCATGATGTGAAGGACACAAAGAATAAATAAGAAGAAAGTTTAATAAAAAATACTGCATTGATGTAAAAAGCATTACAACTATAGAACATATTATACAGAAGAGAAATGTTGACAGTTATCTAGTTAGAAGATACAACAGGTAAAGGGTAATAAAAAAATTAAAAGTTTTTTCCAGTCCTATTTTCTCAGGTATTCTTAAAAAATGTTTCCAAATTAAAAAAGGCAATTAATAGGTTAAAATATAATATATGTGTATATTTTTACAAATAATGGGAAATATGCTAATGAAATAAAATTTCCATTATAATAAGTCATTTTGAGCATTTTATAAGTCATTTAATTTTGAGCATTTAATAAGTCATTTTGAGTCATTTTATCAGTTTTTATCTATTCTATTTATAACATCTGGCTTTTAGAAACCCACAATTTTATCCTCCTTTTTGGTAATGTATGCTTAAATAGTTAAAATTATGGGCTGACAAGAACCAGTATAAGCACACGATTAAGGTTTTTATAATGTATGGTAAAAGAGATGAACTCCAGCAGTAGTTGCTTTCTAATTATTTTTCAAAGCTTTTCATGGTAGCAGCACTGACATAAATAAAGCATTCTAGTCTTCCTTTTTCCCTATTAGCCAGCAAGTTTGAATTCTCTTTTTAAATTGATCCTAGTGGTATTACTTGTGCATCATTTAGATTTTTCTAAATAAACTGAAATTCTTTGAGGCTTTCTATTCTTGATCAAAATATTCACTTTCAGTTTTCAACAAATCCTGGGTTGCTTCACATCATGTATTTGGATTAGTATTAGCCCATTTAGTCTCTTTTGTGTGTATATGTATGCGGAGGCCAGAGGAGAACTTTGGGTGTTGTTCCCCAGAAACTGTCCATCTTTCTTTTCAGCTAGGATCTCTTACTGACCTGGCACTCCCCAAGGAAGCTTGGCTAGCCAGTTAGTGAGCCTCAGGATCTGCCTATCTCCACCTCCCCAGTGTTTGGGTTAAAGTACACGCCACTATGCTGGGCCTTTTCTATGTGGTTCCCTAGGATAGATCTTATATCCTTGTGCTTCTAAAGGAAACACTTTACTGACTGAACTACCTTTCTAGCCCCCTTTCAGAATCTTAAGGTATTAGTGTTAAAGGTGGTAACTTCAAATAAAATATACAATTCTTTTGTCTCTGTGGAACAGTATGGAGAGTAAAGGTCTGCAAACACCAAATCTCGAAAGTATAGGCCAACAAACTATAAACTAAAACAGGCATCTTATTTTCAATTTTAAATTCCTAGGCAATGTTGATTCTGTTGGTTCTAGAATCAGAATACTTACAAAACTATTCTCATATGCCATGTACTGAGGGAAAGTAGACATGGGACTAGTTGTGATTAATATTAAAAAGTATTTTCATAGTTAAAGGACAGGGATAAAAAGAGAGATTGCTGCTTGGCCCTGCCTCACAAACAGATTCTTCTTCTTTAACGATAGCTTTGAGCTGGATGAAAAGACTCCTCTCTATCAGCAAAGTCAAGTTCATCATTTTATGGCTAGAAAGCCTATGCTAGCTGTACATTGTAAAATATACATTTGATCTGCTTCTCTATTTTCTAAAATAGCTTCTAACACATATGGCATCTCTAGTCTGGTAAGAATGTTATTTTGAGATGACAGGTCAATGAGTGTGTGCTCATATTCAGCATGGTGTAATAAAAGGAGTATCCCCACTAGATATTCTTGTTTTTCTGGTGGATGTTGCAAGAGAGGTAGATGAAGATAGAGGACTATGCAATATCTGCTAACACAGGATGCTTCAATGCCCTCTTTCTCCTTTCACAGACCACCTCAATTTCTTTCTTTCTTTTTTAATCTGATGCAATGGTTATAGGACTAGGGTGAAACTATTAAGTGCTGGGCTTGGTGGTACAGGTCGATGATCTCTGCTGACAAGGAGGCTAAGGTGGGGGTATTGCCAAAGTCAAGCTCTGTCTGAGCTGCAGAGTGAGTTCAAGGCCAGCATGGGTATTTCAGGGAGATCCTCTCTCAAAAAAGAAAAATGCTAGAGATATACCTTAGTGGTAAGAGGCTTGGCTAGCATGTGTGAAGTCCTTGGTTTAATTTCCATTATTGAAAAAACAATTATCTACACAAACATACATACACAAACAAACAAACCCCACAACTGCTGGAAACATAATGATTTTGAAGCAAAAATTTCAAGTTTTTCATTTTTCCTGTAGGGAGTAGGATACAAGATTCTATAAATGCTAAGCAAGGGTTCCTCTTAACTAGATGCCTATAGTCTAGATGAGCACAGTAGACAAACCTAATTACCCTTCCCAAAGTGAGAAAGTTTGGATATAAAGAAAAGCAGAAATCACAGTTGTGGGTCATAAATGAATAAATGGGATTATGTGAGGGCAATCTAATACTACTCAATACCTTAAAAGGGGCTCAGAGAAAGAGATGACAGCGTCGCCTAGTTCAATAAAACAAAAGCCTGCTGCTCCTAATTTTAGAATTGGACAATTTTGGATGAAACCTTTATTTCTCAATATTCTCACCCTTGGAGACATTCTGGATAATGAATTATGGTAATTATTAATGATTGAATAGGATTCTAGCAATGTCTCATTACCATTTGAGGCTGTATGTCCTCTTGATATAAAGGGATGGGTATCTGAAATGGGGAAAGACTGTTACATTATGAAATATCTAATATTAATAATCTCTGTCTCCTGAATACAACTTAAAAAACCTCTGGTAATCACTAGAAAGAGATATGTATCTTTTATATACTAATGAGATAACTGGTGGCCTTCCATAGCTAGCTATCCTTCTGAATAGCAAGTCACTAGAGAAACTAAGGCATTAATTTGATGGCTGGAACTTTCACCTCCATTCAGAACCCCTGAGGGGGAGGATTGTTGTAGAATATTATTTTAAGGTGTGTTACTTTTGTTTACATTGCATTTGTTTAACTCTGTGAACTTGTGTTACTTTGCCTGTCTAAAACACCTGACTGGTCTAATAAAGAAGTAAATGGCCAATAGCTAGGCAGGAGAGAGAGATAGGTGGGGCTGACAGGCAGAGAGAATATATAGGAGAAATCTTGGAGGAGGAGGAGGAAGAGAAAGAGATGGAGGAGTGAAGAGATCAAGCAGCCAGAGGAGGAGGAGGACTCCAGGGGCCAGCCACCCAGCTAGCCATGGGGTAAGAGTAAGATTCATAGAAGTAAGAGAACGGGAAAAGCCCAGAGGCAAAAGGTAGAGGGGATAATTTAAAGTTAAGGAAAGCTGGCTAGAAAAAAGCCAAGCTAAAGTCGGGCATTCCTAATTAAGAATAAGCCTCCGTGTGTGATTTATTTGGTAGCTGGGTGGCAGCCCCCCCCCCAAAAGAGTAAAATACTAATAACAGAGGATAAAAGAGGTAGAGGTTAAGTTATCCCCAATGGCCAATGATTTAAGCAGTTGTATTATGCTTTGTTACTTCTATTGAACCTTCAAAACAAAACAAGACCACCTTGCAGAGAACTGATCATGTGGAGATTTCCTGAAGGCTGGCACAGTAGAGACGGCATTAGAGGTTTGCACTCCTTCCTGTGTACCTTGCCTGCTGTCGTCTGCTTACTCATCTGTATCTTTTTTCATCAACATTTGAATAAAATGATAAGCAATATTATGTTTCCTTGAGTTTTTTGGGGTCATGCTGTCAAATTAATGAAATTCAATCAAGAGTCTATGTAAATTTTGATTATAACTGGATGATCGGAATCACAAAGAAAAACATGTACTGTGACTACCATTTGAATGATGACAGTATTGTGGGTTACTCTGAGACCAGTGAAGGGAAAAAAAATTAATCAAGAACTCTTGAACTAGACTGAACACATGAAGTTACCTATTTTGTAAGTAAAAATTGATTAGACAAAACTAACAAGTGGTTTAACCTAAGTGAACATTTCAGAGGCCTAGCTTTATCACTCAAATCTTGAGAAAAATCTCTTCTTTTTTTCTTTAAAGTAAAATACATATTTTTTTTTTTTGGTTTTTCGAGACAGGGTTTCTCTGTGTAGCTTTGAGCCTCTCCTAGATCTCGCTCTGTAGACCAGGCTAGCCTTGAACTCACAAAGATCCGCCTGCCTCTGCCTCCTGAGTGCTGGGATTAAAGGCGTGCGCCACCACCACCCTGGCTAAAGTAAAATATTTGATGGATAAGGCTATAATGTAGTAGAATATTATTTTAAGGTGTGTTAATTTTGTTTATGTTGCATTTGTATAACTCTGTGAAGCTGTGTTACTGTGCCTGTCTAAAACACTTGGTCTAATAAAGAGCTGAACAGCCAATAACAAGGCAGGAGAAGATAGAAGGAGAAATATGGGAGGACAAGAAGAAAAGAGATGGAGGAGAGAAGAAAGAAGTAGTCAGAGAAGGAGGAGGACATCAGAGGCCAGCCACCCAGCTACACAGCCAACCATAGAGTAAGAGTAAGACTTACAGAAGACAATGGGAAAAGCCCAGAGGCAAAAGGTAGAGGGGATAATTTAAGTTAAGAAAAGCTGGCAAGAAAGAAGCCAAAATAAGGCTGGACATTTATAATTAAAAATAAGCCTCCATAGGTGATTTATTTGGGAGCTGGGTGGCAGAGCAGAAATAAACACTATAATGACTAAACATAAAGCTTAACAAGTATGTCCTGCCTAATATATATATATGCTGATTAATACTGACCAAAATTAGTCTTAAGATTCTTTCTACTGTCCCTTACCATCTAATGTTTCTGATTAATTATAATCATACTAATATAGTTAGGTCTAATATGTTTGCCCAGGCAGGTAGTGGATAATTTCAGTTTTTTTTAACTTCATAATAGTAACTTCAGTACATAGAGCATATCCCCAGTACATGTTAAGACCTCAAAACAACAGCTGTATTGAATTAGTGGAATCAGAATTTATATTTAAGAATGATAATGTTAGGGCAGTGGTGTCACATGCCTTTAAACCCAGTATTTAGGAGGCAGAGGCAGGCAGATCTCTGTAATTTTGAGGCCAACCTGGTCTACAGACTGAGTTCCAGGACAGCCAGGGCTACACACAGAGAAATCCTGTGTTGAATGCGCCCCCTAAAATAATGATGTCATATAACTAGATATAGCTACAAGACCGGGGGATTTTTTTTTTTATTTTGCAATACAATTCAGCTCTCCATATCAGCCACGGATTCCCTTGTTCTCCCCCCTCACCTTCCCCCAAGCCCATCCCCCATTCCCACCTCCTGCAGGGCAAAGCCTCCCCCGTGGACTGAGATCAACCTGGTAGACTCAGTCCAGGTAGGTCCAGTCCCCTCCTCCCAGGCCGAGCCAAGCGATCCTGCATAGGCCCCAGGTTTCAAACAGCCAACTCATGCAATGAGCACAGGACCCGGTCCCACTGCCTGGATGCCTCCCAAACAGATCAAGCCAATCAACTGTCTCACCCATTCAGAGGGCCTGATCCATTTGGGGACCCCTCAGCCATTGGTTCATAGTTCATGTGTTTCCATTCGTTTGGCTTTTTGTCCTTGTGCTTTATCCAACCTTGAAGACCGGGGGATTTAAAGGAGAAGGGTAGTCCTACAACCTTTTTAAGAGCCATTAAAACCATTCACTTTTATGAAAGATTGGTGTTTTTAATAAGGAAAAAATCTTATAACCTTCTAATTAAATTAAGCAATCTGTGTTTTGTTTCTTACACCAAGCACTGTTCCACTATATACCTTTCTATACAGTTTTAATACCAATGGGTCACTAAAGCAAATATTTACAATGGCCTTGATGGCAATGAACTGATTTTTTTAGTAACATAAAAAGCTCTACAGCTTGAATTACGGCTCATAAAAGAGGAAATTGGTTACACTTAATTTTTTGTGTAACAGTCCATTGCATGCTAAATGGCCTAAGAAACTATTTCAAGACTTCTTTGCATTTTCATTCAGGTAGTTTCTACACATACAAGCTAATAATTATTTCAAGTTGTTTAGGCATCATACTAATTGAAGGAGTGATCTGCCATTAACTTTGTGATTTGGAGAAATGACAACCATATCCAGAAATGCAGAGTTTGGCTGGGGAACCGAATGGTAATTGAAATAAAAGTAGTAGCTTCTTTCCACTGATCAAATTTACCAGATCATTACCCAAAGCTCTACTTAACTTCCTGTAGTCGTAACACAATCTAGAAAGTAAGAGCCAGACTAGACTATTCCTATAGGTAATAAAGGTACTGCTGAAGAGGAGATAAGAGGAGATCTGAAAAAATGAGGTAAGAGTCCTATCAAGTGGAACCTGGCCTGGGTATCCTGTCTGCCTCTAGGATTCATTAAGTTCCAACTATGGAATGATATCTATTATATTTGCATTAGTGGCTGAGGCTAGCCTTAGGCTATCTAATGCCTTGTCTTCTGCTTCTGGATAGAAAAATCCCTATAGCCAGGCAACAAACATGACACACATTTACTTGGCATCAAATATGAGCTGGTAGCTTGTGCATTTAAATGTTTTCTCATGCTAAAAGCCTGTAGAATGATACATTTTATTAAGATTAAAGTAACTCTACTCAACTTGGCCCCTTATGTGCAAATATGAGGCATAAAAAGGCTGGTATCAACTGTGACAGCTCAATTAATTAATAAAAGAATCTTCTGGAAATATCTAAGGAAAATGCCATCGTTCCACTTACTTCTTGCACTGTTTCAGCATTTCCAGAATCTATGAGGAATGTAGACTCCAAGGTCTGAGCTACCAGTATCCTGCAGTCAGTTCTAAACAGAGTAGTACATGCAAAGTCCTTTTGCCCTTCCAATTGCAATTGTGAAATGGTACTTTGGATTAGGCAAAGGTTGTGTCAAGAGTGGAAATAGAGGCTGGAGATATGGCTCAGTGATTAAGACCACTGGCTGTTCTTTCAGGACCCAAGTTCAATTCCCAGACCCATGTAGCAGTTTACAACCATCTGTAACTCTAATCCTGGAGGATCTGATGCCTATTCAGGCTTCCAAAGACACTGCACACACATGGTCCAGAGACATACATGCAGCCAGGACGCCCATACACATAAAATAAAAATTAAAAATTAAAAAGGGAAGATATAGAGAGTATGACCGTTAAAACGGCTAAATTTAGTGAGAGTTGAGTTAAAGATGCAAATCAGTGCCATTTCAAACAAGTGTGAGGCCTTGTTCTAGCTATAGTTTCATGCCTGAATTTGCACTTTCTAGTCACAGAAATTACATTTATACTACTCTAATATAACTATCATGAGAATTAACAGCAAGCCAAAAGATTCTCTCCAACAATAAGCATCATTACACAATATACAGTAAATTTAGACAAGGGAAAAAAATCTATCTCAATACTAATAAGAAAGCTAGGTCAAGTGGCACAAGTCTGTAACAGATCTACTTGGGAAGCAGAGGGAGGAATACCAGAAACTGAAGGATTGCCTGGGCTACAAGGTGAGTTTAAAGCCTACCTGGGCAACTAAGTAACTCCCTGTCTCAAAAGTAAAAAAGAAGTGAATGCATTAACCAAATGGTAGAGCATTTGCCTACCATTCTTGATATCTTAAGTTCAGTCACTAAGACCAATAAAAACAAAACAACAATGAGAAAAGCACATAAGAAGTCATTACTTGGAATTACAGCTTGCACTGTATTAGAAAGTAAATGCACCTATGCTAGAAACAAGGGCATGGTCTTGGTTACACTGTTATTTGAAGCAAGTACACTGGGATATGGTATTGAGAAGGAAGGAATAAACATAGCTTGCTAGGTCTATGTTCAATGTGGTAAGAAATGTACACTAGAAAATGTCAATATAGGACAACCATGGTTAACAATATGCATGTGTAAAATAGCTATATTTTATTACACCTTATTCTATACACAAAAAATTCAAAAGTAATGAAAACCACATATCCTGTTTATAATCTAACACTTGGTGAATTTTTATATGGATTTCTGTAACACTCAAATGTATAAATTTTATCCTTTGCAAAAATTCTAGTTAAAAAACTGAAGTGACAGTTGTAAAAATACTGTAAACCTTTTTTTTTTTTTTTTTGGTTTTTTCGAGACAGGGTTTCTCTGTGTAGCTTTGCGCCTTTCCTGGAACTCACTTGGTAGCCCAGGCTGGCCTCGAACTCACAGAGATCCACCTGGCTCTGCCTCCCGAGTGCTGGGATTAAAGGCGTGCGCCACCACCGCCTGGCTCAAAATACTGTAAACCTTTAATTACCTGTCTGCATTAATTATTTTTCTTTGAGTTATGTATCAATAGAAGGAATGGTTACTGTGGTGATTTAGATAAAAATGGCCCCATAGGTTCATAGAGAGTGGCACTATTAGGAGGTGTGGCCTTGTTGAAGGAAGTGTGTCACTGTGGGGGTGGTCTTTGATGTCTCATATGCTCAAGCTAGGCCTAGTGTGACGTTCATTTCTGTTGCCTGCGAGTCAAGATGAAGGGCTCTCAGCTATTTTTCCAGCACCATGTCTGCCTGTACACCACTCTGTTGCACCATGAAGATAATGTACTAAACCTGAAAATATAAACCACCCAAATTAAAAGTTTTACTTTATAAGAGTTGCCATGGTCATTGTATCTCTTCACAGCAATAGAAACCCTAACTAAGAGAGAAGCTGGTACCAGGGACTGGGGTATTGCTATGATAGGTCTGACCTTGTTTTTAGAGGAATGGAGACTTTGGATTAGAAAATAAGTTGAAGGCTTTAAGTAGATCTTAATGGGCCATACTAGTGGGTACATGGAAGACAGTGGTGCTAAGAGTGATTTGAACAGTGGGGACCTGGCTCAAGAGGTTTCAGAGAAAAATGTTAGTATATGGCCTGGAGGCTATTCTCGTGATGATTTGGTGAAGAATGTGGCTGCTTTTTGCCCTTGTCCAAAAAGTCTGCCTAAGAGTAAATTGAAGAGTTTTGGATAAACTACATTTGAGGAGGAGATTTCAAAACAGCCTAGGGTACACTGTGTCATGTGGTTATTAGTGGCCATACTTATGTAGATATATAATGAAGAGGAGCCCACTGACCAAGAAAAGTTACAAAATGTACAATTTGAGGAGAAAAGGAGCACCAGGAAGTGGAATAGAGCTAAACCCTATGTTCAAGCAGATAAACAGATTTAAGAAAAGCCTGATGCAAATGGATGGAGCTAGGAAATATCATCCTGAGTGAGATAACCCAGACTCAGAAGTACAAACATAGTATGTACTCACTCATAAGTGGATACTAGATGTGAGGGAAGGGATGGCCAGACTGCAACCCACAGTTCCAGAGAGGCTAGCTAACAGGAAAAGACCCTAGGAGGGACACATGGATGACCCTGTGAAGGAGAAGTAGATGAGACCTACATGAGTGAACTGGGTGTGGGGGGGGGTAGCAGAAGGTGAAGAGTGGGGGATGAGAACATAGGGGAATGGGAGGGTTGAGCTGGAGCGGGGACAGAGTACAAGGGCACGGAGGGAGATACCGTGATGGATGGGGAAATCTAGGCAATGGGAAGAGGCAGGGTGCTGAGGACGCTCTCAGGAATCCACAGGGATGACCCCACCTTGGACTGCTGGCAGTGGTCTAGGGGGTGCCTGGACTGGTCTACTCTGGTGACTAGTCCAGCGAATACCTTAACTGTCGTCATGCAGCCTTGTCCAGTGACTGATGGAGGCAGATGCAGAGATCCATGGCCAGGTGCCAGACTGAGCTCTGGGAATCCAATTGATAAGAGAGAGGAGGGATTCTGCAGGCGGGGATGTCGAGATTATGATGGGAAGACGTGCAGAGATGGAATACCATGAACTGTAGACTAGTGGCTGTGGAGCCCCCATGGGACTGGACTAGGCCCTCTGGATACAGAAGACAGTTGTTTGGCACAAACTGTTTGGGGTGCACCCAGGGGGGGGATGGGGATCCATCCCTGGTGCATGGGCAGGCTTTTGGGAATCCAGTGTCTGTGGTGTGACGCCTTACGCAGTCTTGGTGCAGTGGGAAGGGGCTTGGACTTGCCTAGGCTCAGGGTGCCAGGCTCTGCTGACTCCCCATGGGAGATCTTGATTTGAGAGATGTGGGGATATGGAGTAGCTTGGGAGAGAGGGCTGGGAGGAGGGAGGAGGGAGAAAGGAGGAGGTGGGATCTGTGGGTGGTGTGTGGAGTGAGTAGGTGAATTTCTTAATAAAGAAATAATAATAATAATAATAATAATAATAATAATAATAATAATAGAAAAGCCTGATGTTAAATGGAACAAAGGGAATGGTGACCTTATGGCAAGATCCCAACTAGCTAATCTTCCAACTTGTGAAAAGGAATTAAAGAAAAGCTTAGAGCAAGGTGTGTTGGTACACACCTTTAATCACAGAACTCCAGAGGCAGGGGCAGGTGGATCTCTGAGTTTGAGGCCAGCTTGGTTTACAGAGCAAGTTTCAGGACAGCCAAGTTTAGGCAGTGAAGGAATGCATCGTAAACAGAAAGCTGGTGAAGATGTAGTGCTGTGGTATGTTCTGTATGTTACATGTATTGCTTGATTGGGTAATAAATAAAACACTGATTGGCCAGTAGCCAGGCAGGAAGTATAGGTGGGACAAAGAGAAGAGAACTCTGGGAAGTGGAAGGCTGAGTCAGAGAGATACTGCCAGCCGCTGCCATGACAAGCGAGATGTAAGGTACCAGTAAGCCACGGGCCATGTGGCAACTTATAGACTAATAAAATGGGTTAATTTAAGATATAAGAACTAGATAACAAGAAGCCTGAGCCATTAGGCCAAACAGTTTAAATAATATAAGCGTCTGTGTGTTTATTTTATAAGTGGGCTGTTGGACTGCAGGGCTTGGTGGGACCTGGAATGAAAACTCTAGCTACAATGTAATTGAATGAGGGGGCCATGGTCCAGCTCCAGCAAGCAGTAGAACTTGGCAGCTTTGGCTACATGGTTCTGGCTTTAGAGTCAAGGACAGAAGAAGGGGTTATGGAATCTCCCTTTGCAACTAAGGAAAGCTACTGAGGCCAGACATGTGTCAAGGGTGCCCTTGCATGGAGGCCAGGAAAGGCCACTGTGTGAAGCTATGAAGATAAAACATGGATTGCTTTGGAGAACTCAAGATGTTGGAGATGTCAGAGTTGTGGGATACTTGCCTGTTGTGGGATAATCTTTTTGTACACTGTGAAAATGTGTCTCTGCCAAGGCACCTTCTGATTGCTTTAATAAAGAGCTGAATGGCCAATAGGTAGGCAGAAGAGGATAGGTGGGACTTACAGGGGGGAGAGAGTAACTCCAGAGAAGAATCTGAAAGATAGAGATTCACCAACCAGACACAGAGGAAGAGGGATATACTGTACTGTGGGGAAGTAACAAGCTGAGTGGCAGAGCATAAATTAATATAAAGGGTTAAGTTTTAAGAGCTCATCGGGAACAAGCCTAAGCTAACGCCAAACTTTCATAATTAATAAAAAGTCTGTGCATCATTATTTGCGAGCTGGTGGTACAAAAGAAAGTCCAACTGTACCTGTCAAGGAATGCTGCTAACAGGGAATGGAATTAGTCCAAGAGAAGGAAGTATGTTACAGTCAACAAAGTTGAAAGGAGTTGGAGATCTGAAGAGGGTTCTGACAGCAGATATGGAGATGAAGTTTGGAGTTTTCACAGTTGGTTTTTGGTCCTACTTTGGTCCAACTTTCCTCACTATGCTTCCTTTCCTCCCTTTTGGAATGGTAATGTATATCCCATGGCACTGTATGTTGGAAGTATGTGATCTGCTTTTCATTTTTATTTTACAGGGGATTACAGTTAAGAGATTGCATGCATCTCTTTGAACTTTGATCTTTGGATTTTAAACACTGTTGAGACTGATAGACTATGGGGACTTTTGAAGTTGGACTAAATGCATTTTGCATTATTATATGGCTACAAGCCTATGGGGGCCAGGGAGTGGAATGTGGTGATTTGAATAAAAATGGCTCCTATAGGTTCATAGGTAGTAGCACTATTAGGAAGTGTGGCCTTGTTGGAGTTTGTATGGCCTTGTTGGAAGAAGTGTGTCACTGTGGGGATATGCTTTGCAGTCTCATATGCTCAAACTATCCTTGTGTAGCATTCACTTCTACTGCCTGATGATCAACATGTAGAACTCTCAGCTCCTTCTCTATCACCATGTCTATATTTACTGCCATGAATATAATGGGCTAAACCTCTGAAACTGTAAGATAGCCCCAATTAAATGTTTTCCTGTGTAAGAACTACAGTGGTTATAGTGTCTCTTCATAGCAATAGAAACCCTAAGACAGTTACATGTATTAGTATTCCAGAATAGAAAAGATTTTTACTATATTTAATTTAAGCAAAAACTATGTTCTCACCTGACCAAGTTCTTCATTAAGGTCTGATGTGTTAACCAAGGCTCCTTCATTAATTTCTTCATCAAAAAAGTCTTTATCCCATGAAATAAAAAATGAGCCTAAAAATTTCTGCATTTCTACTGTGACATACATGGAGACAGGAATAATAAAGTTGAAGAGAACCATGAATGATAAAAAGTCGGTGAACATTTTCAAAACCTAAAATAAGAGATAGTTCATGTTAATTTGATTCACAGCCTCCTCAGATGAATACGACATAAAGTGGCTTTCTTTCAGTTTCAATGCTTAACATACTATTAATATAAAGAAACTTCCTAATGACACTATATCATTATAGTCAAAATTATTAGTATTAGGAACATTTTAAGCTGAGCAATGGTGGCACATATCTTTAATCCCAGCACTCAGAAGGCAGAGGCAGGCAGATCTCTGTGAGTTTGAGGACAGCCTGGTCTACAGAGAGAATTCCAGAACAGCCAGGATTGTTACACAGAGAAACCATGCCTCAAAAAAAAAAACAACAAAAAAAAAAACACCCACCACCACCAACAGAACATTTTAGAACACTCTCAATTTTATCTATATTTTTTAGTATATGTGCTTTCCACTTTAATACTTTTTCACCTCATTAAGTCCTAAGTTCCTTCCATTCATAGATAGGAATATTCAAAGTTTATACATAGATTTACACAAGTTCATATTGAATTAAAATGCTTGAAAGCTCATTATTTTTTTCCAGTCTCTTAAGGAAAGAGTTAAAAACAAGCATAGACATATATAAAGTAGGGAATAAAATTAAATCTAAATCAAAAGGTATCATATTTTTTGAGCAGTGTTTTAGTAAAGGATAGCCTACTAAAAAAGAGTTAACATTCATCATAGCAAGTTAATTACCTTAAAAGTTTCCTGTTCCTTTTGAGTCTTTTGGTTATACCAAGGTTCATCATTGTATGGGGTACTTTGCCAAACATACTTTAGAGTTGTGCATACTGCAGCTTTGGTCAGTAAGATAAATAAATAAACAATCAAGAAGGCATTAATAGATCTGAAAAATAAGATATTGTGTCTAATTACTTAAGACATAAGCAAAATACAAATTTAAATTGTTTAATTTTGATTTAGTTTAGTCTTAAATAATGTAAAGACTCTCCCTTGTATATTGTAATAATCATATCCCAAATTTTACGTAAGAACCTTAATTATCACAGCTGAAGAATCACTGTTAAATGGCAAAATGGAAAATCTAGTTTATTGATCACTAATGTTCCCCAAGGTGCAATGTCTGGCTTGTCAAACACACCTTTTAAAATAAGTGGAAACAGACATAACCATATGTATTAGTACCTACTTAACTTCTATGTAAAGTGTAGTTTGTATCTCCTCCTCAAAAGACTAAATATTTCAAACTGAACGTAGAATAGCAAATGTGAAACCTCAAGCTCAGCATATATTCTCTTAATATTATTTCAAAGTAGAGTTCTGGGTAAGGCACAATGAGTCATATCCATGCCTATAAAGAAAGAAGTGTTCTGGCATGATAGTACCTACAATCTCAGTAGTTGGGAGGCACAGGCAGGAGGATTACAAAATCAAGATCATCCTCAGCTCATGTAGCTAGTTTAAAATCAGCTTGGGCTGCATGAGACACTGTCACACACATATAAATAACCCCATAAAAATCAAATTTTAAAAAGAGAAACCCCTAGTAGTGGCACCTTCCTTCATGATCTACCAGGTACCACTCCAATGTCTACTAGAACAATATTGTAGAACCAACTTGAACATATCTGCTAAAGGACTCCAAATTCAGTAACAAAAGGAAATGAATTTTACAGTTTAGGTAAATGGTGCCATTTAAACCTATGCAAGCTCAGTTAATTCAATTATTATCTTGGAGACCTTTTCTTCATCTGTATAGTTGAAAGAGTCTAACATAAATTACTTCATAGAATTATTCAGAGGATTAAATCAAATCAGACATAAATCAGCAACGACTATTTCATGAACAAAAACAAGTGCTTAAAATGATAGCTGTTATTGTTGTGGATGATGAGTTTCTGTATTGTTATTTGGAGTTACCAAAAGAAGTAACTATTTCAATCAGTAACGACTAAAAAAAATTGTGACGCATACTAACTTTTCGACAGCAGAACGTTTCTGAGATTTCCCTTGGTAGTTCAAAGCCATTTTGGTTTCCATCCCAGTGTAAACAGCAACTCCTAAAGAATAATAGAGTATAATAAAAATCTGCTTACAGGTAAACTTGTTAGCCAACCTCCTACTTGTTTTGCTCTGTAAATTCTTCACAGTCTACAAGGGTAAAAATTCTAAGTCTTTCTACTCATCAGGTGACATATCACTCATATTAAAATTTACATTGTATAAAGTATCATACTCATGTTAATTTATTATCTGATAAATTATCAACACATAAATATACATTGAGAATAAAAGGCAAGTATCTGCCATGTTCACTTTTAAACATGCACTATTTATTCATAAGCTTTATAAAATACATTTTAACAGCATATTTTTAAAGTTGTTCACCATATATCTTCTTGGTATTTTTAAGTGTAGCTCCTTTCAGCAAAAGATTTTCAGGTCCCAAAGACCTAAATGAAAAACAATCACAGTTTATCAAAACAACATACAATGTCATCAATAGTGGGGACAGATTTTTCCCTGAAACACATCCATCTCCAAGGAGTTTAGAATGTATCTATTTCTATCATACACTTACTCCCTTAGAATGAGCAAAGTGATCCCTCTATCTAAAGTGACTTGAGGGTACAGCCAGATGGAAGTGCACAATACAGGAGTAGCCAGCAACATGCAGAAGTAAAGAAATGCACAGAAGGATCAAAAGATGATGACTTATAGATAGCAAGAAAGAGCTATAAGAAGTGAGAAACAGAGGGTCACAGATAAAAGACTGGGAAGACAAATGCCAAGCTGCAAAAACACAATGGCATCTTCGTAGAGAAGAAACCTGACTTTTGGGAGATCAAGGCATTATGGAAAAGCTGAGACAATTAACTATGTGATAAAAGAGGAAAGAAAACATCCTGTTTGTATGAATGTCCTCATAAATGATTAATCTTACATTTTATTTAGGTCCAAGTAATTCTAACATTTTCCTCACTGCCTAGACCCTCAACTACTCTTCCATAAACCACTATTTTCTAGCTTTATTTTCAACCTTGTCAGCCACTATACAACCAAGGAAAATATATGCAATGTCTAGAACAGTTTTGGAAAAGCAGTCAACAGGTACAGAGCTCTGATCTTTTATTTAACTAAAACTTTTTGGTATATAATTACTATGTTTGTGTAGGTGCACATGCCACGGAGTATGTATGAGTAGTGGTCAGAAGATAACTTTATGTAGTCAGTTCTCTCCTTCCACCTTTAAAGTGGGTTCTGGGGATTAGACTCAGGAAGCTAGGCTTTTGTGGCAAGTGTCTTTATTATTTGAACATTTGGCTAGTCCCATGGAGCTCTGTTCTTTTGGAAACTCTAAACATTATTTCAATAATAATCTTCTACCCAACACAAAGAGACCCTACTACCACAACCCGACTAATGACAAGGTTACTTAGTTATCTTCTTTTCACTTTATTTAAGGAAAGGTATTTGATTATTTTAGTGGGTTTAAAAGAGGGTTTAAACATCCCTCCTTCCAAAAGGATAGATAAAAGGAATAATAAACTAACCTGGCAACAGTCTCAACACTATCACTATAGATACTGATTCGCCCAACAAACCTGTTAAAAACAAAAAGAAAACATAATACCAAGTATAAAAATCCAAATACCAGCAATTGGAAATTCATCAGTTTACAAATAATGAAAAATATAAGACTAAATAAATTTAAAATTCTATTAAGCTTCTGGACAAAAGTTACATTATACAACATTTACATCTAACCTTTAAAATAATATGATAAATTATAAGAGTATAAACAAAGATTTTAAATTAACTGAAGCTCTACTTGGTATTATACACACACACAAAAACCTTACCATACATTTCTATAAATAATGTGGCTTTTATTTTAGATTCATGTGAAGAATAATGGTTTCTGATACTATATACAATTTTCAAAACGATTAGTTCAGTGATTTTTACACATGAGCCTGCTTATGAATTACAGCAAGTAGAAAGAAGCTTATTAAACAATAGACTTCTAGGTCCTATCCTTAAACTTCTGTGTCAGATTCTCAAGTGATACTGGTATAGCTAGTCCTGGGAACAGGAAAACTTCAGTTACAGAAACTAGTGTATTATTATATTATACAGTTCACATACTTTTAAAATTTTTAGATTTTGATTTTTAGAATACTTTTATTAATTCTTTGAGAATTTCATACAATGTATTGTATTTTGATAATATTCACCCCTGCAACTTCTCCTAGGTTCATATCCACATTCCTACCAACCAAAATTCATGCTCTCTTTTAAAAACCTATTCATGGGCTGGGCGGTGGTTGCACATGCCTTTAATCCCAGCACTCGGGAGGCAGAGCCAGGTGGATCTTTGTGAGTTCGAGGCCAGCCTGGTCTACAGAGCAAGATCCAGGAAAGGAGCAAAACTACACAAAGAAACCCTGTCTCAAAAAAAACAAAAAACAAACAAACAAATAAAAACCTATTCATTTTAATTGTATGAACATATGTGTATCTCTGTGTTTATGCATGTGAATGAATGTGCCCAAAGAAGCCAGAGGCATCATATCTCCAGGAGCTGTAAGTGGTTATGAGAAGTCTAATGTGTGTGTTATGCATGCTCTTAACCACTGAGTTAATCTCTGTAGCACCTCAATTTAAATACTTTTATATACAAAATAGGAAGATCTATCCATTCACTCTGTTAATTTTGAAAGTACTGTACCAGATAGATGTTGAGGATACAATAAACTAAAAAGGCATATTCTTTGCCCTAAGAAAGGTAAGTGAATTTGATAAATACAGTACAAATGATTTCTATCAGAGTGGTAGAACTACTTGGTATTCTGAAGTCACATTAAAGGGATTCAGCTTAGTAAATTAGGATAACCTTTGACTACCTTAATTTCTCCTTCACATTTAAGGTAAGTATAAAATCTGGGAATTTCCCTTATAAATATGCAAGTGTATATATGTATGTATGTACGTATGTATGTAAAATACATACGTATATTCTCAGATAGAATAAGCCAATCCCTTTTCTGTGATTTCATGGACTTTGCATACATCTTTATTACTGTACTGTAAGCTTAGCTTTATTGATTGATATCCTTTGTTCATTGAGTTCTTGAAAGTGGATGCCAGGCAGTAGTGGCACACGCCTTTAATCCCAGTACTCAGGAGGCCAAGGTAGGCAGATCTCTGTGAGTTTGAGGCCAGCCTGGGCTACAGAGTGAGTTCCAGGACAGGCTCCAAAGCTATAAAGAGAAACCCTGTCTCGAAAGAAAAAAAAAAAAAAAGAAAGTGGAGAAAGGTTTTTTGTTTTTGTTTTTTTTTGCTTGTGGCTCTAGTTCTTAGTATCAAGGTAAACAAAAAAAAAAAAAAAAAAAAGAGAAAGAGGCCGGGCGGTGGTAGTACACACCTTTAATCCCAGCACTTGGGAGGCAGAGGCAGGCGGATCTCTGTGAGCTCGAGGCCAGCCTCATCTACAGAGCGAGATCCAGGAAAGGCACAAAGCTACACAGAGAAACCCTGTCTCAAAAAACCAAAAAAAAAAAAAAAAAAAAAAAAAAAGAGAGAGAGAGAGAGACAAAGAGGAAACAAGGAATGAAGTAGGGGGCAGGAATCAACATTCTCATAGTAGGATATATTTCCATATTCGAGTAAATCAAATTCAATGTCATTTGGTCCTCCATTATGACCAACAACATGAATTAACACGATGGCTTGCCTATATAGTGGACGTTACCTCCAACAGTGGTATAGAATTAAATGAATTAAAAACTATTACACCCCTCAGCAGTACCACACCCTAATTCAATTAACCAATCCTAGAAGCTAATGCCAAATTTTTGACAACTCACAATGAATGTTAATCAGAAAACCTACATTCATGAGCCAGAAGAAAACACCAGTTTACTGGTCCTTGAACTTAATGGCTTATTGTGGACAACAAACAGCTTATCTGAAATCTTCAGTTCATCATAATCATTAACAAGAAATGATGCTGTGCCTACTAATTGCACTGTCCCATATACTCTTGCTTGTTTCATGTTGGATAAGATGTAAAAGGTTTATTTTTTAATTAACTCTGGGAAATTCATTAGTCTAATAGATGAGGCTTGGGATAACAATATAAAAAAAAAACTAACAGCCATGTTTACAAGTAACAAAAAGAAAAGGAAAAAAAAACATAGGATATATAGGCCCACAATGAATTCTCTTAGGCTGGTAGTGAGCAATGCTGATTTGATTCATTTCCTTTCCAGGAGAAAGAACAGCTCATAAAAATATACGCAAGAGTAGACTGGTAAGTAAGTAGTGGGTGTTTCTTTGCTATACTGGTGGCAAAAAAAGAAGCAGAGCCAACAGACAGCAATAAAGTGAAATAAGGTGCTTACTTGTAGAGGTCAGGTTGAGGCTGTTCACATTCAATTGCTGCTCGGAGGTTATCAATGGATTCGGCTGTACACAGTGCAATGGTATCTCGTACTGCATAATGTGTCTATAGAAAGCACAAGATAATCAAATATAAAGTATTTCTTTGTATAACTGTATAGCCAACTGATTTCAGAAACAGCACATTTTAGAATAAGAGGGTTAAGCAGAATATTATAAATGTTGACGGACATTCTATACCACTCTTAAAATATGTTACAAATAACTAGGTAACCCTGTTCCAAAAGGATTTCAAAGGTAAAAGAAAAACAAAAACCTTCCTTGACACTGACACTGGAGTGTATTATATTTGTAGCATGCATATAATTAACTGAAATCCCCATGAAGATTTTAACATATTTTTTCTCTATTACATAAAAGTTTAAAGATTTTGAAACTGTTCAATATGGATGTATTTTATATAGAAGCAGAAAGATAATGTCTTATACTCAATGATTAAAATATTCTACATATGTGTACCATACTCTTATTCATCCAAAATGCAAGACAAGATCTAATGATCCTGTTTATAAACTGTCAATAAAGTTTAATGCAGATTCAAGTATTATACCACTCATGCACAAAGAAAGCTATTGACACAGTCTTTAGGGATATTAGAGAACTTCTTGCTTTATATTTAAAACTACTGCCTGACTTTAAGAATTCTGATTTATTGCCACTTAATGAATAAAAGAAAACTGAAAATTTTCTTCCTCTAAACAATATTTTCTGCTGTGGAATGTTCTGTATGGCAAATGTGTTGCTCTGATTGGTCAATAAATAAAACACTGATTGGCCAATGGCTAGGCAGGAAGTATAGGTGGGACTAACAGAGAGGAGAATTGAGAGAACAGGAAGGCGAAGGGAGACACTGCCAGTCGCTGCCATGACAAGCAGCATGTGAAGATGCTGGTAAGCCACGAGCCACGTGGCAAGGTATAGATTTATGGAAATGGATTAATTTAAGCTGTAAGAACAGTTAGCAAGAAGCCTGCCATGGCCATACAGTTTGTAAGCAATATAAGACTCTGTGTTTACTTGGTCTGAGCGGCTGCGGGACTGGTGGGTGAGAGAGATTTGTCCTGACTGTGGGCCAGGCAGGAAAACTCTAGCTACACAGGCTACCTTCAAACTCATCAACCCTCCTGCCTTGACCTAATGAATGCTAGAAATACATGTGTGGGCCACCTCGCCCACCTCCCATTGTGTCTTTCACAAGCAAGTATCCATAGTTTAAAGATGGAGAATCTAGCTACAATTTTCAATGTTAGAGAATCTTTAGGTAGATTTCTCTATCTTTTTTTTTTTCATTTTTTGAGACAGGGTTTCTCTGTGTAGCTTTGGAGCCTGTCCTGGAACTCGCTCTGCAGGCCAGGCTGGCCTAGAGATCCACCTGGCTTTGCCTCCCAAGTGCTGGGATTAAAGTCATGTGCCACCATGCCAGGCTAGATTTCTCTATCTTGATAATCCCTAAAATATAACTCAGTATTTGAACAGCCTAAGACACCAGTAAATTAGTGTTGTGTGCTTGAAATACAAAATCGGTAAATACTAACAAGTAAAGCTTTTATTTCACATTCTGAGTCCAACTCCTTAACTCCACAGGGAAAAAACAAATAGAAGACCTCCCCAAAGATATACCCACATGATGGGTGATGGTGCCGTACATGCTGTGAATGTGTTGCTCGCATTGGTTGATAAATAAAATGCTGATTGGCCAGTAGCCAGGCAGGAAATATAGGAGGGATAAACAGACAAGGAAAATTCTGGGAAGAGGAAGGCTGAGTCAGGAGTCGCCAACCAGACAGAGAGGAAGCAAGATGTGAAGGCAGAACTGAGAAAAGGTACCAAGCCATGTGGCTAAACATAAATAAGAATTATGGGTTAATTTAAGTGTAAGAGTTAGTCAATAATAAGCCTGAGCTAATGGCCCATAAGTTTTAATTAATATAAGCTTCTGAGTGATTATTTTATAAGTGCCTGCAGGGTCTGTGGGGTTGGGCAGGACCAGAGAAAACTTCAGCTACAGCCACATGTGAGCTTATTAGTAATACTACTTTTTTTCTTTTAAACAGGATCTCTCCATGCAGCACTGGCTGGTTCAGAATTCCCTATGTAGACCAGGCTGGCCTCAAACTCACAAAGATTCACTTGTCTCTGCCTCTCAAGTACTGGGATTAAAGGCACGCACCACCACACCAAACCAGAATTACTCCTTAAAGGCAGCACAGAAAGGACAAGTCTTTATGCTCCGTGGAACACTGGATGACCACGGCCAAAAACTGGCTTTGCCAGAAAGTACCAGCAAAGTACATTATCACCCATTTTGATTAAATTGACTATAACATACTTAAAACTCTTCCTAGTTACAATAAATAAAACATTTATTAAACTATTTCCTAAGGTATTAAAATATGTAATGAAATTACTCCATATTAGACTGGGTATATCACAGGAGTATTTATTTAATTTTACGTGTATGGGTGTTTTGGTTATATGTACATCTGTGTACCACTTGTGTGCCTAGTGTCCGAACAGGTCAGGGCATGCCCAAGCAAGCCAGGGACTCGGATCCCCTGGAAGTGGAATTACATCTGATTGTGAGCTACTATATAGGTTTTAGAAATCGAACTTAGGCCCTCTAGAAAAGCAGTTAGTGCTTTTAACTATAGCACTATTTCTTCAGACCCAGAATAAATGTTTTAAACAAACTATACAACCTTTTAAAAATAAAAATAGATGAATTAAAGTTACAATACTTGAAGTATTTTTGTAGTTATGTAGTTTGGGCTCACAAGTATTCTCACTTGTAAAAGCCTAGGGTAGTAAAATAGCTCAGTGCTAGTTCTACTGTGCATGTGTGAGCCAAGAGTTCAGTCCTAAGTACAACAACAAAAACACAAACAAAAAGTTAACTGAATTATTTCAATATTAAATTTGAGTGGTGCTATAAAAATTGTGATGCTTTTTTGGTTAGGGCATGGTTCCCCCCATCCTCAACAATGCAAACCTATTCTCCAGGGTGGGTGTTTACTCAGAAGCTCAAATATAATTACATAACCACTGTCTACAAATACAAAACTTACATGAATAGTAAAAGCGAGGTAAGGGATCAAGGAGTGTTAGGAGACAGTACTGTCTCATTAACCATCCTGAGAATAAAATGCTCAGGTCAGGTTTAGTCTCCATTACCTTGCAATTAGATTCACCATCAAGACTGGCTGTAGTGACATAACAGGTTCCATCAGTTGTGCAGGATGACAGAAGAATAAGATCACAGGGAAAGGTTTCATCTGCCTGTACTTCTACTACATCACCAACCTAAAATATCAGAATAAATATTTTCAATTCTAAACAAAGCATTCAGTATAGCTCACATTAAAGCTACAACTTTCTTAAGAGCCATCTACAGATTTGAGACTTTGAGAGTATCTTAGCACTCTCCAGCACATGCAAAGAAATAAAAGATTATTACTAAACATTCAGACTCCTCTTAAAGGGCATAAGGACTTAGGATACTTTTGGTCATGTTATAAGAAATTCTGACATCCATGTGTTCTGTGTTCTCTGATATTCCTGAAACTGATATGTAATGAGACAATTTTTACTACCATTTAAAGAACGAAGCAAGAAAAGCTATAGGTTTCAAGTTAGGTACTGCATAATCACAGCCCTCCACATTTTTACTTTGAACCACATATATTTCAGCATATTTTGTATGCAGTTGTGATTGTTGGGTTCCTTCTTTAGTGTTCAGAAAACTTCAGCTAATTGAGAAAAGTATCAATTTTCCTCATAATTAGGGGGGGAGAGGTTCTTAGGTAAGCTTTCCAAGAATTCATCTATCAGAAGAACCAGTTAATATAGCAGTAAAAATATCTCATCAGCAAGTATCCTGAACTCAAGTAGAAGAAAAACTTGAGAGATGAAATCTTGAATAATTCAATGATGCAAAGAACAAAGCATAAAACTGAAGACTTTTAAACCTAAATTCATGTCCCAGCTTTGTTACTAAATAATATAACCTCAGATAAATGTCTTAGATGATTCCAATAAGTGCAAAAGATGATGATGATACAAGCAAAACATTAATGTGCACATATTAACTTTCTGATGGGTGTCAATAATACTTAGTAATGCAATGTAACTACTTTATTCACAAATTGAGAATAACAGAGTATATTTCTTGAGAAGGATATAAGAAAGCCTTCAGATAACACTTCCCAACAATTTTCATGATGAGGATTTTAGGCCTATTCAAATGGAAAAATTATTTTCTTTGTTAACATAAATAAATATCCAAGATCACCAGAATTAGCAATTATAATTAAATTAATTTTAAAGTATTATTCTATTTTTTAGATGTTTCCTTCCACAGTTACGTAAGTGCTTAGGTTATGATATAACCATAGCTATATTTAAACGTATAGAAGAAATATCACAATGGGCTAGGCCAGGCAGGCTAAGGAATTTAGGCTTCACTCTGAAGCCAAAGGAGAAGGCAACTGTAAGGAAAGAGAATGATTCAATCAACTCATAGTTCTGTTTCTATTTACCATTTAAAAACATTTAAATAAATATGTACTAGTGTTTTGCCTACATGTATGTAAGTGCACTGCATGCATGCCTGTTGGTTGCAGAGACCAGAAGAGGGTGCCAGAACCTTTGAAATAGAGTTGTGAGGAGCTATGTGGGAGCTAGGAACTGATCCCAGGTCTTCTGCAAGAGTAGCAATTGTTCTTTTTGTTTGTTTGTTTGTTTTTTTGAGACAGGGTTTCTCTGTGTAGCTTTGTGCCTTTCCTGGAATTCACTCTGTAGACCAGGCTGGCCTTGACCTCACAGAGATCTGCCTGCCTCTATCTCCCAGTGCTGGGATTAAAGGCGTGCACCACCACCTCCCAGCTAGCAATTGTTTTTAACCTTTGAGCCATCTCTCCAGTCCCTCTATCATTTTTAAAGGGAGCTGACAAGATGGCTCAGCAGGTAAAGACACTACCAAGTGTGATCACCTCAGTTCAATCCTCAGAACCCACATGGTAGGAGAGAACTAATTCTCACAATTTTTCCTTTGCTCTCCTTACATGGACACTGCAACATGCATGCATACCACATATATGCACACAAATAAGCAACATACATAAAATAAAAAAATAATAAAACTGATTTCCTGTCCTGTCTCCCTTCCAAGGGTCTTATTATTCTTTGCCTTGCATATTCAGGCCTCTGATTATATATATATATATATATATATATATATATATATATATATATATATATATATATTTCATTTGCCTGCACTGATGGCTAAGTAAAGCATGTGTTCAGTGCCTACAAGACAGAATAGGAAATTAGATCCTCTGAGATTGGAGTTATAGATGGTTGTGGGCCACCATGCGAGTGCTGGGGATCAAACCAGGCTCCTCCAGAAAGAACAGCCAGTGCTCTTAACCACTGAGCCATCTCTCTAGCCCTAGATGATCTGTTTTATAACACCAAGGGAACACATGAGGAAAAATGACTATCATAAACGTGATTAATAAGAAAACAAACAGCAAAGTAGAGTGGTAGAAATTGTATATTGACTAGGGCTTTATGTATGATGAACAAGTTCTCTACAACTAAACTACAGACATTAACAGATCAATAAATTACACAAGCTGTCCTTGTACTTGCTCTGTGTAGGGCAGGGAGGACTTAAACTTGTGATGTCTCTGCCTCAGCCTTCTGAGTCTGGATTACAGGTCCCTGACACTAGGACCAATAATAATTCAAGTAATTTTTTTCTATTTTAATTAACTTATTGCATGTATATCATGTGTGTGGGCCCATGTACCACAGTGAGTACTTGAAGGTCAAATGAAAACTTGTGGGAGTCATATCTCTTCTTCTACCATGTGGATCCTTGGAACTGAACTCAGGTCATCAAGCTTGGTAGCAGATGCCTTTACTCACTTAGCCATCTCACTGGCCCTCCAATCAATTCTTTTTAATTAATTAAACTTATTCATTTATTTTACATCCAGGACACAGTTTCCCCTCCCTCCTCTGTGGAATATTTTACATCCAGGACACAGTTTCCCCTCCCTCCTCTGTGGAACAGTCCTTCACACTGTGTGAATATATGTCACTGTAATTGGTTTAATAAAAAAGTTAAAGAGCCAGTAGTTAGGCAGGATTTTCAGGGCAGAGTCTGGGGAGTCTTGAGGAAATGAAGAGAAAGCAGGACATGAAATTGTCGTACTGAGAAAAGGTACCAAGCCACATGGCACAGCATAGACAAGAAGTATGGGTTAATTTAAGTTATAAGCACTAGTTAATAACAAACTGAGCTATTGGCCGAGCATTTATAATTAATAATAAATCTCTGTATGATTATTTGGGAACTGGCTGGTGGGACAGAAAAGTCCACCTACACCCCTCTCCTCCCATTCCTTCCCTCTGTGCCCCCCATAAACTCCTCCTCTGTTTCTGTGCAGAAAGGGGTAGGCCTTCCATGGGTGTCAACAAAGCATGGCCTATCAAGTTGAGGTAGGACTAAGCTCCTCCCCTTGCCTTAAAGCTTGGTAAGGCAACTCAGTAAGAGGAATAGGTTCCCAAAAGCCAGCTAAAGTGTCAGGGACAGGCTGCACTCCCACTGCTAGGAGTCCTACAAGTAGACCAAGCTATACAACTGTCACACATATGTACAGGGCCTAGGTTGGTCCTTAGCTGTCTGTCCAGGGTCTTTGAGCTCCTAAGAGCCCAGGTTAATTGTCCCTATGGGTTCCCTTGTAATGACTCTGACACACAGTCCTCCTCTACCAGCTCGTACAATCCTTCCTCCCTCTCTTCAGCAGGACTCCGGAGCTCAGCCCAGTGCTTGGCTGTGGATCTCTGCATCTGCTTCCATCAGTTACTGGACGAAGCTCTCTGATGACAATTAGTGTAGTGGGGGACATTTCGGGGTCACGTAGAAACCTGGTGCAAGGGAAACTCCCACCAATTTACAAAGATAACCCCAGCTAAGACTCCTAGCAATAGTGGATAGGTAGCCTGAACTGGCCATCTCCTTCAAGCAATTCTTAAAGGCTAGGTATAAGCTACAGTGACAGTTTAGAGTCTGCACAAGCTTCAGAGTTAAGAGTGGACCATTTCTCAGCTCTTTTCCACAGGTTCCTATTGTGCTCATGAGAAAGCATGAGGACCTAAAAGGACCATCTTTACTGGTACAGCCACAGGAGTGATCAACTGCTATGGGGAGACAGGCACAAGGCATGAGAGCATCATGGACCCCTCTTTATAGGAAGCAAAAAGCTCATTTACATCTAGGACAAATGCAGAGAAGAGGTAGAAGAAAGAAAACACAAGCAAGCTGTTGCAAGAGATGAGATAGGAAGCCCATTTATACAAAGAACCTGACTCCCATGAGAGATAGGACTGTAAGACTAGAAAACTAGTTTTATATGCTATATAAAACTCAGGTGCATAGTGCCAATATTGAGATTGGTATGGGAGAACCAATAAATTACTCTGTTCCTATCTGGCGTTTCATATTAAGTAACAAATAAGAAACAGCAATATACTGCTTTGAGAGAGAAGCAAGGGAACAGAAAGAGGCATATACTGTTAGGCCATCTGGAATATGATAAAGGAAGATGGTGAAAAAGTAACATTAGGAAAAACACTCCAGCACCCCAGGTCCAACACAAAACTCAGCATAACTGCCATCAATCTTTCAAAAGAATGTAAAGCTCAGTAGTGTATTAATAATAATAATAATAATAATAATAATAATAATAACAATAAAAGAAACAATGACAACCTGACTAGACTGACCCAAATACCAAACACTAAAGTTCTGACAGAAGCAGAGACAGGTCCATTTCAGAAAACATATACTACTAATCTCCATATGAAGATATTAAATCTAATGAAGTGAAAACTTATATCCACATAAAAACCTATATTTGAATGTTTGTAGCAACTTTACTCACAATTGACAAAAGTGTAAAGTAAAATATATTCCTTCTCTAGAAGGTAGATAATCAAGTAAACTGTTATATTCAGATAAATTAATATTACTCATCACTACAAAGAAATGAGCTATCAAGCCATGAAAAGATATGGAGGAAATGTAAATGTTTACTAAGTTAAAAAAGTCAGTCTCTAAAAAAATGGCAATACATGGTATAGTTCCTACAATATAATATTCTGGAAAATGAAAAAAGATGTAGTAGTAAAAGTGACTACAGAGATTAACGGAGAATGAAGAATAATGAGGCACAACACTGATATTATCCTATATGATGTTACAATGTTAAATACATGCCATATATTTGTCAAACCTCACAGAATGGACAGCACTAAGAGTGAACACTAATGTAAACTAAATTTTATATGCTAAGGGAGGAGGATTACTGATGTTTATAATAGAAAAGGGTCCTTGTATGTGGCAGAGCATTGGCTATACAGCTATACTTTGTTAAAATTTGCTGTGAACATAAACCTGCTCTAAACAACAAAGTTTATTATTTAAAAAATCTACTGGCAACCAAAAAATTTGATGTGGCAAAATTTAAATGTCATCTGGCAGGGATCTTATTTGGTAGAAGAAGCAAACAATGATTAATTTGAATAAAATATGAATACCACCTTGCTCTGTAAATATATACAGTACACCCCCTGTGCAAAAACGGTTTTGTAGTTCATTAAAATTATCATAAGACTAGCAATTCTCAACCCAGGCATATACTCAAAAGAACTGAAAACTGATAATTCAAACAAGAATTTGTCCTTGAATGTTCATGGCAGCAATATCTATAGCTGCCCCCAACAGAAACATTAGCTAGTAAATAAAGAAAACGTGGTACAAACATAGACTATGTTATTGTCTAACCATCAAAAGAAATGAATTATTGATACATGCTACAACACAAATGGATTTTTAAAATATTCTGAAAGATGGAAAACACAAAGTTCATGTAGTGGATTATTTCATTCATGTAAAATATTAAAACCATAAATTCATTGAGAAAGGTTAGTGCTGACAGGGCTTGGGTAGAAGAAATAATATGTAATGAGTATGGAGTTTCCTTTTCTAGTAATGTAAATAGCTATGGTTATATAACATTAGTTATATAACACTGCAAATGCAAATAAATGATACTGATTTGTACATTTTCTTTTTTGTTTTGTTTTGTTTTGTTTTTTTGAGACAGGGTTTCTATGTAGCCCTGGCTGTCCTGGAACTTGCTCTGTAGACCAGACTGGCCTTGAACTCAGAGATCCGCCTGCCTTTGTCTCCTGAGTGCTGAGATTAAAGGTGTGCACCTCTACCCCCCTGATTTGTATACTTTCAAGTGTACATTTTTATCATGCAAGACTGACTGCAGTTCTCCTGAGTGGGGGCCAGGGAAATGACTCAAAGAGTAAAAGTGCTTGCTTCGTAAGCATGATGACTTGATTTTGAACCACAGAACTCATTTCAGAAGGAGGGAACCGACTCCAGAAATTGGGTCCTCTGAACTCCACACATATTCTGTGGCATATACACACACTTACACCATTAAGAGTAGCTTTAAAAAGTAAAACAGTACCTTGATTTTTTCACTTTCTTTTCTCACTCGTTCTGCATTTTCAATAATGTAAACAGTACTTTTGTTAACTTCATTATCAGCTCTGTGTCTAAGCCAATCTTCATATCCCTAAAGATAAGAAAAATTGTATTGATAACTTTATAATGTTAATTTCAACACAGAATGCCACAAATACAATGATGAACACATTATTAGAAAATTTGAGGCAAACTTTAAACATACTCCTTAGGCAAATAGCTTTATTGGATTATAAGGTTCCTTAATTCTTCAGATATATGTTAAAGATAAAACAGGTATTAGAGACTTAACATTCTTCATTGTGAAAAACTATGACTTATTCCTCTAATGAATGCCTATGTTGTGTTTAAGTCTGAAGAATTAAGGAACGTTATAATTGTTAGAATTCCTAGCCACTCCCCGAGCTACATGGCTGCACATGCACTGTTCAGTAGCCAGGCAAGATACTTTGTCATCCCAGGGCCTTATGTCCTATGTAATTCCTGTGTTGGGTGATCACGTAATCTATGTGCAGGTGTGGCATAGCTACATAAGATATGCGCATGTGTGAGGCAATCTATGAAAGAGGGTCCCACTTATCCCTTCGCCCCTCTTCCTGAATGATCTTTCCATAGGCCTAAGCACCCCTTTCTGTTCCTTTCCCTTAATAAACTCTTATAGTGGGTTTTGTTGTACCTTGTGGCTTTTCTCACACGGTAAATAGCGCCACTTAATGAATAACATTGCACAGCTTAATAAATAACAATAATTACTTCTACTTTGTTGGAAAGATTTATTTGTTCTTATTTTATGTGTGTTGGCATTTTGCCTTCATGTATACCTGTGCACCATGCATGTGCAGTGCCTGGGGAGGTAAGAACAGGGTGTCGGATCCTCTGGAACTGGAGTTATAAATGGTTGTGTGCTGCTACATGGGTGCTGGGAATAGAACCTGGGTCCTCTGGAAGTGAAGCCAGTGCTCTTAAATACTGAATCATCTTTCCAGCATGTCTTTCTACTTTTAATTTGAAAAATAATTGTTCTGACATTTTTTTATAAACTTAATCACTTAGAAATGGAATTCTTCTCATGCAGAAAGTAGGAAAATTTGAAACTGTTTTGCCAGAGAATTTACATTGTAGAGATAACAATTAAAATTTTCCACTGACTTAATGATTACAGAAAATAGAAATTGGTATTTGCTTTTAGAATTAAAAAATAATCAGAGAGATTTAATGGTTCATTTTCCTTTAGGCTTTTCATGTGGAATAGATTTAAGCTAAAAGAGCTAAGGACGCAGGATGTTCATTTGAACATGACCTCCTCTTTTTGTATCCAATGCTTATTTTCCCTCATTGTAATATCTGTGCCTTTTCAAATATAATCTGTTTGAAAAAAAATCTCTTGATTGCTTTTTCTCCCCTCTTCCCTTTGTTTCTCCTCATTCCTATTCTGTCCCTCTTTATGAAAACACTAGGCTATCATTTCATAGGGTACATTCTCTGGTGCTGATGAAGAAAGGAAGGATATAGCATGAACTAGGACTGGGAGTAGAATGAATCAGTAAAGCCCTTTGAAAACCATGCATGGTATTTTTAGAACTAAAAATTTATGATATTAAGGAAAATAATCTAGATAGCCAAAGGGAAAGAACATTCCAATTCTTTATTTAGCAATGAAATACATGATAAAACTATTTGTAAAACTCCTGGTAGGCAAAAGAGAAGATCAGATAACCCTAGGAGGAAAGGTAACCTTGTTCCTTCAATCTACGTTTCCTTAAGGTACTTTCAAAAAGCATGTTGATAGGTACTATCTAAAAATATGTTTGCAAATAAGCAGATCCTGGTCTGTTCCTATACAGTTAACCCACCTCTCACTTAAAGTTTTCTGTTTAAATTTTCAATTTCATTTGGACAATTTTAAAGGTACTAACACTTAAAATGTTCAAAATACTTCAAAGACAATCACATCATACCATCTCTGAGAGGAAAGATAAAACTCTCCCCTACCCAACACCCACCTCAACAGTATTACTGATGATAATGAAATTCAAGTATTTGTGCTCTTAAGTTCTATGCTATAGGAAACAATAACTAAAATTCATTGGAATGTGAAATTTTAAGACATATCATGTTAGAATAATTAATGAACAGTAAAAACCCACTTCCCATTTCCCTACTGAGCTGAACTTTCTACTTGTACTTTCTATTATGTTTATACCATATATATACTGAGGAGCATTAAAGGACAGGCATAGTTTAAGTAAGAAATTTACCTGCTTGATTGCGGTAACAGTTATAACAAAGAAAAGTGGAAGTCCACTAGTAACTGGGCTTGTTGGTGTGTCTACTGTGACCTACGTAAAGAAATTAAATTGAAAATAAAATTAGCTATTAACTCATATGTAGCATTTACATGTTGCAAATATTTCAAAATACATTCCATTAGTGAGAAAAACAATCTATAACAGTTAATTTGAGAAAATTCAGCACTAGCTTTTATCTAGATTAGATACCTCCTTTACTGAAATATGCACATTGGTTTATGAGCTAATGGCTGAAAAGCATTCATTGTGCCAGCCCTGTACTGTTACCATCCAGCCGCTAGAAATATTGCTTAAAAAGGATGGAGAGGTCTTTTTCTTCACATAGCTGAAAGTTTATAAGGAAAATAAGACATTAAAGCCTGAGATCTATGGGGTAGTTAGGTGTTAACTATCTCAAAGAGGTTTTCAGGTACAATGGACAATATATAGAGGCTCTCTTCTAAAAGGGGAAAGTGAAATGTGTACAAGGAAATAAAACAAAACAAAACAAAACAAAAATCAGTGCCAAAAAAGTGTGGTGTGAGATAGTGTTGGAGAGGCAGGCATGAGTCAAACTGTGCAGGGAAAACTGTTGACTTTTGATTATTCATTCCACAGTGGGGAATCTTTCAGGAGTTTACACAGGGAAAAGTAACATGAAAATTTATTCTCAATGCTTTGTGAAAGACAGACTGGAAGAGAGTAGGAGTGACAGGAGTTTACTTGGGAGGCTATTGCTGGGATCCAAGTAAAAGATGATGGCTTGGATTAGGGTAGAAGAAAGAGATGTGGAAAGAGGCACTGAAGATATTCAGTAAGAAAAATTGGCAGAAATGGTAAGTAATGAGCTATAACTATTGATTGCAGACATCTTGCAAGTGTTTGATTAACATGCCTGGGAGAATGTTGCTGTTATTTACCAAAATAAGAAACATGGAAGGAGAACTAGATTTTTTTTTTGGGGGGGGGGGTGTCATGGTTACAATTTGTCTTCAAATCTCACTATCATCTCCAGCCTCCAGCCAGACCTATTCTACCCGACACAAAGAAGTGTACACACAAGACTTATAGACTTTTACAAGGTATATGCCTTTATGCAACCTCTTCTCTATTCCTGAGATGCTGGTGTAGCATTCTCTGCCATGGAAACTTCTTCTAACCCTTCAAAGATCAGTTGAGATATCATGTACTTTTGAAGCCCTTTCAATCTGTTAAGTCAATACATGACTTTTCACAACTTTAATATAAATTCCTTAAGGGTAGAGAAAATCAGTATTTTGATCATCATATTTTGTTTTGGGTACTACTGTACAACACACTGTAGGTAGTCAGCATATATTTGCTTAAATAAACTTAATTAAATGCACTCTTTAATAAACTGAATGATTCTTGCAAGCAGAATCAATCTCATGTCTCTAAAAAAGAAAAAAAAAAACAGTTTCCTAGAATCAATGGGGAAAAGCCTAGGCATGGTGGCACATATCTATAATTCCAATATTTGGGAAGCTGAGATAAGAAATGTATACTGGCTGGTTTTGTCAACTTGACACAAGCTAGAATCATCAGAGAGGAGAGAGCCTCAATTGAGAAAATGCCTCCATAAGATGCAGCTGTAAGGCATTTTCTTAATTAGTGATCAATGGGGGAGGGCCCAGTCCATTGTGGGTGGTGCCATCCCTGGACTTGTGGTTCTGGGTTCTATAAGAAAGAAGGCTGAGCAAGTCAGTAATTAGCTCTCCTCCATAGCCTCTGCATCAGTTCCTGTCTCCAGGATCCTGTCCGGCTTGAGTTCCTATCCTGACTTCCTTCAATATGAACAGTGATATGGAAGTATAAGATGAATAAACCCTTTCCTCCCCTACCACAAAAAATCCCTGGTGTTTAACAAAGTAAAATTGTTAAACTATTTTCAATTTTGATATATATCAAATTAAAGTTGTTATACAATATACATTTAAGATAAAGATACGAAATCCATGAAAAATTAAACAATAAAATAAAATCTCATTTCTAATACAACTTTAGAAACTTATAACATCACATAATTCTTGAAGTGAAATTATATTTCTACTTAAAAAATAATAACCAAATATTTTTAAGTCACAGGACAACTTAAAATTGTAAATTATTTGAAACAACCAAATTTCTCAATGTTGAAGTGGCAGTTCATGGAGTTCTTACCTGTACAAGGAAAATGATGAGAAAATAAAAATTCGCAATTCTTCTAAACTGTTCAAACAAATTCTTTGGGAGGAAATTCCAAAGTGTATACTATAAAAGAGGTTGAACCAAAAGTATTATTGGAAAAGAAACTTAAAAAGTCTTATTATCATATAAAGTATTTATTACAGCAAACAACTGAAAACTCATACCACATGTTACATCAGCATATATTTAGAGGTACAGAATACATTGTTTTTTTTTTTTTTTCAGAAATAAAGCTTCACTGAAAATTTCATTTGCCATCAAAGTACTGCATTTTTTTTATTTCTCCAACCCAATCTAAAACAGATTCCTTGCTATATGCTCTCAAATATGATAATATTGCATGTACTTTGACAGCATTCATTACCATAAAAACATTAAATATTAGCTTTTTCTAAACACTGTAAAACTTTTGTTTGCTATTAATGAGTTCCAGTCATTTTATCTCTCCCATTTTGTAAAACCTTTATGCAAATGTTTTAATCTCCCAACCTGACGGAATAAAACTTTTGTTTGCTGAGTTGCAACTCATTTAATTAAACTTCATTTACAATCCATTTACAAAAGATTATGAAGTCAGACCCCAACCAATGGGAAAAACACAGTCACCATTTGCATTAGAATAAAAACCAAGTGAACTTTCTGTCCTGGTGTGCCTGTTCTTCCATTCTGTGAGTAGCTCGTTTTTCTAATCAAAATTAGTTTTACTTTGTCAAGACACTTTAATTGGAGTGATGATCTCTTTTTTTAAGACCCTGAACTTATTTTTAACAATTACTGTAAGTTGTAAATGTGTGTATGTTTTCAATAAGGTTTTTCCCTCAATAGGCAATGACTTCCATAGAAATACATCATTCAGTTGTCTTCCCTAATATTCCTTCTAACAATTCCTGGTATAGATAAAAGTTATTTGGATGAATGAATGAGCACATGAGTTCTCTTGGCTTGGGCTGATCACTTGAGTTCAGATCATTGTCAGAGATAAAATTCTGTCTCTATCAGTACTGTCTATCTTCATGACTGCTGAGAATGTGCACAATCTGAGTGCATACACAACATGTAATTTCTTATTAATGCCTTAAGCTCAATGACTGAGCCATTTAAAAATCAACAGAAGTAAGACATATCATAATACAGAAGACTTGAAACCAGAATGAAAAAAAAATCCTTTTAAGGTAAAAAGCTAAATTTATACTTGGAAAGTCTCTATTCCAATCATTTGCATATCATGATATCCACTGATAAAGCAAATGGAAAGCCAAAGTCCCAGAGCATGACAGAGTATATGAGAATTTACTAATAGCTTTAAAGCTTTTGAAATTTATTTTAAAGAATTTTATGTATTTATTTTGTGGATAGGAGGGGATGAATGCACTATGGTGTGCATATGGAGGTCAGATGATAATACTGTGGCATGATCTTCCTCCTTCCAAATCTTTATGTGGGTCTAAGGTATCAAGCTCTGGTTGCCAGACTTACATGGCAAGCTCCTTTTACTACCTGAGCCATCTTGTTGGCCCCTAACACTTCTTTTAAATAAGGCTTAGGAGCTCTCAAAGTTCAGAGAATCTCAAGAGAAAGAAGACAAAAGGAGGTAAACAGCTACAGGAGGACTGTACTGGACAGGTTTGGGGTTTTTTTGTTGTTGTTTTGTTTTGTTTTGATTTTGGTCAACTTGACACAAGCAAGAGTCACCTGTCAAGAGGGAATCACAATTGAGAAAATGCCCCCATCAGAATGACCTTCAAGCAAGCCTATGGGTAGTGCCATCCCAGGACAGGTGGTCCTGGGGTATATAAGAAAGCAAACTGAGCAAGCCAGGAGGGACAAGCCAGTAAGCAGCGTTCCTCTGAGGTCTTCAATTCCTGCCTCCAATTTCTGTCCTGATTGCCCTTCATGATGATAAACTATAAGGTAAAGTAAATACTTTGCCTCCTAAAGTTGCTTTGGTCATGGTGTTTTATCACAGTAATAGAAAGCAAACTAAGAAAATAATCAACAGCCAACTGAAGAATAATTCTGAGGTCCAAAAGAGGTACCTCAGAGAGGACCAGGGTTAAGAGCACTTGTTCTTGTAGAAGAATAGGGTTCAGTTCCCAGCACACACAAAATGGCTCACGACCATCTGATGTCCTCCTCTAACTATCAGAGGGCACCAAGCATGCATGTAGTGTACACACACACACACACACACACACACACACACACAATGGCACACATGCACACAGTCAAAACACTCATAATTAAAAAAAAAAAAGTAAACGAAATGCCAGGGACACTTTTAAGCCCAACACTGAGGGACAGAGGCAGCCAGTTCTCTATGAATTTCAGGTCTGCCTGGGCTACATAATGAAACTGCCACAAACCAACCAACCAACCAACCAACCAACCAACCAACCAACCAACCAAAAAAATTAAGTGCTGACTGAGCATGGATGTGTATTATTTGGGAGAGAGTCCACATTTTTCATGATATTCTCAAATTTGCTTGTGATAAAAAATGGTAAGCATTCAAAACCAGTGATACAGTCACTTTGAAACCAATATAATCCAAAACCAGCATTTAACTGCCCCCATCAATTTGAAGTAAATAAATAAAATTTAAACTCTAATAAACTGCTAATAACTGAACTTCTGGGACACTGACCTTCTGCTCTCCAAGTAAACATTTTTTTAAAAAAAAGTTAAACAGGTAAGCATTAAGGCCACTTAAACGTCCTTATTGGGGTAATATTAACAGATCAAAGGGAACATTTTTTAAAATCTAGTCCTATTAGGCTACTGCTGTTATTTTGCAATGCTTAGGATTTAAATAGGGCTTTATATAGCTACACCACTGAAGTACATGTCCCACTTAACCAGATTAACTTTTTCCTTAAGAACTTTGGTTAGTCCTTTCATTGGAAACTATTGCTCTTCTTTCCTTCATCAGGGCATGAGCTAAGATCTCAGGGTGTTGTAACTTCCCTTACCATAAGTTCTTGTCATGGTGTTTGGCAAGAAACACAAGGATGTTTGTTTCAAGCAGGGTCTCATACTATATACAACCCAGGCTAACCTCAAAGTTAAAGCAATCCTCCTGCTTTGGCCTACCAAGTCCTAGGACTATACTTGTTAAGCCATCACTGAGACTTTTACATCAAGAAATCATGAGTAAAATTTGTACATTGGCCATTTAAATCACTGATTCAATTAAAAGGCAAATTAAGATACAATCATCTATTCTAGATACTAAAACCAATATTTTAGCACAGATTAAGAGAATTCTTTTTAATGAGCTTTCTAATTAGAAGCAAAATGGAACTATAGACATATACATGAAGTTATTAAAATTTAACTGTTTATCTAAAAAATGAACTCTCAGACTTAGTCTGTTGTTATAAACCAAAAACAATGCCAATCACAGGACAAAAGTATAAATAATAGTTGTTTTAAATACAGTGATGAAAATCGATTTTCTGTCCCAAGTTCTTGCCCAGAGGAGTAAATGAATCCTTATACTATTTTTAGAAATAATTTACTTATATTTTACGTATATAAGTGTTTTTGCCTGTATGTATGTCTATGCACCATGTGTGTGTCTGGTGCCTATGGAGGCTAGAAGAGGCCTTTGAAGCCCCTGGAACTGGAGTTACAGAAAGGTGTGAGCCTCCATGTCAGTGCTAGGAAGATCAAGTGCTCTTAACTGATGAGCTCTCTCCAACTCCCCTTTATACTATTTTAGTATGGAACAATAAAATTAAATGTTAGTCCAAATACTTAAAAACATGTTTAACTGTTTCTACACAAAAATACCAGCATTGCAAGTTTTGTTTTGTTTTTTTGATACAGGGTTTCTCTGTATAGCCCTGGCTATCCTGGAACTCGCTCTGTAGGCCAGGCTGGCCTTGAATTCACAGAGATCTGCTTGCCTCAGTCTCCTGAGTGCTGGGATACAAGGCATGTACCACCACTACTGGGCTAAAATCCCTCACAGGTGTACCCAGCCACTTAGGTTTTAATTTGTTTGTATTTAATTTTTTTACATTTATTTAGGTATGTATTTTATGTATATGGGTGTTTTTGTCTGTGTGTATGCACACCAGAAGAGGGCATTGGATCCCATGGAACTACAGTCAGATACTACAGTGAGCTGCTATTCAGGTGCTTGGAATTAAATTCAGGACATCTTGAAGAGAATCCAGTGCTCTTAACTGCTGAGTCATCTCTCCAGACTGGCAAGTATTTTTTATAGAGGGTATTTTTCACTTATTTTGTAGTTGGTACATACACATGGTTTCTAAAACTGATACTATATGAAAAAGTTGTGTTACTGCCTCAAATATTTACTATCTAAAAGAATCTAAAACCAATTTTTTCTATCAAATAAATCTGCAAATGTATGAAGCAGGGAAGCTGAAATGAGTATGAACTAAGAGACTGAAGGCTGTGAGCTTTACTTGATTTGGGCCTAGAGTATGGATATGCATAGCTTAGTGATAAGAGTGACTACCCAGCATGCATGTGCTTCTATGCTTGATCCCAAGCATCAGAGATGAGAGGGAAAAAAACTGTTTTTATTTGAAGTTCACCAAACTTTTCACTTAGCATTAAGAATGCTGAGGATAAGGCTCTAAGTAATGTGTTCTAATGCTTCTGTATAGGACCAGCAAAGGGGAAATAAAGTTGGACATGGTGGCACATGCCAGGAATCTTAACTCAGGAAGGTGAGGTAGGAGGATTGCCAGGAGTTCAAGGACAGCCTGGACTACATAGGCAAGCCAATTTGGGCAAAATAACAAAACCTTGTCAAAAGCAAACAAACAACAAAAAGGAACAGGGACACAGGTAAAGATGAAATAGTAACTATTTAAAAAGTAACTGAACTGCACAAAGAAAACAACCTTCTGTAACTACTAGAGCCATCTGGACGCAATAGAATAAAAAAGCAAGATTAATTATTAGTAAGTATTTGTATTGGTAACTGTTCACTTTGCTAAGTTACTATCAATTTTCTTTTATGTTGGCATTAAATGGAATTTTGAGCTTTGCAGTCTACCTTCATTTTCACTACTAACAATGCCACACAGAACTTTCATTTTTCACACTGTTCTATCCACTGTAAATTTCAATCTTTGACTAAAACTGAATCAGAATTAGTAAAATTTAAAGGTTATTTTTAGTGCATTAGACAAAACTGAGAGAAAGACGTCCTTTCAGTTTTAATAAACTGCACTATCGATGACTCTGTTTTTTTTTAAATCATTTATTTGTTTGTTGTATGTTTATGCAAGAACACACATATGTGTGCCAGAGTGTGCATGTAGAGGTCAGGGGACAACTGATGAAAGTCAGTAATCTTCTTACTCCATGTAGGTCCCAAGGATTGAACCCAGGTGTGGTGGTAGGCACCTTACCCACGGAGCCAATTTACAGGTCTCAATTCAGTTTTTTGAATTAGGGAAAATGACCTAAAATTCTGATCCAAGACAAGTTTAACTTTCTAAATGAATTATATATAGCTCACTGATTATTTCACTGAAGGCACACTGAAGTTCAGAATTTGTAAAACAAAACAAAACCAAACCAACCAACCAAACAAACAAAAACCAAAACCAAAACCAAAGTAAAAAAAAAAAAAAAAAAAAAAAAACAAAACTAAAGAACTTAAGAACAATAGCAGTGTAATTAATGTTCCTTTTGCCAAGGAAGGGAATTTCCAATTTTGTGGCAGCTACAAAATTCTGGCAATAACCAAAAGTCTCCGCAGAGAACTTTAAATTAGTAACGCCTCAAGAGACATTTTTTTTCCTAAGGAAGTATTTGTGTTCCCAGAAGAAAAAGAGACACTAATTTTAAAAGTATGTGAGGAAGATAAGGTCCAATTATAAAACTGTTGGTTTCTCCAGAGTAGATCCAAAGGCCCTCTACTAAAAAGGACCCTCTCCATACATTCAAATCACAAAAGTCCAAGAAAATCAATAGTAATAATGCACTGGAATAATCACAGAAAGATAGCATTTACTAGGCATTAACACATTCCAAACACAGTAGTAAATGCTTTATGAATATCACTTTATTTTTATCCTCACTACAACCTCATGAAATGAACAATTCAATAGACCTATTTTATAGATAAGAGATTTTTTTCTTCTTTTTTTTCTTTCCTTTTTTTTTTTTTTTTTTCTTCCGAGACAGAGTTTCTCTGTGTAGCTTTGGAGCCTGTCCTGGAACTTGCTCTGTAGACCAGGCTGCATAAGAGAATTAAAGTTCAAGTTTTAACTTCATACTCAAGTCTTTGAAGCTGGTGGCGCACACCTTTAATCCCAGCACTTGGGAGGCAGAGGCAGGCAGATCTCTGCGAGTGTGAGGCCAGTCTAGGTCTACAGAGTGAGTGAGTTCCAGGATAGCCAGGGCTACACATTGAGACCTTGTCTCAAAAACAAAGACAAAACAAAACAAAAAACCCACAAGTCTTCTGTCCCTAGGGATGAGGACTTCATCAACAAAAACTGGTGCACTATTATCACTCATTATACTAAGGTTATGGTATTAACATTTCTTTCTAAACCTGGTAATACTAGCATTTCAGAGGTGGTGGCAAAAAAAAATGTGAGTTTCAGGGGAGCCTAAGTTATATAGCTGGTACAAGGTCAGCCTGCGCTACATATCAAGATTCTGTCTCAATAAAAATAAACAATAAAAACATTTTCTTCTTTTTCTGAAATTACTGTATTGCCAATTCCTCTTTGTTTGGCTCAACAATTGTTTTATTAAAAAGCAAATCAGTTAATTAGAAAAACTATAAACATGATATTCAGAGAAGGGGGAACAGAGGTATCTTAGTCTTTATCTGTACAAAAATGTTCACTCTTGTATCATGGTTTTGTTTAGGAACAGAATTTTAGTTGTCTCATGTGCAGTTTGAAAAATAAAAACAAAAACATGGTATTGCATTGTTTTCAATGCAAACAAAACTGGAAGCTACATAAAATATGGAAAAGCATTCCATCAAATACATAAAGATTGAGAACAAAAGTGAAACAAAACAATTATCATTAATTTAATGAAAAGCCACCATCAGCATACCACTTTATCGTCTTCCATATACGACATTATAGAAAATCGTAATTCTTTCATTTTGATGTGGAAAGAGAAAAAATGAGGAAGGTGTACAAATAGTATAATGTGAAAAGGGCTCTTTTCTTCAAAGTTACTGGGCCTTATACAGACGTTTTGTTTCTGGCTTTTTCACTAAGTGCTTGCTTATCATGATGGGAACTTTCTCCGGGTTTAGTTTCTCTAAGTCAACAAGATGAACCTCACAGGACCTTTTAATTCCACGAATCTATGATTATGAGCCAAAGGTCTATAAGTGATTGCTTAGTTGGGTAACACAGTTAAAATCTGTAGAGCAAGTACAATTTACTATCCCAGATACAAGTATATGAGCCCTTGACTGAGAATAAAATTTCTGTGACAAGGCTTAAGAGTAAAAGAAAATCAACACTTTATCTGATATATCACAGTGTTCTACATGCCTATATACATACCTGTTCAGTGGGCTACTCAGTTGTCACATTTATATTTTACATATTAATGTTTTCTTTTTTTGTAGAAACAATGTCTCATACAAAACAATCTTGGCTGTCCTGGAACTCACAGAGATCTGTCTGCTTCTGCCTATATTTTACATACTAATCTTTGAACTAAAAACAATCTCCATTATGCCATTACCTAAAGGAGAAACCAAAGGAATTTTTGAATACCAAAATGTGGTGTATTATTAAAGGAAGGACATGATTTTGTGTTTCAGGTCCTAACTGACTGCAAGTATACACTGAGTTAAATGTCACCAATGTTTTAGCTCTCCCTTGCCAGGCTGCATTTGGAAATCAAGAACATTATCAAAATATGTTCTATGTTATAAGAGATGATAATAAACCAGCCATCTACTACCTAGCACCTTGCCTGGTCTGCCAGTAATAAAGACCAGTAAATTAATATTAGCAGAGTGATGACTACTGGGTACTAAGAGCTGTAAAAAGTGTTTTCATATATGAAGTATTAGCCATTCCATAAACTGTATTGATTAATTTGTCAAAGATGATATAGCTAGCAAATAGTTTATCAAGATTTAAATGCAGGTGTTCAAACTTGCAGGCCACTGGTCTTAGCTTATACCACGGTGAAGTAAGATCATTATTCAAAAAGTGATGGCTACTGTGATTAAACTTTACAGGTCATAGGTTAAGCAGTATACAGGTAATATGTACCCTTTTAGGAACCAGAAATACAAGTTAGAAGATAGGAGAGAGAAGAGATGCAAATGAAAGTCACTAAGCACCCTCCAAAAGACTGTAAATTATGTACAGACTAATCCTTTCAAAGGCAATTCAGAAAGCTTTACACAAGAAAATAATTACAAAGCCCCCACAAACCTGCAAAATGTTGGCAAATGTTTGACCACTGAAAAACACTCCTCCTCAGCACAATAATGACTACTTGTAGCACATTTTAAGGCCTAAAGTTAATGTGCATAATCAACAGGCACTGTGAATCATAATGGAAGGCAAGTGAAAGTTATAACCAGACAAAATGATGGGCTTTTTAAAAAGTAAACTACCTTTCAGAGGAATAATTACTACAGTTGGTATTATGATTTGTATAACTATATGACCATGTGTGTATACATATTTAAGTGCACCAGCTTCCTTAGAAGCATAAATAAAAATATGCAACTTTATATGAGCATCCAATGAGTTTAAAAAAGAAACACAACTTACCTTAGATGAGACTATTCTATTATCACAAAATCTTTGTGCAATGTAAGTTTCCACTCCTGAAATGGGATGATTGCCAACAAATACTGTACGTGTACCAACTCGTTTCTCTTCTCCAGCGCACTAACCAAGAGAAAGAAGGAGAAGGTCAGCTTTGCACCATATTTCTCCATGTTTTTACCAAGCTTAGAATTCTGAGGAGTCAAGAGTAGCAGGGAAAGGTGAAAAACCTTGTCAAGGAATTAAAATTCATAAATCTCTTAGCTGTTGACTTAGCAAAACTGTTGTTTGAACCAACTGGTCTAAAGCCAACAGTACAATTCTATAATAATATACTAATTAAAGAAAGCACCTGAGGCATCTAGAGAAATTCACCTCAAAATATGTCACCCTGATATGCTGATAATTTAATAATAAAGGTTTTTGGAAAGAAGTAGATGTAAAGTGTATTTACTCTGATACTCTGCTGGATACTTCAAAGAAGAAAGTAATTGCATTTAGTCTTCTCCATGCATTTTCTGTAAATAAACTCGTATCTTCAGAAAGAAGATTGAATAATAAATAAATACCTGGACAGATTTTTGATACAAGCTTTGTCTATCTCTTATGCAGGCTCATTCAATTCCCCAAACAATAATTTTCTAATCACTATGTAAGTCCTAGACACATCCATCCACTTAAACTCATTTTTCACTCCTCAAATTGTCACTCTTCATCTTCTCATCCCCTATAAAGCAGGGTTCATAATAGGTTGAGGGGTAGTTCACACTTGTATATAAATATGTTAAGAGTATTGCCACAAGTTTGAGGCCAGCCTGGTCTTAAAAACCAACCAACCAACCAACCAACCAACCAACCAAACAAACAAACCTCCCCAGACAAAACACCTCAAAACAAAAACAATTGCACAAATAAAAAGGGGTTATGGTTATCTGGATCCCATTGAATTAGTTGAGTAAGTAACTGCAATTCTTTGTTTCTCCTAAAATGCATGGTAAAATTAATCAATCTACTGTAAACTTATGCTAGTGTAATTTGGGACAGCATCTTAAAGAAACAACACTGTATTTTTTACTGCCAGCCATATTATTTCACCCACAGTCCAAATGAAGCTCAACTATTATCTTTACAACAATATGCTAATTTAGGAAAAGTTAGACTGGGATTATTTAATTTATTATACAACTTCTGAGGATCTTCTTGTCAACAAACATATCAGAGAACAGAAAGCACAATGCAAATTATTTCTAAACTTGAAATAATTACTTATAACTATATAAGTCAGAAATCCTATTAATGGGGTGATCACCATTTTCTACAAAGAAACTATGATTCTTTGCCTTTATATGAAAGTTTCCTTGTGATCTCTCAGAATCTATTGTCCTAAAGTCTCACTTAAGACAATATATTTCTAGTGCTTCTTTTATATATTTTAAAAGTAGACTCACTGTATCTAAAAGACTCAAAGTAATGCTCTAGTGTATGTAAAACTTTCTAGGACTTCACGGTTCTCTCTCTTAAAAACACTAAAATGTTTATTTTATATGTATGGGTGTTTTGTCTGCATGTATGTCTATTGCACAGTGCCCAAGGAGGCCAAAATAGAAGACTCGATCCTCTGTAACTGGAATTATGGATGGATATAAGCTGCCATTTGGGTGCTGGGAACTAAACTTGGGTTTTCTGGAAGAGCAGCAGTGCTCTTTACCTCTGTTCTCTTTGCTTAGAATAGAATACATTTTCTTAAATATACAAGATAGTCTTTTGTTAGATATTAGAAACAGTTTCTAATTATACTGGTAGGAAAGCAGTATCTTAGGTCCTCATTCTTATTTTTTAATGATAATTCCTCAATTACAATATTTTGAAATACTAACCACAAGGAGTTTTTGGTGCGTTATTCAAATGTCAAATATGTAAATCTTTAAAATAATGTTAAAAGAAAGACTACTTAGAATTTTCAGTTTTCCAAATGTCTACTGTGTTTGTATATATTGCTGTCTGCATTTGTGTGTCTTGTGAAGATATTATTTGTAAAATTTACCCCAAAAAGTAATAACGACCCTGAGTATAAAGCATCTCTGTTCTGCTATTTTTAACTTAAGCTTATGAAATAATTAATAAGACACTGCCTTCAAAATTTGTACAGAGTCAACCAAAAATAATTGGAAAACACTAACAGAGAAACTCAGGCTTGGTGTTTATCTCAGTAGTAGAGTGCTTGCCTATCCCATACAAGACCCTGGGTTCGGTTACCACCACCATAAAAATAAACACATTTTTAAAATGTAAGTAAAGGTTAACTGTGGGGAGTAGAGGAAGTCCTAATTGAATGTGTGTTGTTTACTCGAGCATGCATGTCAAGTATCCCAGTGCCTCAGACCAATGCCACTGGCGAAGCTTTCCCTGAGTCAGGCTCAGAGAAAGGACAAAGCCTTCCTTCCCCTGGTATATGTGTGGATGTTAATAGTGTGCAGAAAATGTCTTCTGCAGCTTCCTCCTCCCGGATGTTTGCAGCCTGAGACTGCTTCCCTATAGTGATCCACTCCCTACTAGATCAGCTAAACCTGCTTCCTCATTCAGCTGTATACAACAAACCCACCTCCTCAATTCATACGTATACAATCAATTTGATGGGTTTTCTGGTGGCTGTTGTTGGTGTGTCTCCACCAGAGCGCACAGTCCACCCAGCCCCAGATTTTCTGTATGTGTGTCTGTTGTTTCTTCATTCCCTGCCCTAATGCCCTAGATTGTGTACATGGTACACTGACATACATGCAGACAATACACCCACACAAAGAAAATAAAAATAAATATAAATTAAAGCAGAAAGAGGGATGAGGAACAGGAAAAGGAAAGAGAGAGGGTCAGTGGAGCAGGATGTTTCTTGCACTGCCAATATAGCTTCTCCCCTCTATAATGGCTACTAATTAGCTTAAGATGAAAATGAACTAGCACTTTCTCAATTTTAAATTTTCTTCAACTGCTTTGGTGCTAGAAAGAAAAAATATAATTTTCAGGCCCATGTTTTTATGAGTCCTCTACAGCTGAATGACATTTACAATTTTACTAAGAGGTTCCCACACACATATTACCTCTCTGATCTCTTTTAAATAAGGCTTAAGTAATATCTATCTCCATAAATTCAAGAAAATGGATTGAAATTATGTGCAAGTAGGTGTGTATTTATGTACAGATCCTAGAAGTGGTTGTTAGATGTTAATATGGAGCCTAGGAGAAGCTGTATAATATCCACTTTCCAAATTTTTCAAGTAGGTCTTTTACTCTAGGGAAGGTTTAAATTTGAAGCTGCCCAAGGACTGGAGATGGGGTGATATGAAGCAGGTGTCTTTTCCATGCCTGTTTTACCCTAATTATGATGACACTGGAATCTGGTTGCATTTCCTGCAACTGTGCAATGTAAAAATGAAATAAAAGATGACAACTCTGAATTTGTATAAATTCACTGTACCTTTCCATTTGTTGCCAATGTAGAGTGTTAAACTGTAGTGTTACTTCCCATGATTTTGAATAATATAGGTGCTTTTGCCAAAGCAGAGAAATCCAAGAAGAAAACACTAAAAAACAACCACCTTTGTAGGGCAGACAATGTAGTCCTGGTCTCAGAGTATGTAATTCCTGTCACCAATTGAGTCCATCCTGTGTTGGACTGAGTCCCATCTAAATGTCTCTAGGAATACTATTGTTTAACCCTGAAATAGGCTAGCACCAACTCTATTTTGCTGACACATCAGATACTACTTAAGAACTATTTTTTTCAAGATTTATTTTTATGTACATTGGTGTTTGCCTGTATGCATGTCTGTGTGAGGGTACCATATCTCCTGGAACTGGAGTTACAGACAGTTGTGAGCGGCCATGTGGGTACTGGGGATTGAACCTGGGTCCTCTAAAAGAGCCGCCAGTGCTCTTAACCGCTGAGCCATCTCCCCAGCCCCAAGAATTATTCTTATAACTGTAAAAACATTAAAATTATAATTAAAACATATATAAAACAGAGAATGAAACTTAAATTTCTTTCTCAAGATAAAAATCACCTTCCTGAAGCAGCTCTTGGGAGGTAGAAGGACTGGGAATTCTAGGCCAGTTGGGTGATACAGAAACCCCATCTTAACGAACAACAAACAAAAGCACCACCCTGTGCCTAGACATTAAACACACACACACACACACACACACACACACACACACACACACACACACACACACTTATATCAAAAATAATCACTCAATAAAAACCAGAGCAAAATGCTATTCTTAATTATGACCACCTTTCGCCCATGTCTTTGATATCATTTTTAAAAAGGAATGCTACTGGAAGTATAATTTGTTTCTTGATTGCATCCAGACCTTTGACTGGATAATAACTAAAAAAAAACTAAGGACCTCAATACAATACCGTCACTATAAAAGCTAACAATGGAGTGGACACAAAGCCTCCCTCTCCATCCTTTTCAAGTCTGTCAAACAAATGTATTACTTAGCCATGTATCTGTGAGTACTAATCTTGACCATGTATCACCTTTACATTCACATTGTTACATGGGCCTACTGCTTACTGTTTAAGTTTTCTGGATACTTTACAGGTGAAAAAAATTATACAGCCAGACCTGAAAATTACTGCTAACAGACTGTATTAAAACTGTTTACTGTTAACTATCATCCTGCAAATTTTCAACATAGTAGTTATAACCCTGCCTGCATTTTTTCAGGTTACAATACTTAAAACAATTTGCTTTTACATGAAAAAACTCAAAAAAATTATCATCAAATATTTAAACTGCTCACAAAATTAAATTTTCCTTTGATTCATTTTGTATGTGACTAGTCTTCCACTCATACCATTAATAATAAAACTTATAGGCATTAATATATGCAAAGCTATCTGTATTATTAGTACATAACCTTAGCAGATGTTATCCTTGATAATTACATAATTGTTTCTATTGGAGATCCTTCCTCTCTGATTTCCTATAATTAATAAAAGTGGGCAAAAATACTAATTAAAACTTGAAAGGAGCTGGAGAGATGGCTCAGCAGTTAAGAGCACTAGCTGCTCTTCCAGACAGCCTGGGTTCTATTCCAGTACCAACAGAGCAGCTTCCAGGAACTCTTAAGTCCTCTTTTTTGACTTCCCCAGGTACCAGGAATGCACTTGATGCACAGACATACAGACAGGCAGAACACCCATACATATAAAATAAATAAATACAACTTAAACTAAAAAAAATTGAAGACAAAGAAATGATTTTACACTATTCACACTCCAACTCAATGCTATTTTCTTCTTTAAAGCATTAGTACTTTTTTAACTGCACAATAAGTCTGAAAATGGACAAATGATCTCAAAGCTGAAAAAAACTATTTCATCAAAAGTTAAAACACCTATTTAAAAGTCTCCTAAAGTCAGATTACTATCCTAGGATTTGTGAGGAACAGTGCAGGGAGGAGAATAGTACAGTGCCAGGGAATAACTGCAGTGTATTAAGCTTCTTGGTTAAAATTGCTATAATGTGTTCAGTGGTCAATTAACTGAGATTTCCAAGCTCACTCCATTGTAACAAACTAAGGTGAATAATCCTGACACTAATTTACAGTCATAATGCAAAAATGAATCTTAAGAATGTACATTTCATATTTTGCTTTTATTGCAACTTCTTTCTTAAAGACTATTTGAATTTTTTATTTAAAACATTTTTTATTCATTTTATATACCAACCACAGATTTACTGCAACTTCTTAAGTAATCAAGCTATTTCTCCCTCCTTTACCAGAAGAAGTAAAGCAAACTTCTAGATAGGATATTTTATTTGGTTTTGCCTTTAGAGCTCAATTAAGGTCATATTTACTGAAATTTGTAAACATCAAAACACAATTAAGCACATGAAATTCTTATGTAGATACAAACTTGGGCATTACCTACTGGCAGCATATTTAACTGAAAAAAAAACTGCTATAGGTAATACTACTTTAGCTCTACACAAATAACATCAAAATCTGCAGGCACAATACCAAAAAAAAAAAAAAAAGAAGAACATGAGAGCCTAGATAAAAACAACACCTTGTTGGAAGTTTTCAGTTGGACTTTCATGATATTAATGTGTTGTACTGAATAGTTCAATTTCACCAGGAACAATCAACCCTAAGCGTTCCCACACCATGAACACTATGTCCTCACCCTAAGTAACTCAGAGCTACAGAAATGTAAATAAAATTCAGCTTTCCTAAAAGATAGCTAAGAGAGTCTATGGATCAAAATGCTGTAAGCATCTTGTGATTCACAATTTTAACAGGAATTTAAAAAATGATTCAGAGGTTGCTTTATTTAAAGAATGTAGCCTATGTCTCCCAAAGTTCCTAACAGTACACAGCAACTTAACTTTATTAATAGTACCTTTCATAACTTAGATATAGCCTGACAAAACTCACACATAAACATGTCTTTACAAGGTGACAAAGCTATCTTTTTTCTTGCTACCCATATCTGTATACCACCTTTCATTCTAAACACTTAACCTTAAAACTCTAAATAGGAAGGTAACTAAGTCCTAAAATCGGAGAAAGAGAAGCTGGCAATCCAGCTAAGCACTGATGAATACCCTCAGAAAATGGATGAATACACATACAAAGAGAAAGCAAGAAGAAGGCTCCTGGGCTAAGCAAACCTGGGTAACAAGAAAACAGAATAAAATACAGATTACAAACCTCAGAGGCAGAAGGAAAAGATGGGGCCATCTGCATACTGACTTGAAATTTTCCAACAGAAAAGTAGCTAAATTGTAGAGAAAAGGCTGCAAGTCATTAAGAAGTTGTGCCAATCCTTGTGATCCTTGCAAAGTTTTCTGGAACTTAGAATGAAAGCCAATTTTGGTTTAAGGAGTTTATATACTTCTGTGGGAGGTGCCCAGGGCAGCATTAGAGGACCTAAAAGAGTCCGGTGGAAGCAGCACTCTGGTGGCAGCCCTCTGTTATTGTGCCACTTCATATGGGCCTGCTACTTTTCTCTAAAGATCCTAATTTGCCTTGGAAATATCACTTCAAGCATCATTTTTTTTTTCCAAATATCAATATCCTGGCACAGCACCGTATTCTTTTCTCATCTTGGAAAGTTTTTTTTTTCCTTTCTCTAATTCCTATCAAAATAAACCACAATGACAATTACATTTGTTAGGATAGTTCACTAAACTTGAATTAAAACATACACACATTTGATATTTTTGTTTGTTTGTTTGTTTTGTTTTTTTTCGTGACAAGGTTTCTCTGTGTAACAGTCCTGGCTGTTCTGGAACTTGCTCTGTAGACCAGGCTGGCCTCGAACTCACAGAGATCCGCCTGCCTCTACCTCCAAAGTGCTGGGGTTAAAGGCATGTGTACCACCACCAGGACACATTTGACTTTTTTCAAACTGGGTCCCACTGTAGAGCACTGGCTGGCTCAGAACCAGGGTTGCCTAAAACTCACATAGAGATACACCTGCTTCGGCTTACTGCCTAGCTTAACTGAAATTTTAGTTTTAGACCTGTGAATAGTTTGAGATACAATCTAGGTATTCATTATGAATCACTGAGGTTTTCCTCAAGAAAATGACTCTAATTCTAAATTCTGAAGCTTCAAAAATTTGTACAAAAACACATGTAAAGCCTAAGAAAATGGTTTCTGTAGAAAGTTTATTTAGGAATGGAAAATTCTCCTTTTTAGAGATCTCATGATAGGTATGAGAGTTTTATATCTCAGCAGCAAAAAGCAATATCTAGCAAAAACAGCCACCAGGTATGGGAGGTACCTTCAGTCAATATTATTTCCTAGAAGAGATAAATTCTCATTCAAGAATTACTTTTTAGGTCAAAAAAGAAAAAAAAATATTACAGTGTAAGAAAAATTCTGGCTAGAGTACAGACAGAGAGAGTAAAGAGATATATGATGGTGTGAACAGGGTTTTGTTTCATATTTCAGTGTCAGTGTCATTATTGCAAAAGTGGTATAAAATTTCCTAGAAAGGTCTACTGGTTTCTATATATACTGGAGTATTTCCAGTAAACCCAAATGGATATATTTTCGAGTCTAGCTGCTAAATATACAGAAAGCAAACCAGCTAGGAAAAAAGAAGTCCAATTTGTAAATGTAATTAATAAAATAAAATATTCTGGCTATTATCAGCTTATTTTGTAACATCTCCCAAAAGTTAGGTATAATGTTCCTGACTGGAGAAGTAGCTCAGTGGTAGTTTCCTAGCATGTATAAGGAAGGCCTTGGGGTCAATCTCCACTACTGCAAATTCATTTTGAGGGGGAGAGGGGGAGAGGGGGAGAGGGGAAGAGGGGGAGGGAGGGAGGGAGGGAGGGAGGAAGGGAGAGGGAGAGAGAGGGAGGGAGGGAGAGAGAGATAGAGAGAGAGACAGAGGGAGAGGGAGAGGGAGAGAGAACAAGAACGAGAACGAACAGATTTTCATCATGGAACACTGCTTCAGGAGAGATGGCTCTGGATTCTGACTCACAAAAGATAGTCAGTGACAGCCAATTTCTTTGATTAGTTCTTATTAAAGAAAAGTCTGTTCTTGAAAAAAAGCAATCTTTCCTGTAAGTGAAGGATTTAGGGACAAGATATGGAGTGAACAAAACCAAAGAAAATATGCTCTTGGGAAACATTTACATCTGTATTTTTTTTTTCAGAATGAAACCTGAAGAAAACAGTTTTTTGTTACTTGACTTAATTTCCTTATCTCTAAAAAAGGTAACATAAACTAAAGATTACCTATAATAGCATTAACTGAATAGCCAGAGATTACCTTTTATGACTGTAAATTACTCATGTGAACAAAGGATGAGGTTTTGCAGAAGTAAGTACAGCAATATAAAACTTGAAACACTGGGCCAGCACAGATTTAACTTGGGTAATGCCGCTGTGTTAGATGGAGCCCTTGAAGGCTGTTGTCCAAAACACACACATTAGTCTTTTAGAACTGTTGATCTGATACTCTGGTAGCAAAATTAGTAATTACTTTCTCCCTTTGTGATAGAGTACACGGTCACTTGAGTACTGTACCAGAACTAATGCCATTGTCTCTATATTCCCTTACCTTCTCCAAAGCTTACTTTTTGAAGTTGCTGTGCATGACAGAGACTAAATGGTCACCTGTCCCCCTTCTTGTTTGTGAGACAGAGGCTTACTACGCAGTCCTGGATAGCCTGAACTCACTAGTAGACCAACCAGACTGACCTCTAACTTTTAGAGCTCTACCTGTCTCTGCCCTCTAAGTGCTGCTGAGACTAAAGGTGTGTACCACCATACTTGATCTAATTATTCTTTAAAAAAATGGGCTGGAGAGATGGCTCAGAGGTTAAGAGCACTGGCTGCTCTTCCAGAGGACCTGGGTTCAATCCCAAGCACCCAAATGGCAGTTCACAACTGTAACTCCAGTTCCAGGGGATCTAACACCCTCACACAGACATACATGCAAGCAAAACACTAATGCATATAAAATAGAAATAAATAAATAATTAAAAAGATTTATTTTTACTTTGTGTCTAGGTATTTGCCCTCAGGTATACATATATACATGTACCACACATGTGCCTAGTGTTTACAGGGGCCAGAAAAGGACAAACAATCACCAGGAACAGGAAGTACAGATAGCTGTGAGCCACCATGTAGGTGCTGGGAACTAAATCTGGTCCTCTGCTAGAGCAGAAAATATTTTTAATTGCTGGGCCATCTCTCCAGTCCAAGAGACTAATTATTTTTCTAAAAATCTAAAAAAATTCACTTTTATGTATACTGGCATTCTCCCTGCATGTATATCCATGCACCATGTACGTGCCCTGCAGTGGATGCCAGAAGAGGTTGCCAGATCCCCTGAGACTGGAGTTACAGATGACTGTGATCTGCTGTGTGGGTGTTGGGAATTGAACACATGTCCTCTAGAAGAACAACCAATGCTCTTAAGTGCTAAGCCATCCCTCCAGCCCTAGGACTAATTATTCTTACAAGTTGCTTAGGGGATTTTACAGAAATCAGCAAAAGTTTTGAAGTAAAAGAGACAATTTGTATTATACTGAGGCATAAAAAGAACACATCAAATACATAATAAATAATAATTTGTAAATTTTAAAATACCTGCTTGCTTTGTTAGATCTCAATGTCTTTGAGGACTGCCAATTAGGAACCCTCAATAAATATAAACTGTCAAAAATAACAGAATGCACTATTCAATTTTTCCCAAAATGCACTACATGGAACAAGTTAACAATAATGTTTCCTTATAGAAGGACCAAACCCAATCCATAACCCCCTCTCCTGGCTCCACAATGCATACTTACATAGTAAAATTTTTAAAAGTTTACAAGGAACTACTTTAACTTTGTGTAAATTAGCCTTTCCCATGAAAGTTTGACTACAGGATTTTCTCCCTAAAGAAGACACCATGGCATCACACTTAATATATGGTTTGGGAAGTGCTACTTCAGTTTTTACTGCATCAAACATTTAGGCTATAGCTATGCTAGATTCTATTGGCAGGAAAAACACACAGCATTCACAAACAGCCATACTGGCAAAGCATTCAAAGATATGAGGTAAGATAAATGGTAAAATTATGATGTTTCTATCTTTATATAGCAAAAGTAGGTAAATAAAGTATTTGGTCATAAGCCCAAGTACAGGTTTTTGCTTCTAAAGTTCAATTATGAGAGGCAAGGTACCAGAAGATCTTGATCTTAATTACCTTCTGATCTGTGTGTGTCTTGGGAAAGCCCTGGTACTGGAGTCTTTGTAACTTGCATAGGGCTTGACTAGATGATTGCATCTAAAAATAACATTTATAGACATATATAGCACTGAAATCTTGCAATGCAGCTTCAGTTGTACAATTTGGCCACCTGAGTCAGCCAAGACTTTCTAAAATAAAATAATTCAAGGGCAAGGAAGAGAGTAAATATTTGAAAATAAAGAATAATTTTCAAAAACACATGTGCTAGCTCCAAGACAAAAGATGAGAGAAGATTAATTTTCATGACTTACTTTGGAGAGAAAAAGCCAGGAAACACAGAGAAAAAAAAGATATATATATATATATATATCACACTACTAAATAAAACTAAAGTGTTTGCCTTTATTGTTAATTTTGGGCTGGTGAGATGGTTTACCATATAAAGACATTGCTGTCAAAGCCTGACAATCTAAGTTCAATTTCCTGAACCCACATGGTAGAAGGAGAGAATAGACTCCCACAAATTGTTCTCTGATCTCTGCACACACTGTGTGTGGCTTATACACACAAACAAATGTAACAAAATGGTTAATTTTATATTGTGTGAATTTCATTTAAATTTTTCAAAAGTAACTCTTTTGTCTACTGGCTGGGGACTGAATTCAGGGCATTATGTATAGTAGGCACAGATCCTGTTACTGAGATAGATAGATAGATAGATAGATAGATAGATAGATAGATAGATAGACAGATAGATAGAAAGATAGAAAGATATCCCCAGCTAACAAGATAAATTTACTAATGTTGTTAATAGATTCATTAACCTGTATTAATTGATCTTCTAGTATATACAAGGTACTGGAAACACAGTGATGGATTTTATACAGTATTTGTCTTCAAAAAGCTTATTGTGGGAGAGACTGCTCACAATTGAAGACTCAGAAAAAAAATTAGGTAAATGTCAACAGTAAAAGCTGACACAGCCAGTACCACACAATAGTTACAAAATACAAACCTGATCGCACCAGTCCTCCAATCCTACTGATAACGGTTTCACATCAATCTTAAAAAATTTAATCTATCCTGCAAGGTCTTACACATAGTCTAGTTCTCTCCTTGTCTAATTTCACATCTTGCCTTATACCTACCTACCTCGCCTTTTTTATTTCTCTGTTACAACCCATTAGTCTTTGCTGTGGGATGGTCTATATGTCAAATTGCTCTGATTGGTCAATAAATAAAACACTGATTGGCCAGTGGCCAGGCAGGAAATATAGGCGGGACTAACAGAGAGGAGAACAGAGAAAACAGGAAGGCAGAGGGAGTCACTGCCAGCCGCCGCCATGATAAGCAGCATGTGAAGACACCAGTAAGCCATGAGCCACGTGGCAAAGTATAGATTTATGGAAATGGATTAATTTAAGCTATAAGAACAGTTAGCAAGAAGCCTGCCACGGCCATACAGTTTGTAAGCAATATAAGTCTCTGTGTTTACTTGGTTGGGTCTGAGCAGCTGTGGGACTGGCGGGTGACAGAGATTTGTCCTGACTGTGGGTAAGGCAGGAAAACTCTAGCTACAAGTCTTCTATTCATTACAAGTGAGCCTTAGGCCCCTTACTGTCTCAGAGCTTCTGTTCCACTGCTTCTTTCAGCACAGAATACTCCTATCACTTCTTTACCTACTTATAATCATTCTTCAGATCTCATCAGCCATCATTTTCTTTTCTTATTCTTTTGTCAGAATCTTATGTAACCCAGTATGGCCTTGAACTTGCTAGGAAGCAGAGAATGACAATGAGTTCCTCCTGATCCTTCTGATTCCACTTTTGAAGTGGTGGGATTACAGGTATGTGCCACCATATTTGGCTCACCATTACTTTCTCTAAGAACAAACCAAGCCAAAAGACTAATAACCTGCTATATAAAATTTGTCCGTTGGGGGTCGAGACAGGGTCTCTATATAGCATTGGCTGTCCTAGAACTCACTATGTAGATCAGCTAGCCTTAAACTCACAGAGATCGGACTGCTTCTGCTTCCAGAGTGCTACCATTAAAGGTCTGTATCACCACACCCAGCTCTGTTCTATAAAATCTTCCCTACACAGAATATACAACAAGCAAAGCAAAGTACAAAGTCTCAGCTAATTTCTTAAAAAGCTGTTAATTGCCAGTCTCCACTAAAGTATCTTCAAACATACCAGTTAAACTTAACCCAAAGAAATCCTGTATGAACCCCCTGACTTTGTAGAAAATGCTTTAAAAAAAACTCTTTTGATTAAAGAGCCAGAGAGATGGCTCTGAGGTTAAGAGAGCATACTGCTCTTCCAGGACTAAAGTTCAGTTCCCAGCACCCCCATCAGGGAGCTCACAACTATCTGTAGGTCCAGCTCCAGCGGAATCCAACACCTCTAACCTCTGTGGGCATGTATGCACATACTCACATGTATACTAATTAAAATTTAAAGAAAATCCTTCTGATTATTTTGAGAAAAAAACAAGGCAGTGGTGTGACAATAGCAACATTGTATAGTGACTTTTTAGTGCTTCAAACATATTTTCACATTGTTGGTTATTATTGATTTACATAGACTTTAAACAATTTTATCCCAAGCAGTATTCAGATTAATCATATCCAGCTGATTAAACAGTTGATTAAAACTGGTAGCTAAAGCTGTTTCTATTTAGAAAGTCAGGAATTAGGCTAGAAATAATCCTTAATATAATGCTGTTTTTATGAAGAAAATCAGATTAGGTTTATATTACTTTGACTTACAGGAAATGGAAAACAAGACTAGTATGTTTGTTTTCAGTGTTTTTTATCCTAAGTACAGAATGCTTATAAATACAAAATATTTGTTCCTGATATAAGCCAAGCACTACTAAAATCCAAGTATTATTTCTATTTGGTCACAGTAATAATTTGCTCCTATGATACTAAACAGGGTGGTATGGAAAAGGAAGAAAGACAATATGTTGAAATGACTATTACAGTGGGTCAGGAAAGAAAGCTATTTGTTCACATAAAATTCCAAACAAGCCAAAGAGGCTACCATGACCACAAAAGTGATCATTTTACTGAAGAACTGCACAGAGATTTTTCTTCTGTCATATTTGTTTATATCCAACACCACTTTCTCCCAATCTTTTTCACTCTTTTTAAGATTTATTCACTTTAATATATGTGTGGGTGTGTGCATCGTGTACATGTTGGGTGACTGGAAGAGGTCAGAAGATGGCATCAGATCTCCTGGAATCAGAGTTATGGATTATTGTAAGTTACAGATAAATGCGAACCCCTTGTGGGTGCTAGGAATTGAACCAGGTCTTCTGTAAAAACAAGTGCTTTTAAATGCTAAGCCAACCTCTTCTCCCACTCTTCTGCTGTGCTCTTTGGCCCCTGCTCAGGCTTGTCAGAAAAGGCCTGATATATGTTTTTACCTGGACAGACACTGTGCGCATGTGAGCATACCTGTGAGATGGACATGGAATTCTCATGTAAGAACTGCAGCTATGTGAAGGGAAAGAATAAAGAATATAAAGAACAAAGGGCAACACACTGTAAGCCATCCCAAAAAAAAAATCACTTTTCAAAACTGAAAAGAATCCTCCAAATAACAATGTTTGGATTCAAACTCTGCTGTGGTGCCCTACCCCTCCCAGTATACCCTCGGGAGGCTGAGGTAGGAAATAACTGTAAGTTCAAGGCCAATCTGGACTGGGGAGAAGGTTTGTTCAGTTCAGTACTGTACTTACCTCACAAGCGTGAGGATCTGAGTCCAATTCCCAGAAACCACATAAAAATGCATGGTACTATTTGCCTGTCACCCTAGTGCTGAAATGTCATAAAAAGATCCCTGGGCCACACTGGCCAGCCAGTGTTGCCTAACTGGTGAGCTCCAGGATGAGAGACCCTGTATCAAACAGGGTTGATAGCATTCCTAAGGATGGTACCCAAGGTTGTTCACATACACACATATATAACCAAATACAGACAGACACATAGAAACACACACAGAAAAAAATAAACACGAAGGATGAGCAGAATACTAAAATGCAACATGGAAAGGATATTTACCTGTAAGAAAAACTTTTTATTGATAATCTCAAAACAAATTAGTGAATTTTCTCCCTTATCTTTTGGTATCCCTAAGATCCTATGTGGAAAACTACTCAGACACCTAACTGGTATATTTAATCACAAAAAAATGGCTATCATTAGTTTTTTTGGCCACCATGTTTTAAGTAGAAGAGATTACAGTGAAGTATATAAAACTTGCCACTCTCCTTACACACACTCATTAATAAAGACACACACTTTTCTTGCTCTAGAGATGACAAAGAGTAAGATCCTAGTAAGATTTTGTTGTTGTTTTTTGAGACAAGGTTTCTCTGTGTAACCCTTGCTGTTCTTGAACTCAGAGATCTGCCTGCCTCTGCCTCAGAGTGCTGGGATTAAAGGTGAGCACCACCACCACAAGGCAACCCTAATACGTTTTTTTTTTTTTAATATTTTTTATTGTTTTTTTTTTTCAAGACAGGGTTTCTCTGTGTAACAGCTCTAGCTGTCCTGGAACTAATTCACTTTGTTGACCAGGCTGGCCTTGAACTCACAATCCGCCTGCTTCTGCCTCCCAAGTGCTGGGATTAAAGGCATGTGCCACCATGCCCCACCTAAAAGATATTTTTAATCAACTGGTGACTTTCTTAGCAAAATCTTTCTAGTTTCCTTAGCTAACTATATTCTTGCAACTAAGAAAATTCCAGGTTCTAACTCATGGACATCATGTCCCCATGGTTCTTTAGGCTCTCACCTTGCTTTGGTCCTTTTCATAGTACATGAGCAGGATTTGAATTCCATGACCTCAACAGGCGATCTGAGGTTACCTGCAATTCCTGGGGATACTCAGCTATGTAGGAACTCTTATCCTTTAGTTTTAGTCATTCACCTTTAGCCATTCTACAAGGTTATCAGTGGGCAAATAAGAGCAAAACTGAGACAAAGCTTGATCACTTCAGTCTTTCTGCTTACACTCTAACTCTCATTGACCCATTTTAGTTAGGGCTATACCAGTCCCTGCCGTGCACAAGTTTTTAACTCTATGGGTTTGACCAAATATCCAAACAGGATGACTGGACTGCTACTCACATCACCAGAAAGGCTACCTGGAAAACAGGACCCCAAGAAAGACACAGGGATCACCCAATGACGGAGAAATGGATGAGATCTACATGAATAATCTGGACATGAGTGGGGGTAATGAAGGGCGAGGGTCGAGGGAAAAACAGCTTGGGGGAGCAGGAGATCCCAGCTGGATCAACAACAGAGAGGGAGAACAAGGAATAGGAGACCATGGTAAATGAAGACTACATGAGAATAGGAAGAAGCAAAATGCTAGAGAGGCCCACAGAAATCCACAAAGATACCCCCACAATAGACTGCTGGCGATGGTCGAGAGATAGCCCGAACTGACCTACTCTGGTGATGGGATGGCCAAACACCCTAATTGTCATGCTAGAAACCCCATCCAATGACTGAGGGAACTGGATGCAGAGATCCATGGCTAGGCCCTGGGTGGAGCTCCGGGAGTCCAATTGTCGAGAAAGAGGAGGGTTTATATGAGCAAGAATTGAGATCAAGGTTGGATAAAGCACAGGGACAAATAGCCAAACAAATGGAAACACATGAACTATGAACCAATGACTGAGGGGCCCCCAATGGGATCAGGCCCTCTGAATGGGTGAGACAGTTGAATGGCTTGATCTGTTTGGGAGGCATCCAGGCAGTGGGACCGGGTCCTGTGCTCATTGCATGAGTTGGCTGTTTGAAACCTGGGGCCTATGCAGGGTCGCTTGGCTCGGCCTGGGAGGAGGGGACTGGACCTGCCTGGACTGAGTCTACCAGGTTGATCTTTCAGAGGGCATGACAATTATCACAATGTTTCAGAGTAGACGATATGTAAGATATGGTAAAGTAAAGGAACATACAGGCGAAGTATATGGGTAATAGAGCCAGGTGTCTGGGTTCAAGTACTGAGTTTGCCACTTACTAGCTATGTGAACTACAAGTTCACTGACCCCCATTATACTTCAGCTTCTTCACTATCTAAATGCAAATATTGGGGCTAGAGAGACGGCTCAGTGATCAAGAGTACTTGCTGCTCTTGCAGAGATAAAGTTATTATGAAATGGAAGAGAAAAATAATAAGACTATAAGATCAAAATGACCACAAATATTTCATTATTCTATACTAATCAAATAAGAACTTATTAATTTCGTGTGTGTGTGTGTGTGTGTGTGTGTGTGTGTGTGTGTGCAGGTGAGCAATGTACATATGTGCACACATTTCTGGAAACCAGAGGTCAGTCTCAGATGTCTTTCCTCAGGAGCCATTCACCTTGCTTTTTGAAACAGGATCTCTTACTGGGAACTGGGACTTGCTAATCAGGCTTGCTTATCAGGCAAGGCTGGCTAGCCAGTGAGCTCCAGAGATTCTTACCTGTCTCTGAGCCCCTTAAAGCTGGAATTATAAGTACATGTCATCAAACTTAGCCTTTTATATGGGCGGAGACAGAACTTAGGTCTTTCCTCATGCTTGCTAGACAAGCCCTTTACTTACTGAGCAATGTTTTTCATTAGCATATAAACAAAGGCAAAATGATATATTATGACTTTACTCATAACCATGAAACATGTAAAATGCTTTCAAAAGGAGGAAAACAAACTTCTCAAGGCTCCTCAAAGGTTATAATAAATGATTCAGCTCATGGCTGTGTGCAGTAGCAAACTGGAGGGTCTTGGTAGGCAACAGACTAGAAGCAAAAATAAACAGCAAGTGTAATCAAATGAACACACTCTGGAATACCACATAGTTCTGCAATGCTTGCCATTCAGGGAAGGCTGGGTGCTGGGAATAAAAGGGAAGTATCTACACAGGCAGGCAATAGGAAGAAACCTCCCATCCTGTCCTGGTAACACCCTAACTAACAGGAAGAAGGTAGTCAGAGTGTGGTTCTGCAGAAGGCCACAGATTTAGAAGTGGAAATAATTGACCTCAGACAATCACTTTCACCTATGATCCTTTCCAAATCAAGTGAAATAATCTGTGCATGTAGACATGTATTGTGAAATCCTAAAAACCAAAGGCCTGTTCCTTTCTACTGAAACCAAAATTTCAAGAACAAGAAATATGTAAGGCAAAATGATAAGCATCATTCTCTTGCTAAAGTATGAAGAAACTCACTTCACTAGAAGATCAACTTTGAATCTCAATTCTTCTCTTTTGAACCTCAGTTTTCCTATCCATAAAATGTAGGAGCCAAATGAGAAGGTCCCCATGAGTATCAGTTATTCAAATCTATAAAAAATTAACATGTTAGAATCCTAGAGAAGGAATATTTAACATGTTTGAATGAACATAAGCAGTTATGTACTTAAAGGAATATCAAATGTTTAAGATAAAATATTGAGGCCGGGCGGTGGTGGCGCAAGCCTTTAATCCCAGCACTTGGGAGGCAGAGCCAGGCGGATCTTTGTGAGTTCGAGGCCAGCCTGGTCTACAGAGCGAGATCCAGGAAAGGCACAAAGCTACACAGAGAAACCCTGTCTCAAAAAACCAAAAAAATAAATAAATAAAATAAAAAAAAGATTGAGATCATGACCAATGTTAGGTCCTGGGAGACACACTTGTCTGTGTCTCCCCAGTTTCAATATGCTTAAACCTCGCCATCCATTGTGTTCTCACTATTGGTGATAAGCCACAGTTCCAAGAGAGCCTCAAAGTCTCTTTTGGGAGCCTATAGCATTTAGTCAGTCAGCATAAAACCAAGCCTCACCTGGTATTTCAGCATCAAGCCACTTCTGTAAGAAGCAATGGCTCTTGTGTTTGATTTTAATACCCACAGCTCCGTTCTTACTTTGATATACTCATACTCTTCTCTGAAATATCCCTGACTTACCTTGATCCTAAAAATTAAATTGCTTTAAACATTTACTATTAATAAATACATTAATGGAAAAGCTGGAACAGTTATGATAATTTCTCTAAATTTCTTATAATCACAAGTTCTGGAGGAGTTCCTGATTTAGTTTTGAGATTCTATAGCTTAGACAGGCCTGGAATATACTATGTAGCCCAAGCTGGCCTCAAACTCATGGCAATCCTTTGGTTTCAGCCTCCCAAGTGTTAGAATTACAGGCATGGGCCATCATGTTCAACTCTTCCACCCCATATTCATGACCTTACTGTTCCCTCTCCTCCCCATCTCTCCCTTTTCACGATTATACTATGCCCTGCAGAATCTGCTAGCCCTGTTAACCACTTTGTCTTCAGACTTAAACTGGAAATTCTTCCCTGTAACTACCCATATATTCTGCAACATGCCTCTAACTTCTACCACCCAGAGTTTCCATTAGCCTCTGCATTGCTTATATAGTCTACCAATTCAACCTCATCACATCATCATACCTTTGGCTCACATCATGTGAAGACAGCATCAGCTTTTACTTCTCACATGGCCATCTATTCACCCTAAGAATATTTGACCTCCTTCACTTGGGTCATTAGCAACTTTTCCATTTCATCTCCTTCCAGCATCTGATGAAATTGTAATGTTAACGTGCACAGTCAGCTCATTCCATAGTTCTTTGACTTCTTTATCTCTAGTGACCTTTAACATCCATCTCAAAATCTCTACCAAAAACAGATCTTTGGTCACTTATTGACAGTGAATGAAGACTTTGAAACTTGGCTTTCACTCTTGTTCTCTACACTAACTCTTGCTATACTACTTGGAAGTCCATCATCCACACAAGATTACCCCCCCCAACACACACACACACACACACACACACACACACACACACACACACGTTTTACAAAAATCTAAAAGTTAGGATTACAATTATTTGGAGGGAGGGGTTGAATAAAATAAGAGTATATGGAGGGATATCTGGGATGACTAGCAATGTTCTATTACTTTATATGAATAATGCCTTCTACTATGTTTGCAAATTGTAAAATTGTTTGCAAGTTACACTTCTTTGATTTAAAAAAAATCTTGTACCATTTTACAATAAAGAAAATCTGAAAAAAAAGTACATCATCATGGTATAGTGTGATGGCACATGACTTTAATCTTAGCACTTTGGAGGCACAGATAGATGGTTCTCTGTGAGTTTGAGAACAATCTGATCTATACAGCAAGCTCCAGGCCAGCCAGGGCTACACAGTAAGACCTTGTCAAAAAAAAAAAAAAAAAAAAAAAAGAGGGGGAGCTGAGTATGGTGGCACAAGCCTTTAATCCCAGCACTTGGGAGACAGAGGCAGGCAGATCTCTGTGAGGTCAAGGACCAGACTCAGACAAGGATAGTATGAGTTAGAAGGTGGAATTAAACTAGCTTCAAAAGCATGCTGAGAGTTGACTGCTACAAACTTCTAGAAGGGCTCCCATAGGAGATAGTAGTTTAGAGGAAAAGACTCAAGGAGAAATTTCAGCTTTGGAAATTCTGAGCAAAAGACACCTTTGGGAATTCAAATATTAATTTTCTAATTTCTTAATTTATGGCTTCCCGTTGCCTTGGTAAACATGTGTATAAATAGCAGTATTATGTTAGTCATTATTCAATTCATGTTTTTGGCTTTTAAATGCATTGAGAAGTGAGTTTTTTTTTAATTAATAGGGCATGACAGAAAAGAGGGACAATGATTAGGAAAGATATGTAAAAATAAACACATAAAGAATAAGTTCTATGGAGAAATTATCATCTCTGTTGACATTAAAATACAAAAGTAAGAGATAATCCTGTATAAACAATGCCAGTTAAAGAAAAGAGGATATAGAAGAACTAGTTGGTCAAGTATTTCCTAACCTAAACAGCAAAACTCAGGCATCATACATTTACCATATTTTCACATGCCTGGGAATTTCTGAAGTTAGGCATGTGAAATCTAAAAAACTGAAATGTGAAGATGATACTAATTTGAACATGAAATATCAACATGAGAGAACAGTTAATGAGGAAGAAGAGGGGAAAAAGTATTCTGTACTAGGTTGAAACACAAGGGAGAAACAGGTAATTTTATTCTTTAAGTCAAAACAAATTGTCTTCAACTGGGAATAGACAGGCATCAACAAGTGCGTGTTAGATAAATTGCAGTATAAGCCATGATAACTAGAGCCTTTAGACTACTGTGCTGAGTTATCACAGAATAGATGCTCAATGAACATGATCATACTATTCCCTAGAAATATTAAGATTTTACTCTCAGTTCTCTGCTTCTACTATATAATAAAACATAGATGCCATTTATTAAACACAGTTGAAACCCTCAACATGCATTCTCTATTAAATCCTTATACCAAGCCCATGAGATAGTTGCTGTTTTATTCATCCCCATGCTAAAAATGAAGGAACTTGATTCCATTGAAGGAGTAACTGGGGAAACAAGACATATAGACACTACACAGGCCTGATTCGAGTCTGTGTATTGTAGGGGCAACTATCTTTCATAAGATCGGATCCCACTACAATAGAATATTTCATAATGACCAGGGGTCAAATCTCTAGTTGCTGATAGAGTGTTTTCTTAAGCCTTATCTGCAGCATGTTTATGTCCTGTAGCGATATGTGGCCAACTGTCTATTCTTTTCATCAAAACTATGACCAACATCTGGCGGAGTCACCAAATGCCAAGATGAATGGATCTTCATTAATTCATACATCACAAACTAGACTGCCAAATTTGTCAAATTCTATTACAGAATTATAGTTCTTCTACATTGAATACTAAATATATATGAGCCATTAGCTGAGACTTTGAAATCTCTTTGCTCTATGGAAATTTCCATTCTGGTAGTAGTTGTTATATGAGATTTGATCTTTATCACATTTTTCTTGGCAATAATAAAATTCCATTTCCATCAACTGTGCTTCCTTTCAAGAAAAGTTCCCCCCCACTCACTGTTTTCAACAAAGTTTCCAACAATGAATCGTGTTAAACTACCAGGAAGATGCTTTTTTCTCTGTTTTACAGCACAATATATTTTCCCTAAAATGACAGCTTTGGGACCATATATACTTATTTAATAAAGAGGAGAGGAAGAAGAGAGAAGGGACAAGGGAAAGAAAAATTAAATCATTTATTCCTCTTCATGCACGACTTTGCTCAAGCAGTTCACTCTGTCTCGATTATTACCACCCTACATATCTTTCTGTGCCCTAAAAAAATGCACTCCTTCAATATTTCCCAAGCAGCTATCAGATATTTGATCCTATAACAACAGGTGGTAAGGACACAAACTGAGGAATCAAAGAGGGACATATTAAGGGTAATCACTGTAGGGGTGTGATTGTGAACACTGAGACGTTCTTTCAAGAAAACATTTCCCAAAAGAAAACGTTTAAAGTGGTTCTTTTAAGGTCATGCAAAGAAAAGAAGGAAAGGCATTTATGGAAGTCAAGTGGATCAAAGCCTTCCAACTACAAGGAGCATAACTGATCGAGGACTGTGCTCCCCAACCCCTGACCCAAAAAATCATGCTAGCATTTGTGATGAAATCACACCTAAGAAGGGAAATGATATGATATAAAAACAAAAAAAACTGTAGCATTATAGAGGACAGACTGGATGAGGCAGAAAATACAACAATCTCTACATTACTTCAATTTTGTCTTCTAGTTTGTAAAGTCCTTGAGAATGAAATTATATTTTTTTCTTCATTAAAAAATCTATTCCTTTCTAATGTTTAGAATTGAGTTGAATCAGAGACATTGAAAAATGTTCATATGGAGTTTGCTTTAATTGTGGCACAGCTAGTCGTTTGGCAAGAAACTGCACTTGCCTCAACTGCTGACAATATACTGTACAAACTGGACAAGCAGGACACAAAGGAAAAAGACTGCAAAATTTATAAAATAAGGTGGGAGAGTCCTTCAAAATTCTTGCTTCACAGAAAAGTCTGCCAAATATTCTAGGCTTGTAGGCTGAAGATGGATTCCCCAGCATTGTAGAGGAACTTTGGGTTACTGTCCAGGCAGCCAGATGTCTCTGTTGTTTCTATAGTTATGGAAGTGTCTTGCACTGCACATTCTGTTTCATCAGGTAATATTATATCCTGCTGGGGTCTTTGATAGCATCGAAGCCTACTTATAGCTACAGTTTTCCTTAGTTTATGAAAGAAGGTAAATTAGGTACAAAACTTTGGACTCATCAAGAAACGATAGAAAATAGAGTGATTTTTTTTTCAAATTTGCCAAATACAAATGGACTGGATGTTGTAAACATAATTCTTGATAACTGCTCCTATTGTATATAGTTTTACTATATTAAAGTTAAAACCCTTCATTTTATTTAGACAAAAAAAGAAAACTAGTTTCAAAACAAAAACAAGAAATAGAAGCAAGATGTATTCTCAATGGCTATAAAAAGGAAATAATTACATGAAAAGGTGTGGTCCATGTACTTTCAATTCAGTAAAAATGGATTTTAGGTCTTGAGTTATAGCTCAATTGGTAGAATATTTATTGAACCTGCACAAAGCCCTGAGTTTGAAATCCAGCATCACTTGAACACAGCAAGATGGCATATGCTTGTAATCCAAGTACTTTATAGGTAGAAGCAATAGGATCAGAAGTTCAAGACCATCCACAGCTACATAGTAAGTTTGAGGCCATCCTGAGATATCCTATATCCTGCTTACAAAAAATGTAAAATGAAATTTTTACAAAATAAATTTACCAGTTGGGAACAAGAGGAATCAAAAGAACCAAAAGGTAAATACTATACTAAAACAAAAAAAAATTCTAGATTTCTGAACAAATGTGATAAACAAAAAAATAATTGTATTCACTGTGACAACAGCTTGCTTGAACCACAGTTTGAGCTGTAAGCTTAACATATTTACTTAAATGCTATGGTAACAAAAGGACTATACTCCAGACTACTGATAATAAACTGATTTTCAGCAACATCAAGGGATAGTGTAATATTATTAGAAAAATCTCCAAATACTATTAACTTCCCACATTTTCATGTATCAAGCAGTATTCATTTGGTTGGAAGACTACTACTATATACTACTACGAAATCAAATAGTGATGGTAATCAACTTCCAGAGGCCATAGATCAGTGTGGGCTTGGAGACAACTGTTTGTCCTGTTCCTGTCGGCTTGATGCACTTTCTCGAACTCTTCTTTTTTTTCCCTGATTCCTCCCTCCCTTGAACCGACTTGAGGAAACACAAAGTTCTTGGGATCTACTTGTGATAACCAAAATAACTTTACTGGAAAAGTAATCATTACCTCCAGACAGCCTGAAGTGGTTTGTGTTCATTAAGAAGAGAGTCTCAGGAGTCATAAACAATAAGACCTACATGAGTCAGGAAATAAAATGTCATCTCCAGTCCTCTGGGTTGACATAACCACTTCCAGACCGGTAGAAAAACCCAAAGCACACAAATGTACTTTTAAAAAGTTTCCAAACTGGGCTGGACATGGTAGTACATTCCTTTAATCCTAGCACTCAGCAGGCAGAGCCAGGCAGATCTCTGTGAGTTCAAGTTCCAGGACAGCTTGTTTTTTTTTTTTTGTTTTGTTTTGTTTTTGTTTTTCGAGACAGGGTTTCTCTGTGTAGCTTTGCGCCTTTCCTGGAACTCACTTGGTAGCCCAGGCTGGCCTCGAACTCACAGAGATCCGCCTGGCTCTGCCTCCCGAGTGCTGGGATTAAAGGCGTGCGCCACCACCGCCTGGCCCAGGACAGCTTGTTTTACGTAGTATTGACTTCCAGGACAGCCATGGCTATATAGAAAAACCCTGTCTCAAACAAAAAAAAACAACCTTCCAAGTTGATCATTATATAAAACTGACATTGTTTTGAGAGTGGTAAAGGAAACCATGTTCAATTTGCTCAAGGCTATTCTGGCAAAATAACTACAAAATCATTCTAAAAGTTTAATTTGTCAATCTTTAAAACTTAATTATTTTCAGTTGTGAAATACATTTCATTGTAAGAAAAAACTATGTGATTACTGAGTACCACTATGTTGAACACATTCCACATGTGAAATTATTTACATGTATTACCTATATTCCTCATAATAACCCCATGTTGCTGGAAGTACTCTAGAATTGTCACAAGTTCCAGGCCAGCCTGGGCTCCACAGTTAGTTCCAGGCCAGCCTGGGTTCCACAGTTAGTTCTGGGACAGTCTGGTCTGTAATGTCAGACTCTATTTTGTTGTTGTTGTTGATTTTGGGGGGGTCGGGGGGTTTTAAGACAGGGTTTCTCTGTATAGCTCTGACTGTCCTGAAACTTGCTCTGTAGACCAGGCTGGCCTCGAACTCACAGAGATCCGCTGCCTCTGCCTCCTGACTGCTGGGATCAAAGGTGTGCACAACCACTGCCCTGCAAGGCTGTTCTTAAAAAAGAAATAAAGAAGTTACTAGTTTATAATGCATTATTTAAACCTGGACCAGAGAGATGAGTGTGTCATAAATTTTTAAGTAAATGGCAGAGCTGAGAGCTCAGTTAAGATACACCCAAAGCCCAGATTTATATATCACAATGAAAAGTGTTTGCTCTCCCTTCCTCCTCTCAGAAATTTACAGGGTGATTCTAAAAGTAATATGGGGAATATGTATCTAAGACAGCCCAAACAATTTTTTTTATGGTATTGAACCCAAAAACCTCACATATGCTAGGTAAGGACTCTACCAGTAAGTATACTCCAGTCCCACTCAAACAATTACAAAAAAGAAAAGTTGAACTACTCATATCAATTGATTAAAAATACTTTATAATATTCAAAGCAGTGTGGTATTAGTAAGACAACAAATATATAGCTCAATGGAAAGACTAGTGTCTAGAAATTGATACATACACCGACAGTTTCTTCTTCATAAAAATGTCAAGTTAATTCAACAGACAAAAGGTAGTTTTCCTAAACAAATAATGATGGGGCAACTGAACAAAACTCTTTTAAAAAAAAAACATAAAACAAAAGAAACAAAAACCTTACCCATGCATAAAAATCAACTTGAAGGACAATGCACTGAAATATGGACACAAGAACTATAAAATTTATGCAAAGAATCTAAATATTTATGAACTTGGGTTGGGGAAATATTTCTTAATACAGAAAATTCATGAACATTAAAACAAAAAACTAAAAAAAAAAAATAGAAAGCAATCCAAAACTTAAAACTTCTACTTCTTGAAAAATTATTATTAAAAATAAAAAGGCAAGATTTAGCAAGATGGTTCAATAGGTAATGGCAGCATGACTGCCTGAATTTGATCCCTGGAACCTACATCTGTATACACAAATACACATAAAATAAGTAAATAAATAAATGTAACAAATAAAGTAAAATAATAAAAAAAAACAAGCCACAAACTGGGAAAAAAACAAACACACACATACTTGATAAATAGACAAGTACATCTAAAAACCTCAAAACTGTATGATTAAAAACATCCACAAGGTAAAAAAGAATGCTAACAAACATTTGCTGAAAAATGACCCAGCAGGTAAAGGTACCTGCCATCAAGCTTGACTGCCCTAGTTCCATCCCAAGAACCTATATAGGGGTGGGGGGGGACGACATGAACACCAAGTCCCACATGTGGTCCTCTGACTTATACACGTGTGCACATGCAAAACACACAATAAATAACGTAAAATGTAATAAAATATTAGTAATTGTGGAAAATGCAGAATAAAATTAAAATGAGAAATCACTTTGCACCTATAAAAATTTCTTGGCAGGGCTGGAGAGATGGCTCAGCGGTTCACAGCACTGGTTGCTCTTCTAGGGGACCTGGATTTAGTTCCTAGCACCTACAGTACAGATCATAACCATCTAAAACTTCAGTCCCAGGGGATCCAATGGCCTTTGTGCAGGCATCACCAGGCATGCTGATAGTATACACACATACAGGCAGGCAAAACGCCCATACACATAAAATAAAAATTAAAAAAATACAAATACCAATAAATTCTTAAAAGACAGACAGTAAAAGGACATGGAGCAACTAGAACCTTATATATCATTATTAAGCATCAAAAAGGTTATGGACACTTTGAGAACAGTTTGGTAAATTTCCATCAAGTTAAACCCATGCATTCAAAAAAAAAAAAAAACTCAGCCATATAAAACATATTTCTAAGTTTTCACCTAAGTAAAGGTGAAAAAAGACCCAAGCATGGATATTTAAGCATCTTTATGCATAATCACTAAAACATGAAAATACTCCAAATGTACATCACCTGGGGAAATAGATCAATGGTAATACAACCACATAGGGGAAAGTCTACTAGCTAATGAAAGAGATTAAACTGGATAAATAGGACAAGCATAATTCTCAGAAGCATTGCACTAAAGCTAGACTCAAAAGGTTGTATTTTGATTCCATTTATGAAACTCCAGAAATGAAAAATAATGACACAAATCAAATTAGTGATTGTCTATTCAGTATGAATATTATCAAGAAAACAGACAAATACTGACAAGCAAGGGATATAGGGAATAGGAGCAGAACTTTTTATGCATTGATGGTAGGAATGAAACTCATTTTATGCACTATTTCTAAAAGATTTAAAATCAGATTAAAAAACTAGTAGGGCTTGGCATTATAGGAAGGGAACTAACTATAAAGGAGCACAAGATGATACAAATTTTTATTATTTTATTTCAGCTGTTTACAAATTATGGAATTTTGCCCAAACTCATGTATATACATATAATTGCATATACCTAAAAATATTTTTCCACATGTAAACTATATGTATCAATAATCCTGAAAAAATGAGTATGACTTCAGAGATATCTGTAACCAATCAGAACTAAAAATGTTGATTTCTGATCATGAATTTAAGAACCAAGGATAAGATCTGGACAGCAGACAGATCTCTGATTACTAATTGATAAGATTATGCAAAATGGATCTCTGGTAAGATGTCAATATATACATAATTTAAAACTCAGACACACTCATTTAGTATGTAATCAAAATAGGCCAACTGAAGATAATAAATAGCCACTAACTGTCTTTAGCAATTGCTTGAGCTTATATATTACTCATTTAAAGCCATGCCCAAAGATACAGGAATCTATTCAAGCACTAATTCCCCTTACTTTATAAGTGTTCTGATTTAGAAGGGCAAGGGGAAAACATTTTGTTCTGTGTAATTTCTTTCTTTTGATTGACATTCTGCAGAGCCCCAGCAGACGTTCACTTACCTTGTCAATAGATGCTATAAGATGGGAAAAGGTGAACAGCTGTCCAAAATTCCTGATAGGCCTTTCTGGCTATCAAGGTATTCAGTTACAGGCAGGTGTGTAGCCATGGGCAAGCCAGTGTATATGATCATGGCTTTGCAGAGTGCTGTGGCAAATTAGTAAGAGTCTCTTAACTAGTGCTCTCTGAGGCCCCAAAGAAAATCTAAACTAAAAAATACACTATTGAATATTATATTCATTTATTCATCCAATAACTCTTCACTGCTCACTATGAGTCAGGCTCTATGTTAAAGGTGAAGACATAGTAATAACCAGGTTTAGAGTCATCTGCAATCTTCTGGCAGGTAATAGTGGGAGGTGTATGAGTATCAGGCAACAGGCCAGAGTACTTAACAGAACAAGAAAGCTATAGCTGCGATTTAATTCCTTGTTGCATACCATTTTCCATCATGTTTTCAGTACCCCAGAGTTCACTAGACAGACAAGTGTGGCAGTCACTCTAGGCAGCACTAGAAATGTAGGTAAAGCATAGCATAGCGAAAAAACTGCATGAAGTTTGGATTACTGACAGGACTTTAGATGGATGGAGCGCATCAGGTACTTAGAGGTAAACCCAAGACTAGTACCTAGGAAGAAATCCCAAATAGGCAAAATGTACATAATTAGAAAAAGACAAGGAAGCAAGAACTAGAGGCACAGAAAGGTAAGAGGCATGCATGAAGACAATGAGCAAGGAGAATGCAGACAGAACTTAATGGAAAAGTTGTGACAGTCAAATTAGTTGGTGGGCATCAACAGTATGAAGACTGAACAACGGAAAGTCCAATCAGAGGCATGGTCTACATAGAACTCAAGTTCTGAGAGAACTGGCTGAAACAAAGCATATTTTTACCCTTGAAAGAACAGATACAATAGCTTTCTACAGATAGAACTTTACAAGGCTGGATCAAACCAAGGCCTAGTTACTGGCACAAAAATACAAAGCTAGTCATAACAACAATGAAGAAGTTAAGAGCTGTCTTAGCAAAACACACTAAGTCAGAATGAGACTGGCAGAGATATTGAACTGCTAAGCTAGCAGTCTCATGTTCCCAAAATACTTTTCAACTTAGGACGAGACAGAGACCAAAGCCTTGTTCAAGGCTGACCTGCCTCAGCTCTGTCCATGGGAAAGCTGTGTAAAGACAGAACTAAACATGCCATCACAGTCCTTACAACATTGACAGTATGAAGCAAGCCCATAGAGTTGCTAAGAAATAATGGAAGAGTGAATGTAGCCACGTGTGGTGGCTCACATCTGTAATTAATCCTAGTATTCTGTGAGGCTGAAGTAGGAGGCTCAACGTGAGTTCCAGGTCAGCCTGAGCAACACAGTGAAACTCTGCCTTAAAACAACAAGCAAACAAAATCCCAACCAAACAAGCAAACGGGGGAGGGGGAGGAGGAAGGGAGGGAAGGAGAGGAGAGGTCATATGAGAAGAATAGAAGAAAAAGAATGAAGTCCAGGGATCTCTCTACATGTTTTCTATCTACTACTACTTCACTAATCTAGAATACTTATCATAAAAACTTCTACAGCCCACAGGCATTACCCTCAAATTCATTCCTTTTTGTATTTATAGCTCATATTAAAAATACTAATTCCTCATCAGGTCACTGGTCCAGACTATGCCTCCAACTATATACAAACTGTCTTGTGGGAAAGCCAGATACTGTGGGGGTATTATGTTCCCCGAAATATTGTGCACACTAATAAACTTATCTGGGGTCAGAGAACAACAGAACAGCCACAATATTAAACATAGAGGATAGGCAGTGGTAGCACACACCTTTAATCCTAGCATTCCAGAGGCAGAAATTTGTCTGGATCTCTGTGAGTTCAAGACCACAAGGATACAGCCAAGTATGGTGACACATGCCTTTAATCCCAGAAAGTGAGCCTTTAATCCCAGGGAGTGATGACAGAAAGCAGAAAGGTATATAAGGCGTGAAGTCCAGAAACTAGAAACATTTGGCTGGTTAAGCTTTTAGGCTTTTGAGCAGCACAGTTCAGGTGAGAGTCATTCGGATGAGGACTCAGAGGCTTTCAGTCTGAGGAAACAGATCAGCTGAGGAATTGGCAAGGTGAGGTGGCTGTGGCTTGTTTTGCTTCTCTGATCTTCTAATGGTCACCCCAATACCTGGCTCCAGGTTTCTTTTTATTAATAAGAACCTCTAAGATTCATGCTACAAGATACTTTCAACAATTTTGCTTTATGTATCTCATTATGAATATAACATGAATTTAGGATAATAGGACTATTTTGCTAAAATGGACATTTTGCTACTTTTAGTTCCCATTCTGAACTACAAACTTACACAGTTTTAAGAGGTTTAAACAATGCTCAGTCCTATGTGTGTTCTTACTGTGCATAGGAAAATCTAAAGACCATTGAAGAGATAAACTACAAAAAATATTACGCAATAAACTAGCAACAGACCCAGCAAAGAAACCCAGATGGCCTCTGTTCCTTTCATGTTTTCAGTGTTGCTAAATCTGGTAGATAGAGATGCCTATCATTAGGAAACAAAATCCAGTTAAACACATTCATTTGTAATTCTTAACTCTTCCCACTGAGCTCATGCATAGCTCAATGGAAAATATTCTCTTTCCATCCTCACAGACAGTCCTTCATACTTGACAGAACTGATGGTCCAATGGAGGTCACCCAATTTAGATTATCCAACTCCAAAGCAAGAGAAGGCATCAAGAAACATCATCTGATTATGAGATTTTGCTGCTGAATAAAATTAATCAAATTCATCCCTCAGGCTCATCTGTGGTGTGACATACTCATTCCTCGATGTTAAAAATCTTGTAAGAAATTTCAACACAAGATGTGCTTGTGATGTTTACTCTCAGCACTTTTCTGATCTTCATCTGTTACTGTGACTAGTATTTGAGGGAATGGAATAAGCAGGAGGTTGCTCAACTTCTTATTGTTTATAGTCTTTTGTATTTATAGTATATTAAAGATATGAAGACAGAAATGCTCTTATTTGGGGAAATAATTTATATATAGAAGTAACTGAAAAGAGAGAACATGAAAATCTAATAATTAATAATTCATGAATAATTGAGTTGGTGAAACACGCAAATGTATTTCAATCACTTACTGATATTTTCTTTGCAATGAAGAATTTTGTTGAAAATTTCAATATATTCATAACAGCTAAACAAATGTGTATTGTACATCAGGTATTTGATCAACTTTTGTTACCTATAATGTATAGGATGTTCATTAAATATGACTTATTACCCTAATTAGTAACCACAGACCTTGAAGGAAAAAAATAAAATTTACCTAAGAAGCCCACATTTTCTTTATCTTGCAGTAAATTCTGTTGAGTAAGTAAATGAATCTTTTTTTTTCTCCAGAATCAGAGATAAGAATCATTACAATTTGTATTCTAAGAAAATGGCAAATTTACAAGGGAGAAATATGACAGACATTATTTCATATAGGTAATGAAGGTAAAGTTTATTAGTGACGAGTCACACTGATACTATGCACCATGGATATGATGTGATGAGAATGATCCTCTATCTTTCTGTTCCTCCTCTCAGAAAAAGACTACTTGATTACCTGCATGCACAAAATTGGGTCCTGTCAACATTCTATCTTGGGTGGTGGAACAGTTTGAAAGGCTCCACTCAACCTTCCCTACCCCTGAGGATTTATAAGCAGTGAACAGTTGCTGGGGGAAAACTTAGAAGGTTCTCCTCTCCCTGAGGAGCTACTGGCAGTTTATTGTTGCTGGGGGAGGGGAAGATTTTTTGGTTGGTATAACCAGTGGTAAATTGACCATGCTCCTGTAAATAACCCCTCATTCATGCTCACGTAAGCAACTAATTAAATTCTTTGGGTCACTTAATCAAACAAAAGTGCAATGGTATTGATAAAAAAAAAAAACAAACAAAAAAACCTCTTAACAGCTAATCATAAAAAAGTAGACAAATTCTAATTATAGGATATTCTACAAATCCTAAAAACTATCAATATCATTAAAATGAGGAAAAACCTGGAAAACTACTATAATCAAGAGAAGTCATGGGGATAGTGAGGTTGCTCAGTGGTTAGGAACCCTGGCTGCTCTTCCAGAAGATGTGGGTTCATTTCCCAGCAACCATAACCATCTATAACTCCAATCTCTAGGGATGTAACTCCCTCTTCTGGCTCCCGTGTTGCACAAACATACATGTGAGCAAAACACCAATATACACAAGATAAATAAATTAAAAAAATAATGTATAAAAAAGAGAATCCATAGCTAGGGAGTGGTGGTGCATACCTTTAATCTCAGCACTTGGGAGGTGGGGGAAAGTGGATCTCTGAGTTTGAGGACAGCCTGGTCTACAGAACAAGTTCCAGAACCACCACACAGAGAAATACTATCTTAAAAAAACAAAAAATCCATGGCGGCTAAGTATGATGTTATCTTAGATAGGATTATTAACAGAAAAGGCATATTAGGGACCAAGGAACTTGAATAAATTATGAAGTTTAGTTACTACTAATACATCAGTTTTAGGTAGGCATGGTAGTGCATGACAGTAATCCCGGAACATCTGTGAAAGAGGAAGGAAGATTGCTAGACGTCCAAGGCCTAACAGGCTTAATCAGTGATCCTGCCCAGTCAGAGCTACCCTAATGAGACCTTGTTTGTTTGTTTTTAACTTTTTAAAGAAAAAAGAGATTGTTCAGTGCATAGAATGCCAGGCAGAAGTTGAGTTCAGATACCCCAGATCCTACAATAAATGCTAGGTGGTCATAGCAGCTCACCTGTAATATCAGAGCTCAGAAGGTGGAGAAAAAGGTTCCTCAAGCAAGCAGGCTAGCCACACTAGTCACATCATGGAGCTCTAGGTTCAACTGAGAGACCCCCAACTCTGCAACTGAGTAAAACTGTTGACATCAACCTCAGACTTCCACACATACATGTACACATGTGCATGTTCACAAGTGTGCATGCATGCATACACACACACAAAGCATATACACCGTACACACATAAAAACTTGTTAAAAAACCAAAAACGATTTAATATTGGCTCATTAATTACAAAACATGTACGTTAATCTAGTAAAATGTTAATAACAAGGGAAACTAGGTGTGGTATATATATATATATATATATATATATATATATATATATATATATGAAACTATAACACCTTTGCAAATTTACAATTATATAAAGTAAGTGTACCAATAAAAATTAAAACAAAATTTAAAAATTAGTACTAGATTCTTCCATATAATAAACATATACAATTAGATACTGGCCAGCAACACTGACAAAGTAACTATATAAAATGTAAATATTCACTACCTACCTTTTGTAGTATTTCTCTCAAATTCAAGAAGTCTAAGACCTCATTAGCTACAACAAATTAGTAAATTTATGCAGTAAAAATTCCTATTTTTATCTATTTCCTTTATTATGACAGATATACTAGCTTCCATTGTTTGAAATGTATCTAAACACAGTGAGGTTTATTACTCCCTATTTAATGAATTAAACAGGAATCTAAAATTACTAATAAAAAAATAAATGTTACCTTCAATGAAAAGTTAATTGCTTACTTCCTGTAAGCTTTTTCTTCCTGAACAGTCTTTCTGGGAAGCACTTTAAGTGAACATTAGGAATCAAAGCATGAATTATGGATAGGGTGAATAGGAAGGAAGAGAGGATGGACTTACAGAGACAATGTTCCTATGGCACATCTGACCCTGGTCAACAGTCCTTAAGCAAATATGAATCTCACCCCCCTCATTCTTTGCTCCCTGTAAATCTGATAATTACTATGAATGAACCTTCTTTATAGTATGTGCCATATATTGTTTTGTTTACAACAGCCTCAAGTTTATATGAAGTAATGATATTTTTCAAATCCTGATAACCTGGTTAATATATCAAATGCTAGCCCAGTAGTGGTGGTGCACTCCTTTAATCCCAGCCCTTGGGAGGGAGAGACAGGTGGATCTCTGAGTCGGAGGCTAGCCTGGTCTACAAATGAGTTCCAGGACAGCCAGGGCTACACAGAGAAACCCTATCTGAAAAGCTAAAAAAAAAAAAAAAAAAAAAAAAAAAAAAAAAAAAAAAAAGAAACCAAACATATTGCAAAATGCACATTTTCAGGTTGGAAGTATCTCTCTCCTCCCACCAAAGGCATTAATTAGCAAAACAAGCAAAACTTTCGTGCTGCATCTATTAAAAAAAAAAACACAGTAGAAAGGCACAAATATTAAAATCATTTTAGTGAGTTCTTCTCAATCAAAAAGACTCTAGGTTACAAATCTATCCAAATCTTTTCACAGAATCATACTTACCAGTCAACTAAATTCTAATAACACAGGCAAACAGAAAAGGCTTGGAAGGTGGTGCATCAATGTGGACAACTGCCAGTAACAAGTACAAATGCAAAACTACATAAACTTCCCACATAGGAGCCCCAGAATAGTCACTAAAATATCAATTTCCATTTCAAAACTATTCATCATCAGAGCAAGCTTCACAATTAGAAAAAAAGTTGGTTATTATTTTACATGTATAAGTGTTTTGTCTGAATGTGTGTATGTGCTCCACATGTGTGCTTGGTGTGTATAGGGACCTAGAATTAGGTTACAGATGGTTCTGAGCCACCATGTGGGTACTGGAAATTGAACCCAGCTCCTCTAGAAGAGCAGCCAGTGCTCTCAACTGCTGAGCCATCTCTCCAGGCCCTATACCTCACAATTTAAGTAAACATTTTAAATATACTAAGTACATATAACCACTTCCTAATTAAAGGAGATAGTAAAAAGCAATGTATAAGTAAGTTCTCAGCAAAACAGATATTGCTTGGAACCTCTTTATGCAACAGGTTGTTAAGCTATGCTTAGTGACTTGATTCTACAGAATACGGTATGGAAATAGAAAAAAATAGTATCTTTTCAGTAGATAAATCTCACAAATACTATTCTACATAGGTGATTTAAAGGCAACATTGTGTTGGTTTACTTTTGTTAACTTGACATAAAAGAGAGCACTGAGGAAGTTAAATTGAGGAATTGCCTCCCCCAGACTGGCCTGTAGGCATGTCTGTGGAACATTCTCTTGATTGCTGATTAGGTGGGAGGGTCCAGCCCACTGTGGGAGGTGCCACCCTGGGGCAAGAGATAGCTGATTAAGTAATCAAGATGAGTAGACCACGAGCATTCCTCCATGGTCTCTGATTTGTTTGGCTCCTGCTAAGTTCCTACTGTGGTTTCACCTTAACTTACAACTGTGATGTGGAAGTGTAAACCAAATAAACACTTTCCAACCTCAAACTAGTTTTGGTCAGTGTTTTATCATGGCACCACGAAAGAAATTGGGACAAACACCAACAGTGATAAGTCATGCTGGTGATGTGTACCCTTAATTTGTTATATAAATGATGCTTTACTGCCTCTCCAAGCTCAATAAGCCCTATTTAATCATCAAATTAAAAAAAAAATCAGGCTGGGCAGTGGTGACACATGCCTTTAATCCCAGCACTCGGGAGGCACAGATCACAGATGGATCTCTGTGAGTTCTAGGTCAGCCTGGTCTACAGAGCTAGTTCCAGGATAGCCAGGACTGTTAACATAGAGAAATCCTGTCTCAGAAAAAAAACAGACAGATTCTGATCAAGAAATATTATACAAAATGTCAATGTACTTCATAGAATTGTCAATTTCATCAAAATGAAACAAAATCTGAGAAACTGTCACAACAAAAAGTCTAAAGAGAGATGATCACTAAATTATTCTGGGATGCAAAGACAAAAAATAACATTAAAGGAAAACTGAGGAAATGTAAACCAATATGGTCTTTATTTTAAAGTAATACCTCAAGATTCGTTCATTTAGTGTAATGTGTATAATATTAATACTGGTTGTAGGATATATGGGAATTCTCTGAACTATTCCTAACTTTTCATCTCTTCAAACCCAGAATGTACTTTATAGCTTCACTTTTGGATGGTTCAGCAATTAAAAGCCCTTATTCTTGCAGAGGACCTGACTTTGATTCCCAGCACCTACATGGAAGTTCACAACCATCCATAATTCTAGTTCTACGGGATTCAATGCCCTCTTCTGAACTCCAAGGTCATCAGGCATGTGTGTGGTACACAAACATACATGCAAGCAAAACACTTATACAGTTAAAATTAAATAAATAAATAAATAAATAAATAAATAAATAAATAAATAAATAAATAAATAAGCAAATGTTCTAAAATCTTTTCTTAGTTATCTTTTCCCCCTATTCTAATCAGAATGACAATCAGCGAGGACTGGATGCCTGCAATGAGAGAAAAAAAGCACTACAATTAATTTTCTTTGGGTCACCTAACAGCATCCAGGTAAAATGGTTTTGTCAAAATTGTGCCCTTGAGTCAAACATGAAGCAAATTTAGAATTAATGACAAAATTGGGGATGAGTGACCTTTAACAACACAGCTAATCCATCAGCTTGATGATGTGGTACAGTTCTGGTGTCTCAACACAGCCGAAAATATACACATGAAAACAGTGTTGATGTTTCATGATACTTGAATTTAAAAAGAAGCCTAATGAAACCACAATACAATAAGCTTTAGCAAACAAACAAAAAGACATATCACTTGTGTTGATAAACAAAAAATTTAAAGCCAAATCCTCCAATACTTACTAAAAATCATGGACACTGTTAGTTTTACAATCACTTTCTGGGTTTAACAAGATAAAAGTTAGACTATAGAGGGAATCACAATGGAAAACACTTTTTTTAAAACATCTAGGTTTGTGTTGAGTAGGCAGACCTTGCTTACATTTCAGATTACGACTGACAACATCTACTCATTTAATCTCCAATATGCTCACAGGAGCTGGGGCCTTCTGAATAGGTTATAAAAGTGGATCCTTAATGAAAGGTAAATAACAACCCAGCCACAAACCCTTTAATCTACAATTGTGTCCTGACTGTAAGATAATACAATAGTAGCACAAAGCTTGTGGAAATAACCAACCAATATCTGATTTGACTAAAGGTCCACTCCATGAGATGGAACCCATACCTGACACTGCTTGTGTGACGAAGAAGGTGAAATTAAATAACCCAGGGATCTAGGGGAAAACCAAATACTAGTGGTCTACTAAAAGAACATATCAATGACTCCTAATGACATTCTGCTATACTCATAGATCAGTGTCTTGCTCAGCCATCATCAGAGAAGCTTCCTTCTGCAGCAGATGGGAAAAAATACAGAGACCCTCAGCCAGACATTATGCAAAGAGTAAAGAGACCTTGGGACACACAGCTCTAAATGGGCTGTCTCCATCAAATTCCTCCCTCAGGGGCTCAGGGAACCCTATGGAAGAGAAGGCAGAAAAAGTTTAAGAGGCAGAAGGGATGGAGGACACCAAGAAAACAAGGTTCTCAACATGAGCAATGCACATATGAACTCATAGAAACTGAGGCAGCATACACAGGGCCTCCATGGGTCTGCAGCAATGGGGTCCTAGTGCTGAAAGAAGTGAACACATGCCCCATCCCTAACCCAGAAGTTATCTATGTCCAATTGATAACTATTTGCAAATGAAAATTTAATTTTCTCCAAGGGATTCTCACTGAGGAAACAAACCACTCTTAAGGGCAGGCTATATGCTGAGCAGTAGATGGCTAACAGAAAATGACCTCAATGGCATCATTGGAGGTTCCTTGTCTTACAATGTCATGTCAGAACTTTTTAAAAAATCTTATTTTTAATTTTAATTTTATTTATATAATATTTTCCCCTCTCTTTGTATCCTACAAGTCCTTTTCCTATATGTCTTAGTTGGGGTTTTTATTGCTGTAAAGAGACACCATGACCATGGCAACTCATAAGAAAAACATTTAATTGAGGGGGCTCACTTACAGTTTCAAAGGCTCAGTCCATTATCATCATGGTGGGGAGTATGGTGGCATGCAGGCAGACATGGTGCTGGAGGAGCAGCTGAGTATACTACATCTTGCAGGCAACAGGAAGTCAACTGAGACACTGGGCCTTTATGCTGAGCATAGGAAATCTCAAAGCCCGCTCCCGCAGTGACACACTTCCTCTAACAAGGCCATACCCACTCCAACAAAGCCATGCCTCCTAACAGTGCCACTCCCTATGAGATTATGAGGGCTAATTACATTCAAATTATCACATTCCACTCCCTGGCCCCCATAAGCTTGTAACAATGTCACAATGCATAATGCATTTAGTCCAACTTCAAAATTTCCCATAGTCTATCACAGTCACAACAATGTTTTAAAGTCTAAAGTTGAAAGTCTCTTCTGAGATTCATGCAATCTTTTTTTTTCCATTTTTTTCTTTTTTTATGCAATCTTTTAACTATAATCCCCTGTAAAATAAAAATTCCAACACACAATGGCACAGAATATACATTACCATCCCAAAATGTAGGGAAGGGAGCATAGTGAGAAAATACTGGACCAAAGCAAGACTGAAAACCACCTGGGCAAACTCCAAATTCTGTATCTCCCTGGCTGATGACAAAACACTCTTCAGATCTCCAATTCCTTTCAGCTTTGTTGACTGAAACATACTTCTTTCTCTTGGGCTGGTTCCACTCCCTGTTAGCAACTGCCTTCAGCAGGTATCCCACAACTCTGGCATCTCCAACATCTTGGGGTCTCCAAGGCAATCCAGGCTTCAAATTCACAGCTTCATGCAATGGCCTCTCTACTAGGCCTCCATTCAGGGACACCCCTGACACATGCCTCAGTAGCTTTCTTTAGATAAGGAAACAAATTCCATAACCCATTTTTTTCTATCCTTAACTCTAAAGCCATGTGGCTGAAGCTGCCAAGTTCTGCTGCTTGCTAGGGCTGGAAAATGGCCCCCTCGTTCAATTATATCTTCAGCAGCTTTCTGTCCTTCACTGCCTAAACTTGGCTGTCTTGAAACTTGCTCTGTAGACCAGGCTGGCCTCAAACTCAGAGATCTGCCAGCCTCTGCCTTCCCAGTGCTGGGATTAAAGGTGTGCCCCACCATACCTGGCTCTTAATTTTTCTTTAGTTCCTTTTCACAAGTTGGAAACTTAGCTGGGTGGGATAGCCCATAGGTCACCACTTCCTTTATTCCATTTCTTAATCCATTTATCTCCTTGAACACAGGACTTAGCCCCATTCCACTTCCTGGCACTCTTATGTCCTCAAAATTTACATTTTGTAATCTATCCTGCTCAGCTAGTTCCTTTTCATTATATATCTTTATAAGCATGAATACTAGTAACCACAGGACAGAGTTTATACTAGGTGATTTTGAGATTTTTTTTTCTTCCAATGGAGTTAATCCAAAACTCTTCACTTTAGCCTCAGGCAGACTCTTTGGACCTTTCTTCACCAAAATATCACAAGAATGATCTCTAGGCAACATACTAAAATTCTTCTCCTCTGAAACCTCTTGAGTTAGCCCCCAACAGTTCAAATAACTCTTAGCACCTCTGTCTTCCATGCTCCTACCAGTATGGCCCATTAAGCAGTGCTTAAAGCATTCCACTAATTTCATAACCCAAAGTACGAAAGTCCAAATTCCTCTAAACATAAACATGGTCAGGCCTATCACAGCAATACCCCAGTAACTAGTACCAACTTCTGTCTTAAGAGTTTTTATTACTGTGAAAAGACACCATGACCATGCCAACTCTTATAAGGAAAACATTTAATTGAGGGGGCTTGTTTACAGTTTCATAGGTTCTGTCCATTATCATCATGGCAGATAGCATGGTGGCATGCAGGCAGATGTGGTGCTGGAGGAGTAGCTGAGCATACAACATTTTGCAGGTAACAGGAAGTCAACTGAGACACTGAGTAGCATCCTGAGCATAGGAAACCTCAAAGCCTGCCCCCAGAGTGACATACTTCCTCCAAGAAGGTCATACCCACTCCAACAAAGCCATTACCTCCTAGTAATGCCTCTCCCTATGAGATTATGGGGGTCAATTACATTCGGACTACCACAGTATATATTGCCTTTCAGTTTTGTGTTTTTATGGGATTACTGAGTGTGCTAAAAAGTGGGTCTCTGTGTCTGTTTTTTTCTGCCTTTTCTTGGGTTCATTTCCTTTTGTTTCTTTTGTCCTCTTCTGATGTGTTAATTTTTATCTTATATTTTATTTTATTATTACCCCTTAGAAGCCTGTTTGTTTTCTAATGAGAGATAGCAATGGAGTTGATGTGGATAGGAAGGGAGATGGGGAGGAACTGGGAGGAGTAGAGGGAGGGGAAACCATAATCAGGGTATATTATGTGTGAGGGTAAAAAAAGCTATTTTCAATAAAAAGGGGGAAAGTCTATGTTCCCATACTGAAAAAAATGGATCCTTTGTTAATTGGACCAGAGGCCAAAGAGATTAGCATCCCACTCTTTTTGTTGTCATGTAAAGACAGTATTTGCTCTTATTAGGCACCAGATCTACCAGATCCCTGATCCTGGACTTTCCAGGCTCTAAAAAAAGAGAGAAGTAAACTACTGTTATTTGAGCCACCTAATCTGTAGCCCGAATCTTACAAGGTCTTATTAATAAAAACTAACCTGGAGCCAGTTATTGGGGTGAATGCTGGAAGATCAGAGAAACAGAACAGGCCACAGCTAACCTCTCCTCACCAATTCCTCAGCTGATCCTGTTTCCTCAGACTGGAAGCCTCTTAGTCCTCATGCAGAATGAATCTCAGCTGAACTGCTGCTAAAAGCCTAAAAGCTTAACCAGATCAAGTTCCTCGTCCTCATGCCTTAAATACCTTTCTGCTTCCTGCCATCACTTCCTGGGATTAAAGGCGTGTGTCACCATGCCTGGCTGTTTCCAGTGTGGCTTTGAACTCACAGAGATCGGGATGGATCTCTGCCTCCAGAATGCTAGAATTAAAGGCATGTGTGCCACCAATTTTTTGGCCTCTATGTTTATCTAGTGGCTGTTCTGTTCTCTGATCCCAGATAAGTTTATTAGTGTTCACAATATTTTGGGGAACACAATATCACCACACTAATCTGTCATTCTGTAACATGGAAAAGCTGTTGGAAAACATATTGCCAGGCCTAATTCCCAGTTTCTGATACAGTAGGTCTAAACCAGATGCCTGAGAGTCAAATTTCCAATGCCTTTAGGTGATGACACAACTTCTGTCTTCTCTAAACATTCCAACCTTTTTAAACAAATATGATCAAATGTAAGGACTTAAATTTTAAGGTCCAAACCAAATTTATGTGATTTGAGGATTTTTCTGTTCTTTTTCTTTTACAGCAAGTGATTTTTGAAGTCTTACTCCAGTTCTGAACACTGTACTCAAAACTGGCATTAGGAGTGTAGTGAATAAATAAAAGCATGTATCCTTTTAAATTTTGCTGTAGGATGGGAGACAGCTAACGACTAGTTCTATATGATTCATTATTAAAATTATAACTGCTGGAACAACTATGTAAGAGAATTACAAGGTACCTCCAAAGTCTGCGAGACTGGGTAGTCTGACCTCATATATGGTCAGAGATGACTTCCTTAAGGAAGTAGAGTTTAGTTCTGAAAGAGTAGAAATAGGGTTCTGAGGCAAAGCATTCCATATAGCATCAGTTGCCAGTATGGTGAAAATGAAATGCAGTAAGGGAGTACAGCCCAAGGGAAGAATGTCATGAATACAGTATAGAAAAGGAAGATGTCACACAGGTAGGCAGGGCCTAACAGGCACACTGTAGATATAAAGGAAACCACTAAATATTCTTGGAATAACTTAATGTGTATCCTAAGATTCATCAACCTAGTTGCTTTGCAAAGACAGATTGTAAGCTGAATTTAGTAATGGATGGATAAGACAGAATGAGAAGAGAAAAGATTCAAGACTGACTTCCATGCTGTTATAAAATGCTGAAAATTGATCATTAGCCTTTTCCAGACTGACTTGACCTTTGCCCTATGAAACAGCATGAGGCCAAAAATGGATTTTATTTGTCCTTAGGAAAAGACTGGGCTTATAAAAATCTTAAACAGTACGATGTTGGATCAAATGCCTGCCCCCCCTCCCAGAATGGAAAATCTTTTTGAGAACATTATATTTAAGCTCAAAGTTAACCTATTGTCTCTTCACAGTCATGGAAGCAAAAACTGACAGTAATTCATCTTGTTCCACTGTCTCTGAAGTACCTTATTTTTAGATTTCTAATGGCATTTATGACTTTTTGTCATGTATTTTCATTATACAACTATATATCTTTTCTCTCTACACTCTTAAGTTCCATAATGAAACTTTATGGTTCAACAAAAATAAGAAAACCTAAAGCTATGTACTTCAACATAGATGTGTTGGAGCTACAAATGGCATTTAAAAGAACAGGCAGAAAATTATGTCCTGTGGTGATACTGTGTTCCCCAATATATTGTGCATCCTAATAAACTTATCTGGGGTCAGAGAACAGAACAGCCACTAGATATAGAGGCCAGAAAATGGTGGCACACACGCCTTTAATCTTAGCATTCCAAAGGCAGAGATCCGTCTGGATTTCTGTGAGTTCAAGGCCACAATGGAAACAGCCAGGAATGGTGACTCACGCCTTTAATCCCAGGACATGATGGCAGAAAGCAAAAAGGTATATAAGGAGTGAGGACCAGGAACTAGAGCCTGGTTAAGCTTTTAGGCTTTTGAGCAGCACAGTTCAGCTGAGATCCATTCGGATGAGGACTCAGAGGCTTCCAGTCTGAGGAAACAGGATCAGCTGAGGAATTGCCGGAATTGGCAAGGTGAGGAAGCTGTGGCCTGTTCTACTTCTCTGATCTTCCAGCTTTAATCCAATACCTGGCACTGGGTTTGTTTTTATTAATAAGACCTTTTAAGATTTATGCAACAATGTCTCATTAAACAAATGTTTTCAGTACAGAAGGAATAAAGTGCTTGTTTATTACATTCAGATTTAAAGGCGCACGCAAATATAATTTAAAAAAATAGTAGGGACTGGAGGGAGAGATGGCTCAGAGGCTAAGTGTTCTTGCAGAGGACCTGTGCTCAGTGGGGATCAGATGCCCTCTTCTGGACTCTTGAAGCACCTGCACACTCACATGTGCACATTCCCACAGACAACACACATACATATACACACATAATTAAAAATAAAAATAAATCTTAACAAATGCTAAAAATATTGCCTTCTGTAATTAGAAGGACTACTAAGCAAGAAAAGGTTGGAGAATTAAAGGCAAGGATGGAAATATTTCCACTGCTTTGTGTCACCAAATCCTTAAAAGTGCACTGGCAATGACAGACTAACATCAACTAGAATTCTGTAGCAGATTTTGAGCATAAATAATTTCTACACTTACAAGAAAACCTACACTCCAATAGTCTGAATCATGTGCTAGGCCAAGATCTTAATTATTCTCTTTTAGGGGGATAATCTTATCATCTATTAAAGCACCAAGGGGAAAAAAAAGAAACTCAGTCCAAAATCTTATATAAATACCTCAGCTTTGATCCTCACATTATAACTCACTAATATACCATTCATTAGTTAAAGCCTTTTTGTACTGCTTGCTATGAGTGAACCTGTGGCATAGTCAGGCCTTTGTACTAACTAAACACTTTCAGATGAGATCTAAAATTCTGGACTGTTAAAACTAATCCTGCTGGGGTTGGGGATTTAGCTCTGTGGTAGAGCGCTTGCAAGGCCCTGGGTTCAGTCCTCAGCTCCAGAAAAAAAAAAAAAAAACAACAACAACCTAATCCTGCTTTGTGGTCTAACAAACCTCAACAATTGCTTGCTCACTAGACTCAATTTTGTCAAATGACACTTTCCTTAAGATAGGGTCTCACTGTGGCTCAGGCTGGCCAGAAACTCACTACAAAACCCAAGCTGGCTTAAAACTCATGGAGTTTGCCCTGCCTTGGCCTACCAATGGCTAGGATTAAAGGAAGGTGCTACCACACCAGCTCAAATGATACTTTATCAAGAGGTCTTCTTTTGCCACTCTATGATTAACTCCAGACAGGTATTTCTATCTTCATTCTCTGTTTTAGTTTCCCTTTGTCATTCATTACTAATAATTTCACATGACATTATGTATCACTTTCATATCATACACATTATAATTCCTGTTGTCTAGAACCTCAAAACCAAATGTTGAAGAAAGCAGAAAGAGCCTACTTAGTCTAGAACCCAAGACAGCCTCATGGTTTAAGAGGCTGACAACTTGCCCTTACTATGTTCTTACATAACAGAGAAATGAACACTTTTTCAGGCCACTAATTTAGAATTCTTTGCAACATCATCTTAGCCTTTTAAAAACTGATATCTTCTCTTACATTAGAATGTAAGTTAAATGAGGGCAGACTTCTGTCTGATTTGCTCACCAATGCATTTCTAGCAAGTAGAAGACAATATATGGCCTATGGTAGGAAACTCCACGAATATGTGTGAGCTGCTTAAACATAAAACTTTTTTATCATAACCACATCAACAAATCACATTCATTACATCAAGAAGTTGAGTTCACAAAAATCCAAATTGTATGCAGGTGAGGTGGCACACACCTGCAATCCTAGCATGTGGGAGACTAAGACAGAAGGAGTGCACGTTTGAGGCCAACCTGGGCTACACAGTGAGACCCTGTCAAAAACAAACAGATCCTGATTGCTCCCAAGATGGTGCTACCAAAATTGGTGTATCTCACTGACTGCTCTATCCATTTTAATGTCATAATTTGTGTATCTCACTGACTGCCCTATCCATTTTAATGTCATAATTTGTGTATCTCACTGACTGCCCTATCCATTTTAATGTCATCTCCTTAGACTTTTCCTAGACATCCTATCACAAACAGATCCTAAAGCCAGGCATGGTGGTGCATACCTTTAATCCCAGCACTTGGAGGGCAAAGGCAGATTTCTTTGAGTTTGAGGGCAGCCTGGTCTACGTTGTGAGTTCCAGGACAGCCAGCACTATGTAGAGAGACCCTGTATCAAAAAAAAAAAAAAAAAAAAAGGAAAAGAAAAAGAAACCCAGATCCTAGGAGCTAAGGAGATGATACAGCAGCAAAGAGCTTGCCATTTAAGTTTGGGGAACTGAGATGAGCTAGAAATCATATGAAAGCTGTGTGGGCATAGGAATCTGAGGATGGTGAAGACAGATTCAGGGGATTCCTGGACCAAGCTGGTTAGCTAAACTAAATGAACAGACAAACTATGGATTCAAGTGAGTGACTGTCTCAATATACAAAGGTAGAAGAGTAATCAAGGAACATACCTGATGTCAAACTCAGACCTGTCCACATGTGTTCAGACCTGTCCACATGTGTTCGTGTGTGTTCGTGTGTGTGTGTGTGTGTGTGTGTGTGTGTGCGCGTGCGCGCGTGTGCGCACCTTCCTTTCCAGTACTATTTTTAGTAGCTAATAAGTACATAGGATTTTCATGATTCTTTTTGTTTGTTGCCTTTGGCCTTGTGGGTACTGGGGTTAAAGGCGTATATTACCACACCCAGCTTTTTTATGATTTTTATTGACATGATTGACAGATTTCACTAACATGTCAAACACAGGATCATATGGGTATGTATAATATACTTAGGCAATTGGCCTCCCTCAACCTCAAACACAGGATAATGCGCCTCTGTTTTTTCACATCAAGGTTTTATCTCATCACCTTGCTTGTAGATTGCTTGTAGATTATGTAATCTGAGGTGATCTTCTAGAACTTGGCAACAGCCAAGTTGGACATTCTGGAACAATCTGAGAACACACATTGACATGGACTTAAATTATGGGGTTTTTTTTGAGGTCTCACTATGTAGCCTTGGCTGGCCTGAGGCTTGCTATGCAGACAAGGCTTGCCTATGAATCACAAAGATCTGCCTGCCTCTGAGTGCTGGGATTAAAGACATGTGCTACCACACCTGATAAATATTGGAATTTTTAAATTATGGTATTTCCTTCTGTATCTTGTTGGTAGTAGTGGATATAACAATGTACATGTGGGATAAAACTGCCCATTACATGCACAAGCACACACACAAATCAAACAGAAATCTGAGCATGACTGGGAGATGGTATCAATGTCAAAATCTTGATTATGACCTTATACCAGCTTTGCAAACTAACACTGAGAAAAACTAGACAAAAGGTGCACAGCATCTCTACACTTGTTTTTATGATTTTATGTGTATATATAGTTACTTTGATATAAATTTACATTCATTCAAATACTGTTTCAATTTAGAAACTTTATAATGTTACAGAATTCAGTTGCTTATTTTCCTGAAGAGGAAAGGAAGTGAATGGAAATGAAAGAAAGAAAAAGCGCACTACATTGGAATCTTCATCGGGGAAAGAATACAGAAAAACAAAAACAAACAAACAAACCAAAAAACATTGCATAGGCTGGTGAGATGGCTCAGTGGGTAAAGGCACTTGTCATCAAGACTGAGTTTCACCCTGGACCCACATAGTGCAAGGAGAGAGAACCAATTTTAGCAAGTCGTGTTCTGATATCCACAGGTGTAATATGTTCGGTGCACATACACACGATGCAATAAAATTTAAAACACTGAAATCTTTGTAAACAAATCATATGCTAAATTTACTTCACAATCTCCAAGAGTAAAGAGTTATTATGAAGTGAGTTTAACCTGTGCATTTAAAAGACCTGAAAAAATGAGATTCTGTTTGTATTCATTTGTGTGTGTGTGTGCTTATGCGTGTAATAGGCAGTTTTATCCCTCATGTAGGTTGTTGTATCCAATATTATGGGCAAGATATATAATGAAACATAAAGTAAGTTGCCAAACTTCAAAATTTTTATGAAAGAAAAATGGGCACTGGGGAGATGTCTCAGTCAGTAAAGTGCTTGACATGTAAGCATGAGGACCTGAATCAGATCCCTAGCATCAAAGTAAAAAGGTAGATGCAGCACCCCATTAATGTAACCCCAGCACTAGAGGGGCAGAGAAAAGCAAGTCCCTAGAACTTACTGGAAAGCCAATCTAGCCAAAACGGTGAGTTCCAAGTTCAGTGAGAGACCCTGTCTCAGAAAATAAGGTAGGGAGCAATGACATCAACTTCTGGCCTCCACACTCACGCACACACAAGTACACCAGCTTTCTAATTTTGGTACAGGGAGAGACTGCTTGAACAAAATACATATAGCACTAACCATAAAGAAAACACGGTGCTGTAGAGGTGGCTCATCATTAACAGCACTTGCTCCTCTTCCAGAAGACAGGAGTTTGATTCGCAGCACCTACATCAGGCAGCCTACAACTGCCTGTAATTTTAACTTGAAGGGATCTAAAGGCCGTCTTCTGGTCTCTGAGGGCACCCACAAACATAGACACACATACACACAGAGGGAGAGAGAGAAAGATGGCAGAGGAGCCTGAAACCATGCTGTAGCTCCCCTTTTCAGAAGCTTTGATTGGTAGCAAAGACTTTTCAGAAAGCAGCCACTCTAGATTCCCATCCCACCCCCAAAGGTCTCATCTTCAGCTGCAGCCTCTCTGGGGCCAAAGGAACCTTCTAGCAATACCAAGGGGAAAACTGACATCCTGCTAAAGACTGTGAGAGATAGCCCTATATAAAAACATAGGAATGAGCTATAAAGCAAAAGCAAAACATCCAAAGACTCATTGACTCCATCAAAAAAGTTTCTGAAATTTGTGGACAGTTGTTTATTTATGTGAAGCAATCCTTTCCCCTTCCCCAGACCAGGAAATTGGAATCCTCATGAGTGTTTTGACAGTAGTGGTAAAGTGGCTCAACATCACTGCAAATCTTAGCCATGGGAATAAACAACAGAGATAATTTGCTACAATTTGCTATTTTCAGAGAAAAAAAAGTCTAAAAAAATTGATACTGGGACAAGAGAGTTAATGGATATCAACTACTCAGCATGTATCTACTATGTGGACTCACAAAAATGAGATTTATGTTGATACAATACAACCTAAAAGGTTGATATGAGTATGCCTATTGCTCCTGTCCATTATAGTTGTTTCAGATCTTCCTTCAGGGTTAGAAAAGAGATCAAAACTATAAATTTCTTCATTACCAACCAGTTCTCAAAAAAGCAGGAAATAAATAAATGTTTTTCTTTTAAGAAAAGAAACCCCCAAAATTTTACATTAAAATTAGAAACTCAGGCTGGGGAGACACCTCAGGGGGTAAGAGCACCTACTTGGTCAGCAAACAAGAAGAACTAAGCTGAAATCCCCAGCATCTACACAAAAAAGCTAAGTGTGACCATGCACACTTGTAACTGAATCATGTTTGGGGGAGGAGACAGGAGGATTGCTAGGGCCTGCTGGCAGCCAGCCTAGCTTCAGGTTCAAGGAGATCAGATACACAGCACAAGATCAGGAGTTCAAAGCTAGCCTGAGCTACATGAAGTACCATCTAAAAACATAGAGACAAATGTGGTGATACACACCTATAATCCCAGCATTCTAGGCGTAGAAGAAAGGAGATCACCTCTGTCTCTGCACATGTGCAGAGGTGGTCTGTCTGTCTGTCTCTGTCTCTCTCTCATACATACACACACATACACACACACACACACACACACACACACACACACACGCACACGAAACTCACAGTAGTACATAACTGCCATCAGTGCTAGAGAGTCTGAGGCAGAAGGATCATTCATGGTTTGATATAAGCCTGAGTAACATAAGCAAGATACTTTATCCCTCTACCCCCCCCCAAAAAAAAAGAACAGAGACAAAAAAGAATAAAAAATTTTACAAAAGATTGGCAGGTGGTGGTGGTGGCAAGATGACTCAGAAAAAGTGCTTGCCATCAAACCTCAGAATCTGAGTCTGATCCTCAGAACTCATGTGGTGAAATAACTGACTCCCAGAAGTTGTCCTCTTGTGGTGATATTGTGTTCCCCAAAATATTGTGCACCCTAGTAAACTTATCTGGGTCAGAGAACAGAACAGCCACTAGATATAGAGGCCAGAAAATGGTGGCACACATGCCTTTAATCCTATCACTCAGGAGGCAGAGATCCATGCAGATCTCTGTGAGTTTAAAGCCACACTGGAAACAGCCAGGCATGGTGACTCACGCCTTTAATCGCAGGAAGTGATGGCAGAAAGCAAAAAGGTATATAAGGAGTGAGGACCAGGAACTAGAGCCTGGTTAAGCTTTTAGGCTTCTGAGCACACTTCATCTGAGATTCATTTGGATGAGGACTCAGAGGCTTCCAGTCTGAGGAAACAGGATCAGCTGAGGAATTGGCAAGGTGAGGTGGCTGTGGCTTGTTCTGCTTCTCTGATCTTCCAGCTTTAACCCAATACCTGGCATTGGGTTTGTTTTTATTAATAAGACCATTTAAGATTCATGCTACATCCTCTGACCTCCACACCTGTGCTGTGGCAATCCTTTACCCATATTCACTCACAAAAGAAATAAACAAATGTAAAAGCAAATAGAACCTTGCCATGATAGTTCTTCATTGTCAACTTGACTGGATTTGGAATCAGCACAAATCTACAACACTAAATGTGCTTATGAGGGGGTTTTCAGAAGTGTTTAACTAAGCAGGGAAGACCCACCCTAAAAATAGACACTAAGAAAAGTAACTAGTCCATTTGTTTATGGAAAGACTGTAAGCATGATATGTGTAGCTCAATGGTGGAGTGTGCTTGTTTCAGCATGAGCTAAAGGAAAAGAGGAAGGAGAGAGGGAGGAAAGGAGGGAGAGAGGAAAACACACAAAAAGCAACAAATTTAAATAAGATATTGGTAATATATAAAAACAAAAAAAGCCAGGTAGTAATGGTATATGCCTTTAATCCCAGCACTCGGGATTATGAGTTCGAGCCCAACCTGGTCTAAAGAGCAAGTTCCAGGATAACCAAGGCTACAGAGAGAAACCCTGTCTTGAAAAACAAACAAACAAAAACAGGAATACAATGTCTCATAAATCAGTGTCAGAAAAAAATGTCAAAGGAAACAATCAAAATGAGCCATGTGTGGTGGTGGTGCATGCCTTTAATCCTAAACAATCAGGAGGTAGAAGACAGGAGGATCAGGAGTCCAAGGCCAACTTTGGCTATATAGCAAGCTCAAGATCAGCATGGATTATATGTATGAAAACATGTCTGAAAGAAAAAAAAAGAGCATGGAGATGCGGCTTAGGTGCTTAAGGGTGCTTACTGTTCTTGCTTAGGATCTAGATTTGATTTCTAAAACCCCCAACCAGCTCACATTGGGGAGCAGCTCACAACCCCTATAACTACATACAGTTCCAGGGAATCTGGCACCTCCTTCTTAAGCTGTGGGCACCAGTACACATATGATGCACACAAAACTCTATCACACACACACACACACACACACACACACACACACACACACACAAACACATTTTTTAAAAAGTGAAGAAACAGCCGGGCGGTGGTGGTGCACGCCTTTAATCCCAGCACTCGGGAGGCAGAGCCAGGCGGATCTCTGTGAGTTTGAGGCCAGCCTGGGCTACCAAGTGAGTTCCAGGAAAGGCGCAAAGCTACACAGAGAAACCCTGTCTCGAAAAACCAAAAAAAAAAAAAAAAAAAGTGAAGAAACACTGAAGCATTATCGCATATTGAAAACACACACGGCCCACAAACATAAACAGATGACTGACTTCAACGGTAATCAAAGAAATATGAGTTAAGATCAGAAGGAAGTAAAATTTCTTTTCTTTTTCTTTCTTTTTTTTTTTTTAGACAGGGTCTCACCATGTAACTCTGGCTGTCCTAAAACTCACTATGTAGTCCAGGCTACCATTGAATTTCAAGTCATCTGCCTGCCTCTGCTTCTCAGTGCTGGCATTAAAGATCTGTGCCATCATGCCAGGCAGAGGGAAGTAAAATTTCATAAAATAGATCTGCCGAAGGAAAAAAAATCAAACAAGTGTTGAAAAAAAAAAACCAGACAGATGTGGGGGTACATTCCAGTGCTCAGGAGGCAGAGGCAGGTAGACCTTTGTGAGTTTGAGGCCAACTTGGTCTACACAGTGAGTTCCATCTAGGACAGCCAGGGCTATGTATGCAGACAGATCCTGTCTCAAACCACCCCCCAAATATATAATAATGGAAACTGAAGCTACTATGATAACATGTTGATGTAACTATTGAACAATTTATGAAGTTTAAGACCTATCGTTACTAGCATGTATGAAATTTCCTACATGTAAGCTTGAGTGTGTATGTATATAGGCATACATCCTACAGATATACATATATACACCTAAAGGCATACTGTTCATAATAACAACAAAAACCCTGAAGAAACTGATCCACCAAAATAAGAATGGCCAGGAGTCTGGAGAGTTGTTGGCTCAGTTGGTAGAGGACCTGGCACATAAGCATGAGGATCCGAGTTTGATCCCTAACACAATGTAAAAGCCATGGTGTGTACCTGTAATCCCAGTGTTGAAAAAGCAGACAAAAGAATCCTTGAGGCTTGCTGGCCAGCTAGTCTAGTCAAATCAACTAGTTCCAAGTTCAGTGGAATCCTGTCTTAAAAATAATATGGAAAGCAGTTGAAGATAACCCAGAACTAACCTCTGGTCTAGACATATCATGTACGCCCCCCACACTAATAATGAATAAATATTAAAAACAATAATCAAAATGAAGGAGGGACAAATTCAGGTATATTCCTATGATGGCGAATCTTGACTGTCTAGTTAATAGGGTTTAGAATCACTATGGAAACAAATCTTTGAGTATGTCTACGAAAGATTTTTCTAGATTAGGTTGGGGTAGGAAAAGCCATCCTGACTACAGGTTGACCCATTCTACAGACTGAGGTCCCAGACAGTATCAAAAGAGAAGGTAGACTGAATACAAGCTTTGTGCTTCCAAACTGTGGATATGTGGTCAGCCTCTTCCTGCTCCTGTAGCCATGCCTCCCCTGCCAAGATACACTATCTCCTGGAACTGTAAGCCAAAATCAACCCTTCTTAAGTTGCTCTTGTCAGGTATTTTCTTGCAGCAGTAAGACAAGTTAACTAGTTCACTTCCTAAAGTGGATTATTACTCAGCATGAGTAAACTACACTATATTTTAAACAAACAAACAAAAACCCACAGAACTTTATAGGGTCTTAAGATATAGTGCAAAAGTTAAGAGAATCTGTTACTCAATCATGAGGACCAGAGTTCAGATTCCAACACCCACCCACATTGAGCAGCTCAAATACACCTGTAACACCAGCCAAAATGTCCCAATGCTCTCCTTCTGACCTCCGTGGACAACACCACACACATGCACATACACTAACAGACACATAGACACAAGTGCACACACACATAAATAAAATAAATCTTGTAAAAAATATAATACTGAGTTTAAACATTATTAGGCATTTTGATAATGCTCTAAAAAAGAAAAAAGAAATAATGTATTATGCAGGCTTGCACATAAATGTGTTTAAGCATTTTTTAGATGGTATCTCAGTATGTAGCCCAAAATGATCTCAAATTTACCATTTAGCCCAGGCTAATATTCAAAATCCTACATCATTGAGTGCTGGAATTATGAGTGAGCATCACCACATCTGGCTTAAAACAAGTAGTTGTTTGTAAATAATGAATTAATTATAAAAGCTGAAAGGTTCACCAGGAGTGGTGGCACACACCTTTAATCCCAGCATGGGGTGGAGGTGGGTGGCAGATCTCTAAGCTTGAGGCTAGTTCAGTCTACAGAGTGAGTTCCAGGAAAGCCAGGACTACACAGAGAAACCCTGTCTCCAAAAACAAAACAAAAGCTGAAAAGTTCACAATAGTAGGGAAGTAGATGAAATCTGACAGTAACATTATAGGTAAATAACATTGTAATTTCTCAAGTTAGGCAGTTGACATTTAAATGTTTATTATGCACTGTATTTTTATCTATTCTGTATGTATTACAGTTTTATTAACTTAAAATTTAACTTAAATTTAAAGATAATATCTGGGGCTGAAGAAATGGCTCAGTGGTTAAGAGCACTGGCTGCTCTTTAAGAAGACCTGGGTTCAGTTCCCAACATCCACATAGTAGCTCTAAAAAACCTGTAATGGGGCTGGAGAGATGGCTCAGAGGTTAAGAGCAGTGATTGCTCTTCCAGAGGTCCTCAGTTCAACCCCCAGCAACCACATGGTGGCTCACAACCATCTGTAATGAGATCTGGTGCCCTCTTCTGGCCTGTAGACATACATGCAGGCAGAACATTGGATACATAATAAATAAATAAATCCAAAAAAAACCAAAAAAAACAAAAAAACCTGTCACACCAGTCCCAGAGGATCCAACATCCTCTCCTGGCATCTGTGGGCATTGCACACACATGGTACACAGGCATACATGCGGGCAAATCACCCATACACATAAATTAAAAATAAAAGTTAAAAAATTGAAGTGATTTTATACTGATAGTTTGTGCACCATTAAAAAAAAGTCACTGGTGGTGCACGCCTTTAATCCCAACATTCGGGAGACAGAGGCAGGTGGATCTCTGTGCGTTCCAAGCCAGCCTGATCTACAAAGCGAGTTCCAGGACAGCTAAGGCTGTTACAAAGAGAAACCCTGTCTTGAAAAACCAAAAAAGAAAAAAAAAAGTTCTGTTCCTTACCTGAAAAACTTGCATAATGCAAGCTATATATTGGAAACTAAACACTTTTTAATGCAATGAAAATTTCATAATTACTTCAAATTATTAATTCTAAACACGAATTCTAAAAATCAATTATGTCTTCCGATTTGATTACATTTGATTTTATTTTGATTACATTGCTTCATTACTTTGAGAGTAATACATCTAAATTTATATAAGAATATTTAATTACACTCCTTACAGCTATTCTCTTGTTATTTTTTTTTATCAAGGTCAAAAGTCTAACTTGTTTCACAAATGAAAATGACTTTTTAAAAAATAAGTTATTAATCCCAGCACTTGGGAGGCAGAGCCAGGCAGATCTCTGGGAGTTCGAGGCCAACTTAGTCTACAGAGCAAGATCCAGGACAGGCACCAAAACTACACAGAGAAATCATGTCTTGAAAAAACAAAAAAGTTAAAATAAAATAATAATAATAATTAATAAATAATAAGTTATTTACTTTTATGTGCATTGGTGTTCTGCCTGCATGTTTGTGCCTGTGTGAGGGTGTCAGATTCCCCTAGAGCTAAAGTTACAGACAATTGTGAGCTGCCATGTGGGTTCTGGGTGCTCTTAACTGCTGAGCCATTGCTCCAGCCACAATAACTTTTTAAACAGAATGTACTTTAGAATCTATTTCATGAAGTGAGTCCTTTGCTTATAGCTGTCATCCTTTTGGATAAATTAGACTATAATAACCATGGAATCCAATCCATTATTGGATCCCAAGTACATACATATATATCCACCATCCATTTCCTTCCTGCTATCTACTTATACTTACTGTTTCCTAGCAGCTGCTACTCAGCTACCCAGTCCAAGAACTGCCTCTCTCTAACCACCATTTTGTAGCTAATAGGTTTCACTTTACAAATCTATTGCACTAGTCAATGCTACACTTAAGGGTTATGTTGGTAAACTTTATGCTGTGTTTTTTTTAACTGCTATTAAAAATAAACATCATTTAAGCTGGGTGTGGTGTAATGAGCACTTGGGAGGTAGAAGCAACAAGATCAGGAGTTCAAGGCCAGCCTGAGCTACATGAGGCACTGTCTCAAAACATAAAATAAGATAAACGTAAGACAAATGTGCTTGTACACACCTATAATCTCAGCATTTTAGGAGCAGAGGAAAGGAGATAACTACAGCTCTGAAGTCAGATTTCTACAGAGTTCCAAGTCAGCTAGTGACACCTTGTCTCAAAAAAACCCAAGTTATTTGAAAAGAACTGTGAGAGGCAACTTGGCAGCTTCTAAAAAAAAAATTAAAACACAAAATTATAGCATGGCCTAGAAATCCCATTCTTATATACTCATGAGAATTGAAAACAAGGAGATACAAATATAAATACAAAGCAGCATTATTTATAACAGAAAAAAGCAAAAGTTAAATATCCATAAGCTGAGGAACAGATACATAAAATGTGGTATATCCATGTGATGGAATATTATTCAGCCTTAAAAGAATGAAGTACTGATATGATATACTAAGTAATAAAATACTGAAAAATGCTAAAGAAAACAGTTATAACAAAGTATGTATTGGGGTCTCACTATAGAGGCTGGGCTTGTTCAAGCTTGCTAACCTCCTTCCTGCCTTAGCCTCTTGAGTGCTAGGATTACAAGTATGGACACAAAACTCAGTTATATCATTTCAATTATGTGCAATGTCTAGATCTGGTAAATCTGGTAGAGAAAGGTAGATTGGGGACTATCAGAGGTAGGTGTGGGAAGAGAATTGGGATTAACAACTGATAACCACATGGTTCAGTTTTAAAATGGTGGAAATATACTCTAAAATGATGAATTTTTATTTGACATGTCTCTATCTCAATTTTTATAAGGAAATAACAAATACTGAGGAACAATGAAAGCAATACTAGCAAATCCAGAAAGCAATGGAAAGTTGCCGAAGGACTTGAGGTATTCATTTGTAAAGTATCCCTCTGGTGCTGTACAGAGGATAACTGAAGAGTATAGAAATGGGTAAGATCCTCTACTGTGTGGCCCAGATAAATGAGAGCCCTAGCTTGGACTTGGATGGTGTTGGTCATGTAAAAGAAATGGGCAGGTATTAAAAGCACCTTCAGATACAGAAATTATTAAGTTTGCTGATAGAGTAAATGTAGAGGATGAAAAGGAAGGGAGGGGCTGAAAAGACAGCTCAATCAGTAAAGGGGTTACAATCCAAGCACTATAACTTCACTTTGATTCCCAGTACCCAAGTGAAAAGCCAGATGTAGTAGCACATTCTTGTGTGAGAGTGCTGGGGAAGTGGAGACAGTTAAATTGCTGGAGCTCACTAGCCAGTGCTGAGGATGTCTTTCTGTATGCTCTGAATGTACTGCTCTGATTGATTGATAAATAAAATACTGATTGGCCAGTAGCCAGGCAGGAAGTATAGTATAGGCAGGATAAGCAGAGCGGAGAATTGTGGGAAGTGGAAGGCTGAGTGAGGATTTGCTGCCAGCTGCCACTGCCATGAGAAGTAAGATGTAAAGATACCGGTAAGCCATGAGCCACACAGTAAGGTATAGATTTATAGAAATGGGTTAATTTAAGATATAAGAACTAGATAGCAAGAAGCCTGCCACAGTCATACAGTTTATAAGTAATATGTCTCTGTTTACTTGGGTCTGAGCAGCTGCGGGCCTGAGCGGGAGTGGAGGAAACTCCAGCTACAAGCTAGCCACCCAGCCTGCTAGCCTAGTGTACTTGGTGAGCCTCAGGTCCCAGTGAGAGATCCTGGTTCAAAAAAACAAGTGGATGGCTCCTAAGGAATGATACCCAATGTTCACTCCTGTCTGTCACATACATATGCACTTGCACACATATGTATACCCTACATATACATGTAGACACAGATATATACAGAAAAAAATGGGGTATAAAAAATGGCTACTCCATTTATATTGCTAGTACCACTAGATCGGAAATAGTGCCATTTATTAAATCATAGCAAACTAAAGGAGCAACAAATATGAAAAGGCAAATATGAATTGAACTAGAATGGTAGTTTTGAGAAAGTGACACCAGCTGGGTGTAGTGATACACTGTTCATAAAAAAAAATCAATCCATGCTCTACTCTTAGAATGGTATAGTCTTGAATACCTATTCCACAGCCATGTTATCTAACAGACCTGAAATGGAAGTATTAAAGAATGTGCTCTTAAGCAGGTGGTGGTGGTGCATGCCACCAGCCAGCACTCAGGAGACTGAGGCAGGCAGATCTCTGTGAGTTCAAGGCCAGCCTGGTCTACAGAGTGAGTCCAGAACAGCCAGAGCTATACAAAAAAACCCTGTCTTTTTTCTTTTTTTCTTTTCTTTCTTTCTTTTTTTTTTTTTGGTTTTTCAAGACAGGTTTTTTTCTGTGTAGTTTTGGTGCCTGTCCTGGATCTCGCTCTGTAGACCAGGCTGGCCTCGAACTCAAGAGATCCACCTGGCTCTGCCTCCCGAGTGCTGGGATTAAAGGCGTGCGCCACTACCCGGCTCAAAACCCTGTCTTGAAAAACCAAAAAAAAAAAAAACCCTCTTAAACAAAGGTCTGACTCCCAGTTTTTTAAATAAATGACCACCAGGGCTAAAGAGATGACTCAGAGTTCAAGAGAGCCTGTTTCTCTTCCAGAGGACCTGGGTTTAATTTCCAGCACCCACATGGTGGCCCATAAACATCTGTAACTCATGTAATCCAACACCCTCTTTTGCCCTCCAAGGGCACCAGATGTATACACATACATAGGCAAAACACCCATGCACATAAAATAAAAATAAATAAATCTTTAAAAATTTTTAAATAAATGACCACAAGTACTCAAGATTATAAATCAGTACCCTGGACCTATGAAGTTTCTGAAGTTATCTATCCATTACTTAAGCCACACAACTCAAGTACCCAATCACATAAGTCTATATGAAATAGTGGTTTATTACCTCAAATGTTAATTTCATTTCAGTACCCATTTTACTATCCCAAATCATTGGAGTCATGATTTCAGAAACGAGTTTATGGACAAAGTTGTACAGCTATTGTAGAGACCTAAAGCTGCCTGATAACCAGTTTTACTATCACCTTTTATAAACTCTAAATTTTATCATAGAAAACAAAGCACTGAAAAAAAAAGAAAAAAAAAACAAAGCACAGAAAGGCAAGGCTGTACTCTTCCTGCTAAAAAAAAAAGAAAAAGAAAACAAAGCACCGAAAAGCAAGGCTGTACTCTTCCTGCTATGTTATAGACTAGATGCTGGTGTCCCTTCCCTCCCAAATTTATATTCTGAAGTCCTAGCCCTCATTGTGATAGTATGATGAGACTTTGGGGAGGTTAATTAGGTAATGTGGGTATAAATATGAGAAATAGGATTAGTATTCTTCATCTAAAACAAAAGTCAGGGCCTCTTTCCAAATGTCTACTTCATATGCTATTCAAGAGGGCAAAGGCAGGCATGATGATGCTATGTCTGTGATCCAACATTGAGAAGGTGGAGGCAGGGGAATCAGGAGTTTGAGACCAGCCTGGGCTACATGCAGACCTGACTCAATCAATCAATCAATCGTGTGTGTGTGTGTGTGTGTGTGTGTGTGTGTGTGTGTGTGTGTACATCTGGGCATGTGGACAAATGTCAGCCTTCACCTTGTGTCTTAGGGTTTCTATTGCTGTGAAGAGACACCATAACCATGGCAACTCTTATAAAGGAAAACATCTAATTGGAGTGGCTCAGTTACAGTTTCAGAGGTTCAATCCATTATCATTATGGCAGGGAGCATGGCAGCATGCAGGCAGACATGTACTGGACACAATTTGATCAGAAGGCAACTGTCACACTGGGAAGTATCTTGAGCATATGTGAGACCTCAAAGCCCACCTCCACAATGACATACCTCCTCCAACAAGACCACACCTACTCCAACAACTCCAAATAGTGCCACTCCCTCTGGGGGCCATTTTCTTTCAAACCAACATATTACACTCCCTGTCCCCAAAGGCTTGTAGCCATATCATAATGCAACAATGCATTTAGTTCAACTTCAAAAGTCCCCATAGCCTATCACAGTCTCGGTCTCAAGAATGTTTAAAAGTACAAAGTTAAAGTCTCTGCTGAGATTCATGCAATCTCTTAACTATAATCCCCTATAAAATCACAATCAAAAAACAGATTACATACTTTCAACATACATGACACAAGATATACAGTACCATCCCAAAATGTAGAGAAGGGAGGATAGTAAAAAAATACTGGACCAAAGCAAGGCCGAAAAACAGCTAGCAAACTCCAAATTCTGCATCTTCATGTCTGATGTCAAAATGCTCTTCAGATCTCCAATTCCTTTCAGCTCTGTTGACTGAAACACACATTTCTCTTGGGCTGGTTCCACTCCCTGTTAGCAGCTCTCTTTGGCAGGTATCACATAGCTCTGGCATCTCCAACATCTTGGAGTCTCCAAGGCAATCCAGGCTTCAAATTCACAGCTCTACTAGGCCACCATTCAGGGACACCCTAACATATGCCTGGCCTCAGCAGCTTTCTTTAGGTGAGGAGGCAAATTCCATAACCCATTTCTTCTATCCTTAACTTTAAAGCCAGAACCATATGACTGAAGCTGCCAAGTTCTGCTGCTTGCTAGGGGTAGAAAATGGCCCCCTCATTCAATTACATCTTCAGCAGCTTTCTGTTTTTCACTACCTAAGCTTGCCTGTTCTGAAACTTGCTCTATAGACCAGGCTGGCCTCAAACTCTGAGATCTGCAAGCCTCTGACTTCCCAGTGCTGGGATTAAAGGCTTGTACAATCACACTCCGCTCTAAACTTTTCTTTAGTTCCTTTTCACAAGTTGGAAACTTAGCCGGGTGGATCTTGCCCTGAGGTCACCATTCCCTAATCTGTCTCCCTGAACACAGGATTTAGCTCTATTCTACTTCCTGGTGCCCTTTTCCTCAATCTGTACATTTTGTATTTTATTTCCTCAGCTTGCCCTTTTTCATTATAAATCTTCACCAGAGTGAACACTAATAACCACATGACAGAGTCTATACTATGCTGTTTTAAAATTTCCTTTGCTAAGGGAATTAATCCAAAACATCACTTTAGCCTCAAGCAAACTTTTCAGACAAGGGCAAAAGTAGGCGCCTTCTACACCAAAATATCCCAAGACTGGTCTCTACATACTAAAATTTGTCTCCTCTGAAACCTCTTGAGCCAGCATCTGGACAGTTCAAATCATTCTTAGCACCATTGTCTTCCATGCTCCTACTAGTATAGCCTATTATGCAGCACTGAAAACATTCCACTGCTTTCATAACCCAAACTCTCAAAGTCCAAATTCCTCCAAAAAACTGCATGGTCAGGCCTTTCACAGCAATACCCCAGTCCCTGGTACGAACTTCTTAGTTAGGGTTTCTATTGCTGTGAAGAGACACCATGATCACAGCAACTCTTACAAAGAAAAACATTTAATTGGGGCTGGCTTACAGTTTCAGAGGTTCAGTCATTATCATCATGGTAGGGAGCATGGCAGCATGCCTTGATCAGAAGGCAACAGGAAGTAGCCTTTCACACTGGGAAGTATCTTGAGCATACAGGAGACCTCCAACCCTGCCTCTACAATGACACACTTCCTCCATCAAGACTACACCTACTCCAACAAGGCCATACCTCCTAATAGTGGCCACTCCCTTTGGGGACCATTTTCTTTTCAAACTACCCCACCTTGTTTGATACAGGGGCTCCTTCTGCTTTGGTAAGTGGGCTTCTGTAGAATCTCCAGTTTCTGCCTCCAATCTCCCAGCAGGGTTGTACTGAGATTACAGACACTTGAACTACTGCATCTAGCTTTTATGTGGGTTCTGGGAATCTGAATTCAGGTCATTAATCAAGTGCTTTTACACACTGAGCCATCTTCCTAGCCTATGCTTTCTTTAAAATAAAAGGAAAAGAAAAAGAAACTGAAGTAAATTAAGTTGTGTACAGACACCTTAATCCACATCGCCACAAAGTAGATTAATTGTGAAGCTTAAAGGACATCCCTGCTGCTCTCACAATAGGTATAGCTTACATAATCTTCTCCACCCAGCTGTTATTTATTTGTGACAGTTCCCTACTGGTTTCTGCTCCCTAGTGATCTACTAGATTGCTGCAGAATTGTTACTTTTCCTTTACAACAGTAAATAGTCTGAAACTTAAGACTAACCAGAAATATATTTCTGGAGATTTCCCTGATTATTCAACTCAAAACTCATCCTGAAATAAAATAATATTTATAAGAATTGTCATAAATTTATTAGCCCAATAATTCAATAATTTCAATAATTTCTCTCCATATATATATATATTTATATATATGGGAGGTATTACAATAAAAATACTCATCAGTGTGCTTGCTATATGGAATTATATTGCCTAAAAGGATCTTTATATTTACTGCCTATGAACTAAAGTATATATAGAATGAGATATGAGAAAGGTGCAAATGAATATTGGGAACATGAACAAATATATGGAACAAGGAGAGATCTGGGTAGTTATGAAAGTCCAAATAGAAATCCACGAACTTGGTGATACTCCAGAGAGGAAACCAGCAAGTGTTGACGCTAAATTGGCAGAAACATCAATACTTCCTGGCTCCCCCACTGGGTGCATCAATTTACTACGGGTAGGTTGCTCTTCTGCTGCAAGTGACAAAGAGGGAATACTGTCAACAATATGAAAACTCATTATTGGGAAGCATGGTTGTGGTAGCACTGAAAAGGTATGATTTCTATTAGTATCAGATACGGACTTGACTCCAATGCTGATTAGTTTACTGTCCTTGGAAGTAATTTTCTTTCAATATCAATATTTCATAGCAGCCTTCAAACAGGGTTGAGATTTATTTCACAACACAACTGCAAATCCTTCATGATCTGCAATTCCTCTGCCATATGCTCTTATATTTGGATATGTGAGACAGGCTACCCTAGAACTCAATGTACAGCTGAAGTTGGGCTTTGAGCTCATTATCCTCCTATCACTGGGTTTGTAGGCATGCACCACCATGCCTGGCTTGTTCTGCCTTTGTACTACCTTACATTCTTAGTACTAAATACTAAGTAAGGGTTATTCTGAATGCAGATAAAGTACACTTACCACAGTGAGTAAAATGACATAAAGCAAATGGGCATGGTGGCACATACCCACAACTCCATCACTTGGGAAGCTAAAACAGGAGGATTCAGCATTCGAGGTCAGCATGGGCTAAATAATGAGACCAGGTCACTCTGAGCTATAGAGACAACCCTATCTCAAAAACAAATTTAAAAAAGTAATACAAAGCTCTTCTAGAGTTTGCATCTTTGGTTTTCAAAGTAGATCTGATGTGTTAGTGGCATTAAAAAATGTGTTATCAACTGTACTTAACAAAAAGCATACAAATGTACTTATAATTTTAAAAGCTGAAAACTGTATATTAATTAGTTTTACGAAATGCCAAGAAAAGGGAATGGTTTAGAGGTTCTCTTTCTGATGAATAGAGAAAAAGGTTCAGTAAAGGGCAAACTTTTTCTGGCCACTTAATGGGACACATAATTATTATTTGTTTGCTCATTCAAATTAATAGCATAACACACTATTGAGTGAAAAGGATATTATTTATTTTCTTCTGCTATATGCTTTTTTTTTTTTTTTTTAGCTTAGTCTAAAACATAGAGGCTGCTGGGCGGTGGTGGCGCACGCCTTTAATCCCAGCACTCGGGAGGCAGAGGCAGGCGGATCTCTATGAGTTCGAGGCCAGCCTAGGCTACCAAGTGAGTCCCAGGAAAGGCGCAAAGCTACACAGAGAAACACTGTCTCCAAAAACCAAAAAAAAAAAAAAAAAAAAAAAAAACAAACAAAAAAAGAACCATAGAGGCTTCTTAGTGTCTGCTTTTTCAACTGATAATTACTCAGTTTGTGTTTGTTAATTCAGTTCAAAACAATTACAAGTACTTACTGAGCATCTTTGGTTTACCTGTGTCTAGTGTAAAATCATTGTCAAAAACAGTTTTGATTTTTCCAAGAATATATTGGTGAAGAAGACTAGACTAGGCAAGTACTGTCACATTAACACTTCAAGATAATGTGGACTAGAGGAGCCTAAGAAGCAAATAATACCTCCTTGAACCAGGTAAACTTCTTCACCCTCTCACATTATATTAAATATTTTGGGCGCAATGTCTGTACATTACAAATACAAATCAACTTCCTAAACCAGATATTGTTAATCCAACACCATCTAAAAACTGCATCTTTTATAATCAAGAAGTCAACCAAACTGGCAATCCATCCAAACACTGCAGTAATTGAGGGGCTGCCTGCCAATGTGGATAGGGCATCCTGTGCCCATATCTGCAGTGCTGAACACTCATTCATCATTACTCTGCAGTAGTATTAACATACACTGCAGCTGTACTAATATATTTGCTTTATGATCATTGCTGATCTTCACTTATACCAGGTCAAAAAATAAACCGTGAGTGAATAGAAATAACTTGTAAAGCACATCTAATTCGCCTGGAAAGTCAGAACCTTCTTCCATCCAACCGGAAAAAGCATCCCATCTCAGGGATTTCTGACATCTCAGAAGTTATCTTTTTAAAGCATTACAGATATACAGGAAACTCAACAACATCAAGAAGAAAACAAAGTATTTTTATTTTCCATCCTATATGTCTGTCTGCCCTCTTTGAAAGAACTGATCAAGCATGGTTGATAAGCAATCAGCCTTGACTTCTTCCACTCAACAAAACAGCAGCTGAATTTGCAAAACAAGTTAATTCTTTGAACATCATGAAGGCAAAGATTTTCTTCCAGGGGCCACTGGTCATACTGCCCACAGGGTGGTCCAACACCCCTTCTGGCTTCTACAAGCACTAGGCACACAAACATACATGCACACAAAACACCCATACCCATAAAATTAAAAAATAATGGAAATAGTTGGTCTTACATACACCTTTAATGTTAGCACTCAGGAAGCAGGTGGATCTCTATGATTTAGAAGCCAGCCTGTTCTACATAGTAAGTTCCAGGCCACTTGGGGCTACATGGTGAGACCTTTTCTCAAAAAAAAAAAAAAAAAAAAGATAGAAAGAAAGAAGAAAAGAAAAAACCAGAGGCTAAGCGTTAAGAGCACTACCTCACTGGGCAGTGGTGGCGCAAGCCTTTAATCCCAGCGCTCAGGAGGCAGAGGCAGGCGGATCTTTCTGAGTTCAAGGCCAGCCTGGTCTACAGAGCAAGATCCAGGAAAAGCGCAAAGTTACACAGAGAAACCCTGTCTCGAAAAACGAGGGGAAAAAAAAGAGCACTACCTCATCTGGAAATGTGCCCAACAGGTATCTTTGCTGCAAGCAGCTGTATGGAAGCTCTGAGATAGCAGATAGAAGATTTACACATGATTGTTTTACCACCGTAAAAATTAAAATAAGTTTCTAACCCCCGCCCCCCAAAAAGACCACTCTGCCTGCTTTTCCAGAGGACCCAGGCTCAATATTCATACAGAGACAAAACATTCATACACGGAAAAATAAAAATAAATTTTAAAATGAAGGTTGCAATATTAGCAACAATACAAACAAAATCAACAAAGAAACTCTTACTGAAGGCATTCAGGAGACACTCTCAGTTTTGGATTGTTTAATCAATGAAGAAATACTTGGGAAGAAAAATCTGTTTCTACCTGTTGTAAAGATATATTTCAAGCCAGACATGGTAACACATGCCTGTAATCTCAGCACTTGGGGGAGGCCCAGGAAGGAAGATTTCAGAAGTTTCAGACTAGCCTAGAAGTACAAAGTGAATAGGTTAATCAAGGTTACCCGGCAAGACTCTTTCAAAGAAAGGAGAGGGGAGTGAAAGGGAGAAATGAGACTTACTGATTTATCTTTTCTTCCCCCAAGTTGCAGTGGATCACTACTAAATAGGTTTCTCACTTTGCAAAAGGGTCAGTCTAACAACTATTTTCAAAAGAACAATTTACCAAGCATATCAAAGGCACCAGTTATAATCAAATTTTTATCTGGCATCAAAGCCACTAGAAAATAATAAATTATACAATCTATTTTTGGTATTAAGACAAATAAATAGTAAGTATATGACATTAACTAATTCATAAAGATCAAATTTTGTGGGACACCACAAATTATACAATTGTAGTCGTCTTGCCTTCTTTAGCTATAGTTATGAATATAATAAAGCATCTCAGTAGAGGCATCTTGTCTGCATTGCTCATGATATATTCCCCAGGACCTACCATAAGGCCCAATAAGTAGTAGCTGCTTAGTATTTGTTAAATGAAACAATGCCCCCTATACCATAAATTGACTAAATCACCTACAAAATAATATATTATAGTCAGTATAGCTTCAGCATTTGATGTATATACTGTAATTCCTAGAAAACAACTAATCGATGTGTGGTCTACTAACCCTCATGCCCATGAACTAGAACTCCTCATTTTTAACATCATTTCACTCTGAACAAGAACAGGGCTCACTATAAATCACTGCTCCCAAGTAAAGATTATTATCTATGTGAAACACTGAAAAGCTATTTTCTCAACAGTTATTCATTAAACATCTACTAAGTACCAAGTATAGTGTTAAAAGCCACCCCCGATTGCTGACAGTTTGGAACACCCTTTCTCTATTGTGGTTTGTCCTCCTACTATCTAGGAAAATTTAATTTATTACATACACTATATGCCCTAGAGATTGGGGCTTCTTTCCCACTTGAGAAAGGCTAGTGTAGAAAGCATACAAATTAATAGGTAATTATAATGAATGCAATATGGTAAAAAGGTTGCTTTTAGGTAAGTGTAAGTTTAACTGTCAGAACTATCTGGTAGATGTCAAAATGTATAGATCTATGTTAATATTTACATAAATGCAAAAATATTACAATACATACATGCAGACATGTTTCAAAACACAGCAAAATAAAATGAGTATATTTGACATTCAGCAATATATAAGTTTATTAGGGAAATGAAACAGAAAAAAAAATTGTAATTACTCTTATTTCACAAGGAAGCCAAAAACTTTCTTGCTTCTGGAACAAAAAGTAGTTACTTGAATTATTTTCTTTCTTTCTTTCTTTTTTTTTTTTTTTTGGTTTTTTCGAGACAGGGTCTCTTTGTGTAGCTTTGCAACTTTCCTGGAACTCACTCTGTAGCCCAGGCTGGCTTTGAACTCACAAAGATCCGCATGCCTCTGTCTCCCGAGTGCTGAGATTAAAGGCATGCGCCACCACTGCCCGGCTTGAATTATTTTGTTAACTGCCTTTATACATTTTGTTTTATTAAAGTAGCCTTACCCTGGATTCAAAGTAATAAATCAGCTACCTATTTCATTAATTTTTATTCTGCATTTTTAGCCTTATTTAAAATTTTCATTCTTCTTGATGTAGCCTAATTTTCCCCAGTCTCTTTGGCATTTTCTTTATAGAACCAATACAATTTAAGTAATTCTAAAATCAGTGATACTTATTTACTCTAGTTTTCCACACTACTATTCCACACTACTACTAAGCTTTTATTATCAATGACCTGTACTGTCTAATATCCCTTCAACAAATTAAATTGACAGCACCCACTCAACAAAATCACCTAATTTACTTTATCAAGACATTTTATTTGAACTTTTAGCAAGAAATAATTTAATAAATTAAAAGAGAGAAATTTGTGACGGACTGTCAATAAGCCTTTTAAGTCTATGGATTACAAAACTTTATACAAAACTATAAAATTCCTATAACCACTACAAATTTTATTAAAAGACAGGATGTCAGGACAATGAGGTTCCTCTTTGGATTCCTGAGTGCTGTGTGCGCCCTGTGGCTGCGGCTGAAACCCAACATGACAGAAACCTATTGGGCCTTAATGAAAAACTCTCTCCTTCTGATGCCAATGGGAATTGAGAGCCCAATATGGCCAGCTTTGGCAAGCATTAACATAAGCCTAGGAACTGTAGCTATGCTTTTGGATTCTCCAGAAGAGCTGCCAGCCTAAGTCGTACTGGGATCAAGAAAAATGGGCCTTGGTGGTTCGTGTTCCTGGAGTTGTATCCATGCCAGTGGATGTCCACACGCTCCAGAAGAGAATTTGATATTGCTGCTGCCATTGTTGCTGTTATAGCAGTGGTGGACACCGCTGCTACAGTTTCTGGGATTACCATTTCTTAATTGCTTACTATAGCTAGCACAGTGGAGACCCTGGCAGCAAAAGTAGCTACCACAGTTAGTTAATCTTTCATTCTATTGGGCATGATAAATTTAATTCAATAGTTATATACATTTCAATTGGCTTTGAAAATTATAAATTTATAAACTCAAGTTCCATTTGCTTTTGGGATACCATCTTACAAGGACTCCAATTTGCAGTAAGGTTCGTTAAGGAAGGGAATGGCTCAGTTGCCTTTAGCCTACTGGCTATGGGTGGGACAGGACCTCTGTTGGTCTTTTCTGTGTTGAACACACAGATTGCAAGCCCAGTGCCACTTTGAAATCTTTGGCAGCAGTTGGCTCTGCAGCCCACACATGATTGAGCCTGTATGATAATGAGTATCCAGAGACGGGAAATGCCTGGGGGGCGGTCACCAACCTAAGACAGAGCGCCTGTGTGGCCTGGGCAGGCGTCTCCATGACGGGTAAGGTGACCTGCTGACGTCCCAGGCAACCTAAATCAGAAGCTCATTTTTTGGTAAAAGGGGGACCTGTAGGGCCCTGGCCCCTGTTTTGGGTAATTGTTGCCTTGCTTGCTGACCTTGATCTTGATATCCTCCCTATGCTAATTCCCTGCTGGGTTCCACCCTCCTGAATGCTTAAGGGAAGTTCCTTGTCTGTGTATCCTGCATAATGGGCATTAACAGTTTAGATGCAAGATTGTAAAACATCTGTGTGGAACTTCTGCCCTCCGGGGTTCTCCCATTGTGCTGTAAGCCTGTTTTTAAGACCTCTTCCCTCCTTCAATAAACAGCATTCAGCATAAAAAAATAAAAAAATAAGAATAAATAAAAAATAAAAAAATAAAAACAGTGGCTGGAGAGAAATGTAGCTAGGTGTTTAAGCCCTTGTCTGGCAAGCACAAGGTCCTGAATTCAGCCCCTCACAAAGAAAAGGCAATTAAGAATAGGAAAAGTCGGGCTGGAGAGATGGCTCAGAGGTGAAGAGCAACGACTGCTCTTCCAGGGGACCTGAGTTCAATTCCCAGCACCCATATGGTGGCTCACAGCCATCTGTAATGAGATCTGGCACCCTCTTCTGTGTACATGATAAATAAATCAAAAAAAAAAAGGTAAAGTCACTGGGCGGTGGTGGCACATGCCTTTAATCCCAGCACTCGGGAGGCAGAGGCTGGTGGATCTCTGTGAGTTTGAGGCCAGCCTGGGCTACAGAGTGAGTTCCAGGGAAGGCGCAAAGCTACACAGAGAACCCCTGTCTCGAAAAACCAAAACAAATAAATAAATAATAAAAAAAAAGACAGGATGACATCAAAGTCCATGACCTTTGCATCTTACATTTCAACTATCAGGACTTCCAATTAAATATGTCTTTGAAGCAAATTAATTGAAGAGGCAAATCTATGATTACATACTTGTTGCTTTTACAGAGATGTTGACTAGGAACGAGTAGTGCTCTTAAGACGTCCCCACAGGTCTAACTCCCAAAATGCTGTACACTGAATCCACTAATCTCCTTCCACCTCCAACTGTCAAAACCTGGGCATAATGGTGCAAGTCTGTAATCCCAGCACTAAGAAGTCTAAGGCAGTAGATGGAGAAGTAAGAAACTAGATGTTGTGGCATATGCTTTTGATCACAACACTCCAGAGGCTGAGGCTGGTGGATCTCTGTGAATTCAAGACTAGCTTAGTCTACACAGTGAGTTCCAGGATAGTTGGAGATAGATAAAAGATCCTGTCTCAAAACAACAAACAAACAAGCAAAAACCCACAAAAGGCTATTAAAAGGAAACTGATACTGGCAGTTGTAGAAAACACCTGCAATCCCAGGACTTGGAAAGTGGAAGCAAGGATCAGGAATTCAAGATCGCTGAGTTTAGGGCCATCTGCAGCACTACATGAGACCCTGTCTCAAAAAATTTTTTAGGAGTTGCAATTTATCAGAAAGGGCAATTATCAGTGGCAAAGATGTCATGCCATGGCCATATCTTTTAAAAGTACAATTAATTGAGCCAGGCAGTGGTGGCACATGCCTTTAATCCCAGCACTTGAGAGGCAGAGGCAGGTGATATCTCTGTGAGTTCAAGGCCAGCCTGGTCTACCAAGCAAGTTCCAGGTCAGCCAGGAATGTTACACAGAGAAACCCTGTCTCGAAAAATCCAAAAAAAAAAAAAAAGTACAATTAATCACTATTTCTTTTAGCTCAAAAAGAGAGGATCTGGGGAAAGAAATGACATTTAAAAATGACTTGACAAACACAAGTGAGCTATAGGAAGATGATGTGATTCCTAAGTGTGTCTTACATCCCATCACAGGTTTAAGATACAAAGAAAGCCTTTTTTGTTTTGTTTTGTTTTAGTTTGTTTTTCGAGACAGGGTTTCTCTGTGTAGCTTTGCGCCTTTCCTGGAACTCGCTTTGGAGACCAGGCTGGCCTCGAACTCACAGAGATCCGCCTGCCTCTGCCTCTCAAGTGCTGGGATTAAAGGCATGCGCCACCACCACCCAGCAAAACTGGAGATTTTTTTTTTCCAGAGCTGAGGACCGAACCCAGGGCCTTGTGCTTGCTAGGCAAGCGCTCTACCACTGAGCTAAATCCCCAGCCAAGAAAGCCTATTTTAACACAGTCCTCTACTGTTCAATGACCAACAACTATAACCAACACGACTAAAATTGATGTAACATTCAAAGTCAATTTCAGATGCATATGACTGTCAAAAAAGCATAACCGATTTTGAAAGAATTCATAGCCCTACCTCTAAACATTAAAACAAGTGTAAGGGTAACAAAGAACTTGGACTACATCTACTGGGCTGTGTAAGTTCCAATTAAATCTTTAATTTACTGATCTGGTGATTTAAATATGTATACTACTAAAAGAACGTGCTCTATGTAGATGACAATATCGAATGATTTACTAATCTAAGGGATTTAAAATTTAAAATTTTCCCTCCCCACCCCCCAAATTTAAAGCCATTTTTAGCAGTGAGAATTTGAAAATGTCTGAAGGTATATTCAGTGCAATGATTTGCAGTTTAATTCCTTGCTCTAGGCCTAGGGCTCAGACAGAACTCCTAAGAACCTTCCAGCTTATGACACTGGAACAAATTCTTAGGACTTACCATAGTCAGGGTTGTGCAGTAAAATGTGAGCAGCTGGACATCTTGGTTGAAACAATGAGGTCAAAGCTCCCTTTAGCATTAGCAAAAGTGAGTCTCTGCAGAAATCTTGGGAGAAATGCAAAGTACTGGCAAGCTGGCACCTCAACAACTGCTGCAAATTCCACTGCATGCCCTAGCTCTGTGGGCCAGCAATGCTTAATTTTTACAGATACAATGCAGATCACTCTCAGCAAAAGAAAACTGCTTTTGGATCAACACTGCTTGTTTAATTTCAAATGTCCAAACCTTAAAAAAATGGGGATGAAGATGTCAGTATCTCAATTTTGTACTAATGAATTTAACATGACTTGGAGACCAGTTGTTTTGTTAACATTTGAGTGCCATGTGAAAAGATTACCCTTTTTCCCATGCATTACAATTAGCTTTCTTGTCACCTTTCCCTTTTTATCACCCCAAAACAACACTTCAAAATCACAAGAACCTATGTGAAACAGAATAGGAGGTACAATGCTCTTTTACAGTCTCAGGCTAAATGTGAGAACAAATTTTAGTCACTTGCTTCAGCAAAGCATCCAGCATACTCCATTTCCCATGGCTCTCAAGAGCCTCGATATGCTCAATGCCACAGGTACTAATCATCTCCACCTTCATTTGCGTGTTTCTGAGTGAAATAAACATTTAGCAAAACCTTAACAGAGTACTGTTATGCTGACGATATCCTAAAAGGGGACGTATTAAGCGTGATTATTAAGCAGGAGACATTTGTGAAAGTTTCAAATGTAGAAAAAATAAGGGCAAATTCATCTGACCTATGAAAAATATATCAGCAATGACTTAATTAGAAATGAATGCACAAAAGGTACCAAATTGTCAAGTTCTTAATCTATGCCAAGAGTGAAGGGGGACGTACTCAGCATTATTCTCCTTAAATGAAAAAGAAAAATAAAATAAAATTTAAGGATGAACGCTTTCTTTCATATCCCTGGCAGAAATAAAATCCTATTCCCGCCACCACTTCTGGAAATTAAGGAAGTTGCTACAAACAGCAGCGAGTAAGTAAACGGCTCTACTTTGCTCCGTTCTTAACGTACCCTCTGAGTAAACAGGTTAATCCAAAAAGTCAGTAGCAGCCAGAAATCGCTCCTCCTTCCCATGCCTAACTCCCCGCAGAAATACACTTCCCTTTTCTGGGGGGCTAGGGATGGGGAAAGGTGGTCAGAGGAGCTCGACTGCAGGTTAGCGCAGAAGGTCCTCTGCGAGGCTTCAGATTCAGGCTCTGCAACGCTGGTGCAGCCTCCTCGCCGTCGCTGCTGGTCCCAACCCACCCTGCCAGCGGCCCTCGCTTTTTATCTTGCCCTCAAGGTAGCTTGGAGGCTGAGTCTTCAAAGTTTGCCCGGCCTCTGGTCAGCAGCCACCCGCCGGGCCGAAGCTGGGACGAGGCTGAGTCCTGCTTTAGCCTCGGGCTCTCTTGGCCCCCTAGCTCTTCTTTTGGGCCACAGTGACAGATCTAGGTTTACCTCCATGTGCTCGTGGCAGAGGAAACAAAAGAAAGCTTCTTCCCTGATAATCAAACGCCATCTTCCACTAATTGGGAAACTGAGGGATCCCCGGGGAGCCCCCCCCCCAACACACACACCCCGAGTTCCCCGTGTCTGCCGCTACAAGGCGATCCCTAGTCTAGAGGCAGAGTTCCTCAGAGCCCAGAGAAGCCTAGGCTGAAAGGTCCTGGAGGCAGGGGTGGGACACCAGAGAGCCCCACCTGCCTCCCCACCCAGGCCACCCGAAGAAGCATGCTTCCGTTAAAATGGAAAGGAGGGGGAGGGTGGCGCGTCCCACTTGTCCCTCACACATCGACTAGGAAGGAGCGAAGGGGCCAGAGAGCCGGCTACCCCGGTCCGCCTGGAGCCGCGGCAAGTAGACTCACCAAACGATTCAAGGTCCGGCGGAACATCGCGTCCGAGGCTGCGGGGTGTCAAGCTGGGCTCCTCTGGGCTGTCTGGGAAGGCGCCGTCCACAAAACACACTGCGGCGTGGGCCCGCGGCGCAAAGCGGACAGCTAGCTTGGCCGCCCCGCCGCCAGCCCGCCGCCTGCCCTCCTCGCCTCTGCGCGCCCCCGCCCCCGGCCGCCCGCCCGCCCGCCCGCGCGCTCCCCGCCCCGCCCCGCCCTCCCCGTGGCCCGCCCCCAGCCCCCGCCCGCCCGCCCGGCCCGGGGGCGGCGACCCCGTCGCTCCCCTTATCTGGCCCCAGCACCGCCTGGCGCTCCCGCCGCAGCCCGCCTAGAAGCGAGCCCGGCGCGCGGGGGAGGGATGGTGGAGGAGCGCTAGGCTTTCCCTGCGGGAGGGGGGCGCTCCAGTCTCGCCGTCAGCGCCTTCCACTCGTCCTGCTGCTAAACCCCCGCCCGACTCCCCGCTAGCTTCGGCGGACGCCCCTCTAGGGCGTCCCCGCGCCTCGCCTGACACTATTCCCAGGTGTCTGTGAGGAGCTACAGTCTCCCTCACCCCGGCCCTAACTCGGCCGCTTCGCCGCTTCACTCGCAGCCCTTCGTCGGCCCCGCGCTTTCGCCCAGCACTTCTGACTGAGGAGAGCCTCGGTGCGGCCCACCTCGAGGCCGCCGGCCGCCCCTGCCTCCGGACCAGGAGTGGCAGCTCACTAAGGAAACACTCGGGACTAACGGGCGACTGAGGAGACCTGAGCGCGGGCGGGGCGGGGCGCGGCGCGGGCGGCGGGAGTAGTTACAAAAGCCGCCCCCTCCTAGGTTACAAACAGGAGAGGCTCCCCCTCGGTTCCCACCTACATCGTCTTCCCTTTCTCGTATTTTGGGTTTTTCTGGTTTTTCCCTTGGTTTTGGTTTTCTTTCGTCCAGCTACCCCACCTAAGCCCTCTTACTTCCACTTTCTCTGGGAGGTTGTAAAGTCGGGCTTTGTGTCGTTGCTACTGCGCAGCGGGGCGGGATTTCCCTGCCACCCTCTCCTAGATCACCCGCCCTTTTCAATGTTCCTAGTGCACCCTGGGAGTTGTAGTCCAACAGTCTCTCAGCCGGCTACTGCGAGCTGGGAGCTCCCCCATACGCCCGGCTAGGGTTTGGTTTGCTCACAGTCTTGAGAAGGAAGCTGCGGGGGACTTAAGGGCCAAACCAAGGTTCTCCTTACCATCTGCGTGTGGAAATCAGAAACACTGGGTAAATTCTTAGCTGTGGGATATGTGATGAGAAGGATAAATTACATAAAGTTCTGAATGCTGAAAACCTTACCCAGAACTCGACATTTACTCAGCGTTAAGTCCTGCACGCCCTCAACTTGCTAACTTTAAATTGCAATGCACAAAAGTTTAAAACTTAAAAATGAAACCTTGGTCAAGAATTCCCTTGAGCCTGGATAGCTCTACCCGCTCCCACCCCTTTTTCCACCGCCCTCTGAGGCGGGGCCCTAGGCTATGAGCTGAGAACTTTCGTATTCTTCTATAAACACTTTAAAGAAGTGGGTAAAGGGAGTTCTTTAGAGAGAGAGAAGTTCTCCTGCCAGCCTAGAAGGGTTGGACTCAGCTACTCCTTTGACCTAGTGTGAAGTCCTGAAGGGTTTTTATTGTGAGGCTACGGTACTTCCCATTTTACCCCCTGAAGGTTATTTGATTTCAACCAGCATTTACTGGATGTTTTCTTTCTAGATGCTGGATACAGTGATGTATTAAAAGACCTCCCCAGCAGGCTGGCTGCAGTGAAGTTACAAGGAACAAACACGTGAAATCTACAGGTTAGAATGTAATGGTTTCTAATGCCAAAGGAAACAGAGGAGAGGATAATGCCTTTAAAAAGAATCTGGGAAGCTTTCCTGAAAACCATGAAATTTTCATTGGGTCAAGCCTATAAAACAGAGCTGCTGGAGATTAACCCAGGCCTTGGAATGTGGGAAGGCTTTGGAGGAGCCCAGGGAACAAAGTCCTGGGTAGAGAGAGAGAGGTCAGTTGGAAAGTACAGGGCAACCTAAGAAAAAGAACACAGCCACTCTGTCAAAGCAGGAACCGGGACACATGTGGGCGGAACATTACAAATGAAAGCTAAAACCCCAAAACATCCTTAGAAACAAGCTATGAAGTCTGACCTTATTTCTGTGATCAAAGAGAAGCCCAACCACAATAAAGTACGAATGCAGAAGATTTAAATTAGTTTCTAAATGGTCCTAACTGCACATAGGTAAAATCAACCATTTCTACTTTTCCTATACTATGGCTCCTCTGTTTCCCCACACTTAAGGATATGTCAGCGATTTTTAAGAAATCTTAAATTTGTAGTAATTAGATATTAGGATATTTAATTGACAACACGGATGTTTTTTTTTTCCTGGCTTTACTTTTATTGAACACAAAAACTATTTTAATTTCATTTACTAATTATTTTTTGAGTAACTACTATGTGAATAACTGCTATTCTGAATACTGGAATGGGGGTGAAAGAAGTTATTACCACTCATTCTGTAATGTATATGGGCAGAAATGAAGATATTCTGAAGAGACACTTGTGTCTCTCTGATTATATCATATTATGGAAACAATGGATGCCAAGGAAATGGGAATTTACCCAGGAATCTTATACTTAGTGAAGGAAAAGCCCCCTGCCAGAGAGTGAACTTGTTCAGAGAAAAGAGATTTTATACAGTTCTAACAATTTGTCAGACCACTTTACAATATGAGACTGAAGTCCAGACAATGATAGGATGGGTAGTGTTAGGTGGGACTGTACTTGACTGAGACTGCTTTGATGTGCATGTCTTTGGGAAGAGGTATTGGAGGGAGCTGCCACTGGATTTCGTTGTCTTTTATTAATGTGGCCACATTGAATAAATCTTTTTCTGTTGTTTTCCACTTTTAATTTGGCTCTTTTAATTGACTCACTGAGGATGGGTGGCCAGATCTGCCTTGAGTCACAGATTGTGAACCCCAAGTTTGATAACAATTCAGGCAGGAGTCAAGAATCTTTATCAATGAAATACAAACTTGTTGACAAAATAAGTAGTAGAAAACTAATTCAGACAGTTTGAGATGGAAGTTCTTACTGGTAAATATTTTTCCACATCTAGTTTTGTTAAGCAGATGGAAGAAAATGTATTCTGCTTATAGATTTGTACAGATAAACTTTAAAAAATGGACACTCAACATTTTCACTGTTCGTTCTCACTTTTTTTTTTTTAATATATTACTGGAGCTTTAAAAGCAGTGACTTTAAGATCCCTCAGGACATAGTAAGAATTGTTGCTCACATTTCATTTGTTATTAGCATTCCACTGTCTCCTTGTCATCCTAATTTATTTCAACACAACACCTATACTCATAAGTCCTGACTAATTTGCTCCACTATAAAAATAAATTTTCATACCAAACTGTGCTTACCAAAACATGAGATTTATGAAAAAGCAATGTTTGTTGTATCTCAAGTTCAACCTGAAATTAGAGTTGATCTCACATACACGTCATGGAGTCACTCCTTTGTGATATTTTTTAAGACAAGAAGAAATTAATTTTGTTCTTTTCAGTGCCTTTTCACAGTTTCCAAAGAAAACCTAGGTGTTGTGGATGACTATGAAAAGCAGACCATCAGCGAACATTTCTATTCAGCCAACTCCATAAACAGAGCTGCAGAAACTAACTTCCTCCTGCTGAAACTGTCACAGCCAGTAATGGCACATAATGCCAACTTTTCCAGAGTGTCAGCTGACCTCAGCAGAAGCCACAGTTTCCAGGAAATTCAGGAAGGTGTCTGGGCTCTGCTCAACTTGACTAGGGGATAAAGTTTGAAGCCAAGGGATGCAAAAGAGAGACCGATTTGCCCTGTTTCTATGCAAAGCACTCAGGAGCCCTTCTGTGTCTGTACTCCCATGCCTTTTGCGCCTTCCCACCTTCTACTTTGAAAGATTACCAGAAGGAATGCAAAACAAACACTAGGGTACAGCAGGCCAACCTGTAAATGGAGACAAGATGTATACAAAATGAGATAACAAGCCACGAACCACATGGCAAAGCATAGAGAAAAAATATGGGTTAATTTAAATATGAGAGCTAAGTAGTAATAAGCCTACGCCATCAGCCAAGCGTTTATAGTTAATATAAGCCTCTGAATGATTATTTGGAAATGGCTATGAGATAGGGTGGGACAGAAAAGCCTCTGTGCTGTGGAATGTTGTTCTCTATGCTGTGAATGTGTGTTGCTCTGATTGGTTGATAAATAAAATGTTGATTGACCAGTAGCCAGGCAGGAAGTATAGGTGGGATAAGCAGACAAGGAGAATTCTGGGAAGAGGAAGGCTGAGTCAGGAGTTGCCAGCCAGACACAGAGGAAGCAAGATAACAAGGCAGAACTGAGAAAAGGTACCAAGCCACATGGCTAAACATAAATAAGAATTATGGGTTAATTTAAGTGTAAGAGCTGATCAGTAATAAGCCTGAGCTAATGGCCAAGCAGTTATAATTAATATAAGCCTCTGTGTGTTTACTTGGGGGACATGAGTGGGAGAGATTTGTCCAGACCGCCAGCAGGCTGGGACACAGGAAAACTTCCAACTAAATTCGGCATACCAATGCGGGGCTCTCCAATTTCCATAAGGCCTAAAAGAGTTTTAAAAGGGCTTCTAAACACACAATAATGGAGCCAAAAACAGCTTTCCACTTCATGTCTCATGCGTGTTGAAATACAGAGACGCCAAGGTACAGAGACACCATGCAGACTTGAGCTACAGTATGGTGGGTTCACAGCATGTGAGTTTGATTGCAGCATGGCAGATTCCAAACACTCTACACAGTGGTGTCTGCAAGCCGCACAGCATGGTGCATGGTGGATATAGCTTTTGCTAGACAAAAAAAAAAAAAAAAAAAAAGGAAAGAAAGAAAAAGGTTTTTAGGCTACACATTGCTGAATGGAAGCATAGACCCACTGCCTCACAGAGTCAGCAATGAGCATGGTTCCCCCAGAGCTGGCAGTAAACATAGTTCTGCCATATTGGGAAGCTGGAGTGGGAGGAATCAGCAGCCAAGGCTTCTGCTTTAGTACTAGCCACTGCAGTTTAAAGCAATAGATTCACAATAAGACAGATTCAGATGGGATAAACCCTAAACAGTTTACAGTGTGTGTAAAAATGTATGTAGACTTGGAAGAGAGAGGAAAAGGAATATAGACAGTTATATAAAGAAATAGAAAGTTTTAAAAAATAAAGTCTTTAAAGAGAAAGTAAAAGTAATATAAAAATAAGCCACGTAAAGATAGAAATCACACAGAGAGTCTGGGTTATATTGTCTTTGGGATTTTTAACTGCAGAGAGACATTTGATTGTAAAGGCTACTCAGTAAAACCAGTATGTATATTTTAAAGGTATCTTGACTTCAAAATTTGGAGCTAAGGATATGTTGCGTTGGAAAAGAGGCTCTGCTTTTGTTTCCACAGGAAGCAAGGGGCTATGGATATGTTCCAGCTTAAGATGGATCAGATTTGATCAAGCCAGACCTCCTGAACCTTAACAAATGGTACCTATCAACAAAGGTTATAGCCGGTCTTCCTAGGACATGACCATAACTCTTTTTTTTTTTTTTTTTAATTTATTTATTATGTATACAGTGTTCTGCCTGCATGTATGCCTGCAGGCCAGAAGAGGGCACCAGATCTCATTATAGATGGTTGTGAGCCACCATGTGGTTGCTGGGAATTGAACTCAGGACCTCTGGAAGAGCAGTCAGTGCTCTTAACCTCTGAGCCATCTCTCCAGCCCATGACCATAACTCTTAATTTTCTCAGGATCCCCATTAGATTGCCAGCAGCCTCATACAACAGGAAGTAGTATGAGAAGCTATGCCCAAATTCCCAAAATATTGTTTATGAATGTTTATTTTTATTTAAAGCAGGTTGATTATAAATATAATCTCTTTCTAAAAAAGAAAAAGGGATAGTATAGATATGATAGGATAAAAGGGTAGATTATTGAGTCTACTTTTAAAGAGCAACAACTTGTTTAAAATGTTTTACATTGCTATGGATTTTAGTTTATTGATACAAATTTAAAGTAAATTTTGTTATACTATATGTATATTTCCACTCTTGTTTAAAGTATTTTGTTGTCAACTCATTTGAAGTTGTAGTGTATAGTTGAGAAATACAGACTAATAATTAGTCATCTGTGATAATCAAACTTATAGTCATGTTAGTTTTCTAGGTATACATAGATACATTTCAATTAGGTAGGTAATCTTCAAACACTTCAAAGACCTATAAAATATAGCTTTTAAAATGTTTTAAAAACTTAGACTTTCTGAACATTGAGACATGTCTGCTCTTGGAAGCACCAATCTACTTCAGAGAAAATAATGGACATTGAAGAAACTCATTATGGAGTTTGCTTTCAATATGACAAGAGTAGCCATTTGAGCAGGAAACTGCTCTTGCCTAGACTGCTTGACAGTATGTTGTATAAACTGGACATACAGGACCCATAGGAAGGTGGCCACTGAACTTTGCAAGGTGAGATGGTCCTTCAGGTTCCTGCTTCACAGAGGAGACTGCCAGACATTCTACAGGACACAAGAAGAAGCAACTGAGAGACTCTAGTTCTGCAGGCTGAAGATGGATTCCCCAACATTGCAGAAGAACTTTGGATGACTGTTCATGCAGGCAGCTGTTACTGTCATTTCCAGAATTTTGGAAGTTGCTTACAATGCATTTCCTGTTTACTTAGGTAATACTAAATCCTTCTGGGGTCCTTGATGTAGTTGAAGACTAGATAGTTATAATTATAGTTTTCCTTAGTCATGATAAAAGCTAAATTAGATATGAAATTTTAGACTCACAAATATAAGATAAATAGAATATTTACTTTGATTTTGCCAAATATAAATAGACTAGATATTGTAACTATAATTCTTGCTTGATAACTGTTCTATTATATGTAATTTTACTATGTTAAAGTTAAAACCTTCCTTTTTGATTAGACAGAAAGGGGGAAATGCTGCAAAATGGTCTTTCTGTACACTGTGAATATGTGTTGCTCTCATTTGTTGATAAATAAAGCTGACCAATGGCAAGAATAAGGTTAGGCAGTACCATCAAACTGAAGACAGATGGAGAAGGGTAGAGTTGGGCCAGATGCCAGCCAGACACAGAGGAAGCAAGATGAGAATGTTGTACTGAGAAAAGGTACCAAGCCACATGGCTAAACATAGGTAATACTTATGGGTTAATTTAAGTGTAAGCACTAGTTAGTAATAAGCCTGAGCTACTGGTTGAGCATTTATAATTAATATTGTGCCTCTGAGTGGTTATTCCAGAACTGGCAGGTGGGAGAGAACTGTCCAGTTACACCAACCACCATGTGAAGGAGATCAAACTGAAATACAGTAAATCAGCGGGAAGTGAATGGTGAGGTAGAATTACATCTTCCACTTAGTCCTAATAGTTTTTAAAGGAAAAAAATGAAACTGTTACTTCTGAATCTAAATTGTGCATTATCAGCAAGTTGAAGTAATCCAATTGGATATGCTGAGCTTTCAGAAAAATCTCCTACAATTTTTGCATATAAAAAATGTCCTTCTCCTTTGCAAGGCTAGCCTTGATGTTTAAGACCAATTTTGTCCATATTATCCTTCTTGTTGATCCTTTCCAAATCACTGTTCATATGACAATCAGAAAAATCTGTGAGAAATAGATCAAATCACTCCCTTCGTGGTGGCATGGCAGTTCCTAGTTCTTGGGAGGATAAGGCAGGAGGATTACCTCAGGTTCAAGTCCAGCCTGGGCTATAGAGACTTTGTCTCAAAATACTATAAAAACCACTGTCTTTCTTATGAATTTTCAGGGGCTTCCCTGTTGTGAATATTACTTTAACTATGTAAAGGTGCGTTAAATTTGTTTAGGCTGCATTTGTTTAACTATGTAAAGATGTGTTGCATTTGTTTTACCTTTCCTCCCTAAGGCACCTCATTGGTCTAATAAAAAGCTAAACAGCCAATTGCTAGGCAATAGAGAGATAGGCAAGGCTTGTGGGCAGAGAGGAGGATGAGAGAAGAGAATGAGGGGGAAAGAAAGGGAGATGCCCAGGGCCTGTTAGCCAAGCAGCCGCCAGCCAGCCAGATACAGAGCAAGCAGTGAAAGTAGGACATACAGAATGAAAGAAAGGTAATTAGCCCCAAGGCAAAATGTAGATGAAGAGAAACAGATTAAGTTGTAAGAGCTAGTACAACAAGCATAAGATAAGGCCGAGCATTCATAACTAATATTAAGTCTCCTTGTCATGATTTGGGAATTGATTGGTAGCCCCAAAGAAAGCTTGCTATACTTCCCTTTGCTCTACCAAAAGCCATAATCCTCCCAAATATCACCTACAATATCTTGAATACTCTGACCCCTGCCCTCCTCTCTAGCCTCAAATAGGTAACTGTCCCTGTCACTTAGATAACTACTCAGTTCATTATTTCAGTTTTCCAAGCTTCCTCCTTCCCAACAGCATTTACACAGGAAACCATCTCTGCTGAAATGCTTTTACTTGTGTTAGCTATTCATACCTCAGATCTTAGCTTAAATGTCACTTGTTCACATGGGATCAGGGCTCCCTATTATCGTGCTCCAAATAGCCTATATTAATTACATCCTTCAGTACTGACAGATGAGGTTCATAATCATAGAACATAGAACAAGTCCAAAGAGATTGAGGATGATCTAATACGGTTTTGCTTTCAAAAAGAAGAAGCAGATGTATTCTACTAATCACTCATGATATGAAAGGCAAGCAAGGTTCTAGAATTGCTCATTAAAATGATGGGGTCAAGAAGCAAAAAAGCATTCCCACTCAGAGAAACAGTAAAGATTCAGAAGTAAAAATACTTCACTGAGTAGTATAAATAGACCTTTCTGGAAGAACAATGTCTGTACACTGAGGAGTGGTAGTAAATGGTGTGTGTGTGTCTGTCTGTCTGTTTTTGTTTTTGTTTTGTTTTGTTTTTGTTTTTTTCCTGGATTCTGATCAAATCCAGGACATTATGCAGGCTACAGAAGTGCTATGCCACTAAATTAGCCCTGTAGTCAGAAGTTTTCCTGTGTCCCACCTGGTCAGGACAAATCTCTCTCACCTGCCAATCGCAGAGCCATTCAGACCCCCCACCCCCAAAAAAACCCACAGAGGCTTATATTATTTACAAATGATATGGACTAATGGCTCAGGCTTCTCACTAGCTAGCTCTTACATCTTAAATTAACCCATTTTTATAAATCTGTATTTTGCCACATGGCTTGTGGCTTACTGGTACCTTTACATCTTGCTTCTCATGGCAGTGGCTGGCAGTGTCTCCTCTGTTCTGCCTTTCTCCTTCCTATCTCTCAAGTTAGAATATCCTGCCTAACCTTATTCTGCCTCACCATTGGCCAAACAGCTTTATTTATCAACCAATCAGAGCAATACATATTCATAGCATACAGAATGACATTACCCATCATAGCCCCCTATCCCAATTATATCCTAAAGATACAATATTTGAACCTCCATTTTTAGGAAACTACTGGAATGTACATTCCATCAAATAAGAATATAAAGCAAGAAAGAAGACATAGGACCTAGAAAACAGGCATAAACATTAAAGAAAAAGAAGAGAATTCTCTGGATGATAATGAATGGAAATTCAAGGCAAGCAGTTATGTGGCACACCTGAAGAGATTAAAGGAAAGTAAAAGAAGATCCAGGAGAGATGCTCTAAAGGAAAAAAATCCCAGTTACCTGATGTGTTTGACTATATAGAGAATAGTATTAAGAAGAAAAGATTTACAGCCCTAAGGAAAAAAATTAGTAAGAAATTAGTGATAACCCCTCCCCCCCAGAACTAAAGCAAACATACTTAAAAAAAAACCAACTAATTTTCTAAGGAAAAAGGAAAAAGGGAAGTTGCTCAAGAAAACAAATTAGTCATAATAAAATTTGACATGGCTCCATGGTGATAGAAATTTATATAACCAAAACTATTTAAATAGGATATTAGGAGGAGGATGGAGCAGTGTTAAAGTGCTTGCCTGTGAGTTTACTGACATAGGATGTTGGCAGAATAATTTGGAGAGAACTGTATTATGTGAAACTCAAATATTTGTCTCCATACTAAAAAGGTACCTAATTGATTGATCAAGAAATATTGAGTGATCAAGAAATATTGGTGGCTTTGGTTTAGATATGAAGTATCTCCCAACATATTTATGTGTTGATGACATGGACCCAAGCTGATATATCTAGGTATCAAGAAGTGACAGAATCATAAGGCTTTTCAGTTTGTCAATGGATTAATCTGCTGATAGACTCATGTTGATGGCATTGTTAGGAGGTAGTGAGTGGTAGCACCTGGTTGGGGGAAGTTAGTCTCTAGGGGATGTTAGTTCCTAGGAGATAGGAGTTCCTTTTAAGAGTATGATGTCCCTGTTCTTCCTCTTCCATACAGCATAAAGTAAACTACTATGTTCTGAACACCACACCCTCCCTCAGTGGTCTTCTGGCCAAAATGTCTTTAGGCCCATAGCAGTGGAGTGTGCTGACCAGTGGCAGAAACGTCTGAAAGTGTGAGTCAAAATGAACTTTTCCTTCTTAACGTTGTTTTTCTCAGATCAGTTGTTTATAGCAACATAAAGCTAAGGCATTGGTACAAGGACTTTAAGTGGAAATATATACCTAAAGCAGTTAAAATTATTTTAAGTTATCACTCTAGAAATATAGATCAGAAGTTGGTAAAAGTGGAACAAGAGTCTGATCTTTCATTTGTAAGCCTTTGAAGTCAATTCAGCTTTTGAATATAAACATCTATCACTTTCAAACATAAAAATTAATTAAAAAAAGATTATATAGCCTTTTGAGTGGACAAAAAGAAAGAGCAGGGCAGTGGTGGAACACACCTTTAATCCCAGCACTCAGGAGGCAGAAGCAGGCAGATCTCTGTGAGTTTGAGGTCAGCTTGGTATATAGAGAGAGTTCCAGGACAGCTAAAGCCACACAGAGAAACTCTATCTCAACCCCCTCCCCACAAAAGAACAAAATAGAGAACATTACAAAAAAAGACAAGATTTAGTAAGTAAATCTCTCCCCCGCTTGGGGAGTATGAGCCTAGATTAGGGAGTAATAAGACAGTTTTAAATAGCTGCCACTTCTTGAGTGCTTGCTATAAGTCATTCTGTTGCATGTATAATGATACACTATCATATTTCTACTTACTAATTTGATAAAGGTAAGTACAACTGTTATCCTCCATTTTGTAGATGAAGAAACTGATGGGTTATGTACCTTAACCAAATCCTAGTTAGAAAACAGCAAAGAAAAGAGTCAAATGTGATATGTAAATCTAATCAGAATTATCAATAAAAACCAGCAGTCACATATCAGGCTAAAAACCTGAAAGATCAGAGAAGCAGGGGAGCAGCCACCAGTGACTTCCTACCTTCCGTTCCTCTGACCAAAAAGACCGAGATCCTGTCTCTTCCCTATCTTATCACTTCCTGTCTCTTTTCTTTACAGACCTCCAGACCTCTATGGTTAACTAGTGGCTAGTTCTTCCCTCTGACTCCAAGCAAGCTTTATTTGTCAGAACACAAACAAAACATCACACAACACAAAGGGGTTAAATTGATTCCAAATCCATGATTTTGGAGGCATAATTTATGAGTTTTGATAACTGATATAATATGCATGTCAAATAAAAGGAGGAATCCAAAATAGTTCTAGGAAATTAAAGCTTCCTTAGTGGAAGAATGGTGTTCATTTATTACTTATTTCAACAAATAGTTATTGAATATTGACTACCCCAAAGTAATGTGATGGAAATAGCTATGAATGTGAGAGATATGATCCCTATTTTTGCAGAGCTTACATCTGCCATACCCAAGAAAGTCATTCAGAGGAAACACCAGTGAAGAAAGTTATGAATTCATCTTAACTATGTTGAAATAGTAACAAATGATCAAAGAAAAATGCCTACTGTGCATTATAGCCTGGTATATGTAGTATGGTATGAATTATTCCTAGCCACAGAAAATAAGAATTGAGAAAAGTTATTTCATTTAATGCTTCATAAATCATGTATGAGCTTTAAGGGTAAAATTTCAATGGTGGTTGGACTCAAAGCCAGATTTCAGGAGTTTATAGGTGTAAACTGTTCATTTGCAAAGTTTGATGATAAAAGAAGGAAATAAAATGTACAGTAGTTAGTTATGAGAGCCACTAGGATTAAGCTATATTCCAAACTAAATGAACATATACATATTTCAAAGCAGAAAGAGAAGCAAGGCATGCTGGCACAATTTATAATCCCAGTACTGGAGAGGATGAGGAAGAAGGATAGTTTAAAGCCATCCTGGATACCATAGTGAGTTCAAGGCTAGCCTCAACTACATAGTAAGGTGTTGGCTGAAATACCAGCAAAACACAAGAAAGCAAAGCACCCAATGAAACAGAGTGATAATAATTGTGTAGAAAAGCTAAATATTTTATGAAGAAAAGACATTTCAGGAAGTAGAAAATGCAGGACACAGATTTGAAAAGAGAGGGGTGAGCGTTCTTTCTGGAGACAAGAAAGAACACTGTCAAAGAAAAGAAGAGAATGGATCTTGTGTTTTCTGGTGAAAAGGATTCATGAAATGAGTGATCTTGGTCTTTTCAGAAATGCTTAGTTTGTATGAGAACAGGCAATTGAGAAAGATGATGGGACTTCATAAGGAATAGAACAGAATCTGAGATGCAGACCTAAAAATTAACAAACTGTGTGTGTACTCTCCACTTCTATTTCCTCTACTTTCCATTGTTTTAAAATAATAGCAGATTGCACATCCAGTGTTCCTGATCAATTAATTCAAATTTTATCTCATCCAAGCCATCACTAAAATGCTAAGATTCAGGCAGGCTGCCATAAAAATCCATTTAAAATGGCTCTCTTCCCAGCAGTGATAGAGATGCAAACTCCCCTTAACAATCAAATCCAACCTTGAATTAATTAATATCCCTGTTGGTGTCTGTTTTATTTTAAGTTGTATAGTTCTTACTGGCTCAGTTTCTAACATTTGTAATTCCATTTGGCACTCTTCAGCAAGTATTTAGTCTGCCCTACTTGTTAAAGTATTTGCCATTTTGGCTCTATTTAATTCTTGTCACAGGATAAAACTGTGATTACACCAACATTTACAAAAATAATAAAATGTGTAGCATGAATCTTAAAAGTTCTTATTAATAAAATCAAACCTAGAGCCAGGTATTGGGATGAACGCTGGAAGATCAGAGAGGCAGAACAGGCCATAGCCACCTCACCTTGCCAATTCCTCAGCTGATCCTGTTTCCTCAGACTGAAAGCCTCTCAGGTGAACTGTGCTGCTCAACAGCCTGAAAGCTTAACCAGCTCTAATTCCTGGTCCTCACACCTTAAATACCTTTTTGCTTTCTGCCATCACTTCCTGGGATTAAAGGCATGTATTACCATGCCTGGCTGTTTCTAGTGTGGCCTTGAACTCACAGAGATCCAGACAGAATTCTGCCTCTGGAATGCTAGGATTAAAGGTGTGAGTGCCACCATTTTCGAGCCTCTGTATTTATTGACTGTTCTGTTCTCAGACCCCAGATAAGTTTATTAGGGTGCACAATATTTTGGGGAACACAATATCACCATATTTCCCCTTTTTTGTCTAAAATTTAAAAAAGCATATAACTAATACAAGAGAAACTATATTCAATAAGTATATACAATATATACTCAAGAATTACATTAACAATGTCTAGTCCACTAACATTTGACAGATTCAGACAAAAACTCCATTATATATATTAACAATGTCTAATCCAGTAACATTTGATAAACTCAGACAAAAAATTTTCATTGCTTATCCTATATAAAACAAGTAGTTCCTTTTTAAAAGTAGATTCAATAATTGACCTTTTAAATCTTATCATATCCATATTCTCTCTTTTTTCTTTTCATAATAGATTCAATAATGTATGTTTTGTCATTTTTATATCTTCCCCTTTTTCTTTTTAGAATGGATTCAATGATCTACCCATTTATCCTATTATTTCTTTATCTTTTTTTCTCAGAGTAGATTCAATGATCTACCTCATATCTATATTCTCTTTTTTCTTTTTCCTTTTTTTCAAACAAAAACTCTGACTCTAATCTCCTTGTTCAGCTTTTTTCCTGACCATTAACAATTAACAACTTGTAACCAACCATTGTAAACAATAACAATTATCCATAAGCCATTGAATGACCAAAAAAAAAAAAAAACCTACCCCACCTCTTGGGAATTTGGGCGTAGTTTTCTTAAAATTACTTCCTGCTTTCTGGGGGTGAAGACATCTTTAGGGGATCCTGAAAAGAAAATTTGTGGGTTAATTGTCAAGTCCTGGGAGATGTAGCTGTATCATTTGTTGTCCAGTCTCTGCATAATGGGAAAATGTAGGGCTTGTCTCAAGTCCTTGCTCGAGTTGTCTGTGAATCTGGATCATCTCAGCTAGCCATCTCGAAATTGTCCTGAGCAGTTTGTAGTCCAAAGTCGATTGTAGCATGAATCTTAGAGAGTCTTATTAATAAAATCAAACCTGAGGCAGGTATTGGGGTGAAATACTGGAAGATCAGAGAGACAGAACAAGCCACAGCTAACCTCACCTGGCCAACTTCTCAGCTGGTTTTGTTTCCTCAGACTGGAAGCCTCTGAGTCCTCATCCAGAATGAATCTCAGCTGAACTGTGTTGCTCCAAAGCCTGAAAGTTTAACCAGCCAAATGCTTAACCAGGCAAATGCTTAACCAGGCAAATGCTTTCAGTTTCTGGTCCTCACGCCTTATCAACCTTTCTGCTTTCTACCGCCACTCCCTGGGATTAAAGGCTGCTTTCTGGGATTAAAGGTGTGAGTCACCATGCCTGGCTGTTTCTAATGCGGCCTTGAACTCACAGAGATCCAGAGGGATTTCTGTCTCTGGAATGCTAGGATTAAATGTGTGTGCTAATATTTTCTAGCATAAGTATCTTGTGGCTTTTCTGTTCTCTGACCCCAGATGAGTTTATTAAGGTACACAATATTTTGGGGAACACAATACCACCACAGCTGATCTTTCCCTGGTGTTAATCAGCTTAATGGCTTTACCATAGTCCATGTGGAATCATCGTTGTGGGGTCCTGTTATCCTTTTGAAGATTTCAAAGTTGCTGTTAGGCGTGGTCATGGTTCCCTGCAGAATTTTTTTTCTTTTCTTTCTTTTTTCTTTTCTTTTTTTTTCTGTGCCTCCTCTGTGATTTGGAGCAATCATAGTCTGATAAATGTGTCTCTTGGAACCATGAATGTTCTTCCCTAGAAGAGAAAATCTTCACAGCAATTTCTCCCAACATTTGTCTTACCAAATTTTTCCAAACTGACCTTTGCTGATGCTTTCTTGTAACATGATGGTCCTGGCAATTCTTGGTAGCTGAAGTTTTCTCTCTGGGTCTTGCCAATCCCCGGCAGTCCGACAGCCCACTTATAAAATAAACACATAGACGCTTATATTATTATTTACAAACTGTATGGCTGCGGCAGGCTTCTTGCTAACTGTTCTTATATCTTAAATTAACCCATTTCTATAAATCTATACCTTGCCACATGGCTCATGGCTTACCAGCATCTTCACATGCTGCTTGTCATGGAGGCAGCTGACAGTGTCTCTCCGACTCAGCCTTCCACTTCCCAGAATTCTCCTCTCTTCTTGTCCTGCCTATACTTCCTGCCTGGCCACTGGCCAATCAGTGCTTTATTTATACAGAACAATATCCAGAGAACTTCCCCTTTTCTTTTTCTTTTCAAAAAGGAAGGTTTTAACTTTCACGTAGTAAAATTACAGATAACAAAACAATTACCAAGCAAGAATTACAGTTATAATATCTAGTCTATTTATAATAACTAGTTTATTTGGCAAAATTAAAGAAGATATCCTATCTATCTTGTATTTGTGAGTCTAAGGTTTTATATCTAACTTATCTTTTATCATAACTAAGGAAAATTGTAACTATCTAGGTTCAACTACATCAAAGACCTCAGAAGGATATACTATTACCTGAGAAATGGGAGAAGGATGCAGGCAACTTTCGGGAGTCTTGCAGGGTAGACAGAGACAGCTGGCAGCCTGGACAGTCATCCAAAATTCTCTTGTAAAGTTGGGGCATCTGTCTTTAGCCCACAGGCCTAGAGTCTCTCAGTCACTTTTTTGTGTGTGTGTCTTGTAGAATGTCCGGCAGTTTCCTCTGCGAAGCAGGAACCTGAAGGACCATTTTGTCAAGCAAAGTTAAGTGGTCACCTTTTTATGGGTCTTGTATGTCCAGTGGATCAAGCAGTCCAGGCAAGAACAGTTTCTTGCCCAAATGGCTATTTTTGCCAAGGTGAAGATAAACTCCATACAGAGTGTCTTCAATGCCCATTTTCCTCTCTGAAGTAAATCGGTGCTGCCAGGAGCAGACATGTCTCACTGTCCAGAAAGTCTAAATTTTTTAAATATTTTAAATGCCATATTCTGTAGGTCTTTGAAGTATTTGAAGATTACCTATCTATCTGAAATATATCTATGTATACCTAGATAACTAACATGGCTATGAGTATGATTATCATAGATGACTAATTATTAATCTATTTTTAATTATCCATTACAATTTTAAATGAGCTGTACAAACATAACACCTTAAACAAGAGTAGAAATATACATACAGTATAACAAAATTAACTTTAAGTTTGTATCAATAAACTAAAATATATACCAATGTAAAACATTGTAAACAAGTTGCTCTTTAAAATTAGGCTCATTAATCTACTCTTTCATCCTATCATATCTATATCACATCCCCTTTTCTTCTTTAGAAAGAGATTGCATTTATAATCAACCTGATTTAAATAAAATATTGGTCTTTCTCTGTCCCACACCAGAGGGCTCTTCTGATTTGGGACATAAGAATCTCTTAACCATCTACCATTTTTCAGGTACCATTATATTCCTTCTCAGGTCTTTGATGGGATTGAAGACTAGCAGTTATAGTTACAACTTAGTGTGTGTATATATAATATCTTAGATAGAACATATTAAGTATTAGATTCAGGTTCTTTAGGATAGGACACCTTTTGGAACGATCTTTGTAACATACCATTTACCTACGCTCTAGACTTCTCTGGATTTTAGTATATGCTTCTTGCTTGATATTGTTTGCATTGATTGTAGTTCCATCTTATCTAGGTCATTATCCCTCATTACTCCTGGACAATATTTGATAACCATTCCTTTGTATATAGTCTTGTACTAAGTTAGAACCTTCTTATTTAGATAAAAGGGGGAGATGTAGTTGGTAGCCATTCCAGCTTTGATCTGGAAGTTCCAACCCCCATTGAGGCTTCAGTAACTATCACACCTACTAGGCGGGGCCAAGAGAGGGCCCTGAAGACCCGAGATCTGGATGCGCCATGCTCTGTTTCCTGGACCCTGGACGCTAGAGGTAGACGGAGCAGAGTTCTCCAGAGAACACCGCAGGACTGTGCTACGTCTTTCCCAGACCCTGCGACCTACCTATCCCTTCATTTGTAAGTTATACCACTAAATGAACCACCCTTTTAACTACGTGGAGTGGCCTTAATAATTTCACCAATAATTCTTCTCTGAACAAGCAGCAGTAAACCCTTCGTCCCAGGTAGCAGCATCACAGCAGTCACCCATATGAGAAGGAGCCAGCAACTCAAAGCAGTAGCCACTGCCTCCATGGTCCCACCAAAGCTTTCATCAGGAGTCTGAGTGTTTATGAATGATTGATCAATGTGTGCAAAGACCAGCAACTTCAGCTTCCTCCTCTGAGATGTTTATAGCCTGAGACTGCTCTCACCTACAGAGACCTACTGGGACTAGCCAAATTCTCCCTCTGCACTGTACCTAATAAACACATCGAGGTTCTGTGTTGCTTCCATATTCTGCATTTGATTCCAGCTTCATTGTATGTGTGTCTCTCCTTTCTTCATTCCCTCACTGCCCATAGCCAGGGTTCTGGGACCCAAGCCACACAGAACATAGCAGTATACCTCTACAAGATGATAGAATACTGCTAGGCACACCAGATTTTATGTACAAACAGATGAAATAACATTTATTTTTGTTATGGGCAGGTTATGTCTTATCCTTACCTGAGAGGCATTTAGTATCTACTAGTACCCTTCAGTAAACCAGGAAGTTCTTTTATAACAGGAAAAAAAAAAGAATCCAGGTGAACGGGCAGCTATCTCAGCAGGTGTCTACTAGATTTTCTTGAAATTTTGCCTCCCTCATTTAAGCATAACTTTTTAAAAACCCTTCCTGGAATGCTCAGGGCTCTTGTACAGTCCTCTCCTTATGAACAGGAAAACAAGATCTTATCTCTTCATCCAAGAATTTCAGGATTTTGCTGGGCGGTGGTAGGACACACCTTTGATCCCAGCACTCAGGAGGCAGAAGTAGGCGGATCTCTGAATTTGAGGCCACCTTGGTCTACAGAGTAAGTTCCAGGACATCCAGGGCTACACATATAAACCCTGTCTCAAAAGTAAAAAACAAAACAAAACAAACAACAACAAAAAATAATTTAAGGATTTCTAGAAGTATTTAGTTGTTGTTGTAAAACACAACTCTTACCTCAAAGGGAATAAAGGTTTATGAGTGACCATGTCCTGGGAACACAGATTCAGTTTACCCCAATTACCAGGTTTCAACATGTTAGCAGTTTCATGAAGTATAGTATACTGTTTAGTTTTTTGTCAACTTGATACAAATCAGAGTCGTCTAGGAAGTGGGAACTTCAGTTTCTTCTGCCCTGATTAGTCTGCCGTTACCTACCAATATCTCCTCCTTACTCCATTCTCCCTATACTATGCTACTTCAATCAGTGTTTTATGAAAATCTTTCTAATTTATTCTGGCATGAGCCTAGCACATTCAGTGACAAAAGAAAACTTAAACCCATCAAATATGTACTTACATTGTACTTTTCAATAAACCTTAGAGGAAAGCTGTTTTCTTCACCGTGGGTATCCATATAGATTGCTCAGAATCACCCAGGCAACCAATTAGAATATTGGACTTCAAAGATACAATGGTCTTGCCATTCTTCACATAAACCCAATTAGATCTTCTCCTACAGAACACTACTAAGACTGTAATTGGTAATGTCTCAATTTTTGCTCAGCTGTAAGTCATAATTAATAATTAAGTGATTTCTCTGGTAACTGTCATTCCTTGACTGCTGAGCAATCTCCTATTATTAATACCTGTTGTACTTTACCATTATTTCCAAATGACCCCAGGCATCCACAAGAAGTTTAACCCACTCTAATCAGTGTGAGTCTCTAGCCTACCCAGCCCATTGCTATATCAGCATTGTTATCCAAATAAAGCTAGCTAAAAGGAATGGATCAGTCACAAAAGCATGGAATGGATTCTGTAGACAATTTGTGTATGTTTTATTAGGCAGCAGTTTAGTTTTTTCTTTTCTCTTTAAACACTAGATTGTTGGGTTCAGTATCTCTTTCAGGAATGCCTACCCTATTTATTTCTTAGTCCATCAACAACTGGGTGTTTTCCAAAGTACAGAATTCTTGATAAAGGCTCTGATTTATCCACTCTAGAGATGGAAACTTATTGCTTAAGTCCAGCCTAGGCTGCCTAGCTAGATCTTGTCTCAGAAATTATAAACAGCCAATACAGCAAAAAACAAAAAAAACAAAACAAGAAATAAAAGCAGCCAGATATGGCATACAGGCGTATATTCTAAAACTTTTATCATATTAACCAACTTTTTTAATGATAAAACAGAAATGATCAAACAAATAATGTTTACAATTGACATAATTACACAAATCCCATCAACATTAATAATTCTCTCATTTAATTGTTCCGTTTTAAACTGTCTATCGTATTATCAAACAGAGACTAAATTTCCACCATTGTAAAAATGTTTCCCAATTTTTAATGTGGGGAAAAAACTTTCCTTTAATTCCTCCCTTTAAGAAATACCAATTGACTCATCAAATCTGCGGACAATGACAATTCAGATGATGGTGTGGCAGCAGCCTGAGGAGGGGGCCCAAGGAAAGCCAAAACCCACTAGGAAAGGAAAGAAGCAAAAGATCCAGCATCGGGAAAGTGTATGAAAGTGGCTAACTCCTATGATTTTGGGAGCCCCAAAACCTATGGGGTTTGCTGTAGAGAGGCTGCAACAAAAACTTAGCCAGTGGTTAGGGACTCGCAGCCCAGGCAGGCTGGAGATTCCCACCACATGTAGCTCTGGACTGAGCCTGTGGCTTTTTTGTGAATTCATGCCCCAACTTTTGGGCACCAAATGTAACATGAATTTCTAAACAGTCTTTTAATAAAAAATCCAGAGCCTGATATTGGGGTATATGCTGAAAGATCAGAGAGACAAAGGAACAAGCCACAACTGCTACCTCTGACCTCACCAACTCCTCATCCTGAAAAGGCTTTCTATTCAAAAAGCCTCTAGCCAAAAGGGGTTCTACAGCTGAAAAGCCTTTAGTTCCTGTCTCCTCATGCCTTATATACCTTTCTCCGCCCAGCCATCACTTCCTGGGATTAAAGGTGTGTGTGCTTCCCAGTGCTGGGATTAAAGGTGTGTGTCACCAATGCCTGGCTGTTTTCTCTCCTAGACTGAGTCAATCTCATGTAGTCCAGGGTAGCTTTGAACTTACAGAGATCCAGATGGATCTCTGCCTTCCTAGTGCTAGGATTAAAGGTGTATGCCACCACTGCCTGGCTTCTATGTTTAATTTCGTGGCTTGTTCTGTTCTCTGATCTTCAGGTAAATTTTATTAGGGTACACAATATATCACCACATCTTACTATCCTGGAAAGCTTTATATTTGACAATTCTACTTTATCATCTCTGTTCCTTCTATTAAACCAAGTTTTATAAGAGATATATTCACACAGAAGCAATATATTCCCTTTTCAAACCAGTATCACTCTCTGAAGTTGCCTATCTTTATTGTAATAATCTATAATGCATGTCATTGCTCTTGTAGCACTCAAGAATTTTAGCAGCATCATGTAGATGAACATTCAGAAGTAAAAAGCAAGAAGCTTAAGGATAATTCTTGTGTCCTACTATGTAACCACACAATTTGACATTGATTTTCTTACTTTGCAAAATGCCAGAGAGAGTAAAGGAAGTCTACTGATGATAAATATGGTCATTTATCAGTATTTCCAGGCCTAAATTTTATATAATTACAGATTATCTTATAACTTCATATATTCTTTATGTATTTACAGTTATCTATTTTTTTGGTCATTTCAATGCAATTTTTTTTCAAGTTAGGGTTTCTCTGTGTAGCCCTGCCTGTCTTGGAACTCACTCTGTAAACCAGGCTGGCCCCAAACTCACAGAGATCCACCTGCCTCTGCCTGCAGAGTGCTAGGATTAAAGGCATGAGCCACCATTTCCTGGCTTCAATGCAATATTTTAAAAGCAGCCAAGCCAAGTGTACACCTTTGTAATCCTAGCACATAGGAGGCTGAGACAAGATATTTAAGAGTTCCAGGTCAGCTGGGGCTACTTGCGAAGTTCCAGGCCAGTGTGGACTATACAGTGAGAAAATGTTTTTAAAAATAGCCCATTTTATCATGACAGGGTGTTTGGCCATCCGATCACCAGAGTAGGTCTGTTCAGGCACTCTTGACCATTGCCAGTAGTCTATTGTGGAGGTATCTCTGTGGATTTCTGGGGACCTCTCTAGCACTCTGCTTCTTCCTATTCCCATGGGGTCTTCATTTATCATGGTATCTCTTTCCTTGTTCTCCCACTCTGTTCCTGATCCAGTTGGGACCTCCTGCTCCCGAAGCTTTCTTTCCCCCGACCCTTGCCCTCCATTACCCTGTAGCTGGAGAATTTCTCTCCAGCTCCCGCCATCAAGTCCCGCCAGTCCCAGAGCCTTTGGAATTTGCCCCACGTGAGCGCCAGATATTGGTAAAATTATTAAGGCCACTCCACGTAGTTAAAAGGAGATTTATTTAATGGCGTAACTTACAAATTAAGGGATAGGTAGGTCGCGGGGTCTGGGGAAGGTGTATCACAGTCCAGCGGTGTTCTCTGGAGCTCTGCTTTGTCCACCTCCACCATCCAGGGTCCTGGAACTGAGAGAGTGTCCGCCGATCCAGATCTCGGGTCCTCAGGTGCCTCCCTTGGCCCCGCCTTGTAGGCATGACAGTTGCCGAAGTCTCAATGGGGGTTGGAACTTCCAGAACAAAGCTGGAATGGCTACCCACTACATTACCCCGTCACCCCTAGTTTGCTCATGTATATCTCATCCATTTCTCTGTCGTTAGGCAATTCAGTGACTGATGGAAGCAGATGCAGTCCACCGCCAAGCCCTAGGTGAAGCTCCAAGAGCCCAATCCGTGAGAGAGAGGAGGGATTATATGAGCAAGAGATATTGAGACCATCATTGGAAAAAGCACAGGGACAAATAACCAAAATAATGGAAACACATGAACTGTGAACCAATAGCTGAGGAGCCCCCATGGAACTGGACCAGGCCCTCTGGATAAGTGAGACAGTTGATTAGCTTTAACTGTTTAGGAGGCCCCCAGGCAGTGGGACCGGGACCTGTCCTTGGTGCATGAGCTGGCTTTTTGGAACCTAGGGCCTATGCTGAGACACTTTGCTCAGCCTTGGTGGAGGGAGGAGGGGACTGGACCTGCATCAACTGAATCTACCAGGCTGGGCTGACTCCCCAGGGGAGACATTGCCTTGGAGGAGGTGGGAATGGGGGATAGATTAGGGGGGAAGACTGGGGGATGGGAGGAGGGAGGACAGGGGAATCCTTGGCTGATATGTAAAGTTAAATTAATTATAAAATAAAAATATTTAAAAAAAAATAGCCCAGCCGGGTGGTGGTGGCACACGCCTTTAATCCCAGCACTCAGGAGGCAGAGGCAGGCTGATCTCTGTGAGTTCGAGGCCAGCCTGGGCTACAGAGTGAGTTCTAGGACAGGCTCCAAAGCTACACAGAGAAACCCTGTCTCAAAAAAACCAAAAAAAAAAAAAGCCCATGAAAAGATACGTGTAAGGAAAGTGATTAATGATAGTGGCTCTTTGTTAATGAATTTTTAATGTCCAGGGAACGTGACTATATTATTCTTATGTTGTATTTTAAAAGCAAATTGTGTACGACAGATTCATGACAGTTTATTTCCTCACCTTCAGCAGTCTTTTCAATGTATTTGGACTTAGATAAGTGGATAGTTCTAAGCAAGTAAAACTCTTAAAGTTCTCAGGTATAAGTTATAACCAGCCCTCAATTACTTCAGAGATGGCTCATTCTATGCATAATATCAATAATTGCAAAGCTAATATTATTGTTTGTTTGTTTGGGACAAGGTCTCTTTGTAGTTCTCTGGTTGGCCTGTAACTTGCTATAAAGGACAAACTGGCCTGATATGCTTACTTCTGCCTCCCTAGTACTGGGATTAATGGCATGTGCCATCATGCCTGGTGAAAATAATATTTTTAATTCTTATTTCCAAAATCAAAACAGTACAGGAGTAATTGTGAATTGTACATAGATAACAATTAGGAAAATATTTGGCTGATACTCTTACAGAACTTGTTTCTTTGGATTTTCTTTTACGTATATGTGTTTGCCTGCATGAGTTTATGTATAACACATATGTGCAGAAGCTGGTAAAGGCCAGGAGAGGGAGTTATACCCCGTGGAATTGGAGTTAAAGGCCATGGTGAGTAGCCATGTGGGTGTTGAGAATTAAATCTGGGTCCTCTGCTTAAGTAGTTTAGTGCTTTTAACTGTTGAACTATTTCTCCAGCCCCCAACTTTACTGTTTTGGCCCTAGCCTTCCTTTGGACCCCAACCTGTGTTTTCATTATGATATTTATAATCAATGTGTACTTTTCACCATGGGCCCCTTGCCCTTAGTAGCTACAGCAAGTTAGTTCCTGAGTTAATTCCAACACTTGGAAGGATATCATAGAGTTCCAGGAGTGTGTGCTGTAGGTTGAACCCTCCATTTAGGTGGCAATCTCTAGAGGAGGAGGTGTGCTTAGAACTGGTTGTTAGGATTTTTTCTAAATCATCCAGAAGGAAGCAGTATTGAGAATCTTAGTCAGTTTGGAGTCCATAACAAAACACCATAAACTGAGTGGCTTGTAAGCAACGAATTTATTTCTCACAGGTCTGAAGTCTGGGAAGTCCAAACTTAAGGCAGTAGCAGATGTCTAGTGAAGGCCAGCTCTATAATTCATGGATGGAACCTTTTTACTGTGTGTCACAGGGCAGAAGCATGCTCTTCAGCTCATTATAGAGGTACAAATCCCATTCATGACATGCTCTATTTTTATAACCCCACTGAAGGACTTTATAACCATTCTATACAGTATTAGGTTTCAACCACATGAATTTGGGGCAAATACAAGCATTCAGTCCATAGTACAGAGCTATTTCTAACAAGTACTATGTCCTATAGAGAAAGACACAGTCTTAAACCATGTATTTTCCACATAAATATTAAAAAGTAGAGCTGAGGATGTCGCTCAGAGAGCTTGTCTAACATGTGCAAGGTTCTGGATTCCATTACCTGCTGTGGGATGTTCTGTACAGCAAATGTGTTGCTGTGATTTGTTAATAAATAAAACACTGATTGGCCAGTAGCCAGGCAGGAAGTATAGGCGGGACTAACAGATTGGAAAATTAAGGGACAGGAAGGCAGAGGGGGAGACTACAGCCACCGCCAGGACAAGGAAGATGTAAGGTACCAATAAGCCACGAGCCACGTGGCAAAGTAAAGATTAATAGAAATGGGCTAAATATAAGAGTAAGAGCTAGACAATGATAGGCGTGAGCTAATGGCCAAGCAGTTTAAATAATATGTCTGTATGTTTATTTTCTAAGTGGGCTAAGGAACTGCCGGGGCTTGGTGGGCCCCAGAGAGAAAACTCTCCAGCTACAATTACCAGCACCACATATCCCACCCCCGCAACTGAAAATTACTTCAGGGACTGGGAGTATAGTTTTATGGTAAAACATTTGCCTAGTATTCATAGTCCTGAGTTTGTTCCCAACTCTGAAAATACAAATTTAAAAATACATTTCCAGGGCCTGAAGAGATGGCTCAGTGGATAAGAGCTCTCCCAGAGTACCAGTTTCTATTCTCAGCATCCACATGGCAGCTCATAATTGTATGTAACTCCAGTTCCAGGGAATCTCTCTTCTGGCCTCCTTGGGCACCAGGCTCACAAGTGGTGCTCAGGCATATATAGAATCAAAACACTCATACACATGAAATCATAAAAAATTAATCTAAAAAATTAAAAATACATTTTCAAATGGTAACAAAGCTCATTGGTAGACCACTTGGCTAGCACACATAATACTCTGGGTTTACTCCTCAGCACTGAAAAAAAAAGCTACATAAATAATGTCAAATTGGGCCTTTCACTGAGAGCTAATTCAGGGGAAAGAGCAGTTAATCATATCCATCATAAAATTTCTTTCTAGATTTGTATGTACATGTATGATTCCCATTTAAGTGACCACATATAAATAAGATACACCAAATGAATCTTGTGCCGATGAGATGCAATGATAAATACAATAATAATTTGTTATGACATACATTTAATTGCCTTCAAGATAGATAGGTCTATTCTTGATAGTGATTACATGTGGATACTCTGTATGTAGATTAAGTTGTTTTAAGTCCTTAATAATGTAAGGAGCCTTTAGCCATGTCATCCTCTTCATGACTTGTGTCACAAATAAACGACTATCTCTGCATCACTATTTTTACTATCCTGTGTTTTCATAGTATCATTGCTCTCATTATCTTGATAAGAATTGTACTGGTACTTTGGTTCACTGTACTTGTGATCTGTTTCATAAAAAGACTTGGGAGATGGCTTCATTTTCCTTGAAACATGAGGATTTCCAACATGTCCCTTATTTGGCCCCAAAAGATCACTGAGAAGTCCAAAAGTATTACAAATAAGGCATTTTTCCTGATAATATCAGCAAACTTTGTCTGATAGATGCCCCCTGGGTAACACAGCCTTTCCTGTACTCACTGGCTTTTCAGATCATAGTATCCATGTGACTGGTTCAGTTTTTTTATACTGGAGGGTTTGGTGGACAGGATTTGATTATGTGAGACTGATGGACAAGACTGTGTGGCTAGCATATTTGAAGATTGCAAAATAGCTAGCCATGGTGGTATGACTGTTTCTTTGAATTGGATGAATTGACTTGACTAGCTAATTTACAGGTGTGGGTGAGTTTATATGATTTTTTAAGGTTGTGTTTCTTATATGACTTTTCCAGGTAATGTGACTTATGTAATCTTTGGCAGCTTGATGACTTGGTTGGCCTTTCAAATCTAATTGCCTACTTGACTTTTTTACAGTGCATGGTATGGATGACTTATCTATATTTGAGTATCTCGCTGGTCTTTGTGCATTGGATGGCATGCATGGCTTTTCTAGACTTGAAGGCTAAATTGATTTTACTGCACTGTTTGATACAGATAGTTTTTCTTGACATGAGGGTCTAGATGTCTGGTCTTAATTTAATAGCACAGGTTGAGTTTGTAGAATGTCCTCAGGTATCATATCAGGTTGACAAGATGATACTTTGGGTACCCAGGATGATATAGCTGCCATATTTTCTTTGTTGAGCCTGAAATGCAGAAAACTCAGGGTGTCATAATTTAAAACAAAAGTACTATTGCTATCATCAGAAAATATAATGCTAGCTTAGAGTATGAATATTTTTCCACAGTAAAAGTAAACACAGTAACTATTAGAGTGTGCTGACACCTGTAACTTGTGTTACACATATGAATTCATGAATAATTTTCCTTAAAGAATATGTTTACTATTTCTAAGGCATTAGATAACTTATAGTCCATGTATGGGATGACACAAAGTTGTCAATACTAATAAAAATGTGGTACACATGTATAATAGAATATTACTTAGATATAAAATGAAATTTGCATGGGAAATGGATGGATTTGTATATGAGTAACCCAGTATAAAAAGGACAAATTCCAGTAGTTTTCTATCATATGAGGATACTAGCTTTAGTACATTATATCTAGTGGAGTACCTGTGCAGATCAGGAAACAAAAAAAGCAAATGTGTATTGTGCAGGGAGTTTGTGAACCTTAGGGAGGGAGGGGAGTAGAACATAGATATAAAGAAAGAGGGACTCTGAGTGGAAATGTTTCGATAGAGAGGGAGGCAGAGAGAGGGGCAATTGGGGAGATGAAGGTGTAGGATGGAGGAGGATTAACTGGTGTAAAGGGAGTATAAAGAACCTGGAAAGCTAGATATACCCACCTATGCAATAACAGTTTGACCGTTAGAGTAGCAGGGGCTAACTAACTGCTCTCTGAATGGGTTCTAGATTCTCTCTATGGGGGATGGGAAGGGGACCAGTAAGCTGGGCTAACAATCCAAGTAGAGGAGGTAGTATGCCCACAGGAGGAATGTACTTCTGATGGTTAACTAAACTGATAGAGCAGCAAACTGCTTTCCAAACACCTATGTGTTTATACTCACAGACAAAAGCAGCTTCAGACTTAATCAGAGAAGCCTCTCCTTGCAATGAACAGTGGAGAATGTAGAAAATAAGTCATGAATGTGAATCTAGCCCCAGACAAGTCACTTACACCACCACTTCTTAGAATCAGGGAACCTTGTGGAAGAGGTGGCCAGAAGTATTTAAGAGCTGGAAGGTAAGGTGAAGGGCTAAGATGAAAGGCCATTCCCTACACTCGATGATGCAACTACTGTAATCCTTAACTCACGTAACTATAGTTACCTGTCTAAGACCATGCCAAACACCACCGTCTCACTGTCCATCCACACCCAGGTGATTCTGCAACAATCTATCTCCATCTATCTGGGCCCTCTTGATTGATCTCCAATGCATGAATTCAGTAAGACTGGGGACCCTGAACCCTTATATACCCTTAATTTTATCCAAAGTGCACAGAGTGATTTGATGTCTGTCTTCTAAATGAGTTTAGGGTCTCAGTTCTTAAGGGGAAAATGTTAGGTAATTAAACAGATATAGTTTTGGAGGCTATTGAAAAGGGATCCTTCCCTTCCATCATCTTCCTCTTCCAAAATTTACTATACTGAAGTCTTCCCCATGTCCCCTCTGAGGAGGATACAGACCCTGTCCTGCAAAAAATACAAAAATGACAATTATTCCCTGTTTTTCCCCTATATAATCAAAACAAAAGTCAGGAAATGTTATCCATAGTCATGACATTTTGATTAAACAGTGACAATTTTGGAAACTAGCATAAATTTATAGAATGAAAGTAACTTGCTTCTCTAGATTCCTGCCTTCCTTTCTCTATCAACCTCCAGTAAGGGACCAGCCATGAAAGATATTTATTACTTACCTAACATCTTTAACTAGCTCACTGGTTACCCTGGGCAATGACCAGCTGTAAGCCATAAAAGGAATTTATTCGTTGATTTTTTTCTTTTTGGTTTTTGAGACAGGTTTCTCTGTGTGTAGCTCTGATTGTCCTGGATCTCACAGAGATCCATCTGCTTCTGCCTCCCTAGTCCTGGGATTAAAGATGTGTGCCATCATCGCCCGGCTGATTTTTTTTTTTTTTTTTTGAGACAAGGTCTCATTTTTATAGCCTTGGCTGGCCTGGAACTCACTATGTAGATCAGGCCACCCATTTCCCAATTTTCTGTCCCATAACTACCACAGATTGTAATCAGACAGTGAGCTCTTACTCTTTTACTTAAAAAAATTAATTTTATGTATATGGGTATTTTGCTTGCATGCATGTCTTTGTACCATGTATGTGCTTGGTGTCTGTAGGGGCTAGAAGATGACAATGGATCCCCTAGACCTGGTGTTGGAGGTGATTGTGAGCTGCTATGTAGGTGTTGAGAATCAAGCCCAGGACTTCTCATAGAAGAGCCAGTGCTCTTAACTGCTAAGCCATCTCTCCTTACAACAGAGACTTCTTCTAAAGAACTTCCTTTCCCCCAAATAAAAGCCTGTACTATTGGGGCTGGAGACATGGCTTAGAGATTAAGAGTACTTGCAGTTCTTGCATAGAACCTGTGTTTAGTTAACAGTCCTGACACTGTGGCTCACAACCAGCCTTAACTCCATTTCCAAGGGATTTGATGCCCTCTTATGGACCTTGTGGGGTCCTGCATGTACATGATGCACAAATACCCATACATATAGAAGTATATAGTTTTGAAAAGCTTGGACTATTTTTGAGTTGCTTGTCCCCTTGTCTTTCTTTCTCATGGATCTTCACTTAAAACCCATGTAAAAAGCTGTGTATATTAGCACATGCTCGTGTCCCACGTGTGAGGGAAAGGTAGAGACAGAACGATTGCTGGGGCTTCCTGCCTGTGAGCCTACATTTAGGTTTAGTGATACACCCTGTATCAGTGCTATAAGGCAGAAAATGATAGAGCAGGACACACCTGACATCCTCTTCTTGTTTCTGCATGTGTATACACACCTGTGTATAAATACCTCATGCACACACACATACATACACACAAACTTTTCATTCTTTAATGTGTGAAACTTACCCTCCTGGTGATGGGACCTCCTTGATCATGTAATTACAATAGATTAAACAAAAACAGGTAAAGTTGAAGGCTATGATCATAATTCCAACTATGAAACTGAGTAGGTGTTTCCTAAAATCATCCATTCTTGATCCTGTTGATCTGGTGGTTTTATCAACTGCAAAAGATTGTACCATCAGAAAATGTTAGGTAATCCAATTTCCTCCCACTTTGAGAGTGGTTTGCCACTGTACATTGAAGTCAAATGTCTTTCTCAATTTTTTTTGGAAAATGTATTTATTTTACATCTATGAGTGTTTGCCTATGTGTTTGAGTGTTTGCTTGGATGCATTTATGTACACCATATCCATGCATGCCTGGAACCTGGCAGAGGCTAGAAGAGAGTGTCAGATACTATGAAACTGTTGTTACAAATGCCTGTGAACCACCATATAAGTGCCAGGAACTGAACTGAATCCTCTATAAGAGAAACAAGTGCTCTTAACTACTAAGTCATCTCTCCATCCTTCAGTGATGTTTTTTTGAAGTTTAGGAAAGTTTCCATTATAATTTTCTTGTGTGTGTGTGTGTGTGTGTGTGTACACAATTGTGTGTAAATGGTTTTGTCTGTATATGGAGAAGTGTATGTTTCAAAGTACATGTGGAGGTCAGAGGACAACCCTGGGTGTCCTTCCCTGTCTTCTACCTTGTTTGAGACAGGGTCTCTCCTGTTGTTTATTGCTGCACTGAAAATCAGGCTAGCTGATTCATGAGTTTGCGAGGATTCTCCTGTCTGCCTCCTATCTCACTGTAGGAACACTAGGATTATAGATAACTTGTCATTTTGCTCAGCTTTATGTGGGTTCTGGAGCTCTGAATTTAAGTCATCACACTTGTCCAGCGATTGCCTTACCCACTGAGCCCTCTAATGTAATTTTCTTTCCTTGAGCATATCCTGGCTATGAATGTCAAATGTGAGTAGTATCTCTAGCTAATCTGTGTCATTATCTGCATTACCTCTGAAGCATGGGTGGTTATTGCAGTAATTAAGATTTTGAGCATAAACTGTGCATGGGTGAGTACATTTGAGTGTTACTATGTGAATGTATGTGATAGGAAACAGGACAGAATAACAACACATCATGATCATACTCAATGGTATATTAGGAACAGCCACTTCAGAGGCTAAGAATGCAGGGTCATTTCAGGCCAGGTACTTGAAATGAGCCTGAACAACACAGTAGTAAGAACCTGACTCCAACAACCAAATCCAAATCAAAACAAACCCCTGATACTTAAGTCCTATGGTAGATATACTCGCATGAAGGTTGTCTAGTTTGGTTGGCAGACTGGGTGTTAAAGGCAAGTCAAAGGAAACTATAAGTTTGTATTCTTTAGGTTTAGAATTTTCACATAGCTCTTAAAATATCAGCTATTGTCCTCAGAAGTCTTAAAGACCTCATAATAGTAACACCATTATAAAAGCATATTTGTTAATCTAGAATTCCTAATAACACAATAAATTAATAATAGATAATACATCTTAAACATTAAGCCTCGGCACATACCTGTGGTGGTGGTAGTGATAGTAGATGATTCATTAGTATGGTTTCTATTTAAACAATTGATTGTCCAAATGGACAAGAATAGGACATAAATAGGAACCTTCACAGCCATAGTGTGGCCAGAAGGTTTCTTTGGCTAAGGTTACTGCTGTATCTGAATTGCTTCAGGCTGGTCTTGGGGTTTGTGACATCACTGTCATTTTGCATCAGACCATGACAACATAATCTCACTGTGGAAAAGCAGCAAATTTTGTGCACAGATCTTATCAAGTAACTTTTAAAAGTTTATATTTGTATTTTATGTTATGAATGTTTTGTCTACATGTGTCTGTATACCATATTGTGCAGTATACACAGGACAAGAAGACAGTGCTAGATCCCCTGGAACTGGAATGACATCAGATCCCCCAGAACTTGAGTGACAGTTGTTAGCTGCCATGTTGGTACTGAAAATTGAATCCAGATCCCCTACAAAAGGAGCCAGTGCTTTTAACCTTTGGAGTCATTGCTCCAGCCCCTCAAGCGACTTTTAATCATTTTTAAATAAAAATCTTCTGTCTAATTGAAAACAAGACTAAAGGGTTTTTTGTTTTGTTTTGTTTTGTTTTTTGTTTGTTTGTTTGTTTGTTTGTTTTGAGACAGGGTTTCCCTGCGTAGCCCTGGCTGCCCTGGAACTCAGAGATCTGCCTTCCTTTGTCTCATGAGTGATGGTATTAAAGGCGTGTGTCCCCATAGTACAGCAGATTAAAGGATTGTTATTCACAGATAATGTTCTGGTTTGAATAAGAATGGCTACCATAGGCTTATAATGCTTGAATACTTGGGTCCCAGCTGGTGGAACTGTTTGGGAATGATTGGGAGCTAGGCCTTGTTGGAGGAGTTGTGTAGCTGGGTAGGCTTTGCGATTTCACTCATTCCCAGTTAGTTAGCTTGCTCTCTCTGTCTGCCTTGGCTTGTGGATCTGTTGTGAGCTCTCAGCCACTGCCTGTTTGTTATGCCTGCCGGCCTGTGCCATGCCCCTTGCCATGATAGTCATAGACTCTAACCCTCTGGAACCATTATCTCCAAATTGAATGCTTTCTTTTCTTAGTTGCTTTGGTCATGGTGTTTTGTCACAGCAATAGAAAAGTAACTAAGACAGGTGTTGTGATGATTAGTGTTAATTGTCCACATGTTCTAGAATCATCTGGGAGACTGGCATGCCCATGGGAGGTAATTACCTTGGTTATGTTAATTGATATGGGAAGATACATTAATTGTGGTCAAAAACATTTCTTGGGCAAAGGATCCTGGACTATATAAATAGAGAAAGTGTACTGAGCACTAACATGCATGCTTTCATCACTGTTCCCTGCCTGTAGATGTGGTGTGATCTCCTGCTTCAGATTCCTGCTGCTTTGACTTTCCTGCCATGATGGACTGTAACCTTGAACTGTGAGCCAAAATAAGCTCTTTCTCCTGTCTATTGATTTTGTTAGAATATTTTATCACAGTAACAGGAAAAAGAAACTAAAACAGTTGTGAAACAGAATTTTGTTTGTTTGTTTAAGACAGGGTCTGTAGCTAGAATTTTTTTGTGTCCCACCTAGTCCTGCAGCCACTTGGTCCTAAGTAAACACACAGAGGCTTATATTAATTATAAACTGTATGGCCTATGGCTCAGGCTCATTATTTACTAGCTCATGTATCTTAATTCAACCATTTCTATTAATCTATGTTTTGTCATGTGGCTTCATGGCATTACCTGTTCTTTCACATCTTGCTTCTCCTGGTGTGGCTTGCAGTGTCTGCCTGAATTCACCCTTCTTCATCCCAATCTTCAGTTTGAATGTACCATCTAACCTTATTCTGCCTTGCCATTGGCCAAACAGCTTTATTTATCAACCAATGAGAGTAACACATATTCACAGTGTACCGAAAGACATCCCACAGCAAGGGTCTCTCTACATATCCCTGGCTTTCCTGGAACTCATTATGTTGACCAGGCTGGCTTTGAACTCACAGAGATCTGCCTGCCTCTACTTCTCTTCTGAGTGCTGGGATTAAAGGCATCTGCCACCATGCCCACCTTGTGAAGCAGAAATTTAATCAGATGGTCCCATCAAGAGAACTGCCAGTTAGAACCTAAAGAATGAAGAAAGACTATTGAACGTCTAAGATTATATATAGGACAGGACCACAGAGCTATTTGTCTGTAAACATATTGTACTTTTCAAGACAAAAGAATGATTCAGAAAGAGTTTCAGAGACCATCAGTGTTCTTTGTTTTCAAAAGGCAGACTCTGTTCATTACTAGTCTCATTGCTGTAATAGAATGTCTGACAGAAACAACTTGAAGGATCAGAGATTTATTTGGTTTATGATTCAATACTATCATAGTATGGAAGGCAAGACAACTATAGCAGTTGGTCCCATGGCAGTGGGATCTTGAAGGAGCTACTTGATGTATAAGTCAACTAGGAGACAGAGAGAGCTTGATACATGAGTTAACCAGGAAGTAGGAACAGCTATAACTTCAAAGCCTGCTCCCCAGTGATCCACTTTTGCCAGCTAGACTGAATTTCCTATAAGTGCTAAAACTTCTTCTTTTTTGAGAGGAGGGGTTTGGTTTTGGTTTTTCAAGACAGGGTTCCCCTGTGTAATAGTCCTGGCTGACTCTTTGTAGACCAGGCTGACTTCCAACTCACAGAGATCTACCTGCCTCTGCATCCCAAGTGCTGGGATTAAAGGCTTTTGCCACCACTGCCCGGCAGCTACAACTTGTCAAATACTACCAGAACCTGGGAACCGAAGTTCAAAATATGAGACTGTAGGAGGACATTTCACATACAAATAATAGCCAAGGTCATCACTTTGTTTTCAACAAGTCAGAAGATCCACAGCAAAAGATGTGAGGTGGGACTTCCCAAATATATAGTGAGTTGACGCCTCCATAGAAAGACCCTGGGAATGGATTATTCACCTGACACAGCTATAGAGGAAGGACTGCCGCTCTGGTGGGTACACAAGAGTGATGGCTATTCTTGGTTGTCAGTTTGACTACATCTGGAATTAACTAAAACCCAAGCAACGAGGTACACCTGTGAGGATTTTTTTTTAGTTAATTAAATCATTTGAAGTGGGAAGACCCACTTCTGATCTAGATCTTTTGGGGTCATAAGATCCACCTTTAATCTGGACCACACCTTCTGCTGGCAGCCTATATAAAGGACATGGAAGAAGGAAGCTTGTTTTCTTTGCCAGTTTGCTCTCATTGACGAGTCCACTCCTTCACTGGCATTAAAGCCCACTTTTTCAGGATTCCAGCTTTTACAGAAAACCAGCTGAGACACCCAGCCTTGTGGACTGAAAGACTACTGGATTCTTGGACCTTTCATTGGTAGACAGCCATTGTTGGACTAGCTGGACCACAGCCTGTAATCCATTCTAAGAACTCATGATATTAGTTTTGTTCCTCTAGAAAAGACTGACTAATATAACAAGGATGTGATAAGTACAATAGCTCTATCCTATAGATTTCTCTACCATACTGCAGTGTACCTACCCAATGAGTCCACATTGATCAATAACTTTCTTTTCTTTTTTCTTGTTATTAATTTTTGGCATAAAAAGTAATGGATTTCAGCCAGGTGGTGGTGGTGCATGCCTTTAATCCCAGCACTCGGGAGGCAGTCGCAGGTGGATCTCTGTGAGGTCAAGGCCAGCCTGGGCTACAGAGTGAGTTCCAGGAAAGATGCAAAGCTACACAGAGAAACCCTGTCTCAAAAAAAACAATAAATAAATAAATAAATAAATAAATAAATAAATAAATAAATAAATAATGGATTTCATTATGTCATTTCACATACACCTATCAATTGACTTGGTTCTTCTCCGCTCCCCTACTGTCTCTCCTATTGCTGTTCCCCTCAAGTAGTGTCCCTTCTGCTTTCATGTCATATGTGTGCCATTACTCTCTCTTGAGCTGTCTTCTTGCCTCCATTTAGATCTCTTCCCCTCATCTGAAATCCTTTCTCTGTTTTCATGTTCTACTGTCTTAGCTATGGTTTCTAGTGCTGTGATAAAACATGACCAAAAGCAACATGGGGAGAAAAGGATTTATTTGATCTTGTAGTTCCACATCACAGTCTATTATCCAAGAAAGGACAGGAACCCGAGGCAAGAACCTGAAAGCAGTATCAATGCTGCTTAGTGGCTTTCTGACCATGTCTTGCTCACCCTGCTTTCTTATAACATCCGGGAACACCTGACCAGGGTGATATCACCCACAATAAGCAAGGCACTCCCACATCAGTCATAATCAAGAAAATACCCCACAGACTTGCCTACAGGCCAATCTTATAGAGGCATATTCTCAAATAAGAGTCCATGTTCCCAGATATGTCTAGATTTTTATAAAGCTGACAAAAATCAATCAGTATACTTACATACACACATATAACATACACACAATTTAAATCTATATTATGTATTTGAGAGAAAACTTGCTATATTTGTCTTTCTAACTATGTATTTCTTTGTGAGCATAAAAGTTCACATAGCCTGTTGCAAGGCAAAACATGACAATCTGAATAACTAGAATAATGGTTTTTGGGCCATGGCCATTCATGTTTGGCTCAGAATAAAATATTTTATGTATAACAAGAAATTATTTAATTTCATTATAATTTATTATTAGTAAATTTTTAATTTCCATACATGTTTTATATACCTATATGCCTGTTTTATATACCTATACCCCTAGATTTGTGTAAATTTCTCATCTGGAAAGGGGTCATGAATAGACAAATTTTAAGAAGCATTGAGCTATGAACTTGTGTGAAAGCTACATTCTCCCTTCATACCCCTGTTTTTTCCCATTTAGAATGGGAATATCTTTTCTACCACTGTATTTTGAAAGCATGTAACTTTGGTTTTACATATTCAGAGTCATAAAGAAACTTTAGCTTTGGATGAATTATACATTGAATTTCACTTATTTCTGATTTGAATGATGTTTAGAACAAACTTTAGAGTTGATATTGGAACAAGTTGAGCCTTTTGAGATTAATTATGATGGAATAGATTTGAGTATTAAAAGTATATGACTTTTGGAGGTCAGAGGCAGCAGATTCCCCTGGAGCTGGAGTTACAGATCGTTATGAACTTCCCAATGTGGCTGCTGGGAACTGAACTTGGGTCCTCTGCAGGAGCAGTGTGTACTCTAACTGCTGAACAATCTCTCCAGCAAGTAAATGACTATTAAAAAGGACTAAAGTCCTTGATGGTACATTACCATAATCCCAGCATTTGTAATCCAAGGCAGGAAGCTCATGCATTTAAGGCCAACCTAAATTACACAGTAAGGCCCTGTCACAAACAACCCCCAACATTCAACAACAACAACAACAACAACAACAACAACAACAACAACAACAACACTATCCTTTTCAGTCTGGGGGAGAGAGAGAAAAGGGGAGGGGATTCTTAGTTAGGGTTTCTTTTGCTGTAATAAAATCATGACCAAAAGTAACTTGGGAAAGAAAGCGTTCATTTTAGCTTACAGTTCTACATCACAGTCCATCATGAAGGAAAGTTAGGGAAGAAACTCAAGGCAAGAACCTGAAGGCAGGAACTGAAGCAGCCATGGAGGTGCTGCTGCTTAGTTGCTTGTTCTCTATGGCTTGCTCAACTTGCTCCCTTATAGAACCCAGGACCACCTGCTCGGGGTAGCACCACTCACAATGGGCTAGGCCCTCCCACATCAATCACTAATTAGGAAAATTCCCTACAGCCTGATCTTATGGAGGCATTTTCTCAGTTGAGGTTCCCTCCTCTCAGATGACTCTAACTTGTGTCAAGTTAACAAAAAACTAGTCAGCACTGGGGGCAAGAGTAATCAGAATGCATTTTAAACATGTATGAAATTGTCAAAAAATAAATTTAATTAATAAAAATATTAAAAACAGGATAAAGATGACTAAATTTGGCTCTTCACTTATAACATTCTATGTATGTATAGTCATAAGACTCTATTTAGCCAAGGTCAAACAGTCTGCAGGATCTTTAATATAAATGTAGCTTTTCCAAAGAACTTGATTTCACACAAACACCATTTATAGAGTATTTTTATACACCTGACACCAAGATTAATGTTATAAACCCCCAAGTTACCAAAGTACAAGTCCTTGTACTCAAGGAACTTATACCAAGTAGGGTGCACAAGTATGATGATGAAAAGTGGCTATATTCATGTTAAGTTTAGTCTGTGGAAAACTATCATTCTAACAGTGATGGGAAAGAACAGACTAGGAAGGAACTCACTCTGCTTCTGGGGAGATTATTTAGGAAGCAAAGAGAACATGGTTACCAAAACTGAGGTGTTGAGAATGAAGAAAAATGGATGAATTTGAGAAACATTGAAGAGGTTAAAGCCTCGTGTTTTCCCTCTGACTTACTGATGGGTGATATAAAGGAGGAGTTGGAAGAGCTCAGGATTTGGATGTAGGTAATTAGGTGATTATTTATCCCTCTCATGACATAGAGGATGCAGGAGAATGAGATTTGTGGAAAATGAGATTGGAAGAAGGGCTAAAGTCAATCTGGAGTTTTGTTTGAGATTCCCATGAGGTATCCAAATACAGATGTCCACGAGCCAGCTGGGTCATCAGCACTTGGAAAAGGACTTCCCAATACTGTTTATGCCATTGGAAGATTGGGAAGCCTATGGCCTTTGCTCACCAGAGTATTTTTAAATGGATCAAGTGAAATGAATCAGATTACAAAGAAAAGAAATTACACTGATACAATTATCAAATAGAGACATTATGATGTAAGAATATATTAATTATTAATTTATTAAATGATCTGATGGTAAATCTAATAATGCCTATCAGCTGAAATAATGATAAGTATCAATAATATTTTGATGTATCAGCAACAACCATGATATATGAAAATATTTATGATTTCTATCAGTGACAAAGTCATACATATTGGCTTGTTATCTATATTAATAATTGGAAGAAATATTAAATATGCACTAGAGATTACTAAATATCAAAAGTTAACATTTTCAGCCTGGGGAGAGATGTCTCAATAAAGGGCTTGCAGCATAAGCCTGAAGACCTCCCTTAGATCCCTAGCACCCCAGTAAGCAAAACCTGGGAATGGTGGATTTATAATCTCAGTGTTGAAGAGGTAGGGACAAGGAGATCTCAGAGGTTCACCGTCTAGCCAGGCTAGCCTAATTGGTGAGTTTCAGGCCAATGAGAGACCCTGTTTCAATAAACCAGGTGGATAGCACTTGAAGAAAAATAGGCAAGGTTTACCTCTGGTCTCCACATACATGCTTATAATGTGTTCCCACAAACATGTACCTGTACACATTCAAACACACTCGCAAAAATTATGGGTTTTGTTTGTTTGGGGTATTTCAAGATAGAGTTTCTACGTGTAGCCATGGCCATCCTGGAACTTGCTCTGTAGACCAGGCTGGCCTTGAACTCGGAGATCCACCTGCCTCTGCCTCTTGAGTGCTGGGATTAGAGGCGTGCACCACCACCGACTAGCCAAAATTTATGTTTTTTATCTACTTTTTTGTTTGCTTGTTTGTTTCATTTTTTGTCTTTTGAGACAAGGCTTCTCTGTGTAGTTCTGGCTGTCCTGGAACATACTCTGTAGATCATCCCTCATACTCACAGGGATTCACCTGCCTATGCCTCTTGAGTGCTGGGATTAAAGGAGTGCACCACCACCCCTGGGCATTTTTATCTACTTTTGTTTACATCCAAATTCTATTAATGTTTCTGTTTCAAAAACCCAATCTAGATGCTAATTCTAGTTAGTAGAAGTGGATATGAACAACCCAGGGAGAGAAGGTAAAGAAGAATGCCAAAGACTAAATTCTGAGGGATTCCTACGTTGAAAATTTGGGTAAAAGAGGCTGACCCAGCAAAGCAAATGAAAGATACTCAGTGGAACGATGGAGGTAGAAATCAGATCTCAGTGGGTTGCAGAGTAATCAAGAGCTGAGAAAGAGATATTAGTTTGTTTGTTAGTTACTTTTCTACTGCTGTGATAAAATACTACAGCCAAAAGCAACTTATAGATGAGTTTATTTTCAGCTCCAGTTCCAGAAGGAGGGGTCATAATTCCAGGGGGAAGCATGGAAGTAGGTAGCTGGAGCAGGAATCTGAGAGACCACATCTTCAACTGCAAATGTGAAGCAGAGAGAACAAACAGCCTGGAGGTAGGGCATGGATATAAACTCTCAAAACCCACCTCTACCTCCAGAAAAACTTCACCTCAGAAAGGTTCCGTAATATCCTCCAAAAAGCACCTCTACTGGGGACCAAATGCTCAAATACCTTCGCCTGGGGGAGACATTTCTCATTTAAACCACCACAGCTGATATATACAATTGCCTTCATGTTTGACTGTGAACAGTGGCAAGATCAAATTGCTTATTTGGACAGGGGCTGTCTTAGTTAGTTTGAAATGCCATGCCAAAGGAAAAGCACAATAGGGGCTTCCTAACTGACAGACGTTTAGTACTCAGTTATGGAGATTGGTTTTCTAGTTTGCTTCTCTATTGCTGTAATAAAATACTGGTCAGAAGAAATTCAGGGAAGGAAAGGGTTTATTTGAGCTTACAAGTTACACTCCAACAAAGCCAAGGCAGGAACTCAAGGTGGGAAACTAGAGGCAGGAACTGAAGCAAAGACCGTGGAGGAATACTGCTTACTTGCTTGTTCTCCATGGCTCATGAGCTTGCTCTTTCATATGACCTAAGACAGTAAGTCCAAGAAAGGCCATTATTATGTAAGCAGATAATGTACTCAGAAGATATAAACCTCCCACACCCTAGCTATACTACTGCTAGGGATTTACCTGAAGGATCCCAAGGTCAACATATTGCAGAGATATTTTCACAACAATGTTTATTGTAGCACTCTTCACAATAACTGTGTAATGGAACCAACCTTGGGATCCAACAACAGAGAAATGGACAAAGAAAATGTCATATATGCACATAGTGGAACTGTGCAATGGAAAAGTACAAATCATTTTTAAAGGAGGTAAGGCAGAGATCTGAGGACAGTGAGGAAGGCTGGAAACAGATGCTCTCAGGAATGGATAGACTAAAGAAACTGTCAGATGTGAGAACAGTTGGGAATTGTGCTTTTCTCTGGATAATGAGAAAAACTATTTAATGATAAAGCTATTTCTATGGTAGGTGATATATTCATTAGTTAAGAAACTAATCATCATAATTAATCCTACTTGGGAAATAGATGTTAATCAGAACTGCTATATAAGAGAGTGTTCAGTTTGCTGAGTTTTCCCTGACAACCACATTCTGTCAGTATATGACTAATGGACCAGCGTATACTATTCAAAGAGCTGACTCATCTCAGGGCTCTGAGCCTAGGCCCCTAAAACAGAGGCACCAGGAGATACCTTGCTTAAGCACATGACCTGGTCTCTCTTTGTTTGGCCTATTTTTGCCTGCCCTGGTTTCTGTATCACCATACAGACAAGGGACATCTGTATGTAAGACATTTCTCCTGGAGAGGTATATATGCATTACAGACTGCATTCCCACAAATGGATTTGCTCTTGTAGTTTTGTGTTATATCACCAAGAATTGGCAGTATTTAATTCAAAAGTGGGGTTTCTTCTGTATTATGGAGGCTTCAATGGTAGAGAGAATTGTGTGTGTGTGTGTGTGTGTGTGTGTGTGTGTGTGTGTGTGTGTGAAACATTAAAGAAAAGTACTTGTGCGCTAGTAGAACTGAGAATACCAGATTTGATTTCATCAAGGAAGTCTAGGGCCAGTTACATTGTAGAAACAGTACTGGAGCTGAGTTCTGGAAAACAAATAGACTCTGAAAAAGTGAAAGAGAAGTGTGTCTTAGTGAAGGAGGCAAGCACAGGCGCAAAAGCACTGTGGTGGAGGAGGCAGTGGCACATTGGAAGAACCAAATAAAGAGTACATGTGGTTAAAAGAGAGAATGTGAGCGTCTCCTTCCTACTTCATAGGCCTGGCTCTTCCCTTCTCCATGCTGCCAAATAGACCTCATCCCACCTCACCTCATAGGTAGCTGGAGTCCTCTGAGACCTCCCTTCCTTACCCATCAGGTAGCCTATGCTCCTTTGCCTTCCATGCCACAGGCCATCTGGTGCTTTTTTGTTTTTCTTGTCTTCTGTGACCTCACTTCCCTGAGATACTAGGTGGACATTCCTCCCATCCTGTAGGCCTCCCAGCTTCTCTGGGATTTTGCTTTTGTGCGCTGCCAGGCTGCTAGGCTCCTCTGGGATCTTTCATCTCCATACCTTAGACTAGGCCCACTCCTTCCTACCCTATAAACTTCTTACTCCTCTGGGTTCTTGTTTCCTAGTGTTCCCAGGTAGGCCTTGACCTCCCAACACATTAGGCCTCCCTACTGCACACCCATCTTCCCGAGATGTATCCCTAATAACCAATTGGCTAGAACTTGTTAAGTACATTATTGCTTTTCTATCACTGTGATGAAACACCATGGACCAAGGTAACATATAGAAGGAAAAGTTTAGTTGGAGCTTACATTTCCAGAGGGTAGGAGTCTATCACCATCATAGTGGAGAATGGTGGCAGGCAGGCAGAGCACTTGAGCAGAATGTGAGAGCTCACATCCTGATCCACAAACAGAAAGCAGAGAGTTCACTGGGGATGGCAGGAAGCATGTGAAGCCTTTAAAGACCACTTCTGTGACATACATACTCCAAAAGGCCATACCTTCTAATTTTTTCCCAAACAGTTTCGCCAACTGATGACCAAGTATTCGAACATAAGAGAGCTGTTCTCTTCAGTCCACCTCATCAATGTAGGACAACCAAATGTGGAGAGCCACACCAGAAATCAGCTTAGGAGAGGAACAGCAAGAGGTATGCTGATTTTGGATAGTGTCTCTTCCCATGAACCATAGCAGGCTTCTAAAGACTACAAGGGATAAAACCTGCAACTCTCATTACCAGTTCCACAAAGGAAAACAATATCTGAACCATCTTACAACTTAATCTCTCATGAACATTGTACATAACTACACTTAAGAAAAGTGATGCCAGGTGGTGGTGGTGCACGCCTTTAATCCCAGCACTCAGGAGGCAGACGCAGGCAGATCTCTGTGAGTTGGAGGCCAGCCTGGTCTACAGAGTGAGTTCTAGGAAAGGCGCAAAGCTACACAGAGAAAAACCTGTCTCGAAATACCAAAAAAAAAAAAAAAAAAAAAGAAAGAAAGAACGAAAAGAAAAAAAAAAAAAAACGATTTAAAGGCAGGTGTGGTGGGGCTCATGCCTTTAATCACAATGAGAATTATCTAGAAGATTTTCTGAACAAAGAATTCAAAAGAACAATTATACCCATATTCAAATAATTCCAAGGAGATATAAACAAAAACAAAGGGGTGAGTAGAATGGGGACATGAATGCAAAATATTAGATATAATTCAACAAAGAGAATTGATGAAGACAATCTAAATTAAAATGATGCTGGAAATGAAAAACTTAATGAACCAGATTAAAAAGGCAATGAAAACCATCTCAACAGAATGGATCATGTAGAAAACAGAGTGTGAGGGATAGAACGCAAGGTAGATGAATTGAATTACTCAGTAAAAGTCATATCTGTGTTTGTGCCTTTTCTTGGGCTCTTTCCCTTCTGTTTGTTTTGTCCTATTCCAATATGTTAGTTTTTGTTTAATCTTACTATATATTTTATTTTATTATTATCCCTTAGATGCCTGTTTGTGGTGATATATTGTGTACACCAATAAAACTTGCCTGAGGATCAGAGGACAGAGCCAGCCACTAGATTAGACATAGAGTTAGACTAGACAGTTCTAAGATGAGATGGTCCATCATACTACACTTCTAGCCAGAATCTCAGACAATCTTATCCATTTCTGAGACTTGATGTAGACTCTATGGCTAGCCCTACTGAGACCTAACAATCTAATATTTCTTACAGGACCCCACAGAGATACCGTTGCCCTCTAAACAGCAGGAAGTAAGTATAAGAAAACGACACCCCTCTCCCAAATGTTTCATTTTCTCAGGGTTATGGATGGATGGTTGTAGGATTGGGGGTAGAACAATGAAATTTGGACTCAGTATTCTATTTTAGAAAAAAAAGGGGAATGGATAGGTATAGGATATTAAGGTAGATTATGGTATATACTAGTAAACTAATTTAGTAAAATATCAGCCTTAGATAAATTGCACTGTTATGAATTCTTGTATATTGATACAAATGTAAAACACTTGCATATTCTTATTTAACATAATTTGTATATTGATACAAATACAGAACTATATTTGTTATAATGTACATATATTTCTACTCTTATTTGACATGTTTGTATGTTGATACAAATGTAAAATTATATTTGTCATACTGTATGTATGTTCTACCTCTGTTTAGGATATTTTGTATATTGATACATATTTAGGGTTATTGTCATATTGCATATTGAACTATACATTCCTACCTCTGCTTTAGCTGTTTTGTGCACTGCCACAATTTTGAGGTCATTGTCCTTCTACTGTACTTTTGCTTACAGACTGTTTACCTTGTTTACATAAAGCCTTAGTTCTTAGGTTATTTAGGGAGATAAGACTTACAGATTTATAGTTTCCTGTGCTTGTAATTTCTATAGTTATGTTAGTTAGGTTCTCCAGATTTACAGAAACATATGTCAGATGGATAGGTAATCTTCAAACACTTCATAGACCTAGAGAATATGGCATTTCAATGTTTTGATAACTTAGAATTCTGTTAACATGAGACATGATTGCTCCTGGCAGCACCGATGTGATCCCAAGGGAATGTTGGGCTTCTAAGACATTTCCATTTGGAAGTTTGTCTTCTTCTTGGCACTTAATGGCCTGCTGGGCAAAGAACTGCCCATACCTTGACTGCTGACAATACAAATGATGTCCTTTCTGGATGAGTGGGATACTAGGAAAAGTGACTTCTGAACTCTGCCAAGACAGGGTAAGATGGTCTGCTGTGGGATGGTCTGTATGTCAAATGTGTTGCTGATTGGTCAATAAATAAATCACTGATTGGCCAGTGACCAGGCAGGAAGTATAGGCGGGACTAACAGGAGAATTGAGAGAACAGGAAGCTGAGTCAGAGAGACACTGCCAGCCGCCATCAGGACAAGGAAGATGTAAAGTACCGGTAAGCCACAAGCCACGTGGCAAGGTATAGATTTATAGAAATGGATTAATTTAAGCTGTAAGAACAGTTAGCAAGAAGCCTGCCACGGCCATACAGTTTGTAACCAATATAAGTCTCTGTGTTTATTTGGTTGGGTCTGAGCGGCTGTGGGACTGGCGGGTGTCAGAGATTTGTCCTGACTGTGGGCCAGGAGGGAAAACTCTAGCTACAAATGGCGCCCAACGTGGGGCAAGAGTTTCCACCTAAAACCTGAGTAAAAAGATTCTAAAACAGAGCTAAAAACAGCTCCTAGTTGTCTCTTTCAAGCTAGCGGCAGCCTACGTGTTTGAGCTACTATGGCGGGTTCCTGGCATGCATGCTCAACCTGCAGTATGGTGGGAATGAGGCCTCTGCAAGTGGCACATTAAGCTGTGTGGTGGATTTAGCCTTTGCTAGTACAAAACAAAAAACAAAAAAAAAAAAGGTTTCTGGGCTACACGCTGCTTTGATAGAAGTATAGACCCACTATTTCTGAGAGTTGATGGCTCCCAGAGCTGGCGGAAAACGTACTACCGCCATGTTGGGAAGCTGAAGTGGGCGGAACCAGCAGCCACAGCGCCAGCGCCGTTTCAGGCTTAGAAGGCTGCAGTTTAAAGCAATAGGCTCAAGCTAATATAAAAAAATAAGCCACGTAAAGATGGCTACCACACAGAAAATCTGGATTATGTTCTCTTTGATATTCATAACTGAAGAAAAACATTTGATTACAAAAACTGTTGAGTTATGCCAAAATGTATATTTTAAAGGTACCTTGACTTCAAAATTTGGATGTAAGGATATGTTGCTTTGGAAAGGAGGCTCTGCTTTTGTTTCCACAGAAAGCCAGAGGATATGGATTTGTTCCAGATTAAGATACATCAGGTTTGACCAGCCAAGACCACCTGAAAGGTCTCCGATGACACCATGGCCCAAATGATCCAACATCCAGAACCGTTTCAAGGCAACTGGCTCAGACGATACACCCTCATGGACTACTCCATAATCCTAAAATATTCTTTGTGTCCCCATAAGATACAGCGCCCCCCTCCAGCAGGAAGTAGTAAGAGAAGCTACGCCCAAATTCCCAAATATACCAAGCTGACTTTGGAGATGTGTAAAGGTTAAAACCTTCCTTTTTAAGAAAAGAAAAGGGGAAGTGCTGTGGGATGGTCTGTATGTCAAATGTGTTGCTGATTGGTCAATAAATAAATCACTGATTGGCCAGTGACCAGGCAGGAAGTATAGGCGGGACTAACAGGAGAATTGAGAGAACAGGAAGCTGAGTCAGAGAGACACTGCCAGCCGCCATCAGGACAAGGAAGATGTAAAGTACCGGTAAGCCACAAGCCACGTGGCAAGGTATAGATTTATAGAAATGGATTAATTTAAGCTGTAAGAACAGTTAGCAAGAAGCCTGCCACGGCCATACAGTTTGTAACCAATATAAGTCTCTGTGTTTATTTGGTTGGGTCTGAGCGGCTGTGGGACTGGCGGGTGTCAGAGATTTGTCCTGACTGTGGGCCAGGAGGGAAAACTCTAGCTACAATGGTCTTTCAAAATTCTTGCTTCTGAAAATGTCTGTCAGATACTCTAGGCTTGTAGCCAATCTGAATGCACCAACAACCCTGAGAAACTTTAGGTGACTGTCCAGGCTGCCAGCTGTCTCTGTCTACTCTGGCAAGATTCCTGAAAGTTGCTTGCGTCCATCTCCTGTTTTCTCAGGTATTATTATGTTCCTTCTCAGGTCTTTGATGGAGTTGAAGACTAGATAGTTATAGTTACAATCTTCTCATATGTTGGCTAGAACATATTAGTACTAGATTCAGAATCTTCAAGATAGGACAGCTATTGTAATCTTGGTAATTTACCTATGTTCTGGACATTTAGCATGTCTTTCTTGTTTCATATTATTATTGTTGGTTGTAGTTCCATTTTTGTCTGTGTTGGTACTGTTGGTTTTTATGGCACTCTTGCCCCAAAGGAAAAGTCATGACACATGACAGAATCCACTAACAAGAGTTTTGTCAAGACAAAGAGAAAGGGATAGATGTGATCAGGCCTGTGGAAAGACACATGCAAGAGAGAGACTGGGGGAACATGGCGCTACCTTATAAAGGCCAGGTCGCACCTGCACACACAGGCCCACACACAGAGATCACGTGTTCACGTCCACATAACTACATGACCATATAACTATGGGACCTGGGTCACTAGGCGGAGTGTCCCGCAGGGCATGTGCGACCATGGGGCATGGTTGGAATTCCTGTCATCCCAGACTCTTTGATTTTATAAAAGATGACAGATGAGTGGGTATCGGGCGTTGTTTCTCTTAAAAACTATCTATCTAAGATATTTTATATACTAAGTTGTAACCATAACTGCTAGTCTTCAATCCCATCAAAGATCTGAGAAGGAATATAATGGTACCTGAGAAATGGAAGATGGATGCAAGCAACTTTCAGGAATCTTGCAAGAGTAAACAGAGACAGCTGGCAGCCTGCACAGTCACCTAATGTTTCTCAGCATTGTTGGTGCATTTAAATTGGCTACAGGCCTAGAGTATCTGACAGACCATTTTCAGAAGCAGGAATTCTGAAAGACCATCTTACCCTGTCTTGGCAGAGTACAGTGGTCACTTTCCTTGTGTCCCACTTGTCCAGAAGGACAGCATTCATACTGTCAGCAGTTGAGGCAAGGGCAGTTCTTTGCCCAATAGGCCGTTTTGTGCCAAGAAGACAAACTTCCAAATGGAAATGTCTTAGAAGCCCAACGTTCTCTTGGGATCAAATTGGTGCTTCCAGGAGCAATTGTGTCTCACGTCAACAGAATTCTAAGTTATTTAAATACCATATTCTCTAGGTCTATGAAGTGTTTGAAGATTACCTGTCCATCTGACCTATGTATCAGTAAATCTGGATAACCTAACTAACATAACTATAGAGATGACAAGCATAGGTGACTATAAATCTATAAGTCTTATCTTATAGATTTATAAGATATAATAAATAACCAAAGGACTAAGGCTTCACGTAAAAAAGATAAACAGTCTATAAGCAAATATATGGTAAAGGACGATGACTTCAAAATTGTGACAATACACAAGATATTTATAACAGAGGTGGGAATGTATAGTGCAATATGCAATATGACAATAATCTTAAATATATATCAATATACAGAATATCCTAAACAGAAGTAGAACATACATACAGTATGACAGATATAAATTTACATTTGTATCAATATACAAATATTTCAAATAAGAGTAGAAATATATGTACATTATTAACAAATATAGTTCTGTATTTGTATCAATATACAAATTATCTTAAACAGGAATATAAAAATAGTTTACATTTGTATCAACATGTAAGAATCCATAACAGTGCAAATTACTTATCTAAGGATGCTATTTTACTAAATTTGTATACTAGTATATACAATAATCTACCATAATATCTTATATTTATCCATTCCATTTCTTCTTTTCCCTTTTGTTTGAGACACTTTTTTTTCTTAAGGAGAATACTGAGTTTAATATTTTCTTCCACCCCCATAACCATCATCCATAACCCTGAGAAATATGAAACCTTAGGGAGAAGGGACATCATTTTCTTAGAATTGCCTCCTGCTGTTGGGTATCTGTAAGAAAGCTCAGATAGTTAAATCTCAGTTAGACTAACTGTAGATTCTGCAGCAAGTCTCAGAGTAATATTGCTGAAATTATTTAGGCCACTCCACGTAGTTAAAAGGAGATTTATTTAATGGCGTAACTTACAAATTAAGGGATAGGTAGGTCGCGGGGTCTGGGGAAGGTGTATCACAGTCCAGCGGTGTTCTCTGGAGCTCTGCTTTGTCCACCTCAACCATCCAGGGTCCTGCAACTAAGAGAGCGTTCGCCGATCCAGATCTCGGGTCCCCAGGCGCCTCCCTTGGCCCCGCCTTGTAGGCGTGACAGTTGCCAAAGTCTCAATGGGGATTGGAACTTCCAGAACAAAGCTGGAATGGCTACCCACTACATCTCCCCCTTTTTGTCTAAATAAGAAAGTTCTAACCTAATACAAGACTATATACAAAGGAATGGTTATCAAATATTGTCCAGGAATAATGAGGGATAATGACCTAGATAAGATGGAACTACAACCAATGCAAACAATATCAAGCAAGAAACACATATTAAAATCCAGAGAAGTATAGAGCATAGGTAAATGGCATGTTACAAAGATCATTCCAAAAGGTGTCCTATCCTAAAGAACCTGAATCTAATACTTAATATGTTCTATCTACTAAGTTGTAACTATAACTGCTAGTCTTCAATCCCATCAAAGACCTGAGAAGGAATATAATGGTACCTGAGAAATGGTAGATGGATGCAAGCAACTTTCAGGAATCTTGCGAGAGTAGACCGAGACAGCTGGCAGCCTGGACAGTCACCTAATGTTTCTCAGCATTGTTGGTGCATTCAAATTGGCTACAGGCCTAAAGTATCTGACAGACCATTTTCAGAAGCAGGAATTCTGAAAGACCATCTTACCCTGTCTTGGCAGAGTACAGTGGTCGCTTTCCTTGTGTCCCGCTTGTCCAGAAAGGATAGCATTGCATTTGTACTGTCAGCCGTCGAGGCAAGGGCAGTTCTTTGCCCAGTAGGCCATTTTGTGCCAAGAAGACAAACTTCCAAATGGAAATGTCTAGAAGCCCAACATTCTCTTGGGATCAAATTGGTGCAGCCAGGAGCAATTGTGTCTCACATCGACAGAATTCTAAGTTATTTAAATGCCATATTCTCTAGGTCTATGAAGTGTTTGAAGATTACCTGTCCATCTGACCTATGTATCTGTAAATCTGTATAACCTAACTAACGTAACTATAGAGATGACAAGCATAGGTGACTATAAATCTATAAGTCTTATCTACTGAAATAACCTAAGGACTAAGGCTTCACGTAAACAAGGTAGACAGTCTATAAGCAAATGTATGGTAAAGGACGATGACTTCAAAATTGTGACAATATACAAGATGTTATAACAGAGGTAGGAGTGTATAGTGTGATATACAATATGACAATAATCTTAAATATATATCAATATTTATAACAGAGGTAGGAGTATGTAGTGGGATATGCAATATGACAATAATCTTAAATAGATATCAATATACCGAATATCCTAAACAGAAGTAGAACATACATAAAGTATGATAGATATAAATTTACATTTGTATCAATATACAAATATTTCAAATAAGAGTAGAAATATATGTACATTATACCAAGTATAGTTCTGTATTTGTATCAATATACAAATTATCTTAAACAGGAATATAAAAATAGTTTACATTTGTATCAACATATAAGAATCCATAACAGTGCAAATTACAGTGCAAATTATTTAAGGCTGCTATTTTACTAAATTTGTTTACTAGTATACACAATAATCTACCATAATGTCTTATACCTATCCATTCCATTTCTTCTTTTCCTTTTTTTTAAGAGTACTGAGTTTAATATTTCCTTCCACCCCCAACCCTATAACCATCATCCATAACCCTGAGAATTATGAAACCTAAAGGAGAAGGGGCGTTGTTTTCTTAGAATTGCTTCCTGCTGTTTAGGGGGTGATGTTATCTCTGTTGGGTACTGTGAGAAAGCGCAGATAGTTAAATTTCAGTTAGACTAACTGTAGGTTCTGCAGCAAGTCTTAGAGTAATGGGTAAGATTGTCTGAAATTCTGGTAAGAAGTGTAGTATGATGATGATTACCATGGCATCATTCTGGATTGGGTAGAGTTGTTGTTGGGGCCCCCATCTTCCTTCTGGAGACTTCTGAGATTGCTATTAGAAAAACTTATTTGTTATCAAAATAGAAGATTTGGATTTAAAGAGGACATAGCATGTAAGAAAGGATTCTGAGAAATCAAGATTAAGCATGGAGAGAATTAGAATCTAGAAGACAATGGTCCCTTTTTATTGGTTTCCTTCTGTCCCACACCAGAGGGCTCTTCTGATATGGTACTGAAGAATCTCTCAAACTTTTCTTTTAGCAATGTGCTTGGGTTTAGAGAAGGAGTGAGCCAATTCCATCTCCAAAGCCAGCTTGGCTTATAATTGAATTGGAACCACAACTTTTCTATATTGATAGAGAGATAGATGTTAGACAGTGAGATTTTACCGTGTGTAGATTGGTACCAATAGATTCTTTCTTTCTGCTGTAAACATCCGGATATCCAAGGCCTTATGATTTTTGGAAGATGGGTATTTCCATTATCCTGGAAAGACAAAAACAGAACCCTACCCCAACCTTGATTGTTAAATTTTTCTTACAACTTGTAGAGATGTCACATTGGTGGATGATCTTTTACTTCACCTCATCAAGGGGTTTTTCCTGTTCAAATCGAATTTTTATTAATTTTGTTGGTATCCATAGCTTTTCTTCTCCTGCAGAAACAAAGGCAAAACCCCTTCCCCAACGTAGAACATATCCAGGTTTCCATTCTGAGGTCAGCACATCCTTGAAATAAACCGGTTGGTTTAGCTCGGGAGTTTTGTCTGTCGTCCAATGTCTCTCTGCAGCTGTTGTTCCTTTCTCATCAGCATTGAGAAAATTCAAGGTTAATAAAGCACTATGTAATCTATTTCTAGGAGTCATTGTTACCTGTTGCTGTTTAATTTAGCATATCCTTTAAAGTTCGATTGGATCTTTCTATGACTGCTTGGCCTGTGGGATTGTGTGGTATACCTGTAACATGCTTTATATTGTAATAAGCAAAGAATTGTCTCATTTTATTGGAGACATATGCTGGAGCATTGTCTGTCTTAATTTGTACAGGTATCCCCATGATGGCCATAACTTCTAATAGGTGTGTAATCACAGAATCAGCCTTTTCAGAACTCATAGGAGTTGCCCATTGAAATCCTGAATAGGTGTCAATGGTGTGATGTACATACTTTAATCTTCCAAATTCTGCAAAATGAAACACATCCATCTGCCAAATTTCATTTCTTTGTATACCTTTTGGATTGCTCCCTGCAGGTAATGGAAGTTGGTTATAGATGGAACAAGTAGGACATTTTTTCACAATATCCTTAGCCTGTTGCCAAGTGATGGAGAAATCCTTCTTCAAACCTTTGCTATTTGCATGGTATTTCTTATGAAATTCTGAAGCTTCTAGCACATTACCTATTAGTAACTGATCAATCTCATCATTACCTTGTGCTAGAGGTCCTGGCAGACCTGTATGGGATCTGATATGTGTTATATATATAGGATGTTCCCTTTTTCTGATGATTTCCTGCAATTGTATGAATAATGAAGTTAATTCTGTATTATCAGGAATAAATTCAGCAGTTTCAATATGTAAAACAACTCTCTCTGCATATTGAGAGTCAGTGACTATATTGAGGGGTTCTGTGAAGTCCATCAGTACCATAAGAATGGCATACAGTTCTGCCTTTTGTACAGAGCTATATGGACTTTGTACCACTTTACTTAAGTCTCCTGATTTATATCCTGCTTTCCCTGATTTATTTGCATCAGTATAGAATGTGAGGACTCCAGAAATTGGCTTTTGTCGTACAATGTGAGGAAGGACCCATTCGGTTTTCTTTATAAATTCTATTCTCTTGCTTTTGGGATAGTGGTTGTTAATCTCTCCCAAAAAGTTACTGCAGGCTCTCTGCCAGTATTCATTATCTTTCCATAGTGATGAAATTTCTTCATTAGTTAAAGGTACTACAATTTCTCCTGGGTCCATTCCTGTCAACTGGCGAAGTCTTAGTTTACCTTTTTGAATCAAATCAGAGATCTTTTCTATATAAGTCTTTAATTTCTTATTTGGTTTACGTGGTAGGAATATCCATTACAACATAATATCTTCCCTCTGCATCAAAATACCTGTTGGGGAATGTCTGGAGGGGAATATGACAAGAATGCATTTAAGTTCTGGATCCACATGATCCACATGTGCTTCTCGAATTATCTTTTCTACTAGAGCCAATTCCTTCTCAGCTTCGGCTGATAATTCTCTTGGACTATTTAATTCTTTGTCCCATTCTAGAGTATTAGCCAAATTTTGTAGTCCATCTTTGGGTATTCCCATGATACCCAGTAAGTTGGAAATGCTTCCTAATAACTTTTGAAAATCATTAAGAGTCTTCAATCGATCTCTCCTTAGCTGTACCTTTTGGGGTCTAATTTTTTGTAGCTCTATCTTATATCCTAAGTAGTTAATAGAATCTCCTCTTTGTATTTTTTCAGGAGCAATTTGCAGTCCCCAGTGAGGCAAAACTGTTTTTACTTCTTCAAACATGCTTTCTAATGTATCTAACTTTGGATCAGCTAATAGGATATCATCCATATAGTGATAAATTATGGATTGTGGAAACTTTACACGAATTATCTCCAATGGTTTCTGCACAAAGTAGGGCTGTTTAACATTCCCTGTGGGAGGACCTTCCATTGATATCTCTTGACTGGCTGAGAATTGTTATAATTAGGTACTGTGAAGGCAAATTTTTCTCTATCATTTTCTTGTAAGGGTATGGTAAAGAAACAGTCTTTTAAGTCAATAACTATTATAGGCCATTCTTTAGGTAGCAGAGAGGGCAAGGGCATCCCAGTCTGTAGGGAGCCCATTGGCTGAATTACTTTATTAATAGCTCTCAGATCTGTCAGCATTCTCCAATTACCAGACTTTTTTAAAATAACAAATACAGGAGAATTCCAAGGGCTGGTAGATTCTTCAATGTGTTGAGCATTTAACTGCTCTTGAACCAGCTGTTCTAAAGCTTGTAGCTTCTCTTTTGTCAAAGGCCATTGTCCAACCCAGACAGGTTTATTAGTTAGCCATTTTAAAGGTAAGGCAGTTGGTACTTCTGAGAGTTCAACAGCAGTTGTGCTCTGTTTGTGAACAGCCTGAATGGTTGGTGCCTGATTTTTATAGCATGCGATGATATTATTCCTAGAAACATGCATTGGTCTGTATTCTTTTTCTGAAAGTGTAGGAATTTTAATCTGGGTATTCCACTGTTGTAACAGATCTCGGCCCCAAAGATTTACTGCTACATTTGCTACATATGGCTTCAGTCTTCCTCTCTGTCCTTCTGGCCCTATGCATTCAACCCATCTTGAACTCTGTTTTATCTGAGATAGGGTGCCAATCCCTAAAAGTTGGACATCTACCTCTTGAAGAGGCCAATTCGGATGCCATGATTTTGGTGTAATTATAGTCACATCTGCACCTGTGTCTACCAGTCCCTCCATAACCAGGCCATTAATTCGAATTCTAAGCTTTGGTCTTTGATCATTTATGGAAGTCTGCCAAAATATTTGTTTTATAGTGTTCTTTGTAAACTGTGATCCATCCATCAGAGCTGTTTTATCATCCATTGCAGTATCGTTTTTTACATTAGGCAGTGGTTTATTCAGTTGTCCTGGAGAGGAATTTCTTCCACAGTGGCTGGGAATGTTCGTACTACATTTGATTTGGGGGCCTGCAAGAGGCCCCCTGAGGCGTTTCCCGCCAGTAAAGGGTTACCTCGTATATCTATTTTTGATCTGCACTCACTGGTCCAATGTCGGCCTTTGCCACACCTTCTACATAATCCGGGAGGTGGTTGGGGTCTCCTGTTTAGGCTATTCCTAAAAGGAGTATTACTCCTAGGAGTACCCACGTACAGTTTTTACTTATATGACCTGGTGTACCACATTTAAAACATTTGGTAACACGGGGCCTTCTTTCACCTCTGGGATTTGTCTCTCCTATCCAAGCCTCATTACTGTAGTTACGAGACTCAACACCATTAGTATACTGAATCCATTCTTCCAAAGGAGCTGATCTGATCTTTAATGGTGTAAGTATTCTTCTTCATTCTACATTAGCATTGTCGAACGCCAAGGACTCAGTTAATACTTTTCTTAATTCTTTATCTGATACAGCTCTTGTTATAGCTGTGTTCAGTCTTTGTAAAAAATCAGTGAAGGGTTCGTGCGGTCCCTGAAATATCTTTGTGTATACCTCAGTTGGTTTTCCAGGTTCTGGAATTTTTTCCCAAGCATTTAGAGCTGCTGTACGGCATAGGGATATTGTATGTTCATCATAAATGGCTTGTACATTCCTGTCAGCAAAACATCTCTCACCAAGTATTTGATCTTGGGAGATCACAAAACCTCTGAATTTACCTTGTTGTTCTAAATTTTTTGCCTCTTCTCTCAACCAGCTTTTCCACTGTAGCTGCTGACTATATTCTAGAACAGCTGAAATTAACTAATGCCAGTCATCTGGGATGATTCTATGAGAGGTAGACCACGAATTTAACAATTGTTTTACGTATGTGGAGTGTATCCCATACGTAACTACTGCTTCCTTTATATTTTTAAAGTCCCTTGTTGAAATTGGTTGTAATGTATATGTATTATATGGCTCGGGGTGTGTGTCATCCGCTGGCTTCTCATGGATGATAACAGGATAAGCCATTGTGTGAGAGCCATTTGGAGATGTTACAGCCTCTATGGTCTTGCCCTTCTGCTTATTAGGTCCCTTGTCATGTTTACTGAGAGTTTCTTCTAAGGCCTGCAAACGAGCACGTAGGGTCTGTTCTAGGGAGTGAACCTCCTTTCTGGCAAGGGACTCCAGATTTCTCATGGAATCATAGAAGTTTTTATGTTCCTCTGAAACACATGATTCCATGGACCTTATCTTATCAATTAATGATAATCTTTCTTCCTTATATAGTGTCTGGAGAGTTAGTGTTCTGTCCATTAAATATTCACATTTATTATCAATAAGATCAATTTTTGGTACAAGCCTGTTTTGTAAATCCTGATTAGCAGATTCCAGAGAAAGAATCTTTTTCTCTAAGGTCTCATTGCTATCCATTAAAGCAGATTCCAGAGATAGAATCTTTTTCTGTAAGTCTTCATTGCTATCTTTGAAAGCCTGTAAATCGTGGTTAGCAGATTCCAGAGAAAGAATCTTTTTCTGTAAGCCTTCATTGTTCTCGCTTAAAGCCTGTATCAGTCCCAATAATGACTCATCTTTGTTCTTGTTTTTAAACCAGTGTTTGAACACTGCGTGGATTATTACAATGAATGCCAAAATGGTACAGGCCAGATATGCCTTAGGAAGGTCGTATATTTCCAGGAAGATGTCATTCATCATACAGGCAAAAAGGTTTTCAAATTCTTGTGAGGTAATGTTGTCAGCCATATTACAAGAATTACTCAAAATTTGTTAGTCAATTTTAAGGTGTAAAATTATCAGGTACTTTTACTTACCTTTTGTGGTTTTGGGGGGTGTAGTAGCACTTTTCAGCCAGCAGGTGGCGATGGTACAGCTCCAAAGCAGGTCCTGCTGGTGATCTTGGCTGACTGTAGCTCGCTGGAGTCAAGATGGCGGAGCCGAGCCGCAGCTGGCGTGCGTGCACTCAGGAAGCTGGGGAGTGCCTCTTTCGCTGGTCTCGGGGCTAAGCTAGGGAGCTGAGACCGGACTAGCTGCTCCCTTTTTCGGGAATGGAACCATGTAGGTGTTCCCTGGTTATATGGAACTTTGCAGGCGGGTTTAGGTACCCGCTAGCCGGGGAGGAGGCTGAGGGCAGGAGCCACCCAGGCTTTTGGAATTTGCCCCATGTGAGCGCCAGATATTGGTGAAATTATTTAGGCCACTCCACGTAGTTAAAAGGAGATTTATTTAATGGCGTAACTTACAAATTAAGGGATAGGTAGGTCGCGGGGTCTGGGGAAGGTGTATCACAGTCCAGCGGTGTTCTCTGGAGCTCTGCTTTGTCCACCTCCACCATCCAGGGTCCTGCAACCAAGAGAGTGTTCGCCGATCCAGATCTCGGGTCCCCAGGTGCCTCCCTTGGCCCCGCCTTGTAGGCGTGACAGTTGCCGAAGTCTCAATGGGGGTTGGAACTTCCAGAACAAAGCTGGAATGGCTACCCACTACAGAGTAATGGGTAAGAATGTCTGAAATTCTGTGAAGAAGTGTAGTATGATGATGATTACCATGGCATCATTCTGGATTGGGTAGAGTTGTTGTTTTTGGGGCCCCATCCTCCTTCTAGAGACTTCAGGGATTGCTATTGGAAATACTTATTTTTTATCAAAATGGAAAGTTTGGATTTAAAGATGACATGACATGTAAGAAAGGATTCCGAGAAATCAAGAGTAAGCATGGAGAGAATTAGAATCTTGAAGACAATGGTCCCTTTTTATTGGCCCACGCCAGAGGGCTCTTCTGATATGGGAATGAAGAATCTCTCAACCTTTTCTTTTTTTTTTTTTTTTTTTTGGTTTTTTCGAGACAGGGTTTCTCTGTGTAGCTTTGCGCCTTTCCTGGAACTCGCTTTGGAGACCAGGCTGGCCTCGAACTCACAGAGATCCACCTGCCTCTGCCTCCCGAGTGCTGGGATTAAAGGCGTGCACCACCACCGCCTGGCTTCAACCTTTTCTTTTAGCAATATGCTTGGGTTTAGAGAAGGAGTGAGCCAATTCCATCTCCAAAGCCAGCTTGGTTTATATTTGAATTGGAACCACCACTTTTCTAGATTGATAGAGATATAGATGTTAGACAGTGAGATTTTACCCTGTGTAGATTGGTTCCAATAGATTGAAGCTTTAAGTAAGGCATTAAGCTGAGAGGTTTTAAAGCATCAAGAAGGCATCCTAGGGGAGAGGTGGGTGTGATAAGATTGGAAGCCTTATTTCCCATGTCTGCAGCAGAGAGGCAAAAAATAAAAAAATAAAAATGAAAAAACAAACGTGATCCTAAACCAAGTCCTCCAGGTGTACCTAAGGCCAAGGATGGATCTGTACCAGGCACAAGCTGCCAGATGACTTGTCAGCCGAAAGGCAGGGGCCTAAGGCTTGTGAAGGCAAGGAGACACCACGAATCCAGACAGCAATTTCTGCTTCATCAAGCCAGAAAAATGTGTTGGCCTTACACAGCCTGAGGATCCATCTGAAGGCGGGGGTCTGACCACGAGGAATATCTCAAACTGCAGACGTGGGAGATGGCTAGAAATTCAAGCCTGTGATAGGGGCCAACCATAGCCAGTAGAGACCTTGGTCAGGAATTCCCCCAGTTTCAAGAATACTAGATGGGCTGGGCGTTGGTGGCGCACGCCTTTAATCCCAGCACTCGGGAGTCAGAGGCAGGTGGATCTCTGTGAGTTCGAGGCCAGCCTGGTCTACATAGCGAGATCCAGGAAAGGCACAAAGCTACACAGAGAAACCCTGTCTCAGAAAAAAAAGAATACTAGAGGGATGCCGGATGTTCAATGGTCATTACCACAGATCCAGGAAACTGTTTACACTGGCTGCAAAGTGGGGGACTCACCAATTGAAGCAGCGGTGTTGTGTGTAGGATTCTGCGGCCAGGCAAATGGACAGTGGGCTGTCGTGGACGGAGCGGACTCCCCGGTTTACAGGTTTCCGTGCACAAGGCACCTGGAAGCATCCGTTGGGCCATGGCACCACATGTTGATTTTTACGGCACTCTTGCCCCAAAGCAAAAGTCATGACATACAACAGAATCCACTAACAAGAGTTTTATCAAGACAAAGAGAAAGAGATAGATGTGATCAGGCCTGTGGAAAGACACGTGTGAGAGAGAGACCAGGGGAACATGGTGCCACCTTATAAAGGACAGGTCTCACCTGCGCACACAGGCCCACGCACAGAGATCACGTGTAACCATGGGGCATGAGTCACTAGGCAGAGTCATCTAAGTGTCCTGCCGGGCATGTGCAACCATGGGGCGCGGTTGGAATTCCTATCAGGTACCATTTGTTTTCCTGGACAATACTTGATAATCATTCTTATTGCATATACTTTGCATTAAGATTAGAACCTTCTTATTTAGACAAAAAGGGGAAATGTAATGGTATTTGCTCTACCCATGACTTTGGGCTATATGGCCCAAAGGAGGCAGTGCTTCCTGCCATTGTAAGTGACCTCTTATAAGGGGTTGGAGAAGGGTCACATGCCCTTCTCCCTGCTCCTGATTGCAAGGTGGATTCGCTCCTGGTCAGATCAGAAGACAACTTCTGTAGTCTACTCTGTTCTGTAATCGTGGATGTATAAATTCTGTTACCCATTTAATAGACTCACATGGATTGATCATAATAACAGGATACAAGTCATTGAAATTATTCACTTAGGGACATTAGAACACTACAAAACTAAATATCCAGTGAAAAATAGAACCCACTTTTATCTTGAAGCTTTAAATAATCCTGTTCCAAAAATAACTTTTAAGTGAAAGTAGTATTTTTATTTTTGAATATATTTTTTTATTTTTTACAATTATTTTATTGTGTATGTGTGTTGGGGGAAGTATGCATGCCATAAAGTGTGGAGGTCAGAAGACAACTTTTAGAAGTTGGTTCTCACCTTCTATCATGTAGATCTAGGGATTAAATTCTCATGCTTGGCAGTTAGTGCCTTGTTGAACCATCTTGCTGGCTTTCTAACCTACTTTTTCAACTTTACTGGTACCTGTAGAATGAAGGAATGTACCTGTTACCTGTTTATTAATTCATTCATTCATTCATCTATTGAGACAGTCTTACTGTGTAGCACTGGCTGATCTGGAACTCACTATGTAGACCAGGCTGACCTTGAAATCATAGAGATCTGCTTGTTTTTGCTTTCTGAGTGCTGGGTTTAAAGCTATGTACCATCATATCCAGTTCTTTTTTAATAGTAAAGACATTCTTTCAGAAATAACTTCTAGGCAGTGGTGGCACACACCTTTAATCCTTGCACTCATCGAGGCAGAGGCAGGTGGATCTCCGTGAGTTCCTTCCAGGCCAGTCTGGTCTACAGAGTGAGTTCCAGGACAGCCAAAGCTACACAGAGAAACCATGTTTCAAAAAAAAAAAAACAAAAAACAAAAAAAAATTGGAACTCAAACATTCCACATTCACAAGGGATACAGAAACCATTTACTTTTTTGCTTTAACATAGATTTTTATAATTTTATTTTATCTGCAGGTTCACAAAACTAGTTTTTAAAAATCACTCATTTCATACTCAGAAATTCTGGGATAAAGTTAAAATTTTTGATTAAACTTACGCATAAGTTTTTTTTTTACATGCATAAGATGTATTTTTAATCTATGTTCTAGGGTTCTTTTCTTTCCATTCTTTTTGAGAGATGATATGATTCTGTAGCACAAGGTGGCCTGGAACTTACTTTGTAGTCCATGCTGGCCTCAAATTCATGGTGATCCTCCTGTCTCAACCTCTTGAATGATGGGATTACTTGCATGAGCCACCACATCTTCTAACAGATGTATTTTATAACTCCAGATTTTGCTTTATATTGCCTGTTGTTATTTTATTGTTACCAGGATTAGGGGTAGGCCCAGTGAGATGCTTAACTATTACACATAATTTAAGCAATAGCTTACAAACTGGTTTATCAAGATAAATGATGTTTTAATATAACACTATAAAATAAAAATTAGTGCAAAAATTTCAGGAAGAGGGATTCGGGCTTCAGCTCAGTGGCAGAATGCTTGCCTAGCAAGTGCAAGGCCCTGGGTTTGGTCCTCCGCTCCAAGGTTAAAAAAAAAATTCCAGGAAGATAAAAAAGTAAAAAAAAAAAAAATGTGTGTGTGTGTTCATGAGGCCAGAGGAGAGCACAGGATCCCATGGGATTTGAGATACAGGCAATTGTGAGCCACCATGTTGATGCTGGGATCCAGACTGATTCTCTGGAAGAGCAGCAAGCACTCTTAACTGCTGAGCCATTTCTCCAGCACTATATCACACATTTTAAAGATGGACCCAAACCTGTACTTACCCTAATCCCAGCCATACATCTTCAGTCTGCAGGGTATTTTTACTATAACAAGTAAAGGGACAGGATTCAATAACTCAGCAGGGTGTTTCTAAATAGGCCCATGGCCTCCAGACACCTAGGAATCTTTCAAGGGCATCTGGCCCAGAGCACTGCTCTTGGGTCACTGTTGTATGAATCTCAGCAAAGAATTCCAGCATAGATTTTTCTCCCTTGGCTCTCCAGAGTTGAGCATTTGCTGATGTTCTAATTTCCTCTGTTATATCCAATGGTTTTGTTCTCAGTGTCTTGCCAGCACCTTTAGCCTGAAAATAACAGTACCTCTACCCTGAAAATGTGAAGTTTTGCCTTATCTCTTTTCTGCCATTGCAGCCTTATTGCTCCCTACTGCTCCCCTCTGGTCCTCAGTTGACATTGCAATGTTATGTAGAACCTTTTAAACTTTTCTTACTAGATTTTTCTTGTTGGTTTGTTTGTTTGAGACAAGATTTTGCTATGTAATCCTGGGTTTCCTGGAACTTGCTATGGACTACCACTCCAGGCTGACTGTATTTGTTTGAAATGGGATCTTATTATGTAGTACAAGTTGACTTTGGACACACTGTGCCATGGCGTGTCAGAGGAGCATCAGGTGGCAATTGAAGTTCAAGGTTTTAGCCTACAGGAGGCAACTCCCTGATGGGTGAATCTTGGATAGACAAGGCCTGAGACCCCGGACCCCAGAATGTCTTTTGCTTCTGCTGTGCCTTTACGTATTTGCTGCTGCTATCTTTCTCTGGTAGCTGGCATGGTGTGAATGGGTGTGGCTAGATCCCCACTGCCTGTAATGTAGTGTGCTTATCTCATGAAAACATCCCATTCTACTGGGCATTTTTACCTGTGGATTATTTTGAAGATGATTTCTTCTTAAGCTATACTGTCTAACTGATAATAATAATAATGTTAGTTTAAATAGAGTTTTGATGATAAAAAAATAAAACAAGGAAGTATCACACAGCTAGAACACATGAGTTTCTATTAAAAAGCCATATAGACTGTGGCTTAGGTTAATGATTAAGGAAAGCAATTGAGTCCCAGTAGCCCAGCTAGTTTAAATTCTTTTAATCTTAATGTTGGGAGATGTGTTCACAGGTTTTGGGGTGCATCATGGCTGAAATAAAGCTTTGAAAAATAACCAAAGTTAGACTAAGATGTTTTGTCAAATAGCTTTGAGGTAAAAAATCCAAGAAGACAATCTAAAATTTTAGAAAGGCACATAGTTGAATGAGGACCTTGTTAAGGTCAGGGAATAAGAACAAAGCAGCCCAATATTTATTAGCTGATGTGCCTTTCTTGCTAGGATTGGTTGATGACCAAAGGTGATGATTAATTTCTTATACCCATTTCTGCCCTCAATTTCCTGATATAAAATAAAAAGCTATTGATGAGTGGGTATGCACTCTAAAGGTTTAAAGTAGAGCTGACTGATCCTTTTTCATATATAAAAGTTTAGGTTTTGTGATTACTTATAAGATTACCTTTCAAGATAAGTAATAAAGTAATTGGCCCTTTCTTTGTAACTGCAAAATGCAGCCTGCCAATAAAAGACCTGACTGAGAAGAATATCTTGCTTGCCTACATGGTTAATCTATAACAAGTTGCTTGGGTATAAATGTATGTGGATTCTTGGGATAATTTGGTTTTCACCTGTAATATGTAAAATGTTTACTTGTGTAAAGGATATGGAAAGCATGCTGTTTTTTACTTGTATTCATTCACTTGAGAAACAGAATGTAACCACATTGTAATTTTTATATTGCTTGAAAGATTTTGCTGGGTTTTATAAGCTGTAAAGGAATGAATAAAGATAGAGTTAAAATGGGTTAGAAGGAAAGCATCAAAAATGAAAGAGCTAGAAGGAAAACATCAAGAATGAGAGAATTAGGAGGAGAACATCAAAAGAGTTAGAAGGAGAAGGAAAACATCAAGAGAGCCAAAATGGCCATTTCTGCTAGTGATAAGGAAAGAGAATATAGAACACAGAATGAAAAACATAGAATCATAAAGAAGGAAACAATGAAGAGAGAGTGTGAGTGTCTTTTTCCCTAACCTCCTCAGATAGAAAAGTCTAGTACTCACTGACTCTGTAGATTTCCCTTTGCGCCCTGTGCTGCTAGAGGCTGGTCCTCCAAGGCAGTGATACCTATGTAGCCCAGGATGGTCTCTAACTTGCAGTTCTCTTTCCACAGATTCCTTAGTATTGTGATTATAGGCATGAGCCACATAGTCATATCCAGTTTCCTGTGTCCACTGTGTTCTTCTGACCTTTTGAAAATTTCTTTAAATATGTTTTACTCTCAGTCTACCAGATGTCAGAAATCTTCATTATTATTTTTCATTGCATTTTAAAATTCCTTAAGATATATATTAATCTATTCTTTTTCTGGAAAAATACAATAGCATAGTAATAATAAAATTTATAGACTCATTTCCACCACACTCTATTCTCCCTCTAGAGATAACTCAAATGTTTGATGTACATCTCTTAGATCACTTTTTAAAGATATTTATTTTAAATTATGTATATGAGTGTGTGGGAATATGTGCATGTGAGTACAGGTGCCCATGGAGGTCAGAGATATCAGATCCCTTGGAGCTGGAGTTACAAATGGTTGTGAGCCAAACAAACTTAGGACCTTTGCAAGAGAAGCATGTGCTCTTAACAACTGTGCCATATCTCCAGCCCTCTCAAATCACTTTTGGCACTCTAACTTGCATGTCTATGTACATGATGAACACACACACATGCTTCATATAAATGGGTTCTTTGCATAGTATTATTTTCAGTATAGGTTTTTACTCAAAATTATTCATACTCTTATGTTCATAGTAGTATTTCTCATAATAGCCAAAAGGTACAAAAACTCAAATAAATGTTCATCAGTGGTTAGATGAATAAATGAAATAGGTTACATTCATTCAATAGAACATTATCCAACCTTAAAGAGGAATGAAATTTCAATATACTTCATAATGTTAATGAACCTTAAAGACATTATGCTAACAGAAAAGTAATGTGTTATAATTCCACTTATATCATATACCTACAGTGGTAAAATTCACAGGGACAGAAAGCAGAATACTAGTAGCTGGGGACTTGGTAGTGTGGGGAATAGAAAATTATTTTTGAGTGAGGACAGCATTTTACTTTGAGATCATGGAAATTTTTTGAAGATGGATATTGTGATATTCTATGACAACATTTATGAGCTAGGTGACTTTTGGGGAAGTTAATGCTTCTGTATTTTATGTTGTCATCTTTAAAATTGGAAAAATAATAGAAGCTTCTAAATGAAAACATAAGACTAAGCTAAATAATTCATGTATGGCATTTAGCAAGGTGCCATCACATAAGAAATGATGAAGAAACATTAGCTTTGGGGCTGGGGATGTGGGTCAGATATAGAGCATTTGTCTAGTATGCACAAGACCATGTACATCACAAAAATAACTATTGTTGTTGGGTGTAGTGCTCATCTTAGAGAGTCAGTGACATACTCCATACTTTCCAGAGTTATCACATTAGAAAGGACAATAGAATGATGGGATGATTAAGTAGGCCTTCAAGTATCTATTTCAGACCTTTATATAAGGAAATATAGCCACCAGACACCACCTATGATAATAAAAGCAGGAATCAGAGACTGAAAGAAACTTGAGGATGGGGGCCAGAAAAGATGACAAAAGAGCCTAAGAAATAGTCAATGTTGGCCAATCAATTCTAGTATTAACCTTTATGAAACAAAAAGTTGAGATTTAGGAACCTAGAGATGCACAGCTTTAGGGAGTTAGTGAAGCCCTGAGTGAATGTATGTTGTTGGCATGGCCATGGCCATGTCAAGGACCAATGTCTTAGCCCCATGGGAGTGGCAAAGCCTTCCCTGGGTGAGGCTTAGAGGAATGTCAAAAGGTTTTGGGTCTGAATGTGAATGTTGACAGTGTGTGTAAAAAATGTCCCCTGTAGCTTTCTCCCCCCACCAGATGTTTATGGCCTGAGGACTACTCCCCTACAGTGACTGCTCCTACTAAGATTAGCTAAACCTGCCTCCCTGTTCAGCTGTATATAATAACTCTGCCTCCTTCTTTATATGTACTTAATAACCCTGCCTCATTGCTTAGCTGCATGTAATAACCCTGCCTCCCTTTTTAACTCTATGTAATAAAAACACTAAACTTCCAAGGTATTACAGCTTCTCCATCAAAGAGCCTAGTCCACCTGCTCCCTGCTTTCCTGTGTGGTGTGGGATGTTCTGTATGTTGTGAATGTGTTGCTCTGATTGGTTGATAAATAAAATGCTGATTGGCCAATAGCCAGGCAGGAAGTATAGGTGGGATAAGCAGACAAGGAGAATTGTGGGAAGGCTGGAAGGCTGAGTCAGGAGACGCCAGCCCACCATGCAGGGAGCAGCATGTAATGGCACATAGGAAAAGCCACAGAACATGTGGCAACATATAGATGAGCAGAAATGGCCTGAGTTTAAGTGTAAGAGCTAGTCAGTGGTAGGCCTGAGCTAATGGCCAAGCAGTTTTAATTAATATAATCCTGTGTGTGTTTACTTGGGTCCAAGCAGCTACAAGGCTGGCAGGTGAGAGAGATTTGTCCTGACCATGGGTCAGGTGGAACACAGGAAAACTTCAGCTACACCTGTGTCCATGTGCCTTCCCTTACCACCCCAGTTAATTTGACCCCTGATGCCATGCAAAGCATGTCACATAGCTTCATATAACTTTCAGTGAAATACAAATAGATAGACACAAAATTATTAAGATTACGGATACTAAAACAACACAGTCAATAACTTGATCACATATATGTACAGGTATTTATATGTGGAACCTTATGCCACCCCCTTTCATGGACATGAGTTTTTATCTGCTAAGAACAGGAAATCTATTATTTTGAAAAATGACTTCTTTTTAATCCAAATCAAGTAGTCCTGAAAAGAACTAACAATTACAATGTACTTCCTTTCTGGCCACAAGGGTAGGTAAGTAGCTCAGGCTAGTTCAGTAATAGTTATTTCCTGTCTCTGACCATAATGACACTCTCTCTCTCTCTCTCTCTCTCTCTCTCTCTCTCTCTCTCTCTCTCTCTCTCTCTCTCTCTCTCTCTCACACACACACACACACACACACACACACACACACACACATACATATACCCACAAAATTTCAGGGGTGAGAACCTGTAGGAAATATCTATAGTTGTAGAAATTATGTTTTATCATGTGCCTGCTAATGTATTCTAGTTGTTATTATGTAAATTATGCAAGTTTAATCTGAATTTTTGGTTGAATTTCAATTTACTCAGGGGCTGACATTAGTGAAGTGGTAATAGATTGATTTTTATAAGGTTTTGACCACCCATAAAAGGTGTTCTTGACAGGCCAGTATCCATTTCACAACTCTTTGCCTATTCTGCCATCGTGTGGACAAGGAGCATAAATATCAAGGAAATAATTGCAGAAGGTTTCATTTAAAAGGAGCTTTAAGAGCCTCGAGCAGTGACATATGCCTTTAATCCCAGCAGAGGCAGGAGGATCTCTGTGAATTTGAGGCCAACCTCCTCTACTTAGTGAGTTCCAGGACAGTCAGCCTACATAGAGAGATCCTGTGTTGGGGGGTGGGCTTTAAAAATAAGAGAGATTTAGTTTTTCCTTGCAGGGGTAGAGGAGAAAGGGAAGGACACAGAGAGAAAACCTGAGTCTGAAATCAAAAATGACAGACTAGTAGCTCAATTGGTAGAATGTTGGCTTGGTATGCACAAAACCCTGGGTTCAGTGAGCCAGAAACCTATAAAGTGGGCTTGGTGGTACAGACCTGCAATCCAATCCTAGTACTCAGGAGGTAGAGCAAGAAGAATAAAAAAGGGGTTGGGGATTTAGCTCAGTGGTAGAGCACTTGCCTAGCAAGTGCAAGGCCCTGGGTTCAGTCCTCAGCTCCGAAGGAAAAAAAAAAGGATAAAAAATTCAAGGTAAAGGCCAGCCTAAACTATAAAAGACCTTGTCTTAAAACAAGCAAACAGCCAAAAACAACAAAGATTGCCAGACTTTTCATTCACTTTTCCTAACCAGTTCAGGCTGTACGATTTACTGCTCCAAATGCAATGCACACAGGAGAAACTAGTATTTACTTAGCACCAGTAGATGCCAGGCAGGATCTTCTCCCAGTTATTGCCCAAGTTCATACTGCATAAATGGCAGGGATATGAGATGGTAAAAAATAAACTACAAGTATAAACTAGAAATATAAAATAAAAATTCCATTAGTAAATTATGTATGAAAGAATGTAACTGATGTATGTGCATAATATATATAAAACTTATAAAGTCGAATAATAAAATGAATATTTGTGAACCCTTCAACTGACTTAATACCAACATTCCATGGAGTTTGCTGGTGTGCTCCTGACCTTACCCTTCCCTTTCCTTGACCTGAGGTAGCCCCTCTCCTGACTTGCTTTCCCATTCACTTGATTCCCTTCCCTCCCTTCCCTTCCCTTTCCTTCCCCCTCCTCCTACTCTCCTTCCTTCTCCCCCTCCATCCTTTCTTTCACCAGGTTCTCATGTTGCTCAGGTTGGCCTTGAACTCTTTATCTTTCCTATTCCACCTCCTGGGGGCAGGGATTATGGGTGTGTGCAACCATACCTGACTCATTCCCTTGATTTCCTTAAGATTTTGTCTCTGAAGCAGGTGTCTCTAGTTTTTCCTGACTCTGAGAAATATAAGAATGGAGGGTTGGAAGTGTTGCAGGTAACAGATCACTAAGGTTTACCATGCATGAGGACCTGGGTCCCATCCCTAGCACAGAAAAAGGAAGAAGTGAAAGGGGGAGATACTTTTATGTCTCTCCTATAACTTGCTTTATCCTTGTGTATAATGTAATTCTTCTCACTGACACACAGGATCCTATTACATGAATGTACTTAGCCTTTCTTCTGTTGCTGTTAATGTCCATGTGCATGACTTGTAGTGGATGTGTACAAGGGTTTCTCTGGGGAGTTTCTCCCTGGAAGAGAATATGTATATTACAAGGAGTACAAATTGTGGTGATATTTTATTTGTGCTGAAATGTGGTGATATTTTATTTGTGCTGAAATGTGGTGATATTTTATTTGTATGTTAATAAATAAAGTTTGCCTGGAGATCAGAGGAAATAGTAAGCCATTAACACAAAAGTCAAGCAGTGGTAGCACACGCCCTTAATCCGATCACTTGGCAGGTAGGGTCTCTGTGTGTTCAAGGTCACACTAGGGAACAGAGCCAAGCGTGGTGACACATGCCTTTAATCCCAGTACCAACCATAGATACCTGGGGGGCTGTACCGACAGACAGTGACAAGGAAGTGAGATAGCTGGGCTAAAAGCCAGTGAGAGGGCAGAACAGCAAGGCAATAAAAGCCTGGGTAGACAGGAAGTTGTGGCATTTTGGAAGCTACAGAGCTGGTGAGGTAAGGTGGTTGGTGCCTCTCACTATTTCCCTGATCTCTAAGGCTTTCACCCCTATATTTGGCTCCGTGTTTTTTATTTAATAAGACTGCTTAGAAATTTGGCTACAACAAATGTCTCAGTTTTATAAGAAAACTAGTATCCTTCCCCAAAGAGGTTGTATTAGCTTATATTCCTCCAGAGTATATGAGTTCCTATTGGCGCCCATGCTAAACCTTTACATTTTAATCAAACCAGTGGTTGTAAAATGGTATTACAGCCACTGTGGTTTTTCAGGAGTTTGTCAAATCTATATTTTGAAATTTAGTGGCTTTAAGTCATATCCTTTAGTGGGGCTGAGAGAGAGAATTCCAGGTGGGACAAACCATTAGAATTACTGAGTCAGGTCAGAGGTTAGTGCATGTGTGAAACAGAAGCAAAGCCAGCCTAGAGAGGGCACCATGAGCCCCACTCTGCTTCAGTCAGCTCCTTGTCTGACTTGACCTATGGCACTTGCCAGATTTCACCTGCTATTTCTGACCTCTTCTGACCAGCCACAATTATTGAAGCATGCTTTGTGGTGAATTCTTCCTGTAGTTTTAACCACACTGGTTCAAACTGGATCATGGGCTTTTATCTTTTATCAGCTAGTCATAACACTTGAATGAACTGCCAGAAGGTCATTTCATAGCATATTTCTCATCATTCTATCACTGGTCCACTGTTAATTCCTCTTTGACTACCAGACAACTTTGAAATTGATTTTTGGTTGATCTTCTTGTACTCCCTTCTCTCTCCCTACTCTCCATCCAGCACCAATGTTTTCCCTTCCACTTACTCTCATATCTCATATGTTCTATTACCCTCTGTCTTAGTTAGGGTTTCTATTGCTGTGAAGAGACACCATAACCATGACAACTCTTATAAAGGAAAACATTTAATTGTGGTGGCTTACAGTTCAGAGGTTCAGTCCATTATCGTCATGGCGAGACATGGTGGTGTGCAGGCAGACATGGTGCTGGAGAAGGAGCTGCTACATGTTGATATGTAGGCAACAGGACAACAGGACAGTAGCTTGAGCATAGAACTTAAAGCCCACCCCCACAGTGACATACTTCCTCCAACAAGGCCACGCCCACTCCAACAAGGCCACACCTTCTAATAGTGCCACTCCCTTTGGGGGTCATTTTCTTTCAAGCCACAACACCCTCCTTGACTTCTTTGTTTGAAGCCTTTTTCCTCTTTCATGAGTCCTCTTCTAGTTTCTTGGCCTGTATACACACTCACCCCCACATAAATATGCATTTATAAAAATTAGAAAAATGTGCCATGTGGGTGCTGGGAATTGAACTCATTATAAAAAATGAAAGAGAACATGCAGTATCTTTCTGAGTTTGTGATTTAATATTCATGAAGTAAGTAAAGTTTGCTTTTAGCTATCTATGGTAGTTAGATTCTGAGGACAGTGTTTGATAAACTATGCTGCTACCTGGTCTTCATGTTTTTCTGCAATCCTTGCTCTCATTAAAATGTGGACTGTCCTGTCTTGGTGTTAACCAATAGAATGCTATAGAAGGGATTGTCTTAGTTAGGGTTTTTATTGCTGTGAAAAGACACCATGACCACAGCAACTCTTGTAAGGAAAATATTTAGTTGAAGAGGTTTGCTTACAGTTTCAGAGGTTCAGTCCATTATCCTCATGGTGGGGAGCATGGTGGCATGTAGTCAGATATGGTGTTGGAGTAATAGCTGAGAGTCCTACATCTTGCAGGCCACAGGAAGTCAACTGACTGTCACACTGAGGAAAGCTTGAGCAAAAGAGACCACAAAGCCTGCCCCCACAGTAACTAACTTCCTCTAACAAGGCCACACCTCTTAATAGTGCCACTCCCTTTGGGACCATTTTCTTCCAAACCACCACAGTGATGTTGTATCAGTTTCAGTCCTACTCTTTAAAAGAGCTGCCAGGGTCTGATTTCTACTCTTCAAATAAGATTTAACCAATTACACACAGTTTTGTTTTTGTGGTGTGTGTGGGGGGGTGCATCTTACTGAATATGTATGGTCTCTTGTTGTCATCATTCCCCAAATGTAATATAAAAGTTATATGCATACAATTTACATTGTATTTGGTATTCCAAGTAATCTAGTGATACTTAAAATATGCAGGAGAATGTGCATAGGTTATATGTAACTACTTAAAGCCAGTCTGGTTAGCATGTGATTGCAATTGCTTTGGAGACCAGTGGAACTTTATAGTTATTTAAAGTTCAGTTCAATAAACCTACAGAGCCATGATAGATAATAGAATGTTGATAGCTTTAGAGTAGTAAGTTTTGGGGCTAGAGAGATGGCTTGGGGCTGGAGAGATGGCTCAGCAGTTAAGAGCACTGGCTGCTCTTCCAGAGGTCCTGAGTTCAATTCCCGGCACCCACATGGCAGCTCATAACTATCTGTAACTCTAGTTCCAGGGGATCTGACACCTTCACACCAATGCACATAAAAATAAATTTAAATAAATTATAAAAAAATAGAGTGGTAAGTTTTATGGTGGTTTGTTATGCAGTGATAGAGACCCAAAATATAAAAATAAAAAAATAAATGACAGCTAAACATAGTGGCAAACACTTCCAGTACTTGGGAGGATAAAGCAGAAGGATCATGAATTCAGGGTTAACTGAGCTACATAGCAAGACATCACAACAAAGCAAAATAAATGAAATGAAATATATTCAAGGTATAGTAGCTCAGATTTTCAATCCCATCACTCAGAGGTTGGGCTACATGTTGAAATCCTATCTCTAAAACAAACAGAAAGAGAGGGAGAGAGAAAGAGAGAGAGAGAGAGAGAGAGAGAGAGAGAGAGAGAGAGAGAGAGAGAAGAGAGGGAGAGAGCACAAGAAGAACAAGAAGAAGAAAAAGAAAGAAAAAGAAAAGGAAGGAAGGAAGGAAGGAAGAAAGAAAGAAAGAAAGAAAGAAAGAAAGAAAGAAAGAAAGAAAGAAAGAAAAGAGAGAAAGAAAAGAGAGAGAAAAAAAGGTAGATAAAAGGCAGTGCTGCCATAAGAAAAAAAATCTGAAAGATACTGTGCCGGCTAGTTTTCTATCAACTTGACACAAACTAGAATCATCTGAGAGGAGGGAACCTCAATTGAGGAAATACCTCCATAAGATAGGCCTGTAGACGAGCCTGTAGGACACTTTCTTAATTAGTAATTGATGGGGGGAGGCCCCAGCCCATTGTGGGTGGTAGTATCCCTGGGGTGGTGGTCCTGGGTTCTATAAGGAAGCAGGCTGAGCAAGCCATGAGGAACAAGACAGTAAGCAGCACCCCTCCATGCCCTCTACATTAGCTCCTGCCTCCAGGTTCCTGCCCTCACTGCTTTTGGTAATGAACACATAACTGTGAGTTAAATAAACCCTTTCCTCCCCAAGTTGCTTTTGGCCATGGTATTTTATTATAGCAATAGTAACCCTAACTAAGATAGGTATAGCATTAGGCAGAGCTGGAATGGCTTTATAGAAACTATTGGAAAAGTCTAGAAAGATTTGTCATGGTGGCACATGAGGCAGGGTGATATCTCTTAGTTCAAGGACAGCCTTGTCTACATAGTGAGCTCCAGGACAGCCAGGCTTACATAGAGAGACCCTGTCTCAAAAAGTAAAACAACCAATAAAAAAGAAGAAAGGATGTTGCTTGAGTTTTCCTGCCTGGCCCACAGTCAGGACAAATCTCTCTCACCTGCCAGCCCCACAGCCGCTCAGACCCGACCAAGTAAACACAGAGACTTATATTGCTTACAAACTGTATGGCCGTGGCAGGCTTCTTGTTAACTGTTCTTACAGCTTAAATTAATCCATTTCCATTAATCTATACCTTGCCATGTGGCTCGTGGCTTACCAGCATCTTCATATGCTGTTTGTCATGGTGGCGGCTGGCAGTGTCTCTCTGACTCAGCTTTCCACTTCCCAGCTTTATTCTCCTCCTTGTCCCGCCTACATTTCCTGCCTAGCCAATGGCCAATCAGTGTTTTATTTATTGACTAATTAGCAACACATTTGCCATACAGAACATCCCACAGCAAAAGGAGGAGGAGGAGAAGGAGGAGGAGGAAGAGGAGGAGGAGAAGAAGAAGTGTAGCTAGAGTTTTCCTGCCTGGCCCACAGTCAGGACAAATTTCTCTCACCTGCCAGTCCCACAGCCGCTCAGACTCAACCAAGTAAATACAGAGACTTATATTGCTTACAAACTGTATGTCCATGGCAGGCTTCTTGCTAACTATTCTTACAGCTTAAATTAATCCATTTCCATAAATCTATACCTTGCCATGTGGCTCGTGGCTTACCGGCACCTTCACATGCTGTTTCTCATTGTGGCGGCTGTCAGTGTCTCTCTGACTCAGCTTTCCACTTCCCAGCTTTATTCTCCTCCTTGTCCCGCCTATACTTTTCTGCCTAGCCAATGGCCAATCAACGTTTTATTTATTGACTAATCAGCAACACTCTTTACATACAGACCATCCCACAGCAAAGAAGAAATAGAAAAAAAGAAAGAAAGAAAGAAAGAAAGAAAGAAAGAAAGAAAGAAAGAAAGAAAGAAAGAAAGAAAGAAAGAAAGATTAGAAGAGCATATTCACTTTGGGGGGCTCTTTTCTACCATGTAAGACTTCCTGCTATGGAGTGGTCTTGAACTAGAATGAGGAGGAAGGGTCACCCTTCTCACCATCACACTTAGGCCTCCAGAAGACTCAACCCAGCTGCTATCTTTTAATCTAATGATAACTTCCTAAGCTATCCAAGGTAAGGTGAGCTTTGGAGCTTTCTGAGACAAGGTCAGTCAGAGAACATGTGAGATAGTAAACTAGTTGTTGTTTAAGCTGTTAAAATTAGGCCAGTGTTTGTTCTCCAGAACAGATAAACAGAAGCACCTCTTCTTACTTCAGTCCTTCATTATTCATGAACTCCTGTACATAAAATAGCCTCCTGCTGCCCTGTTCAGATTCAGCAACTTGGGGTACAGCGTTCCATCAAAATAGACTTTCACTTTGCTATGGCACAGATTAAAGTCTTGACTTTGTAATCATGTGGTTCTCAGGTCAAATTCCTGTTCTTTTGAATGTTAGCAGTATAAACTTTTGGTAGGTAATTTAAGCATTTGAAGCTTTAGTCTGTCAAATTGGTCAAATAGTACTTAATTCCTTCCAAAGCTTGTTATGGGGATAAACATATTCAATACTTCAAAGGTACAGATCCTGTTGTAGAACACAGACTTCTGAGTAAAACAGCCACTATCTTCATAAGATCAGCTGTGCCTGCTTACAAGAGCCTGTCATGATAAGGTCAATGGACTGCTGATATTCCCTCATAAAAGAAGGGCATAGGGACTGTCATTGGACCCTCACCTGACTTTCCAGCCATTCCCCCTAGCCATTTGTGTGCAATTCTGCCCTAATTGTGGCCTAGGGGGTCCTAGAAAGTACTGGGGAAGGTGAACAGAAGAAGGCTTCCTCTATGCAGCTTTGGGGTCACCCACACTAATATAGACAACTACTCATCTATGCTCTGTAAGAATGCTCAAAAAACTCTGGTTCCCAAGCTTGAACTTTGGAGGAATCATACTTTGGTTTGTTGTTGGGACCTTCTAAAGCTGGTAAACATTATTTATGTCTTCTCAAGGAAAGAATTCTTGCAATAGGCACACAGTTGCTTTATCATCATCATCATCATCATCATCATCATTATTTTAATCAGATAACCAGGAATTAACCATACTAGCCCATTGAAATCTAGGAGTTAGTCAAAATACTCTATCCCACTGAATCCCAGTTTTACACCTACAAAAATGCTGGCTGACCATTGTCCAATCTACAATAAGAAGGTTATGGTCTGAAGAATCACTCCCCACTTGGGTTACTGTTCTAAACCTATTCTCCTTCAATCCTTGGCTACTGTCTCTCAGATGCTATATGCCATTTGGGAATTTGTTTCATGAGCAGTTCCAAGGCATTGCCTTGAAATTCTTTCACACAATCTTGGTTGACTCATTGATCATTAGCTTATCTGCACAACCCCCACCCCAGATAATTGATAAGCATCAAAGAACTCTCCAATTGAAACTTTGTTCTGAAACAATGCCAGATCCCAAAATAAACTCTAAAAGTCTATCCTAAGTCCAAGGAATTCATATATAGTATAAAGGTTCACAGTAGGAACTGACAGTGTGGTTTAGTGGGGAAGTGAATGGTTAGCTTGAGAGAGGGATCCAATCCCCAACATACATATGTGCAAACATACACATGCTTTCTTCTGGACTTTGGCTTCTAAGTAAGGTGAAGTGAAATCATATACATTTATTATTTTATGTTAAATAATTTAAAAAATAGCAGACAAAATATTGGAAATAGTAGTTTCAAGGTGACATCAGGAAATCAGGGGCAGTGATCCTTGGAGATAAAAAATAAAGTGAATACTACACTGTGTATCATTACTACTGAGGGAGAGTTTTTAAGACAGAGTATGTGAAAGAGTAACCTAGATAAAGACAGGCAGATTTTCTATGGGTTTAGAATCCATGTAGAAGAATGATTTATGGTAGTAAAAGCAAGGATAGGAGAGGAGAAACAAAAGGTTGTTATTACATAGATCTTTTATGTAAAATGGCATAATAACAATGGGAGGTGTACTCTGATAAGATGAAGATGTGTCCAATAAGCTAAGCTAATTGCTAAAACACAGATGTGGCTAGTAAGTTAGCAAAATGACATCATAAAATGGATACTCCAAAATGAGGCAGAAAATTGATGAAAACTGGAATTTCTTAGCTGAATTGCTGCACACAAAAATTGAGTGGCTGTTACCCACAACTTCTCAAAGGAGAAGTAATTAGTATTATTCTAGATTCATAGGGAAAAAGTTAATTCACTGCACAGGGTATGTGGTGGTGGTTTGAATAAGAATGGCTCCCATAGGCTTCTATGTTTGGATGCTTAGTTATCAGGGAGTGGCACTGCTTGAGAAGGATTGGAAGGTATAGCCTTGCAGGAGTAGGTGTGACCATGTTGGAGGAAGTGTGTCACTGGTGGTAGGCTTTGAGGTTTCAAGAGCCCTAGCCTGGCCCAGTGTCTTTCTCTCTTCCTGCTGCCTGTGGATCCAGATATAGAACTCTCAGCTTCTTCTCTAGCACTGTGTTTGCCTGCATGTCACCATGCTTCCTGCCATGATGATAATGGACTAAAACTCTGATCTGTAAACCAGCCCCAGCTAAATATTTTCCTTGTTAAGAGTTGCCATGGTCATGGTGTCTCTTCATAGCTATAGAACACTAAGACAGGGTAGATGCCTTTAGGCATCAGGGCTTAATTCCTTTGGAGACCTCAAGTGGAAAAAGATGCTTATACACAGAAATATGATACCATCCAGCCACCTCACAGAAATGCTTTAGGGCTTATCAAGATAATGTCTGTTAAACTCTTAGAAGAAACACTCAATGCAGCATCCTAAGAAAATGCTAAGTTTCTGATTTATTATGATTAGATTTAAAGTTTATAAAATGTTTATTTTTTCAAAATAAAAATTATATAACTTTAAAAATCTGAAGTGCAAATGAAACTATTCAGAAATATGCCACATAGAGTCAAATTAACATTTAGGATGCATATTCACCCTTTGTCTTCTAATACACACAATTTTGAAAACAAATAATAGCTAGAAGTTTAAACCTCTGTTTTTTCCAAGTTCAAGGTCTTGCTATGTAGCCATAACTGATTTGCTTTGTGCTATGTATCCCAAGCTGGCCTTAAACTGACAAAAATTTTGCTTCAGCCTCCTGAGTGCTGGGATTACAGGCACATACCATCATGCCCAGCTAGAAGTTTAAAACTTAACAAACAGCTTCCTCTCTGACATTGGTGAGCACATAAGCTTTTGATGTTGAAAGGGATTTGAGAAACATACTGAGACCCAAAAACTAGAAGTGATTTGATGGATGCAGGGCAGAACCAAGTATTGTTAGTTAATATTGTATAGTTAGATATCTTAGTTTTCCCTACACCTGTCCTATTTTCAGGTTGAATAAACTGTCCTTTCCTATAAACTATCTTTTCCTACTTAAGAAAAATTAGCTAGAATAATGAAGGAATAGGAACATGGCTAACACATTTTTAGTTAAATCATGATGTTATTAATTCATTCAATAAACAACTTCTGAGAACCTGGTTAGATATGTTATCAGGCTAAACTCCTCTTAATTTCTTTTATTTTTTAGAAAATTGGATTTGCAAATCAGACATAGTTACCATAGGCCTAATTGCTTTTTAATGTGTTTTTAATTTAATGTTCCACAAAGCCAGTTATTATACATGCAAGTCAGTAAACAAAGATGATTGTTGGGCAACAGAAAATCTGCAAGGTAATTGCTGTCTGATGTCCTAAGCATATTCTAATGGAATTTGAGCTACCCTTGAAATTCTACACAGGCTTTTCTGGAAGAACTGTTTTGAAATAGTTTGAAGTGATCTGTAAATGGTTTTAGATAGCTTGTAGATTATGACCAACATCTTGAAGCACATCTCTAAATGCTGGCCATATTCAACAGGTGCAAAAGATCAGGCTCAAAGATTGATGTAATAACAAAGAAAGTAGGGCAGAGTAGAATGGTGTGATTTAAGGAGCACCTGGAAGGCTTTCTTGCCCAACATCCCCTTTTCCCATCACACCACATGTGTGAAATTCTTTCATTATAACTTGGAGCCATACAACTGAAAAACTGTCATGGCGGAGATTCATTTGGGTAACTGAGTAGAGAGGACTAGGAAGGAAGCAATTGCTGTGAAAAGCAAGTAGCTTTACAAGGTGGTCAGTCTAGGTCCTTTCCATCTCTTTAGAGACAAAGGTATGGAGTCTTGTCTAAAGCTCATTTCTTTTACATGCAGTTAACTTCTAAAACAAGTTATTGTTTTTCCAGTAGAAGTATGCTCTGTTTATCCTGTAGTTCTCATGAATTATGTAAAACTTTTGTGCTTTGCAGCTCAAAACTGATCAAATGTACTGTTCTGTAGGTTTAACTTTTCATTTGCTTGAAGTAATGACTATTTAGCTATTTCAAAGCAAATGAATTTTATTAAAATTATTTTGTTCATATCCCAGTGGTATATATTGAAAGTCTTAATTTGTCCTCCGTAATCCTTGAATTATCTGAACAAATTTTATTAGAGGGAAGAAATAGACTAACATCACTGTCTAGAGGATTATGATTTGACCTGTGGTCTGTTATAGAGTATTTTATTAAATGTCTCTTTCTATCAGTTTTCATCCAGCCTTAATAGTTTCTGAAAATGTTGAGGCATGGATTTAAATGACTCATGAGAAATATATTGAGTTACAGTATAGATATGTTACAAATGAATGACAGTATGGACCTAAAGTAGACATGAAGATAGGCAGAATGAACCACTTTAAAGAAAAGAACAAATCTAAGATTACTGCTGCCAGGCATACATAGAACACAGGCCTACAATCCCTTTGTCTTATCTCACCATACTAGTCATTATTGTATTCTGTATTATATTGTACAACTGGGTAAGACTGTTGATAACTTTTTCTGCCAGCAGCCTGTGTGCTGCCATCTAGTGCAATGAAAACTAGCCAGGAAAGAGGATATGTTCTATGACCTGTGTGTGGTGTCTGATTTTATATATATATATATATATATATATATATATATATATATATATATATATATATATATCCATCTACATGCATACAAAATGTTTGTGGTTTGAGTTTACATTTACCCAATGGCTACTGATGTTGAACAGTGTTTCATATGTTTATTGGCCATTTATGTATCTTTGTCGAAGAATATCTATTTATATCCTTTTTCCTTTTTTTTGGGATAGGATCTTTCTATGTAGCACTGGTTGTTCTGGAGCTTCCTAGGTAGACCAGGCTGGCCTTGAACTCACAGAGATCCTCCTGCCTCTGCCTTTTGAGTGCTGAGATTAAAGGTGTGTGCCACCACACCTGGCTCCTTTGTCCATTTAAGTTGGATTTCACTTTTGAAAAATTATATAGGTATTTTCTATTCCATATGTGAATTTGTTATCAGATCTATAACTTGTTCTCTCATTCTGTGAGTAGTCTTTCTATTATCTTTTAAATTAAAAATATTTATTGTAACTGGACGTAGTGGTACATGCCTTTAATCCTAGTACTCAGGAGGCAGAGAAGGCAGATCTCTGAGTTCGAGGCCAGCCTGGTCAACAAAGACAGGACAGCCAAGGCTACACAGAGAAGCCCTGTCTCAATCCCTTCCCAAATATTTATTGTATGTATATGATGTTTTTTTTTTTTTTGTGTGTGTGTGTGTGTGTGTGTGCATACATACATGCCACAGCACACATATAGGGTCAGTTCTCTCCTTCCATCTGTATATAGGTTCTAGAACTTGAACTCAGGCCATCAGTCTTGCATGGCAAGCACTTTACCTGCTGAACCGTTTTACCATCCTTTTCCCACTACCTTGATACTGTCCATTAGAATATAAAGGCTTTTCATTTTGATGAAGTCCAATTTACACATTTTATTATTTGTTGCTTGTGATTTTGGCAACATTTCCAAGAAGATGTCATATTTACTGTCATAAAGATTTCTGCTTATGTTTTCTTTTAAGTGTTATTTACTGTTAACTTTTACATTTAGGTTTCTGGTCCATTTTCACTTTTATTTTTTTATTTCATTTTTGTATATGATAAAAGTTAAATGTCAACATCTTTCTTTCTTCTTTGCTGACAGTGTCTTGTTATGATCCATAGTTTCCTGAGTACTGGGGTATAGGCATGTACCATCATGCCTAGTATCTAACTACAGTTTTCTTTTTTTTTTTTTTTAAAAATGGTTGTTGTTATTTTGTTTGTTTATTTTGAGACAGGGTCTTGCTATAGCTGTAGCTGGCCAAAAACTTGCTATGTAAACTAGGCTGGCTTCAAACTCATAGAGATTTACCCATCTCTGCCTCCTAGTTCTGAGAAGGTATATACCACCACACCCAGCCTTCTGACTACATTCTTACAAATACAGATGTTCAGGTTTTCCAGCACCATTTGTTGAAAATACTCCTCTTCCAATGTACCCCTATTCCCCATTAAATGGGGTCATATTAATTTTTCTGGGTAGACATAAAAAGTGTATTCACTCCAGACAAAGAAGGCATTGGCAAAAACAAAGAGGGGTATCCATATAAGTTCAGATTGGTGAAACAATGAGTTTGTTCGAATTACTTACTGAAGCATGGGTGATTATCTAAAAGCTATACCACTGGGAAATCCTACTCTAGCACAGATGACTAATGAAAAGCTGTACCATTGAAGAGTCCTAACCCAGTTAATTGTTTACTGATTGTATTGGTTACATTGCTATGATAAAATACAATGACCAAAAACAACTTACAGAAGGAAGAGTTTATTTTGGCTTCTGATTCCAGTAGGAGAGCCTATAATGGCAGGGAGGCATGATGGTTGGCAGCTAGGGCAGGAATCTAAGTGATAACAACTTTATCCTCATGCAGAAAGAAGAGTGTGAACTAGAAGGGCAAGGCTATAAACTCTCAAACCCAATCCCAGATATACTTTCTTTAGCGAGACTTCACTCCTAAAGTTTCCATAGTCTCCCCAAACAGTGCCACAAACTGGGGACCACATATTCAAATACCTGAGCCCATGTGGGGCAGAATGCATTTAGTCAAACTTCACATGTCTCCATGGTCTATAACAGTTTCAATACTATCTAAAAGTCCAAAGTCACTTTTGCAACTCAAGGCAATATCTTAATTATGACCCCCTATAAAATAAAATAAAATATCAAGTTACATGCTTCCAACATACAGTGGCACAGAATATATACATTTCAATTGCAAAATAAAGGAATGGGGGCATAGTGAACATAGATAATCTTACTTTTTCCTTTCTAATTTTGGAACTTTTATTTCTTTTTCTTGTCTGATTGTTTTGGCTATGACTTCTAATAAAATGTTGACTATAGAATCCCTCCTCTCTCTCATCAATTGGACTACTGGAGCTCTGCCTGGGCCCCAGCTGTGGATCTCTGCATCAGCTTCCATTCAGTCCATCAGTCACTAGATGAGGGTTCTATGATGTCAGCTATGTTATTCAGCCATCCAATCACCAGAGTAGGTCAGCTCAGGTACCCTCTAGACCACTGCCAGTAGTCTATGGTGGAGTCATCTTTGTGGATTCCTGGGGACCTCCCCAGCACCCGATCTCTCCCTATTCCCATGGTGTCTTCATCTATCATGGTATCTCTTTCCTTGTTCTCCCACTCTGCTCCTGATCCAGCTCAAACCTCATGCTCCCCTAAGCTCTCATTCCCCCGTCCCTTGCCCTCCATTATGCTCCCTCACCCCCTTGCTTGTTCATGTAGCAAAAGATATTGAGACCATGATTGGAAGGAGTGCAGAGACAACTAGCCAAACTAGTGGAAACACATGAACTGTGGACCAATGGCTGAGGAGCCCCCGTGGTACTGGACTAGGCCCTCTGGATAAGCGAGACAGTTGTTTGGCTTGAACTGTTTAGGGGATCCCCAGACAGTGGGACTTGGACCTGTCCCTAGTGCATGAGGTGGCTTTTTGGAGCCCAGTGCCTATGCTGGGATACTTTGCACAGTCTTGGTGCTGGGAGCAGGGGCTTGGACCTGCCTCAACTGAATGTACCAGGCCCTGCTGACTTCCCATGGGAGAACTTGCCTTGGAGGAGGTGGGAATGGGGGATGGGTTGGGGGGAAGGCTGGGGGTGGGAGGAGGGAGGACAGGGGAATCTATGGTTGATGTAAAATAAATGGAAAAATCTCTTAATTAAAAAAAAAGAAAAGGGGAAATTGTTGACTATAAATGGTAAAAGTGGGCATCTTTGCTTTGTTCCTCATCTTAAATAAAAATTGTCTTAGTTTTTCTGAGTCTGGGTTACCTCACTCAGGATGATATTTTTTAGTTCCATCCATTTGCTTGCAAATTTCATGAGGTCATTGATTTTTACAGCTGAGTAATACTCCATTGTATATATGTACCACATTTTCCTTATCCATTCTTTGGTTGAGGGGCATCTAGGTTGTTTCCAGGTTCTGGCTATTATGAATAATGCTGCTATGAACATAGTTGAGCAAGTGTCATTGTTATATGACTGAGCATCCCTTGGGTCTTGAGGTAGATTGATTCCGAATTTTCTGAGAAACCACCATACTGATTTCCAAAGTGGCTGTACAAGTTTGCACTCCCACCAATAGTGGAGGAGTGTTCCCCTTGTTCCACATCCTCTCCAACATAAGCTGTCATCAGTGTTTTTGATCTTAGCTGTTCAAACATGGTATGTACTCACTCATAAGTGGATACTAGAGGTAAAGCAAAGGATAATCAGATTACAACCCACAGCTCCAGAGAAGCTAGGAAACAAGGAGAACCCTAAGAGGATTACAGATCACCTTGGGAAGGGGAAACAGAGGAGATCCCCATAAGTGAACTGGGGATGAGGGAGGGCAATAGAGGGGAGGGGATGGGGAATGAGAACATGAGGGAATGGGATGGTCAAGCTGGGGGAGGGGCAGAGTGGGAGAGCAATTAAAGAGATATCTTGATAGAGGGAGACATTATTGGGTAAGGGGGAAACCTAGAGCTGGGGAAATTCTCTGGAACCCATAAGGACTACCACAGACTAGACTACTAGCAATAGTGGTGAGGGTGCCTGAACTGGCCTAACCTCGTAATCAAATTGGTGAATAACCTAACTGTCAGCATAGAGCCTTCATCCAGTAACTGAGGGAAGCAGATGCAGAGATCCACAGCCAAGCACCAGGCCAAGCTCCAGGAGTCCAGTCGAAGAGAGAGAAGAGGGATTATATGAGCAAGGGGCATCAAGGTTATGATGGGGAAATCTACAGAGACAACTGAACCAAGCTCAAAGGAACTCACGAATTTTAGACCGACAGCTGTGGAACCTGTATGGGACCACACTAGACCCTCTGCATATGGGAGACAGTTGTGTAGTTGGGTCTTTTTGAGGGGTCCCTGGCAGTGTGATCAGGATCTATTTTGAGCTGGCTTTCTGGATCCCATTACCTATGGTTGGACACCTTGTTCACCCTTGATGCATCAGGGAGGGGCTTGGTCCTGCCTCAACTGAATATACCAGGCTTAGCTGTACCCCCTTGGGAGAACTTACCCTGTTGGGGGAGGGAATGAGGGGTGAGTTGGGTAGGGAGCTGCGGAGGGGGGATCTGTGGCTGGTATGTTAATTGAAAAATGAAAATTAAAAAAATTTAAAAAACGAAAAAAAATTCTTACTTTTCTAGTTCTTTGACAAAACATCACGACCAAGGCAACTTAAAATAGAAAGCATGTAATTGGGCTTAAAATTTCAGACAGTTGGAGTCCATGCTGGTGAAACAAAGGCATGGTGGTAACAAAAGCTGAGAACTCACACTTTGATATGCAAGCAGGAGGCAGAGAGAGCACAGTGGGGAATGGTGTGAGCCTTTTGAAACTGTAAAGCTTGCCCCCAGTCACGTACCTCTTCCAAGAATGCCACACCTCCTAATATTCCCAAACAACTGGGGGAAAAGTATTCAAACATATGAGCCTATGGGAGTCATTCCCACCCAAAGCACCACAAAAGTCTTCATACTTTCACCAATGTTGTGATTGGAATTTAACATGCTCTTGACAGGCTCAAGTTTTGTATGTTCAGTTCTCGGTACTGTTTTGGGGTTGGGGAAGACGTTAGGAGGTGGGGGCTGATTTGTGGAAGCAGGTGAAGCAGGTCCTTGAAAGTTATACTCCCCTTGGTATTTCCTGCTTGCTGTATGATAGGATGTAAACAAGTTGCATGATTCATCTGCCATAGATGGATCTGTCCTGTTGTCACATCGTCCCCAGCACCATGGACTTTCTGAAACCATGAGCCCACATAAGCCTTTCCTCTCTTCAATTGCTTCTGTCATAAGCATACATTTTGTTATAGTATCAGAAAAGCAAGGAACACACAACCATAGAGTATGATATTAAGTGGAACTTTCCACATGAGTACTTTGTCATATATGACCATATGTTGCGTCCCCTTCTATTTCTATTTTGTTTTATTATGAAAGGATGAATGTTTTCTCATATCTTTCCAGCATAAATTAGAAAGATTATATATTTATCCTTAATTGTTGTATTGCATTGATTGATTTTTATATGTTGAAATATTGATACATTCCAGGAGTAAAACTCAGTTAGTCATGATGTAAAATGCCCTCTCCCCACCCCGAAGACAGGGTTTCTCTGTGTAGCCCTGGCTGTCCTGGAACTTGTTCTGAAAACCAGCCTATCTTGGATCTCAAAGATTTGCCTGCCTCTGTATCCTGAGTGCTAGGATTAAAGACATGCACCAACACCGCCCAGCAGGTAAAATTCTTTTAATATGTTATTGAATTCAATTTGCTATTGTTTTATTGTCAAGTTATTTTCAGTGCTCAAGTTCTAACCTAGGATCTCGCTACTTTTAGGCAAGTACTGAGCCACTGAATTTAACTCTAACGGTGTTTATATTTACATCTAACAAAATAAGCACAAACTGGCAGAATTTAAAGCTCCTTCTCCACATTACACCTCGCCACTCATAGCCTCATCCTGACATTCTAGTAGCCCTACCCACTTAGATCAGTACTTGCATCCCCTTCTGACTCTTCCTATAAACCTGCCGGTTCCAGAGTTCCAGCATTCAGCCCTGCTCCCAATTCCTATCTCACCAGGACAGCCCCGCCTTCTTCCTCCAACTGTATGACTCATCACAGGATCGGGTTCCAAAGCTCCGCCCACATTACAAACGTCACAACTCAGTTGCACGCTAGAACTCCTGCGTCAGCGCCCACCTGGTCAGGATCCATAGCCTTGGCCCCAATTCTTCCTCACTGCTGCCGTCCACCCTGGTGTTCCAGTAGCCCGACCACCAAGGTGAGTACTCATAGCTCTGCCCTGCTGCCCAATAAACTCTATTGCACCAGTTCACATCCCTAAGGCCTACCAGGTACTCACAGCCCAACTAGGCACTTCCTCAGCCCCACCCCATCAACGCTTAATCTCAAGACTTGCAGATCTGCCCATGACCTTTTCCAGACCCGCACCCTACAAGCCTCCAGCCTTTTAGCGGCACCATACTACAGTAGCTGCCACTCACAACGTAAAGATTCAAAGCTATGTCCACATTTTCTGTGTCGCCACACACAGCCCCACTCCATACTGCTACTTGCTTGCTTTCTCATAGATCTCCCTGTTCCCCTCTAAACTCCCCATCCTCCCTTCATTTCCACATCAACACTCATTCAGGAACCCTGGTTCCTTTTCTCTCTTGTTTCCCTTTCTGGTCACCTACTTACAGACCCTGTTTCTGCCCTGATCTGCCAGAGCTCTTGAAGGCCCAGTGAGTTCGATAGTGTCTCTTAGCATCAGTCTTGCCTAGTGAATAATAACAAAAGTGAGTGACTTTGTATCCATGGTTGGTTTTGTCTGTGGGCTTGATTGGCTGCTTATTTTTAGGTTATACATCTTTAATGCAGGTGCATGTATGTACATTCATGACTACATATGCAAAAGACCCTTGAAAAAGTGGTGGTAGAGGTTGGAGGAAGGCATCAGTTTATGCTTACAAATGCCTTCAGCAGCATCACCATGGGCTCATAAAGCAGGCCCAACAAACTCTGTTCTCCATTACATTCTCTAGCCTCTGACCTGAGTATGGATGCCACTCATCCTGGACCCGGAGGACTGGCCAGGACATAGGGAGATAGAGGACTGTGCTGCCTGATGGCCACAGGCTCCAATCACCAAGTCATCCTGAGTCTTATGGTGTTGGGACAATAGCAGAAGGGTGCATGGAAATTCTAGAAATGGATTCATTCTTGCCCGTAGGCTGTAAACACATTGAGATCCCAGACTGCGAGGGCTGCAGGCCTCTGTGTGTGTGTGTGTGTGTGTGTGTGTGTGTGTTATACAAATGTTAAGCTATTATTTATATTAATACTGCCATTATAAAGGCAACTTATGGGCATGTAGTGAGAAGATCGTGCTTAAGATCTATGTGTATATATGATTATATATGTATACAACTTGGCATAAGTGATATATAATTTATATTATATAATGTACATAATACACACAAGTGAGCCAGCCATCTCTCTAGTCTTCATTAATTCCTAACTTTTAAACTACACAGTATTGTTTATATGTTGTCTTTTAAAAAACATTTTTATGGTGTACCTGTTCATGTGTGTGTGCATACACATGTTTGTGAGTGTGTATGTGGAGACCAGAGGTTGCTGTTAACTGCCTTCATCTATTATGCTCCACATTACTTTTTGGAGACAGAGTCCTGTACTGAATGTGGAGCTCACGAATTTTTCCAGGTCAGTGAGCTCCAGGGATTCTCCTGTGTCCACCTCCCCAGTGCTAGAACTGCAGACATATGCCACTATGCTGGGCTTTCTACATGGCGTTAGGGAGCAGAACTAAAGTCTTCATGATTCTGTAGCAAGCATTTCACTAACTGAGCCATCTCCCCACCCCTTTTTATCTTTTAAAATTTGTTTCTTTTGACTAGCTTGCAAAATAATGTGATTCATTATTGCATTTTTGTATATTTCATTGATTCTTTATCTCTTTGTCTTTGTTCCTGTCTTTATGTCTCTCTCTTTCTGTTGTAGAGGTAAAACCAGCACTTTAGATAAGAGTTCTTCACTGAGTTGCATCCTCAGCTATCCCCTTTAACATATTATTAGAGAAAAACAGAAAGTTGAAGCAAATGACAAGAAATATTGACAGTTAACTGCATAGTGTGATTACAGGTAGTTATTTTTAGTCATTTTCTGTATATCTGAAATGTAATTAACTATAGAATGTGGTTTTGAACTAGAAATTAACTATAGAATGTGGTTTTGAACTAGAAAACATTATACAAATGTTAAGCTATTATTATTATTTATATTAATACTGCTGCTATAAAGGCAGCATGTGGGTATGTATTGAGGAGATAACACTTAAGTTGGGAAATAGCCAAGATGTAATTCCAGCAGATAGTTCTAGCATTCTAAATTTTAGTTAGATTTTTTATTTACACATGAATAAGGGAAGATATTGGTTAAAAATAGTCCCAGTCTGGAAAAAAAAAAACACTTAATGCTAAATATAGCAATGGAGAAAGATGAAGACCAAACATCAAAACAATTTCCCATCCTCAAATACTAGCTGAGCTGTCTCTGCTGTGAACCCTTCTTTGATCTATCCCCTTCTATCCCATCTGCTTCCCTGTGCTCCTGTAGAATTTAATCATACATGGTGTTCTCATATTTTTTTTTTCTGATTTGTTCTTCCCATTGGACTGTGAGACAAGGAAGAGAACTCTCTATTTTACCTGCCACATCCCATGTTGAGGACAGCTTATGTTTAAACTTTGTTATTATTATTTTTTCTTTACACAGTTCTGGGGGATCAAAGCCAGGGCTTTGTGTATGCTAGGTAGACACTCTACCACTGAATGACTCACAACCCTCCTTTCTTTAATTACTTCTTATTTTATGGATATGGGTGTTTTGCCTACATGTATGTCTCTGCACCACTTGTGTGCCTGATGCCCACAGAAGCCAGAAGAGGGCAGTAGAACTGGGATTCTTGATGGTTCTGAGCCACCATGTGGGTGCTGGGAAATGAATCTGGGGCCTCTGAAAGAGCAGCCAGTGCTCTTAACTGCTGAGCAATATCTTTGCCCTACCAACCCTCCTTTTCCCACCCACTCTTTAAAACTTAGGTCCTAAGCCCCCTAATTTGAGTTGAGTCCCTTCTTCTGTACTGTATAGTCCTCTGTGTCAGTTCCTGCCACAATGTGTGACATTTCATTACTATACTCCATGTTTAAATTTCTCTGTAGAGCCAGTAACCTGTTTGTGGTCAGGGACTTTGTCCTCCTGTTGTTAAGAAAAGTGACTGAAGCGTAGAAGAATCTTAACAGACACAGGTAAGGCAAGAAAATGTATCAATTCTGTGATTAAATGTCCTAATTATATGTGTGTAGTGGATGTCCGGACTGAATTAGAATTGAAACGCAGCTGGTGTGTACAGGTGAATTGTAATTGCCATTATTAATTTGATTCTTAGCATACAAGCAGCTAAAAGACACCAAGACTAGCTGAGAGTATATACAAATGGGGCACATTGCAAAGGTCATAATTAACATGGGACAGTATCAATTTTATGATGGTACTTTGTTTATCGTCATTTTTCTCCAACCTATCTGATTACCTATTTAGCAGTAATGTATGTAACATATTAGCTGGCCAAATTAAACACTTATTCTTTTAGTTTTCAAGTAACAAACTAGTATTTATTAAACACTCACTAGTTTCAAAACAAGATAGATATTCATATTTAATCCTCCCCAAAATGTATTACAAATACTATTATTACTCCATATTATAGGTGAAGAAACTGAGACTCAGAAGACTGAATTAGTGACTCAAACTCACTATTTAAACCCAGGTAAGTTGTTTAGAAGCCAGCATTGTTAAGTGTCTGTTATATTTCGTTTATTTTTTAAGGTGTGATGCACAGAGGTTAAGTTTCCTTCTAGTGATCACTGAATCCAGATGACTACTCCCCTAGAGGGTGGGGTAGTTAGCGATATTTATAACTGGTAGATTATAGTTAAGATGATGGGCCATAACTTCTTTGGTTAGGTTATAAGATATGGCAACCTTTGTCTGTTTAGCCCAACATCTACCTTTTTGGCTTAAGATACCATGTTGAAGAAACTTGGGCAAGGATCTTACTGAGGCCTATAATCGACTGTATCAGAACCAAGGCCCTTGGTTTCACAGACTACAAGGAACTGAATCTTACCAACAATCATTTGAGCCTGTATACAAATCTTTCTCCAGCCAACCTTCAGAAATATAGAACTAAGCTCTGGTAAACACTTTGATTTTTGGTGTCATGAGAGATTCTGAATAGGAGGACTCAAGTTCTGCAGCACCTAGATTCCTGACCTACAGAAAAAGTAACATAAGAAATATGTGTTCTTTTAGACTATGAAATTATGGCAATTTTTCTGCAGCAATAGGTAACTGCTACAGGTATTAAAGATGCTGCTGAAACTATGTTATACAAACTCCAGGCATGATGGGCTGTACTTCTAATTTAAGTACTTGAGAGTCAGAGGGAAGAGGATAATGAGGTCAAGGCCAGCCTAGGGTATTTCAAAACTCCCTTTTAAAACAAAACAAAACAAAATATTCCATCATTTTCAGTAGTTCTTTGTTCAGGGTTGGAGTCCCATGAGATTTTTCCCTTCCATATAACCATGTCTGTCGGTGTCCTACGACTAACATTATACAAACTAAGTAGATTGTATTCATATATTTATATAATAAATATGTATACACACAATAACAAAAAGTAAAGACAAAGAAGTGAGAGAACATGAATTTGAGAGAGACAAACATGGGTTGTACATGGAGAGACTGGAGGGAGGAAAGGGAAAGGGGAAATGATATAATTACACTTAATTTCCAAAAATATTTCAAAAGGTGTACAAAACAAGCTAAGCAATACAGTAAATAGTATAAACACAGATGTTTACTATATGTCACATACTAAGTGGTTCACATGTATTAACTCACAGTGCCCCTATGAGGTGTAAAGATTTTTCTCACCCCTATTTTCTTTTCTTGTATGGAGGTGTTCAAGCAACCTGGCCACACATGTATGTAATGGCAAAACTTGGGTTTTCATCCAGGTGTTCTGGCTCTGAGAACTCTATGTACTAACCACTCTCATATATTGACTCCAATGTCATACTTTCTGAAAAAAAAAATACATGACAGAACATGGCTGCTAAATTAATGCAAGATTTTAGCTGTAAACATTTATTTTGAAAGTATAATGTTTAAAATAGTGACACTTAGAGTAAGAAAAATCTGTTTTTGCCTATCATGGTTCTAGCAAGAAAGGTCTCTGAAAAAGTGACTATGAAGGATGATAAGGTATAGAAATGAAGGAACATTTAAGTGGACTTTTGTATAGTCTTTTTAATTTAGCCAAATGTTCTGAATTAGAATGACAAAGTACATTATAGTCTACACTTGAAAAGTTTAAAAAATATTTATTTTATTATTTTTAATTATATGTGTGTGTGAGTACAGGTACGGGGCGGGGGGGGGGTGGCGCAGCAGAGAGCATGAGATCACCTAGACTTGAATTACAAGCAGTTTTGAGCTGCCTGATGTAGGTTCTGTGAACCTAGTGGGTCCTCTGCTCCTTTGCAAAAGCAGTATGTGATCTTAACCACTGAGGTTGAAAGCAGAATCAAATAGAAACATGATTAGGCATGGTGGCACATACCTTTAATCCCAGCACTTGGGTGGCAGAGGCAGGCAGAGCTCTGTGAGTTTGAGGCCAGCCTGGTCTACAACATAGAGAATTTAAGTCCTGCCAGGACTACATAGTGAGACCCTGTCTCATAAAAACAAAATCAAAAGAAAGAAAAATCAATTTAGACCTGGAAAATTGTATATTATTCCCACATTAGTATGCCACACATTTTTACTATAAGTTAAAACATACTTAGAACAAGAAATGATCAGTCAGCAGAAAAAACTATTTTCATTTTATTTGTTTGTTTGTTTATAGGCAGGGTTTTACTGTGTAACTCTGGCAGGCATAGAACTTGCTATGAAGATTAGACTGTTCCTGATCTCACAGAAATCTGCATATTTCTACCCTTCAAAAGCTGTGATGATAGGTGAGCACCAAAACTCTGGGCAAACATGTTTCTAATTTTAGAATTCTGTATGATTGGGAACTCCTGGGTATCAGATAACAATGGCAGTCATGTGATTCTACAAAACTTCCCAGTGTTCCCTCCAAAACTAATGCAGAGCAACAAGAAGAGAAAAATAAAACTACAGAAAGTCATATGCTTACAATAATTTGAAGAAAGAATAGCCCAACTTCAAAATAAATCTTAGTAAAAGGAGAAATAAATACCAAATTTTCGTGTGTTATTGCTCATGTTCTTCCATTCCTCTCACTTGCCTTTTTACAAGGCTTTGTGGGGAGGGGAAAACAGAAGAGAAATAATAAATATCTAATGGGCCCATTACCAGAAAGTTAAAGCTCATCCTAATTTAAAAAATCTAGATGGGTCAGTGTGCGCGGTATGTGTGTGTATGTATGTGTAGACAGACTTCTTTTCTGCCACTAGTCCCAAATAATGACATGGAGATTACTTATTAATTATGAAAGCTCAATCTTATAGCTTAAGCTTTTTCCTAACTAGTTCTTATAACTTAAATTAACCCATTTATATTAACCTCCATTCTATCACATGGTATTACCTCTCTTCCATCTTGTACCTCCTCTTTCTTCTCCGTATCACCTGGCGTCCCCTGTGTACCTAGATTATCTTCCTCTTCCTTTCTCTCCTTGGAAATTCCTCATATACCTCCTCCCTAGCTATTGGCTGTTCAACTTTTTATTACACCAATCTTAGCAAATACATTTTCACACAGTGTACAAATATCCCACAACATTTGTGTGTGTGTGTGTGTGTGTGTGTGTGTGTGTATGTGTGTGTGTGTGTGTATGAAAGAGATTTAAAAGCACATGTAATTTAAAGGTGCAGTGTTTGAAATAGATAGTTTATGAGAAAGAAAAACTAAAATCAGTGCAGAGAGCTTTTGGCAAATGAATGTTGGTTATGGGGAGCCAAAATTTGTGTCCAAATAGAGAAAAGAGAACCATATGATTTGAGGATCTGGCTCAGTGGCAAAGCAGTTGCCTAGCATTGTGAATCTGGATTAAACCCTCAGTGCTTTGGGGGGAGAGGAAAGGAAAGAGGAATACAATACAAGAGAACACACAAATTTAAGAAGAGCAAAAATAAGTGCAAGGCAAACAGAAGAAAGGAAGTAATTAAGAGCAGAAAAATAATTTACAAAATGAAACAAAAATTAGTTATTTTGTTGAAAATATTAATAAAATTTATTAACTTCTGGCTAAAAAAGAGAGAAGACTATGTATCTGGACTTGGTTGTATGTAGAGAACTTTCTAAACGGTCTTATTAATAGAAAACATGGAGCCAGACATAGGGGTGGAAACCTGGGAGAGATCAGAGTAATGCCAACAGCCACATGTTAACCTCACCTCACCAACTCCACAGCTTCCAGAAAGGCGAGAGATACTTCCTGTCTATCCACCCCTATATGCCTTGCTGTTCTGCCATCTGATTTGCTCTCTCTGTCCAGCTACATCACTTCCTCTTCCTGCCCAGCTCTGTCATTTCCTGTCTGTCTATACAGACCTCCAGACCTTTATGGTTAACTGGTGTTGAAATTTAAGGTGTGTGCCACCATGCCTGGCTTTTTTCCCAGTGTGGCCTTGAACTCACATAGATCCAGACAGTCCCTGCCTCCCAACTGATAGGATTAAAGGCGTGTGCTAATATTGCATGACTTTTGTGTTTACTTATAATGGTTGGCTTTTCCCTCTGCTCTCCAGGCAAGCTTTATTTATTAGAGCACAAATAAAATATCACCACAGCTGTCCTGACAGAAGAGGGCGCCATTAAAGTAGGAATCTTGAAGAATAACATTATTATCACAAAATGAACAACAAAAATGACTATCAGACTCATATAGAGTATTGCTGAGAGGGAACTGCTGTAGCACCAGATACTTAAAATAGAACAGAGGAAAGAACTCAAGTCAATGGTTTGATCACCTCAGATAATCAAATACTGTCCTTTACCTGAAAGGAATGAAGCAACAAAGTGACTTCTAATGGTATTCTGCTCTATACATAGCTCAGCCATCACTAGAGAAGCTTCCTCCCACAGCAGATGGGGAAGACTACAGCTGGACAAGGTAAGAGACTTGGGAACAATTTGTCCTAAATGGAATGTCTCTATCAATTTCCTCCCCACAGGGCTCAGGGAACCCTATGGAAGAAGAGGCAGAAAGATTGTAAGAGCCACAGGGGATGGAGGACACCAAGGAAACAAAGCCTTCTGAACACAGCAGGATTAATGCACGTGTGAACTCAGAGAGTGTGGCAGGAGACACAGGATCTGCTCAGGTCTTCACCTGGTGGGTCGCCACTCTGAGAGGGGAAATAGGCACAAGCCCCCATCCCTAACCCAGAATCTATCTATCTCCAACCAATAACTGCTCACAAATGAAAGGGAGTCTCACTGGGGAAACAAACCACTCTTAAGGGGAGGTCCCAAGTCTAACACAAAACAAACTTAATTGTTATTTTTGGAGTATTTTTTCTTACCCTAGAGGTCTTTTGCTTATATATATTATTGTTTCTGGTTTTGTGTTTTTAGGGGATTTCTGTGTGTGCCAATGTGTGTGTCTCCATGTGTATCTGTGTTTCTTGTGCTTTTTCTTTGGCTTTTTGTTTATTTTGTCCTACTCAGGTTTATTTGTTTTTATTTAATCTTATTTTATTTCCTCCCTTCCTTCCTCCCTCCCTCCCTCTCTCCCTCTCCCTTTCTTTCTTTCTTTCTTTCTTTCTTTCTTTCTTTCTTTCTTTCTTTCTTTCTTTCTTTCTTTCTTCTCTCTCTCTCTCTCTCTCTCTCTCTCTCTCTCTCTCTCTCTTCTTTCTTTCTTTCTTGTGTCTGTTTTCTAATGAGAGAGAGCAAGAAAGGGTGTAGATTTGGAGAGGTGGGGAGGATCTGGAAAGAGTTGGGAGAGGGGCAACCATAATCAGAATATATTGTATGAAAGAAAATCTGCTTTCAATTAAAAAAAAAGTTAAAAAAAAAACCCCAACTATTTCAAGGCACATTTAATTTAATTTCAATAGATCAATATGAAAGCCACTCCCTACAGAACACCAAAGACAATGCTGTTTACTATGTGCCTACTGAATGAGATGATTTACTGAATAATAGAGTGAGTCTCATCACGGCCAATACCTTATACAATCTAGTTGTGAAATGAATGCTTAAAATGCTCCAAACAGTTTAAACCCGAAGTTTAATACTACACCTTCACATTATCACATTCCCCAGTTACAGTTATTCACAGTTTCCACAAGCATTCAAAGAACAAAATGATTTATATGAACCCCATGGATTTAAGGCTCCATTATGTAATATAGAGCTCAGAGCTAATTACAGAAATAGATCTGCTACTTGTACTACTGGTAGCTATAACTGATTGTCTCATGGCTATTAGAAGTTGATTCTTAGCATGTAAACCCTTTAAAAGAAAAATTCACCTCATTTGAGTTTTGACCCAGTAGTCAACAATCAGTCCACAGTCTTATTGGCATAACTGATGTGTTCTATCTCCAAGTCACTATGCTCGAGGTTAAGAGCAGTGAATATTCCATTTTTACATTTTACTGGAATTTTACATGATTAATTCATGATTTAAAAGTCTCTAGATTTTCAATCCTTCAAACTGTCTGAAGACACAGTGTGCCATACACTTAAGACTTCTGTTTCTCACTCTATTATCTTCAGAAACATTTCTCAAGTGTCTACGTGTCCTAGAAAGGCATTTTTCAAAGGTGGACTCTTCTTCATCTGAAACAAGAGGAAGAGAAAGAAGCTGAAACACAAGGTTCATCTGGTAAGTTTTACATTAGCCACTATAACCTGGCAGTATAATAATGTGGCTTTTTTGGCTCCAGAAGTTTGAGTCTTGATGTGGAAATGAGTACTTGGCTATCCCACCACAGCTTTCTCAAGGTGGGATTTTCAGGGCAGGCAAGACTGGGAAGAATGATTTGCTTCCCTATCAGGTGGAAACAAACTTTCAGGCACTCAGGTCATTTTGGGCTTCTTCTAGTTTGTCTTTAGCCTGTTTCAGTTGACCTTTTATTTTTAGGAAAAACAAGTTGATCACTGGGCATGCCTTTGGTGATCTCAGTTGGCCACACTTGGCTGCTCAATTTGCTTGAGGTACTAGATTTGAGAGGTACACTCTTATGCCTCCTCTTCCTTGATTGCTAGTCACACAATAAGAATGTTTTCTCTGTGTAAGACTCCTGCTGTTGCTGTTTTGGTTTTTCTTCAGATTCCTTTAAGCCAGTCACATCATTTGAGTGGACATCATTTCATGATGTTTCCATCTTAGAATTAACTTATTTCATGCCATAACTTTGAACTCTGTTTCATTTAGATGGACCTTTTTGGGAAGAAGTTCTTTATTGGTCACCTTGAACTCTTTCCAGTCCAAGATTGCTTGGGGACTGTCAGTCACATAGGTGGAGGACACTCAGCCATTGGCCCTCCCTCTTTCCTGCCACAACAGCCCTGGTGCTGGTCTTTACTTGCAGGTCTTACAGCCATACCTAGAGCAACACAATTTTAAGGATGAGTTTTTTAAATTTGTTTGCTTTCTGAAATTGGCTCTCTACCCTTAGTAGAAAGGACTTAGTGATAAAATGCCAGCTTAGTAGATATGAGACTCTTCATTCTATCTTGTAACACCATTACCAAAACAAAAACAAACACAAACAAACAAACAAAAACAACAAAGCCAAACAAAACACCAAAAAAATCCATTTATAAAAAACAAAGATAGCTTCACATGGTGGTGCACACCTGTAATCCTAGTACTCAGGAAACTGAAGCAGGAAGGATGGAGTTTAGCTAAAGGCTAGAATGGACTACATGGTAAGTTACAGGCCGTACAGCATAGAGGGATCCTATCTCAAAAAGCCAAAAATCAATAGGAAAGGAAGGAAGAAGTTAATTAGGTATGAAGACGTTTTGAACATTTTTGGAAATTTAATGATTATATCAAGACTGGCTAGTTGCTCTTAATGTTCCTGGACAAAATGGTGAAAGGTAACAAAACCTCAGGGGTTTGGATTCTTAGCTGAAGTGTCAATAATGACTTAAAAGCTTCTGTGTGCCCTGAAGAAGAGCCTTATTTCCTATACTCACAAGGATGAAAATTAAATGCAGAATGTCATCTTGAAACTGGAGAAATTACAGCGTAAGTGTCTTCTGTTAAAATGACTGCACTGGCTGGGGAAAAAAATCAGATCTTTTAATTTGGAATGGGAACATGTGTGAATACCCCAACAAAGTGTCTCTATTCCAACCTAAGGGAATTAACCCTGCAGCACAAGAGGAAACTACAATGTCCTCCTCTGAGGAAGTTGCTATACAGGATTATACTGATTCTCCAGTCCAGTGTGTTAATGAAAACAAAGGATGTATTGAAAAGCATTATCAAAATGTGCTAGTTAATAAGGTAATCACAAAATATAACTTAAAAGAAAAAAGAAACTACCTTTCATTGGTAGACAATGCTTCTCCTAGAAGATATAAGTTATTAAATGAAAATCATGGTGGAAGACATGGGATTTCTTCCTGTGAGTTATTGATCAGGGAGGCCCCAAAGGCCTACAAAACAACACAAGGTACTGCCATTGTCCTTGGTTCCCCATCCTAAATACGTGGAAGACTGTAACTAAAGACGCTATACTCTTTAGGTGTAGCACCTAAAAAAAAGCAGTTTTTAACTGGCTAGGAGACTCTACCTGCTGGATAGCTGTCATAGTGCTAGAAGGTGCTATGTAGACTGCTACAGACAAAAGACGTAGTGGTCTTAACCCAACACCGAACTCTGCATGCTACCACACTAACTGCTAAGTAAGATGTGCCTGTATTGTAATCTGGTCCTAAGGCAAACCTGGCTACTGAGCTGACCAAGGATTATGATACAGGGATTTTTACAGTAGCCAAGAATTTCACTTTCTTATGCCTTTTTCCAGTGCATCACCAGACCCTTCACCTCTCTCAGTCTATCACAATTCTTGGTTAAGTCAGTAACTGTGAGGCAATACCTAAAATTTTTAAATAAATATATCTTTGTGCATATATATATATATATATTTGTGCACTATATATATACATATATATATATATATATATATATATATATATATATATATATATAGTGTAGAAATTAGAAGAAACAGCTAGAACAAAAAAAAGATTACTTCTTAGGTAATGGCCAGTGGTGGGACAGAAAACTATTGTTATTTGCTAGACGTCATACTTTGATATTATTTTGTTTTTATTTGTGATAGTATAAGTAAAGTATTTGTCATTCTCTAACTGCCAAGGGAATAGGAACCACAAAAAGACCATCAACTCATAGCATGGTGCAACTTTAAACTTAGGTGTCATCTTTGGTTATCTGAACTTGGCCTCTATGTGACAGAGATCCTTCTAGATGCCAACCTCTGACAATGTGAATTAATGTGTGCAGGTGGCTTTCAACTGGCCAGCTAATTTCTGCAATATAGGAAATGACTGTAATTTCTGTTTCTGCATCTGGCCTCAAAAGAGAAAGTGGCCCCAATTGCCTATTGAATTTATGGAGATGAGATCTCAAGTATCTCAGGATAATTGTTGGATGAAGGGACAGGCTTTGCCAGAAAAACAATTTCAATACTTCCTTCTCTCACAAGGTACTTTGAAACAATTTTTCTATTTAATTTTCAAAGTACCACATCTTTCAACATCTCCATTCTCACTGTGACTAGCTTTTCTTTGTTAGTGCAGTTTAACTTCAATTCTAGTTTTCTAGCTTACCAAAACAGGTTGTACATAGCTAGCTTCCTGTCTTTTTAGCTGTGGTTTAGTTATGTGTTTCTCTGGCTACCTAGGTTCCAAGTATATCTCCTGTTCTTGATTATTTTATGTTTCTATGCCTCTTTTTCTGTTCATTTATCTCTTTCATCACTCCCCTAATCCTTTTTTTGTGATTGTTTTGCTTTGCACTCCCACATTTTTCTCTGTATTGTTCATTCATTTAAGAAGTATTCACAGAGCAGCTATAATATGCATTAAAACATGACACTCCCTGAGACACAGGCTCTTAACAGTCTAATTGAGGTGACATACAAATGATGAATAGAAACAGTAATTAACTACAGTTAATGATGTAATGACAAAATTATTTCTATACACGATGAGTGCTACAAGATTAAAAAATAAAGGTAAAATGTGTGCATTGTAGGAAATTTGTAAGGTGCAGAAAGTATTTTAAAAAGAATATGAAAATTCAGTTAGATTGTCTGGGTTGGAATCCTAGCTCTCTCTTTAGCTCTATAGCCTTGGACAAATTATGTCACCTCTTTGAGACCCACTTTCTTTAGCCATTAAATAAGGATAATAATATTACTTCCCCACCCAAGAGGGTTAATAAGCTTACCACAAAGCCTAGTAAAAGACAAGTAGTACTAGTCACAGTTGTTACTCCATCACCAGCTTATTGGCACATTGCCTTCAATTTTTTGACAGTTATTTCATGATTCATGTGACTTACTACTTTTTTTCACCCCCACCTCATTTTTCATAGTTTATGCAAGTTTGTTTGCATGGATTCATAATGTCATGGTCTCTTTTTGTAATGGTTTCTCTGATTTCTCCTTTTCTCCCTACCTTCAAGTGTTCTTTTCTCCAATTGTTTCGGAAGTAGTCAGACAGGCAAAAAAAATTAGGGTGCTGTTTAGAAAGTTCAAGAAACTATGTTAAAGTATGAAGAAAACAAGAAATAGAAGGAATAAGAATTCGTTATTTTCTAGAAAATTTGTGCATGTAGGGAGCCTGTTCTAGTATAGGTAACAACAGAACTAGTTTCTGCCACTCTTGGGGTAGCCAACCCCTTCCCTCATTTGTACAATTGGCTGTATAGCATTAGGTTGTTGATCACAGATATCAATGAGCTTTGTAAACTAGATAAAAAGGAGAAAATGTCAAGATCTAGTTTTATAGAGGTAACGGTTCTATTTTACTAATGGGTAGTGAAGGACAGATTATTCATATTTTTTATTTATTTTTCATTCCTTCTTGAAAAAGATAATTGCTTTTGCTTTGTCAGGAAAAATTTAATCTATGTTTAGAACTACCCCTAAGCCAAATTGGTTTAGTATACCAAATCACTTTACCATTTGATGATATAAATGCCATCATTGTAAAAATGAAAACATTGCCCTCTGGTCCCTGTAGCTGGAATCCACGACTGCACCAGTATATCCTGCACAGACAATTGGAATTCACAGCCTTTGGTCTGGACTGACAAACTGATGTATTATTTAGATCACGGAAATATTTCTTGAGATATTATAACAAAGATTTCTTGCAAAGTATCAGCATGTATTTATATATTTCCAGGTTTCATTTATTTTTCAAGACAGAGTTTCTCTGTGTTAACAGCCCTGGCTGTCCTGGAACTCACTCTGTAGACCCGACTGAACTTGAACTCAGAGATCCACCTGCCTCTGACTCCCAAGTGCTGGGATTAAAGGTGTGCGCCACCCAGCTATTTCCAGGTTTTAAAGTTTAGTTTTTCCTCAGAATGTGACAGCATCGAATAAAATTCTTCCAATTATTTTTCTCAGCAGATGAAAAGACCATATTCCTATAGTATCTTTCTTTTTTCAAGATGAAATATTAGAGGGTATTGAAAACAAAAAATGGTAGAGCTGATAATAACTAAACCTAGGTAATTATTTATGGGATTACTATTCTTTACTTTTGTGTACATTGAAATTTTGAGATAGTGAAAAATGAAGACAAGTAAAACAGAGCATTCTTTGTTGTAGTATATTTTTCATCCTTCTTTTGCTTACTTAAAATTTTTTTTATGTGTGTGTGTGTACGTGTGTGTGCACATGCGCATGTATGTGTGTGTGTGTGTTTGTGTGTGTATGTGTGCCATGTGTGTGCAGTTACCCTTGGAGGCCAGGAGAAGGATTCAGATCACCTGGAGCTAGAGTTATAGATAGTTGTGAGATGCTTGACATATGTGCTGGGAACTGAATTTAGATCCTCTGGGAAGAGCAGCAAGCATCTCTTCATCCCCTGTTGGTTATTTTTGTAGATAGTTTTCATGTCACGAAAGCTAGCTTTGAATTCACCATGTAGCCAACACTGGCTTGAACTCCTGATCCTCCTGCCTTCACCTCCTGAGAGGGCCAGAGAGATGTGCTATACATCCCTGATTCATGACTTGTTAAAATACATATGTTTCACTAAGCATTTTCATGACCTAAGAATTTTAATGTGTTAACTGGGAAATGTATAAGATTATGTAGAATTTTGAGCTTTTCTAAATATTTCAGATGTTTTAATTTTATTGAAAACCCGTGAAGAGAATTATCATCATCATTTTTGTTATGCAGGTAAAAAGGGAAATCTTGTGGTGAAATGACTTGTCTAGGGACACAGAAGTACCTAGTATTAGCAGGTAGAACAGAAATCAGTTTTCTGGATGGTTATGGCAGAACTCTGGTGACATAAAAACCAGGGGGACTGGGCTGGAGAGATGGCTCAGCGATTAAGAGCACTGGATGCTCTTCCAAAGGTCCTGAGTTCAATTCCTAGCAACGGCATGGTGGCTCACAACCATCTATAATGAGATCTGGCGCCCTCTTCTGGCATGAAGTCATACATACAGATCTTGAGCAAATTATCTCACATCTCTTGGCCTCAGTTTCCTTACATGCAATGAGGTGGTTTGTGCAATAGTATCTACTAATTTTGATTTTGGCAGATTTAATTACATACAGGCACACACACACACACACACACACACACACACACACACACACACACACACACACGGATACAAGCCTCCATGCTCATGGGAAATACCTGATGCCCAGTGCCTAGAATACATCAAAATATGATACTGCTATGTGTGGTGATGCATATCTTTAATCTCAGTACTCAGGATGCAGAGGCAGGTGGATCATTGAGTTTTCTAGACCAATCTAGTCTACATAGTGAGTTTTAGGCCAGCCAGAATGCTGCCTCAAAAAAGAGGGTCCTCTAGCAGAGGACCTAGGTTTGATTTCCAGCACCTACATGGCAGCTCACAATCATCTGTTAACTCCAGTTCCAGAGGATCCAGTGTCCTTTTCTGATTCCAAGGACACCACACACACATAATGCAAGACATACATGCATGCAAAACGTTCATATACATAATATAAAAATAAATAAAAAATTTTAAAGCATATGATATTGAAGGGGTGGAACTGAAGGTGCAGGTAAGGCAGGGAGTAAGGTGCCTATAAGATTCAGGAGACAGTGGAAATCATTTGAAGCACTGTCCGGCACACTCACCTCCAAATTCTCTCTTCTCTATTTTTATTTTAAGTTATATAAGAGTATTTGTTTTAATAACATAGGCATGATCATGTTAATTCCTCATTTAGACCTCTCAAATGGCTTCCTGTGATTTCTCAACGTTCTATAATCTTTTAGTTATTCAAAAGCAGACCATTTTGATCTTTCTGGCAAATTTGGAAGTCCTTTAACTTACTGGAGAACATAAGTGACATTGCTATGTGAAAGAGAGGCTGATGATAAATTAGCAATTCAATTAGATAGGAAAGAGCAAGTAAATAACTAGAAATATTTAAAAGCATATCCTGATATAATGCCAACTGAATAAAAATGTAAATAAAATTTTGAATTCAATTAAGAACACAAAAGTACTGCACCTCTGAGCAATTAAAAGCAGTAGGAGAGGGAAGCAGATTTGATTCAGTGGCAGAGTCCATGTCTAGCTTGTGCCAGGACATGAGTTTAGCCACAGTACTGAAAAAAGGCAATAGAAGAAAAATAGTGATAAAAGAAACCTAAAATACCTGACTATATAAAGCAAAATGCTTCTACATGTTAAATAGAATACATGACAAAAGGAAAATATTCTCTTAAATATGAGAGAAAAATAGTGCCTTTAATATCTAAAGGACACAAAATAATGAGAAAATACAAAGACTCTAAATGGGAAAACGAGAGTAAGTTACAAAAGAGGAACTATGAATGGCTAATAAACATGAATCACTCTTCACCTGGACTAGTGATCAAAAACAGTAATGGAAACAAGAGCCTAATTTCACCTATTAATTAGCAAAGATGAAAAAGGACAATATTCTCTCTTAGCCGGGGTGCCATAAGAAGGCCATTCGTCTACTGATAATAGGAGAGTAAACCAATGCAGTCTTCTGGGAAAACAATTCAGCAATATGCTTCACTAGCTAAAATATAGTGCTATCTTTTGACCCATAGTGTTCTACTTTTACTAATATTCACTCTCTGGGAAGTAATCTGACTGCTAGACAACATTTATGCAAAGATGATGCTCATTTATAATAACGAAATTGTTAAATAACATAAATACTCAATAATAGGGAAGGTAGCAAATAAATTATTTTATATAAATTATGTCTATAATGACTATAAAATGGCTTAGAAAAAATCTTTTTATACAGTGTTTAGGAATATAAATATGACATATCACTGGGGACACACATACATACATACATATATACATACATACATATATATATATATATATATATATATATATATATATATTCTCACCTGGGTAAAAAGAGACATATACTCATAGAAATAGGCAAACCTACTAATATGAGATAGAAATTTGAGGGAAGCAAACTGCATGTGCTTATTATAGTATCTATTATCATTTTTCTTTGTTTTACAAATGGTTGGCAATGGCTATATATTTTTTATTGCTTTTAAAAAAGTGGACACTTAGAATGGACCATGAAAACTGTTGCAGACTAAACATATGCCCCGTTATCAATAATCACAATTATTATTAGTGTGTTTAATGCCCAGCAGATGGAGCTGCCTCCCTTAACATTTAGCTTGAACTTTGGAAATTTAAAAACTATCCACAAATTTTCATTTTTTTTATTTCATTTGAAGGAAGTCCCTTCTGTCCCCTTAAAAGTTGTCTAAAGCATAATTTCTTTAAAAAAGAGTATGTTAAAAATTTGTTGAGAATTTTTTGAAATTCCTCTGAGATAACTGGAGACATCTGGGGTGTTTCAAAAACAGGACTATACAGTGAGGTTGGGAAACTTGGGAATTGTGTTAGGCCACACAGGGAGTCAGGGCAAAGCCAGGAAAAACGAGCTGAGGGGCCAGTTTGCTGGGCTTTATTTGTTGACGAAGGGTAGGATAGGAAATTGTATTTTGATGTATAAGTACACAAGTTTAGCATTTCAGCATAATTTCAGAATTGATGATTTTGTTGGTCCTCACCACATAATTAGGATAATGGTTATAAACACTGACTTTGAAGTTATTTGAGAAGTTATTCGGAGCCCAATCCCACAACTTCCTAGCCACATGACTTTAGGCTAGTCAATTTACCTGGGTTTTCATTTGTAAAATAAAAATTATGATAAACATATTCAAAGAGTTGTTGTGAGAGTCAAATTAGATAATGATGCTTATAAAAGTGTTTGGCATAGTGACTGATACATTTTTGTTTTTTGTATTTTATTCTGTTTTGTGGTTTTTCAAGACAGGGTTTCTCTGTGTAGCCCTGGCTATCCCGGAACTTGCTCTGTAGACCAGGCTGGCCTCAAACTCAGAGATCTGCCTGCCTCTGCCTACCAAATGCTGGGATTAAAGACGTGCCACCATGTCTGACACTGATATGTGTTAAACAGGAAGTGAGTGTTTGTTATGGTTATCCTTTATTCATTTATTAAACACGTGTTTTTAGTACTGTGAACCAGACAGTGGAGTCTGTCCTAATATACTGTTGGGAAAGCAAATTCCTGCTATGCAGGCATGTGAGGGAGGAACAACACTATGTATAAGCACATCAACATGAGAGAGATGGGGACCAGAATTTCCAGCTCTCTCTCTGGCTTTCCTTAATTGGTTGATTATGTTTTGGGACAGTATGTAGCCCAGGCTCACTTTGAACTCATGATTCTTCTGCCTCAGCCTCTGAAATGCTGAGATTATGGGTATGTTGCCAACATACATGGTGTGGCTCTGAATTATTTTAGCACCTTAGACAAAATTTTAATCTCCATTTTCCTCTGAGTAAACAAGAGACTTGGATGAGCTAATCTTTAAAACATCCATCTTGGAAGCATTCTATGACTATATTTCAAAGAACATCACTGAATGAGATCAAATCAAAGTTATTATCTTTCAAATATATTCACATTATGCAGTCTCTTCTTGGGAGGTATAAAATTCTCATAATTAGGTAAAGGTCCAAGTGCAAACTGAATGATTACAGCAGAGTCTGGATAAGACACCCATCTTTGTGAGGCTGGAGGAGAGAAAAATCAGTCTTTAAAATATATATATTGAAATAGTGCCATTCAAAAATTATCTTTTAGTCTAATCTGGTTAGTTTGATTGATAATGAATACATATGATTTAATTTACTTACAAACTTCATGGGGTATCAACATTTCATTGCTGTTTTCTATTTATAAAATGGTATTCCATTATTAGTGCATTTGAGTGTGTGTGTTTGTGTGTGCGTGTGGTGTATGTGCATAAGTGTAACTATACCCGTGATTGTGGTTGCTTTTGTTCTATTTTATTCATTTAATTCTTGATCAGTGATTTTTTTCTGCAAAAGAACAGAGAGAAAATATTTTAGACTTTCTGGACTATATAGTTTCTATAGCATATTTTTCTCAGGTCAGTTACAATGATGTAAACACATTCTTAGATCTCAGGTTGTGCAAAAATACAGACTTAGGATTAGTTTTGGTCTGTGTTCCAGTTCATTGACCTTCATCTTAAATTACATTTTCAGCCTCCTGTTTATTGGTTTGCTTTCATGAACTGTCCCATGTCCACTTCTGGTCCTCACACAGAATCCAGGTCCATTCTTACCCTAGTCTCCATCTACTTGTTCTCAACTGATTTTGCATTCTCTCTTTCCCATCTAGTCTTTTCACTAATTGCAGTGATCCTGTGGTGTACAGTGCAGATCTAGTACAAAGCTTCATCTAAATGAAAATGATGCTTGGCAGCCTTGTCTAAAGGATGGACTGCTCTGTGGATAACATGTCTATCCATGAGACAACTATCCAGCTTTCAGCCCATTTCCTTCGCCAAGATAACAGCGGCAACTTCATATCCACTAAAGTTTTAATTATTCAGCAAATATTTATTGAGCACCAGTTATAAGCTTGACGTTGTTCTTAAATATAGAACTTTCACACTACAGTGAAAGAGAAAATATGGACAGATTCTTGTGTAATTTTTTGCAATATTATAGCACAGAAGAGAGCACCTAATCTAGCTGTAGAAATCAGGGAAAGTGACTCCCAGAAGAAGTGACACTTTAGTCTTCTAGGAAGAAAACAATAATAAAACTCTTTATTGGAGCTGATTAGAGAAGGAACCCTAATTTCCTTAGTCCATAAGGCTTGGGCTCTGCTTAGACCCTAGCCCAGTCTCAACTTTTTCTCTTGGAGCTGTTTCCACTCCTAAACCTAGGTCCCTAGAAACACCATCTGAACACACCCTGGTCACATTCCCATGTATAAAACACTAATCATAACTTAATCTCAAAGATCCACCTTTTCCAGGAAAAACAATTTTCCTGAAGTGACCTGGATAGATTAGCCAGTTAGCAGGAATGATAATTACCAACTCTGTTAACTTTTAGTTACTAGTGTCAATACCACCAGTTACTCTTTTTAGATAACAGAAATTTTCTTTCTTTAGTGGGCTGGGTTGGTTATGAAAGAGAATCAAGATTTAAATGAATATTTTCTGCACTTAAATTTTAAGTTCAAATGCTGACCCCCCTCCCAAGAAAATTGGTAAAAAAAAAAAAATGTCCTCTTACTCTTCACTAACTGCAAAACGAAAGGACCAACTCCTTTTGTGACATGCCCCCCCATGCAGTGGCTTCTTGGGAGGTATGGTAGTCTATTCATATGCAAATTTTGTAGCCCCCTCAATCTTTTCTCAGAGGCCCTATACAATGAGATGGGGGTCCTGCATATTTCAGAAGAGCAGCATATGTTCCTTAAGGTGCACATGCAAGAAAACTGCAAGGGAAATACAGTGGAGTATTCTTTGCCCCTTTGCTTAGAGTTTACGAGAAATATCTGGAAATGGATGGCATTTTTTTTTTTAGTAAAAAGATTGCATTTGACAATTAACTATGTGAGGTTCACATCTTCTAAACAACTTTCTTTTTTATGTAACTAAATGAAATAAGAGAACAGGAAATTTCAACTCCTGGAAAGCATAAGAATTGCCTCCTCTGAAGCTATTTAACTGTTCTTCTGAGAATGAATTCCTCTTCTGAAAAAATTATGAGCTGGCAGGGAAATGGACAACGTATATTACTTAATATCTGAAATTTCTCTCTTCCCATTCTTAAACCTAATGTATCCTATTACAAGAGTGCTTGATGTTTAGGTTATAATTTCAGATATGCAAATGATTCATTAGTCGAGTATTTGATAAAACTTCTGATAGACAGTAATAGCTTCTTCTGGAATTTTATGCTAGTGCTCAGTAATGACAAACACTGTGTATTAATTTCACATGTACTAGAAATAATGATTAAAATGAAACCTATTTGATGTAATGCCCGTTAGTTCAGAGCTGTTGAACAATGCTTCATAGCTTAAGATGAATAATAATGTCCCATTTCTCATCAGACAGATAGATGTTCCTTCTTATTGTATAAAGAAGTTATACCACTGAAATATAAAAATATACAATATCACTAAGCTTGATTAGCAAAACTGCACAATTAATATCTAAAAAAAGAACCAGCATTTACAATGAACTATGTGCTTTTTTAAAACTAATTTATTTATTTGTATTTTATGTACATTGGTGTTCTGCCTGCATGTGTATCTGTGTGAGGATGTCAGATCCCCTGGAACAGGCATTATAGACAGTTGTTAGCTGCCATGTGGGCATTGGGACTTGAACCCAGGTCCTCTGAAAGAGCAGCTAGCACTCCCAACCACTGAGCCATCCCTGAACTATGTGCTTTTTTAAAGTCATGTTTTCTGTGGAATCAGTTTTGAAGAATATTTTACACAAGAAACTTTTTAAAAATTAGAGGAGAAACCCATAGCATGGATAAGATGTGTGGGATCATGAAATACTACCGAATCAAACCACAATTTTATAAAAGTTTTTTTTTTTTAATAAAAATGATGAGTTGTTAGCCATGGTAATCCTTGGGTAAAGTATTGGTGACTGAGGGACAGGAGTGGAGAGGGAGAGAGACCAGTACTTTTGGATTTGTTTTTCACTATGTTTCCTTTTGCATCGTGTACTATAAACCAGGCATGGTAGCACATACTTGTAATCATAGCACTTGGGAGGCTGAGGCAAAAGAATAGAAAGTTCAAGTCCGTCTTGGGCTACAAAGTGAGAATATGACTTTGGGATATTACTCAAAGATAGTCCTTGCCCAACATATATAATAATGCCCTGGGTTCCATCCTCAGCAAAACACACATACATACACACACACACACACACACACACACACACACACACACACACACACACAGAGTGAGGGAGGGAGAGAAGGAGAGAGACAGAAACAGAGAGATAGAGAGCTGGGGAAAAGGTGCCTTAAAATGTACTTTCATTATAAACACTAACTTGCAACTATGTAAGACAACATTAGCGATTACCGTGATGGGTTTTGACCTCCTTTCCCCCAGCATTCCTGTTCAACAGAGTCTCTCATGAGCCCAAAATAACATCAGCAACAACAGAAGCACAACAATTAGACAAAAAGTAAAATCAATTCCTTTCTTTCCTAACACTACTCATTCTGGCTATCTCCTGATTGCCAGGCACTCTTCCAGGTGTTCAGTGCTGAGTCATTCCAAGACCTTGGAAATTATCTAGTCATATCTTTCTTCTCACACAAACATTTAAAAGTATGTATGATGTAGCTCATAGGGGACCTAGTTTTAACCCTCCCAGACCTGATTGCTTTCTTAATGGTACCTTTCCTTTGTCTAACAACTACAATTAGCACATTTTTTTTACATTGGATCAAAAACCAGTATTCATATGGTTAGTTTGGTAGGCCTTCTTCACCCTCCCACCTTTTCTCTTCTTGATTCCCCAGACTTCATTTCTAATTAGTAGCAATGCTGGAATGAGAACACAGGAAGAGGTTCTGTATTAGTAACATTTTCTTCTAGGCAAGGTGGCTCTCTTAGATTCTGTTGAATTCCCTCACCTTGTCCAAAGGACTGACCATGCTAACGACTTCATTTTGAAGACAAAAATTGCAAGAGTACTTTTCTAGATGTGATGATCATCAGTCTTGGTTGTCAACCTGATTGGGTAGAAAAGCACCCAAGAGATCAGTAAGAACACACCTCTGAATGTACTAAGGAAGGAAGGCTCATCATGAATATGGGAAGTGCCATCCCTTAGAGTCCTAGATGGAATACAATGGGGCAAAAGAGAAAGTCATCAAGCATGGGCATTTTCTTTCTCTACTTCCTGAATGCTAGGAGATGAGTAGCCTCTAAAACAAGCTCCTGTTGCTATGATGATGCCTCCTGAGGGGGCCAGAAATAACAGGTTAGCCCAGGACTATGAACAGAAACCATGGCCAAATGATAATGATAATAAACTAATAACAAGTATAATAAAATGTAAGAGTCACAGGAGGGAGTGGAGTGTTGTGGGATGCTGTCTTTCTGACATGACATGACCATTGTCCTTCTAGTTTCAGTAATTGTGGTGAGCGCCACAAGACCTGCATAGAATTGGACCCCTCAAAACTGCATCACTGAGGGGAGAAGGGGATCATGAGGCCCCACCCCCCTGAGTATTTAGTAGCAGTTAATGACTGTTTCGGGAGGGATGGGGAGGGAGAGAGAGTTTCTTCACTGGTTGTCCTACTCTACTTTTTTTTTTTTTTTTTGGTTTTTCGAGACAGGGTTTCTCTGTGTAGCTTTGCGCCTTTCCTGGGACTCACTTGGTAGTCCAGGCTGGCCTCGAACTCACAGAGACCCGCCTGCCTCTGCCTCCCGAGTGCTGGGATTAAAGGCGTGTGCCACCACTGCCCGGCCCTACTCTACTTTTTGTTGTTGTGATTAAAAAAAAAAAACTGAACAAAACCTACTTGGACAGAAAAGGGTTTATTTCAGCTTACCTATCCAGGCCACAGTCCATTGTTAAGAAAAGTCAGGCAGGAACTAGAGACAGGGGTCATGGAGGAACGTTGCTTACTGACTCTCTGGCTCTGGGTCATGTTCAGTTAGCTTTCTTTCTTTTTTTTTTTTTTTTTTTGGTTTTTCGAGACAGGGTTTCTCTGTGTAGCTTTGCGCCTTTCCTGGAACTCACTTGGTAGCCCAGGCTGGCCTCGAACTTACAGAGATCCGCCTGCCTCTGCCTCCCGAGTGCTGGGATTAAAGGCGTGCGCCACCACCGCCCGGCTCAGTTAGCTTTCTTATACAACCCAAGACTACCTGCCCAGGGATGGTACTTCTGGCAACAGTTGGGCTAGGCCTTTCTGAATCGATCAGTTCATAATTAAGGTAATTTCCCCACAGACAAGAGCACAGGTTGATCTGATCTGTGCAATCCCTTAGTTGAGACTCCCTCTTCCCAGGTTGTGTCAAGGTGACAATAAAAACTAACCAGGACAATGGGTAGCTACTGGTAAGTTGCCCCTGCCCTGTAAGCAACCGTAATTAAACTCACTGAGTCATACACATGCACACACATGAAAGCAGAAGAAGGGGACTAGTTGGGAAGATGAAATAGATTGGCAGAAGTGGGAGGGGGACAAATGGGGATCCGTATGATCAAAACACATTACATATATATGTATGAAAACATCATAATGAAACCCATTATGATGTATAGTTAGTATGTGATAATAAATAATAATGCTTGCTTTACATTATTCTCTCAGGTGTTTTGGCCATAGCCATGTAAAGCTAATAACTTACTGAACAATACCTGGTATACCTGCTTTAGTTTGATTTCTATTGTGATAAAGCACAGACAAAAACCAACTTGGGGAAGGAAGTGTTCGTTTGGCTTACATTTTCCAGTCACACTCCATCATCCAGGGAAGGCAGGACCGGAACTCAATCAGGAACCTGGAGGGAAGAACTGGAGTAGAGACAACAAATGGAGGAACAATGCTTACTGGCTTGCTCAACCTGTGGATTTTTGGGTTTTTCATTCTGTTTCTTTGTTTGTTTCTTGGTTATATACTTTAATGTATAGCCCAAACCTACCTGCCCAGGGGTGGCACTACCCACAGTAGGCTGGATCTTCCCACATCAGTCAAGACAACATCCCACAGATTTGCCTATAGGGCAGTCTGCCAGATGTAAGTCCTTAATTGATGTTTGCTCTTCCCAAGAGATTCTTGTTTGTGTCAAGTTGTGTGTCTTGTTGTGTCAAGAAAAAACTAGCTAACACTACATCCTAGCAAAGTCTCCTGTAATTCTAGCATTTCCTGTTGTGCTAAGGATAAGAATCTGTTGAAAGCCATTCTCAAAGTTCAGTAGGAGTACTTGTCAAAAATGCTTTCCCTCAAGGAGTCTCACTCAGCATGAAATCTAGACACCAAACAAGTATCCTTTATATTCTGTTAAGCTTTTCATCCAGTCTTAAGTTTTACAACACAATAATTACATTGTTCAGTGCTTTCAGTGTCCAAATAACATATCCTATTTACTTTGTCACCTTGCCATTTGATTTTCCCTAGAGGAGAATGCAGAGAATAGCTGATCTGGAGATAACATCTTTAAATGTGCAATGTCTGAAATAGGTATCAGCCGCAGTGTCTGGGAAACCTACGTGGAGGTCAAATGACAAAGTCCTGTTGGTCAATGCCACCACCTTTTAGTACCACTGACACTGGGACATGTCCTATGTTACACCAGGAGGGGGCGGCAGAGAGCTAGCCTTCTGATAAGCCTTGTGAACTGGATGGTGGGGAGGATATTGGAGATTCTCGAAGGGAGTGAGAACACTAAGTACAAAAGATAAGAGAAGCCCTGACATGAGGGTTGCCATGTCAGGAGCAGATAAATGGACAAGAGGCACCTTTGTGGAGGCAAATTTACCAGTGACTGTAGTCAGGTCATCCAGTTTAATGAAGAACCTATTGACCTAACTTTGGAGTCGAACAAACCTTGGCATGCATAAAACTAGTCTCCGCCTTGGACAGGTTGAGATACCTTTCAGTCTCACTCTCCTCTGTACAAAGGGGGAATAATAGAACTTACCTCCTATATTCGTTATAGCATACTTCTGGCATATACTGAACAAGTGAAACTAGTTAATAAAATGACCAGAGTGGTGGTTAATTTTTTGTCAACTTGACACAAACTAGAGTCACTTGGGAAGAGGGAACCTCAGTTGAGGAATTGCCTCCATGAGATTGGTCTGTAGACAACTCTGTGGGGCCTTTTCTTGATTGATTATTGATGTCAGAGGGCTCAGCTTATTGTGGGCGGTGCCATCCCTGGGCAGATGGGCCTGAGCAAGTCAGTAAACAGTGTTCCTCCACGGTCTGTGCCAGAGTTCCTGCTCCCAGGTTCCTGCCCTGCCTTCCCACAGTGATAGACTATAAAATGGAAGATGAAATGAACCCTTTTCTCCAAATTATTTTTTGACATGGTGTCTATGAAAACAACAGCGAGCAAACTAGAACAACTACCTACTGTCTAAAACATATAAACTTAGACCTAGTGTGGTGACACAAACCTGTAATTCTAACTCTTTGAGAAACTAAGCCAGGGGACTATGAGTTAGACGCTCTCCTGGGCTAGAGTAAGACTATGCCTCAGGGGCTGGAGAGATGGCTCAGCAGTTAAGAGCACTGGCTGCTCTTCCAGAGTCCTGAGTTCAATTCCCCGCACCCACATGGCAGCTCATAACTGTCTGTAACTTCAGTTCCAAGGGATCTGACACTCTCACACCAATGCACATAAAATACATTTAAATAAATTACTAAAAAAGACTATGCCTCAAAAATGAAAAGCTAGAGCTCTCTGTCGAAGAAGGCCAATGGTCTGTTCTGTCCCACTTTGGAACCTCATGTTACAGCAATGGGCTTGCCCTCCTAATTTGCCTCCATTCCTCATGTTGTTAGATACTTTTAAAGTCTGAAGATAAATCACCTTATCACTCCTCCCCAACTGCACAGATGATTGTATAGTTGTGTATTTCTATGTGCAAATACTATTGGCCAGACTATTGTTTGGACGCAGAATTAACACAAGAAGTTCCTCCTGAACCTTGTACCAGAATTCATGATTCAAGAAATAGACTCAGTCATTGAAGAAAGTGATTACTCCGTGATGGACTTTTTGGGGAACCTGGATGGGAAAATATGTTGCCTCTCAGATCAGATCACAGCAAGGGCATCCCTGAGTTTTCTTTAGGCTGCCGTCCAGAGCTTATTTCAGAGTGCAAACATTTCTGAAATGGATAATGAAATCACTAACATACACACAGAGGTGTAAAACATTGGGCACAATGGAGAGAGGGGTTTAAGAAAGAAAGGGAAGCTGAGATCGCTGAAGTGAACCTGGCTCAGCGAACAGCTTTCCTTGGGCCTGGCTCAAATCCAGAGCTCCACATTCATATTCAGCAACTCTCTTCCCAAGTTTCTGAATTAAGCAATGTTAATGCTTCAGTGCTTTGTTAAAAGAGAACCTTGGTGGAAGAAAAGTCAGTGTCTCTAGAATCAGAGCAGCCTTGAGGAAAAGCTCTAGAAAGACCAGTTGAGGGATTTGAATGGAAACTCCCGAACATGATCGTATTAAGGATTTATGTCTGAAGAATCATTAGAAAATTTTTTTGCAAGTATATGGATGAAAGATTCTAGGACATTTTTACAGAGTTGGGCATCTGTAGAAACAATGTAAGTGTGGACCACTACTAGAAATTTCCAATGCTTTCTTTCAAGAAAGTAAATGACAATTCCTTAGTATGCAAGTCCAGTTGCAGTTTTTATTGTTTGAAGTATGCTAGGTATAGAGCTATCAATTAGGACATTGTATTGGCTTCATGTTAAGAATTTACTATTTATTTTTGTTGAACATTTGTAATAGGAATCAGAAAAACCTGTTAAATACTTAAAAACGTCTACATTTTTCTTGCACCTAAAATTTGCTCTACTGTAGAGAGATGGATTCCTTTTAGGCTAAGAGCCTGTAGGACCTTGAATAAGCCTTTGTTTTTTCCTTTGTGAAACTATGATACCCTGTCCAGACTCTCCAAACATTCTTCTATTGTATTTAACTAAGATCCTTGGAGATCTCCATAAGAAGTGGGATTTCTTTCACCTTCCTATCCTAATGGTAGGTAGCAGACCCCCACAGAATGTTAAATGAAAACATACGTGAAATAATAATATGAGATCCTCCTAGTTCTCCAGGGGAAAATAAATTATCTATCTAAAAGAAAAACTGCACATTTTATTCATTAGCAGGTGAACAAATTTTTACTAAGAACAATCAAGTCTCACAAAAAGTACAAACTAGACATCAACTTTGTATTAAAAGGCAGCTAGGGATAAAAATGTGAGGTAGTTTGTGTTAATTACCTTTGTTTTTGCTGTGACAAAATACAACAACAATTTAAGGAGCCAGGCAGTTGTGGCACAGACCTTTACTCCCAGCACTTGGGAGGCAGAGGCAAGCGGATCTCTGAGTTCGAGGCCAGCCTGGCCTACACAATGAGTTCCAGGACAGTCGCCAAAGCTACACAGAGAAACCCTGTCTCAAAAAACCAAACCAAACAAACAAACAAATAAACATACAAAAACAACAACAAAAACAATTTAAGGGAGGATTGAAGGGATATAGTCCATCATGACAGGGAAGCCATTGTAGCAGTAGTGTGAGGCAGTCAGTCACATTGCATCTGCAGTCAGAAAGCAGGAGGTGGTGGTGCTGGTGGCTCATTCACTTTCTCTTTCCCCTTTATATTCAGCCCAGTACCCCAGTCTATGGAGTGATTCTGACTACATTCAGTATGGGTCTTCCATCCTCAGTCAGTTAAATTTCTATAGAAACATTCTCACACATACCTAGTGGCATGTCTCCTAGGTGATTCTAAAGCCACTCAAGTTGATAATCAGGATTAACCATCACATGGATGAAGGCATTTCTCAGTATCAATAAGTTCCCTTTTCTGTAGCCTTCAAATATACTTATCCAGGAAAAAAATTATTGAACACTTATTCCGTACCTAGTATTTTACAAGAAACTACAACAAAATACAGAAAGATACAGAGGTCAAGGATATGAGTAAAACCAATTAAAAGCAATTATGGAGAATATGTGTTAAATATTATCAGTAAAAGGCGAAAGATTTATACAATCTGAAGAGGTGTGACACCTTGCACAGTCTTGGTACAGTGAGAAGGGGCTTGGACCTGCCTAGGCTCAGTGTGCTGGGCTCTGCTGACTCCCCATGGGAGACCTCGATTTTGGGGATGTGGGGTTGCAGGGTGGCTTGGGAAGGAGGGCTGGGGGGTGGGAGGAGGGAGGAGGGGGGTTGTGGATAGTATGTGGATTGAGTAGAAAATTTCTTAATAAAAAAAATGAAAAAAAATATTATCGGTAAATGCTGAATTGTTTGGATGTAGATTCTAGGTTTTGTAGATAGTCAAAGAGAGGAGATTGAATGTTTTAGGGAGGTTCTTGAGAGACAGAGATCTGGAGTTGGATCCCCAAAGGTGAGGAGATTTCAACAAGGTATAAAGCCAGAAGAGGTTTTCCTAAGGAGTGAGATAAGTGATCAGGTTGCAGGAATGACTTTTCAATATGTTGTGTATCTTGTAAACATCACAAACTGGTAACATTGTATCAGGCTTTCTTTTTAACTTGTTCAAAGTTAAAGCCTGCTGATGTTGCAGGAAGGTTATGTGAGGTATAGTGAACATTCTGGCTAAGTCATAGGGGACTGATCAACTTTTCTAACTTGTAATGGTTAGTTTTAAGTCAGTTTGACATCGTCTAGAATCACTTGGGAAGTGGCTCTTAGTGAGGGATTCTCTAGATCAGGCTGGCTTGTTGGCATATGTATGGGGGATTACCTTGATAATGTTAATTGAGGTTCGAGGCCCTCCCACTGTGGGTGACACTATTCTCTAAGCAAGAGGTTCTGAACTGTATGCGAGTGGAGACAACTAGCTGAACAGAAGAAACATGCATGCTTGCATTTCTTGCTCTCTACCCTTAACTCGGGATACAAAGTGCCCAGATTTCTCAAGCTCCACCTCTGTGACTGTCCTGCAATTATGGCCAGTGACCTAGAACTTTGAGATAAAATAAACCCTTTCCTTCTCTCAGTTGCTTTTGTCAATGTGCTTTATCATAGCAACAGAAATAAAACTAAGATACTGCTCCTGTTTTCAATTGTACCCTTTTTTCTTTTTTAGGGCAAGTTGCCTCCCTCAACAAGCTACCACATGAAATGCCATGATGAGCTTGCTGGACTTTGTTGGAAATGCACTGGGTAGAGTTTGCATTGGAAAAGGTGAGTAGAGGCTAGATTACAGAGAATTCAGAAACATTTTCAGTAGAGTTTAAGTGACAACCCAATTTTATGGTGCCTTATACCTTCCCACAGTCCTTTTCCAGCATCCATTTTGCTTTATCCTGGGAAAACCCTACAAAGTAGTCAGAGAAACCTTTTAATAGACGAAGAAGCTGATCTACTAGACTGTATATCTATTATTACTCAGGTATGTTGAAGGATACCATGATATAAAGACCATGTTTTTAAAAGTTTTATAATTATTCACATCTTTCTTAAAGGAATGTGTCTCATGAGGTTTGCTATGTGGAGGCTTGGTATGGGGATAAAGCAATGTTTGCCTACAACTGTAATGCATAATGCTAGGACATCCAAGTTAAGAGATAACGTTCTAGGGAGATGCCAACTTAACACCAACCAGTGAATCATCAGTCTAGAGAACTAGTCAGAAAGGAAGAATCTAGATATGCATGAATGACCTCAACATCAGGGAGATCAGATAAGAAAAGATACCAGACAGAACATAGAGCTATTGTTTAAGCTGTGTGGAGGTTGGCTGAAATAGTCGTTGAAACAGTCTATATGGTTTGGGTTGTTTATGGCAAAATAGTATTAAAAATTCTATTGGCTGTGATCTCAGCAATTGGGAGGCTGAGTTGGGAGGTTTGGGAGTTAGAAATTAGGCTGAGTAACACGGCAAAATTATGGTTCAAATACTATTGAAGTCTAAACACCCATATCCCCTAGATCCTACTTCCTGCTTTTCTGAAGTAGCTGGTGTTTTGTTACATTTGCCTGACTATGGGCCTTGTTTTATACTAGGGAATTCTGAGCTCAAAGGTAGGAACCATCCTCTTAGCCCACATCTTTCAGGAGTTTGAGTTGGAATATCTGGGCTCATATTCCAGGAAGATCTGGGGAGTAGAAAGGAATCAATATTGTGTCCTAAACTAACCTCAATTCCAGAATATCAGTTATTGCCAACATTTTCTGAAGTAAACCATACACATTTGCAGGACTACCATGACTGTCCTTCCATGTCCACCATACTATATGATTGTGTGACTTTCTAGGCCAAGTAGCTACAACAAAAGAAGCAATTTAGGTCTATGGATGTGTCCTAGAAGTTGCTGAGTCCTATGTCATGTTTCACCCAGGTCCTTGGGCTCATAAGGGACCATTTCTCATCCCGTTAGGGCTTAGGGTTAAATTTTCTGCCTTTGGACTAAAGTAATAGTAGCGTCAGGGACTCAAGGTGACCCCCATCAGGTAATCTCTGAGTCATAATGAGAACAGTAATCTGTTGCATGAATCTTAAAAGTTCTTATTAATAAAATCAAACTTGAGCCAGGTATTGGGGTGAATACTGGAAGATCAGAGAGATAGAACAAGCCACAGCTAACCTCACCTGGCCAACTTCTCAGCTGATCTTGTTTCCTCAGACTGGAAGCCTCTGTGTCCTCATATCCGAATGGCTCTCAGCTGAACAATGCTGCTCAAAACCTAAAAGCTTAACCAGCCAAATGCTTCTAGTTTCTGGTCCTCACACCTTATATACCTTTCTGCTTTCTACTACCACTTCCTGGGATTAAAGGCTCCCTTTCTGGGATTAAAGGCGTGTGTCACCATGCCTGGCCGTTTCCAATGTGGCCTTGAACTCACAGAGATCCAGAGGGATTTCTACCTTTGGAGTGCTAGGATTAAAGGCGTGTATGCCACCATTTTCTAGCCTTTGTATCTAGTGGCTGTTCTGTCTCTGACCCCAGATAAGTTTATTAGGGTGTACAATATTTTGGGGAACACAATACCACCACAGTAATCCATGAGACTATCTCCATTGAGGTGATATACATCTATAATATTTTGTTTGCTGTCACTGTCCTGACTTCATTTTGGTCTTTGGCTTCTCCTGGATCAGGTTCCATTATATGACCTTCTATTGGAAAAGTAAAACCTTCTATTTCATGACACTATTTTGTTAACTACAGCAATGTTAGTAAATACTAAAGCAGATAACCTAGGCAAGTATATTAGTTACCTTACTTGTCTCTGTGTTCAAGTAGTCGACAAAAAGAAACTTATGGAAAGAAAGATTTCCTTTGGCCCATTGGGGAATGTCCTAGTTAGGGTTTCTATTGCTATGAAGAGACACCATGATCACGGCAACTCTTACAAAGGAAAACATTTAACTGGGATGGCTTACATTTTCAGAGGTTCAGTCCATTATCATCATGGCAGGACATGGTAGTGTGCAGGCAGCATGGTACTGGAGCTGAGAGTTCTACATCTTGACTCAGAGGCAACAGGAAGTGATCTGTGACACTGGGAGTAGCTTGAGCATAAGAGACCTCAAAGTCCATCTCCACAGTGACACACTTCCTCCATCAAGACCACACCTCCTAATAGTGCCACTCCCTTTGGGGGCCATTTTCTTTCAAACTACCACAGGGAAGGACTGGTGGAGTTTATGGTGGCAGGAACTTGTGACTGAGACTTGCCATATGGTAGACTAGGAAGTAGAGGAAGGGGAAATCTGACACCTGTCTGCCATTTTCTTGTTTTCCCTATTTATTTGGTGCAGGACTCTAGGCCATGGGATGGTGACATCCACATTCAGTGAAATCTCTCTAGTGCATCTCACAGAGGATTACATATCCAGTCAAGTTAATGATGAAGACTGACTATTCCCAATACTGTGGTTGTCCTTCCATATCCATTATATTCTATGATTATGTAAAATTCTCAGGCAAGTAGCTACAATAAAGAAAACAATTTTATTAGTGAGTTTAGGTTCATAGGTGTGTTAGAGATTTTTCTGAGTTTCACCTCATGTTGTGGTTTATGATGTCTTCAGATAGAAAAGGGGAACTTCCCCTTCTCTACTTCGTGCAATGGATCTGGGACCAGGGTGATGGTTTTGAACTGACCAAGCAAGTGCTTTCTTGTAAGACGAATTGCTAAATGGTATTATTAATAAAAACCTGGAGCCAGATATTGGGGTTTAAACTGAGAGATCAGAAAAGCAGAAAGAAGCCAGCCACGTTCTTACCTCTTGGAAATCCTCAGCCAAAGAGACCTGTATACCCATGCCTATGTGCCTTTCTGTTCTGCATCTCACTTTACCTGCTGCTATAGATAAAGTAATAGGATCACCATGGTCTAAACATATAATTTACCAGAGCCAGTACAAGAAGATTAGAATTTGTGAAAGAAACAAGCATAGGAGTGGTAGAGGAACTTAGGGATCTCTACCATACATTGGATGAGAAAGTGTAGTGATATTTTTTGGTGCACCCCAATAAAGCTTATCTAAGGATGAGAGGAAAAAGCCAGCCACTATATTAAACATAGAAGTCAGGCAATGGTAGCACACACCTTTTATCCTAGCATTTAGGAGGCAGGGATCCATCCAGACCTCCGTGAGTTCAAGGCCACACTGGGAACAGAGCCAGGTGTGGTGGCACATGCCTTGAATTCCAACACTAGTTAACTATAAAGGTCTGGAGGTCTGTACAGACAGACAGGAAGTGACAGAGCTGAGCAGGTAGAGGAAGTGATGTAGCTGGGCAGAGAGAGAAAGTGAGATGCAGAACAGAAAGGCATATAGGCATTGGTAGACAGGAAGTAGCTCTCTTTGAAGCTGAGGAGTTGGCGAGGTAAGGTTGGCTGTGGCTTGTCCTATTCCTCGGATCTCTCAGTTTTTCACCCCAATATCAGGCTCCGGGGTTTTTATTAGTAAGACCGTTTAGCAATCTGTCTTACAGCCAGTCTCCAGGGGGTCTTCTTAGAAATAGATGTGCATAGGCCCAGTGGTGCCACAGGAAATGACCTCATGGACAGGCGCATGGCAGCAGAAAGAGATCAAACCTCCTCGTCTTAGTTTTTCCACTTTCCAGCTGTGGGACCTTGAGAAAATCCATAGGTCACTGTGGTTGGGAGGACTGGCTGAGGCAATGTTTGGGGCTTACCTGGTGCACAGTGATGAAGGGCTGACTCCAGCAGCAGAGCCCGGAAGAGAACTGGGCTACAGGACAGAGAGGACAGGTCCACTCTACTAAGCCGGAACAAACATGCCCTAAACCTCCTATGTTTGTTTAGTCAGATTTTGATCGCTTCCACAAAATGCTTGAAATAAATAACTTGGAGGCACAGATTATTTACTTTGGTTCATGGTTAAGTTTTAACTCATTGTCCTTGGCTATGTTGATTCTAGATCCATAGTAGGTTAGAACACTCTGATGGAAGAAATATGTGGTAGCGGCTTCTCTCCTCCTAGCAGTCAAAAAGAAAAGGAAGGAGGGTGGGAGAAAGGGAGGGAGGCACACAAAGACTGAATTAGAGATTGTTCTGAGGCTATTCTGAGGGTCCTTGTTTTACCCTTTTTATTCCATCCAGGCTCCCAGTCTATGGGATGGTGCTGCACACATTCAGGATGAGCCTTACTCCCTTAGGAGTAAGCTCTTTAGAAGCTTTACTTTAGAAGCACACCACAGATACACTCAGAAGTATGCTTTATTAACTTCCTGGGCAGTTTTCAATCCAAGTTAACAAGATTAATACTTAAGATTTGCCCCAAAGTAGCCTTCATGTATAATGAACCGCACCATAGCTTGATGTACAAAAGCAAGCCATAACTGAAATATCCCCTGCCTATCTAAGCAGACCAGCTTCAGTCAATCATGGTAGCCAAATTGTCATCTAATCTGTGCTTATAAGGTTGCCAAATGTGTATAATAAAGGCAAATGCCCACCTGTACCAATTAGCCAACATTTACATGTTGTTTCCTATTCTTTTAGTGATAAATAAAGATTCACATTTGAAACAGGAGTATTCTGAACCATCTTCAGTCTTGAGTGTTGCCCAGTTCTAGAGCCTTTATCAGATTTAATTAATCTCAGTTGCTTTTCTTTAACAAATGTGACCTATCATCTGAAATGCCAGTGGCAAAAGTAATATCCATTAAAGGAAAACTTGATAAATTGAAACTCATCAGCATTGGAACTGTTGCTTGGCAAGTGTGTATTCAAAAAGCAATGGCCTTTAGCTTAGGTGAAAATATTTACAGACATTAGCATATGACAAAAGACTGGGATCTAGAATATATAAAGAACTCCACAGTAGAAACAATCAGAAATTGGATATAAGATCTCCAAAGTCATTTCACTAAAGAGGATATGTGTATGGCAAATATGCACATAAAATGATGTTCCACATAATTATCTGAACATGAATTCTGAATTAAAATGACAGTGAGATATCACTATGCACTTTTCAATCACAATATCAATGATGGTGAGGACATGGAGACATTGTATTACTCATATACTGTTGTAGGAATGTGATGAGGCACAGCCACACCACAAAATTCAGTTTATTTTAAAAGTGCAGCACTAAGGAGATAAAGGTAGGAGGATTAAGAGTTCAAGTCCAGCTTCATTGATAAAGGAAGTTCAAGGTCAGCCTTGGCTACATGAGATCCTATCTCAAAATAGAAAAAGAAAAGAAAGTATAAAAATTTTAAAAAATGACTACACAGCTATCACTCAACCTAGTAAATGTTCTCTTGAGCATTTGTCCCAGAAAATAAAGATTTTCTTTTCATATAAAACTTCACTTGACATAAGCTTTATTTTAGAGCAGTTTCAGTATCGTGGCAAAATTGAGCAGAAGGTATAGAGATTTCCTACTTTCTACTCCTCCACAGACCTCCCCTAACAACATCCCTAACAGAGCAGTGTCTTTGTTATGATGGACAAATGTACAGGACAACCATGGTTTCCATCAGGCCACTCTTAGTGTTGTATTTTCCATGAGTTTAGACAATGTAGAATGACAGGAACTCCTCATTGCAGTACCATATACAGCACCTTCACTTCCCTGAAAATCAGTGCTACTCTATCTGTTTATTTCTCCTTGCCATGGTATTATGAGCTTTTCCAATCCATGGAACTCTGTGGGCAGACAGCCAGGGTTTTTGAAAATGCTATGGGAAACAGCTGCCACTTCTGTAGGATTTTTGGGTACCATGCCCTCTGCTCAGAGTTTGACCTTTATTCTCTCATTTAGTCTTCTCCAAATCTCATGAAGGTGGTAGGATTTCTATTCCTTTATTACTGTCTAGGAGATGAAGCATTCCAGAGTGAAATTGCCTGGAGGCATCTAGCTGACCAGTAGGAAACATAAGCCCATGACTAAATTCAGGACTTTGGTCAGAGACTAGATAAGGATTCAATAATGTGGGAGGGAGGAAGAAGGTATTCATTCAATAAGGCTTTCCTGGGGCCAGTCCTAGTATGTGTTAGAGAATGTGTACTAAGGTACCAAACTGTCATAGAGGTAACACACTAGCTGTGTAAAGAGATCATACTCCTTCCAGATGATACTAAGGCAAGAATTGTCTACACTTCCTGAGCACCTATTGTGGATCCAGCACTGGGCTGCACAGGAAGGATGAGTGAGATGGTATCTCCTGTTTTACAGTGTTACTGAGGAGACAAATGCCTTTGGGAACTTCATGGTGTGTGTCTGTTAGTTCCATCTTGTAAGGCCTCCCCCTTCTTGCAGCCTGCCTTTTGAGCACCACTGAGACTATGTTCAGTAGGCATTTATTTATGATGGGTTTTAGTTATAGGTCCCAGATTGCTTTGTAATTAGGTGGTTGGCCCATGTCACATGGTGGCTTAACACCTCCTTCACTCATTGTTTGTGTGCATGTGTATGTGTGTACATGTATGTGTGAAATGAAACTATATTGTTTTGGGAAGTTAGACTCCATTGCTTCGTTTTTTTATTAAGGGAAGAAAAATTTATTTTGGATCACATTCAAACCATGACATTCATCTCTTGGCCCCTGTAGGTGGAGTTTTTCTTCTGGATCACTGGTTCCCCAAATAACCACACTGAGACTTATTATTAATTATAAATGCTCAGTCGATAGATTAGGCTTGTTACTAACTAGCTCTTACAACTTAAATTAACCCATATTTCTTATCTATGCTCTACCATGTGGTGGTACCTTTTTTCAGCACAGTGTGTTCATCTCCTGCTTCCTCTGCATCTGGCTGGTGACTCTGCCCTCCTTCTTCCCAGAGTTCTCTCAGTTTGGCTCTCCTGCCTAACCTCAGACTCTCAAGGGAGGAAGGAAACCTCAAAAAAGGCCTAAAAATTGGAGGAAGCAACATCAGAGATGGCTAATGTTTGTAATGCAGGAGTATTCCACATGGCATTCTCCAAGAAGGCAGGCTGAATATACTGTGAATGCTGTTGTGCTTTCTGCTGTGATTGTCCACTAGAAGCTGGGCATGGTGACACACACCTTTAATCCCAGCACTCAGGAGGTAGAAGTAGGCAGATCTCTGTGAGTTCGAGGCCAGCCTGGGCTACAGAGCGAGTCCCAGGACAGCCAGGGCTGTTACAAAGAGAAATGCTGTCTTTAAAAACAAAAATAACCCAAAAAACAAAAAAAAAAGTGACTTTGATGTTTATAACAGACAGACTCTAGACAACTAGCATGGGTTGGCATGTCAACAAAACACAATTAATGCTCCCTCATTAAAAAAAAATTTCAGCTTTGCTGAACTATAATTTGCACAAGAGCCACCTATTTAAAATATGTAGTTCAGTGGATATCAATGATTATATATATTTGTCTGATCACTACCAAAATCAAGTTGAGGTTCATTCCCATAACTTGAAAAGTTTCCTTGTTCCTATTCATATTCTTTTAAGAATCCTGTCTTTACTAATTTAACTTTTTCTGTTACTGTGTTTCTTTATTAAGAATTTTTTCATTTTACATAACAATCAAAGATCCCCCTCTTCCCTCCTCCCGCCCCTCTTGCCTCCCCCTTCCAACCCATTTCCCCATTCCCTCCTACAAGAACGTAAGGCCTCCCATGGGGAGGTACATTTAGTAGAGGCAGGTCAAAGGCTGTGCAAGGTGTCCCACCATAGGTAATGGGTTCTGAAAAGCCTGCTCATGCACCAGGGATGGATTCTGACCCTACTGTCAGGGGGCCCCTTAAGCAGATCAAGCTACACAACTGTCTTGCTATGCAGAGGGCCTAGTTCAGTCCCATGCAGGCTCCACAGCTGTTGATCTAAAGTTCATGAGTTCCCACTAGTTTGATTTGGTTGTCTCTGTAGGTTTCCCCATCATGATCTTGATGCCCGTTGCTCATAGAATCCCTCTTCTCTCTCTTCGACTGGACTCCTGGAGCTTGGCCTGGTGTTTGGCTGTGATCTCTGCATCTGCTTCCATCAGTTACTAGATAAAGGCTGTTTTGTGTTTGATTTCTTATACTTAGCATAATATTTTGAGAACCATTCATCTTGTGCATATTAGTGGCTTATTTTAATTGTATAGTTTGTTCATGAACATATAGGATTATGACTATTTAGTGCCAATTTGGAGCTATTATAAATCATATGGCTATAAACTTTTTCTTTCTTTTCTTTTTTTTTTGTATGAGTGCTCTGTCTGCATGTATAATTGCATCAGATCCCATTATAGATGGTTGTGGGCCACCATAGTTGCAGGGAATTAAATTCAGGACTTCTGGAAGATCAACCAGTACTCTTAACTACTGAGCCATCTCTCCAGGCCTGGCTATAAACTTTTGAGCATGGATATTCTCATTATATATTAATTTCTTTGAGATGGATGTCTGAAAGTGGAATTACTAATGGTACATTAAACACATATTTAATTTCACAAGATCTGTGTCATTCTGGGATATTGTTTTATAAATTGGTTGTACTCACTTTGGTTTCCAACCAACAATTTTTCTGAGATGCCTTTTGGCTCATATTCTCCCTACAACTTCATGTTGTCAATGTTTTCAGTTTTAGTCATTTGAGACTGTGTGTGGTAGTATATTATGGTTCTAATTTGCATTTCTCTTGTGCTTGTTGATGTTTAGTATCTTTAAAAACATTGTATTTGTTCTTTGAGAATTTCATACATGTTTTGATCATATTCACCTCCCTCTCCTATCTTCCCAGATCTACCCCCATTCCCACCCAGCTTTCTATCCTTTTTTTTTCTTAGATGTATAGCCTTCCATTGGTGTAGATGTAACCAACCTTCTTATTAAATAAGAAACACAGAACCAATGCAAAGAAGAAAGCCAAGAGGTCAGAACTAAGAGCTAAAACCTTACCCTTCCTCCTGCAGTGGTCCTACCTCTCCGAACTCACTACCCCTGTGTTAATGTCTTTATATAGTGTTCCTTTTCTGCCTTCTCATTGGTTGTAAACCCAAACACATGACTGCCTCGTCACGGCCTGTCTGTATACGCCTCCAGGTTTTCCTTGCTTGGTATTGAGATTAAAGGCATGTGTGTCCAATAATGGCTGTATCCCTGAACACACAGAGACTTACCCAGCTCTGCATACCAAGTGCTGGGATTACAAGTGTACGCCACCACTGCCCTGTTTTCCTATGGCTTGCTAATAGCTCTGACCCCCGGGCAACTTTATTTATTAACATATAAATAACATTTTAATACAAATAAAATATCACCATACATTGGAGCATTCTTGATTGATCAGAGATTACACTCATATAAGACTGACCCTCTCTCAGCAGCCAACAGTTGTCCTTGCTCTTTGGCTAGGGGATGAACTTCATTGCCAATGCCTGTGTCCATGCTGGGATTTGGTCTGGTTTTGGCCAGTGCAGGTTGTGTGACAGCTGTTACAGATGCTTAGTATTGGGGGAAAATCTATTAAAAATACTGTGGGCCAGTCATGACAGCTGTGGGACACCTCCCCTCCCTGTGTGTGTGTGAGTGTGTGGAGAACTTAGAAACTGACTGTTGCCCTTTATTTATGCAAAACCACCTCAGAATCCAGTTTACCTTGTGCTGTCCAGCTTCTTCCTTGGGAAAGTCTCTCCCCACCCCCACTCCCTCACAGCTTTCTGTTCCTCCCCCTCACCTGCTTCCCTCAGGACCCTACCCTATTTGAAGAGACAAAGCTCTGCCTACATAGAAGACTTTTTAATTTTAACCAAAGTTACTGTTGTTTACAGTGAGTTTGGGAAAAAAAATGGCTTTCCCAGTTCTTACATCAACATTTCATATCTGTTTTTAATGGTTAAAAAAAAAAGGATAAAAATACAAAAAAAACCCTGAAGGACAAAAGGTGACTGCTGAACTGTGTGGTTTATTGCTGTCCATTCACAATCTCGCAGGAGCCAAGAAGTTGGCAGTTGTGAGCAGCCCCTGTTCACTGGAGAGGCCTGTGCAGTAGAGTGTAGACCCTTTCATGTACTGTACCGTACACCTGATACTGTAAACATACTGTAATAATAATGTCTCACATGGAGATGAGAGAGGACGCTGGCTCAGCAGCAAGCTGTGGTTTTTAAAAATGTTTTTAGTTAAATGTTGAGGCGAAAAAAAAGGCTTTTCCCCCAAAGTATCATGTGTGAACCTACAACACCCTGACCTCTTTCTCTCCTCCTTGATTGTATGAATAACCCTGAGATCACCTCTTAGAACTGGTTTTAACCTTTAGCTGCAGTGGCTGCGCTGCCACGCGTGTGTATATACGATGTTGTACATTGCACATACCCCTGAACCTCCACAGTTCGGTCCCCTTCCCAGCCGCCCCTTTATAGTATGATGAGTTAACAAATTGGTGACCTGCACAAAGTGAGACACAGCTATTTAATCTCTTGCCAGACACCGCCCTCTTGGTGCGGTGCTGTACAGGTCTCTGTAAAAAGTCCTTGCTGTCTCGGCAGCCAATCAACTTATAGTTTATTTTTTCTGGGTTTTTGTTTTGTTTTGTTTCCTTTCTAATCGAGGTGTGAAAAACTTCTAGGTTCAGTTGAAGTTCCTGATGAAGAAACACAATTGAGATTTTTTTCAGTGATAAAATCTTCATATTTGTATTTCAACAATGTAGCTAAAAACTTGATGTAAATTCCTCATTTTTTTTCCTTTTTTGGCTTAATGGATATCATTTATTCAGTATGAAATCTTTATACTATATATTCCACGTGTTAAGAATAAATGTACATTAAATCTTGGTAAAAATATATTATGGCCCATTTTAATTGAGTGAGTTATCTACCTTTATCTTACTGATAGGCTATATTTCTATATTCTGGATATACATCTGATAAGAAAACAGTGTATTTTGTACAGTTCCCCTAATGCAATGAAAGATAGGCTTTTGAAAAGTATTAGAGGGCTCACTTTTCTCAAAGCTGGTAAATTTGGTACATTTTCAAAGACTACCACTGTAAATGGACAGAATACAATTAATATTGATCTGGTTTCTCAATCATTCAGTGACTCTTGACTTTAAGTATACTTATATGAGCACATGTATACGTACACACACACACACACACACACACACACACACACACACACACACGTGATTGATTTTTGGCTGGACATAGTTCCCAGATTTTTCCTTTTCTCCCCCTACCCCCATTTTTTTTGAGACAGAATCTCAAATAGGTCAGGCTAGACTCAAACTTACTGTATAGCTGATGATGACCTTGAACTTCTTATCTTCCTGTGCCTACCCCCAATATAGGGATTTCAGGCATTCCTGCATCCTGATGTGTTGCTAGGGATCAAACCTAAAACTTTGTGCATGATAAGCAAGTACTGTACCAACTGAACTGTATCTTAGCCCCTTATTTTCTCAATAGTATCTTTCATTATTTTGTTTTAGATTATTTACTTGTATGAGTGAGAGAAATGGAGACAGAGACAGACAGAGACAGAGAGAGAATGCCATAAGTGTGTGCAGGTGCTCATGATTATGTACATGAAGGCCAGAAGAGACTCTCAGATCCCTTGGAGCAGGCGTTTGTGATGGCTGATGTAAAAAAAAAAGGGAGCGGGGGAGAGGCTAGTTTTCTTTACTAATGTGTAGCCAATTGATCCAGCACTATTTATCTCAAATAACAGTTTATATTTTTCTTCACTGGGGAGGCAGAGGCAGACGGATCTCTGTGAGTTTGAGGCCACTCTGGTCTACAAAGTGAGATCCAGGACAGGCACCAAAACTACACGGAGAAACCCTGTCTCGAAAAACCAAAAAAAAAAAAAAAGCATGTGAATTTTCTTGAACTAAGGGTCTGTTTTCATCAAGTAATGATCATGTGGATCTAGATTGTAAGTAGAAATGCTACTGTTGCTCCAGAAATTGTGCTTAGGTTATTAAGGAATACCTGCTATTATAATTGACTGTGGCATTTCATAAAGATGTAAAACATAGGCTACTGTATTATGTGTGATTTTTAAGATCTTGGGAACTCTGGAAAAATGGGAAAAAAATGAGGCTGAGATACTAGCATTTGGGGGGATACTGAAGACTCTATATTAATTCTAGATACCAGTCAAACATGTCAGTTCGACTAAATAGGGAACAACAAAAGTAAGCTTTGTATACAGTGCAGGTACAAATTCAGTTGGCTGGCTCTTAGTGCCAAGATAGCTGGTCAAACAGTGTTCTGTAGTTACTATGAGGGGTTTTTGGGGGTGAGATTAACATTTAAATTGGTCAATCTTAAGTAAAGTAGGTTGTATGTTCTCCATAATGTAATGGTACTTATCCAGTCATTTGAAGGTCTTAATAGAACAAAAACTGAGCAAGAAGGAGTTCTGCCATCAGAAAGCCCTCGCCTTTGGGTTTGAGTAACAATCAGATCTTCTTTGGTATCTAACCTCCTACTGGCCTTCAGACTTGAACTAAAATGTGACTTCCCTTGGGCCTCCAGCTTGACTATGTCTGAACTCCAACTATTTCATTGGCTCTTCTCTGGGGCTCTTGACTGCTAGCCACTCATTGGCTTCTGTAATCATGTTAGCCAATTTAAAAATCAATCTCATTTGTCTGTCTCTTTCTTCCTGTTTCTATCTCTCTTTCTGTATATATACACATGTAATTGGTTCTGGCATCTCTGGAAAACATCCTCTCTCTCTCTCTCTCTCTCTCTCTCTCTCTCTCTCTCTCTCTCTCTCTGTCTGTCTTTCACACACACACACACACACACACACACACACACACACACACACACGCATATGCTTGCTCACTCAGAGACACAGTTAAACTCATCTTCACTTCTGCAATGTTCACAACTAAATTTATCTGATCACAGGAGATTACTTCAATAACAGTCCATTAAGTGGTTTTATAGTAAGATATTATACAGACACCTCATGGATTATGCTGATAAGGTCACCTCTGGTATCATAAGAAATAAGAAATCTTCCTATAGCATATAGAGAGAGATACACATATACATGCAGAATCTACATTAAGAAAAGACACAAGGGGCTGGAGAGATAGCTAAGCAGTTAAGAGTGCTTGCTGCTCTAGTAAAGAACCTAAGTTTAGTAACCAGAACCCACAAGTGCCTGCAGCTCCGACTCCTAGAAATCTGACACACTGTTCTGGCCTCCTCACACACCTGCACACACACACACACACACACACACACACACACACACACACACAAATAAAAAAGACATGGATGTAGAAGGGAAACTATTTGGGAAGAAGGATGCTGTCAATGGGAGGCAGGGAGGGGAGACAAGAGAGGTTAATAGTGGAGTAAATATGATCAAAGTGAATTATATACATATCTTAAAATCTTATAATGAGATTCATTACTTTGTATTAATATGCATGAATAAAATATCTTAAAAAGAAAGATACATATGCATACATTAAATGCTTATCTGTATCTCTAAATCTATTTTGCTGAAGCATAGCAGGTATAAAGCTTTTTATAAAAGATTCATTATATCTTGATTATATCAACCTATTATGCTTCTAACTCATTCCAAGACTCCTACCATTACATTTCTTTCCCACATTCATGTCTCTCTTTTTTAACTCAGTGAGTCCAGTTCACTGAGTTAACTGCTTCCCCCAAAAAATATTCATTATGGTGTTATTTGCAATGATAAATAAAATAAAGTTCACAAATTGCAGTTCAGTTAAATAAGCACGATATGCTATAAAAGAAGATTTGATGCTTTTGTCAAAAATAATGAAGTATATAGCCAGGCATGGTTTAATTCCAGCACTTGGGGTGCAGAAGCAGGTGGATCTCTGTGAGTTAGAGACCAGCCAAGTCTATATAGCAAGTTCCAGGCCACCGAGGACTACACAGTGAGACCCTGTCTCAAACAAACAAACAAACAAACAAACAAACAAACAAAATTCCCTTAAAACAAACAAAAAAATCAAAAGAAAACACCAAACCAAAACAAAATGAAACAATAATGAAGTATATATACATGCAAAGATCTATTATAAACTTCAAAAACATATTATGTGCTAAAGGACGTAAAGAAGAGGATAATATGAATGTTTTGTTTTCATTTGTGTGTGCCTGCATATGCACATTGTTCGAAAGGATTTGTTTAAAATGGTAACAAGTGACTTCAGCAAGGAGAGCATGGGGAAGTTCAGGGAGGTTTACTCTGTACTGGATACTCTTTACTATGTGGATTTTGTATTCCTAGGACCATGTACATTTTAAATAAATGTTCCTTTTTGAGCATTTATCAGCTAGAATAAAGAACTATTTGGGGGATTTGGAAGGTGGATATTAATCCTCTGTCTTTACACTAATAATGTCTTTAACAATCTTCTGAAGGTAGCTCTGAAGAAGGCTAGTTTGAGTACCAGAAAGCAGAAAAGTGCTAAAAATGACGGTGCAGAACTGGCGAGATGGCTCAATGGGGAAGAGCACTTGTTGCTCTTTCAGAGGACCTGGATTCCATTTCTTGCACCTACACAGAAGCTTAGAACCATCTGTAACTCCTGCTTCAGGCCATCTGCTGTCCTCTTCTGGCCTCACTGGGTACCCTCCTCAGGTACCAAACACACAAGTAGTACACATTCACAAATGCAGGTAAAACCCTCAAACAGTTAAAATAAAAATAAATCTTTAAAAAAGAGTGAGCAATAGCACCCTAGGTGACATACAGTTAAGAATACCACAGGTGGAACCAATGTGTTTATTAACTTTACGACCGATACATGATGTGTTTTTCTTTCATTGCTGAGACAAAATACACAAGGGAGGGTCAGTATATTAACACTGTCCACAGTGTTAATCCATTATGGGTCAGGGATCATGGTAGAACAGAACATCTCATCTCATGTGGGACAAGAAACACACACAGACACAGACACACATGCACATACACATACAGAGTATGAATATGAATATACCTGCATTAGTGGGTTTTCTAATTTCTCCTCCTTTTCAAAAATACTTGTTTTTACTACTTTTAGTTGTGTGTATGTGTGTCTTTATGAGTGGGTTCCTGTGTTCATGCACATGTACCCACAGAGGCTGGAAAAAGGCATCAAACCCTTCTGGCGCTGGATTTACATTACAGGTGGTTTGGGAGCTATGTAATGTGGATGCTGAGAACTGAATTCAGGTCATCTGCAAGAACAATATGTGCTCTTAACTGTGGAATCTTTCCAGCCCCTAATTTCCCCCATTTTCTTCCAGTCATGCCCATTGGAATTGTACTCTCCCAGTCAGGGTAGGTTTTACCCCCTGCCCCTTAGTTAATTTTCTTCGGAAGTGAGCCTAGAGCCTTACTATGAGTTGTGATTTGGTAATGTCTTAGGTATTTTTCAACCCAATTATTTGGACAATCAAGATTAACCATCACAAATCCAAATCCTTCTTAAATTTATACCCAAATGTGTCTCCTTAAATCATAGCATTCTACCTCTGGTTTCCAAATGAATTGTATCTATTTCGTAAGGAGAAATACAATAAACCCATCTTCAAGTGTCCCTACTGTTTTAGCAGGTATAACACTGATCAAAATTTCAAACACAAGTCTCCTTTGAGACTAAAGGCAAAATTTTAAGTGTCAGCCTATGTAGAGTAAAATGTAGGTCACATACTTCTCAGGTGTAATGGCATATGGCAAACATTCCCATTTCAAAATGGAGGGATAGGAAGATGGCAAGGAAAGAAGACAAAACTAGCAGGGACATTATTAAATCCTGTACTACCATACCCAGGATTCAGGGCTCCCTGTGGCATAAGTGCATTTGAGGTGCTGGACTACCACATTACTATAACCTTGCCATTTGCAGTCCACATGGGCTCTTTCTTGGGCTAGCTCTACTTGTTGCCTTTGGATTTCCTTAGTAGATGTTCCATGTTCCTGGCATCTCTAACATATGGAGCTACCATTTTATCTTCAGTTTCATTTGTATAGCTTCATATTGTGACTTCTCAAGGATAACTTTAGGTTGCCTGATCATGGTGCACATTACCTGGCCTCCCAGGCTTTGCTTTGAAGTTTGGGTTGAAAGCCCCATAATTTCATAGCTCTTGCATTTTGAATATCTGAAAAAACACTATTACATGTACACTGCCAAAGTCTACCAGGTCTAGCAGTGTTTGAGCTCCCTTTGACTATGTGTGCAGCCACTTCTGAGTTTCTGGTACATGAGCATGCTGAAATAAGTCCTGGAGAACCATTTCTTAGGCAGCTCTGTGCTCATGTCCCAAGACCAGGCAAAAGAGTCAGATACACCCACTTCTACTGTTAGCAGGCCCACAAGAACAGCAAGCTACACAACCATAACATATATGTAGAGGACTGAGCTTCGACCAGGTCATCATACATACAGACTCCATGATTGCTACTTCAGTCTCTGTGAGCCCCTATGAGCCCTGCTTAGTTGATTCTGTGGGCTGTTTTCTTGTGGTGTCCTTGACCCCTCTGGTTCCTACAATTTATTCTCCTCCTCTTCCGTGGGGTTCCCTAAGCTCCACCTAATGTTTGGCTGTGGATCTCTGAATCGGCTCCCATCATTCTCTGGATGAAGCCTCTCTGATGACAATTGGGCTAGGCCCTGATCTATGAGTATAGTAGATTATAATTAGGAATCATTTTGTTGACTTTTTTTGGCCAGTTGTGTTTAGTTCTATTCTAGATCTTTGAGCTATCCAGCCTCTGGTTCCTGGCCCTCCAGGCAGTGTGTCAGGAGTGAGTTCCCTCTTGTGGCATGGGTCTCAAGTTGGACTAGTCATTGGCTGGCCACTCCTACAAGTTCTGTGCCACCTTTACCTCAGAACATTTTGCAGGAAGGGCAAATTGTAGGTTGAAGGTTTTGTGGCTGAGTTGATGTCCCAGTCCCACCACTGAAAGCCTTGCCTGGTTACTGATGATGGTGGATTTAGGCTCCATATTCCCCACTACTATGAGTCTTCGCTAGTGTCACCCCCATAGATTCCAGGGAGTTTTATATCGCCCACCAAATGCCCCCCAATTCCAGTCATTCTCTCTCCATCCATCCCCTCATATTAGTTTTAAGTTCAGCTTTCCACAAAGATTTGGGAGAAGGATAAAATGGAGATATATTCTTCACAAGAATTTAACATACACAGTCTTTGTTCAAAATCCCAGTAGAATCATTGTTTCTGTCTAAAACCTTATGAAGCAGTGCTTACTACTCACATTCCTATCAATATTCTGGTCTTCTGAATTCACATTTGAACTGTCCATTGAGATCCTACAAAACCTAGGCTTTCTCTAGCCCCTTCCTTTCTCTAGTCTCTTCTTCCTACAAACCAGTTCCAAAGTCTTAGCTACCACATAGTCAAGTTTAGTTGCAACAATAGTCTCATTCTCTGGCACCAATATTTTTATATCAATTATCACTATGACCAAAATATCTGACAGAAACAACTCAAGAGAGAAAATATTACTGATTCATGGTTTCAGAAGGTTACTCCATCATGGCAAGGAGGGCATGGTAGAACATAAAAACTCACATTATGTTTGCGGGGAAGCATAGGGAAAAAATTCCTGTTGTTGAGGTCTCTCTTTTCTCCCATATTTTATTTTTGCTTGGGTCCACAGTTTGCCATCTCTGTTTTTATTCAGTCTTGACATGCTGCACTTTATTGTCTTGTCATTTCTTCACTCAGATGCTCAACCTTGGTCTTGCAGCTACTGTTGCTACTATTACCACTACAACAAGGTGGCTGCTGCTGCTGCTGCATTCATTTTCTCTCACTCCACTGCCACTTCCAGCCTTTGCTTAGCCTGCTCTACTAATCATATAGATCCAAAGTAGGCAAGAAAAGTCCAAAGGGTGACAAAGGAGGATGTCTCCCTCTCATTCCTCATTTCCCCTCTTTTATTCCATCTGCTTCTCTAGCCTATACAATGGTCCCACTCACTTCAGCGGGAGTATTCCCTCTTAGTTATGTGTAGAGTCCTAAGTGTTGGGGATGTTAGGAATGTAGATCAGCTGCTGAACCGCAGGTGGAGCCATCAAGTGGGAGCAGGGTGGTGGTCGGCTCATGTGAACTGCAAAAGGCAAGGCAGTAGTGGTGGAGTTGCCTTCAACCTCTGGGATCCGTATCATATGATAGTGTGTCCTAGATACTGGGCATGGAGCTGCAATGTTTGCTGTGTTATCTTTTGAAACTGCTTCTCTCCCCTCTTTTTTTTTTTTTTAATGATTTCATTCTTCCCTTTTGCAGTGAGAATGTTTACTTTGTAGCATTGTATCTTGGAAATATGCAGCATGCTCTTTTATTATTTTCTAGGCACTAAAACTACACTTTGAGTCTCAGAGGACACTTTGGTTTTGAATTTTTCAACAATGTTGGAATGATTAAGACCATAGGGACTCTTAGAAATGGATTTAATGCATTTTTATCATGAGGTAAACATGGTACTTTTAGAGACTAAGGGTGGAATGTTATGGGTTTTTTTTTTTAGAGATTTCTTTTATTATTATTATTTGTGTGTGTGTGTGTGTGTGTATGTGTGTGTGTGTGTGCGCGCATGTGCGTGTGCATGTGCATGTGCATGCAGTGCTCATGGAGGCCAGAAGAGGAAGGACATCAGATTACTTAGATTTGAAGTTACAAGTGAGCTGCCTGATATGGGTATTGGGTCCTCTGGAAGAACAGCGTGTGCTCTTAACTACCGAGCTCTCTGGCTCCTGGAATGTTATGGTTTAAGATTTGTTTGGTCTTCATATTGGCAGATAGAAGCCATGCTGTTTTTACGAATAAACTTGAGGCAAAATCTGTTTAAAAAAAAATTGTTTGGATTGGTCGTAAATTTTACAACAGGTAGATTTCCCATTGTTACTCTTAATTGTCAATTTGACTGGATTCAGAAATACTTAGGATACCAGTAAAGCACAACTCATGGTGTGGGTATGGGGACATTTCCAAAGACTAACTAAAAGGGGAAAGTCTGCTCTGAAAATGGAGTACCATCTCATAGGCTGAGGGGCTCTAATACAATAAAGGGAAAAAGCAAGAAAGCGCAGCAATGCAGGCATTCTGTGTCCCTTCCTCCAAACAATGTAAGGTGGGGAATCCTTTTCTGGTTTTCCATGCACTTCTACTGTTACAATGCTCTGCCCAAGCACATGGTGCTGGGTAACTATAGACTGATAATGCTGAAACTGTGAATTAAAATACATATTTACACTGGTAAGTTTTTCTGGGGTATTTTGTAAAAGCAATAGAAAGTCTAACACATGAGCAACTATTTAGGTCTTATTCTGATAAATACTATTGATATTCCAATGTTATTCTATGTTTCGTGTTTGTAATTTTTATAGTATTTACTAACACTCTGTGAAGGAAGTTGAAAAACTAAGCATATATTTCAACTGCCACATGATTTTCACAGTGGCTGTACAAGTTTGCACTATAATCATCAATGAATAATTGTTTTCCCTTTCCCCGTATCCTTGCCAGCATGAGCTGTTATTTGTTTTATTGAATTTGGCTGTTCTGACGAGTATAAGATGAAATCTCAAAGGATATTTAATGCACACTTCTCTGATGGCTAAGGATGTTGATTGTTTCTTAGTCATTTGTATTTTAACTTTTGAGCTCCCTATGCTTAGTTCTTTACCCCATTTTTAATTGTATTGTTTATTTTTTGATGTTAAGGCTTTTTTTTAGCTCTATATATTTTAGATAGTAAGCCTCTACTACATGTGTGATTGCTAAAATTTTTTCCCATTCTGTAGGCTGCTGCTTTGTTCAAATGACTGTATCCTTGGTTTTCAGCTTCGTGAGGTTCCATTTATTAATTGTTGGTCTCAGTACCTGTGCTATAATTGTCCTGTTCAGAGAGTTTTTTCCTCTACCAATGAATTTAAGACAATACCCCACTTTTTCATCTGTCAGATTTAGTGTATCTGGTTTTATGTTGAGGTCTTTGATTCATTTGGATTGAATTTTGTGCAGGGTGATAACAATGGATCTATTTGGATTCTCTTACATGTAGGTGTTCAGTTTGATCAGCACCATTTGTTGAAGATGCTGTCTTTTTTCCAGAGTGTATTTCTGGCTTATCAAATATCAGGTGTCTGTAAGTGTGTGGATTTATGTCTGTGTCTTTAGTTTCATTGATAAACATGCCTGTCTTATGCCAATACTGTGAGGTTTTTTTTTTTATTATTACTATAACTCTGTAGTTCAACTTGAAATCATGGGTGGTGGTACCTCCAGCAGTTCTTTTATTATTCAGAATTGTTTTAACTATCTTTTCTTTTTTATGTGTGTGTGTTTCCATATGAAGTTGAAGATGGTTTTTTTTTCCAATTTCTGTGAAGAACTGTTTTTGAATTCTGATAGAAATTGTTTTGAATCTATGGATTGCTTTTAGTAGGATAGTCATTTTCACTTTATTAATCCTCCTGGTCCATGAGCATGGGAGATCTTTCCATCTTCTGGTGTCATCTTCAACGTATTTCTTTAATGTCTTTAAGTTTTTATTATACAAGTCTTTCACTTGCTTTGCTAGAGTCATTCTAAGCTATATCTTAAGGTGTTGTGAAAGGTGCTGTTTCCCTTCTCAGTTCATTTTAAATTTGTGTATAAGAAGGCTACTGATTTTTGTGTGTTAATTTTGTAATCCTGCTACTTTGCTGAAAATGTTCATTAGCTGTCAAAGTTTCTTGGTGGAATTTTATGGTCTTTTATGTGTAAAATCATATCATCTGCAAATAAAGATACTTTGACTTCTTCCTTTCTTATTTGTATCCCCTTGATCTCATTTAGTCGTCTTATTGCTTTAGCTGAGACTTCAAGTACTGTGGTGATTTGAGTAAGAAAGGCCCTCTAGGCTCATATATTTGAATATTTGGTCACTAGGGAGTGGCACTGCTTGACGAGGATTGGGAGGGAGGTCTGGCCTTGTTGGAGGAAGTGTGTCACTGGGGAGGGCTTTGAACTGTCAAAAGCCCATGTTAAGCCCAGTCTCTCTCTCTTCCTGCTGCCTATAGATCCAGATGTAGAACTCTCAGTTTCTTCTCCAGAACCATGTCTATTTGCATTCTGCCATGCTTTCCACCATGATGATAATGGACTAAACCTCTGAAACTGTAAGCAAGCCTGAAATAATGCTTTCTTTTATGATAGTTGCCATGATCATGGTGTCTCTTCACAGCAAAGAACACTAAGACAGAAGTGGGTAGCAGGGAGTGGGGTATTGCTGTGACAGGCCTGACCATGCTGCTTGCTGATGGAATGTGGACTTTGAGAAGTTGGATTAGGAAAGCTTAAGGGGCCATACTAGTAGGAGCAGCCCAGCTCAAGTAGTTTCAGAAGAGAAGAATACTAGTAAGCAGCCTAGAGACCGTTCTTGTGATATTTTGGCAAAGAGTGAGGATGCTTTCTGTACTTGTCCAAAAAATCTGCCAGAGGCTAAATGAACGGGTTTTAGATTAATGTCATGTGGTTATTAGTGGTTACTCTTATGTAGATCTACAATGAAAAGGAGCAAGCTGAGCAAAGAGAAATACAAAAGGTACAGTTTGAAGATAAAAGAAGTACTAGGAAGTATAATGGAGCTAAGTCCAGTGCTCAAGGAGGAAAAAAAGTTTAAAGAAGAGCCTGATGCTAAATAAAATAAAGGGAGGGGTAGCCTCAAGGCAAGACCCCACTCAGCTAACCTTCTAACTTGTGAAAAAAGGATTAAAGAAAAGCTTAAACTGTGAAGGAAACTATCAAAAACAGAAAGCTGGTGAAAATGTACTTGCACAAGGGGGCCAAATTCCAGCTCCAGCTAGCATCAGAATTTGGAAGTTTTGACCACATAATTCTGGCTTTAGAGTCAAAGATACAAGAAAGGGGATATGAAATCTCCCTCCACGACTAAGGAAAGCCACTGAGGCCAGGCAGCTCTGTGTCAGGGGTGTCCCTGCATGGAGGCCCAGAAAGGTGATTTTGTGAAGCTGTGAAAGTGAAGCCTGGATTTCATTAGAGACCCCAAGATGTTGGAGATGGCAGAGTCATGGGATACCTGCCAAGAAGAGCTAGAGATTGGGTGTGGACCAGAGAGAAGAGTGTTGCAGTTAACAGAGCTGAAAGGAATTGGAGATCTGAAGAGCTTTTTGGCATCATACATGGAGATGCAGGCTTTGGAGTTTGCCCAGCTGGTTTTCAGTCTTGCTTTGGTCCAGTATTTCCTCACTATGCTTCCTTTCCTCCCATTTGGAATGATAATGTACATTCTGTGCCATTGTGTGTTGGAAGTATGTGATCTGCTTTTGGGTTTTGACTTTGAACTTTTAAGTAGTGTTGAGACTATTATAGACTATGGGGACTTTAGAAATTGGACTGAATACATTTTTATATTATGACATGCCTACAAGCCTATGGGGCCAGGAAGTGGAATGTGATGGTTTAAATAAGAATGGTCCCCGTAGGTTCATAGATTTGAGTGCTTGGTCACCAGGGAGTGGCACTATTTGAACAGTTCAGGAGGTTTGACCTTGTTGGAGAAAGTGTTTCAAAGGGGGTGGGTTTTGGGTTTCAAAAGCCCAAAGTCCATGCCAAATCCAGAGTCTCTCTCTCTCTTCCTGCTGCCTATGGATCCGGATGTAGAACTCTCGACTCTTTCTCCAGCACCTGTCTGTCTGAATTCTGCCATGCTCCCTGCCATGATGATAATGAACTAAACCTCTGAAACTGTAAGCAAGTCCAATTAAATGCTTTCTTTTCTGAGAGTTGTTGTGTTCCTGGTGTCTCTTTACAGCAATAGAATAGTGACTAAGACAAGTACTGTATTAAATATATATGGAGAGAGTGGACAACCTTGTCTTGTTCCTGATTTTAGTTCGATTACTTTGAGTTTCTGTCCATTTAGGTTGATGTTAGCTGTGGACTTGCTGTAAATTGCCTATATTATGTTTAGGTATGTTCCTTATGGATACCCTAGTCTCTCCAGGACTTTTATCATGAAGAGGTGTTAGAGTTTTGTTCAAAGAACATTTCTGCATTTAATGAGATAATCATGTGGTTTTTGTCCTTCAGTCTGTTTATGTAGTAGATTATGTTTATCAATTTCCATAAGTTGAACCATTGTTGCATCTCAGGGATGAAGCATGCTAGATCATGCTGGATGAGATGATCTTTTTGATGTGTTTTGGTATTTTGCAAGTATTGTATTGAGAAATTTTTACATCTATGTTCATAAGGGAAATTGATATGTAATTATCTTTCTTTGTCGGGTCTTTGTGTAGTTTTAGGTATCAGGGTAATAGTGGCTTCATAAAAAAGAAGGAAATTTTAGGAAATATTCCTTCTGTTTCCATTTTGCAAATAATATGAGGAGTATTGGCATTAGTAGTTCTTTGAAGTCCTGGTAGAATTTTGTGCTAAATTCATCTAGTCCTGGGCTTTTTTTTGGTTGGGAGACTTTTTCAGATAATGCTTCTATTTGACTAGGGGTTGTGGATCTATTTAACTTGCTTATCTGATCTTATTTAACTTTGATAGATCATATTATCCAGTTTGGTGGAATACAGATTTGTAAGGTACATCTTTACGATTCTCTGAACTTCCTCATACTCTGTTATTATGCCCCCATTTTCATCTCTAATTTTATTAATTGGATCACTCCTTTGTGTTTTATAGTTAATTTGGTGAAGGTTTTATGAATCTGTTTTTCTCAAAGAACTAACTCTTTGTTTCATTGATTCTTTGGACTGTTTTTCTTTCATTGGTTTCAGCCCTCAGTTTGATTATTTCTTCCTGGCTATTCTGTGTGGGTATTATTTCTCCTTGTTGTTCTAGTGCTTTCAAGTGCTCATTAAGTTACTAACATGGATCTTTCCAGTTGTTTTAGGGAGGCACTTACTGCTATGCACTTGCTTCTTATAACTGTCTTCAACATGTTTAATAGCTTTGGGTATGTTGTGTTTTCATTTTCTCTCTATTCTCAAAAGTTTTTAATTTCTGTCTTGACCCAATTTTCATTCAGTAGTTAGTTGCTCAGTTTCCTTGAGTGTGTATACTTTCTGCTGTTTCTGTTGTTGTTGATATCCAGCTTTAATCCATGGTGGTTAGATTGGATGCAAGTTGTTATTTCAGTTTTTCTTATATCTGTTGAGACTGGCTTTGTGTACTAATACATGCTCAGTTTTAGAGAAAGTTCCGTGAGATGCATGAGTATATTCTTTCATGTTTGGGTGAAATGTTCTGTAGATGTCTGTTAGGTCTATTTAACTTATGGTGTTATTTAATGCCAGCCAGCATTTCTCTGTTCAGTGTTTGTCTTGATGGCCTGTGTATTGGCCAGGTATTGGAGTCAACCACTATCAGTGTTGACCACTATCCTCTTGGTGACTTTTTCCTTTAGTGAGTTCGTAGTATCCTTCCCTATCTCTTCTGATTAGTATTGGTTTAAAGGCTGTTTTGTCAGATTTTAAAAATGGCCACACCTGATTGCTTCTTGTATCTATTTTCTTGGAATACCTTTTTCCATCCTTTTATCCTGAGTTGATGTGTGTTACTGATGATGAGGTGTGTTTCTTGGATACAGCAGAAAGATGGATCCTGTTTTCTAATCCAATATGCTAGTTTGTGTCCTTTTATTGGGAAATTGAAGCCATTAATATTGAGAGTTATTAATAATCAGTGCTTTTATTTATTCCTCTTATTTTACTATTGGGATGTGTGTATTTCCCCCCATTTTTCATTTATTTTCTGGACTTATTTATTTCTTGGGTTTTTTTTTTTTTTTTTTGGTATAGTTGACTTCTTCAGACTGAAATTTTCCACCTAATGCCTTCTTGACAGGGGGGTTGCTAGATATAATTTGCTTAAGTATCTTATCTTGAAATATTTTTCTTTCTCCATTGATTATGGTTGATAGTTTTGCTGGGGGCAGTAGTATGGGCTGGTATCTGTGCTCTCTTAGTCCAGGCCTTCTGGCTTTCAAGGCCTCCACTGTAAATTCAGGTGTCACTTTAATGAGCCTGCCTGTATATGTTACTTGACATTTTTCCTTTGAAGCTTTTAATATCCTTTCTTTGTTCTGTGCATTTAGTATTTTTATTATTATGTGTCATGGAGACTATCTTCACTGGTCCTGTCTGTTTGGTGTTCAGTATGCTTCTTATACCATGGTAGGAATCTCTGTTTTTAGAATGGGGACATTTTCTTCTATGATTTTGTTGAAAATATTTTCTCTACCTTTGACCTGGATTTCTTCTTCTCACTCTATACCCATTATACATAGGTTTGGTTTTTTCCCAGTATTCAAGATTTTCTGCATGTTTTGTGCTTGGATTCTTTTAAAATTAATATTTTCTTTGAGTGAGGTATCCGTTTCTTCTACTTTGTCTTCAAGGACTGAAACTCTCTCTTCCATGTTTTGTAATCTATTGGTGAGTCTTTTCCTCTGATGTTTCATTAATATCCTTTCATTTTTAGTTTTATTTCAATTTGGGTTTGTTTAGCGATTCTATTTCTTTGTTAAATTCTATTTTCATGCTTATTTTCATGAAGTGTTTTAATTCTTTTGTCCAACCTTTGGTTTCACATTCTTCATTAAGACATTTGCAAATAGTCCCTGCTTGCTTCTGGACGAGACAGGTTGTCTAGGCTCTTCATGTTTGGGTTGTTGTGCTGGAGTCTAGACATCTGGATTTATTCTGTTTAAGGCATTTCTTGGTGTATCTAGTCTTGTCTTGGTTGGGTGGGTGTTCTTTGATTGCTGTTGCCCATTATGTGTCCTTGGTAACTATGGTGGCTATGGTCTCCTGGTTTTTGTGGGTTGTAAGGTGACACAAAGGAATGGAGATGGGCTAGGAGAGAAGTCTGAGAGGGACATTGGGAAAGATCTCAGAGACCCTGAGGCAGGACCAAGAGGTGGAGTCTCCAGGGAGTGGATGTAGAGTGGAAAAAAGGCTCCTACAGGCAGGCTGTAGTTTTATAAGGTGTTATTGCTGGGGTAAAATGTCCATAAGATTTCTCAGAATGCCTTATTATTTCCTATACTTGAACATGACTCCATAATTACTTCTAAATTAAAAGCTTAATTTAAAATTGAATAAATAAGCAGCACTTTCAAAAATGGGTTCCTTATAAATATCATTTACACAAGACCAAATAATGTGATTAGACACAGAAAAAAACGTATAGTTATAAGTCAGTCAAGGAGTGCGTTGGGAGGATATTTCTTGTATCAAAATAAAATGGATTTTCTTTTTCTATTGTTTGAGAATTTCATACATGCGTATAATGTGTTTTGATCAAATCCATCCTTTTTTCTGCCCTTGAAATTCCCTTCCCTACAGCCTCCATTATTCCCTCTCAATTTCATGTACTCTTTGTTTTAGATCCACTGGGTCTACGAATTATTACAAGTGTGTATATGGATGTAGCACCATATAACTGGAGCACTGCTAGCCTTTCAGGTAGGACAGCCTTAACAAAAAAGGCTCTCCCTCACTTGCCAGTCAGCAGCTGCCTATAGCTCCTTAGCTAGGTGTGGGATTTTGTCTGGCTTGAATTTGTGTAAGTCTTGTGCACAAAGTCACAGTTGCAGTGAGTTCATTTGTAAAACTGTCTTATCCTGTCCAGAAATGGCTTCACTGTAGTCATCTACTTCCTTTGGCTTTTACAGTTTTTCCTCTCCACCTTACATGATGATTCCTATTTTCTTTGGAGGAGAGGGTTTGATATAGATGTTCCATTTAGTGCTCAAATGTATTTTCCACAGCTCTAAAGTTTTAGATTTTACATTTATGTATTTTGTTCATTCTGTGCTGACTTTTGTACTAGGTGAGAGACAAGGTTGTAGTCTTAGTCTTTTGTACGTACATATCTAGTTTTTCCATTAGTATTTGTTGAAGCGGCTGGCTTATCCTCAACATACCTTTTTCTTTCTTTTCTCAAGGTTTATATGGCTATAGTTTTATAGGTTTACTTCTGGACCCTCTGTTCTATTCCATTTTTTTCTACATTTTTTTTGTATTGGTACCATACTGAATTTTGTTACTATGACATCGTAGTATAGTTTGAAGCCAGAAATTGGAAACTGCCAGAAGAAAACACAAGAAAAACATCTTAAGATACTGTATAGGTGATAATATTCTAAGTTGGACTCAAGTAACTCAGGAAATAAGAACAATGATTGATGAGTGAGATTGCATTCAATTCAGAAGTTTCTGCAGAATAAATAACTGAGTGAAGAAATAGCCTATAGAATGGGAGAAAACTATTGCCAGCTATCTGTTAGACAAGGGATTGATATCTAGAATAAAAATAATATAATCAATAAAATGGACGAATAGTCTCTCCTTGTCCCTCCCTCTTCCCCAATCTCTCTCTCTCTCTCTCCAAGAGTATCTTTCCATGTAGTCCAGGACTGCCTTAAACTCATGACTCTCTTGCCTGAGATTTCTTAGAACTGGTACTACAAACATATACTATGATTCTCAGACAGACATTTCCAATAAAAAATCCATACACATGAAAAAAATACCAACGTCTTTATTCATCAGGGAGATGCAAATTAAAGCTGCTTTGAGGTTCTCTCTCATGAGATTCATAATGGCTATCAAGAAAACAAACAAGTCCCCGGCTCCACTGCCTGGGGGCCTCCCAAACAGTTCAAGCTAATCAACTGTTTCACTTATCCAGAGGGCCTGGTCCAGTTCCATGGGGGCTTCTCAGCTATTGATTCATAGTTCATGCATTTCCACTAGTTTGGCTATTTGTCCCTATGCTTTTTCCAATCATGGTCTCAATATCTCTCGCTCATACGATCCTTCCTCTCTCTCGCCGATTGGACTCCCGGAGGAGCTCCACCTGGGGTTTGGCCATGGATCTCTGCATCTGCTTCCATCAGACACTGGATGAGAGTTATATCATGACAGCCATCTGATCACCAGAGTAGGTCAGCTCAGGCACTCTCTTGACCATTGCCAGTAGTCTACAGTGGAGGTATCTTTGTAGATTTCTGGGGACCTCTCTAGCACTTTGCTTCTTCCTATTCCCATGGGGTCTTCATTTATCATGGTCTCTCTTTCCTTGTTCTCCCTCTCTGCTCCTGATCCAGCTGGGACCTCCCGCTCCCTAAGCTCTCCCCCCCACTTGCCCTCCATTACCTCACCCCCACCCCCAGTTTGCTCATGTAGATCTTATTCATTTCTCTGTCATTGGGCGATCCCTGTGTCTTTCTTAGGGTCCTCTTTACTAGGTAGCCTCCCTGGAGTTGTGAGTTGCAGTCTGGTTATCCTTTGCTTTACATCTAGTATCCACTTATGAGTGAGTACATACCGGGCCTATGCTGAGACACTTTGCTCAGCCTTGGTTTAGGGAGGAGGGGACTGGACCTGCCTTGGCTGAGTCTACCAGGCTGGGCTGACTCCCCAGGGGAGACCTTGATTGGAGGAGGTGGGAATGGGGGGTGGGTTGGGGGGGCGGGCTGGGGGGTGAGAGGAGGGAGGATGGGGGAATCTGTGGCTGATATGTGAAATTAAGTTAATTATAAAATAAAAATATTTAATTTAAAAAAAAGAAAAAACATACAAAAATGCTTAGGAGGGTATAGGGGACAAAGAACCCTTACATACTGTGGCAAGTAACAGAATAGAAATGAATGCAGCTACTATGGAAATCAATGTGGAGATTCCTCCAAAGGTTAAAGCTAGTACCATCATAGATCCAGCTATACCACTCCTGAGTGTATAACTAAAGCTTACAGTAGATGTACCTTCCTGCCTATGTTCATTGCAGTACTAGTTATAAATATGTACTTCACATGAGGCAATGGATAAAGAACATGTGTCATATGCATGCAATGGAAATCATTTCAATAAACAAGCAAATGAATTGAACAAACAGTTCAAAAGAAGAAATACAAATGTCCAATAAATACTTGGAAAGACTATTCAACATTCATAGCCACTAAGGAAATGTAAATTAAACTGCTCTGATGTTAAATCTCAGCCCTGTCATAATGGCTATCATTAAGAAAACAAATGACAACAAATGCTGGTGAGGAGGAGAGGAAAAGAAAGCTGTTATACACTACTGGCAGAAATGCAAATTGTTCCTCAATATAGAAATTACTAAAAAAGAAAAAAACTAAAAATAGAATCACCACATGATTCACCTTTACTGCTCTTGGGCATATATGTGAAGAATTTTAAGTTGGCATACCATAGAGATGCTTACATATTCATATTTATTGAGTCACTGTTCACAATAGCCAAGATAGAGATGGGTGAACAGATGAACAGATAAAGAAAATGTGCTATACATACACAATGGAATTTTATTCATCTGTAAAAAAGAGTGAAATCATGATGTTTGCGAGAGAATGGATGGAACAAGAGATCATTATGTTAAGCAAAGTAAACCATGCTCAGAGACATAAACATATCATGTTGCTTCTCATATGTAGAATCTATCTATCTATGTATCTATCTTTAATACATAATATGTATTATGTATTTATTATTAAATTATATATTTCATACATATGAAATGAAAATACAAATGTGACTATGGCAGAGGAGAAAGAGGTCTAAAGGAAAGAGAGGGAGGGTGGGACAAGAAAAGTCACAATGTATATGGCATGACAGCAGGAGGGATTTAGGAAGGTCAGAAGGAGACCAGCAAGAGATGGGAGTGGTATGACATCAGAGGAGAAATGAAAACAAAGGAGAGCAGTATATATGTATCAAATGTCATAGCAAAACCCATTAGTTTGAATGCTAACCAAAAAGAGAGATAGACTTAGTATCACAGAAAATTTTCAAAAGTCAAAGAGCTCGTTGCTGGATCAGAGGCAAAAGGATTGTGTATTTTCATTTAATTTTACAGCTAAAACCTGGGGTCTTTTAGCCAGTTAAGTGAGTTAAACAAGGTCATTTCGGTGAGATCTTAGAAATATGAATAATAGACCACAGCTAAATTGAAAAGCCTTAGCAATTTCTTTTGAAGTCTAGATATTTGTGATGCCATAGAAAGAGTTTACAAATTGTACTAATAAGTAAATGTCAAACTGTTTTCAATTTTTCAAGAAAATTGTTTTCAAGAAAGCACATGTAATAAAGGGCATATCTGTGGGTTATCTGTGACTTTCTTCTTCATGTTCTCTCTGATAAATGGATGATAAACTATCCATTTAAATGGATAGTTAAAGTTAGATTTACTAATTTCTGAGTATTTGAACTAAAATTCCCAATGCAACAATTATTAATAGCAGAGTAGCTTCCAAGAGAATGGACAACCCAATTGTCTATTTTTTCCATACTTGGACTTGAGTCCTAATTTTTATAAGTACTAACTCTGACTCAAAGCTAATCATATTGAAAAATTATGTCCTACAAGTTTTTAATGTTCTGATATGGACTAATCTCTCCTACCAGGTTAACAAAATGATGTATACTGCCCTTTATACAAAGAAGAGGAGAGTTTCATATATCTAGCTGGTGATAAATGCATAAATCTCTCTGAAAGAATACAGGAGAAAAAATAATGCCACAATAATAGTGCTGATAATGTTTAAAATCTAAATTTAAATTATCAATGAAATGTGAAAAATAGCTACATATTTATAAAAATAGTGAGTTTTGTACTACATTAGACCACTGTGTGCTTTCATAGCATATTGATTGTTTTTCTTATGTACTTAAAAAAAAAAAAACCTCAAACCAATTCTACTAATTAAGCTCTCCTTGGCCAGGAGCTCACTTGGATCTCTGACAGTTCCTAGTTAAAGCCCAGTTTGTGGTTTTTGACGGCAAACCAAGACCCTCTTGTCTGCTTCAGGAAAACTGGCTGGTTTTCATCCCTGGCATTATTCTGTGGGTATCCTCATCCCAACAAGTCACCAATTGTCTTTACCATGACTTAGAGTTGTGCCAGATTTTTTTTTTTGGTCACTTTTGCTTGAGACAGTAATACCAGTGATAAAATTTTTCTTAATTTGGCTTTAGTTTATGACAGATAATCTTGAGAATAGGAATAGGTTGTGTAGTGAAATGATCATATAGGTGCAAAAGCAAGTAAATCAAGATGACTGGATGAATATGTGTATGTGTTTTGGTATATGTTTTAATTTTTCTGTGTATTTCTTGTTAATTAGTCTATATAGAAGCTAAAGGTAACAGAAAAACAACATTTTACAAAATGAAATGTCTAAAGTGTCCTTTTAAAAAATAATGGTACTTGATATGGATTAAATTTAGCATTTCTTGCAATTTTTTTCACTTTCTAACATTTCTAGAAACAGGAAATGAGGCTGAGTCAAAGATGTTTGATACTTGTTTTAGTAAATCTATCTCATTTCCCTATTCCTATCTCCTTATCAGAAAAGAAATGGTCTAAATATTTTGCATTTGCTTCATACAGAATTTGAAAGACTTCTCATAGTATTTTGATTTTGAAAATGTATTACCCAAAGTAGCTGCTTGTTATATCCCTTACCTCTTTATAGAACCTCAAACAAAGATGGAAAGGAAATGACAAACGTTGTAAACCTTAGAATTATTCCTGGTTCTCTGTGTATAGTCTGTAGTAGTGTCCCTGAACTAAAACTTTCAGTCTGACCTTGAGAAACCCAGAAAGTAAATAGAAACAGTAGAGAACAGAAGGTCATCCTCTCTACCTCTGTCCAAAAAAGGGTATCAAATATTCATCCTCACAGGTACATGTCTTCATAATTAAGGCAGATGGGGACTAAAGCAAAAGCAATTCAAAATGGGGGTGGGGGCACACGAAAGCAATAATTTTGAATGTTTGACATTTGTTTTGAAACTACCTTACTACCCTATACCCTTTACCATCTGTCTGTTATCCCTCCCAACACCCACCTCTGTCTTCCCACAGGGCTCCATTGTCTGCAGTTCCTGTTTCTCAGGGGCGGAGCTGTGGGAGGCAGCCATGGGTGCCATAATAGGCACCTGCGGCCAGCACAATGGGCTGTGGGTGCTTGTGGGAGAGACAGATTGATGTATTGTGCATGGGGGAGGAGGGCTGTCACTTGAATCCATGTGAACCCAGGCTTTAGGGGCAAGGGAGATTGACAGCTTTTGTAGGTTGCATTTCTTTTTCAAAGCTTGGCTTTAATAGACAGTAAGTTTGGGGCCCCAGGCTTTCACTCCCATAATTCTAACAGGGCAATCACGAGCATTCAGCATTTCTTTTTACCCCCCTTGTTCCGCATTAAATGATTTCAGTAAAGGAATGTGCAGCATTAATTAGAATTTGTTAGCAGATACCAAGGGGAAAAGTTTCTTCACAACAACTATAGGAGGTGTCATTTGTACAAAGACTTTTTTGTTTTCTTTCCCCATTACATTATCACTGCAATATGTAAGGTAGTGATTCTTTTCATTTAAATTAAGTGGAAAGCTACTAAATCTTGTTTTATTCTCCAAAAAGAATAAGGTCCTTAACACTTATCTTTTAACTTCTTTCATTTCCTAAGGTTGGTGTTTACTTTTGCTTTCAGTCCAACCCATTTACTGGTCTGTGAGGTTGTGTATCCAGTTTTGTGTACCATTTAGCTCTTACAATTGCAGGCAACCCACTGTACTGATATATAAGGATTGTTTCCAGGTAAAAATAGCCACAAATAATATTGGAAATCATTGATATACCAGTCCCCCTTCAGTAATGGTACATTGAGAAGTGCCAAAAATTAGAGTCTGTTAGCTTGGTATCCTAATGTTTTCAAAAACGATTTTTCTCCAGTTGCTATTTAACCTTATATGGAAGGATGGGGCAGTGGCCAAGGAATGTTTTTTTTTTCCCCATAGAAAACTCATTCCTTAGCTATGTGAATTTTTTAAACATCAGTGTCACACACACATAGATAGCATCATTTTCTTACAGTTAGTTAAAATGAGCTCTTTGTTTTGTATCAATTTTTGTATTCTCTGACATTTCAGGTTATCTGGATGAAATCCAATCTCAGATATGTATGTCCTGTGAGCATACTGCTCTTTGGTGTCTGAGAAACTGATAAAACATTAACATTTTTGATGTGACTCTTCTAACACCTCCCCTATATAAAACCATTTCCTCCCCAAAGGAAGGAGTTGAAAGCTAATTGAATTAGAATTTTTCATTTAATTGTTTTATTTAAATGTGTAAGGGTCAACAGTGAAAAATATTGATTAGTTGTATCCTTAATTCCCAGAGAGAACATATTCCCACAGAGTTACCTAATTCTGTCTATAATAATAATTTGGTGCAATGGCTTTAAAAGTAGTGGGGTGATAATAATTAGGGTGTGTGACAGAAATTTCAGTGCTGGATTCAACATTTCACCATGCAGGGCATGAAAATTGCCGAGTGGGGGCTAGTCAGTTCTAAGTACTAATTAACTAATTAATCAGGTGCTGAAACCAAGTGAATGGAGGATACCAGCCAGACAACTCAAGCCCAAGGAGAGGGCTGCAGTCTTTTTAAAAGACACTGCACTCTTTCTTCTTGGTTTTTAACCCAATCAGAAATGGGAGAGCGCGGGGGGGGGGGTGTTATGGTGAAAGCTTTTCACTTAGACAAAATAAAATAAAAGCATGTGCCTCTGATAATAGCTGTAAGGCACCCTGAGTAGGGCTGTGGCCGATTCTTCAGCCAAGAAGTGTTCTTAGGTCTGGTGGGGGCTGGAGGTAAAGAGAATTCTGCCTTCCTGGGGCTTCCTTCTATAATACATAGATAATTTTTTTAACATAAGAGAATGAGAAACATGTCTCTTTTGGGGAGCTGATCTTAGGTCTTTTGCCTCATCCTTCGTTTATGTAAATGAGAAGAGTCCAATTACACATATGGAAAAAAGGGTTAATGAGTCGTGAAAAGCCCGGTTTGCAGAGAAAGGGCACAATCTCCCCTCCTTTTCCCCCTCCTTCTCCTCCTCCCTCCTTGCCCTCCCCCTTGGCTTTTACATTTAACTTAGAAACATGTATTTCTTTTAAGGATGATGATAAAGCCTAATGATTTGATCATTTTATTTTACATATTAATGTTAATACTTCAGAATTATCAAATATTTCTTAGAAAATTGAAATTTATATTTGTAAGGCTTTCTGGATACTTAACAAATACTCTAAAACAGAAAGTACAAAATTATGACTTTCCTTCCCTAAATTTGAAAAAAAATGACTACATGTCAGTTCTTCCCCTTTTTGATGTTACTCCTGGCTCAATTTTAATTTCTTTTGTTTGTTCTGGAATTGTCTGTAGTGAAAACGGATTGCAACATTATATGGAAATGTATATTGAATGCAAAGAAAATAGTTTCCTATACCTTTGTAGCTTAGTTTGGTATTGCATTTTAACTAGCTGGAATTTTAGGGGGTTGGAAATTAGGCAGTTCTTATTTTACTTTCTTTCCAAAAGGAATCTTAATTTTGCGCTACAGTAGAAAATTCTGTTTGAGCTTTCTATATTTCTTCTCCGTTTCTTAATGTTGGGGTATTGAGTAGTTGAAAAGTGGACCACACAGAACCCCTCCTCCACCCCAATTTTTTAAATGATATAAACCTTTATTAGAAGACTAAGGGAATCAGTACCATGTCTGGTCATCATTCTCAGAATTTGGTTAAGTATGCAATAGCCCCAAAGAAGTATTGTGCAAGGACAGCAGGGGGCTTCTGAATCACTAAGTTCAAGTGCTTCGCACAGACCTTAAGGTGCTCTAACAGACACCTGGTTCAACAACTTCACTGGGCACTTGAGGAAACTGAGGCCGAGGAGGGGACACTTTTCTAGTGTGACCTTTTTATCCCTCTACAAAATACTGTCTGATTCATGCCGCACAAAAGGTTTTTCCATCTGTGGAAGACATTGTCAGAGTCCACATTACCTCTCTAGTTCACGGAAGGGACAGGTCTTTCCACTCTAGCCCTCAGCCTCCCTGGATGTGATAGACACCATGAAGTTGCCCCATAATCATCTATGGCAACCCGGGATGTAAAATTTCATCAGCTCATTTGGATGAAGCCGACAAGTCCCCCCCAAAATGTGTGCCGAGGGAGCCCCCGCATTAGGCGAGTGCGGCGTGGAGGCAGCGCTGCAGCGGGCCACCTCTGAGCCTTCAGTGCGGCAGGCGCGGCGCTAGCGAGTGCTGGGGCGGAGCGGCCAGCCCAGGCCTGTACCGGGGAGCCTGTGAGGCCGTGGCGCAGGGAGCAGCCGGCCGGCCGGGGCAAGCCGCGGGCCCGGAAGCAGGGAGCGCAGCGGCGCCGGCGGCGGTGGGGTTATCTCCCAGGCTGCAGAGGCGGCAAGCGCCGCGTCGCCGAGGGCGGGAGGGGGGGCCGGGCCGGCGGGGCGGGGCGGGGCGTGGACCAGGGCCCCGGGCGGCGCTCGCTGGAGCAGTTGGCCTCTGGGCCCCCGCCGCCCGCGCGCCCGCCCAGGGGCGCCCGCGAAGGCGGCGGCGGCCGCGGAAGGCAGAGGGCGGCCCCCCCCCCCCCCCCGCCCCGAGCCTGAGGTGAGCTGCGGTGGAGGTGGAGGTGGAGGTGGAGGTGAAGGAGCAGCAGCCACAGTCAGCAGCGGAGACTGTAGTGGAGGAAGGCGCGCGGCCTGGAGGAAGAGAAGGATGGAGGAGCAGCAGAAGGACTGTGAGGCCGAGGTCGCTGAGCCCTGGTTTTCTAAGTGGGAGCGCCAGTGCCTTGCTGAGGCGGAGCAGGAAGAGCAGCTGTCCCCGGAGCTGCAGGAGGAGGCGGCTGCTGATGCGGCTGGGCTCAAGATCGAGCGGCAGAGGCTCTGGCACCTCTTCCAGATCTCAGCCACTGCGGTGGCCCAGCTCTACAAAGATTCCGGGTGCCAACAGCCAGGACTCTCTATGTGGGACCCCTTCCAGAATGCGGCCATGGCCGTGACCAGCCTCTACAAAGAGAGCGGGGATGCCTACCAGCGAAGTTTTGAGCTGGGCGTCCAGGTTGGCTACCAGCGTCGCGTTAGAGATGTGCTGGAGTGGGTGAAGAAGGGTAGGAGCATCATTCGCCGGGAAGACCTCATAAGCTTCCTCTGTGGCAAAGTACCCCCTGCCCCTCCCCCGCCACGCACCTCCAGGACGTCCCCTAGGCCGCCCGCAGCTGCCTCCAGTCAGGCTGCTGCCACTGAGTCCAGCACACCTGTGGACGTCGACCTGCAGCCCTTCCACGAGGCCATCGCCCTCCATGGCCTCAATGGCGCTATGGCAAGCATCAGCATGCGATCTGGCGCTCCTGGCTCCCCATCTCATGATGGAGGTATTGCCAGCAGTGGGCGTCGGAAAAGTAGCTTCCTTGAAGATGATCCGAACCCCTTGGGCTCAGAAGAACTGGCTTTCCGTCTGGAGTGTGGGGGAATCCGCAAGCGTACCTCGGCTCAGTTTGGTGATGCCGCCACAGACTCTCCATCCCACAAGCGCAACCGAATGGTCTAAACTGCCTCCTTGGTTGGCCACCATCCACCACCTTATTGCTTGACAGTCAACTTGACCATCAACATGCTTGTTGAAACCATGCCTGAGACTGCTGATCTTCCTTATCTTAAGTTAAAGATTTCTATCATTTACCATAAAGAAATTTTAAAAGTATTCCAGAAGAGGCCTCCTATGACTCTGACTTTCAAAAACAATGTAATTCTATTACAGAACATCAAATATCACATAGTTAGCAAGATCATTTAACTTTAAAGCAAAACGTATCCAGTGAGGGCGGGAGCCTGGTTTATCTTATTCAAGTTGTATTTCTTAGCACCTAGTACAATTGTTGGTGCTCAATAAATGTTTGTTGAATGAATAAATGTGACCTTACTTTAAATTCTTAAAGGGGAAATATATAGATGTTTATTTGATTGTGGAATAATTTTATCTTTTCTTGTTTAGGTTGTTTGCTTTGATAGTCATTGCTAATGTTTTTTGGGTTTGGTGTGGTTTTTCGAGACAGGGTTTCTCTGTGTAGCCCTGGCTGTCCTGGAACTCGCTCTGTAGACCAGGCTGGTCTCAACTCACAGAGATCGGCCTGCCTCTGCCTCCTGAGTGCTGGGATTAAAGGTATGAACCACCACTGCCTGGAACATTGTACCAAAATGTAAGATTAGACATATTTATGAAATCTGGAGTCATCTTGTTTTACTCCACTCTACTATGCACTCAATTTCTAGAAAGAAACTGTGGAATTAATATATTTTAGGCTGTTATTTGCTTTGAAACTCGGTTGATTTTGGTGATGATGGTATAAGTAGATGCTGTAATGATTGGATTAGTAGTAAGTGATGGGTTAAGTCAGTGCTCACTTTAAGAAAAGGAAAACAAGTAAGATGGTGTCCTTGGTAGCCTTTTGCTTAGGAATATAACAGGTTTCTTTCTCTGAGGTTATATGTTAGTGGGTTCTGTTCTAGAAGAAACTGGGTTTTCTTGAAGGGGATCCCATGGCATAACTAACGGAATGTATGCTCTGTACTGAGAGGAACAACGGTAGAACCCCAGCTCCACAAAATAACTGGATGATTTGGGGCAAGTCAGCTAATATTCATTGGACTTAGTTTTTCTTCTGTAAATGTAACTATGTATCTGCTAGAGTCATTTCAAATAACACATGAAGTCCCTATTTCTAGTGTCAACAGCAATGCTTAGCTCACTGAATGTTTCCCCTCTACAAATACAAAGTCAGTCAAACGTTGAAGTTCATAAGATTTTAGCAAAATAAATCAATCTAGGAATTAGCAAGACCTTGTAATTAAAACTTCCCTAAACGTCACAGTCTGTGCATTACTTGTAAATATGTTGAGCTCATGACTTAGGATCAACACTCTCAATAAATACTAGGGCATCCTTAGAGTTTCTGAAATTGCCTGGGAAACCCGCTTTGCGATTGGGGTAATGGCCTACAAGAATTTGGAGAGGGAGATAAGTACAGAAAGAGCATGGAAGTAAGTCCTAGGTTACCTAAAAGGCTAAAGTGTTTTTTTTAAATAAGAGTAGAGTGCTGAGGAAGTACAGCTGGTGGGGTGGAGGTGGTGGAAGTGAGATTATGGAAGGAGTGGAAGGACACAGAAAAGCCCACATCTCCAGAGTCTTCCAAAGTCCGTGCATAAACATTACAGGTTTGTTAAAGGTACCCTGCCTCTAAGTTCACATCAGAGTTGTTCTTGCTTCATTAACATGACTGTGGAGAAAATGTGTAGTTGAACAATATGTTAAAAGAATACAAGATTATAAAGTGAATTCCCAGATAGAAAAGAAAGAACTTAGTGTTGCATTCAGTAAACACCAAGGCTCTGTCTTAGGACCCGAGAAGAGATATCAGCCATAAAACAGTCCTTATCCTCAAAGAGTTCACACTGCCTTGAAAGATAAAATATGTAGCCAAGCAGGGACTTTTAGCTGTGGGCAAAGCACTTGAGAGCTATGTAGAACTCAAAAGAGGTTTTCCTTGCTGATAGTGTCACAGCTTCTGGTAAAGGTGGCATTTAAACTGGGTCCAGAAAAATGAGTAGCAGGGGAACCATCTTGGGAAGATTATCTAGTATCATTTGATTAGGAAACAATATAATAGTTAGGAGGGCTAGGGCCAAAGTTTAGAGGGTCTCAAATGACTATCCACAGATTTTTATCTGGGTCCAAGGGTGATACCTCCATCCGAGCAACACTTTGGGAAGATTGGCTTTGGCAGGAGTCCTGCTGTCCAGAAGCAAGACACTGGAGCGGGGCAGGTGAACATCTCACAGGGTGTTTTTCTCTGGGGCCATTGCCCTTTGGTTAACCCAGGGTGGGGTGATGGGCACTCTGATAAGAATTTCTTTAAGAAGCCTTTGTTCATACCACCCTTGCAAGCCACAAACCATACGAGATACAAAGCACATCAGGTGAGTTCTGTGGTGCTTCTTCAAGCCTGAGAATGCATTCAGTTCCAGCTGCAGCCTCTTTCTGAATACTTGCTGTTTTTCTTTCTCTCTGCTTCTACTACTTGAGAACACTCTTCTGGTGGAATCATCTGGGGCATTCTGGGCACAAATTTAACTGAGAAACAACTGTGATTTTAACAGGAGAGGGTTGGAATAAGGTATGCCATTATGAAAGTAGGCATTTTGTTTGTCTTGTTTCCTTCCATAATCCCCAGTGACCAGCCAGTGTCTAGTTCATTGTGGACATATAATGCATATATTTTAAGAGGGCAGGTGAATAGAGCCATCAGCTAGATTCAGGTATGGCCATGGGCCTTCCCCTATTCTATATACTTAGGATCCCAGAAAGGTGCTTGATGATTCCGAGGTGGTTGCCCCTGAATGCTGTTACCTTCACTTCCCATGAAAGAGAGAGGTATCTTGTGAATTTGACAATTTCAGAGCCACCCTCCAGCTGACTTAAAAATCTCAGTGAGGGAGTCCCCAAAACTACCATTTTCAGGAGGTCTGTAAGTATGAGGCATGAAGTCTGAATGTGGCCCTGATTCTAGATATGTGATTGATTCAAGGAGCTCATTTTAGATTGATCATTGGAGAATTTCCTGTGTGGGTCTAAAGAGAATCTGCCTATTTATAGACAGCATCTTTCACATCATGTAGCGTATTTTGTACATTTTCTTTCCTAGGTTCAAGTAAAAATTAAATGTGTGAACCATGTGTAGCGACACATGCCTTTAATCCTAGCACTCAGGAGGCAGAGACAGGTGGATCTCTCTGAGTTTAAGTTTGAGGCCAGCCTGGTCTACACTCCAGACCACTTAGGACTACATTTTAAGACCCTGCCTCACAAAACAACACTTAACATGTGACATTTCCCAGTTTTCCTCTGTATAGGAGCCTGAGAAAAGACTTGTTTCTTAACCTCTAGCTTACTATTTTATCCACTAAACCACTGCTTTCTAATAAAACTTACAAATCAACTGATAGATTGCTCTGGCTCTTATGAAATAGCAGAGCAGGGACAGTAGTGAGGGATTGTTTACTTGGTATCCCAGGCTTTTGTTTGGCAGTCTATACAGGCATATATAATTGGTCTTCCAGTGACAATGTGTGGTGGAATTTTCACAAATGATAAGATCCCATCCATGTCAGGATCAACTATTCATTTCACAAATGGGGTAGTTGATCTCATCTAGAGGCACACAATTACTACAAATTCTGTTGTTCCCTTCACTGTGACTCCCTTAGTTATTTTGTGTATGATCTTTTAAATTCATATGTTGATGGTGGCATGCAGATGACGAGCTTGCACTATGAAGTCATTCTAGCTTGGCACTATGTTGTATTTATTTAGGGGGTACTGTTTGATATTTTTCACTCATGGAGCATGTCACCACCTTGTCACCACTGTGGCAATGTAGCTACCAACCAAGACGGACCACTTGAAGTTTTCTGTGTACTCTATTTTTTTTATCATCACTGCATTTGGGCCCTTTTGCCTGCTCTGGAATGCTCCCATCCCTGTCTACCCAACTGATCCTTATCCCAGAGGATCAGCCCACTCCAAGCTTTAACTTTTTCTTGGATACCTTTCTTGCCCTTCCATGTCAGGATAAAATGTTCTCTCTCCCTGAAGTCCTCACTTTGGGGGTAATCATTATAATTGTCAGTTTGCAGTTTTATGTGCTGCATTGGACTGTAAATCGTTCACTCTCATTCCAAGGTGCTCAGTTTCCACGGAAGTATGAGAGAATCTTTATGATTTCATATGTAGGTTGAAAAAACAAATTCAGTATTATGCTATACTTTTATGTTTTAATGAAAAAGGTTTGCCATAACATTTTATTAGAGAAAAGAAAGCTCAAAACATACCTTCAGAGGAATAGTTTTATTCTGTGGAACACTAAATATGCCTCTCCAAAGAACTAGAACCAATAAGTTATTGACCTTCTTTCCAATTTGACATAAGATTACCATGTGCTGGCCACTGATGCAAGAACAGGGTACCTACGTTAAGCCTCACCTTTCTCTGTAACCAGCTGACCTTGAGTAAGCCCTTTTTTGTTTGTTTGTTTGTTTGGTTTTTGTTGTCGTTGTTGTTTGCTATATGAAATAGTCACTTGTGCTAGATCATCTTTTAGGTACCCCTAAGCTTGCACTCTAAATTATGATGTCATTAGGTAGGCAGTAGTATATAACCAGTTGAACTCTACAAGCTTTTTGTAGTAAGGATTGCCAAAGTGGAATTATTCAGAACTAGGAAGTTGCCTAGGTAACTATGGTATGTCCACTTATGGGATGGGAACGTGTATGTAGTACAGCCCTCTCTTTCTTTTGCTCCATTTTCCATGGTAGGCCAAGAATAAGGAAAAAAACTGTAGGCTTTAGACTCACAGGCATGTCCAACTTTTAGACACTGTGACACAACATTGTTATCTACAAAACACAATCTAGTTGCAGAAAATAATCTTATAATGTTTTAACAAAGTTTATGATTTTCTGCTGGGCCACATTCATATCTACCTTGGGGTGCATGCTGCCCTCAGGCTGCAGGCTAGACATAGCTGCTGAGCATAGTACAGCCAAATGACCTACGGTTTGGCCATTTTCTTTTCTGAAAATGCTATGTCAGAGTATATTTTTTAGCCAGATAGATTTCTCTATTCAGTGCACTGCAGGGAGAATTAGAGGGTTGGCAGTTTCACAGGCTCCAACTCTGGGAAGACCTAGAATGGAAACCACCCTGATATAAAAGCTACATTTTTCACCTAAAGAGCTTTGAGATGAATCCAAAGTCTTCTTCAGTAGCTACTAGGCAGGGCTTTCTGCAGACAGCTGCAGATTCCTCAGAATGCAGTGGGGTTGCTGCTCTGCTCCTATCGTAGCCTAATTAGAAGCAAATTGGCTGTCCAGCTCAGAAGAATAATCCTCCTGCTGCTTCCAAAGCCCTCACCTCCAAATCCTGGCTGCAGATATTTTTAAAAGGTCTTATTTTTTTTAATAAAGATTATTTTTGAACATTGCATAGTGTTTTTGCATGGTGCTGGGGCTAGAACCCAGGGCCTCTCATATGATAGGCAAGTGCACTCGTAGCCCTTCTTTAAAAATCCAGACTCTTGGTTAATGTCATACTTTCTGTATTTATGCTTTCTAATACCCTGCTACGAAATCCCACATATGGCATGTGTTATGTGTATTATGTCTTACATTTTCTCTCCTACATGGGCTGCAATTTTCTCATTCTTCTTGAAATCCCTGGCTTTCTTGACACCAGAACCCAATTTTGTATTTAAGTGTGACTATCTTAAATTGGAAGCTTATAGGAACATTGAGGGAAATGTTAAATTGTTAAGAAAATCATGTGCCAAACCACGTGGGAGCCTCTTAAATACAACTTTGGTGGTCATGACCCTGGCGAGAGGGGAAAGTCTGTGATGTCACCTCTTCCCGAGACCCAGTTTCACGGATAGTATGTCTGAATGGAATTGTCTGAGGGAGATTGTTCCTTGTGAAAAGTTCACATGATGGAGTTTGAAGAGATTGTTTTACTCGGAGCCCAGCAGGACAGAGTGGTTTGGAATGTAGCATTCAGTGTGTTCTGTTTGGCTGAAAGCTGTCACAGAGAACAAGTACTTAGTAAACAGCATGAACAAGGATTTGAACTAGAGAATGAGAAAGGCCTTGACAACACTGTAATAGTGGCTTCTGTCATCAGAATTGTTCAGTGCTACACAAGGAAGTGATAAAGAAGACTAGGAAAAGACAAATAAATAGATTTGGGTGTATACTCAAAACAATCCAATGGAAGAGCATTTCAGTATGGGTAAAGTTTAGCAGAAGTTCCCAAGTCACTGTGACTATGTCCTCTTTGCTCGATGTGACAGAATGTTTGCCTCTTTTAAGGTAATAGTCCATAGACCAAGTCTGTGGCTACAGGATGTCCACACAACTTATTGAAAATACATCAATTAGTCAACTATTTAGTCTGTTTTTTTGCAATGCCAAATACCTGGGTTGAATGTTTTTCCTTTTATATTTACCCAATTAACTAAACAGAGTTCTTGATACTACTTTTACTTTTCATGCTTTAGGTGGAATTAAATGCCATTTAACAAGGCTATTTACATTCCGTTTGCTTAAAATTCACTCTGTTCTTTCTGTTTCTTCAAGCCATTTTGTTTTTAGTTGTTTGCTTCATTGTTTATATAGTCATAACATGGTACCATTTTCAATACGGAAAATTTCATACAAATATGTTTTGTACAATGGGCATATTCCCTCACTCCCCATCCTCCCTTTTCTCATCCCCCCATTAGTCCCCTCTGTTCACCTAGACAGCTTTGTTTCTACTTTTATGCCATGTGTACAGATTATTTTATGTATCTATATAAAATCCAGGAACTGCAAATGAGACAAAACATACATTTATCTTTCTGAGACTGACTAACTTTATTTAGTATGATCGTGCCCAGTTGCATCTATTTTTCTTCAAATAACATAACTTCAGTCTTTTTATGTCTGAAAATTTTTCTGTTGTGTGTGTTTATCACGCTTTTTCTATCCAATCCTGAACTTTAGATCCCTGGATTGGTTACACAACTTAGCTCTGGTGAACAGTGCTGCAGTACACATTGATATACATGTGTCTCTGTGACAGTTGACTTGAAGCCCTTGCATAAATACTCAGGTGTGGTATAGCTGGGCCATATGATAATCTGTTTTTAGCATTTTGAGGAGCCCCCATACTTATTTCCACAATGGTTGGGATAATATACATTCCCACAAGCAGTGTATAAGGATTCCCTTCTGTCCACATTATCACCAGCTTTTATTATTACTTATTTTCTTCATGACTTTCATTCTGACTGTGGTATGATGGGATCTCAATGTAGTTTTAATTTGTATTTCTCAGATGACTAGTGAGGTTGAACATTTTTAAAATATTTATTTATTTTTAAATTTGTGTGTGTGTGTGTGTGTGTGTGTGTGTGTGTGTGTGTGTGTGTTTACAGCTGCACTTGTAAAACCAAGTGTCCTCAGAAGCCAGAGGCATTGGATCCCTTGGAGCTGGAGTTACAGGCAGTTGTGAGCTGCCTGCTGTGGATGCTGGGAACTGAACTTGTGTCCTCTACAAGGGTAGTACATGCTCATAACCACTGACTAGCTCTCCAATTCCTGATTTTGAACTTTTTTTCATGTTTATTGGACATTTGCACTTCTTTTAAGAAGTATGTTTTCATTTAATTAACCCACTTATTGATTGGATTGATTTCTTATTGTTTAGTTTTTGCCTTCTTTGTATAACTTAGATATTTATCCTTTGCCAGTTGTATATCTAGCAATGATCTTCTTCCACTTTGTAGGCTATATGTTCATGTGATTAACTGCTTCCTTTGTTGTACAAACGCTTTTTAATTTCATTAGTCTTGTTAATTGTTGGTTTTATTCTATGAGTATCCAAAATTTTATTTAGAACATCCTTTTCCATGCTGATGTCTTCAAGTGTTCTGGCTAACTTTTCCTCTATTTCAAAGTTTCAGGTCATATATTAAGGTAATGTTTATCCATTTGTAGTTTAATGTCAGGTATCTTTCCTAACTGCTCTCTAATTTATTTTTATTTTAGTAATAAAATTAGATACAGTTTATTAAGACACTCAGAAGGGTTGAAGTGGGCTAGAGAGCTAGGAAAACAGGCTCAAAGGTGCTTATGACATCTATATTATTTGCATGTTATTTGCATAACACTTACCTTCTCCTGCATTTGTATACTGTGAGCTTTTTTCATGCATGCTATATTTGTTGCATGACACCCAACCCCCTTTTTTGAGACAAGGTTTCTGACTGAACCCGAAGCTCACCAATTCAGCTAGACTGGCTGCCCAGCAAGCCCAGGAACCTTCTGCCTCTGCCTCACCAGTGCATGCCACTGTCTCCAGTAAGGCCAATTTTTATTATGCCAATTTCAGATGACAGCTGTGCCTTCTGCATGGAACCCAACATCCTCCTGGATGATAAAACTAACCACTGTAAGTGAGTGTGGGATCTGTAGTTCTTTTGTGCTGCTATTCTAGGATCATGCTACAGCAATGTTTTAGCTTCAGGAAAAACAGATGCAAGAAGGTATTTACCACAGTAATTCTCTAGTGCATAGCTAGTTCTACCATGTAGTAACTAATTTGCTAGTAATGGTGGAATTATTGTGATATAAAGGACAGATATGGGCAGGTGAGATGGGTAAATTGGTAAAGGCACTTGCCACCAAGCCTGACAATCTGTGTTCAATATCCAGGACCCACATGGTGGAAGGAGAGAACCGACTCATACAAGATGTCCTCTGACCTCCACGTCCACAATGTGGCATGTATGTGCCACCCCTCCATGAATACATGTAAAAAGAATAAAAATTAAATGAAAAAGGACAAAAACAGCACAACATCCAGTCACAAGTTTTAGAGTTGTGTATGAATACACATTGGTTACAGTGACTCTAGTTTAAAAAGAAATGACATTTAATCAGGCAACCTATTCCAAATTTAATTCAATTAAACAATTAGTGCTACAGTTTCTCAAGTGCTTTCACTTGAGATGATTCCATTCAGTTTGGTTTGACTGACTTGTGTCTTCCTTCCTTCTTTCCTTCCCTCTTTCCAAAAAATATTTTCTTTCGGTTCTAAGGATGGAACCCAGGGTCTTGGGCATGTGAGGTAAGAGCTCCACCACTGACTGACATCCCCAGCCCTTTGATTCTCATAGAGTCTTTCTCTGGCAGTATTAGAAGTAAAGAAACTTGGGTCCAGAAAAATATTCAGTAGCTGTGCCTTATTCAGATGGGAACGATCCCAAGACTCCTAGTGGATATCTGAGACTAGAGGCAGCACTTAACTCTCTATATAACTCTCTACATATGATTCCTATATGTACATTCCTATGATAATTTACCTTTTTTTAATTTTTTTTAATTTTTATTTTGCAATACAATTCAGTTCTACATATCAACCACGGATTCCCTTGTTCTACCCCCTCCTGCCCCCCTCACCTTCCCCCCAGCCTGCCCCCCATTCCCATCTCCTCCAGGGCAAAGCCTCCCCCGCGGACTGAGATCAACCTGGTAGAATCAGTCCAGGCAGGTCCAGTCCCCTCCTCCCAGGCCGAGCCAAGCGGTCCTGCATAGGCCCCAGGTTTCAAACAGCCAACTCATGCAATGAGCACAGGACCCGGTCCCACTGCCTGGATGCCTCCCAAACAGATCAAGCCAATCAACTGTCTCACCCATTCAAAGGGCCTGATCCAGTTGGTGACCCCTCAGCCATTGGTTCATAGTTCATGTGTTTCCATTCGTTTGGCTATTTGTCCCTGTGCTTTATCCAACCTTGGTCTCAACAATTCTCGCTCATATAAACCCTCCTCATTCTCGCTAATTGGACTCCCAGAGATCCACCCGGGACCTAGCCATGGATCTCTGCATGCAGATCCCTCAGTAGTTGGATGAGGTTTGTAGCACGACAGTTAGGGTGTTTGGCCATCCCATCACCAGAGTAGGATAATTTACCTTTTACTTTTATCAGTTGTATCTTTTCATTGCCATTGTCATTCTGATACCTGTGATGGTTACTAAGTGATTTAATGATGATCATATAGAGTGTGGATACTAAGAAAGTAGGGATGATTTATGTCAGGAAGTATATAACCTAAAACTTACAAACTGTTGTGGATTTTCCACTTAATACTTTCTGACAGAGGTTCACTGTTGAGACTGAGATCATGGAAAGCAGTGGATAAGGGGTGACTACTATACTGAGTTGCCTGTGGCCATTTGCCCAGGGAATGAGAGATTTCCTGGCTTGTTTCCTTATCTTGCCTCTGCCATTTCTGCTTCTTCCAAGTCATATCAAGTGCAGAGAAAGAAAGATACCTAGGCTAGCTCTATGTTAAGAAATTCAATGAAAATCAAAGCACTAATTGTAGAGAAGAATTATTAACATTGTAAAATAATTCTGTTGGTTTAAAAAAAACTGTGCTCCCTGGAGAGATTAGCATATAATTTTATTGACAAAAAATCTTATACTCAACAGAAAGATAACAGTTATTATGTGAAATACAGTACACATAACTCCACAGAGCAGGTTATTACTTGAAGTTGGGAAGAGTAATTTCATCACATTATTCAGTTTTCTATTTCTAAAAATGTGTTCTAACCCCAAGCCCCTGAAATCAGTGCAGAATTGCAAATCCAGTACTTCTTCTTTTCTTTTCCTGACAAAACACTTTTCATACTCACGTTTTATAGAATGGAATGTATTTTATTATCAGGTCTATAAAATGAAAACCACCTTTCTTCCTTTAGGAAATTTTCTTTGTTTCTTTGTTTTGGTGAGACCCCTTTGAATTGTTTTCCTTCCGGTAGTGTTCTGATGAATCATCGGCATTAACAATGGTGTGGAAGGATCAGATGTGACATAACATGCAACCAATTAACAAAAAATCCCCTAGAAGCAGCTAAACCTACTAGCATGGGTCAAACATCTATATTCTCTATCTTATTATCATTTGAATATATGTCTAGATGAGGCAAATAAGCACTCTTAATGGGAGACAAATGAAAGTTCACATGCATGAACTATTGACCTATAACATAGCAAGAAATATTATTCACATTTATCCAGAACACTGTGTTAAGGTATGGGTTTCATTGACAAATGAAGACTAATAGATAGCTAATAAAGTTATGGGAAGAAGTACGTTCTCAAATGTTCTATGATTGAATTTCTTTAAATCCAGTGTGGTTAAGCTATGAAGACCCCTAGGTCTATTTAAATTTACAGGCAGGGTCTCACTATGTAGCTCTGGCTAGCCTGGAACTTGCCCTGTAGACTACACTGACCTTGAATATACAAAGATCCATCTGCTTCTGCCTCCTGAATGCTGGTATTAAAGGTGGGTACTACCACACCTAGCCAGGAGCCCTACCCTATTTATTTTATATCCTGGCCTCAGTTTCCCCTCCCTCCTCTTCTCCTAGTCCCTCCCCACCCCCTCTGTCCTCACCCTAAAATCTACTCCTCATCTCTGTTCAGGAAAGGGCAGGTCTCCCATGGATAGCACCAAAACATGGCATATCTAGTTATAGTAAGACTAAGCACCTCCCCATGTATCAAGGCAGGGTAAGGTGGCACAGTATGAGGAGTAGGGTCCCAAACACTAGAAAAAGAGTCAGAGACAGCCCCTGGGAAAACCTACTCTTAATTCAATTCAAATCAAGCATTATGAAATGATAACAGGTAGAGTGCTGAGTAACTGCCCCTGGGAGGTTTCTTTTGACATAAAATTAACCTTCATGAGCAGCATCCATTTTCCATACTTGGAATTCCTGAAACAATTTTAACTCAAATTACAGCTCATTTTTTTTAATCCACACAAAAAAGAAAGCAGCATGTTTAATACAGAGAGGCTGTAAATTTAAGTTAGACTAAGTCCATTCATATGCACTGAGATAAGATGATTCACCTACATCTCAAGCCTTACATTGGTGATCAAATAAATTTCACGTAAATGGAAACTTACAGACTGTGCAAAAGAAAGAACACTTGACCAGGAGTCAGGAGACCTGCGCTCTAAATCTTGGTCTAGCCTGGAATAATTCTGTGACTTGCCTACCCTGGACTTGCATTTCTTTAGATGTAAAATGAGAAGTAAGTTTGAACTCAGAAACCCCCTTTTTATTTCTAAATTCTATCTATTCTTTTCTTCCACTCTACTAGTATGCTGTGATACTTTTAAAATATTCTTTTTAAAACAGATTTATCTGCCATACACATATGAGTGTTTTGCCTGCATGTGCACCACAAGCATGCCTGGTGCCCACTGAAGCCAGAAGAGGGCACCAGATCCCCTGGAACAGGACTTATGGATGGTCCTAAGCCACTTTGAAGGTGCTGAGAACTGAACCTGGATCCTCTGCAAAAACAATTGTTTTTAAACCCTGGGCCATCTTTCCAGCCCCCACCTCTTGGTATGGTTTCTTGGGGGGGGGGGGCTAGTTGTGTGGTTGTTCATTAGGTTCATAGCTGGGGTAAAATTCTTCTTTGAGAAATCTTGCTATAGTAACTGAATTGCCGTAAAAAGACTAATGAAGACTAATAGATAGCTAATAAAATTATGGGAAGAAATATGTTGTCAAAATGTTTTCAAAGAGAAAACCCAACCATGAAAGTGCTGTGGGATGGTCTGTATGGCAAATGTGTTGCTCTGATTGGTTAATAAATAAAACACTGATTGGCCAGTAGTCAGGCAGGAGGAAGTATAGGTGGGACAAGGAGGAGAAGAATTCTGGGAAGTGGAAGGCTGAGTCAGAGACATTGCCAGCCGCCACCATGACAAGCAGCATGTGAAGATGCCAGTAAGCCACGAGCCACGTGGCAAGGTATAGATTTATAGAAATGGATTAATTTAAGCTATAAGAACAGTTAGCAAGAAGCCTGGCACGGCCATACAGTTTGTAAGTGATATAAGTCTCTGTGTTTACTTGGTTGGGTCTGAGCAGCTGTGGGACTGGCGGGTGATAGAGATTTGTCCTGACTGTGGGCCAAGCAGGAAAACTCTAGCTACATGAAAGGGCAGCATTTCCTACTTAGTTTTACTCCTCAGATGCCCTTACCTTCTAATTCTTGTATGCAAATCTGGGCATGGAGCAGTGAGGAGACCAAGATATACTGATCAGGACACTCAATTTGTATTGGAATGCCTCATGATGCAAACAGCACATCAGAAATCATGAAGTGGCATTGGGCTTAAACTCCTGGAAGGCATGCCAGTCTACAAAGAGTACAAATGGTAAATGTTGAGATGAGAACAGTCCACCATTCTTTTCCAAATGCAACTTTATATTGAGTCTAAAGATATTGGGAAAACATGACTTTAACCATTTTACTAAAGTCACTTCCCCCATCTGTGGGTATGTGACCTCACAATAGTCAGAAGGCATAAAGCTCAGAGATAGACCTTCCAACCCTCATATTGTTTCATCTAAATTATTTTGTTTTTAATTTTTAATTTTTATTTCATATGTATGGTTTTTTTCTGCACTTATGTCTGTGTACCACAAGAATGCTTAGTGCCCACAAATATCAGAATAAGGTATTTATTCCCTGGATCTGGAGTTACAGATGGCTGTGAGCCCCCATATGGGTGCTGGGAATTGAACCTGTGTTCTCTGGAAGAGCAGCCAGTGCTCTTAACCACTGGGCTATATCTCTAGCTCCTGGGTCATTTTAAAGGAGGGAGTGTGTACTTTGTGTCTCATAGGAAAAGGAGAGTTGAAGAGGGCTCTGAAAGAATTAAGGTTTAAAGACAGACTTCACAGCCTTTCCAATTTTGTCCCATGGTAGACTGGTCCTTGCCCCTTTCCTCATGGATTAAAAGGTTAATAATGGTGATAAATACCCATGTCTGTCTGTCACCATGTGTCTGTGGCATAGTGGATTAGGAAACCAGAAAAGTGAGATAAGTGCAAGTTTTCTTTTTTTTAACTTTCTTTTTATTTATGTCTTTGTGTCTTTCACATCATGCCTCCAGATCCCAACTACTTCCCTCCCCCACAGAATAAAACAAAATAAAACTTAAGAGAAAAAAGAAGGGAAAAAGGAGAAAGGGAAAAATCTCATCATGGAACTTGCAGTGTGACACAGTAAGTCATGCAGTAAATCCCTTTATCCATACATTTTTAAACGTAGGCATTCATTGCAAAGAATCATTGGTCTGGTTTGAGTTCTCTGGTCTCTGCTACATCATTACCCCTGGACCGTCACTGGGACTCTCCCTGAACATCCTGTTGCTGCCTTGTGTCATGAAGGTCCTGCAGCCTTGGTTCCACAGAACTGACCCCACTCCTCTACTCACATGCTCCAGCAGATCACAGATGGGGTGGATATTGGGGTGGGCCAACATATAACCCTGGTTCTGGGCCTAGGTAGTTGCAGGGTTGGTCAGTCCTCCAGCTCTCCTCTGTCTTCATCACCAGGGTGAGCTCTCCAGCATTGCCCTGGCTAGTTCACCCCTTGTAGTGATGAGGAAGGGGTGAGACCAGTTCTCCCTCTTTCACATCCTCAGGGTTCGTTCTCCCACACCTACACCTTCAGGTCCAGCTCTACTGTATTGCCCAGGCAAGGTGTAGGGGCCACTCTCCTGAGTGTAGATGGTGAGGGCCAGCTCTCCCACCTGCCTCAAGTGTTGATGGGCTGGGGGGGGGAGGGTATCTCTCCCCTGCCCATGCTGCCACATGACAGATGATTATCAGGGACTGCTTTCCCCTATTCACAACTTCCAGGCTAGCTCACCCATACCTCCGCCAACAGGGTCAGTTCTTCTGTGCTGCCAGGCAAGGTGCAAGGTCCACTTTCCTGAGTGCTGCAGCTGCTAAGGGGGAGGGTCATTTTACTAGTCTGTCGTAGGCAGTAAGGGGCGAGGGGTAAAGGGATGCATCTCTCCCCCACCCACATCACCACATGATAAATGGGTAGTGGGGACAGCTTTCCCATGCTCACAACTTCAGGGCTGGCTTACCCCCATCTCCACCAATAGGTTTGGCTCTATTGTGTTGCCAAGGTGAGGTGCAGGGCCTGCTCTCCAAAGGATCAAGTACAAGTTTTTTTTTGCTGCTGGTTCCTTCACTGTTTTACATTTTGTCTTCTAGGCCCTATTGTCATCTTGCAAACCTCATACAAAATTCATCATTTGGAGAAAGGGTATCAGTAACAGAAGGACAAGTTGAACATTATTAAGAACCTTGTGAGTTTTGCTTATTTAACAAATTTTATGCATAACCCCTTTTGTAAGGCACTCTTGTAAATGTTTTTACAAGTATTAACTCATTTAGTGTTCGTTACACTAATGATAAATTAGAACTTATTATCATCTTGTCTTACAGGGAGAGAAATTGAGGAATAGAGAGGAGTGATGGTTAATTTCCTTTGCCAACTGGACTGGGTCAAGAAAAATCTAGAGCACTGATGAGGTATATTCTTGGGTGTGTCTGTGAGGGATTTTTCAGAGCAGGTTAACTGAAAGGGGAAAACATTGATCTGTATATGGGAGATACCATCTCACAGAAAGGAGTCAAGACTGAATAAGAATGGGAAAATGTGAAATCCTTTGCTTTACTCTTTCTAATCTGCCAAGATGTAAGAAATCAGCCTCACCTTCCTGCAGCCACACTTAGAAGCAACTCCTGCTGCCATACCTTCCTGGGCCATAATATAATGTATTCTCAAACCCTGGGGCCAAATAAATCCTTCCTCCCATGAGTTGCTTGTTGCCAGGTATTTGATCATAGCAACAGAATTAACTAATACAAGAGGTTAACTATACTACTTAATGTCAAATAGCTAGGAGCAGCAGAGATTAAAATCCACAAAGTCATCTCTTTAGTCCATTCTTTTCACCTCTGTGTTCAGGAGATGCCAAGTTGTCTCATGTAATTCTTATGTTTTACTATTATTAAGATTTTTCATCAAGACATGTGCTAGTGAAAATTAGCTAGTACCCTTAATATCCTAAACTGTAGCAGCTTTTGTGAATATATGGTTGTTTAGCAGACCTCAAATCCTTCTGAGTCCTGATAACTTGACATTGCCCTAGATCCCAAAATGAAACATTTCCTAACCATGGGTTTACTGTGATCAAATTTATTTTTCCCTTTCTAAGCTGAAATTATGTTTTCTGATCTCTATTCTCGGTGTTTTTCCACGTTCTTATACTATGTATGATGCTAAGTATGTTAGCTTACTCAACCATATAGCAAATTGAATGAGGAAAGCTGTGTATGCCAGTAATAGTGGTTGCTTATTGATCATTTACTATGTGCCAAGCCTGAGAAAAAGTGCTCTGATATTGTTTCTTTATTTTTTCCTTCAGTCTATGAAGTGAGTTCTGTTATTATTCCCATTTCATATGTAAAACAAAAATGACTTCTTGTGCCTTTGGGACCTTCTGGCTGTGGTAGTCTTTCTTTCTAGATGTTGAAGAGCATGTCCTTGTTTATTGGCAATGCTATATTAGATTCTGTCTTGCACAAGTAACATTCTTCCCTATTAAGATGCTGTGAGATGCCAGTTATTGGACATACTTTTCTAAATTATTATTAAAATATTTCTAGCAAAAAAAGAGAAATGAAAAAAACTGAGGGCTCACATAAGCTTAGACCAACCCAAAGTTAGACTTTTAAGTATGTGGAAGAGTCAGGAGTTTTACTTTGGGCCATATCTGATCCAAAGTCTAGGTTATAGACTATGCTTTACATTGCCTTTACCATTTCCCTGGGATTTCTTCCTCTCAGTACTACATGCATAGTCAGTATTGATTCTGCATAATATTCTTATTCTAAAGTTCTGTATCCAAGTCATTTTAATATGATACACCATCCTCTTATAATCGCACAAACTGGAATACAAGAGAACATTTGTCTTGCCCGTAACTGGCCATCCTGTACAATGGCTTTTCATAAGTGCCAACTTTTCTTAGACAAGTTATAGAAAGAGGGTGTGAGAGGATTTACATAGGCTAAAGGGATTAGGGCATATCACATATAATATTCTTGTGGGTTTGTTTAATTAGGAACTTGGGTCTTCTATTGGGATGGTCCTGAAAGAAAGGAAATGGAGTATTGTGACTAAAGTATAAGAAGCATCAGTTTAGCAGGTGAAGATATCTTTACAGCTTTTGACTACTTCATATCTTCACAATATTACTATATGTACTTTTTTCTTGTTTTTAAAGATAAATGATTGCTGTTCTGAAATTAATTCAGTTTAGCTTGAAAGCAACTGAGATAATATTAGAGTGATGGATGTTGCTAAAATATCTATATAGAAGGTTAACTAAACCAGATCTTAAAGCTCATTTGACTTTATTAATCTTTATAACCTAAGTGACACCCCCAATCAGGAGGATCTTCTGTGCCTCAGGGTCTGACTCTAATTGCCAGTTAATAAAAATGCCAGGGTATCCTTAATCAGCCAATTAACTGACCTAACAATTATAATAGGGAAGGAAGGTGGGAGGGGCGGAGACTGGGAACAGCAAGTCCATGAAGGTACAGTGTAAAGTCTTTAAGGGGTTAACAGTAGACACTCTTTAAAGTGAAGTGAGTTTGTTCTACCTTGACTACTTTCCCATTCCTTTTTCCTCTCCCCCTTCCCTGACATTTAGAATTGTTGGAATCCCTAATTGGCTGATTAGCAAATTTCAAGAAAGAAAAAGAAGATAGAAAAGGAGGAGACAGAAGAGGAGGGAGAGTAGGGGGAGGGAGAGGGACAGGGAGAGAAAGAGGGTTAAGATGTAAAGATTTAAAGAAACCTGGTTATTTACTTTCTGAAAGGACATATATGTAGAAATAGTTCTCTGTAGCTAAGAGTTTATATGAAATTAAAGCACCTTTTCCTCTTTGTACTGGAACAGTTAGTTTCCTAGTTTATGAAGCCCACAGCATTAGCATACAAATTAAATTATGATATGGAAAGTCTGATATTAAAGATGCTAGCTAATTTTCACTAGAACATGTCTTCATGAAAAAAATCTCAATAATAAAACAGAAGCTGTCTTTATTGAAAGCATACTTTTGACAGAGTCAGATTTTTCTTTGCTTGATGAAAATTGTAATATACTAAGAGTATTTAAAAAGTATGCATATAGGTAAGATTACTTCAGTTATTATTTACCATTTTTTAAATAGTATAAGAAGTTGATTATTTTAAAATAATCAAAATATTTTAAAAGCTTAGAATTTGGGCTGGAGGTCAATCTTAGTGGTAGACCAGTTGTCCAGCATGTTGGAGGCCTAGATTCAGTCCTCTCCATATTTACCACCAGAGAATGGGGGTAGATATAGAATAAAGTAATTGTCAAAAATTGTCTGTATTCCAAAGAACTCTCAGTTGCTGGGATTTTCTTTTACAAATGCAAGCGTGTACACACACACACACACACACACACACACACACACACACACACAGAATACTATTAGAGAAGTTCAGGATTGATTTGTTTTACCAACCCAAATCTCAGGGTTCTAAGTTTTCTTTAGATATTATGAATTATGCAATGCTCTTGTACCCTTATTACTACTCATTTGGACCTTTGTCACAAGTCTATGGAATATCACCTACTTCTCCTTTCTTGATGAAAAGAAGAATCAGAAGCTTACATGGGAAAAAAGACTTCTCTAGGGTCAAATAGGCAATTTTCTGGCTGAGTTTGGAGCAGGTCTCTGGATTCCCAGTTTTGTGTTCCTTTCTTCCTTGCAGTCTTCCCACTATATAAATGACATCAAAGGCCAGAGGACAAATGCCAAGTACCATATTCTGTTAGAGACTGTTGGAATGCAAAATCTGTACACTCCAAGCCTGGTTGCATTCATTTTTAAATCATTCTTCATTGGCCAATTCAGAAGGCATATGTCTCAGTTTTATTTTTATGAGCCCCATCTTTCTTTCATGAATGTATTATTAATATGTCTTTTTTGTGATCTGAGAAGTTCTCAGGGGAATAATGGTGTCCTGAATTTGGAAAGGGAAATGACTGTAGATCTATTGCTTTTAAATCTGATGGCTGCTCTTTTAGTTCTCCAAGATTCTGCTTCAAAGAATTGTTTCAAATTAGATCTATTGCTTTTATAAACACCTGAGCCCTAGCCAGTATATGTTCCTTGGTTTTTGTTGGCCTCATTTGGAAGGATTAGATATTTCCTTTTGCTCTCCTTTTTTCTTTGTTTTGTTTTCAATCCACATGCTTTAAAATTTATGTGTGTAGAAAATTGTTAGTTTTCTTACTAGGAACTGTTTTTCTTGAATGCAGAGGGTTCATCACAAATTGCTTATAAATCAGGATCTGATTAGGAAGTAATATATTCATCTGTAACTCCTGCATAAAAGTTATTCAAGTATTGTGACAAAATAAGTGTTGTTTACTTTATACATTTTGTGCAAATTCTAAAGATTTCATCTAACTTCAAGACTCTCATGGAATCTCAGGGATTGTGGCTTGCCCACTGAGAGTATAAAGGCTGACTAAATTAAGTTGATTTGCCTGTGAAAGAAATGCTTCCATTATTCATGTCAGAAGCCTGTCACATCAAATTGAGGGAGTGGAGAAAACCCTTTTTTATCAACATTTAGAACCAAGAAAAACCAACCATTGAGGGCCTGAATTTCAATTGGGGAAAAAGTCAAGCTGAAAGCAGAGTTCAAAAAGAGGGGGTGGGTGGGTATTTGTCTAATGTTGAAAATCAGCAGAGGAGATTGATTTAACTTTGGCTGAAACTTTTTTTATATAGACAGACAGAATGAAACTTCTTAAAGCAGCAAGTAGTACATACAATCTTGGTGTCTTTCATGTGTAAAGTTGTCAAAAGTAGTTAAGCTAATTCAAATTTAAATCTCCTTGAATTCCTATTCTTGGACTCTTAATTTGTTTATTTTAAAGGATTTAGGAATGCATTTCTTGGAGGTTACTTTTCAAACATTGATGAATGTATTTTGTTTTTCAGAGTTCAAGATTATAGGTTTTATTGGGGGATTACTCCTTGTATTAATAAGAGAAGGGGGAAGGGAGACAGGCTGCTCAAGGACCAGCTCCATGTTTGTATCAGGTATGCGAGCATTTGTCTCAGTGTGATCTATTGTATATGAGTACACACACACATACACACACACACACACACTCACACACACACATACACACACACACACATACACACACACATACACACACACACATACACACACACACACATACACACACACACACACACACATACACACACACACACACATACACACACACACACACACACACACACACACACACACAGCAAACTTCAAATACAAACCAGGTCATTAAGAGAATAACATGACTTGGAACAATAAAGGGAAGGCCATTCTCCAAGACAAAACATCCTCATACAGTGCTAGTTTATTTTAGGAAGTTTGTTTTGTTTTGTTTTGTTTTTATGTTTTTGTTTGCTTGTTTGTTTGTTTGTTTTGCCAGGATGGTGAATTTTGGTAAATGTTTATTATTGGAAAGGCTATTATAACGTTGGAAGTTTTATTTCATTGCAATTTTTGTAAGAAACTTAATGTTTACATTTTTTGCAATGTTTGATTTATGTCAGCATAGATATTTTAAATGCTTGTTTGCCTCATTGCAGTCTCATACAATTTAATATAATCCATTTGACTAGATTTCTGTCATCATTGTCTAAGTGCAAGCCTTTGACCTAATTTTTGAAAAAAATCTTTGGGGCAAAACCATTACAAATATAGAATATAATTTTTTAAATTTCTTAGATATATTTTTGCATATTTTTGTCTAAGGTTTGTTCAGAATAAGTATTCCAAAAAATGTTAAAGAATAATTTAGGTTGCTTGAAGGAATGTCTGGTCCTTCTTTAAAAAATAAGAACTGAAATTCTGTTAAAGCATAGCAGCAGATATCTCCCATGGTGAGAGCTTCTGTAGCTCCTTCCCCTGCAATGAGGAACAGGGTATTTCCTCCATAATTGTGGATAGTGGAAAGAAAGGTTGGTTTGCACAAAACTAGCTGCTTCTCTGAGAGACTGCAGATATGTTCAGGTTGTAGATGGTGGGGGCAAAGAAGGAAATAGAGAGACGATTGTACTGTGGAGGGCAGGGGAAGACAAGGATTAATGGTGAGCAGAATTGTATTTTGGTGAATGCTCCTAACAACAGAGCTATGGAGCAAGAGGGTGAAATAGGGGTGGGAGAAGGGAATGTGGAGGGCTGTGAACGGGTAAACTAGAGCACTATGTCAAGGCAGGGAGTGAATAGCAGCTAATTTATGTATATTTACAAAAGTACAAGCAAACAAAATAACAAAAACAACATACCAGTTTGACCAGCGCTATTTTTAGACCATGAACCCGCTAGAGGTCATTCCTTTTGTTTATTTCCCCCATCTCTATTTTCTGGCTGTTTGTATCCAACTATGAGAATATGGACTAATGTCTGGTGAAACAATTCAAATAGGCATACAACACAGCAGAGGGTGGCAATTGTGATTTCAAGGTTTTCATTTTCTTTCATATGAGATGTTATCATTTAGAGACATTTTGCGAGTTCTGGTAATATTATTTTGGAAAGAATGAAATTTGAATTATGTCCAATCATAAAATGAGGAATTTAGAGCTGAGAGAAAGTTTAGAAGTTGGATAAAGATATCCAGCCTTACAAATGAGAAAATTGGCAGCAGAGAGTGGAAGATGGCTGTTCAGACTCAGCATTCGAACTCAATTTTTTTCTGATTTCCAGGCCAGTGAACATAAGTTCACTGATTTATACAATCAACAGCTGTAGTTCTGCTCTACTTTATGTCAAACAATCCTAAAATGGATCAGGCTAAATAGGAGGGAAGGGCCTCGCACCTTCAAATGTCAGAGATAGCTCTTTACAGCCCCATGTATAATCATGATCAGTCATTTTCAACTTCTGTTAATTCGCATTTCATATTTATTTCATATGTGTATGTATAGTTATGTACACAATATATATGTGATACATAATCTGATGCATGTGCTTTTCTTCCATCCAGGATGAAAGGACAATGAGAATTGTTTGAGGGGAATGGCCACTAATTTTCATTTAAAATTTGTAAATTATTGCATATGAATTATGAAAGTACATATATGTCATATAAAAGAAGAAACCCTACAAAGAGCACGTGCAGTGGTAAGTGAATTCTCCGGTTTCTGTATTATAATCTCACTCTTCTAAATTCTCACTATGAACAGTTGATTTCAAACTTTAAGCATGAATGACTCACATTTAACATTTATTGTAGGTTGGATTCCACTTTTTATGGTACTCTTGTAACTCAGTAACATCTAGTGATTATCTTTTAATGTGATTTTAAATAAATTTACCTTACCCTATTGAAGTATTTAGTAAAGGTAAATTGATTGCACTGATTTTGATAAAGGTGAATACCTTTTGTTTCCTGGTATTTAATAGCGTTTCTCTGGGAACTGCTTACCATTTTCTGTTTATAAAATTATTTTAAAATCAAACATATATAAACTTTTTGTATTAAATAGCTGTAACTATTTCTCATTAATATTACAAATATTTCTTGTCATTTTTCTTTCACTTTTGTTTCTAGTGTCTTTTAGTCCTATCTAAAACTTTAAAATTTTTTTGTATATAAGCAGAATTGTTAGTTTTTTTCATTGACATTTGATGGCCTGTAGCAAAGACAGGGCAGCCCAAGTTTAAACAACAAGAGTAACAGTTACAAACTACTCAGGGATAAGTAAGGGGAAATTGGAAAAAGTATGAGTTCTACTAGGAAATGTATACAATTCTAGTGAAGGACATGAAAGATGAAATAAGTCTAGCATGGGTTACTCAATTTAGTAAAGATGTTAGTTCTATTTTAAAAATTACCTGTAAACTTACTAGAACACTACTCAAAATTCTATTTTTTCATCTTGTAGATAGAGATTTAGTAAATACTTAGATAAGAATAACAGTTGTTTCTTCCTGTCGACTATGTGCTGAGCACTGGGTAAGGAGTACACAATTGTAATCTTGGATTTCCTTAATCCTTGAGTATTTGTGTTTGACACAGGTCTTGCTCTGCTCTGCAGTTTTGCCCTGTAGCTCTGGGCTGATGAGTACCTCTGCCTTCAGATGCCTCAATGGTGGGGAGTGGAGCACTGTAGGTGATCCCACTGACTAACTCTTATAATGGTGTAATTATTATCCTAGGAAAATTTATCCCTGGCATCTGTAATTAGGCAATGAAATTTGACCCCAAAATGGCTGTGTATACAGTGGACTACAATCTACCTTGCTGTTCTAGGAAACTGGAACATAACTAAAAGCAACTGAGCCTCAGACAATTACAGCAACCAAACTCTCAGCCAATCTCATACTGCAGTACCAACTTATGCCCAAATAAGGCAAACACCCTGCTGTACCAATCCAGTAGTTGTTCATTAATACAGCTCACTAAGTTTGAGTTGGGGCCCTTTGAAGTGTCTTTGCTCAGAATGTTGTCTGCATTTAGAACTCTTTCTTTTCTTTTCTCTTTTCTTTTTTTTCCTTAGGGTAGGGTGTTAATGGGGGAACAAACCCAGGTCTTTTGTGGTAGACAAGAATAGTACAAGGAATTTTTTTGGCTTAAATAGACTTTGTTAAATTTAAACAGTCTCTAGGACCCAGTTATACCACTCTTGGGCATATACCCAAGGAATGCTCAATCTTACCACAAGGACACATGCTCCACTATGTTCATATCAGGATTATTCACAATAGCAAGAACCTGGAAACAACCTAGATGCCCCTCAACTGAAGAATGAAAATGTGGCACATATACACAATGGAGTACTTACTACTCAGCAGCAAAAAACAATGACATCATGAAATTTGCAGGCAAATGGATGGAGCTAGAAAATGTCATCTTGAGTGAGGTAACCCAGACTCAGAAGGACAAACATAGTATGTACTCACTCATAAGTGGATACTAGATGTGAGGGAAGGGATGGCCAGACTCCAACCCACAGCTCCAGAGAGGCTAGCTAGCAGGAAAAGACTCTAGGAGGGACACATGGATGACCTTGTAAAGGAGAAGTGGATGAGATCTTACATGAGTGGACTAGGAATGGGGAGGGGGTGGCAGAGGGCAAGGAGTGGGGCATGAGAACATAGGGAAATGGGAGGGTCAAGCTGGAACAGGGACAGAGTGGGAGGGCAAGGAGGAAGATACCATGATAGATGAGGACATCATGGGAATAGGAAGAGGCAGGGTGCAGGGGAGGCTCTCAGGAATCCACAAGTTTGACCCCACCTTGGTCTGCTGGCAGTGGTCCAGAGGGTGCCTGGACTGGTCTACTCTGGTGACCAGCCTAGCAAATAACCTAGCTGTCATCATAGAGCCTTTGTCCAGTGACAGATGTAGGCAGATACAGAGATCCATGGCCAGGCACCAGACTGAGTTCTGGGAATCCAATTGATGAGAGAGGAGAGATACTGCAGGCGAGGGACATTGAGATCATGATGGGAGGATGTGCAGAGATGATGGACCATACTATTGGAAGCCCATGAACTGTTGACTGGTGGCTGTGGAGCCCCCATGGGACTGGACTAGGCCCTCTGGACACAGAAGACAGTTGTTTGGCTCGAACTGTTTTGGGGGCACCCAGGCAGGGGGATCGGGATCCGTCCCTGGTGCATGGGCAGGCTTCTGGGAATCCGGTGCCTGTGGTGTGACGCCTTGCACAGCCTTGGTGCAGTGGGAAGGGGCTTGGACCTGCCTAGGCTCAGTGAGCTGGGCTCTGCTGACTCCCCATGGGAGACCTTGATTTGGGGGATGTGGGGATGCGGGTGGCTTGGGAAAGAGGGCTGGGGGTGGGAGGAGGGAGGAGGGAGGAAGGGGGTCTGTGGATAGCATGAAGAGTAAGTAGAAAATTTCTTAATAAAGAAAAATAAAATAAAATAAAAACTTTAAACAGTCTTATTAAAAACAAAAGCCAGCCTTATTTTTATAAATGGTGAGATTAAGACACAAAAAGAATGACTTCCTAACTACACAAGACATTAGTGGAACAATAACTCAAACATTCCCCTGTCTTCTCCAGCATCCATGCTATTAATCTTCATGCTTTGCAAACTTAAATGTAAAAAATTAAAACTATAAAAGTATCAGAAAAGTTATAGAAGAGTGGTTTGGGGGGTGCAGCTCAGTTGCTAAGTGTTTACCTAGTGTTCATGAAATCCCTATTTGATTCCCAGCACTGTGTAAACTGGACACACAGTGGCATGAATCTGTAATATCAGCCCTAAGGAAGTAGAGACTTGGGAAGAGGGAATCTTAATTGAGGAATTGCCTTCTTCAGATTAACTTGTGAGCATGTCTGTGGGTATTTTTTGATTGTTAATTGATGTAAAAGGGCCCAGACCACTGTGAATGGCTCCCTCCTTAGATAGGTGGGCCTTGGCTGTATAGGACAGGTATTTAAGAAAGCCAGAAAGCAGCATTCTTCCACGGTCTTTGCTTCAGTTCTTGCCTCCAGGTTCCTGCCTTGGGTTCCTGCTTCGGCTTCTGTTGATGATAGACTATAACCTGTAAGCCAAGTAAATCCCTTTCTCCCCATATTGTTTTTTGACCACTGCAAGGATAAGCAAACTAGAACAAGACTTTACTAATATCTTATTTTGCACTACAAATTTAATATATTTATTTTCCTTTATTTAAATTAATTTCTGCACTATATATTATTTCAGCTTCACATTTGTTTTTCTAATTTAGCATTTTAAGCTAAATGTCCACTTATTTTGGGTGTTCTTTGGGTAATGACTGGAATTAAAACATTTAAATTTTTATTTTTAATTAGTTTAGTCTGAGAGGTTTTGTTTAACAAGGATAATCAGTCATTTGCAATTATCCCCATTTTATCTCCTGTTTATTCCTCCCATCGCTATTGTTATTCTCTTTTTGCTCTTTCTTTCTTTTTTGTTTTGTTTTGTTTTGTTTTGAGACAGGGTTTCTTTGTGTAGCCTTGGCTGTCCTGGAAATAGCTCTGTAGACCAAGCTGGCCTCAATTCACACTTGTGGTGCTGAGTGTTAGGCCATGCTAGGATTCCCTCAGTCCTCTGCCACCCAGCTACATCCCAAATCTTATGTATTTATCTTTGAGACAAAGTCTATGGCCAGGCTGGTCTCAAATTCCCTGAATAGCTGAAGTTGTTATCCTGCCTCAACCTTCTAAGTTCTGGGATTACAGGTATGTGTTACTATGCTTAGTGAATGTGGTGCTGGTGATTGAACCCAGGGCTCACACATGCTAGGCAAGTACTCTACCAACTGAGCTTTATTTCCAGGTCTCTTGCCATAATTATTATATTTTCAGTTTCTCTCTTCTTTTGTCTCACTGTTATCGATAAATTATTTTGAAAAATGAGCTCTAGGTTATTGTTACACTTTCTTTTTTAAAAAGATATTTTTATTTTATGTATATGAATATTTGTATGTATGTATGAATGTGTATCATGTGTATGCCCGATGCCCATGGAGGCCAGAAAAGGAGGTCGTATCTTAGGAGGTCCTATCTCCTGAAACTCAGAGTTGCAGATGGCTATGAATCACTATGTGTGAGTGCTGTGAACGGAACCCAGATTCTCTGCAAGAGCAACAAATACTCTTATCCTCTGAGCCATCTCTCCAGCCACCTACTTTCTTGTTATGATTTTTTCTTATTTCATGAAATATTTCTTGAGGCCAGTGAGATGGCCCAGTGGATAAAGGCATTTGCTGTCAAGTACAGTGACACGAGTTTGATTTCCCAGAAGAACTGACTGATCAGTTGTCATATGACCTCCATATGCACACTAGGGCACACATGCACTACCTCCCCACCCAAATAAATAAAACTACAAAAGAAAAAATTTTTTGAGAAATGTTTCTTGATTGAGGCAAATTTTCTTAACACATAATAACAAGTGTTGCATGTTGAACTAAAGGTTTTCTGGTTTAATTGCTTATCATTCTTTTTGCTTTATCTTTACTCTTACATGTTTATTCAGATTTAATATCAGTTTGGTAGAATGTATCAGTGTATATTTTTAACGTATTGGCAACATTTGGGTAGTAAGTTTGCCAATTTTGCTTTATCTCTTCTGATATTTAAAAATAAATTACATATATAATGATATTTAATTTTATATGCATTGTTAACCAAATGGAAATTTTTTTGTACATGACTACAAAACTACCATTGAATTTTAGCTGTTAAGCATAATACTATCATGAACATTCCCATACAACTTCTTGTGTGAACATGTGCTTTCAATTCTGTTGGATATACACGTAGGAATGGCATTTTGGGGTCATCTGGCAGTGCTGTGTTTAACCCTTTGGCATCTCGCCAGACTGTTGGCCAAAGTGACTGCTCTATTTCCCAGTCCCGCCAGTAGCAAGTGAGTGCTTCGACTTCTTAACATTCTGTGCCACACTTGCACTTGCTGCCTTTTTATTAAATTCATTCCAGTGGCTGGGAAGTATCACTGCGGTTTTGATTTGTATTTTGTTGATGACTAATGGTGTTTAGCCTCTTTTAGTTTGTTTTGTTTTGTAATGTTTTATTTTTGAGAAAGGTCTGACTTGGAATTCACTTTGAATCTGAGGCTGAACTTGAACTCATGATCTTTCTGATTGTGACCACAGGTATATCTTGAACATTTTTAATGTGTCTGTTGTTCATTTGTGTATCTTTTCTGGAGAAATGCTTACTTAGATTCTTTGTCAATTAAAAATTGTATCTCCATTACTGAGTTGTAATCATTCTTTTCTAGGTCAAATATCTGATTTGCAAATGTTTTTCACATTCTCTGGGTTTCTCTTTAGTTTTCTTACTGTTTTCTGTTTTGATCATATCCTTTAAAACATAGATGGTTTTTATTTTGGTGAAGTACAATTTATGTTTTCGTTTGTCATTTATCATATTGGTGTTCAGCTAAACAAGTTATTGCCTAATCCAAGACCATGAAGACTGTACTTAGTTTTTCTTCGAAGAGTTTTATGGTTTGGGCTTTTATACTTAGATCTTTGACCAGTTTTGTGTTAATTTCTATATATGCTGTCTGGAAGGGACTGCATTTCTTTGCATGTGGATATTCAGTTCTCACAGCACCATTTATTGAAGAGATTTTGCTTTCACTTGAACTGCCTTGGAATCCTTGGAACTCAGTTAACCCAAAAGCCGCTTGACTAGACCTAGAGACATTACGCACTGGTGAAACATTTGTGTAGCTAGAGTTTTCCTGCCTGGCCCATGGGCAGGACAAATCTCTCTTACCCGCCAGTCCCGCAGCCGCTCAAACCCAACCAAGTAAACACACAGAGACTTATATTGCTTACAAACTGTATGGCTGCAGTAGGCTTCTTGTTATATAGTTCTTATATCTTATATTAACCCATTTCTATTAGTCTATTAGTTGCCATGTGGCTCGTGGCTTACCGGTACCTTACATCTCGCTTGTCATGGTGGCCGCTGGCAGCATCTCTCTGCCTCAGCCTTCCACTTCCCAGAATTCTCTTCTCTGCTTGTCTTGCCTATACTTCCTGCCTGGCTACTGGCCAATCAGCATTTTATTTATACAGAGTGATATCCACAGCACATTTGTCTCGTGCACAAGGTTCTGTGTTTCATCTCGAATATTCTTTTACAAAATGTCATTTGACTATAGATGGAATGGTTTAATTTTGGACTCAGTCAGTTCCATTGATCTATATGCTTGTCCTATGCCAGCATCTATCATGTACTAATAGCTACTTTGGGTTTCTGAAATTAGGAAGTATGGCTCCACCAACTTCTTTCCTCTTCAAGATTGTTGTGGTTGTACTGGATTTCTTGCATTTCCATACTAATTTTAGGGCCAGTTTGCAATTTTTGGAAAAAGCCACCTGGAACTTGATGGAGATTGTATTGAATCTATAGATCACTATAGGGGAATATGGATATTTTAAGAATATTAGATCTTATCTAGGTGTAATGGTACATGCCTTTGATCCCAGCACTGGGGAGACAGAAGCAAGTGAATCTCTTTATAGCTTGACCTACAAAGAGACTTCTAGGACAGCCAGGGCTACATAGAGAGACCTTGTCTCAAAAAATGGATCTTTTTATTTATTTAAGTCTCTTTTTTTAAAATATATTAAAAATTAACAACATTTTATGGATTTCAATCTATAGCTCTTGTATAGCTTTTGTTGAATGTATTTTTAATTTTTTACTCTTTTGGTATAATTGTTGTAAATGGAATTTTTTATTGCTAGATTCTTCACTGAACTTGCATAGAAATTCAGTTTTGGGGTTTGGTGTTACCTGGGATGGAATACAGCATCTTGTACATGCTAGACAAGCAGTCAACCACTGAGCTACATCACCAACCCCAAGTGACTTTTATTGTTGATCTATTTCTTGTAAGATTTCTAAACTCACTCATTGGCTCCAATAGTTTTTTGAATGGATTTTAATGTTTTTTTCTACCTATCAATAAAGATTATTTTAACCTCTTTCCTTCTAACTGGGATGCCTTAGACATGATTTTTAACCCCATTTTCCCATCTCAATTTGCACTACAATGTCAAATAGAACTGATAAGTACTGATTATCTTGTCTTTTATCTGATCATAGAAGGACAGCACTCCTTCTTTTACCAGTTAAGGGTACTGTTACTGGGGGTGCTTCCCCTTCATTTAAAATTATGTCCTAGTTAAGCATAATAATCTTCTTTTTTGCCTAGCTCTGCAAGTGTAGACCACAGGGAATAGGAAATACTTTCACTATGTGACTTTATCATGATGAGACTAAAGCGGTGGGACAAGGGTCAAAGCACGATAGTCAGGAGATGTTAAGCACCCCTGAAAGGATCCCCCTCATATCACTCCGATGTATAAAGAGAATAGCCCAGAAATGAGGTATTCTGAGCATTTATTTTTAAAGAAATAAAAGTATCATTTCCTCCACTAATCTAAGCTTTAAAGACATTCTTAGTTTTTATAACCATTACACTGATGAGCAAATTTCAAAATTTGAAAAAAAAAAGGGAGACGGAAGGTAACTCTTCTACACCCACTCTCACCTCTTAAGTGCTCCTAGGAAGCTTTTCAAGAATGACCTACCTCTGGACTGGGAGTATTACTCAGTAATTACAGCACTTGCCCGAGGTCCCATTCAGTCCCACATATACACACTTCTGAATAGAAGTGTTCAATTAACTGTTAAACATCCTCATAAATTAAGAGATTATTTCCAAATCTGATTGGATGAGTTCAAAATATCCAGTTCATTCTAATCATCAGGTGGAAGAACAGTCCCAAGTAGAAAAGAGCAGATAGACATGTAAATGATCTCACAAATCTTGCAGAAAAACTCGGTCTGGAATGACTGAATATTTTTTCTTTTCATTTTTCTTTATTAAGAAATTTTCTACTCACTGTACATACACAGACCCCACTTCCTCCCACCCTCCATCCCTCCCTCCCAAGCCACCCCACATCCCCATTTCCCCCAAATCAAGGTCTCCCATGGGGAGTCAGCAGAGTCCAGCACACTGAGTCCAGGCAGGTCCAAGCCCCTTCCCACTGCACCAAGGCTGTGCAAGGTGTCACACCATAGGCACCAGGCTCCCAAAAGCCTGCCCATGCATCAGGGATAGATCCCGATCCCCCTGCCTGGGTGCCCACCAAACAGTTCGAGCCAAACAACCATCTTCCATATCCAGATGGCCTAGTCCAGTCCCATGCGGGCTCCATGGCCACTAGTTTACAGTTCATGGGCTTCCACTAGTGTGGCCGGTCATCTCTGCATGTCTTCCCATCATGATCTCGACATCCCCCACCTGCAAAATCCCTCCTGTCTTATCGATTGGATTCAACCTGGTGCCTGGCCATGGATCTCTGCATGTGCCTCCATCAGTCACTGCACAAAGGCTCTATGATCACGGTTAGGGTATTCACTAGAGTGGTCACCAGAGTAGACCAGTCCAGGCACCCTCTGGACCACTGCCAGCAGACCAAGGTAGGGTCAACCTTGGGGATTCCTGAGAGCCTCCCGAGCACCCTGCCTCTTCCTATTCCCATGATGTCCTCATCTATTATGGTATCTCCCTTCCTGACCTCCCACTCTATCCCTGTTCCAGCCTGACCCTCCCATTTCCCTATGTTCTCATGCCCCACTCCTCACTCTCCGCCACCCCACCCCCTGACTCCCAGTCTACTCATGTAGATCTCATCCACTTCTCCTTCACAGGGTCATCCATGTGTCCCTCCTAGAGTCTTTCCCTGCTAGCTAGCCTCTCTGGAGCTGTGGGTTGGAGTCTGGCCATCCCTTCCCTCACATCTAGTATCCACTTATGAGTGAGTACATACTATGTTTGTACTTCTGAGTCTGGGTTATCTCACTCAGGATGACATTTTCTAGCTCCATCCATTTGCCTGCAAATTTCATGATGTCATTGTTTTTTACTGCTGAGTAGTAAGTACTCCATTGTGTATATGTGCCACATTTTCTTTATCCATTCTTCAGTTGAGGAGCATCTAGGTTGTTTCCAGGTTCTTGCTATTACAAATAATGCTGATATGAACATAATTGAGGAATGATTGAATATTAATATAAAAAGTTTTCCGTGCATTAATGAGTGCATTAGAGCAACACAACAGTCAATGGTAACCTAAGTGTAATTTTTCTGTAATGTTTCTAATAAGTATAGAGCATAAGAGTAAGAATTGGAAACATAGGCAAGTCAGGAAGTGTTTTGTTGGAAGTGACTAACATTTTAATCCTTGTAGACACCACAGTCACTTATTTATCCTTCTTCCCACATGACATTAATTTCCTTCTTTATACTGGCTCTATTTACTAGAAGATTATAATCTTAGAATCCAGGTCAAGGATCAACAGTGCTAGAAAGCATCCCTGTCATTTACCTCTCCTGTGGTGTGCTTTGAAGGCTCAACAACTATAGGAAGCATAACAGAGTCCCAGGTTCTGGCCTCTGAAGTTCACCTCCATGCTTGCTTCAAGGCATTGCATCTCACTGGGTACTCCCCATCAGGATTGTTGAGGCAGGCTTGTTCCTGGGAGACATGGCTCTTCACTGGTGACTGTTTTGAAAGTGGCTTCCTCAATGTTTTCCTAGGCTTCATGTCTATAGAAGGTGTTACCCAACTCTTTCTCTTCCTCTCCTTTATGGACATCAATCTCCTAGCTTTTGTCTGGGTCTATTATTTCCTCTCAGAGTGGCATTTCCTCTATTAAAACCATTAGATCTTTAATCCTGTCTTGGCACTGATTTTCCAGAAAGTCTAAAATAAGACAACATTCTTCTCTATGATTGTCTCAATTCCCAGTCTTTAGTGGCCATACTTTTTTCCCCTCTCATCTATATCTTCTACATTCATATACACTATGGGTTCTTAGAAGGCACATTATGGTATATGTTCCTTCCTGTAGTGCTTAGCATGAATTAAACGCATAATCCATGTTTATTGAATGAATGATGAGTGCATGAAGACAGAGAAGTTAGGAACCACTAGATATGAAAGAAGAGAAGAGTTTTCAAATCCAGACCCTAACATTATAGTAGTCTTGTGTCTTGGAAAAGATGTGAATAGAAATTCCCAGAAAAAAAAAAGCATACCTGTGTTAAATATTCTACAGACCAATTTGCAGATTAGAACTTTGTGATTTGTGGAGCGCTGGAATGTTGCAAATTCAGAAGCAAGTTATCTTGAGCTATGTTTAGCCACTTTACTAGCCATTCATGCTCACCTCCATGTCTGACCTAACATCCTTTCAACTATCAGATAAAACCTTTTGGAATATATTAACAGATCACTAGCTTCCACCAACTCCAAAGCTAAGAATGTTATCTATCAGATAGCATCTGAAACAGATAGTAGAGATTTCCCTATTTTTGCCTTAGCCTACCTAACTGACCACAAGAGTATTTGAAAAATACTTTTGTTTATGAGGATTTTTTGTTCTGATACTATAAAAACCTAACAAAAACCATTTTCATATTATTTGGGGCTACCTAAATCTATATCCCTAGGCTGTGGCCAATCATATTTGGCTCAAGAATTAACCATCTCTTAGTCCCTCTGATTTGAGAGCTGTCTCTTATACCAACATTGTTTGACCTCAATGTGCCTCTTTTCTGGTCTGTGAGGTAGGAATATTGATAATTATGTTAGATTTAACTATATGAAATAAACCATATTTAACCTTTTTTGAGCATCCAAATTAGCAATTTCATGTGGTTTAACCTAACATGTATATATGTGTGTGTGTGTGTGTGTGTGTGTGTGTGTGTGTGTATGTGTGTGTGTGTGTATGTATGTGTGTGTGTATGTATGTGTGTGTGTGTGTGTGTGTGTGTGTGTGTGTGTGTTTGAGAATAGAAATGGAAGGCCTTATTAAAGGTCAATAGTTGTGGTAGTTACTATTATTATTGTTAGCTCTTAGGTAGTATAAATGTTCTATTTCAGTGAACTGTCACTCAATTCTATAGGGTGAAGTATGGATTTGAATCACCCCTCATCCTCTAGGGTTATACAGTAGTGGGATATAATGCTCTTCATCTCACAGAAATTTTAAAAATTATTTTATGTGTATGTGTATATGTGTATGCCTGAGTGTATGTGTATGTACCACATGCATACAGGATCCTACAGAAATCAGAAGAATACATAGAAAGGATCCCTTGGAACTGAAGTTATAGACAGCTGAGAGCCACCATGTGGATGTTGGGAACCAAACTGAGGTCCTCTGAAAGAGCAGCAATTACTCTTAATCTCTGAGTCATTTCTCCAGTCCCTCATATACTTTCTTAAAGGGACAATATTATTCCCAATGAAGTGCATATTATTTTATTTTATTGTTTGGAGATAAAGTTTAGAACACATACATAAGTTTCACAATTTTAACTGTTTAAAAATAAATGATTCTATGATTTTTAGCCTATTCATGGTGTTACACAACTATCACAAGTATATGAACTTAAGAATGTTTTCACACACATACCCCAAGAACCTCCATTCCTATACGCTTCATTTTTCTTTGTACTTAGTCCTTCGCACTCAACTTCCTATGGACTTTCTATCCTGAGCACTTCGTATAAGTGAAATCACGTCACATACAGCCTTATGTACTGAGCTTTTGTCACTTAGCATCCTTGTTTCAAGGTTCACACATCTTGTAGCATGTATCATTACATTATATTCACAGCTGAAAGGAATTTATTTTACAGGTGGATCATGTTTTGATTACTTGTCAGTTGATGGAGATTTGGATTCCTTCCACTTTGAGATGTTATAAATAGTGGAGATACAAGCTTTTGTGTACGTCTTTCCCTATGAACACATGCTTTCAGTTTTCTTGGATATATACCTAGGAATAGAATTGATGGGTCATATGGCAACTTTTTGTTTAACTTAGAAGAATTGCCAACCTTTATGCAAAGGAGCCATACCATATAACATTCCATTAACAATGTCTAAGGGCTCCAAATTTTTCACATCCTGGACAGTACTTGTTTTCAGCTTTCAATTGTTTGAAAAGCTTACTTTTTACATTGTTATTTTTTAATACCATTATCTAGGCTAGCCTTGAAATAACAGGCATAAAGTTATTCTTTTTTTTCAGCCTGTTCTCACTGCCCCAACCACATGCATCCTCCCCCACCTTGCTCTTACCCTCTCGCTCTCTCTCTCTCTCTCTCTCTCTCTCTCTCTCTCTCTCTCTCTCTCTCTCTCTGCTTCCTTTCTTCCCTCCCTCACTCTTACCCTCTCACATCCTAAGGACTGTTTTGGTATTTGTATTACTTAGAAACTCAGGGCTTTATAGACACTAGGCAAGTATTCTACCACTGAGCTATAGCTTCAACCTGACCACGATTTTTTTAAAGAGTACTATTATAAATTAGCATATGAAGGAATGGATTTCATTATTGTGTTTTCATATATAATTTACTTTGTTCTTATTCATCTTCTCTCCCACTGCCTTCCCACACTCCCATATTTTAATTACAAGATTCTTAATGGACATAAATTTGCGTTTCCTTTGGTTTTCAGTGATATTTCCATATTAACTAATGATGGTTAGTACATTGTAATGCATTTATTGGGCTAGTGTGCATCTATTTTTACAGAAAGGTTCATTCAAGTCTTTTCCCCATATATTTCCTTTTATTGTTGAAGCATGTTATATAATCCATGTACTAGTTTTCTTCTTCTTTTTTTTTTTTTTGACTTTTCGAGACAGGGTTTCTTTGTGAAGCTTTGCGCCTTTCCTGGAACTCACTCTGTAGCCCAGGCAGGCCTTGAACTCACAGAGATCTGCCTGGCTCTGCCTCCCAGATTAAAGGGATTAAAGGCATGCGCCACCAGCGCCTGGCTTCATTTTCTAAAATAAAGAATACTATTATACAAATATTTTCTAGGAGATTATCTTCTTATTCTTTTGATGATATCCTTGTATGCACACAAATTTTTATTTTGATAAAGTCCACTGCATATAGTTTTCCTTTATTGATTGTTTTTTAAATTGTGTTCTTTCTTTTTTGAAACAGTATCCTTATGTAATCCTAGCTGCCCTTGAATTCACTATGTAGCACAGGCTGGCCCTAGAATTAAAATCTTCCTGCTTCTACTTGTAGGGTTGTGTAACCATTCCTAGCTTTATTGACCTTGAGTGCTTGGTGTGTCATTCATATATATAATATATAGTTATATATTTATAACATATATTATATTATATATAATAAATAAGGTCATGAAGATGTATGCTTATGTTTTACTGAATAAGTTCTTAACATTTAGGTCTTTGACCTAATTGGGTTAATTTTTTAAGTTTTTTTTGAGATTATATAATTATATTATTTCCCCTTCCTTTTCCTCCTTCCAAACCCTTTCATATACCTCTTTTTGCTCTCTTTGAAATTCATGACCTCATTTTTCATTTTTTAATATTTTATTAAAAATTTTTATACAATATATTTTATGCTGTTCTCCCGTCCCCCACCTTCTTCCAGATTCTCTCTACCTTCTTGTCCATCTAACCTACTCTTCTTTCTCTTTCTCAAAACAAAAAACAAAATATGAAAATCAAAACAAATAAACCAAAACTGGTAAGACAAAAAAAATGCCAAAGCAAAAAGCTCCCTACCCCTGAATATGGTGGTCATTTTGTGTTTGCTAACTACTCCTGGGTGACGGACCTTCCCTGGAGTATGGTTGATATATCCAATGACCCTTCATTGGAGAACACTGATTTTCCCTTTCCTAGCACATATCAATTACATAAAGCTTCCTGGTTAGGGGTGTAAATTTGTGTCCAGTTCTTCTTCTCTTTGCTGGGACCCCATTTAGCTTACAACAGTGAATCTTATGTGTGCTGCCACAGTCTCTATGAATTCATATGTGCATCAGTCCTTCTGTGTCTGGAAGACATTGCTTTGTGGAGTTATCTATGACCTCTGGCTCTTTATATCATTACCTCATCTTCTGCATACACCTCTGAACCTTGAGGGGAGGCGATAGTTGAATGCATCCTATTTAGGACTGGGTGTTCCAAAGTCTCTTACTCTCTAAACATTATCCAGCTGTAGATCTTGGTGGTAGCTAGAGTTTTCCTGCCTGGCCCACAGTTAGGACAAATCTCTGTCACCCGCCAGTCCCACAGCCGCTCAGACTCGACCAAGTAAACACAGAGACTTATATTGCTTACAAACTGTATGGTTGTGGCAGGCTTCTTGCTAACTTTTCTTACAGCTTAAATTAATCCATTTCCATAAATCTATACCTTGCCACGTGGCTCGTGGCTTATCGGCATCTTCACATGCTGTTTCTCATCGTGGCAGCTGGCAGTGTCTCTCTGACTCAGCCTTCCACTTCCCAGCTTTATTCTCCTCCTTATCCTGCCTATACTTCCTGCCTGGCCACTGGCCAATCAGTGATTTATTTATTGACCAATCAGCAACACACTTGACATACAGACCATCCCACAGCACTTGGTGTTAATTGTTATCTACTGCAAATAGAAGCTTCCCTGATGTGGGATGAGTGTGTCACTGATTTATGGGTATAGCAATACTGTGGTTGTTTGAAAGAAAATGACCCCCAAAGAGAGTGGCACTCTTAGGAGGTATGGCCTTTTTGGAGTAGGTGTGGCCTTGTTGGAGGAAGTGTGTCACTGTGGGGGTAGGCTTTGAGGTTTCTTTTGCTCAAGCTTTACTCAGACCATTTCCTGTTACCTTCAAGATGTAGGACTCTCAGCTACTTCTCCAGAACCACATCTTCCTGCATGCCACCACATCCTACCATGATGGCAATGGACTTATCCTCTGAACCCAATTATATGTTTTCCTTTATAAGAGTTGCTATGGATATGGTGTCTCTTCACAGCAATAGAAACCCAAACTAAGAAAAGTATGTCATCAGGAGCCATTTTATTGCTATATCCGTTCAGCAGAATAATAGCCCATGACTTATCTCATCTCAGGTTCTTGGCCACTGTATCAGCATAAGTTATGGATCCTATTGTAGCACGAATCCTCAGCTGAACTGCTACTCAAAACGCCTAAAAGCTTAACCAGGCTATAGTTCCTCATCCTTATGCCTTAAATACCTTTCTGCTTCCTGCCATTACTTCCTGGGATTAAAGGTGTGTGTCACCACGCCTGGCTGTTTCCAGTGTGGCTTTGAACTCACAGAGATCTGGATGGATCTCTACCTCTGGAATGCTAGGATTAAAGGCGTGTTCTACCACTACCTAACCTCTATGTTTAATATAGTGGCTGTTCTGTTCTCTGACTCCAGATAAGTTTATTAGAGTGCACAATATTTCAGGGAACACAGTACCACCACATCCTATCTCATGGAATGTGCCTTATATACAACTCTTTGGTTAATTTTTATATATGGTATGTGCTAGGGATTCAAATTCACTTTTTCACATTTGGATATTGTTATCTAAGCACTTTTTATTGAAAACACAATTTTCCACATTAATGAACTTATTACTCTTATTGAAGTCAATTGACCATAAAAGTAAAGGTTTATTTTTGGACTCTAAGTTTTATTCTACTGATCCTCGTGTTCATCCTTATACTATTACCACACAATATTCATTATTATAGTTTTGGTTTTTGTTGTTTTGTTTTGTTTTGTTTTGTTTTTGTTTTTTGTTTTTTAAGACAGGGTTTCTCTGTAGCTTTGGAGCCTGTCCTGGACTAGCTCTGTAGACCAGGCTGGCCTCGAACTCACAGAGATCCACTTGCCTCTGCCTCCCGAGTGCTGGGATTAAAGGCGTGTGCCACCACCGCCTGGCCTCATTATTATAGTTTTGTAATGAAATTTAAAATCAGGAAATATAAGTATTTCAACATTTTTGAGGATTTTTTTAGCTATTTGGTGCTCCCTGTGTTACTATAAGACTATTGCAGTCAGCTTGTCCACTTTTTCAAAAGAGGTGTCCAGGATGTGTTGGTGACTTGATTGCTTTGTAGATAATTTAGGAGAATAGTCCTACTGTAGCAATAAAGGTTTTTAATCTGTGAACACAGAGTATGCTTTGCTTTATTTAAGTCTTCTTTAATCTCTTTTAACAAGGTTTTATAGTTTTCAGTCTTACACTTTGTCTTAGGTACTTTTCTATTGATATGATGAGACTCTGTGACCAGGGAAGTTTGTAAAACAAAGTATTTAATTGGAAACAATCTTACAGTTTCAGAGGGTGAGCCCATGTTCATCATGGCAAGGAGCATGGCAGCATGAGGTCAAGCATGGTGCTGGAGCAGTAGCTGAGAGCTTATGTCTGATCTACAAGCAGGGGCATGGGGGGTGCTGGGCCTTTTGAAATCCCAAAGCCCACCTTCAGTGACACACCTCCTCCAAAAAGGCCACACATCCTAATCCTTCCCAAAGAGCTCAACCAATTGTGGACCAAGCATTCAAACATATGAGCCTATGGAGACCATTCTTATTCCAACACCATAGACTTCTTTTGTTAAATTTACTGCTGATTTTCTCTCTTTTGATGCTATTATAATTGGAAATATTTTCTTAAATTTATTGTTGCATTGTTTACTGTTATTTTCTATAGGTGACAGGACTCCTTTCTTTTAAGTTTGCATAGATTTCTATTGCATTAATATACTACATGTTGTTGTTTTTATGGTGCCTCTTATATTGTAGGAAAATGTTATTGTATTCAGTTGCATCCCCAGCCCCCACATTTTGTTTATCCATTAATCAATAAATGGGTCTTTGGGTTGCTTCTTTCTCTTGCCTCCTGTGAATAGTGGTGATATGAGCAGAGGTGTGAAAGCATCTCTTTGAGAACATGCTTTTAGTGTTCTTGAATATATGCCCTGAAATGGCAATACTGATTCAGTAGTTCTATTTTTATTTATTTTCAGGTTAAATTATATTTTGATTTATAATTCATATACATGATATTTGCCATTTGAAAATGTGCATTCCAGAGGCTTCAAAAATATGTTCACAATGCTGAGCCATCTCAACTTATCTTATTCCTGAAGAGTTCCCTCATCCAAAACAGAAATCCACATCTGTTACCACTCAAACTCTTCTTTCTCCAACTTCTCCACACCAAGTGGATGTTTTATTTCATATAAAAGGAATAATGTAATACAGCATATTATGTAAATACTTTATTCCATTTAGCTTGATTTTTCCATGATGCATGTATACTGTAGCACATATTAGTACCTAATTCTTTTATTGCCAGATAATAGTCTATGGATATTGTGGATGCGTAGATTATATTTTCTATTTGAATCCATGGCTTGATGGATAGTTAGATTGTTTCTACCTTTTGGCCATTGTGAGTAATGAACATATGTTTTCATTTATCCTATGTTATATACTTAGAAATTGATTGCTGAATTATATGGTCACTGTTTAGATTTTAAAGCAGCTGCCAAGTTTTTTCCAAAGTACAGTACTATTTTAACTTTGCCAGCAATGTCTAAGAGTTCCATGTATCTTCATGTACTTTATCAAAGCTTCTATTGTCCACATTTTTATTGTACATGAAGTAGCATGTTACAATTTATCTGTATTTCTATGATAACTCATGATATTAAACACCTTTACATGTACTCATTGCATATTATTCTATTTCATAGGGGATATGTTTATTCATATCTTTTTACTAAAATGGAGAAAGATTTAGGACACTATGGGGAGTTGGAAAGTACAATGTGTGTTTAGTAATAGGTGCCTAATCAAATTTAGTGAGGTATGAGGTTTGAGTGTGGAAGCTAGAGAAAATTCTAGATGTACAGAGTGGAATCAGCAGTGATTTCTGTAGTGAGTTGCTTCATGATTATTTCTCTCAGATAGACTAGAAGCATTAAGGCATCAGGGGCTTGGTCTGTCTTTTTCTTTCCTATACCAGCACCTCCTAGTTTAATACTCAGCAAATCACAAGGTATCAGCAGGAATATACTGAATAAATGAATAACTGAATGAAACAAATTGGTTTCAAGAAAAAAATCTGAAAAGAAGGTTCGAGATTAGTGTAATTTAGAGGAAGGATTTTGAAGGAAAAGCATATAATATGTAGTATCATAGAGACTGGTCAAGTTTTGCCAATTTGATGAGAATATATGCATCAAAGAATGGAGAAACTAGAAGATCCAGTTCCAGGAGGCTGGCCCCCAAATGAACTTCTTAACCAAAATCTACAAGTCAAAAGGAAGGTCAATTGGAGGAGACCAAAAAAAAAAGGTAGCTGTCAGATGGGCTGAACTGGTGAGGGCCTCCCCGTGCAGTACACAGGGGAACAGATGACAGGCCAGTGATACAGCCCTTAGAGCAGTGATACAGGCCTTAGAACATCGGGCTCATCTTTTTATACTGGGCAGCTGAAATTCGAACCCAGGAATCCATAAAACCTCAATAAAGATTGAGGCCAGTCTCCAGGGGGTCTTCTTAGAAATAGATGTGCATAGGCCCAGTGGTGCCACAGGAAATGACCTCATGGACAGGCGGATGGCAGCAGAAAGAGATCAAACCTCCTCGTCTTAGTTTTTCCACTTTCCAGCTGTGGGACCTTGAGAAAATCCATAGGTCACTGTGGTTGGGAGGACTGGCTGAGGCAATGTTTGGGGCTTACCTGGTGCACAGTGATGAAGGGCTGACTCCAGCAGCAGAGCCCGGAAGAGAACTGGGCTACAGGACAGAGAGGACAGGTCCACTCTACTAAGCCAGAACAAACATGCCCTAAACCTCCTATGTTTGTTTAGTCAGATTTTGATCGCTTCCACAAAATGCTTGAAATAAACAATTGAAAGGCGCAGATTAATTTTGGCTTGTGGTTAGAGGGTTAAATCCATTTTCTGTCTTGGTTAAGGTTTTTTTTTTCTGTGATAAAACACTATGGCTAAGACCAGTTTGGGGAGGAAGGGGTTTATTTCATCTTACAGCATGAAGTCTGTCATTCAAGAAAGTCATGACAGGAACTCAAGGCAGGGCAAGAACTGATGCAGATGTCACGAAGACGTGCTGCTTACTGGCTTGCTCCTCATGGCTTGCCTAGCCTGCTTTCTTATACACACCAGGAATGGAATCACCTATAATGGGCTGGACTTTGCCATACCAATCACTAATTAAGAAAATGCACTATAGAATTGCTTACAGGTAAATCGTATAGAGGCATTTTCTTAATTGAGAGTCCCTCTTCCCAAATGATTCTAGCTTGTGTAAAGTTGATATAAAACAAACCAGGACATAGCCCATGGCTGTATTGATACTGAGTCCATGGTAGGGCAAGAACATCATGATGGTAGAAACATGTGATGAAGGCTAACTCACCTCATAGCAGACATGAAGAAACAGAGAACAGAAGGAGAAGGAGGAGAACAAGGAAGAGGGTTAGAGGGCAAGGGAAGAAGGGAGGGAAGGAGAGAGAATATGAATGATTGAGTGAATGAATGAATGAATGAATGAATATGCTTCTTTTAGTGCTATTATAGAAGTCCTCATTTTCCCCCTTTTATTCAATCCAAGCTACCAGTCTCTTATGTCAGCATGTGAAGCTGCCCTCATGTCAATAAAGATTTCAATACCAATATAAACCATAACCGATAAAGTCACTAACTGAAATGAGATTTGAAAAATATCCTTAAGAAATAAAAGGCAAATCTTCTCCTAGGCAAGGTTCCCGGACCGCCTTCTGTCCTTTTGGCAATTTCCTCCCAGAACACTATGTTGAAGCCAGATCAGAGGTTTTCTCTTGTCTCAGTGGGATGGAGTGATACGTCAGGGATGTCCCCCTCATACAGGAAGAGCATTACTCAGAACTACTGCTCTGTATTTGCTACTCTTTCTCTATAGAGAACATGTCTGACAACATCAGCATTGAGTTAGTAGGATCTGCTGAGTATTCCATATATCCTACCCTGAAGGCCATTCCCTGTAAGTCTAAGTGGGATTCACCAGCAGGATCCTCAAGGGCCTGCAACCATGGATAATCCTAATAATTGTTCACACAGTGAATACCAGTGCCAGGCTTCGGGCTTTCCTCAAATGTCTTTACTTAGTCCTTATGGTAGCCCCTTTGCTTCTGTTGCACAAATCCTAAATAGTCTTATAATAAGAACCTGGTGCCAGATATTGGAGTAAATGCTGAAAGATCAGAGAGACAAAGGAACAAGCCACTAGAGAAACTTCTCACCACTACTGAATCCTCAGGCTGAATGGAAGGTGAAATTCTATCTCCACAAATCCTCAGACTGAAAGCCCCTGAGTCTTCAGACAAAAGGCGATCTAGTTCCTGTCTCCTCACGCCTTATATGCCTTTCTCTGCCCAGCCATTTCACTTCCTTCCTAGTGCTGGGATTAATGACATTTGTGCTTCCCAAATACTGGTAGCAAAGGCATGAGATCTCAAGGGCTGGGATTAAAGGCGTGTGACCCCCAAGTACTGGGATTAAAAGTATGTGTTACCACTGCCTGGCTCTGTTTCTCTACTAGACTGAGTCAATCTCATGTAGTCCAGAGTGGCTTTGATTAAAGGTGTGTGCCACCACTGCCTGACCTCTATTTCTAATCTAGAGGCTGGCTCTGTCCTCTGATCCTCAGGCAAGCTTTATTTGATACACAATATATCACCACAGCTTCCTTTACCAACCAGGCTTTCTGGCTTCCTGTTGGCTCAGCCAAGGGTGTTCCCTAGGACCTTGATTTATGGTGTGCCTTCCTAGGGCAGAGAAATATCCTTTAGAATGGAAGATTCTGTTTTAACCTCTTGTGCATGTATTCCGGGATTCTTGGTGAATTAGTAAGTAGCCAAGTGTGACTATCCAGAGATTCTGGGCTCTCTCTGCTCATGACACCCTGTGGCCAGACAGCAGGACTTTAGAAAATGCTCTGGGAAAAAATATAGTGACTGACACTTCTGTAGAATTTTGAGGTACTAGGCACTCTGCTCAGAGTGTCATCCTCATTCTCTCATTTCATACTCCCCAGAACCCCATGAAGGTGATAGGATTTCCACCCCCTTATTCCTAACTGGGAGATGAAGCATTCCAGAGTGAAGTTTCCTGAAGGCACCCAGCTGATCGGTAGGAGAGATTAACCAATGACTAAGTTCAAAGGGTTAGCCATACATTAGATAAGAATTCCATAAATGTGGGAGGGGTGAAGAAGTGAGTACTTCAGAAAGTTTGTCCTGGGCCAGTCCTCATAGGTCTTAGAGAATGTGTTCTGAACTGAGGGAGCAACTATTCAGTGGCTATAAAGGCTATGACCCTGGCTTATGCTAGGAGACTCCTATCTTTCAAAATAGAACTAAGGAAAGAGTTGTTTATACTTGCCAAGTGCCTGCTGTGTACCCAGCATTAGACTGTATACCAAAAATAGCAGCTATCTCCTGTTTTAGAAAACGCTATGCTTCTGTGAGGACCAGTGCCACTTTCAAACTTAGTGGTGTTTGCCTGCTGTTTTCATCTTGTACCCTTCCCTCTTAGTTGGGGCATCTCTTAGAGCAGTGGTTCTCAACTTTCCTAATGCTGCGACCTTTTAATACAGTTCCTCAGGTTGTGCTGACTCCCAACCATAAAATTATTCCATTTCTACTTCATAAGTGTAATTTACTGTTAGGAATTATAACATCTGTAAATATCTGTGTTTTCTGATAGTCTTAGGCAAAGGGGTCACTACCCACAGATTGAGAACCACTGATCTAGTGTGTATATGTCTAGGGCACTGGTGAGAAAGTTCCTTGCTTTTTCATATAGCTCTTCCATACTCTTACATAATTATTAGTCCATCTATGTTAAGACAAATCTCTTAAGTTGCAGAATTGAAGTAGTATATCTGAGCCCTATCTTTTCTGCTAGTAATATGACACACCTTCGAGCAGGACCAATGTTATAAAGATCAGTGGTATAGATATCCTAACTCTTTTGAATCCTGTAACTTGCATAGTGACACACAGTGAACCAGGGACAGAAATTCACTTCCCTCCTCCATAGGAGTTTTTGCTCCCTTTGCTCTATTAATATCCTGGAAATGTTTCTCTGTCTTGGCATGCAGAGATCACACCTGGGCTACATATCAGCTTCTACATTCCCAGAAGTTCTTTCTTGTTTTTTTTTCTTGGACATTTGAGTTCAGGTAGTTAAGCTTCAATTTCCTCTCCTCCTGTAAAATTGGGGTATTATTAGCACCTGACTTGTAGAGTAAACCCAAGGATTAAATGATGCATGCTTATGCGTGTGCTTTCACACACACATATGCATATGCACACATGCACGCATGTGCACATGTACATGCACAGGATTATTTTGCAAATGACATGGCCATCTATGTAGAATAGTTTAACACACTAACAAAACACAGAAATCCTTATAGAACTAAGTAGTTAGCCAAAGGGTAAGTTGTTAATATACAGCAATCAATTACTTTGTTGTATACTAGCAACGACTAATTACAATGCAAAATGAATAAATGAGGGTCTGGAGAGAGGGCTCAGTGGTTATGAGTGTTGGCTACTCCTGCAGAGGACTTGCTTCAGTTTCCAGCACTCACATAAGGTGGCTAACAACTACCTGTTGCTCAAGTTCTAGGGGATCTGACAGAAAAAAAAAACTGCTTAGAAATGAATGTAAACAAATATAGGCAGCTAGTCTTTAGCAAAGAGCAAAGTCAATTTAATAGAGGAATAATGATCTTTTTAACAGTGGTGCTGAAACTATTGGATCTCTACAAGAAAATTAACCTGAGCTTGGCATGGTGAGGTGACTCATGCTTGTAATATCAGCACTTGGGAAGTGAAGGAAAGACAGACAATTGGGAGTTTGAGGTCATGTTTGGCTAGTCTGGGCTATATGAGTCCATCTCAGAAAACTAAATACACAAAAAACTGCAACAACAAAAATCTGGACAAAACCTTTTTATCTTTCAGGCAATTGCTGGTTTTTGAGAAAGGGAGAATCAGAGAGTGAGACATGTTGTGGTACTGTAGGAGAGATGGAGGGGATGCTGGGCAGCTCAGTGGATGAGCATTCTTTGTGAATGTCTGCTCTCAGACAGATATGGCCTTGGTGGTAGAGAGATTCTAGGTCTGATTGGATGCCTGCTTTCTCTTTCCAAAGTATGAAAAGCTAATCATAAACCATAGCTATCCCTTCAGGAATGCATTTTCCAAAGGAAGCAGTGAAGGCTTCTTCAAGGTGAGAAAAAATTCCTGAGCCCCCTCTGCTGGCCATATTGGAGAATAACAGGTGAGGAAATGACAAGAATAGTCTCTAAAAACATGCATGTGCTCCTAGGGGCAATTACGGAGCTCAGACAGCCACATGTCTTCACATGCTCTTGCACATAGAGCACACACTAAGACAATGCACAAACACATGCTAACCATAAGGTATGCCTTCATTAGCACAAGGTAGTTGAGAGTACCTGTTCTGGCCTTACACAGACCAGCTATGTGTAGCACAGTTAGTGTTTTATAATCCTGGACAGATTCCTTAAATTTTTTGTTTTTAAATTTTATTTCATTTTGCTAATTTTTTTGAGACGAGATCTCACTGTGCAGCCCTAGCTGTCCTGGAACTCACTAAATAGACCAGGCTGGCCTTCCTTGCACTCAAAGAGATCCTCCTGCCTCTGTCTCCTCTTAAAGGCGTGTACCATCATACTTAGAATGTTTACTATTTTAAAACGTATGCATATAAGGACATGGGCATATGTGTATATGGATGTCTATATATTATCATAATATATGAAAAGAGCCTAATTAATATATATTAGGCACACAGTAAATGGAAGTTATTATACGCCTGTTATCATTGTTGCTCTACCAAATTCAGAGCTTCAGCTCACATATGATTTGGAAGTATTAGCGAACATTACTTGATGTTTACACTGTTCTAGCAACTATTCTGCAGGCTTCCTATGTATTTTCTCATTTAATCCTCACAATGACTCTATGAAGTAGGACCTATTGTTATTTTGCAGGTGAGGAAAATAAGTCTCTGAGGGGAGGGAGTATGGTACTTATCCATGTTCACATAACTAGGAATTGGAAGAACTGGGAAACACAGTCTGGTTATAGGGTAATCTTAAACAGTACATTACTTCTGCCACATGAATTGAATTAAATGACATATTTCTTGTGAAGTACTTAGTATAATAGTATTCATACCATAAACACACAAGGACCTACTCAAATTTCAACCATGTTCCTTGCTACATACATGCATGTATTACATGTATTACATATCTATCTATGTATGAACAGATAGTTTGATAAGTCCTCACATATGGATTATCCTACAAATTGCATTCAATACTATTTGTTGAGCACATATCATATCATGTTACTGGGGGTTTTCCAAGCAATATGGATGCAGCATTGAGCAAAGAATTAAAATTTTCTGGTTTTTTGGATTTCATATCATAGTAAGTGAGAAGATGATGTGGTTTAAAAAACACACATGTGCCAGGTGGTGGTGGCGCACGCCTTTAATCCCAGCACTCGGGAGGCAGAGCCAGGCGGATCTCTGTGAGTTCGAGGCCAGCCTGGGCTACCAAGTGAGTTCCAGGAAAGGCGCAAAGCTACACAGAGAAACCCTGTCTTGAAAAAACAAAACAAAACAAAAAAAACAAAAAACATGTAATTGGTTAGATAGTGATATGTTCATGACAAAGTACAGACAGGAAAGTGAAAGATGAAATGCTAGGTAAATAGTTGACATTTTGAGTAAGAGTAGCCAGGGAAGGTCCAATTAAGTTGATCTTTAAAAAATATTATTATTAAAGGGGTAGAAATGTGAGGCATGCAGTTGCTTGTGTCAAGATATTCCTGGGCTGAGGAGACAATGAGGTCAGCTGCCCTGGGGCAGGAAAATGCTTAGCATATTGAGGCAACAGAGAGGAAGCCAGTGTGTCTGGCAGGAAGCTCTCTGAAGGGAGAGCATGGTGATAGACAACAGTGTATAGGTCTTTTTCGTTGCTATTAGAGACTTGGGCTTTTGCTCCAAGGTGAAGAACCATGGTAGGATGATAGGCAGAAGAATGGCTTAACCTGTGTTTTCAAAATACTGCCTCGGGCTGGGGAGACAGCTCAGTTGGTGAAGTGCATGCCATGTGAGCACGGGGACTCGAGTTCCATCCCCAGAATACATTTCAAAAGCTGGACATGGTGATGAGAGCCTGTGAGCAATCCCAGCACCAGGCAGGCAGAGGCAGGCAGATCTCTGGGGCCCACTGGCAGTAAGCCTAACACAGTTAACAAGTTCCAAACTAGTGAGAGATCTCATCTCAGGAAAAAATATAGATGGCACCCCAGGAACAATGGCTAGGATTGTTCTATGGGCTCCACATGCATGCACACGTGCAGGCACATGCACCACCCCAATACATGCATCCATTCATGCATATACCCCCCACACATATACCTACATATATATGTGCTTATATACAGATGGACACACACACATACACAAAGATTGTTCTGCTCAGTTTTTGAAAACAGGAACAAATTAAGGATAAAGAAAGGGAGATGGAGGAATGATGGTACGATTCTGGATATAGTTAGGCAGTATAGTCAATAGGATTTGCTGGGAAATTGGACTAGGATTTTGAGAGAAAGAGAAGAGCCCTAGTAACTCTGGGAGAGTTGGTTTAAGCAATGATAAGTGTGGTGTTTCTTTACCAGATATATTGTTTCTTCAGACAAGATCTGTCACTATAGAAGGGCTGGTTTGTGTTCGGACATGATAGGGGATTGGGTTTTGAACATGTTAAGTATAAGGTGCCAATCAGATGTCTACATGGAGACACAAATATGTAGGTGCGCCTGCATGTCTGTAGAGATCTGACCAGAATATAAAATCATTGAATTATTAGAGACTAAAAGATGTTTAAAGGCATGAAACTTGATAAGATTACCAAGGAAGTGAGCAGAAATAGGGAAAACAGCTTCAAGGGCTAAATAAGGTATCAAAAGATGAGAAGGAACAGACAAGAGAGATGAAAAGGCAAGGTCAGTAATTTAAGAAATCAGATGGTGAGCTATGGTGTCCAATGTTTTCAAGAATGACAACTGTGCCACATGTCACTGATAGTCCACATGATATCTGAGAATGACTGTATCCGAATATGTGGAGGTCACTAATGACTGTGAGAAAACAGTTTCTAATAGAACAGTGAGACAGAAAGCTTGATTAAAATGGGTTCATGAAGGAGTTAGGAACAGCACAATTGGATTGCTGATACATGCCTATAATCCTAGCATTTTGGGAAGCTGAGGCAGAAGGATCACCACAAATTCAAGGCCAGTCTGGGCTACATAGTGAGTTACAGGTAAGTCTTAGCTACAGAGTCAGACCTTGTTTCAAAATTCAAAGCAAAATGAAGTAACAACAACAAAAATAAATAGCAAAAGTAAAAACCTCCTGAGTTTTGCTGTGAAGAACAAAGAATAGAGCAAAGGCTGAAGAGCAAGTTGAGAGAGAGAGAAAGGCAGAGAGAGAGAGAGAGAGAGAGAGAGAGAGAGAGAGAGAGAGAGAGAGAGAGAGAGAGAGAGGTGCTGGGATGATCATCCTAGGGCCTTGTGTATAATAGGCAAGTGCTCTGCTCTGGTCTATGCCCTCACCTATGATAATTTGCTTTTTTAAATGGAGATAAATCCTGGTGTACTTGATGATTGAAATGGTCTGCTGGATCCCTTAGTCCAGAGCTGACTGATAGTCCTGAAGATAGATGAAAGAACTTCTAATAGCTATCCTGGAATAAGAGTGAGATTTCTCACACAGGGAAAGTTTGATCTTAGCTAGGAATCTCGGTTTTCCATCCCTAATACAAGGAAAGTAGCATCTATGAGCAAAAATGCTGAAACATTCTTAAAGAAACAGGAGGCAACATCATCTGCTGAGGACGGAAGTAGCTACCAGAAATTGGAAGGAGAAGAAAGTGTGAAATGTTCTTCAAGGAATGTCAAAATAAATGGACTAGGAGACTATGGTGTGATTCTAGGGTAAGCTTACTATCAGTGGGGAATACACATTGTGTATTCCCGCAGGTCATTCATGCACACAAGTGCAGATGCACACAAAATGGAGAACTTCATTTAACCAGGAAAATAGCTTAGATTCCATAAAAGATTCTAATGAGTAACAAAAATAACTGAAAATGTTTAAGGAGAGGTAAACAGTGAAAATGTGGTAAGATCAATAAAATGATGGTCCAGTGGGTTGAAGGGCTGATTTATAATGTAAATTAGTACATTGTAAAGGTAGGAGGGGATGATTTGGATAATTAGGAATTTGAGATATGAAAAAGGACAGATATTGCTCATGACAAAGCCTAGGTATAGGTGATCAGAAAGGATCACATGATCTCTGCAATACAAAACCATTCTTAAATGTCATGGTGCTGTCATTTGGACATTCTGTTAACATAGTTATGTGGCCTGTGGAGTACACAGCCCCTTTCCTCTCAGAACTTGGGCTGTCCCTGTGACTTATTTTCTCTGAAAGAAAGAAGACAGTGTACTGGTATAAAATTTTGAGTATTGATCTGGAGGCCTGGTATTTTCTGCTTTGTTTTTCATGATATTCTGTCATCTATATCACATTAAAAGCAGACCATAAGCAAAAACAAACAACCTCCATTGAGAGTCAAACTGCAGCACAGCCCCTAGCTAGCTCAGCACTAGAGGCATGGGTATCTCCCCCCCCCACCCCCCGCCAATACATAAGCAGGGTTGCCGAAATAATGCATGTCTTTCTTGTTTTAAGCTGCTGAGTTTGGGGGTAGTTTGTTACGCAGCAACAAGTAACTAACACAGGAAAGTGTGACTAAAGTGGTGAGTGAAGTAGGGTTGAGGGTATAATCATGGGAATACAAGGAACAGAGAAAAAAAGAGTATAGGGAAGATCATCACTCACCAGTGACTGAGGCAATGGTATTGGAGAGTATGAGAAAGTGCCAGGATTAAAAATCTTCAAGACAGCCGGGCGGTGGTAGCGCACACCTTTAACCCCAGCACTCAGGAGGCAGAGCCAGGCGGGTCTCTGAGTTCAAGGCCAGCCTGGGCTACAGAGTGAGTTCTAGGAAAGGCGTAATGCTACACAAAGAAACCCTGTCTCGAAAAAAAAAAAATCTTCAAGACATAAATTGAGTACCAGTACGGCCTAACAAAATGAGATTCTAAGCAAGAGATTTTCATGTAGCTAGGTATTTTTTTAAGTTTATGTGTATGTGTACATGTTTATTTGAGTGTATATAACATGTATGTGTGGGTGTCAATTAAGACCAGAAGAGGGTGTTAGATCCTCTGGAGCTGGAGTTATAGAAGGTTGTGAGTCACTCAACCTGAACTCAGATCTTCTGTAAGAGCATCAAGTACTCTTAACCACCAAGACGTGTCTTTAATCCCTAGTTGGGTTATTTTTAATTATATTTATGCACAGAAAATTTAGCAGTGCGCATTTAACCCAGTTTAGTGGCAAGTTCTTTGGTCTTTGCCTTTTCCAACTTGGCAAATTGAGCCACAGATTTAGGACCCAGGATGTTGCCTCCCCAGTGGCAGCAGATCTGAAATGACTCAGTCATATCTGTCATTGTAATTCGTCCTAACAGCTTCCACCAGCTTAGCAGAGCACTCTTGTCCTCTGCGTTAACCTGTGTGAAGGCAACAGTGGTGCATGTCTTCCTGTGGACCAGCCGCCCCAGCCTGGCCTTTCCCTTGATGATGCAGTAGGGGACCCCCATCTTTTGACACAGGGCAGGCAGGAAGACCACCAGCTCAATGGGGTCTACATCGTGGGCAATCACCACCAGCTGAGCCTTCTTGTTCTCCACCAAGGTGGTGACTGTATTGACCCCCGCTCGGAGGACAGGTGGTCTCTTAGTTGGAATGTCCCCTTTGCCAGCAGCTTTCTTCTCAGCACGGGCCAACAGCCTTTACTTCTTCTCCCACTTTGTCTCTGGCCTGTATCTATGGGTAAGCTGGGTAGCTGTTTGCTGGTCCAGGGCCTGAGTGAACTGGTTAATAGCAGGAGCTTTGAGCTTATAGAGGATGGCTCTTTGTCACTGATATAGCAGGGCCATTTAAGGAAGCATGCGAGATCTCTTTGGGGTTGGATGTCCTGTCTAATGCTGAAATACTTAGGTCTTTTCTCAAACAGAGGATTCAGCACCTTTTTGTCCTCCTGTTTCTTCATGATGGCAGGGGCCAGGGACATCTTCCCCTTGGCCTTCTTTCCTTGGAGCATCTTTGCTCGAATGGAGGAGAGAGCAGGTATTGTTTTTATAAGCATACACAAACATGTATAAATTCCATATGAATTTGATCCCCCCAAACAGATATGTATATTGCTATTACACATAGACATGTGCTATAGTTCTACACAGATATATGAAGTAAGCAGAGTCACATAAAATGTACAAAAACATACTTCAATATACATACGTACACAGTAATATATGAATACTATTGAACTGAAATTACAAATGCATCAACATTCATACACACATATGTGACAGAGACATGTCCAAAAGCACATACAAACATGTATGCAAATGCACAAACACATAACCACATAGATGAATACTGACTACACGGGTACACAGCCTCACATAGAAACACACAGATAATATACTTACATACATTTGGACTCACACTGATGTTTAGAGACTTGGACAGAGTCAAATGCACACATGTACCTCAATACATAGTACACTTAGCATCACCTACGTATAATAATAGAATGTTTAACTATGTACCTAAACACAGAATACATGTTACAGTTTTTCATGCATTCACCAGAACAGGAAAACACATGTGTGCATAAATATGGGCACCAAAACATTTATGGCCAAGTATAAACACATCTAGTCCCAAGAATATATATTTTGTTAGCACTAAGACAATTGAGAACACTTTTGTAATACATTGTTTTTCTTTTCCTTCCTTCCTTCCTTCCTTCCTTCCTTCCTTCCTTCCTTCCTTCCTTCCTTCCTCCCTCCCTTCCTTCCTTCCTTTCTTTTTTTCCCTCCTGTGGTGAAGTGGCACTATTAGGAGGTGTGGCTTTGTTGGAGTGGGTGTAGCCTTGTGGAGGAAGTGTGTCACTGTGGAGGCAGGCTTTGAGGTCTCATATATATATGCTCAAGCCACATCCAGTGTCTCAGACCACTTCATGTTGCCTGAGCAAGATGTAGCTTCCTTTCTTAGCTTCCTCTCTAGCACTATGTCACCTTGTCACACCAAGATGATAATGGACTAAACCTCTGGAAACATAAGCCACCCCAGTTAAATGTTTTTCCTTTATAAGAGTTGCTGTGGTCAGACTGGAGAGATGGCTCAGAGGTTAAGAACACTGGTTACTCTTCCAGAGGTCCTGAGTTCAATTCCCAGCAACTACATGGTGGCTCAGAGCCATCTATAATGAGATCTGGTGACCTCTTCTGGCATGTAGACATACATGCAGGCAGAACACTGTATACATAATACATAAATAAATCTTTTTTTTAAAAAAAAAAAAAAAAGAGTTCATGTGGTCATGGTGTCTTTTCACAGCAATAGAAACCTTAACTAAGATACCTCCCTAGCTGCACTGGGGATGGAATCTAGAATCTTGTAGATGCAAGAGAAGCACTCTACCATTGAGTCATATTCCTGTGCTTTGGTTATATTTTGAAGTTAGTTTAGATTTGTGTTCTGCTTCTGTTTATCAGTCTGATGGGATGGGAGGCTTTTCCATGGCAGCCACTGGGCTCCTGCTTCATTGATGGTGGAGGAAGCTAGAGTTGCAATGAGAATGGGTGACTAAGCCTATAACATTATAGTGAGAAGTGGGGATAGAGAAGCACTGTTTTTTGTGCTTGTAGTAGCATACCTACTGGGTTTTCGGATGTCTGCAACAACCTACTTCAAATTCCAGTTCTTCTGCCTTTACTTGTGTCACCTCAGGTAAATCACTTCATCCCTCTGAGTCTCAGTTTCCTCATCTAGAACACTGATAGTGATAGCAAGTACATCAAGGTCTAGTTTAAGTGTTAATGGAATGAGTACTCATGAAACAAAATAGTATATGACGTATAATGAGCTGTTAGTGTTAGATATTGTTGTTGGTGATGTTTTGATTAAAAACTCCCTCCTCAGCCAGAGAGTCCTCAGTTTCCACCATTAGCTCCACCTGTTACAGGTTTAGCTTAAGAGATGACAATGTGGTATCGGTCAGGGAGACTTTAGACTTACAGGATTGAGGGACAGTATATAGAGCAGGCTCAGAACATTCAAAATGAGGGGGTGCTTTTAGGAAAGGGCATATCTATGTGTGATGCATCATCAGGTAACAGGAGACCTTAGAAATTACCCTTCCAAAGCCCTGTCCCGAAGGCTAGTTAGCTTGCAATGAATCTGTCTCGAAGATGCTATACAAGGTAAGCATGGAAGGAAACAATTGTCACTGTCTTACTTGTTTTTGCCCAGAATTCTGGGGGATTCTATTTAAAGAAACATTGAAAAGGGAAGAAATTGTATGCTATAAGGGAACAGTTGAACTCATTTATACAAACTGATGCATCTGAGTAATTATCATTTAGATTAAAAAAAACAAAATGGAAGTGGGAGAGTCAATTTTCTTTAAGTGTATGGTACTTGATGGGTTGACCACACATTAGTGGATGGCCTCATACTAATGTGTGTATGGGCAGCACAAATTGGACTGAGTGGGTCATAAAAATAAAGAGGAATGAATTTCTAAGGAGATGGGGAGCGGAGGGTGGATCCGGAGGAGTTAGGAAGAGGACTGGGATGTAAACATGTTCAAAATTCATGCATGTATGAAGTTATCAAAGAATTAACAAAAATCTTATATTGAAATATATGAAATGATCAGTGCCAAATAAATCTCCAGTTGCTTCCTTGAGTTAGTATCCTAAAAGTATCACTCGGTTTCTAACAGGATAGATTTGGTTTACTAATGTTCACCAGTGGAAGAATACAGCATCTTTTCTATGCCTGACTTTTTTTACTCAAAGATATATTGTGAGGACTTCTTTTTGATTGCATATACCAGTAGCTCATTATTTTTATAGTTGTACAGTACTTGGGTTATGTGCATTTCTCATACTTTATCCATTTGAGTAAAAGCCAGTTTGGGGCCACTAGGTGTATATCCTATGTGTGTTCTAGCTTATTGCTGTGGTATAAGGAAGTAGGGTTACTTGGAAGTGATGAGATCGTTTGAAAATTATCTTGTTATAGTTTTGATCTTCAATGTTCCCCTGAAGCTCACACTTTAAAGGTTTGGCCCCTATCAAATAATGTTATGGGAACTAATACGAATGTTAAGAAATGGGGCATAGTTGGAGGAAGTAGGTCACTGGAGATAGAATGCTTGTCTCTAGTCTGTCTGTCTGTCTGTCTGTCTGTCTGTCTGTCTGTCTCTCTCTCTCTCTCTCTCTGTCTCTCTGTCCCTCTCTGTCTCTCTGTCTCTGTCTCTGTCTCTGTCTCTGTCTCTGTCTCTCTCTCTCTCTCTCTCTCTCTCTCTCTCTCTCTTTATATCCAAAGGAGATGAAATGCCAAACAAATGGCATGTCTATTATAGCTCTATTCTCAAGGTAGGATGAGGCGCTGGGTGACGGTGGCACACACCTTTAATCCCAGCACTCAGGAGGCAGAGCCAGGCAGATGTCTGTGAGTTTGAGGCCAGCCCAGTCTACAGAATGAGATCCAAGACAGGCACCAAAACTACACAGAGAAACCCTGTCTCGAAAAACCAAAAAAAAAAAAAAAAAAAAAAAAAAAGTAGGATGAGGCTTGCCAAATGGGTTAATTTGCCAGAGTTCCTATCTCCATTTAGGTATTTATTTCCTTAAGGTTTAAGTTAAAGTATTAACTATTGAGTTGTTCTAATTTCTTTCTCTTTAATGGGTAGTAAGGTATTTGTGTCCAAATGTATCCAAAATGATGGAACAAATGTTGAAGGTTGCCATTCCCACAGTCAAATCTTTAGTAGAGTTTCTTGTTGATGCCTTTGCAGGTTATTTGTATTTTATATTAAAATGAATTTATTATCTGTTCATACTGTGCAAGGATTTGATGGACACCAAGAACTTATTTGTGCGATATACAAGGCTGTATGAAGACAGTGTCCTGATATTACCACAGAGTGAGGAGACCGATGTAGACTGGACTTCTAGCTTCATCACTTTCCAACTGTGAAACCTTGGACCTCTGTGAGCCTCATTTACCTCATCTGTGAAGTTTCTTGCTTTCCTGTGTGGGTCAAGATACTTCACACTTATGAGCTGCTCTGTGAGTTATTCTGTCCTCCCACTCTTTTGAATAACTCCTACTAGTCCTTCAAAGCCCTACATAATGAATACTCCTCTGGTAACATTTCTTCTGACCTTTGCTTCAGGTGAGTCCATCTTAATTTAGAGTTGCAGAATTTTGTACTAATCTCTATTAACTATTATCCATTTTGTCACCACAGGTCTATCTAGACTCTGAACTCCTTTTGAGTACAAGCCTCTGTCTTTTTAATCATTGTATCCTCAGTACCTAACTCAGAGATGACTCAGAGTAAGACCTCAATAGAAGTGTACTAAACATCATTATCAATCATGTTGATAATCACTTTCTCTCCTTGCTGACATTTGTGATATTTGTAGTCCAGACCACACATTGTGTCACAATTTTGGCACTAAGCCATATTCCTCCTGGTGCTGATGACTTATTTCATATTTGTAACTATGGGATCCCCCAAATGATTAGGTTGCATAAAAGCAGGACGTTCTTGGATCTCTTTCTTATTCTGTGGGATGCTTGGACCTATAATAAGTTTTCAGCCACCACAGTTTGATTGTGAAATGGCACTATGCTATTGGGATGCCATCATTTTAATGCCTTTGTATTGACAGCAATTTGCCAGAAAAAATAGGAAACCAAGCTGTGGTGGAAATGATCTCTCCTAGGCTAGGGGATTCTCTCTTCTCCTCAGTTGCTGCAATGGATTCATGAACACCAGCAAAATTGAACTTGCTGGATATTTGGACTTTTGCCCAATGTTGATTCTACTTTGTGGGCATTAACATCTTGATTATACAAGCAATTATTCCCGACATTGTGGAGTTCAATATGGCCAGGAAGATATTAGAATATGTGGTAACTCATCAAGAGGCCAGTCCATAGAGCTGTTGGGAGAGTAAGAAGTTTTACAAATTACTGAATCATAGAATCGAAAGGTATTCTGAATATCTATGCACTTGTAAATATTTACAGATCTTTAAAAGATAGTCTGTCATTACCAGTTTCTGTGCTGGTTATGTTCACTGTCTATTGTGACCGCATAGGAGCCTGTGCTCACAGGAGTAATGCTGTGGTATGTTCAGCTCTGCTGGATCTCCATAGACAGGAGCTGGAACGCCTTGTGGAACAATGCTCTGAGTTCCCAAGAGCAAAGAATGAAGGGCAGCCTAGTTTGATAACCACATTAACGAACTACCGACATTTGTTCAAGCCAAAGACAACACTTTCTCTAGGAATTAACTTTCTGAACTACTGAATCATTACCCTCAGTGGAGAGACAGTTGGACAACAAGAGCCTGATTGTCAGAGGTTCCTCAGAGAGACATGGTAAGCCATGTTTTACAACAGAAAACACAGTGAGAATCCTGGCTCAGATTTATACATTTAAATATAGAATATGTTTGTGTGAGAAACAAGCAGACAGTGAATGTAAATAAACTTTTGCTGATACCTCACAACTTTCAACACTCCAGAATAAACAGAACATGGAAGTGGCATTTTCCACATTCATACCTAAATAAATGTTTTCCCCTTCTTTTAAAAAGACAGTAGGGATGAGGAAAAGTAGCAACAGTATTAAGCAGCAGGTCATATTTACACTAACAGAATAAAACCACCTTTTGGTTGCAAGTACTATAAGCATGATAAATGTAATAATAACTAATTGGGTGAACTGTGTGAAGCTGTATCAGATGAAGATAGAAGCAATGAGAATGAGAAAAGAAAAATCTAATGAAAGTTTTACTACAAATGTAAGCATAGCATGCCTGTCATTGCAATCTCATGAAAAGACTTTGCAAGTTCAGTTATATTTCTTATAATGAAGACTGGCAGAAACTTCTGCTATTACGTTTTAAGCTTATATTACAACATTTGGAATCCAGCTTTACCTTTTTACATTTTAATGCATTCTTTTTGAGATAAGATTTCACTGCATAGCACAAGCTAGCCTAGAACTCACTATGTCACCCAGGATGACCTTGAATTCATGATCTTCATGCCTCAGCCTCCAAAATGATAGGATTACAGGTGTGTGCCACCATAACTGACAATATTCTCTGGTACATTCTTCTCTATGTGTTATATATATATATATATATATATATATATATATATATATATATGTGTGTGTGTGTGTGTGTGTGTGTGTGTGTGTGTGTGTGTGTGTGTGCTCATGTGTGTATATGTGTGTGCAAGCCAAAGGTTGATATTAGCTGTCTTAATCTGTTTTTCTCTACCTGATATTTTGAGACAGGATCTCTCACTGAACCTAGAGCACACAGATTCTGCAAGATTGATGAGCTCCAAGGATATTCCTCTCTCTATGTCCTCAATGCTAGAATTACAGATGGATGCTACTGTGCCTGAATTTTTTACATGAGTTTCAGGGATCCACACTCATTTCCTAACACATGACTAGCAATTGCTTTACCAACTGAGTCATCTCTTTAGGCCTTGGTACATTCTTTTTATTTGTTTGTTTGTTTTTAAAGACTTATTTGTTTTTATTTTATGTGTACAGTTGTTTACCTGTATATGTGTACTCTGTGTGTACCTGGTGCCTGTGGAGTCCAGAAGAGGGTGCCAGAGCCTCTAATACTGGAGTTGTAAACTGCCATGTGGATGCTGGAAAATGAACCCTGGTCCTTTGCAAGAGCAGCAAGTGCTTTTAACAGCTGAGCCACTTATCTAGTCTCCCTGCTATATTTTTTTAATTAAAGCAACTCATCCTTAGTATACATGAGAATTTTATTCCAAATTGGCATTATATGAGTAAGGCTAAAATGATCTTTGTTCCTAGTTCAGTGTCTGGAGTATGTATATATGTACATACACTTATGTAGTAATACATGGTATTTTAAAAGAAAAATGAATACTATATAGTGACTGACACCTGAAATCACAATAAAATACTCCTCTTTTTGATTGGTCCAGGGATAGGAACTATATAGCATGACATATATAAAGTATGTGTAAGTATACACATATATAAATTATTCATATGGTATATATAATGTTTCTAGATTTACTAACAGAAGTGAGGCTGAATTGAACATCAGTCTCTTCCCTAGAATTGCTTAGGTATGTAATATGGACAGCTCAGGGAATGGGTGCCTCTCTGAGCTGACTTTCTAGTGCTGGTATAGTATATCTAGGTGAATGGTATTATACTTCTGAGTCAGTGCTGTTTGGGGTCTAAATAAAGCAGAGTACACTGTGAAATGCCACCCTTCAGATCCCCTAAGTGCACCCCTTTACTGGTTTGGACAAAGAGTTTTAATTCTAATCCCTCAAACGCATCTGAGTAGGAGATTATAATGGTGTAAAATATAAGCTCTAAAGGTCTCACACATAGCAGGAATTTAATGAATAGGTGAATGAAATAAAACTTGGGGTAAAGCAGTTTGCTCAGCAGTTCTGCTAACATGATACATAAAACATGGGGGTCCCAAAATTCATTCCACAGAATTTGTAAGGCCAGACTTACTATTCAACACTAAAAGTCATATGGTATTTGCCTTTCCCCTGTGTTGATATCTGCACTGAAGCTACAGAAGCAATGGTGGATAGTGCTGCTGCCTTGTCAGCATAAAACTAGACAGAAGCACCAAACTGATCCAGCAGCCACCATAGTCTTTACTGCCGGCACTCACAGATGAAAGAGGGGGGTAGTTCTTGTATGAATGTCCTTGATTAGGCAGTGAAAATATTAATTTTATTGAATCTCAACCCTTAAGTACTGCACATAAATCACCTCTGCACGCTGAAGTGTGAGGGTTGTCTTGAGAAAAAGTAATTCTGCCATTGTTTGAATTGCATGATGAGCTAGCCACTTCTCTCCGGCTCCCGTCCCCCCTTACTAACTAAAAGGACAACTGACAGATGATACTTGAGATTTGAGTACTTGACAAACGTTTTCTCAAGTTTGAGTAAACGTTGAGCCTGTCACTTCAAGGAAAACAGCTGACAAGTATTTGTTGCCAATGAAGGAATGTGAGTTTTCAAGCTCAAACTGGAAGTTTAGAAAATGTGTATCTACCCATGTGAATGTGACAGTTTCCTAACACTTGCAGGCTTTCCTGATGAGTCTAGTGACAGATACCATTAACAAATGTGATCCATAAAAACTACAGTTCAAAGTATGAATATTTGGAAGATTTTTGTAACTCAGAAATGGATATACTTTTAAATTATTACATTATTGAGCTGTACATAGTATACACCACACTGATTTGAAGTATGAATTTTACCTTTTCAAGTGTATTCACATATACATGCAGTAATCATCAGCATAAAAAAGAAACCCTTGTGTGCCTTCCCTTGTCTTTACATCTCCAAATCCACAGCCCTAGTTAACTGTAGTCTATGCTATATATCTATAGATCACCCTAGTACACACTTTATATGAATGGAAGGAATTCTGCCACATGTGGTATTCCTGACAGATTTCAAGCACTATAGGCTTTTCAAAGGCCATCCATGCTATATAGCATGTGCCACTACTTTATTGCTCTCATGGTGAAATTACATTTCATTATATGAGTATTACTGATTTTGTATTATCTTTTCAACCAATGACAGATTACAATTGGTACTTTGTATTCTCAGGTTTTTCATCAGAAGTCTTAACTAACCTGAAGTTGTACATTGAGTTATTAGGCCTGTGATGATTGTATTATATGGACTATGTACATGCTTTTCTTGTAATTATTCTATAAACACTACAGTAAAGCAAGTTTTCATATATCATTTACTTTATAGGAGGTATTAGAAGAAATCCAGAAATGACTTAAAGAATATAAGAGCATATGCCAGAACTTTCCATTAAGCCAGACACTAAAAAAAAGACACATTAAAAAAAGACACACAAAATGTATATTGAGTTTCATCTTACTTTTTTTATAAGTATCTTTTATAGTGTCTTCCTCCATAGCCTAGGCTTGCCTTGAACTTGCAAGTATCCTGTTTCAGCCTTCTGCATGTGGGAACTACAGGAATGTATGAGCACATCAGGCTCATTTTCTTACCTTTTGTAAAAAGAAAAAATATTGATTTTCAAAAAATATGGCATGCGGACATGCAGTAGGGTTATTATTATTTGGGGAAAATTGAATATATTTCAAATTTCTTGGTTCTCATTTTATCTATTTTTATTAAGAAAATTTTATTCATTTTACATAGCAATCAAAGATCCCCCTCTTCCCTCCTCCCACCACCCCCTCCTAACCCACCTCTCTATTCCCTCCTACAAGAAGGTAAGGCCTCCTATGTGGAGTCAGCAGAGCCTGGTACATTCAGTAGAGGCAGGTCTAAGCCCCTCCCTTTGCCTCAAGGCTGTGGGAGGTGTCTCATCATAGGCACTGGGCTCCAAAAAGCTTGCTTATGCACCAGAGATGGATTCTGATCCTACTGCCATGGGGCCCCTTAAGCAGATCAAGCTACATAACTGTCTTGCTATGCAGAGGGCCTAGTCCAGTCCCACACAGGCTCCATAGCTGTTGATCTAAATTTCATGAGTTCCAACTAGTTTGGTTTGGGTGTCTCTATGTTTCCCCATCATGATCTTGATGTCCTTGCTCATAGAATCCCTCTCCTGTCTCTTCAAGGACTCCTGGAGCTCTGCCTGGTGTTTGGCTGTGGGTCTCTGCATCTGCTTCTGTCAGTTACTGGAGAAAGACTCTATGATGACAGTCAGGGTATTCACTGATCTGATTACTGGGGTAAGCCAGTTCAGGCACCCTCTACACTATTGTTAGTAGTCTAAGATGGGGTCATCCTTGGGGATTCCTGGGAACTACCCTAGCACCTGGTTTCTCCCTATCCTTATGATATCTCCCTCTATCATGGTATCTCTTTTATTACTTTCCTATTCCATATCTGTTACAGCTCGACCATCACATTCCCTTATGTTCTCATCCCCCATCCCCTACCCTCCATTGCTCACCTCTCATCCCCAGTTTACTTATGGAAATGCCATATATTTCCAATTCCCAGGATGATCCATGTGTCCCTCTTTGGGTCCTTCTTGTTAGCTAGCTTCTCTAGAGCTGTGGGTTGTAGTCTGTTTATCCTATGCTTTACATTTACTATCGACTTGTGAGTAAATACCTACCATGTTTGTCCTTCTGAGTCTGGGTTACCTCACTCAGGATGTTATTTTCTAGTTCCATCCATTTGCCTACAAATTTCATGATGTCATTGTTTTTCTCTGCTGAGTAGTACTCCTTTGTGTATATGTGCCACATTTTCTTAATCCATTCTTCGGTTGAAGGGCATCTAGGTTGTTTCCAGGTTCTGGCTATTACAAACAATGCTGCTATGAACATAGTTGAGCATGTGCCCTTGTGGTATGATTGAGCATTCCTTGGGTATATGCCCAAGTGTGGTATTGCTGGGTCTTCAGGAAGATTGATTCCCAATTTTCGCAGAAACCGCCATACTCATTTCCAAAGTGGCTGTATAAGTTTGCACTCCCACCAACAGTGGAGGAGTGTTCCCTTTGCTCCACATCCTCTCTAACATAAACTGTCTTCAGTGTTTTTTATCTTAGCCATTCTTACAGGTGTAAGATTGTCTCTCAGAGTCGTTTTGATTTGCATTTCCCTGATGATTAAGGACATTGAGCAATTCCTTAAATGTCTTTCAGCCATTTAAGATTCTTCTGTTGAGAAGTCTCTGTTTAGCTCTGTAGCCCATTTTTAAATTGGATTATTTGTTATTTTGATGTCTGGTTTCTTGAATTCTTTGTATATTTTGGAGATCAGCCCTCTGTCAGATGTGGGGTTGATGAAGATCTTTTCCCATTCTGTAGACTGTCATTTTGTCTTATTTCACTGTGTCCTTTGCCTTACAGAAGCTTCTTAGTTTCAGAAGGTCCCATTTATCAATTGTTTTTCTCAGTGTCTGTGCTACTGGTGTTATATTTAGGAAGTAGTCTTTTGTGCCAGTGTGTTCAAGACTACTTCCTATTTTCTCTTCTGTCAGGTTCAGTGTAACTGGTTTTATATTGAGGTCTTTGATCCACTTGGACTTGAGTTTTGTGCACGGTGACAGATATGGATCTATTTGCAGTCTTCTACATGTTGATGTCAAGTTATGCCAGCACCATGTGTTGAAGATGTTTTCTTTTTTCCATTGTACAGTTTTGGGTTGTCAAAAATCAGTTGTCCGTAGGTGTGTGGATTAATGTCAGGGTCTTCAATTTGATGACATTGGTCCACATGTCTGTTTTTATGCCAACACCAAGCTGTTTTTATTACTATAGCTCTATAGTAGAGCTTGAGGTCAGGGATGGTGATGCCTCCAGAGGTAGCTTTATTGTACAGGATTGTTTTAGCTGTCCTGAGTTTTTTGCTTTTCCATAAGAAGTTGAGTATTGTTCTTTTCAGGTCTGTGAAGAATTGTGTTGGGATTTTGATGGGGATTGCATTGAATCTGTAGATTACTTTTGGTAAGATGGCCATTTTTACTATGTTAATCCTACCTACCCATGAGCATGGGAGATCTTTCCATTTTCTGATATATTCTTCGATTTCTTTCTTCAGAGACTTAAGGTTCTTGTCATACAGGTTTTTCACTTGCTTAAAGTTACCCCAAGGTATTTTATATTATTTGTGGCTATTGTAAAGGGTGATGTTCCTCTGATTTCTCTTTCAGACTGTTTATCATTTGCATATAGGAGGGCTACTGAATTTTTGAGTTAATCTTGTATCCTGCCACATTACTGAAGGTGTTTATCAGCTGTAGGAGTTCCCTTGTAGAATTTTTGGGGTCACTTATATATACTATCATATCATCTGCAAATAGTGAAAGTTTGACTTCTTCCTTTCCAATTTGTATCTCCTTGATCTCCTTTCATTGTCTTATTGCTCTAGCTGGAACTTCAAGTACTATATTGAATAAATATGGGGAGAGTGGACAATCTTGTCTTGTTCCTGATTTTAGCGGAATCACTTTGAGTTTCTCTCCATTTAATTTGATGTTGGCTGTTGGTTTGATGTAAATTGCCTTTATTATGTTTAGGTATGTTCCTTGTATTCCTGATCTCTCCAAGACCTTTATCATGAAGGGGTGTTGGATTTTGTCAAAGGCTTTTTCAGCCTCTAATGAGATGATCATGTGTTTTTCTTTTCTTTCAGTTTGTTTATATGGTGTATTAAACTTACAGATTTTCATATATTGAACCATCCTTGCATCTCGGAGATGAAGCCTACTTGGTCATGGTGGATAATTTTTTGATGTGTTCTTGGATTCAGTTTGCCAATATTTTATGAGTATTTTTGCATCAATGTTAATGAGGGAGATTGGTCTGTAATTCTCTTTCTTTGTTGCATCTTTGTATGGATTGGGTATCAGAGTAACTGTAGCCTCATAAAAGGAGTTTGGTAATGTTCTTTCTGTTTCTATTGTGTGGAACAATTTGAAGAGTATTGGTATTAGCTCTTCTTTGAAAATCTGGTAGAATCTTGTGCTGAAATAATATAGTCCTGGGCTCTTTTTTTTTTTTTTTTTTTTTTTTGATTGGGAAACTTTTAATGACTGTTTGTATTTCCTTAGGGATTACTATTTAAATTATTTATCTGGTCTTGATTTAACTTTGGTATGTAGTACCTATCCAGAAAATTGTCCATTTCTTTTAGATTTTCCAGTTTTGTGGAGTACAGGTTTTTGAAGTATGACCTGATGATTCTCTGGATTTTCTCATTGTTTGTTGTTATGTCTCCCTTTTTATTTCTGATTTTGTTAATTTGGATGCTCTCTCTGCCTTTTGATTATTTTGGATAAGGGCTTGTCTATCTTGTTTGTTTTCTCAAAGAACCAACTCTTTGTTTCATTGATTCTTTGTATTGTTCTCTTTGCTTCTATTTTATTGATTTCAGCCCTCAATTTGATTATTTCCTGGTGTCGATTCCTCCTGGGTGAGTTTGTTTGTTTTGTTTGGTCTTTTTGTCAACATCTCACATTTGTATCCCAGACTGGCTTCAAACTCATTATGTAGCCCAGGCTTGCCTTAAACTCATTGTGTAGACTGGCTGATCTTAAATTCAAAACAAAACAACAAGGAGAATTTAAATAAAAAGAAACCTAAAGTAGCTGTTATTTGTTTTTTAATTACTACACTCCACAAACATTCTAAATCATTCTCTTTTTGTTGATTTCCATACAGGAATCAGAGCTCCAGTGGATCCAGGGCCCTCTTCTGTCTGGCTTCATAGACACATATACATGCACATACACACACACACACACACACACACACACACACACACACACACATACAAACACACACACAATGAAAAGAGAAAAAACAAACAAACATGGAGTCCATTTTGTGTTGGCCAGCTATTCCTGAGCATGTAGCCTGCTTTGGGGTATGGTTGCTATACCCAGTGACACTCCATTGAAGAAAACTGATGTTTCCTCTTCTAGAAGCTATTAATTGCAAAAACGTACTTGGTTAGGGGTGTGACTTTGCGCCTACTTTCCCTTCTCTGTGCTAGAACTTTTGTTAGAATATGTGCAGATCTTGTGCCTGTTGTCACAGTCTTTATAATTTCATATGTGCATCAGTCCAGATATGTCTGGAAAATGCTGTTTCCTTGGACTCATCCACCACTTCTGCCTCTTTCAATCTTTCTACCTCTTCTATGCCATAGATCTCTGTGCCTTGAGGCAAGGGGTGTGATAAAATCATCCCATTTAGGACTAAGTACTCCAAAGTCTCTCATTCTCTGCATGTTGTGCAGTTTAGGGTCTCTGTGTTAATTACCATCTACTGCAAGAAGTTTCTCTGATGAGAATTCAATGATGCACTGATCTATCGGTATATCAATATGTCCATGAGGAGTTATTTTATTGTTATTTTCATTTAACAGAATAATTGTAGTAGGTTTTCTCTTAGGGTCTATGACCTATCTAGTCTCAGGTTTTTTAGTTCATTCATTCCCAGAGTCAGGTATGGGTTCAGTCTCATGGAATAGACCTTAAATCCAATTAAAAAGAAAGATAACCTTTGTGTCACTATTGCACCAGTGGTTATATCCTGCAGGCAGGTCACTATTGTAGCTCATAAGGTTTGTAGCTGGTAAGGTTGATGATTATTTTTCTCCTCTGGTAGCTTGTATAGTACTTCTAGCACTATGAACACTAGTCACTATGAATGAAACTTCGAATTGAGCACCAGCCTAATTTTTCTATGTTCAATAATATAAGTACATAGTGTCTTCAGCAATAAGATATTACCATCAGGTTGTGGTGGGTAACCAATAGCATTAGCAATAGCCTATAATGTTTGGGAGGCATGTCTCTGAGATCCCCTTGGCCAATGACTCAAAAAAATGTAACCCACTCCTAATACTGGGCATTTTATTTGGTAGCCTGTAATGTCTAGCTGGGACATTTTCTCCTCCATTACATGATAACTCCATTTAAATCATATATATATATATATATATATATATATATATATATATATATATATGGAAAGTTCTACGGTAATAGGCTTCCATATGGCTTTTCAAAGGACATTTAGTGTTAGTTATCCCCCCTGTATCTTCTCTTCTACCCTGCTCTTTCATCCCTTTTCCCATTCAATCCTCCTATTCTAATATCCCCTTTATTCCTTTTGTAATACTATATCTATTTCCCCTTCCATAGACCCCCCCCCCATCTCTGGTACCTTTCCCACTACCTACCTTCTGTGCATATTCTGAATAAAACACACATATGCAAAGTTTAAAAGCTAACATCCACATATAAGAGAAAACATACAACAATATTTGTCTTTTGGGGTCTGGGTTTCCTTACTCCGATTATTTTTTTCCAGCTCTGTCCATTTATCTATCTGTAAATTTTATAATTTCATTTTTCTTAACAGTTGAATGATATTCCATTGTATGAATGTGCCACATTTTCCTTATCTAATCCTCAGTTGAGGGACATCTCGGCTGTTTCTAGTTCTGGCTATTATGAATACAGCATCAGGGAACATGAATGAGCAGGTATGAAGATTGGTTTCTTATGTAGTGTTGAGTCTGACTTCAAATGGGCTTCATAGTCCAATTCTGCTGTGGCTTTGGCTTATGAAGCTGTGATCAGTGATTTTGACACAGAATGTGATATGCCAGATTCTGAGAGGCCCACTTTCTTTTTAGGTCTTAAAGTAGTAGCGTTGTGGTCAGCTAGGCAGGTGCATTGTAAAGAGCAGAATATATGGGGTGCCCTCTGTGATTAGTCCAGTAGTCTTATCAGCAATGAGTTTAGTATCTTATCATCTTTGCTTATTAGTTTTGATTTTGTGTTTGTTTGGTTGGTTGATTGGTTGGTTGGTTGCTTGTTTTTTGACTTGACACAAGCTATAGTCATCTGCAAAGAGGGAACCTAAATAAGAAAATGCCTCCATCTGATTTCCTATAGGCAAGTCTGTGGAGGTACTTTCTTGATTAATGATTGATGTGGGATGGCCCATATGACTGGAGACAGTGCTACCCCCTAGATAGGTGTTCCTGAGTTGTATAAAAAAAAAAAGAAAGAAAGCTATGGGGAGCAAGCTAGTAAGCACTGTTCTTCAATGGACTCTGCTTCAGTTCCTGCCTCCAGGTTTCTGCTCTGAGTTCCTGCCTTGACTTCCCCTGATGATTGACTATAGCCTGAAAGCCAGATGTACCCTTTACTCCCCAACTTACTTTTGGTTATAGTCTATCAGAGCAATAGAGACATAACTAGGACCTGAGGAATGTGCATGCTGAAAGGGTGCAGGAGCAACCTACACTGAGATTGCTGCAGTAATAATGCTATTTCTATCTATTATTGATATTATGATAATAGATAGTCTATCTATTATTGAGTATATAAGAATGGACTTTAGGCTTGTCCTACCCATGTTGATCATCAGCTGGCTTTGAGGTGGGTTGTTGTTCTCTCTGTTCTTTAAGTTGAACTAAATGCCATGGTTTGAGTGGAAGTAGGTCACATCTAAAGTAAGGTGCAATTTCTCTCACTTGGGCTGAGAGTGTAGTTCAGCAGCAAAACACCCACCCTATAGGCTCAAAATACCTCCTGGTGAGGAAAAGCAAACCATAGTAACACTGTGACCACAGAAAGAAAACAAGAAAAAGAAATAACAGCATCATTCAATTGAAAATAACTAGAACACCAGTAATAACAGAAAAGAAAGGGGCTAATACAATGGGAATAAACTAAAAGAACACATGAGTAAAAGTGAAATTATTAATAATAAAAATGGAAGGCAACAAAGAAAAAAGGGAAAAACATGAGTAACAAAAGAGATTAAATATGTTTCAAGAATGAAAAATAATTAAATAAAATTAGAAAAAGAAAGAAAAATATGTCACCTAGGCAGTTTATTTGGGTCAGAGAAACGTCTTTCTGGCTTCTCTTTTTTGGAATCTATCACACCTGGGGGCAGCAGAAGGTTGCAGGTGAGGCCTGTTGGGATTCTCAGCTCCCACCAAACAGACTTGTAGGAAGACAAAACCCTGACTTCAGTTTCGCACCAGCTCTATGAGGGGTAGTGTGCCCTCACACTGCAAATATAGGTGTACATCTGAATTGGAACTGCCAGGAGGCACAGGGTAGTCAGGGGCATGTGGGCTAGGCAGGGGTCCAGTTACTGCAGAAGATCTCTATCTGTGCACCAAAGAACAAATGCCCCCAGGATCTCTGACTTGTGATTGTTCCTTATTTCTAGGGCCTCAAAATAATTTCATCTGGAATGATAGGCCCATTGTCAAGATGACTCCTCACTATAGAAATAAATGGATTTCTTCTCCAGTGCTGGCCTGCCAAGCAGATAGAGTGTCATATCAAACCCACCCGCTGGATTTCAGGTTTGTGGGAACAGTGTGTTTCTTCTGCTGCTGGGGCTGTCGCTCTGTTGTTTTTATCCAGGTTGCCTTAATGTACCCGTTTACCAGGTATTTGTGGGATTGGACTTGACTTGTTCTTGTTGTTTTAGGACAAAGTCTCATTTGGCCTAGGTGGGCGATGAACTGGGTCAGGCTAAGGATGACCTTGAACTTCTGATCCTCCTGCTTCTACCTCTGGAGTGCTGAAGTTCCAGTCCTGTGTGTTACCACCTAGTATTATAAAGTTCTAGGAACTGAACCCAGAGCCTCTGACATACTAAGCTGGAACTATCGACTGAGCTATAGCCTCAGCTCCAGGTTTGGTTTGAACAGGTTTGAGGACTCTTTCTACAGGCTTGGGGAAAGGTAGTTTTGCCCAGTGGATGTTATACTGAGCAATAGGCCTGGATTCCCTCCTGCCTTTGTCACTAACAAGTTGCATGATCAAGGCAGGTCACTTCATTGCCTTAGTTCTGCCTTTCTTCAGTCATGAAATGGACATAATTAGGCCTGTGCTGCTTAATGGGCAAGGTTCCTATTTAGATAACATATTTGTTCTCTCCAAGCCAGCACAGTGCCTTGCCTATAGTATGAGCACCAATCATTGCTTAGGGGATGAATAAATGGAAGTGTTTTGGACATGAGAAAGTATTCTATGAATGTAAGCTATGAATAATAATAAATTCAAAAGCCGGCTACTCCAGTCGCTTGGCCCTAATAGTAACTTGATTCAAACTGATTCCTTACAGAAAGGACCAAACCACCTTGATAGACCTTTGTTTTCGAATGTAAGAAAAGGACAACTTTCAGTGACCAGTCATGTCTACAAGATATCAAAAGAGGCAGCTAATTTGGTCGATTCATTGAAAAAGCAAAGCTAACAATATCGGGCATTGTGCATCAAAGGAAGCTAAGTGGCTCAGAGCCTTTTACATTGCTGCTCATTGGCTTGGCGTTATGTACACACAGCTATCCTTTCACTTTTAACAAAATGGCTTATTTTCATTTTTGAAATGGCAGCCACGTGGGAGCCCCTGCTTGCTGTAGAAAAGACAGGGAGAGGCCCAGCTGGTTGATAGCCACTGGGCTCCTTGAGTCCTCCTCTTTGCCTTGGCTGCTGTTGGGAGGCAGGAGTCTTAGGGTTTTTCAGTTCTTCTTTCGAATTAGTGCCCACAGACTCTACAGCTATGAACATGCAATTAGTCTTTGTTTGTGCACAAAAGGGAGCTTGACCCTTGCCCGTCTTTGATTGGCATGTACAACTCTTATAGCTACTTACCTAAGGCCCTCTCTAAGGAGTGCAGCGTCTTGTTCCTGCACCTGCCTTCAGCTTTTCTCTTTTGTGACTTGTTCCACATAATATTCGGACCAACTCGCAGCAAGATTGCAGGGAGGAAGGCGTCATGCAGGCACAGTAAGATTTCCTGTTTTTTTCAGGGAGGTGGGGGTGAGTGGGAAGGAGGGAGGGAAGGAGGTTTAAATCTATAATCTGAGTTTGGGGTAATTGCTGAGCCCCAAAACACTTAGCAGGAGCCCAAAGAACTATTTTTTTCTTAATAAACTAACACTTTGCTTGCTTTCAAAAGCAGACCTCCCCTGTCATAGAAAACAAGCTGAAAGCACAAAGCTTTACATCTCTTTCCCACCTCACCTGCTTTCTCCCCAACACAGAAACTTGCTAGTTTTCTGAAAGACAATGGCTGTGAAAGACATGCAATTATTATAGTCAGAATTTTTTTTTCTCTAAAGCATGCTTTCTAAGAAGAGCATTTGCTAAGAGCCTGAATGAGTTAAATACTGTGGTGGTAGATTGGGTTTTCAAGAAACGTTTTTGAGGAGCTCATTTTATTTTTGAAACACTCTCATTTCCAATTACTCATACCTAAAATGTATCATGTTATATATTGAAATAACATCCATATCAAACACCCAAATCTGCAAAGAACAAGTAATTAATTATTCAAAATAACAATAGCTTCCCTTTTATAAATAACCATTTAGGTTTAGGCATGTTACTGGTTACTTTGTCATTTTGTTTGCTCTTTGTTTAAATGTAGTCTTTCTTATTGTGGTTTGTTCCGTGTTTAATTCTCGAGAAAAACCGATGTTCAGAGACTCAGAGGACTTAACTATGTCTGTTCAGTTACTGAAAAGCAGAGGAAATAAAAACTCATCTTTCTGTTTGTTTTTTCATGGTACTGAGACTTTAATATTTGAAATATGCACATTACAATTTACAGTCAAGAGTTTTTGTCCTTCAATGAAGTCGTCTTGAGAGCAAAGATGTGCCTTCCAGAGGTGGCTATCTTTGTCTTTGGGAGGCTACTTCTGACCTGAGTCATGGGTTACATGGAAACATTTGTGTCACTCCATACTCATACTGTCTTGCTGACCATCAGTCTAGTACCCTTTTATATGACCTGACTCTGAGATTTTAAAAAAGAAATCACCAAGTTCTGAGAAATAGTGTCCTACCAGTTCTAATGATATATGAAAAGAACTCTTTCTTCCTAAAACAGATGTGACAGCATTATTGGCATAGGTGTATGCATTTTCAAAGTGACTATCTTACATGTGCCTTCCCAGCAATGGACTGTTAAGCTCTGCAGTATGGAGCAGGGCATGGGATGCTAACAGGGGTTAGCAACTTGGTAGTACTAAACTTCCCATATTTGAATTCTGGCTCTACTACTTTATGAACAGTATACCTTTGAGAAAGTTATTTAACCTCTCTAATCTTAATTTTCTTTCCATAAAATGAGGATAATACCATCTACCCCCAAAGGGTTGCTATGTGAATTAAATAGTAATATGTTCAATACCCTAGGTATAAAATTACTGCTTAGTTAATGTAATTTCCTTTGTTCACCCCTCCTGTTTGATATTTGGTAAAGTTAAACCTTTCTTTTCGTAGTCATGATTCATCTCCTATGATTCATAGGTTTGCGTTGAGAGGGCCCTTTAAAATGATTTTATTCAGTGGCTATCAAACTTCTTAATAGAACTTAGAGTTCAACAGAAAACACAAAACCTCAGGAACTTCAATCACTAAGGTAGAGGTACTGTAGCTGAGGTGGTAGATGAAAGGAGGTTATGGAGATCAACCATTTCAGGACTCCCTTTGACCCTTTGGCTGAATTGTATTGACATCACTGAATCTTACCTCTTTACTTTCCCAGTATGGGTGGCAAAAGATGTCCTAGCCAAACTTCAGTTTACCCTTAAATAAATGCTAAAATGCCCACAATGTGGGACAGAAAGAGTCAGCCTACAGTCATGTCTGCTTTTCCAATTCTCTATTGGCAATGTATGTGTCCACTATAGCTTTTAACAAATTTTCTTTTACTTTAGAGTTATGCATCTACATTTAAATTCCATGTCTTAATGATAGCAATACTGGACACTTTGATTCAGACTCTGGAGGCCCTTAGTTACTGCTTATGGGGTTGTTAAATGAATCAAAATTACATTAAGCTTGGTTAACTAAGGAAAAGATTTCTAATACAATGTATTCCTTGTGTTTTAAAACTGTCCTCTTTGAGAAGAAACTTGAAGGCCATGTGTAGTGGCACAAGCCTTTAATCCCAGCACTTGGGAGGCAGAGGCAGGCAGATCTCTGAGTTCAAGGTCAGATTAGTCTACAGAGTGTGTTCTAGGGCTACAAAACCAAAAAGAGGAGGAGGATGAGGAGGAGGAAGAGGAGGAGGAGGAAGAGGAGGAGGAGAAAGAAAGAAAGAAAGAAAGAAAGAAAGAAAGAAAGAAAGAAAGAAAGAAAGAAAGAAAGAAAGAAAGAAATTCAGAATGCATTGATTTATGTCATCCTGGCTGATGTATTTTCCTAATTTCTTAAGCAAATAGAATCACTCTAACCCCCCTGTTGCCTACTTTCTCCTCCATTGTTTGAAGGAAAATGTGGGGGGGGCATCTTTAATACCGTTAGTACCTCAAAACACACAAACAATTTGAAAACTTTAGACTGGGTGGTGATGCACCTGTCTGATAAAAATGCAGAGGAACTGGTAAATTTTGAGAAACATCTTTTCTTTTAAGTCAGCTGGGGAAGCTAACATTAAGAACTTGTATCTAGAGTCACAGAAATATTATGCCTTACAAAAGGTATAATTAAAGGAAAATAATCTCAAAAGGCTTTGGAAATAAATCTATAGGATCAAATCCAAGTGAGAACAAACAAGATGATAAGCAGGAAAATGTAAGACGTTCAGGCCAATCTCTCTCCTGCCTTTTGAGAGAGCATTATCATGTACTTGTGTTGGAGTAGCTCTTTACTAAGGCCAGTAAGCTAGAAAGAAAATAGGGTCATCAGATGGGGTAGGACTGCCACATGTGCATATTCAAGCAATTAGAGAAGTGTGTGTTAAACTTTCTATATTATACAAAAGCATACAAGATATACAGGAAAAGTTCTACTTTGTATTCTGTAAGTAGGATATGTGGATTAATAATGAACATTAGTCCTTTATATGTGAATATGGTCCAAGACTGATATTAGAGATGAGGCTGGAAAGGCTTTTATTGGCTCTGAGGTCTGAAAAGGTTCACATTGGGGAAGTGAGTTTCACTATATTTGTCTTTGCAAAGATCAGTCCTTTTGGTTCACAATCAGTTTATATTCACTTTTTAACTGATAATAAAGAAAAGACAGTGCAGCGCTAATGATGGCTACAATCTCTCTTACGAGGCCAGCACAGCAGACTTCAAATTGTGGACCTGGGTAAACTCAGGCTGGTGCACCTTTCCCCTTGATCAAGCAAAACTTTGAGGCCTTTCAGCCCTGTGAAACAACAAGTCACAAGGAATCACATGATGACAATTCTGTGCAAATAAAGCTTGACACGTTCATTTGAAGAAAGGGGCTTGTTTGTAACACTTTTGCATGAGCAAAGCTTCTAATGCTGATGAGAAAGAGCAGACAAATTTTTTGAAGGCAGCTATGAAAGTCATAGCACACTTGGTTAATGCTTATTTCTGGAAGACTTGTGATAGTTAAGTGGGGAAAGGCAGCACAACATTTTACTTGGATAAAACTTTTAAAATATTAACCAATCATTTGTCCACAAGATCTTCTCTAAGATTCCTAGGTGAATTTCCCCACAGAAGTCTATATTTCAGTAATGTTCCATTCTCTCTAGATTTATGGCAATAAATATGAAGAGAAATTATAAAGCTGGGTGAGAAGGGGCTGGGTTACATTGTTTTAATGAAATACAATTTTATTGGTTTGGGTTCCATGTGAACATGTGACCTCCTAAACCTTTATCTTACATCATGTCAGTTACTTTCTTCATTGTTGTGACAAAAACAACTTTAGAAAGGGCTTGTTTTGGCACAGAGTTTGAGGGTACAATTCATCATGGTGGCAAGAGTACGAGGCAGCTGGTCATATAGCACCCACAATTGGGAAGCAGAGAGAATATGAATGCTGATGTTTAGCTTGATTTTTTCTTTTTATTCAGTCTGAGCCCCCAGCCCATGGAGTGGTGCTATCCACATTCAGGATGGGTGGATGGGTGTTACCTATTCATTTTTTTTATACAGGGTCTCACTATGTAGTTCTAGCTGTCTAGAACTCAGTATATTGACTACAGTAGCCTTGAACTCACAAAGATCCACCTGCCTCTGCCTCTGCCTCCTCAAGAGCTCTTAGATCAAAGGCTCACCATGCTTAGCTTCCTGCTCATTTAAACCTCTCTGGATACATCCTCAAAGAAATACCAGAGATGTGTTTCCACATTTATTCTAAATCCCATCAGGTTCACAAGATCAACCATGATTTTGTGTGTGTGTGTGTGTGTGCATGTGTGTATTTGTGTGTGTGTAGTTGGATGTTTCTTGGATCTTGCCATGTCCCCGCAGTCCCATGGCCCACTTGTAGAATAATCACTCAGAAACTTATATTAATTATAACTGCTTGGCCATTAGCTCAGGCTTATTACTGACTAGCTCTTACACTTAACCCATAATTCTTATCTATGTTTAGCCATGTGGGTTGGTACCTTTTCTCAGTTCTGCCTTGTCATCTTGCTTCCTCTGTGTCTGGCTGGCAACTCCTGACTCAGTTCTTCCTCTTCCCACAGGAAGAGGTTACCCCACCCATACTTCCTGCCTGGCTACGGGCCAATCCACATTTTATTTATCAACCAATCAGAGCAACACATATTCACAGCATACAGAATGCCATCCCACAGCACATGTGTGTTAAAAATAATTTCTTTAGACTAAGATATCATTTATGGTTTGTGATTATTTTTATAACAAATTTGCCATTCTGGTTCTTTTCCAGAAATATGGCCTCCTTGGAGCACTGTGGAGGTCCACAAAGGTTTCCGAGTGAGATCTGAGCTTGCTTTACCCAGCAGGGCTGCATTAGAAGATAGCCATGTGTGTGGTTACCAGGTGATTGGAAAGGGTCTGCACTTGGCTGTGCTAAGATAAGGTCTTTTGCTCCACTCCTTGGCATTTCTGTAAATAGTTCTTTATAAGAGACAAGAGGGGCCAGTGGATAATGATCCAGGCCCTCCCAAGGCTATCCTGTGTTTCTGTTTCTCTCCCCTCTATCCTTCTATCTAATATCTCTTATCTCTTATCTCTTACTTCTCAAGAGTACCCTGCCATAAAATGTGGGAGCCAGTCTCCCAGCTGGGCTCCCACAGAGCACCAATGGTTCTCATTTGCAGTGTGGCTTCACTTTGGTGTATTGCATTAGTTTGGAGTTTGGTTATAAGTAATTTGTTACTACTACTAAGGACCTGAAATTTGTTAATGTTGCCTGTATTAGTAAATTATACCTGATTCAAGTTCATTCTTAGGATAATGTTGCTCTCATTCACTTGCATCCTGAAATCCTTGTCTGTTTGGGAGAGAACAAGGGGCACATTTGTATAACTTCTGGGAGCTGGCCCTTTATGTAAGCATCATCTGTCATATGCATTAGCTGATACTAGAGGATAGACATGCTATTCCATTGTTTCTATGAGAAATTCAAATGTGAATGTGGAGGCCCACAGAGGCTATCTAGTGAGACCTTCCTCAGGGTCAGAGAAACTCAGCTTTCTTTACCCAGCAGGGTTGCATAAGGAGATGATTTTCCCACAGACATGTTTACCAGGTGTTTGGAGGGGTCTACACTTGACTGTATGGTGTGCTTTGATCTCGCAAGGGGGAGGTCTTTTACCTCTCCCCTTGGTATGTTGTAAAAAGCCCTTTTGAACAAATCTCTGGGCAACTGGGTATTGACCCAGGGCCCTCCCAAAACTATCCTGTGTCTATCTTTCTTATGTCTTTCTTTCTATCTAATATTTCCTTATTCCTCTCTCCTCCACCCAAGAACACTTGAAATGTGGGAGCATGTTAGAACTGGACTCCAGCAGATTCCCACATGTGAATAAGAATCCACTTCCAAGATGGGCAGTTTCCCCCCAATGGAGTGCTGAATTGCTGTAGCTATTCACTTGGTCAGTTGTTCAGGGAACACTTATTGGGTCCGTTTTAGGTATTTGTAAGTACTACTTCACATAAAAGAGAACTTGTACCTACTACATTTTGAAGTTAAGTTGGATCTTAGGTTTAGTGGAGGGTACAGCATGCGCAAAGATGGGTGCAAAAAAAAAGTTTTTAATAGAAGAAAAAATCCAGTATCTGAAAGCCAGAGGATTTAAATAGGTCTTGGTATATGCAGTTATATTTACAATAATTATAACTCTGAAACACCTTTATTGTTATTGTTGGGGGGTACATGTGGGGCGATCTTAGAACATCTTTATGGAATTGGTTGTCCCCTTTCACCTTTAAGTGGATTCTCAGAATTGGATTTAGGTCATTAGACTTTTGAGTCAAGTTATTTAACTGCTGAGCCATTTAGCTAGCCTTAGAAGTGCCTATTTTTGTTTCTACTTTTTTTTAATAATTTGATTTAATTTTACATATCAGCCATGGATTCCCCTGTCCTCCCTCCTCCAGGGCAAGGACTCCACTGGGGATTCAGCTCAACCTGGCAGATTCAGTCCAGGCAGGTCCAGTCCCCTCCTCCCAGGCTGAGCAAAGTGTCCCTGACTAGGCCCCAGGTTCCAAACAATCAGCTCATGCACTAAGGACAGGTCCTGGTCCCACTGCCTGGGGGCCTCCCAAACAGTTCAAGCTAATCAACTGTCTCACTTATCCAGAGGGCCTGATCCAGTTGGGTGCTCCTCAGCTATTGGTTCATAGTTCATGTGTTTCCACTAGTTTGGCTATTTGTCCCTGTGCTTTTTCCAATCTTGGTCTCAACAATTCTCACTCATACAATCCCTCCTCTTTCTCGCCAATTGGACTCCGGGAGCTCCACCTGGGGCCTAGCCATGGATCTCTGCATCCACTTCCATCAGTCATTGGATGAGATTTCTAGCACGACAGTTAGGGTGTTTGGCCATCCTATCACCAGAGTAGGTCAGTTTGGGCTTTCTCTTGACCATTGCCAGTAGTCTATTGTGGAGGTATCTTTGTGGATTTCTGTGGGACCTCTCTAGTACTCTGCTTCTTCCTATTCCCATGGGATCTTCATTTATCATGGTCTCTTTTTCCTTGTTCTCCCTCTCTGTTCTTGATCCAGCTGGGATTTCCCACTCCCCTAAGCTCTCTTTCCCTCGACCCTTGCCCCCCCTCACGTCCAGTCACCCTGAACACACCTGATCTCGTCTGTTTCTACTTTTATAATACACATAAATCTATCATAGTATGTACTCAAAAACTTCAACCCAAAATATCTGAATGTGAATTTCTATCATATGGAAAAGCTTGCAATAGTCTCTGTGTAATATTTTTTACCACAGACCTCCATCTCTTACATGGAGTGCTGTTTTTTACACACTTGAAAAATACTTGACATCTGTAGCTGGAGATTTCTCCAGTCCCACCAGGGCCTGCAGCCACTCAGACCCAAGTAAACACACAGAGACCTACATTACTAATAAACTGTATGGCTGTGGCAGGCTTCTTGATATCTAATTCTTATATCTTAAATTAACCCATTTTTATTAATCTATAAGTTGCCATGTGGCTTGTGGCTTACCGGTACTTTACATCTTACTTCTCATGGTGGCGGCCACTGACAGAGTTTCCTGACTCAGCCTTCTACTTCCCAGCATTCTCCTCTCTGCTTATCCTGCCTATACTATACTTCCTGCCTGGCTACTGGCCAATCAGCATTTTATTTATCAATCAACCAGAGCAATCAACATTCACAGCATATAGAAAGACATCCCATAGCAGACATCTAATTCCTACCCAAAACTTACTCATTTAAAAAAATAAGATTTAGCATTCACAAAATAGCTCAGCAGGAAAGAGTGTTCCTGCCATTCCTAACAACCTGAGTTAGATCACTGGAACCCACATGATGAAGGAAAGAACACATGCCCAATGGTTGTCCCCTGGTATCCACATGTGCACTGTGGCACACATGTGCATGAACACACACACACATAGGCACACACACACACACACACACACACACAAAGTAAATAAATGTAAAAATAACTGAAGTGTAAAAATCTAGTAGATTTTAGTTAACCAGTAAAGTTTGGCATATGTCACCATATCCAATTCCTGAAAAGCCATTTTCATCAGTCCAAAAAGAAAGTCTTGCACTCATTGGTGGTATACTTCATTTCTCTTTTCCCTATCCTCTGGGAAAACACTAATCTATTTTCTGTCTCTATAAATTAATCTGTTCTGAATATTTCATATAAAGGGAATCATGTGATAAGGAGCCTTTATGTACAACTTATTTCTCTTAGCAAAGTGTTTTCAAGGTGCAAAGTATTGTTGCATGTAACAATACTACTTTTTTGTTGCTCAGTTATAACCCATTATGTACAAATTAGCATGTTTCATTTATCAGTTTGTGGACACTGAAGTTGCATCTGTATTTTGGCCACCATAAAAAGTATTCTGTTATGGGCATTCATGTATAATTTTTTGCATGGATGTATATTTTCATTCTCTTGAATATATACTAGAAGATATATATTAATGTGATAACTCCATGTTTAATATTTTGAATCTTCCAAATTGTTTCCAAATGGGTAGCATTGTATAATCCTACTAGAAATATATAATAGTTCCATTTCTTGACATTTTCATTTTCATAGCACATTACTCCTTTAAAAAATAGCCTTCCTAGTAGGTGTGAAATGGTGCTTTATTCTGTTTTTCTGTTTTTTGTTTTTTTGTTTTTTTTTTGTGTGTGTGTGTGTGCATTGTCTTGGGTATTGAACCCATGCTAGGCAAATGTTATACCACTGAGATAGATATATTACTGCCCCTCTGCCCATTTTGAAAGAGGCTAAACTATCTATGTAGCCCAAGCTGACCTTGAATTTAAAATCCTCTTGCTTCTACATTCTTTTTTTTTTTTTTAAGCTGAGTATCAAATCCAGGGCCTTGCACTTGCTAGGTTGCTTCTACATTCTTAGTGCTAGGATTATAGGATTACACCACCAAGCTTTGGCTCATAGTGGTTTTGGCTAACATTTTCCTAATAACTAATACTGTTAAACTTTTTCATGTGTTTGTTGGCTAGTTATGTATCTTTTTTTTTAATGTTGTCTACCTTAACGTTTCTATTGGTGCAATAAAACATCATAACCAAAAGCAACATGAGAGGAAAGGTTTTATTTCAGCTTATAACTCTCAAGTCACATTCCTTTGCTAAGGGAAGTCAGGATAGTAACTCAAGGGAGGAGCCTAGAGGTAGGAATTGAAGCAGAGGCCATAGAAGAACACTGTTTACTGATTTGTTCTCTATGGCATTTTTAGTTTGCTTCCTTATAGCTCCCAGAAGCAACAACCTAGAGGAGGTACTGCCCACAGGGAGCTGTGCCCTCCCACATCAATCATCAATCAAAAAAATTCCCTATAGATGTTGTGTGATAATTTGTATTCTGACAAAGCTTGCCTGGAGATCAGAGGGCAGAGCTAGCCACTAGTTAACCATAGAGGCCAGGCAGTGGTGGCTCACACCTTTAATCCCAGTACTTGGGAGGAGGAAGCAGGAAGATCAGGAGTTCAAGGCCACCCTGGGCTACCAGCCTAAAAGAGAAACAGAACCAGGCAGTGATGGTGCACACCTTTAATCCCAGCACTAGGGAGGTGGAGACAAGATCTGCCCCCATTCAGTCTGAGGATTCATAGAGATAAGAAGTCTCTGGTGGGTGACTGCTCTGCTTCTCTGATCTTTCAGCTTTCACCCTCGATATTGATATCTGAATCCGGATTTTTATTGTTAAGACTAATTAGGATTGAGTTTCATGTAGCTTTGTATACAGGCCAATCCTATAGAGGCATTTTATTAGTTTGATGCCTTCTTCCAAGATGAAGCTGACATAAAAACAAGTCAGCATAAATGTCTAATCAGATTTTTTTTTGCCTACTTTTTATTTGTGTCCTTTGTTGTTGTTTGTTTTTGCTCTTTTGGGGGCCCACCACCCAGCTCCCAAATAAATCACTCACAGAGGCTTATTCTTAATTATGATTGTCTGGCCTTAGCTTGATTTAGTTTCTAGCCAGCTTTCCTGAACTTAAATTATCCTGTCTATTTTTGCCTCTGGACTTTTCCCATTCTCTTCTTTAAATCTTACTCTTACCCCATGGCTTGCTGTGTAGCTGGGTGGCTGACTCCTGGGTCCTCCTCCTCCTCTGACTAATACTTTCTTTCACTCCTCCATCTCTTTTCTTCTCCCTTTCCCCTGATTTCTCCTTCTATATATTCTCTCTGCCTGCCAGCCCCACCTACCCTTGTTATTGGCTGTTCAGCTCTTTATTAGACCATCAGGTGTTTTAGACAGGCACAGTAACATAGCTTCACAGCATCAAACAAATGCAACATAAACAAAAGTAACACATCTTAAAATAATATTCTACAACAGTCCTTTGTCTTTGTTGTTGAATTGAGTTATAAAACTTCTTTATAGGTTCTGAATATGAGTTCCTTATCAGAAACAGAAGCTTCTGTTCTGTGGGTTGTTCTTCCACTTTCTTTATGGTGTCCTTTGAATCACTGAAGTGTTTAATTATAACAAGGTTGAATTTAGCTACTTTTTCCTTAGTGCTATTTTAAATAAAAGAATAACCTATGAAAATAGCCACTGGCCCTTGGGGTCTGCTAAGGGTTAGTAGCTGGAAAGTCTGAATTATCTTTAATTCTATTACTGGATTTAGATAATGTTTTAGAATTAGATGATCATTATCTAGTTGCTTATAGTTCCATTATTAATATAATATGTATAGGGGCCTAGTTTTTTAATGCCTTAAGATTACAGGACTAGAGTGGAAACCTGATGGCTGAAGAAGGGCAAGGACATTTTGCTGTATGTAAAATCAGATTTGAACTGAAGGATTGATTTCTAACTCATTGCTTGAACCTTTGACCTTGATTTGAATCAAATTTTCCATTTGAAAATAAATCAGACTTCATTAACAAGAGTCTAGCTAACATCTGGAAATCGCTGGAGTAGTTAAAACTGGAGTACTATTTAAGAACCAAGAGAAAGGTGTTGGTAACTCCTCCCTGATGCCTATACAATAATAAAACAAATTTCAAGAGCTTCCTCTTGAGGCTCTCTGTACATCTGAGTACTTTGCTCCTAGAATATTCCACTCACAGAATTCAAAGGAATCTTGGAAGTCATGTAATCTAAGCTTCCACTCCTGTTTCAAATCTACTCTCCCACAATGAATATTTGTGGCAAAGAAAATGCTAGAAAGAACTATGAGAGATAGATGGCTTAAGGATGTTAAGCCTGTTTAAGGAAGGATAGACTGTAAGCTACAATAGACACTAATGGAAGGGAAAGAGATGGAGTGTGTTGGGGCTTGAGGGAGAACAAAATAAATAGGGTTTGCAAAGCCTAAAGAAAAAGGCTAGATTTTGAGATTTCCTTGTACAAAAAGACATTTATATTACTAGATTTCTTCCAGTTACACTTAACCATTTCCTTCTCTGGGGTTCTGTCTCATAGAGTATTCTCTTCTGTTACTAATAATTGTCTTACCAAAGTGGTTATCTGTGGATATACCCCTGTGTCCTTCTATACAAGTAGATCCTGAAGAAAAAAAAATACATGACCTCCTTTATTTGTGTAGACCTTCTGGTGTTCGACACTTGGGACCCTTAGGTAGTAATATTGTGAAATACCTATAAATATGGGCTATGGGATTAGTAAGGTTGAGTCTTGGCCTCACAACTCCAAGACTGGAAATTCCAATGCCCTCAGGGAAGCATATTTATTGTCAACTTACTAGGCTCTAGAATCACCTAGGTAATGATCCTATAGGCCTTCCTGGGAAGGAATTTTTAGATTGGTTTAACGGAGATGAGACCCTCCTGTGAATGAGGGCAGTGCTGTTCTACGGGCTAGGGGCCTGAACTGAACAAGAAGGAGAACCAAAACTGAGACTTCATCTCTTTTTGCTTCCTGATTAGGTGCAATGTGACCAACTGCCTGACACTATTACAGCCAGGTCTTCCCTGCAGTGATAGACTAGACTCTTAAATTGTGAGCCCAAATAAAATCTTCTTCAAGTTGCTTTACTTGGACTCTTTGTCACAGCAATGATAAAAGTAACCAAGTTTCTTGAGCCTTAGTGACTTCCTGTGTGAGATAGATAGAGCTACTAGCTCTCCTTTCACCCATTTGGAAGTATGAGAGCATATTACAATCTTTGGTGCTTGGCAAATGATAGTAACTGAGATTTAGATGAGCAGGCCTCAAGAAAATGCTTATTGCGATTAATCCCATAGGGCAGGGAGAAGAGTCTTGAACCTACTGGAGGCACTACCCCCACTCTCTGTTGCTGGTGGTGCTTCAGTTGTATTTCATTTCAAAGCCTCATAGTGGTTCCTTTATGATTATAGTATAAACAGACTACAGAAACCCTAATAGTATATTGCTCTTTGATAATGTAGACATATTTGATTGCATTCATTTGTCCTTCAATACAAGGTAACAGATCAAGTTTCACCAGTGTGGTACTTCAGTTGCTGTGTGGGGATGGGGCATATAGAACTCATATTCAAGATTCAGGAAGCAAACTTGCACACCCTGTTCTCTTCCAGAGCCTAACCTATGACAACTTTGCCTATAGAGATCTTTTGGTGGGTCTCTGCAGACAAAAAGACAGACTTCTTTGCTATTGGTAATCACGATCATAATCATAAGTATTTTAATGGATTATTTCTCCACCCTGTCTATTCTTAGCTAGGTATTAGGGGTAAGTGATTGAAAGAAAGTCTTGTTCTGGAAGAGTATATGACTCATAGGAGGCCAGAGAATACAAGACAGTGTTGAAAGTGTAATTATATAGGAAGTACATAGGTGTCATGATCGACAGAAGTTGGATGCCATTCTCTTTGTTGAGAGTTTTCTGTAAGCTTCCTAGAAAACATGCTCCATGGCCTAAGTTTTGAAAAAGAAACAAAATTATCATCCAAAGCTAACCAGGGGAGTTTCAACTCAATGAAAAGTAATAGCATGAGCAAGGGCAGGGGGTGGGAGATGAATTTGCTTGGAGTAGAAGATGTGAGGAGAGAAGCACAATGAGATGAAGTTAACAATAGCAGGTCACAAAAACATGACACTTACTGTGGGTTGGCCATTCACAGTAACTTAGGACAGAGAAAGTAATTTTGTTGGCTAAAATTTAATAGAATACATTTCATACAATAGATAATATATTAGATGGTTTTACATAGTATCTGTTACTGCCTGGTTTCAAATCTAGCAAGTAAAGTTCAGAAAGATTTATGTAATTGGTCCTACGAGACATAGTTAGAGCTAGACTTTGAAACTAGAAACTTTTTTTTTATCACAAGGCTATACAAAGGCAGAAGTTTTGTTTCAGTGCCTCTTGGGTAGACTATATCATAGTCAAAAATAATCTCCTATTAGGCAAAATAATCTAGATGTTAATTCAGCCCTCTGGAAGTCAGTTGGAATAAGTTGGGTTATAACAAATGGATGCATGCCAAAAAGACCATGAAGCTAGCCAAGTGGTGAACAGTGGCTCTCACTGGAGAAGAACCTACCTGTACAAGAAGAAAAAACTTTCAGAAAAGCTTGTGAGGTAGAAGCTCCATATTCATGAGAATACATGACAATTCCTTTCTTGCCAAAGTACACAGAGAAACACAAATCAGGTTCTAATATTAGTAGGGAATCTCTTTATCAGCTCATCCTTCCTTCTAGCCCATCAAGAGCCAACTCCTCCCTGATATGCCTTGCTCCACTTAACCTAGGGTGCATCTAGCTGTGCTCTCCTGGGACTTGGGAGGACAGTTCCATGACTCTGGTTATGCCCCAGGTCTTCACCTTCATTTACATATACATCTGGGGTCTAGCTCTGACTCTGACACTGATTTGTTGTGTGGCTTTTAGGCAAGTCCCTTAATCTCTAAAAAATTTACTTTGGTCATCTATCCTGTAGAGATATCAGTGCTCACCTTGCCTACTTAAACAGATGGAAACAATAAAATATGGCAATATGAAGGCTAGGGCTTTGGGAAAGCAAAAAAAGAAATAAATATAAAAGGTAATTATTATTCTCTGTCCTTTTGCTTTATTGCCTACAGTGGCATTTCTAAACCCATTAAGAGCAAGAATAAAGTCTATACCTTACCTTTTGGGATCTTAAGAATATGAACCTTTTGGCTCCAGTGAGCTTTTTCAGAAAGAGAGAGGGACGCTCTTTTGTTTCTGGCAGCTTCTTTATTAGGCTTCAGCAGCTGCTTATTTCTTTCATATTATTATAATTTCATTTTGTCTAAATTCTGGAGAGTCTTTGCCTCCCTTCTTTTGAGAACAGTAGCTCTTGGTTGTTGTCAGAACTCTTACATAGTGAGAAGCAAAGGCCCCAAGCAGGCTTGGGCAGACTCCTTTCACTCCTGTGGGCAAAGGCACTAAGGACAGTAATTGACAATTGACGGGATGGGAAAAGACTTTGTAAACTGAGGACAAGTGTACAATTCACAGCACACAGGCTGACCTCCTCACCTGGGCAGCTTCTGAGGACACCTGCCTTGGATCATTAAAGCTTCTTGCCCAATTGACATAGTATGACTGCTTCCACTCGTGGAAATGAACAAAGCCAAGCATTTAGTGACTGGAGTGCAGAGATGAATACAATTTGCCTCTTCGTCCAGGCCAGGCCCAGACAGCTGCTCATGCAAAGGGATTTCAAATGAACGTGTTTCTATTTAGAACGTGTATGTTTTGATTGAATTTGAAGAAAAGCATGAGGTGGCTCCCCCTTTGGAAAACAAATTAATTATGTACTCCTGTGTTGTCTGATGGTTGGAAGCCAGACATGTCCACAACAGCACTTCATGGAAAGAATTTTCTTCCCTGATAAACGTGGGACTCTTCTGTAGGACAACAGCTGGTGTTTTTGCAAAGTCACATGGCTGCTGGCACAAAAGGATCTTTTAGGGAAAGTTGGAACAATAGAAATATTCTTTTTATATTTGATGCAGCTACTCTATGATTTTTTTGTTGTTATTTTCTTCATTTTGGACGGTGCATTCAGTTTTCCCTGGAGTACTTCAGAGCTTGGATAAAGGCTCTAGGAGGGTGATTTGCTGTTGAGTGTGCAGTTAAAATGGTTTCAGGGAGGCAAGAGCTGGTAGACCAAGTGACAACCCCAGTTATTGGACTGAACCATTTGCATTTCCATTCAGGTCATGCTGTCTCGGCCAAGCTGTTGACTTAGCGCTGTTGTGACTTGGGTGGCTTTGACTCTTCCATTCAGGCTTTAGAAACATCATTGAGTTAACAGGCCACACACTAATTCACCCTTCTCCCTCCCTACTCTTCAGCTCCTTTGTGTTAGATAAGGAGGCCTTTCCCTGGTACAAAAAGGTAGTGAGCCTAAGGTTCCATGAGCAATGTGCCCCTTATACCACCCCCAATTTGGTCTTTGTGTGAGGCAGCTTTTGTTTCCCTCTAAGAATTAAAAGTTAATTGATACCTCAAATGGATGTTGGTTACAATGCATTTCACCATCCAATGCAGTCCTGCATCCCATTAGATTAACCCTCTTCTGCAGTTCATTGTAAATAAACATCCCACAACAAAAAAGCTTACCCACCTGAAGCATTGTATTCACTTGGATTCTGTAGTGAAGCTAAAATTCTATGACAATGTCACTGGGTAAATTAATTTAGATTAATGACTCTTGGAGCCCTGTTTTCCTTTGCCTTTTCTATTTGTCACAGACTGCTGAACAAGTATTTACAAATGTCTGAATGTATCAGCCTATCCATCTCAACCCTAGAACTTTACTGTGATGCTGCAAATTCTTCCAGATGAATCCAATGCTACATCCCAAGGTGGTAATATAGTATTGATGGACTGAAAATTCATGTGATTCTTGTGATGAGAATTTATTTTCAAAGAAGAGAATTGTAACTTTTTTTTAACCATGGAAGAAAAAACATTCCATGGGGTCAACTGAAAGCTCAACTTAATTAAGTTGAGAAATAAAGAATACACTCAAGTTAGACTTTTATTGTCATCCAGAGGTACAGAGGAGATGTTTGAACTGACATGTTTTGGCAGATTTGGAATGCAATAATATGTTCTTGAATTTGAAGCTTAAAAGGATATCAGTTGTTCTTGATGCTAACCTTTTCAGTTAGCTAGTTTCTATTACATTTCAGGCATGGCCACACAATGAGAATAATATTTGTTCCTTTAGAAGAATATTTTCTTTTTCTATGTAGGTCAAGTTTAGTTCAGCAATATGGTGGTGTGCCCCATAGTTCTTGCAATATCACGATAATAAGATTTATACATGTAAATTGATGTTACTAGTCATATGAGAAGTGCGTGCCAAAGTCACAATGAGAGATTACTGTTCACTTACTAGGATAACCTTTTCTTAAAGACTGGCTAGGGATGTAATGCCTGCCTGCCATGTGTAAGACCCCAGGTTCAACACCTAGAACTATAAAATGTCAAGAAATAGGAAGTTTTGGCCATGATATAGAAATGTTGAACACTTCTTACACAGATATGGGTTCTGTAAAATGCTACAGTCACTTTCAAATGAGTCAGGCAGTTCTTCAAAGTTTGAAACACAGTGTTAACCTTGACTTAGTGTAATCTTTAGGGATCTATGATAGCTTACTTGGCAACAACTCCAAAACAGGTAACCCGTTCCCAGAGCTGGGTTTTTTATTTGCTATCTTGTGGTGTCTAGTAAGAAAATTGTGGCCCTATTTAGGGTAACTCCATTTTAAGTGTGTGTGTGTGTGTGTGTGTGCGCATGCGTGCGTGCGCGTGCATGTGTGTGTTTAGGAAGTTTCTGCAATAGTAAGTTTCCGTATGACTTTTTCAAAATGTTTTCAGTGTTAGTTATCCCTTCCCTCCTCTACCCTGAAATCTTGTCCTTCTCCCCATTTAACCTTCTCTGTATACCCTTTAACCCTTTATATGCACTCTTATCTCTCTTCCCTTGAAATCCACTTCCATGTCCCCTTTAATAATTTCCTGACCTCTGTAGGTATTCCAAATGGAATACACATATTTAGAGATTCAAAGCTAGCACAAAAGAAAACATTTGGCATTTTTCTTTCTAGGTTTGGGTTCCCTCTTTCAGAATCATTGTTTCTAGCTCCATCTATTAATCTATAAATTTCATAATCAGAATATTTCTTGCATCTACTCCTTTTGGATGTTATTTCTTCTTTTTGTTCTAGGGCTTTCAGACATGCCATTAGCCATATTGCTAATATGAGATCTCTCTTATTTTTTATGTAGGCATTTAGTGCTATGAACTTGCCTCTTAGAACTGCCTTCATTGTGTCCCATATGTTTGGGTATAATGTGTTTTCACTTTATTTAATTTTAAAAAGTTTTTAATTTCCTTCTTAATTTCTGTCTTGACCAATTTTTTATTCAGTGATACACTGTTCAGTTTCCATGAGTTTGGGTACTATCTGTTGTCATTGATATCCAGCTTTAATGCATGGCTGTCAGATAGCATATTGGATGTTATTTCAATTTTCTTGTATCTTTAGAGACTTTCTTTGTGTTCAAGTATGTGGTCAGTTTTAGAGAAAGTTTCATGAGGTGCTGAAAATAAAGTAAATTGTTTTGAATTTGGATGAAATGTTCTGTAAATATATTAGGACCATTTGGTTTTTGACATCAGTTAGATGCAATATTTCTCTGTTTAGTTTTTGTCTGGATCACCTATTGGTGAGAGTGAGGTGTTGAAGTCTCCTATTATTAGTGTGTGTGAGTCAGTATGTGATTTAAGCTGTAGTAGAGTTTCTTTTATGAACTTGAATGTACTTATGTTTGGTGCATAAATATTTAGAATTCCAATATCCTCTTGGTGGATTGTTGTTTGTTTTAACTCTTTTTTTGGGGGGGGAGGTGGGGCTCCATCCAGCTCCCAAATAAATCACACACAGAGGCTTATTCTTATTTTCCCCCCTTTGGTTTTTCAAGACAAGGTTTCTCTGTGTAGTTTTGGTGCCTATCCTAGATCTCACTCTGTAGACCAGGCTGGCCTTGAACTCACAGAGATCAGCCTGGCTCTGCCTCCCAAGTGCTGGGATTAAAGATATGCGCCACCACTGCCTGGCTCAGAAGCTTGTTCTTAATTAGGAATGCCTGGCCTTAGCTTGGCTTTTTTCTTGCCAGCTTTTTTAAACTTTAATTACCCTGTCTATCTTTTGCCTCTGGGCTTTTCCCATTCTCTTACTTCTGTAAATCTTACTCTTACTCCATGGCTTGCTGTGTAGTTGGGTGGCTGGCCCCTGGGTCCTCCTCCTTCTCTGGCTACTTCTTCTCTTCCTTCATCTCTTTTCTTCCCTCTCTCAGATTTCTCCTTCTATATGTTCTCTCTGTCTGCCAGCCTCGCCTATCCTTTTTCCTACCTCACTATTGACCATTCAGTTCTTTATTAGACCATCAGATGTTTTAGATAAGCATAGTAACACAGCTTCACAGAGTTAAACAAATGCAACATAACAAAGTAACACACCTTAAAATAATATTCCACTATATTGGTTTTTTTCCTTTGAGTATGTAGTGTTCTTCCCTATCTCTTCTGATTAGTTTTGGTTGGAAATCTGTTTTGTCAGATACTAAAATAGCTATACCTGCTGTGGGATGGTCTTTCTGTATGTTATGAATATGTGTCACTACCATTGGTTAATAAAGAAGCGGCTCTGGCCTATGTCAAGACAGCTTATAGCCAAGTGGGAAATCTAAGCAAAGATACATAGAGAAGGGCAGAGTCAGAGGAGATGCCAGCAAACCAGTAATGCCACAGCCACATGGCAATACATAGATTAATAGAAATGGGTTAATTTAAGAGGTAACAGCTAACTAGCAAGAAGCCTGAGCCATAGACCAAACAGTTTGTAATTAATATAAGCCTCAGTGGGTTTATTTGGAACTGAGTGGCTGCGGGACACTAGAAAACTTCTGGCTACATACACATGCTTGCTTCTTGGATCCATTTACTTGGAATACCCTTTTCCATCCTTTTACCCTGAGGTGATGTCTATTGTTGATAGTAAGATATGTTTTGGATCCTATTTTCTAATCTAATCTGATAGTCTGTGTCTTTTTTGGGTGAATTGAGACCCTTAATATTAACAGTTACCAATGAGCAGTATTTATTGATTCCTGTAATTTTGTTGGTATGGTATGGGCTTTTTTTTTTCTCACTCTTTTGGTTTACTATTCTGGGACTGTATATTCCTTGTGTTTTCTTGGATGTGGTTAATGTCTTCAAACTGACATTTTCCTTATAGTGCCTTCTGTAGAACTGGTTTGGTAGATAGATACTGCTTAAATTTGCTTTTATAGTGGAATGTTTTTCTTTCTCCATCTATTGTGATTGATAGTTTTGCAGGGTATAGTAGTCTGAGTTGGCATCTGTGGTATCTTAGAGTTTGCAAAACATCAATCCAGCCACTTCTGGCTTTTAGAGTCTCCACTGAGAACTCAGATGTTATTCTAAGGGGTCTGCCATTATATTTTACTTGACCATTTTTCCTTGAAGCTATTAATATTCTTTCTTTTTGGTACATTAGTGTTTTGATTATTATGCATCATGGGGAATTTCTTTCATGGTCATGTCTATTTTGCATTCTGTATGTGTTTCATACCTTGATAGGGAATCTCCTTCTTTAGGTTAGGGAAATTTTCTTCTATGATTTTGTTGAAAATATCTTTCTGTGCCTTTGTCCTGGGTTTCTTCTCCTTCTCCTATTCTATTTTCTTTCCTTTTCTTTCTTTTTTTTGTAGATTTGGTCTCTGTGTGTGTGTGCCCATATTTCCTGAATATGTTGTGCCTAGATATTGGTGTGTTTTATTTTGTTTTTCGAGTTGCCATTTTCTTTGACTGAGGTATCCATTTATTCTACCCTGTCTTTGATGCCTGAGATTTTTCTCTTCCAAGTCTAGTATTCTGTTGGTAAGACTGAACTCTTGGGTTTTTTGTTTGACATCCTAAATTTTTTATTTCTAGTTTTATCTAAGTTGGGTTTTATTTAGTGATTTTATTGTTGTTGGTTGTTTTAACTCTTTTGGGGTGCCTACCACTGAGCTCCCAAATAAATCACACATAGAGCCTTATTCTTAATTATAAATGCCTGGCCTTAGCTTGACTTGTTTCTTGCCAGCTTTTGTAGCACGAATCCTAATTGGTCTTATAATAAAAACCTGGAGCCAGATATCAGGGTAAATGCTGAAAGATCAGTAAAGGAGACAGCCACTAGAAAGACTTCTTACCTCTCCGAAATCTCAGCCTAAAAGACAGCTGAGCTCCTGTCTCCTCCCACCTTATATTCCTCTCTCAGCCCAGCCATATCACATCCTGTCTCCACCTACCTAGTGCTGGGATTAAAGGCGTGAGATCCCAAGTGCTCTGATTAAAGATGTGTGCCACCACTGCCTGGCTCTGTTTCTCTTTTAGACTGGATCAATCTTGTATAGCCCAGGGTACCCTTGAACTCACAGAGATCTGTCTGCCTCTCCTGAGTGCTGGGATTAAAGGTGTGTGCCACCACTGCCTGGCCTCAATAGTTACTAGTGACTAGCTCCATCCTCTGATCTTTAAGCAAGTTTTATTTGTTAAATCATAAAATATCACCACATTTCTCCTTTTTTTGTCTAAAATTTAAAAAAAAGGTGATAACTAGTATAAGAAAAACTATATATAATAAGTACAATATATACAATATATAGGCAATAAATATATCAACAATGTATAGTCCATTAATGATTGACAAATTCAGAGAATATATTCCATATCTATCCTACCTTGGTGAGTTCAAAAGGTTGTACCTAATTCACTTTATATTCTAACTTGCATTACCAAAATTATCTTTTAATGTCTCTCAACCTTATATACTTTGCACCTCTTTAGTTAATTTCTTTTTTGAATCTGGTAACAAGGAAAACTATAACTACAACTATAAATTCTTCAACTCCATCAGAGACCTAAGAAGGAAATAATATTACCTGAGTAAACAGGAAGGGCAAGCAAGTGACTTCCAAAAAAATGTGAGAAATGACAGAAACAGCTGGCTGCCTGGATAGTCACCCAAGGTTCCTCTGCAACATTGGGGCATCCATCTTTGGTCTATAGGCCTAGCATATCTGACAGACTTATCTATGAAGCAGGATTTTCTAAAGAGCTTTCCTACCTTATCTTGGCAAGGATCAGCAGTTCTTTCTTTTCTGTCCTGCTTGTCCCAGTTGGACAGCATACTGTGAAGAGTTGAGGCAAGGGCAGTTTCTTACCCAGTGGCTAACTTTTGCCACAAAGAAAGTAAATTCCATATGGAGTTACTTTAATGCCCATCATCTTCTCTGAAATAGATTGGTGGTGCCAGGAGCAGACATGTCTCATTGTCATAGAAAATAACCTATGTTATTAAAACATCTTAAATGCAATATTCTGTAGATTGTAGCTGGGGAATTTTTCTCCAGCTCCCACCGCCAAGTCCCACCAGTCCTGGAGCCCACTTATAAAATAAACACACAGACTCTTACATTATTTAAACTGCTTGGCCATTAGCTCAGGCCTATCATTGTCTAGCTCTCATTCTTATATTCAGCCCATTTCTATTAATCTTTACTTTGCCACGTGGCTCGTGGCTTACCAGTCCTTTACATCTTCCTTGTCTTGGCAGTGGCTCCAGCCGGTATCTCTTTCCTTCCTCCTTCCTCAATTCTCCTCTCTCCTTGTCCCACCTATACTTCCTGCCTGGTCACTGGCCAATCAGTGCTTTATTTATATAGAGCGATATCCACAGCAGTAGATCTCTGAAGTGTTTGAAAATGTCCTATCTAAAATATATCTCTGTTTGATCTTGAAAAACATACCTAATATGACTGTAAGTAAGTTTGACTGTAACAGGTGACTAAGTACTAACTAAGTGCATTTCTTTGTTATCCTAAATAGTTTGTAATAATAACTTTCAAGGACTAGCAATTTGCACTACATTGTTAAATGAGATGTATAGGTACAATACCTTAAACAAGATTAGAAATGTATGTACAGTATGTTCTAACACAAATAATTTCAACTTTGTATCAATATACAAATATACAAATATACAAAGATCCATATCAATGTAAAATATTTAAAACAAGTAGTTGCTTTCTAAAAGTAGATTCAATAATCTACATTTTTATCTCATCATATCCATATTCTTTCTTTTTTCTTTTCAGAGTAGATTCCATAATCTACCCTTTTTCTTTTTTTTAAACAAGAACCCTGAATCTAATCTCCTTTGTTCACCTTTTTTCCTGATCATTACCAATAACAACTTGTAATCAACTTTTCCCTAAACAATGACAAATATCCATAACCCATTGAAGGACCAAAAACCATTTACCTCACTTCTTTAGGTTGCAGGTGTTGTGTTCTTAAATTTACTTCCTGCTGTCTGGGGGCAACGGCATCTCTAGGGGATCCTAAAAAGAAAATTTTGGGATAATTGTCAAGTCCTGAGAGAGCTAGCTGTATCATTTCTTGTCCAGTCTCTGAATAATGGGAAAGTGGTAGAGTAGTCTGTGAGGCTGGATCATTTCAGCTAGCCACCTTGAAATTTTCCTCAGCAATTTGTAGTCCAAAGCCAATCTTTAGGTGGTGTTTTTCAGCTTAGTGGTGTTATAACAGTCCATGTAGAATTATCATTGTGGGGCCCTATCCTCCTTTTGGAGACTTCAAAGGTCACTGTTAGGCATGGTCATGGTTCATTGTAGAAAACTTAAGCATTTTAAATGTCATATACAGCAGATCTCAAAGAGGTTAAAGGATCATTATTTGTTATGTACATCCAGAGTATAAGAACTTAATTCTTAGTTACCTGAGAGATACTCAAACCTGAAATCCTGTACAGGAAACTAGATGAAGCCTTCTTCTAAAATTAGTTAGTACTCTATATGACCATTAATATCATGACAAAAACTTATCTTATAAGTTTGGGGATAATATTTATACTTTAAGAAAATCTCTAGCCGGGCGGTGGTGGCGCACGCCTTTAATCCCAGCACTTGGGAGGCAGAGCCAGGCGGATCTCTGTGAGTTTGAGGCCAGCCTGGGCTACCAAGTGAGTTCCAGGAGAGGCGCAAAGCTACACAGAGAAACCCTGTCTCGAAAAACCAAAAAGAAAAAAAAAAGAAAATCTCTAAAGAGTTAATATGAAACCAAAGGATTAAGAAATTAGTAGCCAATAGAATAGTCCCTAGTCCCTAAATTTTGGGTTTTCTTCTGTCCTATATCAGGTGGCTCTCTTCTGACATGAGACAGAGATTTTTGGATTTTACTTTAACAAGCATGCTTGGGTTTAGAGAAGGACAGAACCACACTTCAACTCCAAAGCTAGCTTTAATTTTTAATTATACTGGGACTACAAAAAGACCATTTGCTTTATGTGTCTGTAGAGAACAGCAGAAACAAATATTTAGGAAGACTTATGAAATTTTATCCTGTTGAAAATGTGATATATCAATACGCCAATTTACTCTTTTTCTTGAGACTTTTTTTCTGGATGATTTGTCCTTTTTCTTCACTTGTCTCATTTGTCCAGTGTAGATGTAACCAACTGTCTTATTAAATAAGAAACACAGAGCCAATTCAGAGAAGAAAGCCAAGAGGTCAGAGCTAAGAGCCTTACCCTTCCTGCTTCAGCGATTCTCTTCAGCCAAGAGAGCTTTCCGAAAGGGAGCTACTTCCTGTCTGTTCGTCTTTATATAGACTGTCTGTTCTGCCTTCTTATTGGTTGTAAACCCAAACACATGACTGCCTCGTCACTGCCTGTATGTACAGCCCTCCAGGTCCTCTATGGTATTGAGATTAAAGGCGTGTGTCTCCATTGTTGGCTGTATCCTTGAACACACAGAGATCTACCTAGCTCTGCCTACCAAGTGCTGGGATTAAAGGTGTGCACCACCACCACCACCACCACCACCACCACCACCACGCTCTTGCTATGGCTCTAATAGCTCTGACCCCTGGACAACTTTATTTATTAACATACAATTAAAATCATATTTCAGTACAAATAAAATACCACCATAGTCCAGTGGTCTTCAGATTCCTTAGCTGGATGCCTTCATTTTCCTGAAAAGACAAAAACAAAACCCTTCCCCAACCCTAATTTCTGGGGCAAGTTATATCTGATCAAATGAGAAGCATTTGTTAGTAGTGTAAGTTTAGATTGAACAGCCATGCTGTTTGATGAACTATCACTTCAAGAGATCTCTCTTGTTCAAATCTAATCTTTATCAATTTTGATTTATGGTTTCTCCTGAAATTTTTGTTTTATTTTCTAAAGCTGTTCTATCATCCAGAGCAGTATGTTTTTTTTTTTTTTTTTTTTTTTTTTACAATAGTCATTAGGTTCTTTAATTGCTTTGGGAAGGAGTTTCCTCCATGATGACAGGAAATGACTGAACCAAAATTGACATGATGACTTGTGAAAGGCCCCACAAGGTGTTTCCTGGAGGCAAAAGACTATCTTGTCTGTCTCTTTTTTAACTATATTCATTAGTCTAATGCTTGCCTTTGCCACACCTTCTGCATAATCCAGAAGGGAGGGGCATTCTGTTGGGATTAGTCTTAGCAAAAACATGTTTCTAGAAACGCCCTGTTTATAATCCCTTTTTAGGTGATCCTGTTTACTGCAATTGAAACACTTGACATTTTGATTTTTCTTCAAACCTCTGGAAATCACCTCTCCTATCCAAGCATCATCATGATCATAAGATTCAATATTGATTGTATCTAGGATCCATTCCCCTAAGAGTGCTGATCTTGCCTTTAAAGGCCTAATTACCCTTTTGCATTGTGCATTAGCATTTTCATAAGCCAGAGATTCAAATATTATTTATCCAGCTTCTGAATTTGGTGTCATTCTATTTACTGCTGAAGTCAATCAGTAAAAAAAAAATCAGTGCAGTTTTCTTTTGGGCCCTGTACAACTTTAGGAAATGACTCAGTTTTCTTTTCTACATCTTCAATTCTGTCCCAAGCATTCAATGCTGCTGTGCAGTCTGAGGAGGGGGTCCAGGAAGAGCCCACAACCCACTGGGAGAGAAAAAGCCAAATTGCCAGCCATCTGCATGGGGAAATGTGCAAAAGCGGCTAACCCCTGTGGTGTTGGGAGCCCAAATGCCTGTGGAGTTTGTTACAGAGAGGCTGCAACAAAACCTTAGCCAATGAGGCAGTGACTCTGGCCATGTGCAGCTCTGGCCTGTGTGAGTGGCTGCAAAGCCACAGACAAGCGGCTTTTTTGTGAACTCCTGCCCCAAAAGTTGGACACCAGATGTAGCACGAATCCTAATTGGTCTTAATAATAAAAACCTGGAGCCAGATATCAGGGTGAATGCTGAAAGATCAGTAAAGGAGACAGCCGCTAGAAGGACTTCTTACCTCTTCGAATTCCTCAGCCTGAAAGGTCAGCTGAGCTCCTCCTGTCTCCTCCCACCTTATATTCCTCTCTCTGCCCAGCCATATCACATCCTGTCTCCACCTCCCTAGTGCTGGGATTAAAGGCATGAGATCCCAAGTGCTGGGATTAAAGGTGTGTGCCATCAGTGCCTGGCCTCTATGGTTACAAGTGGCTAGCTCCGCCCTCTGATCTTCAGGCAAGCTTTTTTTTTTTTTTTTTTGGTTTTTCGAGACAGGGCCTTTCCTGGATCTCGCTCTGTAGAACAGGCTGGCCTCGAACTCACAAAGATCCACCTGGCTCTGCCTCCCGAGTGTTGGGATTAAGGGCGTGCGCCACCACTGCCCAGCCAGGCAAGCTTTATTTATTAAACCACAAACAAAATATCACCACAGATTTTCTTAAATTATCCCATTTACCTTTTGCCTCTGGGATTTTTCCTTTTCTTACTTCTGTATATCTTACTTTCACTTTTACTTCTTGGCTGGCTGTGTGTCTGGGTGGCTGGCCCCTTGAGTCCTCCTCTCCTTCTCTCTCGCTCTTTCTTCTTCCTCCAGATTTTTTCTTCTATTTATTCTCTCTGCCTGCCAGCCCTACCTATCCTTTCTCCTTCCTTGCTATTGGCTTTTCAGTTCTTTATTAGACCATCAGGTGTTTTCAACAGGCAAACTAACACAGCCTCAGAGAGTTAAACAAATGCAACACATCTTTCTATCATTAAAAAATGTTCCACAGCATAAACAAATGTAACACATCTTAAAATATTCTACAACATTTCTCCCTTTTTGTCTAAATAAAAAGAAAAGTTTTAACTTTAGCATAGTAAAACTATACACAACAAAAACAGTTATCAAGAATTACATTTACAATATCCTGTCCATTTGTAGTTAGCATAATCAGAAAAAAATAATGCATTATCTATCCTATCTTAGTGAATCCAAAGTTTTACACCTATTTACTTTCTATCACGACTAAGGAAAATTGCAACTATAACAATCTAGTCTTCAACTCCATCAAAGACCCAGAAGGATATAATGTTATCTAACAACAGAGACATTTGGCTGCCTGGACATTTTGTTTCTACTTTAATGTCTTGACAGATTTCATTATTTCATTCCTCTGTGTTTTCACAGATTTCGTTAAGGGATTTATTCATATCTTCTTTGAAGTCCTTGAACATCTTCCTAATTGTTATTTTGAAGTCCTTATCTTGTTCTCCAGCTATATTACATTTCTCTGGGCCTATTATAGTAAGGTTACTGGCTTTTGGTGGATGTATATTGTCTTGGCTGCTAATGTTTGTGGTTTTGAGCTAGTATCTAGGTACCTGGGTTTGGGATGATTGAGGTGATTCTACCTGTTGATATCTGGTCTTGTTTTTGTTGGGTTGGTGTTCCATTCCTTGATGTCTGTTGCCCTTTAAAGATCTTAGGAAAGTGTGGTGGCTGTAGGTTGCCTGGTAGGGGATGCTTTTGCAGGTCAGCGGACGGCAGAGAGGAATAGAATTCAGTTAGGAGAAAAGGCTGAGAGGGGCTTCAGGAGAGATCTAAGAGGATCCTGTCCAAACAGGACAGTGATGAGCAGTCTGTGCAGATGGTAGCTCTAAAAGATAGGGAGCATAAGAAGTGCAACTGGCTCCTGAGGCTACTCAAGTATACTAGAAGACACTTAATGGGGTCCTGGCACACGGGAGACCCACAGAATGGCACAGAGCCCAGCTCATTGACTGCTTCCTGTCCTTTGTCCATGGACACACTGCCAGGACGTGCTGTCCTTCATGTCCACCCTTACATGATGTGGGGTGTCCACCATTCAGACTCACTGGATAATAGCATGATGTGTCCTTAGGTGATTGGATGATATATGTATATATGCCAGTGAACTTCCATATTAAACTAGATCTGCACCCCAGTGCTTGTCTTCAAAGTCTGCTTCCTGAGTAACTTGTCATGACTCTGCTGCCCTCACCCCTCAAGCCACCAGAGCAATGCCCCCATAAGGTGGAGCCCCTGGGGAGTTGGAGGTGTAGTGAAAGGAGGGGCTCCTGCAAGTAGGCTGCAGTAAGGCAAAGAATAATCTGGAGAGACAGGGATGGGAAGTCTAGGAGGATTCTGGGTCTGAAGCAGGAGTTAGACTCTCCAGGGAATGGGGTTGCAATGACAGGAAGCACACCTGCAAGCAGGTTGTTACAGGGCTGAGGATAATAATGGAGAGGTCATTATGGAGCACAAAAAGGATAGTATGAATCACCTACCTGAGTCCCTGCCAGATGTGGCCACTCAGAGTCCTGGGTAAAAGGTGTTTCTGGATTTCAGGAGATGACACAAAGGAATAGAGATGAGTTAGAAGAGGGTGCTGAGAGTGCCCACAGGAAGGAGGAAAGATGAGTGTACACCAAAGTTTGGTGGAGTCCCCCAAGAACGGGGGTAGGAGAATGGGCTGAGAGGCCCTGGTAAGCAATCTGTTTACTACAGGACTGGGGATGAAACAGAAGAGTGAAAATGTTGAGCATTTTGTAAATGTTTCTCAGCCATTTGTATTTCATCTTTTGATAACTCTAATTCTATGCCCATTTTATTTATTTTAATACATTTTATTGAAATATAATTATATAATTTACCCATTTCTTCCCTCCAGCCCCTTCCATTCTCCCCTCACTCTAAAATTGATAGCTTATTTTTAATTATATATATTAATTATATATGTGTGTGTTATATGTATACATATATATTCATACAACATATATATGCACAAATACATATTAATATAACCTGTGGATTCCATTCTTGTTGTTTGTATGTATATGGTTTCAAGGTTGACCACTTTCTATTGGTCAGCCAATTAGGGGGCTCATCCCTGGAAAGGTTAATTCTTCCTCTCAACAGTTATTAGTTGCCTGTAGTTCTTTGTCTAGGGATGGGACCTTGTAAGATTTGCCCCCTTCCTCGTTTGCATGTCTATTGATATTGTTTGTGTCTTGTTTAGGCAGTCATTTCTAGGAGAGACAGTCTCATAACAGACTTCCTGGTATTTTGTCTCTTGCAAAATTTCTGCCCCCTCTTCTATGATGTTCCTTGGTACAGTAGCTGTAACTGCAGATGTATCCATTAGAGCCGGGTTCCCCATGAACCACTGATCTGTGCACTGTGTCCAGTTGTGATTTTTTTATAATGGTTTTTTTGAGGTGAGGTGATAGCTACACCTACATCTGAAGATTTGGAATTAGGAATCACAGATGAAAGAGAATGTGCAGCATTTGTCTTGCTTCATCTGGGTTACCTCACTCAGTGTAATCTTACTTAGGCTCATCCATTAACATGCAAAATTCATGTTTTCATTTTTCTTTACAGCTGAATAGTATCCCATTGTGTATATGTAGCACATTTTCATTATCAATTCATCTGCTGGAGGATGTCTAAGTTGTTGTCATTTCCTGGATATTATGCATAGGGTTACAGTGAACAGAGCTGAGCAAGTATCTGTGTAATAGGATGTCAAGTTCTTTGGACATATGCCAAGGAGTGGTATAGCTAGGTCATATGGTAGATTTGTTTATAGCCTTTTGAGGATTCTCCACACTAATTTGCAGAGTGACTGCACTAGTTTGCATTCCCACCAACAGTGGATTAGGGTTCTCCTGTTCACACAACCTCACCAGCATTTGTTGTCAATTGTTTTATTGATCTTAACTATTTTGACTGGCGTGAGATGCATTTCCCTAATGGCTAAGAATGATGAACACTTTTTATGTTATTTCTTAGCCATTTTTATTTCTTCTATTTAGGACTTTCTTTTTAGACTCCTAGCCCATTTTTTTCTGTTTACTTTTGAGATTGAATTTTACAACACTGCTCCTTTCTTCCCTTTCTTTCCTTCAAACCCTCCCATATATCACTCGCCACTCTCCCTCACATTCATGATCTTTTTCATCAATTGTTACTTATGCATATATGTATTTGTGTGTATATACATATTCTCAAATATAACCTGTTGAGTCAATATAATGTTATTTTGTATGTATGTTTTCAGGGCTGATCATTTGGTACTGGGCAACCAATTAGTGTGCTCTTCCTTGGGGAGGGCCACCTCTCCTGCACCCAGTTTTATTCAGTTGCCTATAGTTCTTTGTGTAGAGTTGAGACCTCAAGGGTTTTTCCCCATGCAGTTTGGCATGTTTGTTGGTGTCCTCCTTGTCCAATGGGACTGCCTAGCCCATTTTTAAATTGTGTCATTTATTTCCTTGACCCTTTGTTTTTTGGGTTATTTATATATTGTGCATATTATTCTTTGTCTGATATATAGCTGGAAAAGATTCTCTCCCATCTGTGGATTCTCCTTTACTGGATTATTTCCTTAGCACTACAGAAGCTTTTTAATTTAGGTCCCACATTGTGGTAGGACAGGCCTATAGAGTCAAGGAAATTGGCTTAGAGCACTTGCCAAGGCATGCACATAATGTACTTCCTTATGAGCCAACCTGGAGTCTGCCTGAGGGCCCAGCAACAGGTGCTATAAGAGTTCTTTATCGCTGTTGGAGTTCCTGATCGTGCCCAGCCAATGAGGGATGACCATGCAATGCCACCAGATTGCAACACAAACTGGGTGCTGGTAAGAGGGTATATAAGGCCTTCCTCATTATTGAATAAAGGAGTTTGTTGTTTGCCTTCAACTCACTCCGGGTGTCTGTGTCATTGACGCCTTGCCTTCTCACCCCCTCCCTCAAGGGAGCCATTAGAATCAAGCAACACCACATGTCAATTGTTAGCCTTCATTCCTGAAGACATGAGGTTCTATTCAAAAAATCCTTTCCTATACTTATATTTTTTTAAGGTACTGCATATATTTTCTTTTAATAGCTTTAGCATTTCAAGTCTCAAATTGAGGTCTTTGATCTACTTGAAATAATTTTTGTTAGGGTGATAGATAGGATTCTAATTTCATTCTTCTACATGTGGACTATGCTCTACTTTTAATTAGGGTGTTTATTTTCTGGATGATAAGTTTTTTGTGTGTTCTTCATGTGTTTAGATACTAACACTCTGTCAGATATATGGCTAGTAAATTTTTCTCTCAGAAGGCTGCCTTTTCAACTAGATCCTATTTATTAATTGTTGTTCTTGATGCCTGAGGTTCGTCATCTGCTTGGAGTTGAGTTTTGTGCAGGGTGAGAGATAAGGATTTATTTGCATTCTTCTACATATAGCTATCCAGTTTGACCAGCACCATTTGTTGAAGATGCTGTCTTTTCTCCAATGTGTACTATTAGCCTCTTAGTCAAAAATCAAGTGAATGTAAAGATGGGGACTTAGTTATCAATTCTATTTCATTCATCAATGTGTCTGGTTTTGTGCTGGTTTTTATTAGTATAATTTTGTAGTGTAACTTGAAATCTGGAATGTTTCAGGGTTGTTTTGGTGTCCTGGGTCTTTTATGTTTCAAATGAAACTTGGTGCCGGGCGGTGGTGGCGCACGCCTTTAATCCCAGCACTCGGGAGGCAGAGCCAGGCGGATCTCTGTGAGTTCGAGGCCAGCCTGGGCTACCAAGTGAGTTCCAGGAAAGGCGCAAAGCTACACAGAGAAACCCTGTCTCAAAAAAAAAAAAAAAAACCCAATCAAATGAAACTTGGTTGTTTTTTTTTAATTTCTGTAAAGAATTGAAATTTTGATGGGGATTATATTGAATCTGTAAATTGCTTTTTATGGGTTTGTCATTTTCACAGTGTTAATCCTACCAGTCCATGAGCATGGGATGTCTTTTAATCTTCTGGTTGTCCTTTTCAATTTCACTTTCACTGTCATGAAGTTTTCACTATCCTTCACTTCCTTGATTATATTTATTTCATGAAATTTTATTCTTTCTTGAGTCTGTTGTGAATGGAATTATCTCCTTGATTTCTTTTTCAGTATGCTTTTCATTTATGTATAGGAAAATTATTGATTTTGTATATTAATTTTCCATTAGCTTCTCTTTTCTCCTGCTAGACCCTTTCCTTCTCTACTTTTTACTTTAATCATATATATTATGATTATATATGATTAAATATATATTTATTTTTTTATAGAATAAAAATAATCAGAATCTACTTTTTACTTTAATATCATATACATATGTATGTACCAAATATATACACATTAAGTCTAGAACACACAGTTAGAGACAGATGCAACATTTATATTTCTAATCAAGCTTATTTTGTTTAACTCCATCTATAATTCCATTCATTATGCTGAGAATTGACACAGTTTCCTTCTTTACAGCTGAATAAAACCCCATTGTGTATATATTCTCTGTTTTCTTTATCTGTCTATTGATGGGCATGTAGGCTGGTTCCATTTCCTGGCTTTTGTGAATAGTGCTGTAGTAAAGATGGATGTGCAAGTATCTATGTAGTATACTGACTGAGATTCCTTTGGTTATATACTTAGAAATGGTTTAGATGGGTCATACAATAGGTCCAGTTTTAGTGTTATTTCAAAATGCCACAATAGTTTCATAGTGGCCATAGCAATAGTTCTTAACAGGGAATGATTTTACCCTCCAGCAGGTATATAGAAATGTCTCACTGTATCTTTGCTGATCACAATTGAGGTGAGGAATGCTACTAGTATTTTGTTATAAGAGATGAGAGAAGCAAATAAACACGGCAGAAATAGAATCAATAAAGGCTTGCTGAGTCATTTTGGACACTAAGGAAAAGAGGAATAGCCACAGTATCAGTCCTGTCTGTATTTATAGTTACAGTATTTTGTTCCTCATGGATTTGGAGTCACTAATTATGATTTTTCAGAATACATTGAAATGTTATTTAATGTTGATTATTGAGCTTTTTGGTGTTACCTTACATTTTGTGCCTTTCTCAACTCACCTACCTATCCTAGTCCCAGCCTATGGCTAATCATCCTATGGTGCAAGGGCCAGTCTGTGAAACCAAGAATTATATGTAAGTAGTGTTGAGGATAAGAACTATTGCTCTGAAGTTCTAGATGGAGTATGCGCATGGGAGGGACTAGAGAGAATAAAAGGGAAGCACAATGATGCACACCATAACAGCAGGCACTCTTCACTGCATTACTATGGCTGCACAGGTTCTATGTTACATACATGTTGATCTATCTTTTGCTAAAGCCATCTTGGGAGCCACCAGACTGTGTACTACACTCCAGCATCAGACTCATTCCCCAGCCATGAATTAATTCTAGTTTTATGTTTTATGCTGTGATAATATAATATGACCAAAAGCAACTTGGAGAGAGGAACATTTCCATGTGACAATGTATCACCGAAGGAAGTCAAGGCAGGAGCTTAAGACAGGAACTTGAAGGCAGGCCTGCTTGCTATTCCATACAGCATTACCTCCAACCAAGGAACTCATTTCACAGTCAAAGATGTACAGCAGGACTCACGGAGAAGGAGGCTTTCTAATTGGCTCACAGGCCAGCTTATACTCAACTTTCTTACACAGTTCAGTACCGCCTGCCTATGAATGGTGCTTCCTACAGTGAGCCAAGCCCTCCTACATAAATTAACCCCCACCCTAGACAAGTACACTGGCCAATGTGATTTAGGTAGTTCCACAGTTGAGATTCTCATCTCAGGCGATTCTTGCTTTTGGCGTGTTGGCATGTGACCATCACAGCTATTGATCTGTACTTGTGTAGGGTCACAGGAACAGTATATCGTATTCCTCCAACTACAGGTGTCAAATGAGTTTTACTTCCTCCTCCTCCAACAACAACCAAATATCTTTCAGGTCTTCTCCTTGAAAAATATAATCAGATTAATAAACACTTTGCTGTTGGATTGTCATGGATGTAACTTTGGGAGTTGTTGCAAATCAAGTGCTCTAGAGTACCTTTCCTGATGTAGTAATTTGATACGGAGGGTTAATTTGTAACTGCTTTAGTCTTCCCTAAATAGTAAGGGATGTTGTCCTGTAAAAATCTGGGGAGTGCAATGGTAAACATCTTTAAATTCAAATCCTTTCACTATTTACTCAATATAAATACTTGAGTAAATGAGTTAGCATCTACAGGCCGTGTTAAAGGATGGTAATCATAGTGTTGCCTGCGTTAGCATTAGCATGAGAATGAAATGCCATGAGTTATGTTGTATAATAGGTTTTATTCCCTTCCTTAAGAGAGTTTCAGTACTCATTTTTATTATTGTATTTATTTTTAGAGACATGGTGTCAGGCATCTCAGGCTAACTTCGAACTAACTATGTAGTGGAGAGCAATCTTGAACTTCTGCTCCTCTTGCCTCTACCTTTCCAAGTGCTAATATTTCAGGCTTGTTCCACTACACCAAGTATATGTGGTGTTGGGAATGGAATCCAGGGCTTTGTGCATGCTAGTAAATGTTCTACCAAATGACCTATATCCTCAACTTCAAATTTGATTTTACTTGGAAACAGTAAAAATTTCATCATGTTTAGCTGAAAGTAATAATAGTAGACATACACATATAAAACTTAGAAATTTCTTTGTTTCACTGTAAGAATCCAATAGAACATTTTCCCACCTACACTTCCTCATCACTTTGAAGCTGGAAAGCTGTGAACTTGTTTCTCCAGTTTTTCCTCCCGTGGGTCTTTGTCCTGGTTCCTAAAGCCAGCTGGGCTGCTTTAGCTCTGTCAGAACAAAAAGCTAATAAGGCCAAGGTCAAAGTTGCATCCCCATGGGGAACAGTTAGTTTTGCTTCTTCTTTGGGCCGCCCTTGCTTTTCTAACCCTACCAGCTGGATTTATCTTGTTTTGGGTTGGTTTTTTTTTTTTTTGGTTTTTGGTGGTTTTTTTGTTTCCCCAGGGGTGTGAGAAAGAGCACATGTGGCTGTGGACTTGCCCTAACACCAACACAGCGGAAAGCCTGAGTCTGTATTAGAAGGAGAGCACACACATACCAATCCCCGTTTTCCTGGCCTTTAAAAGCAGACGATCAGCACTGATGGTCATATACAGGCCATGGTCACAGTACAGATTATCATTATGTTCATTTTAATGTATCCTGCTGTTTTCTAAATGGTCCCATCAGAGAGGGGCAGCCATTTCTTGATGACCTATCATGGTCCTTGGGTATTGAAGAGCATACAACCTGAACCCTGCCGTTGTCAGCAGTGCCATAGCACAAATCATCTGTAAAACTTGTAGTCAAGGCTACATGTTGATAGGAGGCTCTTGTTGGTAGCATCCCATTATTGTTGTTGTGATACATCTGGCACATTGACGACAAGGCATGACCAACAAAACCCTCTGCAATCAAAGGTGGGGACAGCATTTCAGAGCGCTATTGATTTAGTTTCCATTGTGTGTATTTGAAAGGGTACACCTCTCTCCCAGAGCAGTATGAATTTTACTATTTGGTTATGAACAGAATAGCATCAGCAAAAGTCTTCGGTACAGAGGCAGTTTCTCTTAGAACTTCTTACCTATTTTCATTCATTAGTATCAAAACCAGGATGATACTGAGTTAATTGTTTCTAAATTGCACTCAACTATCAGAACAAGGCCTGCTGATTGTTTTGGAGTCCGTTTAAGGTTTCAAGGCATTCCTTCTGAGAGCCAGAGGCTTGGGAAAGCCATTCCATTTGTGCTTTCACTTCCTACCTGAGTGCCTAGCGGATTCGAGCCAGTCCTCTTGACTGATTAATTACAACTAAATGATGATATCGTGTGTGTGTGTGTGTGTGTGTGTGTGTGTGTGTGTGTGTGAGAGAGAGAGAGAGAGAGAGAGAGAGAGAGAGAGAGAGAGAGAGAGAGAGAGAGAGAGAGAAGGATGGTACGGTGAGGAGATGTGAGTAACAGGGACTAGTCTCTATGGGTCTATAAGGAGTTGGGTGTCTTCTTGATAATTTTTACCCACTAGAAAAAAAAATCTGATACACTACAAGAGCAAACTTCCAGTGTTCTAGTAAGTCTTGTTACTACTGTAAAAGGCAGGCTGGTGTACTTTGGGAGATGTAGTTTTCTAAATTTTAAACACTGGGAGATAATTCTGTTTGCTTCCCAGCTCTTAGGGTTTGAATGTGAAATGTGCCTTATGGGCTCATGTGTTTGAATACTTGGGACGCCAACTGGTAGTGTGTTTGGGGAAGGTTGTAGAATCTTTGTGAGTGTAGTCTAGTTATGAGAAGTGAGGCATTAGGGGCAGGCCTTAAAGATGCTATCTGCTTCTGGTTCCAGGCAGAACTCTTTACTTAGTAATCTGCCAGATATAAACAGGCCATGCTTCCACATCCCACTGCCATAGACTCAGCCCCTTCAGCTACCATTCCTTCCTCATGATGATGGACTGTACTCTCTGAAATTGTGCACCAAAACAAACCTTTTCTTCCTTACAAAAAGGAAAAGAAACCTTTTAAGGTATCCCCTGAAGCAAGAGATAGAAAGAATACCTTCACTATGTTTAATGAAATTATACAGTGCAGGCTAAAACTTGAGAACATTTCTAGGCACAGATTTTTATTATGAAGACTTCGTGACACATTAAAATGTAGATTAATATAATATAAACCTCAGGTACATAATTCACTTTCATGACTGTTTCCCTTTCATCTTTACCTCAACTCTTCCCAACTATTTTGAAGCAAACCCACCCAATCTCATTTCCTTTACAATTAACATAATAGAGAACGCTACAACATAAAGACATCAAGACAATTTTATTCTTTTTTAACATTGTGTGTGTGAATGCACATGTTTGTTGACAGACATACACATATGTCACGGCACAAAACAAACTCAAGCCATTCTTCGGGCTTTTTGCAATACAGAGGTCAAAAAGTTGTAATGCAATCAATCAGTTTGACACCATTGTCAATTTTTTAACTACAATTCAGTCTTGCCTTTCAACCAACCTCAAAAGAAGTGGGCTAACAGTGAATATGATTTAGAAAATTCGTAGTCATTGTAGCATGAATCTTAAAAGTTCTTATTAATGAAAATAAAACCCGAAGCTGGGTATTGGGGTAAATGCTGGAAGATCAGAGAAGCAGAACAAGCCACAGCTTCCTCACCTCGCCAATTCCTCAGCTGATCCTGTTTCCTCAGACTGGAAGCCTCTGAGTCCTCATCCAGAATGAATCTCAGCTCAACTGTTGCTCAAAAGCCTAAAAGCTTAACCAGGCTAGTACCTGGTTTTCACGCCTTACCTACCTTTCTGCTTTCTGCCATCACTTCCTGGGATTAAAGGCATGAGTCACCATGCCTGGGTGTTTCCAGTGTGGCCTTGAACTCACAGAGATCCAGAAAGAATGCTAGAATTAAAGGCGTGTGCTACCACTGCCTAACCTCTATGTTTAATATTGTGGCTGTTCTGTTCTCTGACCCCAGATAAGTTTATTAGAGTGCACAATATTTCGGGGAACACAATATCACCACAACAAGGAGATTAGAATCAGAGTTTTTGTTTAAAAAAAGAAAAAGAAAGAGAATATAGAATCTACTCTGAGAAAAAAGATAAATAATAGGATAAATGGGTAGATCAGTGAATCTACTCTAAAAAGAAAAAGGGAAAGATATAAAAATGACAAAACATAGATTATTGAATCTATTATGAAAAGAAAAAAGAGAATATGGATATAATAAGATAAAAAGGTCAATTATTGAATCTACTTTTAAAAAAGGAGCTACTTGTTTTAAATAGGATAAGTAATGAAAAATTTTTTTGTCTGAGTTTATCAAATGTTACTGGACTGGACATTGGTACATATATAATGGAGTTTTTTGTCTGAATTTGTCAAATGTTAATGGACTAGACATTGTTAATGTAATTCTTGACTATATATATTGTATATACTTATTGGATATAGTTTTTCTTGTATTAGTTATAAGCTTTTTTTAATTTTAGAAAAAAAGGGGGAAAATGTAGTATTGTGTTCCCCAAAATATTGTGTACCCTGATAAACTTATCTGGGGTCAGGGGACAGAACAGCCACAATATTTAACATAGAGGTTAGGCAGTGGTAGCACACGCCTTTAATCCTAGCATTCCAGAGGCAGAGATCTACCTGGATCTTTGTGAGTTCAAGGCCACACTGGAAACAGCCAGGCGTGGTAACAAGAGCCTTTAATCCCAGGAAGTGATGGCAGGAAGCAGAAAGGCATATAAGGCGTGAAAACCAGGAACTAGCCTGGTTTAGGCTTTTGAGCAGCGGTTCAGCTGAGATTCATTCTGGATGAGGACTCAGACAGTCTGAGGAAACAGGATCAGCCGAGGAATTGCCAAGGTGAGGTGGCTGTGGCTTGTTCTGCTTCTCCGGTCTACCAGCATTCACCCTAATACCTGGCTCCAGGTTTGATTTTATTAATAAGATCTTTAAGATTCATGCAACAAGTCACAAACTCACAGGCATTGAGTTTTCTCTGAATCTTAAACCTCAAGTCAGTTGAAACACATGCCCCTATTTATTCACTCAACATTGTCCATATATAGATTAGATACCAAAATATTCCAGGATCCTTTCTACCTGTGAAGACCCTTTAGTGCAAACTTTTTGCCTTAGGGGAAGATTGTCTATTTTAAAAGCAAATACTATTAAAGCTTGACTCCGCAGTCATTTAGACTGTTTTGGTTATAAATAACAGAGGTTTAGTGTAGTTGGCTTAAGGCAATCAAAACTTTTCTCTGTAGAGTCGTGGATTCTCAAGGAACCCAGAGGTGAGGATGCAGCCAGATTTTAAGGAATACTCTGGGACCAGATACTCCATAGATGATTGAGACTTTCCCACTTGTTAGATTTCTGCCGTATATCAGCTTAATTCATTCTCATTCTCTCTCTCTCTCTCTCTCTCTCTCTCTCTCTCTCTCTCTCTCTCTCTCTCTCTCTCTCTCTCTCCTCTCTGACAGAGGCTGACTGATTTCAGATGGCTACTCCTAGGACCTACATTCAGATGGTAGGAACAAGCTACTCAGAATGAAGCTACGTTTTCTTGGTCCCAATTCCAAATTTGCAGACAGCTGACCACTGACCACCCCTGAATCAACTGTGGCCAAAGAGGGGGTCGTGTTGTACAAACATAGATACAAGTAGCTATTCTTATAAGCATGAATATTTAGGAGGGAGGGACAATCCCCAGGAAGGGCAGTGGAAGGGAGGCCAGGAAGACAATCAAAATTCACTGAAGTACCTACTAACAGATACTACAGAAGAGTGTTAAATTACAGGCATTCAAGCATCCTATGCTTCTACTGGAAAAGAGGTCAAATCAAATAGTACTTAAATATCTGCCATTTGTGCATAGATGTGACTACGGCAATAATTTCAAATGTATTATCTTCAGTTACTATCAACTGGATTATAAAATCAAAAACAAAACAAAACAAAAAAACCATCTTACTGAATACTTCCCATGACCACCTAACCTTCTTTCCCCTGTATTTCAAATGTCTGCAAGTCTCTGAATACAAGAGTCAACAACTTATATTTTATTCTGGTTTATGCTACTATTCACAATAAGTAAAACAAAGAATCAGTGTAGATGCCCATTTGCAGAGGAATAGAAAAAAGGTGTGATGCATATATACAATACAGGTTTACTCAGCTGAAGAAAAATGAAATCATGTCATTTTTAGAAAAAAATGAAGTCGTGTCATTTGTAGGAAAATGGATGGAGCTGGCTGTATTACCTAGATTTGGCCAAACTGGCCAGATTAGCCAAATCTATTATCCAATAAGGCAAATTAACCAGTCCAGAAAGACCAGTATCATAGTTTCTCTGATAAGTAAAAATAAAAACACCACCACCTTTGAGCTGAAAATAAGATAAAGTATTAGGGAAAGGGAAGGGGTCCAGGGAGAGAGAGCTTAAGAGGGAGATTACAATCAAAGTCTGACATAGAGCATACATGTAAATATTTAAAAAAACCTCACTGATTTGTATAATAAGACTGAATAATTGTAACTTTTACAATCTTATTTTTCATAAGATTGAGACTACAAACGGTATTATTAGCTGTGTCTGCAGGGTGTGTTTCAGTGACAGAGTACTGCTCATGTGTATGAAGCTCTGGTTTCTATCCCCAGCACTATAAACCAAAAAAAAAAAATCCAATGAATGATATATGCATTAGTCCTATGCAGTGGTAATTATATATCAAAAATAGCAAAATTTTGCCTTCAAATCGTTTTCAAATACAATCTAAACATGCTAAAATTGTGTGGTATGTCTTTTACATTTTCACATTAGCAATTGTTTTTATGCCTTATAACAGTGTGTTATTGGAATTGGCATAGGCCATTAATGTTTGCTGAGTTGGATCTGGTGGCAGTTAAGAAGATGCAGGCTACATAAATTGAACCATTTGTGTGTGTTTCCCAGTCTCCTCTTGGGAAAGACCCATCTTTTGTGAGAAGAGGGGGAGGTTCAACTCTTCAGGAAGGAGCTGTGGGGAGCGGGGGAAGGAGCTGATTTTCTACTTAGACTCATGAAAAGTCATTGAGAGGATGCATGTAAATAAGGGTTGCAAGGTCAGTCCTTTAGTCTTTAAGCCAGAACCACACTTAACAATCCAGACCACGATCTTCTGCAAAGCACCAGGACTCTCTTCAAAGGCCACCTTTGCCCTGTTCCCAACCTGCTAGTACAAGGTGGAAATTCCATTTTGAGACCTATAGTAAGAGCAATCAGTACTATTTTTAAATGATTTATTTATCTTTACTTTATGTGCATTGGTGTTTTGCCTGCATGTATGTCAGTGTGAGGGTGTCAGACTCCCCTAGAACTGGAATTACAGACAGTTAGGAGCTTCCATGTAGGTGCTGGGAATTGAACCCAGGTCCTCTGGAAGAGCAGCCAGTGCTCTGTGCTCTTAACTGCTGAGTCATCTCTCCAGCCCTTCAGTACTATTTTCATACTGCCTTTCTGTTTACAAGTATTTTCCATATGCATTTTCTCAGTATGTCCAATCAATCCATTTTACAGACAAGGCTATTGGTCTAAGGTAGAATAGTAACCTGCCATGGTTACACAGCCGGTAAGTCACAAATCCGGGATCCAAAGTTAATATTTTGGCTCCAAATCCTGTCATATCCTGAGCATACCACATTGATACTCCACAGGGCTACTTGTTGGAAACTTGCCAAGCCAAAGGATACCATGGCTTCCTGCTTTGAATGACAGAAGATTTAAAGATAGGGATAGAATGTCACAGCCTTGAGTTTTATTTGGGGAATGAGTAGCCACAGTGGATGATAATTCAGATGCTTTATAATTACACACACAACACACACACACACACACACACACACACACACACACACACACACACACACACTTACTTTGGAATTTGAAGCCCTGCTATATATAGAAAAGATGGAGCCTATCAAAATGTACTGTTTGAAGACCTCTATTAATATTTGCTTCCTGTGCATATTCCTGTCCTCCCTTCCCTCACTGTGAAGTGGGAGATACTTTCTAAAATGAAGATGTAGCCCAGTAACAGATCTAGGCTATAGGTTGGAGGAGTTCCTCATCACCACCTTTAAACAGTAAGCGCTGTTCCATGAGTTTGAAGTGATCCAGTTAACAGGCAAATGGCAGGATCTCTAGAGACAGTGGGAAAGGGGACAAGCCTGCAGTGCAGAGTGCTTCTCTTACATGTTTGTGTTTTACTTTCTTAGCTTTCCTCTGCCTTGTGAATGCTGCAGGAAAGACATCGCTTGGGTGATTTTTTACTAATGTTCAGGAGTATACCAGAGGCTCCCTCTTACTTAGATCCCTTCCTTTCAGATTCTGAAGTAGATACTCCACTGAGGACACAGCCAGGATGTGCTGTTGACTCTCCCTAGTTTCAACCTCATGGCACCTCTCTTCCTCTGGACAAGGAAAGTGATGGCACTTGTGCAGTAAGCAATTTCTTCTCATGAATCTGAATGAAAGATGGCTAGGATTTTAATCGGTTACAGTAGGAGCATTATGATGACTTAGTGGTCTTTTGAATGTGTGGCAGGGTGAACAGCTTGCTTGGTACATTCCCACCTGAACCAAACACTGTTATCTTCTTATTTCTTACACCCTTTCCCAGTCACCTGGAACCGAACACTTCCCTTTGTTGTATCTTATCTAGGAACGAGGAAATGCCACTAACTATAGGTAAATATGACCTCTGTGAACTAGCAGAAGCCTTTCTCAATGGGATGACTTGAAGTTCTACTTTGCAACATGAGATTCATTTCAAAGAAGCCTAATCTGAACGTATACTTAACCATGATTTGTTGGTAATTTCTGGTGATTTGTTAATGCATTTGTGTCTCATACGAGGAAGTCCATCCATATCATATGGATTTGTAAATTCATGGTCAAAGTTTATTAAGATAAATATTTAAATCCCATAACATTTAAAAATATTTGTGGTAGAAAATACTAGTACTATTTGCTAAATTTATATTCTTTGTGCCATCAAATTCATATATTTAGAATGTTACAAGTAAAGATGAATGTAGTAGTTGTATAAAAACATGGTTGCCAGGTAAAATACACGATGCTCTGTTGAATTTGAATTTCAGATAACAAGAAACTTTTTAGCCTAAGTTTATCCCATGCAGTGTTTGTGATCCACTTACATTTTTTAAAAAAAGCCTTTGTAGTTCATCTGTGATTCTGATTAAACTGGCATTCTGGACTTTTGCTGCTAAATCTGGCAAGACTAGTAAAAAGCACTGCCATTTCCCCATGACACGAAGCCATCAGTTCCAGTAGCATTCATTCTTACCACACAGCCTAATTGAAGTAAGCCTGTTAATAATGAGCAACCGGCTGGAAAGGAGTGCATTTCAGTGGGATCTCTATTAGATGGTCTATTTTCCAAATAATGTCAGAACTGTGTATAAAGCTGTATATGCTGCTATACATCATCTGAGTTTGAGGGTTCCATATTGTGATTAACGGGAGAGCAGCAGAAGGAATCTTGGAACAGTGTGTCCTCCAGCTGTGACTGAGAGCCAGGCTGCAATTAGGAAGAATCACAAGAGCTTATCAGGCATATGTTTGGATTTCTTTTGCTGCTATTAGGAAAGACCATAGATCTGTAAAGGTGATTAGTCCACAATACTCCACAGCTTCAGCCAGGATCAGAAACATTTATAGTGTTCCTTGAACTGCTTTTAATGTAAAGAGGATTGGGGGGATTATTCGATGAAAGGAGTAATTAATAATGAGAGCAGCAGCAGCACTTAGTATTTGTTGAAGATCCAATATGGGCCAAGCATGGAGCTTGGCTGTTGGCTTCCTATTGGACTCTGGTTAATCTTAGTCTCTATCTCAAGCCTGCATTCTTAGCCAGTCTGCTGACATCCTTCCATGAATGAGGAACTTCATACAAAAGTGTCTCGTCTTAAAATACAGGCCATGTCTTCACAAATTCATTATACACTTGTAGTATGAATAAATTGAGGGAAAGCGATTAGTTGTGTTTCCAGAACTCATCAACCAAGTAGTATCAGTTTACAGGCATTGCAGTTTGAGTCAAGAAATGGAAGGAAATTTGTCACACGATTTCACGATTTTTTTCTTTACCAAATTAAGACAACCTGTTAGCTTTTGTAGTGCTTTATATTATGTTTATATTGAGTTTTAAATATTTTGTTGATGCAGTGTCATTCAGTCATTTGATTAGCAAACTCTTTTAGATAATTTCTGTTTGTCTCTTGTCCCCAAGGAACACCACTTGGCTAAGGAAAAAGACAGATGAAACAGAATTAACACAAAGTCATTATCCCTGAAACTTTAAAATAAATACTCCAGAAATTCATTGTGTTCCAACACAACCTGGAAAACACACACACACACACACACACACACACACACACACACACACACACACAGTGGATTCCATTTCCACCCACCCTTATACTTATTAAAAAATGATGGGAATGTTGAGGAGTTTGATCTATTACAAAATGGGGACAGGGTTCTCTTGTTTTCCCCTTTACCTCTGAGTTTGGAGTGTTAGTACCCTCTGGGCTTTCCTCCCTTCAAAGAACTGCCTGCAGTTTCTCAACTGTCCCTTTTATCACCTGATCTAGGATGAAAAGGAATCAGGAACTTCTGCTGATGAGTCCAAGTCTGGCAAGAGGGCACCTGAAGGCCTGCCCTCAGGTAAGAAAATGATCTTTTAGATGGACTGCTGATTTCAGTTAGAGAGGTGGCTCTCTGGCTACAGTACTTCCAAGATAGGTTTCCCCATGCTTTTTTTATGGGACTTTAGCTAGAATCTTGCCCAATCTTCTAGATGAGGCTATTGACTGAGGCTCAGACAGGAAAGGGAGTCACTGTTTAGTTACAGATGCAAAATTAAGTGCTTTACCTTCTGACTCCTAGGCTAAGCATCTTGACTTCATATACTGCAGCTTTGTCTGTGCTGAGATACAGTGTTGCTTTGTTGCCCAGGCTGATCGTGAACTCTTGGACTCCAGCAATTCTTCTGTCTGCATAGTTGACACTGCAGATATGTGCCATCATGTTTCACACTACTGTACAGCTTCATAAATGTCCTCAGGCTTAGTCTGGGTGCTCAGTTTCCTTTGTGTATGTCTCCAATAAGAGTGTGACCATCATGTACCAAAAATAGAAACATGTCCACTTGAAATCAATGGTATAACCTTCTGAGTTACTGAGCTTTTATACAACAGTCCTCCTCTACCAAAATAAAGCGGTTGGTAGTTCCTTAGTATTCATAAAGGAAATGTTTAGAGTGTTCTGAAGGAAGAAACTAGAAAGCTGAGGAGTTTTATAGTAATAACCAGGTACAAGAACTGGGATTTCAAGGGGAAGATCACTACTGAGAAACCATCCTCCAGTCATTCTGTTGTTGAGAAAAGGAAGCTGCATTTCTTTTTAAAGGTAACTACATTAAAAAAAAAAAAAAAAAAAAAAAAAAACCCAAAACACTTAGTCAAGGTATCCCTCCCTAGCTCATGCTGGCTTCAAATTTGGAAGAGTCCTCCTGCCTTGATTTTTCAAATGTGCATTCTTTAACGATATGCTCTGAGTGATAACAATTGATCCCTTGTTTTAGCTTTGTTTTCCTTGGATAAATCTGAAACTTTTAAGTAAATCGTTTGAAAATAGCTGGGGATAGGGAGCCAGAAGACAAGCAGCATAGTTATTTGGTAATGCATACAGCAAACTGAATTTGTGTGGCATTTTGTAGACCCTTTGGTCAGGCAAGCAAGGATCAATAATTAACATTTCCCAAATGCTTTAAAATTATTCATTGATCACAATAGCACATCTGTAAAGACATTTCCATATGAGAAGCATAAGGCTCTGATCTATTTAGATCAGACCACCTGGTCCCCAATTGACAGCCCCCAATTTACAAATGAATCATGTCATGTTGCAGACATTAGTATGTAAGTCAGTTGGAAATCTGGAGCATGTTTTCTCATAGTAGTGACATTTTTCATGATGGGTGGTTTCTCAGGATAACTGACAAACACAGATGCTTGCTTTTAATTATACCTTGAGTTTTCTTACAAGTGTATTTAAATCATATTGTAACTGAAGAACAGTAATTCTGCCAGCTAGCCTAATAAACTAAATAGAGGACTGGGGACACATAGTTTTCACAAGATACTGGGAGGAATGATACAGGTGCTCTGATTTAGACTGGAGAATTCAAGTCTGCATAGTAACAGATCTCTCAAATCTGCTTTGCCCCAGTCATTCGTCACTTGGGAAGGGCTAGCTTAGAAGACCTGGATGAGGTGCTGATAATTTGACAGCTTCTGTAAATCAGTCCTCTTTGGAGAGCTATGGCTACTCTTTGGTTAAGACTCTGTCAGTTGTGACTCTGGAATATTGGAAATTGACCTCCTCTACTTTAGTAGTACTCAGGAAAGTGGGATAAGACCCATGAGAAGAGGGTTGGGATTCTGGTTTGTTTGGGTATTAGCCCCATGCCATTTACCTATGTAATAGGCTAAAGAAATGGGAGGACTCATGAAAAAATAAGGAATCATATCCTTGTTTTAAACACTGATATGTGGCGTGTGTATGTGTGCGTGCGTGAGCGTGTGCATGCACACATAAGTCACTCAGTATCCATAGGGTTTGGTTTCATAACCAAACACAGATACCAATATCCTTAGATGCTCCAATCTTTTATTTAAGATGATGCAGAAAGCCTGGGTGTTGGTAAAGTGCTTGCAATGCAAGGATGAGGACCTGAGTTTGATCCCCACTTCCCATGTAAAAAAGGTGAGTGTGCTGGTGTGTGCCTGTAATCCCAGCACTGAGAGCACTGAGGATGCAGAGACAGGTAGATCCTAGGATTTGTTGGCTAATCAGCCAATGGAGAGACACTGTATTAAAAAAAAGAAGAAAAAGAAAAAGAAAAAAGGAAAAAGGGTAGCTAATACTTGAGGAATAATACCCAATGCTGTCATCTGACCTCCACATAACATCTGCACAGATATGTGCATATGTACACATTCTCACACACCTGCATAGACATGAACTTGGGCACATGCATACAAATACACACAAAAATGAGCCAAAACAAAAAATAAGATGGTACAGTATTGCTAAAATATATGCACATCTTCCTGTATACTTTAAATTATCTGTTACTTACAATACCTAATGCAAAGTAAATGCTATACAAATAGCAGTCATAATGAACTGTTTAGACAATAATTACAAAATAAGTCTGTACATGTTCAGTATCTAATGCTATTTTTTAATGTTTTATTGTTTTGGTATTTTGTTTTGTTTTATTTGAGGCAGGGTCTCAGTTTGTATCTTTGGCTACCCTGAAATGCACTATTTAGACTAAGCTGGCCTTGAACTCACAGAGATCTGCCTGCCTCCATCTTCTAAGTGCTGGGATTAAAAGCATGTGCCACTACCCATAGCTTCCAAAGCAGTTGGTTTGGAGCTACAGGTACAGAGCCCATGCATACAGAATGCTAACTATATATACATAGAGATACATGCATATGAATACAGATTATGTGACAACTATAAAGAATGTGATCTAGAAATATTAAGAAAGGAAAAAGTAAAATTTGCATATAATCTGCTATTTACTAATAACTAATATTTTGGCACATATGACTATGTAGTCAGAAGGTTTCTCCGGTCCTGCCCAGCCCTGTAGTCCTGCAACAGCTTATAAAATAATCACTCAGAGGCTTAATATTATTTACAAACTGTATGGTCTATGGCAGGCCTCTTGCTAGCTAGCTCTTATATCTTAAATTAACCCATTTCTATAAATCCATGTTTTGCCGCGTGTTCTGTGGCTTACTGGTCTGCATGTTGTTCCTTGGGCGATAGGCTGGCGTCTCCCTTGCCTCTGCCTTTCTTCTTCTTGTCTCACTCTTTTGGATTTCCTACCTGGCTATAACCTGACTCTCCATAGACCAGAGCAGCTTCAGCTTCTTTATTAACCAATCATAGCAACACATATTCATGACATACAGAAAGATATCCCACAGCATGACTACTTTATTTCTGTGTTTGTATGTATACACACAACTTTAAAAATATACAATGAAAATGGGATTGGGGTGTATCACAGTGGTAGAGTGCTTGCTTAGCATGCACAAAGCCCTGGGTTCTATCCCCAGCACATCATAGACCAGGTGCGGTAGCTCATGCCTGTAATCCCAGCATTTTGAAGTTAGAGGCAGGAGGATAAGAAGTTCAGAACTAGTCTTGGCTACATTGAAACACTATATTTTAAAAAGTCAGTAAATACTAATACTGGTTGGTGATTTTAAGAAAGTTATAATAGTTTATATACTGAAGGTAATTTCTATGTTAGTGAATGTGGATTTATTTTTTAAAAGCATATACAAGTAAATATAGATCCATATCTGCATTTGTAGCTAATGCTTAGTACCCTATTATATGAATAAACTGCTATTTAGTTAACCACTAATCAATTTAATGCACTGCAAGTACAATGTGTTCCTGAAGTTAACTTGGCTTGTGCAGGTTCTGGAGCGCTACTGTCTATGTCACTTCCATTCATTCAGTGAGAACACATGAGTAGCTTATGATCAGCCATAGTGGCTGTATTTATACTGAGGAAATCAGCAAATGCTGCTTTTCCTTCCTTCCTTCCTTCTTTCCTTCCTTCCTGCCTCCCTTCCTTCCTCCCTCCTTCCCCTCCCCTCTTCCCCCTCCCTCCCTCCCTTCCCCTTTTCCCCCTCCCTTCCCCTCTTCCCCTTCCCTCCCTTCCTCCCTTCCCCTTTTCCCCTCTTCCCCCTCCCTCCCTTCCCCTTTTCCCCCTCCCTCCCTTCCTCCCTTCCCCTCTTCCCCCTCCCTCTCTTCCCCTCTTCCCCTCCCTCCCTCCCTTCCCCTCTTCCCCCTTCCTCCCTTCCTCTCTCTCTCTTTCTCTTCCTTCCTCTCTCTCTTCTCCTCCCCCTCTCTCTGTTTCTCTCTCTTTCTTCCTTCAATCCTAGAGAACTGATACATTGGCATATTATGTAGACTACAGCCTTTTAGTTCACTTACTGACTTAATCTTGCCTAGCTCAGCTGGTCTGGTGGGGGTGGGGACAGGGATGGGGGGGATGGGAAAAAATAATCTGACCGCAAATAATGACAGTACTCACATCTTGATAACCTGAAACCATTTGTGGCTAATGCTCCTGTGGCTGAGTACAGACATTGTATCTTAACAATGATGTGTCAATAAATACTAATGTGATTTTGGAAGCCAAGTGTTTTGGTAAATAAATTAAATCAGTGTTATCTGTTACGCTAGTAACAAGTTTCAGATTGAACAGATTACAAATGAGTGGTAAAGACAGCTGGAAGAGAAGTCTAAAAGAACACAACCAGTGGTTTGGCTTTTTGTTCTCCCTGTCACAGAAAGAATGCTGACCAGGAGAATGGTCCCTGTGATCTCCAAATGTTTGCTGTATTTACCATGGGACGTTGAATCTGTGGAGCAACACCGTGAGTTAGAGGTTAAGGTTCTGTGTTTGTTTGTTTATGGTAAGAGTTTCCTTTCCTAATAAGTTTCAGAAACAGTAGGAAACAGTGCCAAGGGAGTCTGGTACTTACTTTTGGGGAAACTTGCACGTGCCACTTTACCACCTTGCTTTTTGCTTTGACAAGGTTGTAATGATGGGGTTGAAGGATACCCAGCTGGAGCTGGGGAGATAGCTGAGTCAGTAAAGTGTCAGCCTCACAAGCATGAGGACAGAATACATATGAAACAATTCGAGTGTAGTGGTGCTCACTATAATTCCAGCACTGGGGAGGCAGAAACAGGTGGATACTTGGGGCTTACTGACCAGCCAGCCTAGCCTATTTGAGGAGCTTCAGGACGATGATAGAACTTGTCCCATAGAAAAGCCTCTTTTCTCCCCACTACCTTGATACATGGCTAATCTAAGGATTACAGTGTACATCTGTTCATGTTTCTTTGCCCCTATATTGAGTACTTTGAAAAGTGTGTTTGTGCTCCAGCTTTCCTTTATTTATTTTAGCCATATAATATGCTAGTAGAGAGCCTGACAGATCTGGGTTCAAGTCCCAGATCTGTCATTTACAAATTATGTGACCCTGGGCATATTGCCTACTATTCCCTGGCCTCAGATTTTTTTCACCTAGAAATGAGGATGGTAATGGTGTTTGCCCTACGGCTTTGTTGTGAAATTCCAGCAAGATGGCAGACAGGAAAGGGTTGGTATAGGGTTTTGCATTTAGTATGAGTTCAGCACCACCATGATTTTTCTGTCATGGTGGAGTACTCTGTGTACATTTTACAGAAATGCTACCCAAAGGGATAATTGTCCTCTCACAGCCTTCTCAGAATGTTCTTTAAAATGGCCTAGCCCCTGCTCTCATTAGATTCATCTCTTCCTGAACATTATACACAGTCTATTCCATTTCAGCTTCAGCTTTGTCTCTTGAAACAAAGATCTCTTGAATTTGTTCTTCAAACTCCCTGTCCTTCTAACCCTATCTTGGCCAGGGAGCCTTGCTTGACCACTCTAGTCTTCAAAGCTCCCATAACAGATGCCCTCTAGCAACGTTCTTTCTTCCTCTTCTCACATTACACACTTGGCCTTTACCAGTCCCCTGCTTTCTGACAGGTCTAGAACTATTGCAGCAGAATTCCTATGTAACTCCTGTGTTGTTGGATCACTGATTAAGATCCCTAAGGTGGATCAGTTTAGCTCTGCAGTCGAAAGGTCATCAGAGGTCACAGATTAACAGTAAGAATTCTACATGTGTTCCTTAGTTTTAAATTCCATTGTTAATTGTAAAACAACTCCTATATAGATTTCTGAAGTACAATACGATGTTGTAAATCTACATAGCATTATAAAAGGAGGGAATCAAGCTATTTATATCAGCTCAAGTACTTAACCATTTTTTTACAGTGAGGACATATTTTTAGTAATTTGTGATCAATAATGAAATTTTTAGTGTGACTACATGCCAAATGTCATGTGGGCCATACCTATACTGAAGTTTTTGTTATTTATTGGAATTTCAATTCAGATATAATTTTTGTGTATTTTGTGTGGCACACAGACTCTAAAGAGACAAAAGACCTGTCATAAGTCCTGGGCAGGCACATGTGCTGGGACAGTTTACCTGTTTAACAAGCACTTCTTACATACTTTATTTCCTGGGGTTTCTGTCCATCAGGGCCAACATGCTTATAAGGTGCTCAACATCATTGCATCAGGGCAGGGTATGTAATTTTAACAGTGAGAATTACTTATTGTAAACCATTTTGTGGCAAATGGTAGTCATGCCTTGCTGTATAACCAAGTCAGCACCCTATCACACTTTTTTTTTTTGACAGATGCAATTAAGCATCATGAGAAAGGAAGAACTTTTTCTACTTCATACCAATGTCATGGATAATAGCAACCCTGTAGTCATTGCAGATAAATATCAGAGTATTTTCCAGAACACAGGTTGTGGCCTACTGATGGGACTGGAAAAGCATTTAATCATGACCAACATTAGCAGTGATCACAACAGAGAAAATGGATGACAGTGACATGTCAGACTAGAACAGAGTATCAGAGTCTGCTCCAGGTAATAGACATGTTGCTGGTAACATATCTAACTTTAGTAACATTTAGTGTGATATGGACTGTGATTTAAAAAAAAAACAACACATTTCTGAGTCTAGCTACTATCAAAAAGATTTGAAAGACCTTACTGTAGTGGTAAAAAGGACTTAAAAATTGAGACTGGCAGATCAGCGGCCAAATCCTAATTATAGTCCGTGGTTGCTGTGTAACCTCAGGCAAATTACTTGACCCTCCTGAGCCTTGGTTACCCCATCTGTAATTTGGGGATAATAATTGTACCTGCTTTAAGAGTTGTTCTGTGGATTTAATTAATGAATCCATGCAAATCACTTAGCACAGGACCTGGCATGCTGCAGGGGATCAATGCAGTTTTTGCTGTTATTATCAGTGATTAGCTGAGAGCTGAGAGGGCTGGAAGAGGCGAGCTCATTAACTGTGGGTGAGCAGTGACAGCTGACAGCCAGATGTGGAAAGAAAGAGAATTCAGAATAATGCAAAAGCAGATGAGGTACAATAAAGGAGATTCATATTGATGACCCCGAATCATCAGGAAAAGGTTAAATTATGCTCAGAATGTTCTATTGAATAAGATAAATTTGTAATACATTTAGAAGGCTTACCAGTAAAAATAATCCTAATAAACAGAGTTTGGACACTTGACAGAAAATATGAGTTAACCGGATAACTAATATTTTAATTGAATTTAGATAGAAGTTCTGATTCTGCTGCAAGTCCAGTTAAATGACATACTCTATGACTAATTTTTTTCTACAAGCATAGCTTGACTCTGAGCTGTGTTGTGCTCTCGGAGGGTACAGACTGTTACATTCCTTTGTGGGGCCAAGCACATAGGTGTTGCTCTGGAGTCCCATTTGCTAGGTTAAAGTGTGGGGACAGTAACTTCAGCAACATACAGCAGGACTTCTCAGCAAAATGGATCTGAGGCTAGGCCAGTATTCAGCCAGGGTCAGGGTCAGTAATTAAAGTGATCCCTTCAGCTTGTTCCTAGCTGTTTTTGGAGAATGAGAGATGAGGGCAGGGACAGGGAGTTTGCAGTTCTCTCCCATAGCATGTTGCTACTTACTGACAATTGTCAGGTGCCTTGTGAGTACGTACATGCACGTGGGAAAGAGAGAAGTGGGAAAGAGAGTGATGGAGAGAGATGTAGAGGCAGAGAAGAATGAATTGTGGCTCTAGCATTTTATTAGGTAAGCAGTTCAGTTTTTTTTCTGGTATGAATACTTGTTTTTAAAACAAAAAGCTTTGGGGGCAGGCAAGGTGGCTGAATCTGGTAAAACCTGATGACTTGAATTTACTCCCCAGAATCTATGGATAGGGTCCAGAAAAATTAACCTCTGTCCTCCACATCTGTGCTGTAAAACACACATGTACACATGCACACACTCACACACATTCATGCATGTGCATGCTCACACACACATACACAGAACTACCACACTACTACTACTATTGCTGAATTAATTTTTTAAATCTTTTTCCTTAAACTGAGCAAATACACAGCTAATCTTGAGAGGTTTTTTTTTTTTTTTTTTTTGATAAAGGAATTTTTCAAAAACACATGAGTAAGGCAGAAGCAGACAAACCTCTGTGTTCTGAGTTCCAGGCCAGACTGGTCTACAGAGCAAGTTCCAGGACAGCCAGGGCTACACACAGAGAAACGCTATCTTGAAAAACAACAGACAAACAAACAAAACCCACAATCCTTTTCAAATTCATTTGGGGACAACGGCATAACAACCCAACAGTCACCCAGAAAGCCCACAGTTTCTGTCCAAGTCAGACATGAATGGAAACCCACTTTTACTGTTTTGTTAGTTTGGGTGTTCACGAGTTGCCTCTTCCTATCTCACACTGTTAAATGCAACATGAATAGCAGTTGTGCTACTAGAATATAGTCACTGTGAAAACCATAAACAAGTAAAATCAGTTCTAAAGTCACCAACACTTTAAATGAGTAATCATAGCCACATGTATCTACACTGAAGGAGCAGCCTACATATGAGTGAGTCACATTATTTCATGAATTGCCTTGATGATTCCTGGCACTCTTCTTTCTTTTCAGATGAACAACTTGTAATTATTTTATTTATTCGTTTGTTTACTAATTTACCTTCTATCCCCTCTGCTATACTGTGCAAGGGAACAGAGAGTGCCTCAATTTTTGCTTCCTCTTATTTCTCCAAGGCTCAATAATGCCTGAGACTTGATAAATGCTTATTAAATATCCAGTAAATGATGGTACAAATGACACAGTAACTTAACACAGCCTCTGGAATTTTCTGTGGTTCTCTTGAAACTGGTAGAGTAGAGTTTTCCTAAATCTTCAAAAAGGCAAGAAGCAAGCCCTAATCACAGCACACCTGTGGCCCATAATGAGCACAATGTTGTAGGGCTGAGCATTGTAAGGAGAACTTTCTTCAACAAATACATGCACAGCCAAGAGTGTTGTGTGACACTGTTTCTGGAGAGACCCGAACAAATGTCTACTCACCCCAGATAGGGAACTGATGAAAAACCAAAGTTTAGATACCACCAAAGTCCAACTTGGTGAGCTAGTGAGCTTTATTGGGGTTACTTACAGACAGAAATGACTCAAAAACAGCTGCATCAGCAAATGCCCACTCCAGCTGAGTGACAGTTCATGAAAACTGGAAACCTGGAGCACAGTGCACAACATGCAGGTAGCTCAACAGGTTGGAGTGTATACTTTCTGGTATCTTGGTTGGTCTGAGCCTCTTCCAGGCAGCTCAGCTGGTTTTTGTTTCTTCTAGGCAGTTCAACTTGTCTCTGCTTCTTTCAGGTCACTGGGCTGACCTCTGCTCCATCTAGGCTGCTTGCTTGGTCTGAGCCTCTTCTAAGCTCAGCTTGTCGGAGAATTTTTCTTTGCAGCTAGGCTTGTCTGGAAGTGACTCTCAGCAGTCTTTGGTTACACGCTTTTGGGGAGGGGAGGACCTAGTGAATCTGGTTAGCTTCAGGGACTTCCTGAAGGATTTTTGAGTTACTTCTTATTTAAGGAGCTTCCTTGCAGCATAGAGCATTTCACGTCCCTTTTAGAACATCCCTGATGTTTGTTACCACTTTGTAAACATTATGTCTTAAAATATACTGTTGTTTCACCTCCCTTTTCACATCCTATTCCTATGTCTTGAGAAGTTTTCCTCTAAGTTAGAAAGTTTTAACCTAAGAGGAAACTTTGTGAAACAGAGAAATAGAACTGGGGGCTTTAGTTAGTCACAGGGATGAGAATATGATGCTGAATCCCAGTTCAGAAGGATATGTAAGGGAGTTTTCTGGGCAAAGAAAGATAGATGAGTCTGGAGTCTACAATGGGGATAAAAGCTAGAGGAAGGCTGATGGCCCCTACTGAGAAACTTCTGCTAAAGTGCTGACTTTGAGAGAGCTTATGGCTCTTGAAATACAGTGCTTAAGAAAAATTTTCACTATTACTTTGGTTGATGCCTCGGACATATGAAACACAATTCAAAAGTCAGCAAAGGTAAGCAATGAAAAGTGTATGTGTGTCCCACCAGTCAACTCTGCAGCTGCTAGCCCAGTTTCCTTCCTGAAGAAAACTGCTCTCACAAATTTCTAAGGTAACATTTAAGTGAAATTTGAAAGTTCTGCTTGTGTAACATAAGAAATTATGAATGATTTCTCCTATTTTTGAGAAATACACAAGTAACATCTTGGTCTCTCAGAGCACTTGTACAAAACCCACATTTGCCTACATAGTACTCAACAACACAAAGTTACAAATACTCACTGTAGATAGCTTTTGTATGAAAATATGCAGCCTTTCTCCTTACATCTCATCCTTCCTGGGAAAAAAATTATACTGGAAATGATAAGAACTGGTACACACTTGTATGTATATATCCTGGCCTATATAATTATATATAACATATATATTAATACATACTTGAGGGATTTTTAAAAAAATTTATTAATTTTACATACCAACCACAGATCCCCCTCTCATCCCTCCTCCTTTTTACCCCCAGCTTCCCCCCCATCCCTCATTCCCTCCTACAAGAAGGTAAGGCCTCCCATGGGGAGTCAGCAGAGCCTGGTCCAGGGGAGTCAGCAGAGCCTGGTCCATTCAGTAGAGGCAGGACCAAGCCCTTCCCCCTGCATCAAGGCTGCACAAGGTGTCCCATCATAGGTAATGGACTCCAAAAAGCCAGCTCATACACCAGGGACGGATCCTGATCCCACTGCCAGGGGCCTTGAGAGATGTTTTGATCATTTGATTTTACAACATTGGCATCCAAGTATATATGCTTGCTTCTCTCATTTAACAATACACCATAGAACCCTGTAATCAGATTTTCTTTGGGGCCACCAGCTCACAAATAACGCCACAGAGACTTATTATTAATTATGAAAGCTCAGCCTTCTTAGGCTTGTCCCACTAGCTCTTATAACCTAAATTAACCTACTTTTATTAATCTATGTTTTACCATGTGGATTTTTACCTTCCTTTCATTCTGTACGTCCAGCTCCCTCCATGTCTTGTGTCCCAATGTTTCTTTGAGGGCCTAGATTCCTCCTCCTCTTCCTTTTTATGCCCAGAAATCCTGCCTATACCTCCTGCCTAGCTATTGGCCATTCAGCTTTTTATTACACCAGTCACAGCAATACACCTTCACACAGTGTACAAATACCCCACAACAGAAACCACTTCTTTCTTTTAAAGGATGACATAAAAAGGCCTCTATTTGGAAGCACAGTTGACTCAGCCATACTCCTGCTCAAACCCATACCTTCCATTTTCAGGGCTTTTTAGTGTTGGAGAATGGAGTCCACAGAGTGGTACTGATAGGGTGAAGTGTAGCTATATAATTAATTTAGGAGAGAATTCTGCTCCAGACAGCCTGTAACAATTCCCATTTTTACCCAAAATATGAAAGTTTGCTTTCTCCAACATTTCAACATTTGCTTCTGTAAAAAAAAAAAAAGTTGACCCAAATTGTAAAATATTTTGATCACTGAAAACACTTGAGTAGATTCACATTCAAAACCACAGCCATAGCCCTGAGTAGGAAAATGCTTTAATTTTATCTCTCTCAATGGTTCTCAGTCTTCCTAATGCTGTGATCCTTTAATATAGTTCCTCGTGTTGTGATGACCCTCAACCGTAAAATTATTTCATTGCTACCTTATAACTGTAATTTTGCTACTGTTATAAATAGTAGTGTAGATATCCAATACACAGAATATCTGATATATGGCCTCTGTTGGGGTCCTGGCCCACAGGTTGAGAACCACTGATCTATCTGCTCTTCAAAACAGCTTGGTTTAATAATCGGCATGATAGCATTTACTGAGGGTTTCTGCAGCATTTGTTAAGCATTGTCTTATTTAAACCTAACAGCTGTGAAGAGAACGTCTTCTTGCATTTTACAAATGAAGAAATTTGAATATGGTGAGGTTGAAAAAGTTCCTAAACACCACAACCAGGAAATGGTAGCACAGGACTTTGACTAGCCTGTATATGCCTGGGCCTCTGGAGGTTTAGGCTACACCTGACATTTTTACAGGGGTGTAGCAGGAATCTTAAAGGTACTTATTAATAAAATCAAACCTGAGCCAGGTATTGGGGTGAATGCTGGAAGATCAGAGAGACAGAACAGGCCACAGCCACCTCACCTCGCCAGTTCCTCAGCTGATCCTGTTTCCTCAGACTGGAAGCCTCTGAGTCCTCATCCAGAATGAATCTCAGCTGAACTGCTGCTCCAAAGCCTCAAAAGCCTGAAAGCTTAACCAGCCAAATGCTTCTAGTTTCTGGTCTTCATGCCTTATATACCTTTCTGTTTTTGCCATCACTCCCTGGGATTAAAGGCGTGTGTCACCATGCCTGGCTGTTTCCAATGTGGCCTTGAACTCACAGAGATCCAGAGGGATTTCTGCCTCTGGAATGCTAGGATTAAAGGCGTGAGTGCCACCATTTTCTGGCCTCTGTATCTAGTGGCTGTTCTGTCTCTGACCCCAGATAAATTTGTTAGGGTGCACAGTATTTTGGGGAACACAATACCACCACACAGGGGCACCTTTCCCATTCAAATAAACAGTGATGAGTAAACTGCAAGTCCATTCAACTGTAGTTTCAAGTACCTCATATTAGGACTCAGCTAACTGGATATAATTGGTTATTCTGTGGGGAAGTCTCAGAGAAGGCCAAGTCTTTCCTGAGCGCAGGAGTCTGTCCACAACCTCAGGAGGTCATGGTTCCTAGTGTAAGCTCTGAGGAGAAAGGTATCCTGGCAGTTGAGAGCCAAGGAATACCACAATCACACTGCAAAACAAACCTTACACAAGAGATTTATTGGGAAGGAAGAACCCAGGAGGGCGGCTGCCTCTGCTTGGGTGAGAAACAACAGAGAACTGAGCAGAAGACAGAGTTTATACAGTATTCCAGGGCTGGGGGTATGGAGCTTTCCAGGTGGAAATTTCCAGGGTGGGAATTGGTGGGATTTCCAGTCCAGAGCTTGGGCCTTTTACTCTGTAGGTCAGGGGCTACGTCCAGCAGTTAGGGTGGTTATAGTGTTCTGTGGGTGGAACCTGGCAGTTGGAGGTCCTAAGGGTAAGTAGCCTGGCCACTCATGTGCCTCAAATAGGCTTACACCTAGGAAGACAGTCTGGAAGCAAGATGTGGCAAGCAGGGTGTACTGCAAAGCTGGAGTTTTCAATCTCTTGCCATTCAGGAACTTGAAGTCTCCTTAAGTGCTCTATTTCCTCCACAGTCGCTTTGATGCCAGAAGCTTTCTAGCCTGTCTCAGCAGAATGAGACCGGCAGAGAGCTTCTGGGGGAGGGGGGTGTCTAGGAGCAGCTAATTTCTAGGCAGGAGTCTGTCTCATCTCTGCAGCTTCATTTCTGTACCACGGTATAGTATGGGATCAGGATGCATTTTTTAATGTCATTGTGACAGCAGAAGTACTTATGCAAATGATTTTCAGAGGCCATTAATTTTCTCAACACAGAATTCGAGCCAAATCTTCCTCCAGAGGAACTGAAGGACACATTACAATTCTACCCCAAGAGATACTTATAAAGAGTTAATCAGATGCAGATTGGTTCATCAAATAAAAGAAACCACTGGTATTAATGCTTTGGCTGGAAATTGTTTCACCTTGAAAGGGTAATTAAAATAGCTATTTTTTATTGGGTACCCAGTAAATGGCAGACAATTTGAATCTATTCCCTTATTTCATCTTCACCAAAACCTTTGTGAGGTAGGTATCATGTACGGCTGTGTCCATTTTGCAGATGAGCCAATTGAGGTTTAGGGATTTTAGGCAACCTTCTTTTCAAAATCTGTTTAGCACCCGGACCTTCCTGACTCCCCCTGCCCCCTCATTGCTCAGGCTTCTGGAGTCATCTAGCCTTCATTTTCTCAGTTGGATCAAGCATTGATAGTTTGAGTTTATAAAAGGCCTACTATGTGCTAGGCACTCCACATTGATCCTAGACAGTCTGTATGCCTTCAAAATCTAGAGCTTTTCTTGCTGATGCTCTACCACCTCTTTTCTAGCCATATATGTTCTTTCTGTGGAATAAAATCATATGCTTCATATTACTTGCACAAAGATTACTGTTTCCCACTATGTGTTATAGATGAGATTTGTATCTGAGTCTCTGTACGTTTCCAGCAAACCTGTCTATTTTGTTCTCGCTGCCTCTGGGCCTTATGGGTCATTATAGAAATTAAACTGACTTCCCAGTTGACCAAAGTCAAAGAGCAAATCTTCCCATCGTGAAAATGGCCAAGTAGAATGAAACAATTTAGGATACAGTGGTGGGGAGTGAGAAGAAAGTAGCTTTTCAAGATAGACCTTTTACAAGTCTCAGATCTCCCATGTGTTGGCTCTATGAAGTGTTCAGATGGGCTCACCAGAATGGGAATACATACAGGCCCCACTAGCCTTTATTTATGCATAAGCAAAGGACTTCACATCCCAAAAACATTGCTTTAAATTTATCTTTTGTTGACCACCCTCTAATCCTCCCTGCCACTTCTGCCTGAAAGTGTACACTATTTAGAGAAAACAGTGATACACACTGATTAAATATTATAATCCTTCAAGGACCATACAGAAAAATCTGTTGGTTGTTGAACACCTAGTAAGTGCAAAGCAATTTAAATACATTGCTTCTTTAAATTTATCACAATTCTGATGGAAGTGGGTGCCATCATTGTGCCTGTTTTACAGATGAAACAAATGAGATAAATCAAATGAGCCTCTCATCAAGAAAATGTAATTGATCTAGGCAGTGGTTCTCAACTTTCCTCATGCTGTGTGTGACCCTTTAATACAGTTGCTCATGTTGTGGTGATCCCCAACCATAAAATCATTTCATTGCTACTTCATAACTGTAATTTTGCTGCTATTATGAATCATATAAATAATATAAAATGATTGATAAAAAGATAAATTGTTTTCAAAAATGGGTAATTTACTCTTCTCAAGACCTCCACGAATCCCTATCATTGAGTTCAGCCCTAACCTTGTGCCTCCTCTAAGCATGTAACAACTTGCCCAGGTTTCTGCTCCAACAGCTCTCTCTTCAAACCGCTGTTCCCACAGGCAGACTCACCCTTACTCCAAGTTCAGGGTCAGTGCCATTAGCTCTTGGTCATGGTAGTATTAAGTCACCATGGTTAATCTTAGAGCAGTGGTTCTCAGCCTTCCTGATGCTGCAACCCTTTATACAGTTCCTCATGTTGTGGTGACCCCCAACTGTACTAGTATTTGCTCCTCCCATTACCTTGGGCTGCACCACCTAGTGGAGGTGGTTCTTCTTGTTGTTGTACGTGACCTCTTAAAAGGAAAGGGAAAGGGATCATGAGGTGCTTCTCTCTGCTTCCTGTTTCCTGTTGTGATCGAATTGTCAGGGGGATTTAGTCCTGGTCAGATCAGAGGACGACTTTAGCTGTCTACTCAGTTCTGTCGTAGTTCCTCAATTTATATCCTAATAAATCCCTAATACTCCTTAAGCACACTCCCATGAATTTCTCGCTTTATCTGGTGTCCAACCATTACACCCAACCATAAAATTATTTTCATTGCTACTTCATAACTCTAATTTTGCTACTGTTATGAATCATAATGTAAATATATGTGCTTTCCAAAAGAGCCATTCAACCCCCAAAAGGGTCACAACCCACAAGTTGAAAGCCACTGATCTAGAGTAAATACTGAATTTCCAAAAGCTCCCTAAGTAATTTTAATGGCACCTAGGGTAAGACACGGAGAGTTATTTCCTTCAATTAGACCAGTGAGTCAGAATCACAGGGGGAAACTGCGTGGAATTTATGTTTCTGCGTCTGGAGATTTGGCTTGCCAAAGATGCTCAAGGCCTTGGGATTAATCCCGAGCACCCCTGCTACCCCAACACACAAATTCACATTCCTGGGCCAAACCACAGGTATAGTGGAAACCACAAGTTTGGCTATCAGAAGAAGCAATGTCCCCAGAAGACTTATGAGAAAATATGACTCAGTAAAGGCAAAGAAATTTGTCTTTTTGCCAAGATAATTTGAATCTCTACTGACACTCTCCTTGACTGCTATAGGACACTATGGCTTGGGGACTGAACTTGATTTTTGTTCTTCTCTAACAAATTCTTAGTGGTGACAAAGGTGTGTGGTGGTATTGTGTTCCCCGAAATATTGTGCATACTAATAAACTTATCTGGGGTCAGAGAATGGAACAGCCACAATATTAAAAAGAGAAGGATAGGCAATGGTAGCACATGCCTTTAATCCTAACATTCCAGAGGCAGAAATCCCTCTGGGTCTCTGAGTTCAAGGCCACATTGGAAACAGCCAGGCATGGTGACACACGGCTTTAATCCCAGAAAGTGAGCCTTTAATCCCAGGGAGTGATGGTAGAAGGCAGAAAGATATATAAGGTGTGAAGACCAGAAACTAGAAGTTTTTAGCTGGTTAAGCTTCAGGCTTTTGAGCAGCAGTTCAGCTGAGAGCCATTGGGATGAGGACACAGAAGCTTCCAGTCTGAGGAAACAAGACCAGCTGAGAAGTTGGCCAGGTGAGGTTAGCTGTGGCTTGTTCTGCTTCTCTGATCTTCCAGCATTCACCCCAATACCTAGCTCCGGGTTTGATTTTATTAATAAGACTCTTTAAGATTCCTGCTACAAAGGTGGTGTTTCAAAAATAGCTATTGTTACTCTTCTACTCAAAACTACTGAGGCAGACTTCCATTTCCAGAAAGATATGCTGTGTACTTTTTCCCATGTTACTCCTGCTGAGAACATTTGTGATCCTTGGGCATCAATTACAGAACAATTAGAAGAAAGTGAAAACTGGAGAGCCATGGCAGAATGGCTTGTGTCTTTGGAATTGACATGGACATAAGATCTTGCAATTTTCTTTTTGATAAGAACATACCAGATTTAGAGTTGCAGAAGCTAACATGCCCAAAGTAAAAAGCCTGCTTTCTTTGGCCAAAGGACCTGGAAAGTTGCTGCTAAGCAAGACAGAAAACTCTAAAGACAATAACTGTGCTATAGCTAAGCACCACAGAAAATACTGCAGCCTCCATCCACTCATGCCAGCCAAGGCGAAGAGGGGAAGCTAGTTACCCATCATCACTGTAACAATTTGTTTAAAGACCCAACCTCTACTAAAGTGGTATCAGAGAAGACACTCATCCCCTCTAGTAGGTATCCAGAACCCATATTCTCACTGCATTATGGGGACCATTTAGGGTACCAGGACATTCATGCTCACCTAACAGTAATGAGGTGTTCTTCCTTTCTCTGCTGGGTAGTGTCAGAGGAGGCCTATTGGAAAGTTAAGGAGAATGCACCATGCAACACTAATGTATCTCCACCTTCCAATCTGCACTGTGCTTGGAAGCATACTGGGTAGCAATAAGGAGGCATCCCCACCACTCCCAGCCAAAAAAGGTCAAATGTTAAGCTTTCATCAAACATCTGAATCCCTAGTCCTACACAGCAATACTAGAAATGCTTTATAATTTTTTGTATCAACAGGAGTTAAGTGAGTTTAGAATTTCATCTTTGTATAGCAGTAAGATATGGAAGTCACCATGACATCTAGACAGTAGGCAGCAACATCTCTTGGCCCATGATACCTGGTTGGTGGTATTACTTCTCTACCTATCCACATACTTAGTCTTCTGGAAGCTCTGGGTAGCAAGACCCACATTTTCTACAGCCTAGGCCCGTCTCTCAGACATTTGTGTGACAGGGTTTGTAGCACTAATGAACAGGTTCAGCATGACCTGCAAGTCAGGACATAACATAGGCAAACTGTAACTGAAATTTTTCTGTGTCCTACCCAGTCCGCAGCTGCTCAAACCCAAGTAAACACACCCAGGCTTATATTAATTAAAACTACTTGGCCATTAGCTCAGGCCAACCACTGACTAGCTCTTACACTTAAACTCAGTCTATTTCTGTTAATCTATATGTCACCATGTGTTCCGTGGCTTTACCTGTGTGCCATTACATGCTGCTCCCTGGATGGCAGGCTGGTGTCCCTTAACTCAGCCTTCCTCTCCTGAGAATTCTCCTTGTCTGTTTGTCCTGCCTATACTTCCTGCCTGGCTACTGTCCAATCAGCATTTTATTTATCAACCAATCACAGCAACAAATACGCAGCATACAGAACATCCCACAGCACCTCCCCTTTTCTGTCTAATCAAAAAGGAAGAGTTTAACTTTAACATAGTAAAATTACATATAAGAAAACAGGAATCAAGCAAGAATTACAGTTATAATTTCTAGTCTATTTCTATTTGGCAAAATTAAAGAAAATATTCTATCCTATATTTGTGAGTCTAAAGTTTTATCACTAATTTATATTTTATCATAACCAAGGAAAATTATAACTATCTAGTCTTCAACTATATCAAAGACCTCAGAAGGATATAATATTACCTGAGAAATGGGAGAAGGACGCAAGCAACTTTCGGGAGTCTTGCAAGAGTAGACAGAGTCAGCTGGCATCCTGGACAGTCATCCAAAGTTCCTCTCTAAAGTTGGGGCATCTGTCTTCAGCCCATAGGCCCAGTCTCTCAGTCACTTTTTCCTGTGTCCTGTAGAATGTCTGGCAGTCTCCTCTGTGAAGCAGGAACCTGAAGGACCATTTTGCCTTGCTAAGTTCAGTGGTCACCTTCCTATGGGTCCTGCATGTCCAGTCAATACAACATTGTGTCAAGCAGTCCAGGAAAAAGCAGTTTCTTGCCCAAATGGCTATTTTTGCCAACGTGAAGATAAACTCCATATAGAGTGTCTTTGATGCCCATCCTCCTCTCTGAAGTAAATTGGTGCTGCCAGGAGCAGACATGTCTCACTGTCCAGAAAGTCTAAGTTTTTAAAACATTTTATTTCTTTTTTTTTTTTTTTTTTTTTTTTTTGGTTTTTCGAGACAGGGTTTCTCTGTGTAGCTTTGCGCCTCTCCTGGAACTCACTTGGTAGCCCAGGCTGGCCTTGAACTCACAGAGATCCGCCTGGCTCTGCCTCCCGAGTGCTGGGATTAAAGGCGTGCGTCACCACCGCCCGGCTTTTTTTTTTTTTAAAGATTTATTTATTTATTATGTATACAGCATGTATGACTGCAGGCCAGAAGAGGGCACCAGATCTCACTACAGATGGTTGTGAGCCACCATGTGGTTGCTGGGAATTGAACTCAGGACCTTTGGAAGAACAGTCAGTGCTCTTAACCTCTGAGCCATCTCTCCAGCTTTAAAACATTTTAAATGCCGTATTTTGTAGGTCTTTGAAGTATTTGAAGATTACCTACCTAACTGAATTATATCTATGTATATCTAGAAAACTAAACTAACATGACTATAAGTTTGACTGTCATAGATGATTAACTATTAATCTGTATTTCTTAATGATACATTACAATTTTAATGAGCTTCACATACATAATACCTTAAACATGAGTAGAAATATACATATAGTATAACAAAATTAACTTTAAATTTTTATCAAGAAATTAAAATCCATAGCAATGTAAAACATTTTAAACAAGGTGTTGCTCTTTAAAAGTAGATTCAATAATCTACCCTTTTATCCTATCATATCTATATCCTATTTTTCTATATCATATCATATATATTTTACAAAGAAATTGAATATGACCAATAACAATTTGTTGCTATGATTGGTTGATAAATAAAATGCTGATTGGACAGTAGCCAGGCAGGAAGTACAGGCAGGATAAACAGACAAGGAAAATTCTCAGGAGAGGAAGGCTGAATTAAGGGATACCAGCCTGCCATCCAGGGAGCAGCATGTAATGGCACACAGGTAAAGCCACGGAACACATGGTGACATATAGATTAACAGAAATAGACTGAGTTTAAGTGTAAGAGCTAGTCAGTGATAGGCTTGAGCTAATGGCCAAGCAGTTTTAATTAATATAAGCCTGGGTGTGTTTACTTGGGTTTGAGCAGCTGCGGACTGGGAAAATTTTCAGTTACAGCAAACTGGCCTATATCTTCAGTTACTATGTTACTGACATAGAACATCTGCTATGATTTAGAGAAGATACCATAAATGCCACAAGTAATGGGTTTTGCTATTCTAGAGAGTGGATCAGAACCAACTGAGTGAAAACATTAGTTTCGTGGCAAAATATAGTCTGGGGATAAAAAAAAAAATGATAGCTACCATTCTAGAGAAGGCCAATACTCATAACTAATGACAAGTAGTAGCTCTTAAAAGAGTGACCCAACTGACAATTAGTCCTTCACCGGGATGAGCCCTCTAATTGGTTACCCAATGCCAAGTGTTCAGTCAGTCCTGAAATCATATACATACAAGCAACACTAAATGGTGTCAGCAGGTTGTATTTCTATATTTAGTCATATGTATAATATACAGCTTTAGGTGTGTGCCACCATGCCCACCTTTTTTTCATTTGGTTTCTATTTTTTAGTGTGTGTGTGTGTGTGTGTGTGTGTGTGTGTGTGTATGTTCACCTGTGTGAGTGTACACCGTGTGTGTAGGTGTGTGTAGGATAGATGTATCAGTGTAAATAGAAATCCATTTTTTTTTTTACTTCCTGTAACCAAGACAGGAGGGGTTGAACAAATCTTGAGATAATTGCTCTTTGAAATCAAGCTGCTCTGGGGTCTAAAAAAATGGGACACAACCCGGAGACATGGAACCTGAATTTAATCTACCACAGCCTTATTGTGAGAGACAGCACTGTGAGGCAGTTGTGAAAAACTGAGCAGGAGGGGAGATGTTGACAAGTTGAAACATACAGGCTTGGATCAGACAGAGTACATAGGTAAAGGTAAAGCCTACCCTCAGCTGCGGGAACCAAGTCTTCTTAACTAGGGCTCACTGGAGTTTAATAGCTCTGAGCAGCAGGTAGATAAACCTCCAGAACCACCTACCTGCCACTCACTGCTGTACAACTCACAAAAGCTAGGGCTTAAGCATTCTACCTGATAACCACACCTGTCTCCCTACAGTAAGGTGATTAATACTGAGGATGTCTTGAAATTACCTGCTGTGGTTGCCTCTCACACTCCTAAAACACGCTGGGGATACCTCTAGCTAAAACTCTTGCATTCTCATGCTTTCTTTTTATTATACTTCTATCAATGTTTCTCCTTATTGTAATATATAAATAGGTTTTTATTTCCCTTTAGAAATTCTTCCAATTTTGCCCATATATTCTTTTCATTAGTGAGCAATCTTTTTTCCTTCCTTTATTAATTTTCTTGATTTTGTTCCCTTTTCCTCTCCCATTTTTAAAGCTGTTTTATATGGGGTTTTATTTGTCTTATTTCTTTGTTTTTAAAATAACTCACTTTAATTATTAATTCTGCTTCTTGTATTTAAATATTTTCAAATTTTCTCATTTGTAAACCTTTTTCATCTTTTCTTTATTTTTAAAATCATTATTGATCAACTTGTTGTTGTGGATATCACTCTATATAAATAAAGCACTGATTGGCCAGTGACCAGGCAGGAAGTATAGGCAGGACAAGGAGAGAGGAGAATTGGGGAAGGAGGAAGAAAAGGAAGACCGGCTGGAGCCACCGCCAAGACAAGGAAGATGTAAAGTACCGGTAAGCCACGAGCCACGTGGCAAAGTAAAGATTAATAGAAATGGGCTAAATATAAGAGTAAGAGCTAGACAATGATAGGCCTGAGCTAATGGCCCAGAAGTTTAAATAATGTAAGAGTCTGTGTGTTTATTTTATAAGTGGGCTCCAGGATTGGCAGGACTTGGTGGGACCCAGAGAGAAAAGCTCTCCAGCTACAACTTGTAAAGGCACTTGCCACCCATGCTGGTGACCTAAGTTTGATTCCAAAATCCATATGTTTTGATTTCCCAAAACACACAGTTTTAGACATTCTTGTTTGACTTTTCTTATTTTAAGATTTATTATTTAGGTACAGTAGTCAAAACTGATATTTACAAGAATAAACTTAAAAGTCAATGGAGGAGAATAGAGAACCCACACAGGTTCTCTATTAGCAAACTAATTTTCAAGTAATAATGAAATGTTAATGGTAACAAAAATACTAATAAAATTAAATGTTTCAGTGTTTCAGTTGTGTAGTAAATTGAGAAGATATTACTGAATTCCCATATAATGAACAACCAGTTTCCCTTAATAATACCTTACATTAGCACTGTGCATTTGTTATGATTAATGACCCACAACATTATTTTTCATTGAAGCCATGGTTAATTCAGATTTCTCTCTAAATGTTCTCATCTAAAAATCACAGTTCCATATTATATTCAGTTACTATTTCTCCTAAAGAAGATCTCACGTTGTTGTTTGTATTGACTTTGGTGGGTTTGAGGAACACTGTACAGTCATTTCCCTGAGTTCTGAATTATCTGATTTTTTTCAAATTAGGCTGCAGTTTGAAGTTAGACAACTTCAACTACTCAACATATTCCAGCTAGAAGTGTAGAGAGTTCTTTCACCTGCCCCCTAGCTGGCTTTAATACATCCTGGTCATCATGCTATATCACTGTGAGTCTTTTCGTTCCCTTTACCATCTCTCATTTTGACCTTCCTCTCCCGTTTGTTCCTCCTTCCAACAGCACACCTATCCTTATCTCCTCCCTTTCCTCCCTCTCTCTCCTCTGACAAATTCCTCTTCATTTCCTCCCCATTCCACCATCCCAACCACTTTATCCTTCCTTTTCCCTCCCTACACTCTCCAGCCTTCATCACTCCTCCTCTTTTCAATCTGTTCTGCATTCCTGCCCTTTCTCCTCTACCCTCATTCACTGTGTCTCCTCCCCTCCCATTCGTTCCCTCCTCCCTGCACCTCTTATTTCCTCCCTTTCCTCTCTGACTTCTGTCCTCCCTTCCCTCTCTGACTTCCTTCTTTCCTTCCCTCTCTGACTTCCATCCTACTTTCCCTCTCTGAATTCCTTCCTCCCTTTTCTCTTTGACTCCCTTCCTCCTCTTCCCTCTCTGACTTATTTCCTCCCTTCCCTCTCTGACTCCCTTCCTCCCCTTCCCTCTCTGACTTATTTCCTCCCTTCCCTCTCTGACTTCCTTCCTCCCCTTCCCTCTCTGACTTATTTTCTCCCTTCCCTCTCTGACTTCCTTCCTCCCTTCCCTCTCTGACTTATTTCCTCCCTTCCCTCTCTGACTTCCTTCTTCCCTTCCCTCTCTGACTTCCTTCTTCCCTTCCCTCTCTGACTTATTTCTTCCCTTCCCTCTCTGACTTCCTTCCTCACTTTACTCTCTGACTAATGTCCTCCCTTCCCTCTCTGACTTATTTCCTCCCTTCCATCTCTGACTTCCTTCCTGCTTTGACTCTCTGAATTCCTTCCTCCCTTCCCTCTCTGACTTCCTTCCCCACTTCACTCTCTATCTTCCTTTCTCCTTTCCTCTCTGACTTCCTTCCCCTTCCCTCTCTGACTTCCTTCCTCCCTTCCCTCTCTGTCTTCCTTCATTGCTTCCCTCTCTGACTTCCTTACCCCTTCTCTCTCTGACTTCCTTCCTCCCTTCCCTCTCTGACTTCCTTCCCCACTTCACTCTCTATCTTCCTTTCTCCTTTCCTCTCTGACTTCCTTCCCCTTCCCTCTCTGACTTCCTTCCTCCCTTCCCTCTCTGTCTTCCTTCATTGCTTCCCTCTCTGACTTCCTTACCCCTTCTCTCTCTGACTTCCTTCTTCCCTTTCCTCTCTTACATCCTTCCTCTTTCTCTCTCTAATTTACTTCCACTCTACCCTCTCTGACTTCCTTCCTCCCTTCCTTCTTGGATTTCCTTCCTCCTTTCCCTCTCTAATTTACTTCCTCTCTGCCCTCTCTGACTTCCTTCCTCCCTTCCCTCTCTGACTTCCTTCTTCCCTGCCATCTCTGATTTTCTTCATCTCTTCCCTGTCTGACTTCCTCCCTTCCTTCTCTTACTTCCTTTCTCCCTGCCCTCTCTGTCTTCCTTCCTCCCTTCCCTCTCTGACTTACTTCCCCCTTCCCTCTCTGACTTCCTTCCTCCCTTCCCTCTCTGACTTCCTTACCCCTTCTCTCTCTGACTTCCTTCTTCCCTTTCCTCTCTTACATCCTTCCTCTTTCTCTCTCTAATTTACTTCCACTCTACCCTCTCTGACTTCCTTCCTCCCTTCCTTCTTGGATTTCCTTCCTCCTTTCCCTCTCTAATTTACTTCCTCTCTGCCCTCTCTGACTTCCTTCCTCCCTTCCCTCTCTTACTTCCTTTCTCCCTTCCCTCTCTGACTTCCTTCCTCCCCTTCCCTCTCTGACTTCCTTCCTCCCCTTCCCTCTCTGACTTCCTTCCCCCCTTCCCTCTCTGACTTCCTTCCCCCTTCCCTCTCTGACTTCCTTCCTCCCTGCCCTCTCTGACTTCCTTCCTCCCTTCCCACTCTTACTTTCTTCCTCCCTTTCCTCTCTGTCTTCCTTCCCCCCTTCCCTCTCTGACTTCCTTCCTCCCTTCCCTTTGTGTCTTCCTTCCTCCCTTCCTTTTCTGACTTCCTTCCTCCTTTCCTTCCTTCCCTCTCTGACTTCCTTCCCCTTTCTCTCTCTGACTTCCTTCTTCCCTTCCCTCTGTGTCTTCCTTCCTCCCTTCCCTTTCTGACTTACTTACTTCTTTCCTTCCTTCCTTCCCTCTCTGACTTCCTTCCCCCTTCTCTCTCTGACTTCCTTACTCTCTTCCCTTCTGCACTCCCCTCCCTCTCTTTTTCTAAACTCCCCCTTCCCTTTTCTTATTGCTTTTTCTCCCTTCTTTCTTCTGCCATACCCTTTCTTTTTTCTCTTTCTTAACCTTCTTTTTTCCCTTCGCTTCCTTCTTTCCTATTTTTTGTCCTTAATTGGGGACCTATGAAATGTTCTGTGTTGAATATTTCTGTCCTTAGTCCTAAAATGAAATATTTCTTTAAGGAGCTCTTTTTGGGAAATGGTAGTAACATCTAAGGTCTGTGTGAAAGCTTTCTTTGCTACTAGGTTGTCATTGTGTCTAGGTCCTCTCAGCTGATTAAAGTAAGAAAATGTATATGTTTGTATAACAATTTATGTAAACATTTTTATATATATTTCTATATGTAGTTGCCACTTCCTGCTTTGAGTTTTCAGTCTTGAAACATCAAATTGCTTGAATCTCACCCTTATAATCACCCTTTTGTAAACTCTTGGACGTTGTTTATGCTGTGACCTGCTTTGCCTACTCCAGGAAGCCTTCCCTGCCATCTGCACTCAGATGTGATCTTCATCTGATTCCGTAGCATGTGTATTCTTTTACATATGCACAGGTGCAATGTTTAGTAGATAGTGTGTTGTAAATAGAGTATATGAGTTCCTTGCAGAAAGGACCTAGGTTTTATCAGCACATGGCTCAAGTTGTGCTTGTTCACCATTGTTTACAAAGGAAGGCTAGGGACTCAGTGTCTGCAAGGAATTGAATTCAATCCAGTCCTTACTGTATTTAAGTAACTGAGCTCAAGAGTTATTTTTAGCATTGCTTGTCTGGTACTTAATTGGACAGCTCTGTCAATATGAACAGAGGCAAGGTGAAATTAAATGAGTCTCAAGGAAAAGGAAAGAACCTGGCTTTAGGAACCATGGAGGTTTGCTACTTCCTGGCTTGCTCAGCTAGCTTTCTTATACAGCCCATATGGGTGTGCCTAAGGATGGTGACACTCACAGTGGGAAGGACCCTAGTGCATCAAAATCATATCATTTATAAGAAAATGAATAGACCTGGAGATCATTATGTTAAGTACTTCATGTCTTCTCTTACATGCAGAAGCTAGATACAGAAATATACATAAAACAGGTAACATTTGGGGAAAAAAAGGAATAAATGGAAGGGTAATAGGGACTTGAGCATGATCAAAGTGTATTATATCTATAAAAATATCATAGATACATTATACTATTTTATGTAACATATACTATTAAAAAAGAAAATAATCTATGCAGACAATATTTTGCAGCTATTGGGTGGGCAGAGCATGTCCAACTGCTCCATTCTTATAGGCCATTTCTCCAACCTAATTAGTGTTGGTTTATGGCCTCCAAACTTCATTATTGTGGTCCTTGAGGGTTGTGGTATTGACTCTTTGTAAACTTTTTTAATCATTACTTTGTGTATGGGTGCTATTACTATGTGTATGTTTGTGTGACTCTACATCACATGTGTGTCAGATGCTTTAGGAGGCCATAAAGAGGGTGTAGATATCATGGAACTGGAGTTACAGGTGGTTGTGAGCTGCCATGTGGGTGGTAGGAATTGAACCTGGGTCCTCTGGAAGAGCAGCCAGTGCACTTAACCACTGAGCCGTCTCTCCAGCCGATAGCAGGGACTCTTAATGAGAGGATGTTTGAGCCTCATGGTAGCCTGTGGTTGCTTTCAGCATAGGGTAGAGTATAATAGAACACTAGTATGACATGTGCAAATGAAGTTATTTTTGTTTGGATGTGGGAGAGGGGATGTTGAAAGAGTATCATCATTGTCATACATTACACATCAGAACCTAATCCCATCTGCATTTGGAAATCTTGACTTTGACATTGCTACACCCCAAACACATGTAGAAATACCAAAGCCCCCTTTCTTATACTAGGATGAAGCATTGAGGAAATTTATCTTCATTTCTCCATCCTTCCCCAGACCTTATCCCCCAATGGCAAACTACAGCCCTTTTGATCTGCTCCCCCTCCTCAATTAAAGGACCCACCTTCCTCCCTTTACATAGTGTTTTTGTCCCCCCGCCCCCGACAGAAATGCACACACATCTCATTTTCACATTCTGAATGCTTTATTTCAATTGCCAATTGCCACAGTTCCTGTTCGTGTTAGATTTGATCTCAAGTGTCTTCTCTTTCCTCCACATTTATGTCTGAAACCACTGTAGCTTGTTCTAAGTTTCTAACCCAAGCCTCACATTTTCTAGATCCACAAGATGTTACTTGAAATGGGCTTATATTCCAATGGCTTCTGCTCTGGATACGGTGGTTTTTTTTCTTTCTATTATTTGTCTTGTGATAACATACGAATATTGTTGGTCTTACTGCTCTCTTATAGTTTCTTGCACATGCGGGGGGCAATTGAGGAGATCTTTTTTTCTTCCTGAGGTGTTTTTTAACTTTCACAAGTTTCCCCTGTAAGTATAAGAGCAACAGGGTGAGTGGGAAGGACATTAGTTTGGGAAAGAGAAAAGGATTGTGTAGAAAAGGGGTACTTCTGAATAGGCACAGGATACATGCTGGGAAAGGGTAGCCTGGGATCCTGGGTGGGACAACTGACCTTGCCTTTCTTCCTGGTGTTTAGGTGACTGGAGTACTGCACTTCTCTTTCTCTGATGTTACTCGGACCCGGCTGTTCAGTTGTTTCGGCAGGCTGTTGGTTATCGGTGTTCTCTTTCCACAGGTTTAACTCTGCCAGGGGCCTGCTCCAGTCACCTGTTCTCTGCAAATTGCCCCCCATGATTAATGTAGGACACCACCATTCAACTTTGGTGGTTGACAAGGAGCCCCCCCACCACCACCACCTGAAGCTAGTGACAGAGCTAGAATGGCTTATACATCACAAAGCTCCTCTGTCCTGACACCTCTGCAGAGGTTGAGGGGAGAGTGCTGGGGAGGGGGGGCAAGGAATAAAGAGGGATTGAACAAGGGGGTTGTTTCCTCCAAACTATGTCTATAGCCATTCCAAAATGATTTGCTTCTCCTTTGTTTCCCTGTGGTTAATTCTCTGTAGTCAGATGATTTCAAGAAAGTGATTCCTACAAGACACTCTCACAGCACACCCCCCCCTTCATGCTTCATTGGTTTAGTTCAGTCTCCATCTTTTTTTTTTTTCTTACTGGGAAAAGAGATTTATTTTTTTCCCTTTTACTGAAAATAGGTTCTTTTCTCATACAATATATCCAGATTCTAGATTCCTCTCCCTCTGCTCCTCCCAGTTCTTCTAACCACTCCCTTTCTGTTTCGTTAGAAAAGAACAGGCTTCTAAGAGATAACAGCCAAACATGACAACATAAAATATAACGCAATGAAGCAAAAAACATCAAATCATAGTTGGAGAAGGCAACTCAAGAGAAGGAAAGGAGTGCCAAGAGCCAGAGACCAGCTCATTCACACACTCAGGAGTCCCATAAAAATACTAAGCTGAAAGCTCTAATGTATATGCAGGCCCCGATATAGACCCATGCAGGCCCCGATGCAGACCCATGCAGGCCCCGATGCAGACCCATGCAGGCCCCGATACAGACCCATGCAGGCCCCGATGCAGACCCATGCAGGCCCTGTGCTTGCTGCTTCCGTCTCTGAGTTCATGTGAGCCTTGTTTATTCGATTTAAAGGGCCTTGTTCTCCTGGTATCTCCATCACCTCTGGGTCTTACTCTTTCTGCCTCCTCTTCCATGAGGTTTCCTGAGCTCTGAGGGGAGGTATTTGATGGAGACAGCCCATTTAGACTCCTTCATGTAATGTCTGGCTGTGGGTCTCTACATTTGTTGCTGGTGGAAGCTTCTCTGATGATGACTGAATAAGGCACTGAGCTATGAGTATTACAGAATATCATCAAGATTCATTTTATTGCCCGGCAGTGCTGGCGTACACCTTTAATCCCAGCACTCAGGAGGCAGAGGCAGGCTCTGTGAGTTCGAGGCCAGGCTGGGCTACAGAGTGAGTTCCAGGACAGCCAGGGCTATATAGTGAGACCCTGTCTCAAAAAAACAAAAACAAAACAAACAAAAAAGATCCATTTTATTGATACTGTTTTTCTAGACCAGTAGATTACACTGACTTTCTCTTTTGGATGTACCAAAAAATCTTCTAAAATAATGTGACTTTACAAATCTCACTCCTAGTCATGAATAATTCATAGAAAATGTGAATCCATCATTTGTCTGGCCTTGAACTCTTTTTTTTTTTAACCTGGATTTTTTTTATTAAAAGCTGAAGTATGTTTCTTGTAGACAACAAATGGATGGATTTTATTTCTCAATCCATTCTGTCTGCCTGTATCTTTTGATTTGAGAATGGAGGCCATTGATATTAAAGTTATTATTGAAATGTGTGTATTAGTTGTGGTCATGATGTTGTTGATTTCTGGTGGTTTTATTTTGTGTTCTCAGTGGTATTTTGTGTTTTCTTTCCACAGTCACTCTGCTGGGCTCATTCCTTTCTTCGACCCCCAAACAGTGCTTCCTGTATTTTCTTTAGGTTTCTTATGTTGGGTGTAACTTTTTTTTAGGTTGTTTATATTGTGGAATACTTTGAATATATTGTATAGTTTTGCTGTGTTTATTAGTCTAGGCTGGTTGTCAGAGTCTTTTAGGATTTGGAATGAATTGCTCCAAGCTCTTCTGGCTTTGAAAGTTTCCATTGAGAAATCAACTGTTATTCTGATGGTTTTCCTTTGTATGTGGCTTTTTTCCATCTTGCAGCTTTCAATACACTTTCTTTGGAATGCATACTTAGTGTTTAAATTATAATGTAAGGATTTTCTTTTCTAGTCTTGTCTATCTGGTATTCTCTGTATTTCCCGTATATGTATAGATAAGCTGTTTACTAGTCTGGGGAAGTTTTCTTCTTTATTCTTGTTGATGATCTGGTATGTGTTACTGACTCTGGATTCTTCTCCCTTATCTACGCCTATAATTCAAAAGTTTGTCTTGTCTCACATTTCCTGTTTTTCCCACATTCCTTGCTTCTTTGGTCTAGTTCCTCTACTTTAATCTTCTGAACTTGCTTTCTTCTACTTGTAAGGCTTTCCTTTGAGTGTTATAGTTGGGCTACTGTAGTTTTTAAGTTCCATCGTCATTTGAGCTTGAGTCCCCTTCAATGCTTTTATTTCCTGACTGCATTCCATTTGGAAGTCCTACATTGTCTTGTCACTTTTATCAGCCTTATATTGTGTTTTCTTGAACATCACTCAGGCATTTCTTCTCCATAAGCTCTTGCTCCATGATTTCATTGAGCTGTTTTGCTGTGTCCTCTTTGAACTCCTTAAATTCTTGAAGAAGTTTATAATTGTTCTTTTTATGTCTGTGTCTGGAGTTCATCTAGGTAATTCTTATAGGCAAGCATTTCTACAGGAGTGGTAGGTTGGGGAGAGAAGATACTAACTTGATCTTTCATATTGTTGATTTTTTTGCAATGAGATCTGGACATGTGGGATTCCTTTGATAGTTTTAAGTTCGTTGCGGATGGAACAGGATTGGAGAGAGGAGAAGATGTGGGGGTGGGCTGGGTCTCCAGGTTGGAACTGGCTTGGATGAAATGCAGTCAGGTGAGCAGAGGAGACTAGGCTGGTATCCAGGATGTGCTTCCTGTTCCAAGGTAGGGGTGTGAAGTTAGATAGGCCTGAGAGGAAAGGTTCCATATGACCTGGGAGAGTCCTGTGATTTGCAGATAGGGGAGGATGCTGGCCCAAGCCTAAAGCTCCTCTGAAGCAAGGGCAGGGCAGGCTAAACTAGGCTGCTTCACTTGTGGGGACACAGGCTAGATCTGGTGCATTGTGGAAAGGGCGTGGATGAAGAGGTCATGGGTACTCAGCAGCCTAGATACTGGAAGAGGACATGGGAATTCTGGGTATGGAGTGGAGTGCTGAAGGCTGCACAAATGGTCTGGGGGTGGATACATGTAGGGAGGGTCGTGGCAGAAGCTTAGATGTTGGCTGTGGCACAAGGGGAGGTGGTAAGACTAGGCCAGGGCAAGAGATTTGGGACCTACAGAAGCCTAGAGGTCCATTACTATAAGGTGTGGTTGGCCAGACTAGGCAGCAGCGCTGACTAGGGAATCCAGGCTAAATCCAGCATGATGCAGGAAAATAAGTTTGAATGTGTTGTTGGGGGCATTACTCACCAGGTTAGAGCATGGAGGAGGGCATAGGAAGTCTGGGTATGGAGTAGGGTGGTGTCTTGACAGTGTCTTCCTGAATGAAATCTATAATTTTGATCAAGTCCAATTTCTTGTTGTTTTAATAAATTTGTTTCCTTGTTGCTCATGCTTTTTATGTCTTGTGGGAAAAATGCATTGCAAATCCAGTGTCATGAAGATTTATTTGCTTGTGTGTCTTTGTTAAAGATTTTATTGTTTTAGCCCTTATTACTATTTAGGTTACTGATCTACTTTGAATGAGTTTTTGCATATGACATGAAGCAGGCTTTTAGCATTAAATTATTTGTTCAAACTAAATCTAAGGGCCTAGAAAGGTGGCTCAGTGGTTAATAGTGGTTAATAACTGACTGCTCTTCCTAAGGACCCTAGTTCAGTTCCCAGCACTCACATGGTGACTCACAATCAGCTGTAACTCTAGTCCCAGGGGATTCACAGCTCTCTTCCAGACTCCTCTGGTATCACACATACATGTGGTCAAATGACGTAAGTGTAGGCAAACCAATCATACAAATAAAGACAAATAAAATTGTATATACATGTGTATATATATATATATATATATATATATATAATGTATAAAGAAAAAACCTTTGAGAATTGTCATGCACCTTGTCTCCTATTCAGTCACTGCTCTGTGTTGTACCATGTTGAGGACAGAACTCAGGTCTGAGTACATGCTAGGCAAGGGCTATAGCAATGAGCTATACCACTAACAATCACTACTCAAGCAGCACCAAGAATCCCTAAACCCTTAGCTTTACATTTGGCACCCTCTGCCATCTTATATCAGGCCTCTTTTTCAGATTCATCTTCTGTACATTCTCTGGGTATCCAGGCCAGACAAAAGAACTTGCTCAGTATCCATCCCTACCTCTGAGCTCAGATACCAATCAACTCTATTTTGAAATTATACAATGTTCTCTTTTACCACTATATCTTCAACATCTAGTACAATCCCTGGCACACCTTACACATGGGACGGGCCCTAATGTCAGGAAATAAAATATAAATTGTGTATCAAATTTAATTGCTTTAGGATAGTACCATAGTGGAGAATTGCATCCTTTTCTCAGAAAATTTAGTATTGTTGGCATTTTCTCTAGTATTCTTTTTGTTTGATCCCCAGATTTATTGGCTTGCACGTATAGTTTGTCACCCTATATGAAAAATACCCCCCACCTCCCTCTCTCCCTCTCTTTAAACAAAAGAATGGCACAGCAAAGTGAGATGTTCACACCAGGAGACAGAACAAATTCACGCCTCTCATCTCACACTCAATCGCGTACATATTAACTGAGCATAATGGTGGGAGGATTTGCCCATACTATTTAAACAATTTTTTCCTGGTGTATATAGCTGAATTCATGTAAGTGAACTATGCCTGTGAATGCCAATGTCGTAGACAATCAAAAAGTTTCTTTGCATGAATGACTTAATTAATTAATGGTGTTCTCTCTACTTGAACATCTTCCTTTTGTCTATGCCTATCAAAACCCTATATATTTTTCACAGCTGAGCTGATGACCCACTTATCCCCCAGCAGGCTAATTATTTCATTTATTATGTGTCTACTCTGCAGCAGACAATGCAAAACACCTTCTCTGCATTTCCCTTGTCAATCCTCACAGCAATCCTACGAGATAGGAATAATGCATGTTTCTCTAGTTTTAAGGATGAGAACATGGAAATTTAGAGAGGTTAAGTATATTCCCCATGGTAGGTACTGTCTCCCCATTTCAGCAAACAGTATCTGGCATATAATACATGCTCAACAAATAACTGTTGACTAACTAGAATGGCTTCTGAGCCCAAGACTATGCGTTTAGTTCCTATTCCAGGACCTAACTTGTTTCAGCTTATGACCCCAACTATGCTTTTTTTACTCTGTCATTTGCATGTTGGTACCAGACAATAATATATTATAGATATTTGTTTGGTTTAAATTATATTCTAAAAACTTACGTTTCTTCAAAGGCTATATGCTCCTAAAGAGTTTGATCTTCTTCTTCATTTGTGTTTCTCTTCTCTTTCTTCAAATCGCCTATAAGATGTAGGGTCCATACAAAGGACACTTTGCGTTACAGGTATTTACATACATATCTTCCTTTCTCAGTGTCATTATATTTGTTTGTTTATAAATGTATGATTTATTTTAAATTGAACAAAACTATATATATTTATTTTGTATAATCAATTGTTTTGAAATTTGCACACATGTTGGAATGGCTAAATCAAGCCAATTAATATATACATTGCCTCAAATACATCTTGTGATGAGAATACTTGAGATCTACCCTCAACAATTTTTAAGATCACAACATCCAATTGATATGGTGGTATTTATCTGTAATCCCAGTACTTGGGGGATAGAGGCAGGAGCATCAGGAAATTCAAGGTCATTTGAAGTTCCATAGGGAGTTCAAGGCTAGCCTAGGTGACATAAGAACATGTCTGAATTTTTTCTTTTTAAAAAGAGCACAATACATTGCTAATGACTGAAACTATTATAGTCATCATGTTATACAATAGATGTCTTGCAATTATTCCTACTGTCTAACTGAAATTCAATATCTGGACCTTAGACTTGCCAGGGTAAATTATGAAGGTCAATTGTGCTGTGTGCTTTTAGTACATACCATCTATTAGACTAAGTAAATTATCTTTTATTCCTCAAATGTTGAGTACTTTTATTATGAAATGGTATTAAAGGAGAGTTGGGGAAACTTTGGCTCATCTAGAAAACTGCCTTTAAGAGAGAGACTGCCTCTTACTCCTGGGGTGGTTTCCAGTCCCATATTACAAACTGCTAAAATGCCTAAGGGGTGGCAACAGAGCCTACTCAAGGGAGGATACAAGAGGCAGATCTAACCAAAAAGGAGAGGAAGTCCAGAGGGGAGAGGGGCCCCAGGAACCTATAAAAAGTGCCACAAAGCCCCATCATGGACTTTCACTTTTAGGGCTCCTCCCGTCATCCACTTGATAAGAGCTATTTGTCCTAATAAATTTGTCATTTTTGTTATTTTTCTCTCTCTAGGGCTGGTGCTTATGTTTGGGCCCGTGTGACCTCTCACTGTCACTGTAACTCTCTGACGGTAGCCCTTTCATGGTCCTTGTGTCTGGAGGTCTGGAATATCCCACTGTCACTCTGTCAGTGGCTCCCCTCTTGTTAACTGTCTCTGGGGTTTCCTGTTGTTTGCACTGCTTTTCCATGGTCTTCTCTCAAGAAATACAATTATTTGTCTCACAGGATGAACTCAACAGTGTCCCTAGACATTTGCTCCTCACTCAAGACACCCGTAACAGTATCACATTTTGGAAAAAAAATGTATACGTCCATTGATATGATCATGTTAGCTTTTTCTTATTTGTTCTATTAACATGATGTATTCCACTGACTAATTTTCATGTTAATCTTGTCTTCTTCAGATTTCACTTGGTATGGTGTATAATTCTTTTTGTATGTAGCTAATGTCAATTTGCTAGTGTCTTGGTGATACTGGTGATACTCCTAAATATTGTTGCTTTGCTTTTCTTATCATGCCTTGCTGGTTCTCTTTCTTTCCTTTCTTTGTTGGTGCTTCTATGTAGCTAGTACTGGAATAACAGAGTAACTAGTAAACTATTCTCTTATGTGGTAGCCCCATCGCCCTCTTACTTGCCCTCTCATCATGGAATCTGTACACTGCCTGTGAGCTAGAATAATGGCAGATCAGAACCTGGCATTCTTAGCCTGCTGGGTCTGGGATGGAGCTTCTGGCCAACTAACCATAGGCTGGGTGGACGGGACAGAGCTTCTGGCCAACTAACCAACCATAGCCTGGTGGACGGGACAGAGCTTCTGGCCAACAAACCATATCCTGGGTGGACGGGACAGAGCTTCTGGCCAACTAACCAACCATAGCCTGGGTGGACGGGACAGAGCTTCTGGACAACTAACCAACCATAGCCTGGTGGATAGGACAGAGCTTCTGGCCAACTAACCAACCATAGCCTGGTGGACAGGACAGAGCTTCTGGCCAACTAACCATATCCTGGGTGGACAGGACAGAGCTTCTGGCCGACTAACCATAGGCTGGGTGGACGGGACAGAGCTCCTGGCCGACTAACCATAGGCTGGGTAGACGGGACAGAGCTTCTGGCCGACTAACCATAGGCTGGGTGGACGGGACAGAGCTTCTGGCTGACTAACCATAGGCTGGGTGGACGGGACAGAGCTTCTGGCTGACTAACCATAGGCTGGGTGGACAGGACAGAGCTTCTGGCCAAGGATAGGGACCCCAGGACTCTCAGTCATGCTTTCCTATAGTTATACTTAGAATACATGTTTAAGTCTTGTACCTTCTAGGGAAAAACAGCCCTAGACTTAAAGCGGAGAGGAAAGGAATCTCTGTCTTCCTGAATGTACTTTCCTTGAATTGAATGTTCAGTTCAATTTCTCCCCAAATGGAACTAAGGATTAGGAGAAAGTTAGAGTAGGTCAAATGACAGTCCATGTTCTTACTGTGATTTAGTGGATTTTCTTTCCTTCTGTGTTCTTAGGACAGTTGTTAGAGACTTTCAATTATTATTCTTGTCATTTGTTAGGGAGTGAGTCCCCTGCTCTCCTCAATAACTCCGGAAATTTGTGGTGATATTATAAACTCATCTTGTTAGCAGATTTCTCCCTTGCTGATTTTGATGAATCAAAGCAGCTGTGTTGTCATTTGTCCTGTAGAGGCGGTCTGTGCCTCAAAGAATGGAGGGTATGTCTGAGTGACAGAGGCACAGGGATAGGACTGGACTTTTTCAGTCTAACAGCCAGCCATGAACTGGATTCTGCCCAAACCATGTAAGTTTGGAAATGAATCTTTTCCTTTTTCAGACTTAAAATGAAATTACAAAATCAGCAGCTAGTCTTGTGTGATCCTGTAGCAGAGGATCAAGGAAAGCTGTACCTATTCATCTGATCCACAGGTTCTGTGAGATGGAAACATGTATTTTTTCAAAGCACTAAATTAATTCTAATTTTCTATGTAGCATAAATAACTAATATAAGTGTATAAAATAAAATACACAAGATAATAAATCATATTTAAATATAGTTATCGCTGTTGCAGGGAACCCACTAGAGAAGACCATTTGGACACAATTTATAGCCAATTGAAAGTCTTTATTCCAATTAACTGGGACTAAACTCAGGTATTCAGGATCAAAGTGTAGCCCAGAACATTTAAAAAGGGGACTTTTAAAGGCAAAAAACACATGCTGTTTTCTTTACTTGACACCTGGGGGTGGGGGATTGTGCAAGCAGACAGTTTAACGGAAGTCAAGGTAAGTTGGCTGGAGCATCTTGAACTTGGATTTCTAGAATAGACTTGGGTAATTTTCCACAGGATTTTCCATCAAGGAGCTCAAATTCTAGTAAAATCTAAAATGGCCTCAACAAGAATAAGAGATAGAAGAACCTCTATATTGTCCTGTCCTGCCACAATCATAACATTTAACAAGCAAGTTTGTGATATAGTAATATGTGCTTTTAAATTAATGTATTTGATAACATCTAAGAATGTATATACTATTTACTATTATTTAAATGTAAATACAAACATATTTAAATATATTAATAAATAGACATATTTCAAAGCATTTGCAGCTACAGTAATCTGAAATGAAAATATTTGTAACTGCTTTTGTTGACAAGATTGCAAGTACTGAGAGTAAAACCCTCCTTCTTCCAACTCCTCTCATGCCCCTCTACTCCTGAAATTCATTTATTTAATTATTTAATCATCCTTTAATTATTATTGTTAAATATATCCATAAAATTTATAAATACAACCTAACGAGTTAATTTAGTGTTGCTCATATGTATATGTGTTTAGGGCTGACTGGTTGGGAATGGATCTCCTATCAGGGGTTCATCTCTGGAGTAGAGTGATTCTCCCTTTCTTACCAGTCATTAATTGCCTGTAGTTCTTTACTTTGGGGTGGGGTCCTATGTTGGCGTGTCAGCTGTTGTCATTGCTCAGGTCTTATTTACCATATTGATGGGTGCAGCTTCCCTGTCATATATTGAAAGGTTTACAACAAGCCCCCATGGTTGGGCGTGTTCGCATATGCCTGGCGGACACTTCCGCCTAGCCAAGTCCAGGTCAGGATAGCCATTTCCAGGTCAGGGCATCTCATGTGACCAGGATCCGTGACGTTCCATTGGCTACGAAGGTGCACAACGTGGCCATGTGATCTACGCGCTTGCGTGTAGTAGTGACACTGATCAGTCCACGCCCAGCCTTTAAAATCTGGCGCCATGTTCCCGGTTCCTTCTTCTTCTCCACACACGTGCTTCCCGCAGGCCTGTTCACTCTCTGTCCCTTTACCTTTAATAAAACTCTTGTTAGCAGATTCTGTCGTGTTTCGTGACATTTCCTTGCAGGGTAAGAACACAGCGCAGCCGAAAAACTAACATATATAGAAGACACTATTTCACAGTAGATATCCTGGTCTCCTGGTACTTACAATCATTCAGCTCCCTCTTCTGTGATGTTCCCTGAGCCTTAGGTATAGGGGGTATATTGTAGATGAATCAATTAGTCCGGTCATCCCATCATAAATTGTTTTCTGCATTTTGACCAGTTGTGTCTTTCTGCAATGGTCTCTGTCTACTGCAAAAATAATTTCTTTGGGTATAAGGATAAGTAATTAGAATATGATTAGAAATTATACTGGTTTAAGGAAGTGGAATTAGTAGCTTGTCATTTATGGTCCCCAGCCTCACCAATCATGGGTAGTGGTCTAGGTTTACTGTGTCAGGCATGTATTTCCTCCTGTTGAGCAGGCCTTAATTCCAATTAGGTGGGTGTTGGTTACCACCAAGATCTAAGTGCCACTATTACATCTTTTGACTATTTGGCTGTTCTGGTCATTGTTGTTTGGAGGTGTTACAGATGGGTGGGACTACTGATTGCTTTTCTCTCTTAGCAGCATGCATAGCTTCTTCTGAAACTCTGAAAGCTAGTCCTCAGTAAGGAGGCTTCCATGGTCAGATCCAGATCAGTTCTTCCAAATCCTGCATCTGAGGTGTCTGGTATCTTCAGCAATAGGGTCTTACCTTCAATTTCTGGTAAGCAACCAAATGGTGTAACTTCGTGTGTGTGTGTGTGTGTGTGTGTGTGTGTGTGTGTGTGTGTGTGTGTGATTGTAAGTAAACATGAAATGTTATTCTATATTATTCTCTATGGCTTTTTCAAACATCCTTAAGTTTTCCCCCATTTTCCTTTTATGTTCCTTTCCTCTCCTCTCTCCAGGTAAGTCTCTCCCACCCCTATATTTTTTACCATTCTCCCTTCAAAGTACATGTGTCCTGCTATGCTTTCCAGAGCACCTTCTTACTCCTTCCATTGTCCCTTTACATTTTCCTTGTTTCTATAGTTACCCCAGGTTATATACATTTGTCTAAGAGTTCAGAACTAGAATTTGCAAATAAGAGAACATGTGGCATTTGTCTTTCCTGGCTCTGGGTTACATCACCTCAGTACAGTATTTCCTAGTTCCATCTATTTACCTGACATTCACTTGAACTACAGTTTGGGAGCTGGCTCTTGGACTGGGCAGATGTTGAGATTCAACAGGCAAAGGGAACTAGGGAACTTACTACCACAGCTTATTGTCAGCATTCCATGTTAAAGAAATGCTAATTCTTTTACATATTACTAGAAATACCAATTTAGTTTATCCCTCTACTAAATCATGCACGACCCTACATTTTATCTACAAAACCCATATAGTTGGGACTGGGCATATTGCTCAGTAGTAGATACAGAGCTTTAAATTCTATTTTTTAAACACACACACATACACACACATACAGAGTTAAAGCCTGAAATATAGCTTTTCCTAATATGCTAGGTAGAAATTACCTCTGTTTACCTAGGGTTTTGTTGTTGTTGTTGTTTGTTTGTTTTTTTGTTTTTTGGATGAGGGTGGCCCATATAGTAATTAATTGAAAACAATTTAAATAATATATCTTAAATTTTAGAATGTACCTATATACGCCTTGGTTTAGAACTTACATTCTTTTTTTTTGGGGGGGGGGGTTCGAGACAGGGTTTCTCTGTGTAGCTTTGTGCCTTTCCTGGAACTCACTTGGTAGCCCAGGCTGGCCTCGAACTCACAGAGATCTGCCTGCCTCTGCCTCCCGAGTGCTGGGATTAAAGGCGTGCGCCACCACTGCCCGGCTTAGAACTTACATTCTTAAGAACTCATATTGTATGTGTACAAAGATATATGCAGAAAAATAGCCATGACAGAGTTATTAGTGCTAACAAAGAAGTATATAACCAATGGAGATCTCATTGTATAAATTACAATACCATGCACCTATAAAAACAGCAAAGATATGTATTGCTGTTATGAAATGATCTGCAGAATATATTAAACTGAAATAGTGATGCTCAAAACAGTCTGCATGATGTCCTCACATTTAATTATACATAGAAAATTTCTGAAATTTCGTAAGAAATTACTACTGTGTACCACAGGGGATAGGAATAAAGACAGGTCTAATGGCTCTAAATGTGGAGACATAATTTTTATTGTGTATCTGTGATTCTTAATCTGGGAAACAAAGTACTCTGAGACAATGTAGAAAATTTAAAACTTTAAGACAAAACAGTGATACTAGGAATTTGTTGAATACTGAAAGCTACAGGATCAAGGTTATGCATTAAGGCTGTGACAGAGCCAGGACTTCAATGGAGGGTTATATGGTCCAAAAGCAGTGCTCTGTCCACTCCATGTCATGACTTCCAGTGGCCATGAGGGAAGACAGGTAACTATAGTCTTAGGAAGCTGAGCAGACCTGGTATTAAAGGTTTAATCTTGACTCTATAACCCTCAGTTTTTTCACTTGTCTGATGGGGATGATAGAATTTACTCTCATCTCTAGGATTTTGTAAAGGCAAAGGGAAATAATGTGATAAAGCACATAGCATATCATTTGGCTTGGTATAATTTTTTTCAACACCAGAGATTTGAACCAAGGGTCTTTTGCACATGCTAATAATTGTTCTACCACCAAGCTAGATTTGCCGACCTTAGTGTAAATGTTCAGTAAATGTGAGCCTTTACTTTTATCTAAGAACTTGATATCTAGAGTAGGAAAGACAAAGTTCCAAGTCCCAGTGCTCTCTAGATGAGTAACTTTGAGATAGTTAACTATTTCCTTTGAGTCTCAGTTTCCTTATCTGTCTTGCAGAGTTGTTATGATAATGCAATAAGATTAGACAGGTAAAGCAAGGTGTATCACTACATGTGGAGTAAGTAGTGGACTTTTGGTAGTGTGACATCATTGTCAGTCCTGAGGATACTAAAAAAGCTGATGTTAGTTCGTTCCCTTAGCCTGAATGAACCTATTTATAAAATGATAAAGTCATTAAAATCCATGTGTTGTATTGTGTTCTATTTTTTCCTCCGTTTCAGCCCTCTTCCATTTGTACAATTCTGTTAACAGATTCTTCCTTTACAGTCAAGTATATGTAGCCCATAGCATAAAATATTACTCTTCTCACTGATATTTGCATTTTCCAAGGGACCAAAATCCTAAAGTGGAAATAAACAAACAGACAAAAATCCACAATGGTACAAATCCCAGCCCTGGTGTAGGGCAGGGTTTCTCTCTCACGTGTCTTGATATTTTAGGGCTGAGTAATTTTGGGGCACTTTCTTGTCTTGGTAGAATAGATAGCAATATCTCTAGCCTCACTAGATGCCAGTAGTATAGCAATTCCCTTTCTAGTTAAGAATGTCCCCAAGCTTTACCAAATATCCCCTGGGGAGAAAAACAAAACTGCCTGGAGTTAAGAACTACTACTTGGAGAATTCTGCAGAGGAAGTGGGGCCTTCCTCTTCCCTTCACTCCAGGTGTTGAAAGTGGAATTCCTTTCAGAGACATGCATAGGTGCAAGTTCAGGATGCCCAGTGTATGCAGTCAGGAGTCACGAGGCTTGATCAAATGGAGTGAGGAACGCAGGCATGCATGCACGCTGTAGAAGTATTCGAAATCAGCATTGAAGACAGGTTCTGTGGTTGGGACAAACGCTGTCTGAGGGTGGGAATGGGCTGCCACTTTGCAGCTCCAGCTGTACCTGTTGCTCAGGATGGTTCCACTCAGGTATCTGCTGGCTGGATTGGGACCATGATTGGCCCACCAGATTGCTGCTCTTCTCACTTCTCCCCATTCTGCTTTCAGAATGAACATGCCTCTAAATAGTCAAGGCTTTTATGTTATTGGTAATAAACATAAAGTAAATTCTACCTAAACTTTTCAAAGATGTACCTCTTATTCAAAGGAACAATTTTCAAAGACTACACAACAATTTTAAATGACCTAAATGTCAACTGAGAAACAAGGTTTATAACTGATAATAACAGTGAGGGTAGGAGGAAAATCAGCAAAGCCAAGAGAAACTTAAACCTTAACAAGGGATGGTAGGTGCCAGGCTGCATTGTTTCCCTCTCTATTTTTATTTTTACTTTTCCTAGATTTCAAAACAAATATTAATGCAATGCTGGACTCAAGTATTCACTTGAGAGGAGAGTGCTCAAGCATCTTGTGCTTACCCAGGTGGGGAAGACGCCATAAAATCAACCAAACGATAGAAATCCTGGTGGCTGAGCTAGCCCTCCCAGTTGCTGCACTGTAGGAGGCTTTGCGTCAGATGAATAACAAGAGAACCTGGAGTTCTCCCGCATGCAGTTATTAACACTAATAATAATTGGAGCACTAATCTGCGCCCACCACGTTCTGTTCTGCAGGCCTGCTGCTGCTCTTTAATGAGGCACTTTCGCCTTTTCCCATGTCTTCCACATTCTATTCATGCTGGACCTCTCTACCTTCCCTGGATTTATGCATGTCTCCAGCAGATGGTTGGGCCGGTCCACCTCCGGTGCTCGTTTAGCATAACAGAGAGCTCCACGACTGGGGCCTGCTCAGTCCCTAGCTTCAGCTTGCATTTCTGGATCCTGGTGGGCGTAAACACCGGGGGTGACAGCCCGCACTTGCTGACTCTGACCTACCTTTCCTAGCAGCTGAGGATGGCTTTTCCTATTTACTTTGCAGGAGTTGTTTTCCAGTTGCCTCTTTATTTTACCCTTCCCCCATTCTTTTTCTTGCCTACATTCCTATGAAACTTCCCATGGTGGTGACTGGGATAAAGAACTTTCTAGAAAAAGAAAAGAAATTGTGGGGGAAAAAAAAGTGGTATTTAAGATCTAGGAGTACCTTGACATAGTGGTGTGTGCCTTTGATTCCAGCACTCGGGAGGCAGAAGCTGGCTGGTCTCTGTGAGTTCGAAAGCCAGCCTGGTCTACAGAGCAAGTTCCAGAACAACCAGGGCTACACAGAGAAACTTTGTCTCGACAAAACAAACAACAACAACAACAACAAAACCTTGGTTAGATCTTAGGATTAAATGTCTCTGTTTGGAGTGAGCCATCTCTATGAGAGGTTGAACAGCTTTCATTCATCCATTCCCTTGCTCACTCTGGAGAAAGATGTGTCACCTGGAGCAGCCAGTCTCCTGTGTTTGGTAGGCGTTTTGAGCAGTGAAGATACAAGCAATTAAAGAAATCAGAATTGACCTCAAATAGCACACTTGCAATCTCCTCCAGCCTGCCGAGTAGTTCAAGTCGCCTCCTGGGTGCCTGGCCTTCCGGCTGCCTCAATTCAGAACTCCACTTCTCCCTATGCTCTTAGCCGGTTGATTTTAACTCCTGCAGTTCTAAGGGGGTACTTACAGATACTTACTACGGCAAAACAAGCTACATTTTTCCCATTTGATCTGGGTCCTTGGATCTTCTAGGCTTTTATGTATGAAAAAAAAATCTTATGATAAAGTCATCAGAGGAGGCGAAGGGTTGTTATTGTTCTAGGGTGCTAGGCGCTTTGCCTTAACGACTTAAGATGCACACAGCTTGAGGTGAGAGAGCTATAAAGTGCCAGCCTGAAGTTTACTGTAATAAGTTATTTCCATGTGGATGGAAAAAATTGATTTTCTAATTCATAAAATATATCCCCCCATGCCAGTCATTACGTACTTTTCCAGCTTCAGCCTGAAAGTACTCTGTGCGTGGTATTCACAGAAGACAGAAAAGGGGGGCTGCTTTCTTCCCACTCCAGGTGAAGAAGGGAAAAATGGAACTTTGTGGCAAGGAAGCCAAGAAAACAGTTGGAGTGGTGTGATTGGTGGGGGAGGAGCCTAGATAAATGGTGGTCTCCATATATTTTCAGGACGGCTCTTTTCTCTCCAGTGCTGGAGGAAAATCAATATCTTGTTTTCAGATGGGTAAATGGAGTCGTCTCTTTAAAGTGCCCCGGTCAGTTCACCACACGTCGGGCAGCTGCTGCTTTCCAGGCTGCCCCGCGATTCCCAGGCTAGGAGGATTGACAAGGCGATGATAAACTAACGTGCCCCCTCAGCTCTGGGTGTGCGCCATTGTTCCCGCAGCTGAGACCCTCTGCTGCTATTTGCTTTCTCCCACATACATTATTCAACAGCCCAGGAAAAGGCCAAGAACCTCTTTCATTCAGGAATTCTGTATTAAAATAATCAATTTCAAACTGAAGCCGGGAAGGCCAGCTTGCTACAGGGAGAGCCTATTAATAAGCCACCAGTCTTTTCCATTTGCATTAAACTCATGCTGTATTGTGGTAATATGGGATTATTTTTTTTCAGTTTCCTCCAAAAAACTAAACCTCACATTGGCTCCTCTGCCCTTTCATAAATGGCATGTAGAAGAGCTTCTTCGTTTGATCCCACCATTAACAGAACGCTAGAAGCCATATTTGTGCCTGTTACTTGGCGCTGACCAATTCAGATTTTGAAAGTACTTTAAAAAAGCCATTAACTCTCCATGAAATGTAGCAGGAAGAAAAGTTTTAAAGTGTTTTGTTTCCTATTCATTGGCATTACATTTTTTTTTTTTTTGCCTTGCCTCCCCTGCCCCCTGCTTCTCACCATTTCCCCATGTGGACATAAACAGATAGATACCCCCTTCCATGCATACATACTCAGAGGTAGTGATATTTAAGTTTTGAGCAAAATATTTTAGAAACTGTCCACGTATAAATAAGGTTAAATTTCAGGTGACTCTCAGCAGTACCATGAGATGCTCTGCAGAGCAAATGAGCTTTTCCTGTTTGGTTCATAAAGGGTTCATCAGAGACTCCTTTTTGGTAGCTGCCTTATTGTCAAAATTCTTTCTAAGCCTACTTTAGTCCATTTTCATGCCTTTAGACAATCAATGGCTAAAAGATAATTACTGATAGTCACTCTTTTGTAATCAATTCAACAAACATTTATTGAACACCAAGTGTGTACATAGGAGATCTCCAGGGTTTTAGCTTAGGACATCCCAATGAATCAGTTATGATCCCCCAAAGCCAATGAACATAGTTATATACATATATATAACAGATCTGGCAAAGGAAACTATAAGACACTCACTTAAATTTGGACTTTAGAGAAATAAGTAACCATTTAGTATAATTTGTCCCTTATAATATTTGGGATATACTTTAAAACTTTTTCATTGTTCATCTGAAAAATCAAAGAAAACAAGGAGCCCTGTATTGCATCTGGAAACTCCCTTTTTAAGAAGGAATTCTTGCTGTGACTTTGAATGGTTTGATATTGTTGTCTGTTACTTCCTCACCACTGCTAAAGATCAGAAAGAACTGGATTCATCGAAGCATTAACAGAAATTATATTTTCCCAAAATAACAGAAGCATTTAATGAGGCTATATTTCTTTATTTTTTATGCATGGCATGGGATAATTTTTTTAAATGTTTGTGATAAATCATGAAATGTACTATTAAAAACTATTTAAAAACAATTCTAAACACAACCCATAAATAGAAACATCCCTGACCCACTAGTTGATTGATTGATTGATTGATTGATTGATTGATTTAAAATGGGGGGAAGTCCCCACAGTTATTCACTTTGCTTTCTCTATGGATTGCTAGGAAGTCAGGAGACAAAGCCAAGCCCAATGTGCCCATGAAAGTGCCCCACGGAAGACCACACTATAACAGCTACAGCTGACTCTGAGTACAACCTTGCAGTAGTCAGATACATGAGAGCAGCCTTCTGTATCCAGTGGTAGAGCCCAGTGTAAGGATAGAATGCTCAATCAGCGTAGGCCCGATGTAATTTGGAAATAGAACTATCTAGAAGTATTAGTGGGATTTGACCTTTATTGAGACTACCTGGGAGCTGAAGGTACATAGATGCAGTAATTGTCCCCTCAGTAGCTCACGGTGGGATTACAAACAGCCACAGCACTTAGAAGAGAGAAGGGAGTCAAGAGAATCCATATAATAATATCTACCTTTATTATGGGCTTATTATGTGCCAGGCACTAGGCTAAGTTCCTTCCTTCCCCTTATCCTCACAGTGTCCCTTTGAAGATAGGTATTTCTCAGATGAGGAAAGTGAGCTTAAGAAAGATCATTTGACTTTTCCCACAAGGTAAGTGGTGAGTCCTGGGTACTAAGCTGCCATGTTCTTCTTGGAGGGATTAAAGGTAGAAGAGAAATAGCTCCAGAGATTTAGCCTTTCAGCAAAGCATATAAATCCAAGTGCAGCTCTGTGCCCAACTGATTTGTTTAGTTAATTTGATCAGATTACATTGACTTTATAATATGTTTGAATTATCTTGCATTACAAATTGGTATTTTAATTTGTTGAGGAAGAAAGATAGGTGATTTAATCAATGATAATCATCTGAAAGGGAAATAACTCTACATGAACAATGTCTTTTTAAATATAATAAACTCAGAGGAAGACTCATATAAACAAAATAAAAATCTTGCAGGAAAATCCTTAAGAATACACAAGAACAGGACCAGATACTCAAAAGCTACTGGGAGGGGAGAAATTGTTAGACATTATATGAGTTTATTTGTGTGTGTGTGTGTGTGTGTGTGTGTGTGTGTGTGTGTGTAAAAAGAAATAACAAATGAAGTATACAGACAAATAATAGATTTTCAAAATGTTTGTAAATACAGAAGGTATATCTATACTATACCAAAAAGCTCTTGTAAATTAGCTAGTCAGGGACAATTTAAAAGGACAATCAAGAAAAGATGTAAAAGGGCTGAAGAATGTAGTTCAGTTGGTAGAATGATTGCCTTGCAATCACAAAACACTGGATTCAACACCAAGCACTACATAAAAAAGTTGGGTATGATGGTATACACTTGTAATCTCAGCTTCTGGGAATGGAAGCAGGAAGATATGCAAACTCACAAATAAGATGCTAAAATTCACTTAACAACCACGGGGATACAAATTAATAATGTGACAACAAAATAACACAAATTTTCTTCTTTTTTTTTTTTGTTTTGGTTACCCTGAAGACTGAAACTAAGGCAAAAACTCTATTACTAATCTATATACCCCCAATTAAGGCAAAAGATTTTTTTTAAAGTTACTGCCTCTTCTTGAAGAGATATTGAGAATATGCTTTAGGCAGGCAGTGGTGGTGCACACCTTTAATCCCAGCACTCGGGAGGCAGAGCCAGGCAGATCTCTGTGAGTTCGAGGCCAGCCTGGTCTACAGAATGAGATCTAGGACAGGCACCAAAGCTACACAGAGAAACCCTGTCTCAAAAAACCGAGAGAGAGAGAGAGAGAGAGAGAGAGAGAGAGAGAGAGAGAGAGAGAGAGAGAGAGAGAGAGAATATTCCTTACCTCTGTAATTCTCCTGAGAGCACAACCCTTGGAAAGAAACGCAGTAGTTGACAAGCCTTCATGTACAAGTACGATTGTTACAGCATTACCTGTAGTTGCACACATGCAAACAAAAACAAAGAATGTAATTAAGAGGAAAAATCTTTGAATAAGCTGGTAATGCATTAATAAAATACTATTCAGACATTAAAAATAATGAAATAGAACTCTAGTAGTGACTTTGAACTATCTATATGAAGAATTGTTAAGTATGCAAATAAGATATAGAAAATATATATCAAATACCCAATTTTTATAAAATGTATTTTATTTTTTTATTTTATTTTATATATAAGTGTCTTTACCATTTCTCCAGCCTCTAAAATGTATGTTTTAAAGTATGTGTGTAAGATAAACAAATTAAAATTCATTTGTAGTCTTATCACTAGGACATAATGTTTAGGAGTACTTCCATCTAGTTTTATCTATGTGTATATTTATTTTTATTCTAAAAACAATTGGATCATTGTGTGTACATAATAATTTGGAGATGAGAAAAATCATGAAGTAACTTACATTGAGTTGTTAATGTAGGCTGGAATGATAGACTGGAGAGAAAGATGAGGAGTAGGGAGAAGGGAATACATTGTGAGCAGGGAGACACAAAGATTGCATTAAAGAAAAATACCATGCATGTGTAGATTTTAGGAAGGTTGGGAATGTAGCACAATTGGTAGAGCACATGTCTAACATGCTCAAAGTCTTAGATTCAATAACCAGCATTAAAATATATCTTGGTATATACTTGTAGTTCCAGCACTTGAATGGTATGTAGGGGGAAGTTTCTCAGTCCCGCAAGTCTCTCCCACCCACAGTCCCGCAGCCCCACAGCCCCGCAGCTGCTTATAAAATAATTACTCAGAGGCTTATATATTAATTACAGACTCTTTGGTCTGTAGCTCAGGCTTCTTGCTAGCTAGCTCTTTCTTCTTAAATTAACCCTTTTCTATTAATCTATCTTTTGCCATGTGGCCATGGCATTACCAGTCTATTGCCATGTTGCTCCTTGGGTGGCAGGTTGGTGTCTCCATCTCTGCCTTTCCTCTTTCCCACCTTTTCCTAGTTTGGTCACCCCCACATATACTTCCAACTTGGCTACTGGCCAATCAGCATTGTATTAAACCAATAGGAGTGACAAATCTTTACAATGTACAAGAAGAGCATTATCCCACAGCATTTCCCCTTTTCAAAACAAAAACCCTGAATCTAATCTCCTTTAATTTTTTCCTGACCATTATCCATAATTATTTGCAACCAACATTTTAAACAAAGACAAACATCCATAGTCCATTCTTTAGGGATTTGGGTGTAGTTTTCAAGGCTACTTTCTGTTGATTGGGGGTGCTGGTAATTTTATGAGGACCCAAAGAAAATTTAGGACTATGGTCAAGTCCTGACTGGATTAGTCTGTGAGGCTGGATCATCTCAGCCAGCAGCTTTGAAGCCTTTCTTGATCCCAGAACTCAGAAACTGCAACAGAGGTGTTCTGAAACATTGGATCATCTGGGCTATCTATTCCCAGTGGAGATTTTTCAGGAGGTCTTTCTCAGTCAAACCATATTACCCTGGAAGCAATCCACAGGTTCTCATCTTCTGTGGAAACAAAAGCAGAACCTCTTTTCCAAAGCAACATATTCTCAGACCCAAATTTTGAAGTCAAGATATCTTTAAAATATATATGTTGGTTTATCTTAGCAGCCCCCATAATCAAATGTCTCTCTGTAGTTAAAAATCCCAAAGACAACATAATAATATATACTATCCAGATTCTCTATTTTTTTCAATTTTTATGTGGCTTATTTTAATTTTTGTTACTTTATTTTCTTTTTTAAGGACTTTATTTCCCCCCTCAAGCCTACATGTATTTTAAAACATACTGTAACCCATTTAGAGGTTTTTCCCATCTGAATTTGTCTTTATTGTGTACCTTTAATCCTTTTCTGACCAGGAGAGTTTTTAAACTGCATGGCTAAGGTGAAAGAGGAGCTTTGGCTGCTGGATCCACCACGCTTGGGCTTTCCAGCCTGGTGCAGGTACCAACAAGTCATGCTTACCTCCCCAATTCTGGGAAGCAGTATTAAGTAGCATGCCTATGTTTTTAAGCCTGCGACTGTGCTCTCAAGCTCACATGCAGCAGCTGAGAGAGTCCTCTCTGTACTGCAGAAATCTGCCACGCCGTTTAGCTCATGGCAGCTGGTGGCCAGCTCCATCTCATAGGCAGCTGTCAGGAGACACGTCTCTGTGCTGCTGCTGGCATGAGACTGCAAGACCAGGAAGCCCAGTGCAGCTCAGTTTCCATGTGTTAAGAATCGTTTTTAAGCTATATCAGGACTATGTGGATCAATGCCTTATGGTGAGCTCCAATTGTAGATGGAAGTTTCTGTCCCACTCAGTCTTGCAGATGTTCAGTCCCAAATAAACATACAGAGGCTTATATTAATTACAAACTGTTTTGTCTATTGCTCAGACTTATAACTAATTGGCTCTCATGCTTAAATTAACCTGTAATTCTCATCTATGTTTAGCCACATGACTTGGTACCTTTTCACTTCCTGCCTGGCTACTGGCCAAATCAGTGTTTTATTAAATCAATAGGAGTGACACATCTTTACAGTGTACAAAAGCATTATCCCACAGCAGTTGTATAGCCAGGGGGACTCAAAGTTCAAGGTGGCAATAGTTAGTTCTGTCAGTTTGACACAATCTGACAGAATCACCTGGGAAAAGTCTCAATGAGGAATTGTCTAAATTAGGTTGGCCTGTGGCTTTATCCATGGGGCACTGTCTTAATAGCCTTAATTGATGTCTGAAAGTGAGTGATAGCTTTCCCTGGTTTGGGGACCTAGAGTATGTAAGAGTAGAAAAAGCTAGCCAACAAGTATTAGGCATTCATGCATTCATTTCTCGCTGTTTGTGACCATGGATGTGATGTGACCAGCTGTCTTAGCTTCCTGCCTTGTCTTCCCTGAAATGATAGACTATATCCTAGAATGGTAATCCAAATACTTTTATCAGGGCATTTATCACAGTAACAGAAACAAAACAAAACAAAACAAAAGCTAGGACAAAAACAATAGCCATTTCAAGACCAGCCTGGAATACATGAGACCCTGTCTCAAAAAACCAAAACAACTATAGGACTTTTTCTTGTAAATTGTTTGGGTTTTGTTTGTTTGTTTGTTGTTTGTTTGTTTGTTTGTGTTTAGCCAAAAAAGAGGTCATCATTGTTTCATGTATTACTGTTGACTGTAACTACTCATACATTTTCAAGGCAAGTTCATATTACTAAGGCAAAAATTCCATTTGCTGTAAAGTGAAATTTTCATTGAAATATAAAAGCCATGGGTTTACCCATGGCAGTGATGATAATTCAGCAGTGCATCATTTTAAGTAATGCTTCTCATAGCTTAATTTCTAGTTAGGAAGGATTACTAACCAAATAGGAAGCTCCTTAATGGCACACATTACAGTAAAATCTGTCTTTGCTTCATATCCTTAATTGTGAGATTGATTTGACAGTTGATCTCTGTTTAATTCCAATTCTTCAGAGCTCTTTTTTTTTCAAGATCTTAAAGCCTTGTGAGTATTTTAAAGGGAACTAAAGTGGTACCATTTATAGAAATAGACCTGTCAGGAAAAGAGCAGATTTGGTGAGGTGAGAGACTGTTACCAGGAATAGTTTCATATACATGCCAGGCATCAGAGTTGGAAAGATTGAGCAGAAACTTGAAAATGTAAACCTTGGATTGAGACGAGTAAGATAAGGTCTGCTATTTTATAGCAATCTGAAGTACTGGAAGAGTAGAAAGAGCAAAAAGAAAGGAAGGAACCATGAATATTTTTCAATTTAAAAATGGGTGGTGAAAGGCAAGCTAGAAAGAGAGAATGGTCTTTGGAGGTGAGAGAGGAATGCAGCAACTAACAAGAAACAGTATCTGTCAGCAAAGCCCTGAAAGTTTGATGAGGCCTAGTGAACGCTTCCTGGAAGGCTGAAGATGCTAGCTAGGGGCTAGTATGGGGCTCTTAGACTAGACAGAAGTGCTGATCTTTAGCACATCAGCAACAAGATTTCAAAGCCAGATTATGTGACTTTAAGTCATAAAAAAATTGATGAAGGGACTAGACTCCACTTAAACGATGTTCTTGGCAAAAAGTGGAACGAGCAAGAATGACATCCAGGTTCATTGAGACGTATAGGGTCAGCATGCCCACACCCATGTGAAAAGGTATAGAAAAATAATTCTGGGCATGGTGGTACATGCCAGCACTTTGGAGGCAGAGGCAGATCTCTGTGAGTTTGAGGCTACGGTCTGCATAGCAAGTTCCAAGCCAGCCAGGGGTACACACCTTTTCTCAAAAAGAGAAGAAAAACATTCCTGTGGAAGATGAAGCTCTTTTGCTGTGTACTGGTGTGGCAGGCACTTCACCGCTGACCCCTCTCCCAGCCCCTTCTGTAATGTCTATTTATAGCTTTTACTACTTATTTCATCCACCTGCTTTTGTTGAGATCTTTATTTAATGCTTATGAGAGTAGGCTCATTTTTTCTTTTCAGTTTTTCCTATTTATATTTACAAATTTCTTCTCTAGGCCTGATAGATTAAATTTTCTTTTATATTATTAGTATATCTACATGTGGCGTCATTTTTTCCAGTAACTCTGTGAATAAGCTAATATTTATTTTAATATGAAGAAAAAATGATCCTACTTTATTTAACCATTGTTTTCAAATTTACCAAACATTATTTGTACATTACATTTCAATTTCTCTGTGATTTGTAATATGACTTACTTTTATACTGAGAAACATTTAAAGATATGAAAGTATTTTTCTAAGCTGTTAATGCCATTGCATTAATTTATATTTCTAGTTTTGGCGTGATACTATTTTAATATTCATTTACTTTATTTTGTATTACATTACATTTTTGTTTAGTGGGGGGGTTGTTGCATGCATACCAAGTGCTCATGTACAGTAGATTCTTTCCTTCTACCATATGGGTTCTAGTTAGAAAAATCCTTCTAGAATTTACTAAGAGGCAATACACAGTATTGCAAAGTACTCAGCTTGGGAGCAGACTGTTTGGGTTCAAATTCTTGCTTTGCATGAGCATGGTGGCAAACACCTGTAATCCCAGTACTCTGGAAGCAAAGGCAGGAGGATCAGGAGTTCAAGCCCACCCTTGGCTACATATTATGGTCTTATCTCAAAAAAAATCTTGTTTCATCATTTCCTGGCTTTGTGACTTTTAGAAAGTACTTAATCTTTCTGTCCCTCAGTTTCTCCATCTGTAAAATGGGGATGTGATAGGAACTACTTCCTACAGTTAGATATGGATAAGTAAATGAACTCATATAATGTTGCACTTAGGCCAGAATGATGCACATAGGAGGCACTCAGTATAGTGTATCTGTCTATTTGTAAGTTTGTTGAAGCCTGTAGGTTAAGTACAGGAAGTCTTTTCTTAGTGTGGTGCCAATGTTCACAATTTTCTTTTATTATGTTTTAATTAAATAACACTAGCTTCCCCTCAATATAGCTTGAGTTTTAGTGGCCATGATCATAGTTATAGTAGCTATAATTGTATAAGTTACAAACTTTGGCACTATCTCCTCAGTACAAAAATTACTATGTAAATAAGCATAAATACATCATAAGTAGTCAGTCGTGGCATCATTGAGTCACTGGGTTTATTTCAGGTGATTCAGTCTGATCAAGAGCAGTCTCTGCACACAGCTGTCACTCAGTGATAACCCCCTTTGACATTTTATGAAAATGAATAGATGAAAGCATGACTTTAGTCTGGATCCTGTAAGCAATGAAGTTGAAGCTAAGATAGATGGGAGTGTGTCAAAGAAACAGAAAGGGATAGAAGTGAGATCAGAATCAAACAGAGATGAGACAACAGGAGAAACAGGAAGCTATGGGAAAAGATGGTAGACAGTAGTCAAGAAAGTCTAGGAGTACAAAATGGGGAACCTCAGTGTGTGTGAGTATGTAAAATTATTGATCTAAGTGTGAGAATCTATTATGACAAAGTCAAAACAAACAAACAAAAAAACAAATGAAAAAACCCTACGTTCCGAAGGATGTTTCTTATCACTAAAAACATAAAAGCTGAAATTTAGAAGTAGATTCATAACTTGAGAATGGTGTGAGAATCTGTCAAGGCATAGAAAATATGCTCACATGTATGAAACAGAAGCAAAAAGTCAGCACTATTCAAGCTGTATTTGACATGTTCTCTTATTTTCTTTACAAAGGAATGAAACAGTTTAATTTTCAAATTATAATGTATGGAATAAGTAATCATTTTACTACTTTTAATATCTCATTTATTTACAGTGGAATGAACACTGAGAGATGAGTGTTTTGCAATGATTTTTAAAGGTCACTAAACAACTGTGCCCCCCCCCATTAGTTTTTTAGATTGCTTTCCATGGCTTCAATTGCATTGTCTTCTTACTGTTTCTGTAATACCTTGCTTGTACTGTTTTCCTCATTTAGGGTATCCCATAGCTGCTCTGTTCTGCCCTCCTCTTCTTTCCCGTTTCCTGTTCCTCTGTCTTCTTTTTGTAGCAGGGCATCTGTATATAACACAGGATGGTCTTGAGCTAGTGACCCTCCTGCATCAGCCCCCAAGTGCTGAGATTACAGGTACATGCCACCACTCCAAGCTCCATTACACATCTTTCTTTTTTCTTTCCCTCTTTCCGTCTCTCCTTCCTTTTTTCCTCTCTTTTTTTTGAAAATATTTATTTATTTATTATGTATACAGCATGTATGCCTGCAGGCCAGAAGAGGGCACCAGATCTCATTACAGATGGTTGTGAGCCACCATGTGGTTGCTGGGAATTGAACTCAGGACCTCTGGAAGAGCAGTCAGTGCTCTTAACCTCTGAGCCATCTCTCCAGTCCCCCCTTTTTTCCTCTCTTGTTTCCTTCCTTTCTTCCTTCTTTTCTTTTCTGCTCTAGGGATTGAACCCAGGCCCTCACATAAAAGTTCTACTACTGAGCTGTAGCTTAGATTTTTTTCACTTAAAGTTTTATTATTTGAGAATTTCATTTATGAATATAATGTACTTTGATAATATCCACCTTCTTTTACCTCCCCCCCCAACTCTTCTCATACCCCCAACACTTTTTTGTCTTCCAGCTCCATGTATTCTCTTTTTAAAATCCACTGAGTTAACTTGGTGCTGCCAGTGTAAACACAAGTGTAAGCCCATCCGCTGGAACTCAGGTAGCATCAGGAGCAGCATACAAAGAAAACGGACTTTCCCTTCTGCAGCAACCATCATTGCCATTAGCACCTCAGCTAACAGTGGGGCTCGATAAACCCCCTCGGACATCCATACTGAGATTTTATCTAACTTAAAGTTGTATATGTCTTGAACATATAGTCAGAGCCTCTGTGAGTTCATGTGTCCAGCAAATACAGTTTTGCTACAGATGTCCACTACCTCTGTCTTTCAGCCCTTCCTTGATGATCCATAAGCCTTGGTGGGGAAGGTGTGTGATATAGATGTCCCATTTAAAACTGTATGCTCTACAATCTCTTACTTTTTCATTTTCACTTTTACTTTAAAACAAAGTCTTACTAAGTTACCTTGAACTTGCTACCATTCTGTTTCATCCTCCTGCATAGCTAGAATTAACAGGCCTACGCTACCTGGCCAAGCTCCCACAACATTTCTTAAGTTGTTTTGTTCTTAGTGGTTTCACATTTATTGACATTGTTGGGAATGAGATTTCTAACAGGATACCATTAATACATAAGAAGCTTTTTGCTTTTGTTGTATTTACTCAGTTTCTGAATACTTTGGTAGGCTGTTATTTCTAAAATGCCCTTTGTTGAATTGGTACTGTGCACTGGGAATCAGCTTTACATTTTACATAGAAGTCTGGTGGGGTGGCACACTCCTTTAATCCCAACTCTTGTGAGGCAGAGGCAGGTGGATCTCCAAATTCAAGGCCAGCCTGGTCTATAGAGCCAGTTCCAGACAGCCAGGGCTACCCAGAGAAACCCTGTTTCAAAAAAACAAAAAGAAAAAATAACTAAATAAAATTTACGAAGCATATATGTGTGAAGAAAAAGTATAACCACCTCAAGAGAGGCTTCCTTGCTTATTTTCTTGGGAGACAGACTCTTGTCTCTGACAAGTGAGCTGTTTCCAAATCAGTCTTGGTGACACGACAAATTGTTCCTAGCTGAAATCTCCAATTAGTCATGAGTTAGCTGTGTGATCTAATCTTTTGTGGACTGAGCTATCCTAAGCCTTCTTTCTCATTGGGGAATGGGGAGAACAACAGCTACTACATGGGGCTGTTACAAAGGTACATGAGATGTACAGCGCCTTCCCTAGAGCACAAAGAACAGCAAAGGAAAATGACGGAGGCTCATTAACTGAAAATTACAAGGGTCGGAAAGTAAACCAAGTCTCAAGAAGTTCCTGTCACTTATAAGCTTCTTAAGGCACCTCCTGAGGTTATAGAGCACTCACAATTGCTAGAAAGAAGAGGGTCTCCCACCATCCAGAGCTGCCTGCAGGCCATGCAGGGAGCTCCAGAGAAACACACCATGCGTGGGTGGGCTTTTTAGCAATGCAGCTTCCCTTGAGTCATGTGCCTGTAATTAACTCCTCTCCCATATTCTTGCAAGTAACCTCAGTGAACACACTGACTCACTCACTAAGCTGGACTTGAAGATTTGAATGCATGAATGCCATTGTGTGATTGTTGGTTGGTCTGTCACCATTAACCTATCAGGGGTGAATGTTTTTTTTTCTTTGTCTCTCTCCAAAAAGCCACGCAGCACTTGTGTTGTTGCTTTTCTGTGTTTTCTTACACTGAGTTCACTAGCACACTGAATCTGTTACCTGTTTTTCAAGAACAAGAACCATGTCTTAAGCATGTTCACATCATCTGGTGTAAACGACTTACCTGCCTTTTGGTCTCCTAACTGCTCTGCTAGCATTTGAAGAAGAGTGGGACCTCTTTTGTTACTCCTCTATCCCAAACACCTGGCATGGAGCCTGACACGAAGTAGACTGAATAGAATCCTATAGATTCAATAAGTCCTCCTATTCCTTGATCCCTGTGAGCCCTTGGTTTGGACCTCCTGCTTACTTTACCGACCACTGCCATCACTTTGCAATTACTGACTTCACATCACTGATTTTGAACTCTGAAATGCTCCAGTTACCAAACTTGCCATTTTTGGTGACTTGTTCAACTCCATCGCTATGACTGATGGTCTCCTGACATCTCCCCATTCTTCAGTCAGTGCCCCTCTGACTTCTCTCATCTCCCTTCCCAGCCCAACACTCTGCTCTGTTCCTTTCAGAGCCTTGGCTAGGCTGGGGTCACTGGGGCACAGAAATTTAGAGGGCACCACATTTTTCTCCCACCACTTCTTTGGGCTCAGTTGGAAGTCTCACCCTGGCCCCAGGCCAGCCTCTTTGGCAGACACAGAGATGGATGAAGCTAGAGGCCCGAGGTCAAGGGCTGAGAGTACACCAGCCAGGGGACCTTTTGTACATAGGGCCACCCCTCCTCCCACCGAAAGCAGTTTCCATTTAGGAGAAGGCAAGCTTCAAGCTGCTAGCACTGGGTGCCAAAAATGTAGACCAATGCAGTAGAAAAGTAGACCCAGAAATAAAGCACACAGCTAACAACCACCTCATTTGGACAAATGTGTCTAAAACATACATTGGAAAAAAGACCACCTCTTCAGTAAGTGGTGCCGGGAAAATTGAAGTTTAGCATGTTTGAAGCTAGATCCATATCTCTCATACTGTACTAAAACCAAAATGGATCAAAAATCCGAATGTAAGACTTAAAATTTTGAAAATTCTAAAGGAGAATGCCACAAGATATTGATGAAGTTAAGGACTTTCTGAAAGGAAAGGACATGACCTCAAGAATTGAGAAATGGTACTACATGAAATTAGAAGGCTGTATGGCAAAGGAAAGAATTACCAAAGTGAAGTGACAGCCTACAGAACAGGAAAGTCATTGCCAACTATGCAGTAGAGTGCTTAGAATAGACAGAGAACTTCAAAAATTAGACACCCTGAAGCCCAAATCATATGATCAATAAAGAAGGTAATAATTGACTAGATAGTTCTGAGAAAAAGAAATGCAAATGGCCAATGAATATATTTTGTAAATATTAGCCATTAATGAAATGCAAATTAAAACTGCTTTCAGTTCAGAACCGTTACCATCAAGAAAGAAAATCTTAAATACTGGTAAGGATGTAGGAATAGGAGAACCCATATTCACTGCTGCTGGGAATGTAAACCATGGAAATCAGTATGGAGGTTTCTCAGAACATTCAAAGTAGAACTACCATGTGACCCAACTATATGGGTATATGCCCAAGGAAACTAAGTCAGGGACACAGAGGTACGCATCTATGTTAATTACTACACTATTTACACTTCCTAGGAAAGGAAACTACATCAATGTCCATCAACAGATGAATGGATTAAAAAAAAAATGAGTATGGGTCATTGACATGGCCCACCAGGTAAAGGTATTTGCCACATAAGCCTGATCATAGGAGTTCCATACCTGGCACCCACACTGGAATGAGAGAACCAGCTCTTTTTGTTTCTTTGTTTGTTTAAGACAGGGTCTCACTATGTAGCTCTGGCCGTCCTGGAACTCACTCTGTAGACCAGGCTGGCCTTGAACTCACAGAGATCTACATGCTTCTGCCTTCTGAGTGTTGACATTAAAGGTGTGCTCTTCCACATGCACTTTGAGAACCAACTCTTGAAAGTTGTCTATTCATTTCCACACATGTACCATAGTACCCACACACTGCACACTAATACACATATCATACACAGTACTATAATAATGATAATAATATTATTAATAATAATAATACGATGTGGTGGTATTGTGTTCCCCAAAATATTGTGCACTCTAATAAACTTATCTGGGGTCAGAGAACAGAACAGCCACTAGACAGACATAGAGGTCAGAAAATGGTGGCACTCACACCTTTAATCCTATCACTTGGGAGGCAGAGATCCATTCGGATCTCTGTGAGTTTAAAGCCACACTGGAAACAGCCAGGCATGGTGACTCACACCTTTAATCCCAGGAAGTGAGCCTTTAATCCCAGGAAATGATAGCAGAAAGCAGAAAGGTATATAAGGTGTGAGGACCAGGAACTAGTTGGTTAAGCTTTTAGGCTTTTGAGCAGCACAGTTCAGCTGAGAGGCATCCAGTCTGAGGAAACAGGATCAGGTGAGGAATTGGCAAGGTGAGGAAGCTGTGGCTTGTTCTGCTTCTCTGATCTTCCAGCATTTGCCCCAATTTCTGGCTCTGGGTTTGTTTATATTAAGACCTTTTAAGATTCATGCTGCAATACAATTTTTTCTTTTTTTGAAAATAGTTTTTTTCATACAGTTTCCCCTCCCTCTAATCCTGCCAGTCCCTCTCCACCTCCTTTCCCATACAGATCCACCCCTTCCTGTCTATTGTGAGCATCTAAGGGATAATAATAAAATATAATAAGACAGAACAGAAACAAACAAATTGGAATAGGACAAAACAAGCAGAGGAAAAAGAGCCAAAGGAAAGGCACAGGAAACAGAGAGACATAGAGACCCATTAATTGGCACAGTCAGGAATCTCATAAAAACACAAAACCAGAAGTAATAATATATACATAAAACTGGTAAGATAAAAATAGTGAATAAATAAGTAAATAAATGTTAAAAAATATAAAACCCTGACACATCATTATGAGACAAGGACCTCCAAAGATGCCTTTGAGTTCATTTTCTGTTGGTCATCTACTGCTGGGCATGCAGCCTACCCATAAGAGTAGTTTGTTTCCCCAGTGAGACTCCCTTGAAGAAAATTAAATTTTCTTTTGCAAGTGGTTATCAATTAGAGATAGCTTCTGGCTTAGGGATGGGGGCATGTGTCCACTTCTTTCAGCCCTAGGGCCCCATCTGGTGCAGAACTGTGCAGACCCTGTGCATGCTGCCTCAGTCTCTGTACATATGTATGTTGGTACTGCTGTGTTTAGAAGGCCTTGTTTCCCTGGTGTCCTCTATCCCCTCCGGCTCTTACACTCTTTCTGCCTCCTCTTCTGCAGGGTTTCCTGAGCCCTAAGGGGAGGGATTTGGTGATCAGATCCTGTGTAGAGCTAAGTGTTCCAAGGTCTCTCATGCTCTGCATATTGTCTGGCTGTGAGTTTCTGTATATATTCCCACCTGCTGCAGGAAGAAGCTTCTCTGATAATGACTGAGCAAAGCCCTGATCTATGAGTATAGCAGAGTCATTTTATTGCTGCAATTTTTTTAGAAGAGTAGAATTCAGTTTTACACTAGATCCCTGGGCTATCTAGTCTCAGGTTCTTGGTCACCCAAGCAGTGTCCGGTGGGTTCCATCTCATGGAGTGGGTCTTAAGTCAGATCAGATATTGATTGGTTGCTTCCATTAAGTTTTGTGCCACCATTGCACTAGCCTAACTTTCAGGCAGGCCACTGTTGTAGATCAGAGGGTTTGTAGCTGGGTTGGGGTTTATGTTTCTTCTTTGGTTGCTTGCAGTGTGCCTTCCTGTACCAACGAGGCTAGCATGTAGGAGTAAAGGTTCTATGTATTCGTCTTCTTCAACTTCTTCATGTTCAATGAGTTGTGTAGGTGTTATCTTCAGCAACAGGGGCATTCCATCAGTTGGTGGAGAGCAACCTATAGTCTTGGCAACAGCCTGAGTTGTTCAGGGATTCCCATGGCATCTCTTTGGCCAACAACTCAATTAAATGCCATTCCTGGTACTGAAGCTTCATTTGGTGATGAGAGATATCCAGTTGATGCTTTATCTCCCCCATTATTTGGTGATTTCATTTAGATTGCCTTCATATGTGTATTTATTATAGGGAATTGCTACTGTATTAGGTTTCCAAGAACCCCTCAAATGGCCCTTAATTTTAGCTGTCTCTCCCTTTCTTCACTCTCTCACCTCCCTCTTTCCTCCCCTTTACCATTTTTTTGTTCATTTTCATTTTGTTTGTTTGGTTTTGGTTTTTTGAGACAGAGTTTCTCTGTGTAATAGCTCTGGGTGTCCTGGAACTTGCTCTGTAGACCAGGCTGGCCTCAAACTCAGAATTCAGAGATCTGCCAGCCTTTGCCTCCTGAGTGCTGGGATTGAAGGCGTGTGCCACCACTGCTGGGCCCCTTCACCGTTTGATCCTCCTGTTTCAGTCTTCCCCCTCTGATCCATCCAAAACTTTCTATTCTATTTCCCCTTCCTAGGGAGATCTGTCCCTCTCCCATAGTCCCCTGCTCTATACCTAACATCTGTAGTTATATGGATTGTAGCCTTCTTATCAAAGACTTAATAGCTAGCATCCACATATAAGCAAGTACATACTGTCTTTCTGAGTCTGGGTTACCACACTCAGGATTTTTTTTTTAGTTCTATCCGTTTACCTATGAATTTCATAATTTCATTTTTTAACAGCTAGATAATACACCGTTGTGTACATGTACCACATTTTCTTTATCTATTTGTTGGTTGACAGACATCTAGGCTGTTTCTAGTATCTGGCTATTATGAATAGGGCAACAACGAACATGGTTGAGCAAGTGTCTCTAGAGTAGGGTACAGGATATGTATATATACTTTAAGTATATACGTACACTGGAATTTTATTAATTTCATTTGAAATCACAACTTTGCAAGAAAAGGATATAGCAGGAGATGATAACATTAAGTGAAATAAGTCAGACTCAAATAGACAAATATCATGTGTTCTCTCACATGTGGAAGCTAGATTAAAAAGTGTGTGTACGTGTGTGTAGTTCACAAAGCTAGAAAGAGGAGGAAGAGATCTTAATGGACAGAAATAGAGAGGGTATTGAACACCTACAATAGGAAAGCAGAAGGGAGGACTACCTGGAAGAAGAGGGGAGAAGAGAGCGTGGGGGAGGGAAGCAAATAAAAACAATGCACATGTTTATAAATGCCATACTGAGTCCGGGGACATAGTTCAGTCAGTGCAGTGTTTGCTTTGTGTGCACAAAGCCCTGGGTTGGTACCGCCTAAACTGAGCATGATGACATATACCTGTAATCCCAGCAGGAGTGAAATAGAGGCAGGAGAATCAGCAGTGCCTGACCCATCCTCAGCTGTATAGTAAGTTTGAGGCTAGCCTGGGCCACTTGTCAAGGAAAACAAAATAAGAAAATGCTGTAATGAAATCTGTCACTTTGTATGCTGACCTAAATAAATGATGGAAAAATAGTAGGGCTTCAGTCAGTCCCTGCTTACTTCATTCGGGACACATCATGCCTGAGTCAGAGCTTTAGCTGATTTGGCAGCTGGGTTTGCTGGGACCACCACCTTAGTGGATGTCTACATAGCTTCCCCAGCATTTTGTGTTTGTATTGTGGGATATTTGTGTTGTATGTCACAAAGATAAGGAGAATGAGAGCGAGTTCTGGGTTAAGCTGCATAGGGATGACAGAAGAGGTGATAAGCTCCTTTATCTTCCTGAGCCTTGTTTGTTCCATATGTAAAATGGGAATAATGGTGGTGTTAACATTAAAACATTGTTCTAGGAACCTAAGTGCATAATAGAATGCATACAATTACATTCACTAAATGTGAATTCCCTGAGTTTTGAATTATTTTCTTAAGTTGACTTTTTCTAAGATTATAGAGAGTTAAGGAAACTGGTCAAGAGTAACATTTATCAAACCTACTGCAGCAAGTACAATGACCAGTTTTCTCCAACTCTCCAAGGGTCAAGCAGCAGCAGTTCTTCTCCACTCTCCTGCTCCTCAGCCCCATCAGTGGGCTGAAAGGCACCAGAAGAACTTTCCATTCAGCACCTGGAAACTGCAAACTTTTTGAGCTGGTGCCAATAAAGCTGACTGTAGTAAAGTCCAGTCTGTTCCAGTCTGTCCTTAAGAGACCAGCCTTGGGTTTCAAATTCTGTCACCGAAAGTTGGTCCCCTCTTGCAGTGCAGTGGCAGTTTAAGCTTAAATCAGCGCTAGTTCTTTCTGCCTAACAATGGAGAGTTAAAGTCCCAGGCATTCTTACCCACGGTTTTGGAATTTCAAACAATTCTAAAGTAAGAATTGCAAAAAGTAAGGCTCCTGTAAACTTCTTCTCTTACTTGTGCCCAATGTATTTCTTTTTCCAAAGCCCAGCATTCTGTATGCACATTCATTATATGTTGTTTCCAGCTGATTTACCCTTTAGAAAGTTGTAGCCACAGGAAATGCATGCCCTGGAAGTGACTCAGGCTTTACAATAGCACGTATCCTGCATACATAGCCAGGCCGCCAAGGAAAGTTGACCAGTGGACTAACCATTCCACCTAAACTAAATCATACTATGAATTGTACAGCCCTCGGAAACATCTGGTCTTGGTAATGTTTTTTTAAAAAGAACAAAATTTTAAACTATCTCATGTACAATTGACGAGGTCTGATTTAATTGACTCTTTTTTTCTTTTATGGTTTCTACTTCAACTGTCAAATGTAAAATCCATTGTAATCCTAAAGATTTTATCATAATTTTTTTCTAAAAGACTTTCATTTTATGTTTAAGTCCATGATCCATTTTGAGTTTTTATTAAAGATGTAAGAATAGGGTCAAGATTCATTCTTTTGCCAATGTCTGTTCAATTACTCAAGCATTGCTTCTTGAAAATCTATATTTCCTCCATTGAACTACTTTCCCACTTGCATCAAATACCAGTTGAGCACAGTGGCATGGATCCGTTCCTGGGTGGCCTATGCTGTTTCATCGATCTGTTATTGATCTTCAAGTTTTATTTTTCTCTGCAACTACCACACTGTGTTGATTAGCTTATCTATATAGACATTATTTATATAAAATAGAATGTTTCTTCAAGATTGTTTTCTTCACTTTTTTTTTTTAAAAAGATGGGGTCTGTCTTACTATATAACCCTGGCTGGCATGAAATTCACTATATAGACCAGGCTGGCTTTAATTCACATGGATCTGCCTGCCTCTTTCCCCCAACCCCGTGCTAGAATTAAAGGTGTACTCAAGGTTATTTCTTTTTTATCCCCCAAGACATGGTTTCTCTGTGTAGCCCTGGCTGTCCCAGAACTCACTTTATAGACCAAGATGGCCTTGAATTTACAGAGATCTGCCTGTCTCTGCCTGCGAAGTGCTGGGATTAAAGGTGTGTTCCACCACACCCAGTTTAGATTATTTCTTGATACTTTTTTCCAAGACCCTTTCAGTATTCCAAAGCTTGTACCTTTCCATATAAATTTTAGAATAATCTCATTGATGTATACCAAAATTATAACTAGTATAAATAAGATTAAATCCATACGTCAATTTGAGAAGAATTGACATCTCTTTTCTCAACTGATGAAAACAACATATGACTCCATTTACTTAGATATTCTTTGGTCAGCATTTTGTACATCTTTTTAAAAAGTACTTACTTATTTGTGTGTGGACCAATATGCTACGGTGCACACATGCAGGAAAATGGACAACTTGTGGAAATTGGTTTCTCTTTCTATCATGTGAATCCCAGAGAGTGAACTCAGTTTATCAAACTTGGCATCAAGCCCCATTTACCAGCTGAGCCATCTTACCATCCCAGGATTTTATACCTGTAAGCATATAAGTTCTGTTCACATTTTATATTTATACCTACACGTGGCCCTTTTTATCCGTGACTTCCACACCAGAGCATTTAATTAACTGCATGCTTACAATTAGCCAAATTTTTTTTATCTCAGCTGAGTATGGTGCTGCACACCTGTAACCTCATCAATTGGGAGGTAGAGACAGAATAATCAGAAGTTCAAGACCAATATTAGATACATAGCAAGTTGAAGGCCATTCTGGACTACACAAGTCTGTCTCAAATAACCAAACAACAACAAAAATTGCATCTATATTCTACTTGTACAGACTTGTTTCTTATTATTCCCTAAGCAATACAGTATGACATCTATCTAGATAACATTTATATTGTCTCAGTTACTACAGATAATCCAGAAATTATTGAAAGTATATACAAAGGCATACATACATATATGCAAATATACCATATTATCTAACAGACTTCAGCATCTGTGGATTGGGGTATTTGTGGAGGATTGTGCTACCAATTATTCCAGTAATGACTGTTTTCTCTCAATGTATATAATTTGTAAATGGTACTTTGTTTTTCATTTCAATTTCTATATATTCATTATTAATATAAGGAATGCACTTGCTATTTATATGCTGGCATTTTGTTCTTTGACTGCGATTCATTCATTTATAATTTCTAGGGTTTGTGTTATTTTCTATGTATATAATTATCTCATCTGCATATTAGGATAGTTTCATTCCTTCTCCAATCTGTATGTCTTTTTCTGCCTTATTGAAGGGATGGAACTTACAGTACCATGCTTGAGTAGTGAAATCTAACATTATTGAACATTAAGGGAGAAAACATTGAACCTTTTATCATTATTTATGGTATTATTGATAGGTTTCTTAATTTTTAGTTCTCTGCTCTACCAGCTGAACTATTAAAGGCTTCCTAATTTTTTTTAAAGCATTTGCTTGTTTCTTTCCTGTGTGCAAGTCAGGTTGTGATTACAGAGATCAGAGGACAACTTATGGGAGGAGTTGGTATTTTCCTTCTACTGTGAAGGTTCTAGGGATAGAATTCAGGTTTGTTAGCCTTGGGGCTAAGTTCCCCTATCTCCCAAGATGTCTTACTGCTGCTTTTAGAGACATTCTCTATCACGTTCAGTTCTCTTTTGTTCCTAGTATCCTAAGAACTCTCATTTTGTTTCAATTATGAGTGTTGTTTAATTTTACAAACTGTTTTTAAAACCAATTTATGTGATGATGTAATTTGTCTTTATCATATATTTGACAAATAGAATAGTACAGTAGCTTATTTTTCGTTAATTTTTGAATGATGAAGCAAATTTGGCTAAGTAAATTTGTCCATAGTATCTAACTCTTTTTATATTGTCATGAAGGAAGGTTTTCCTAAACCCTCTTATATATCCTGGTTGAAAATAAAATGGGCAAAAACAAATTAGAAGTGATGAGTATCCAAATGACTTCAATGAGTTTTAAGTAACATGGGAATGTTCAAAACTGAAGACCTGAAAAACAGGGAAATATATATATTGTGCTTATGTTTGATTTTAGAATGTACAGTCATGGAAAAATATGAATGGGCTTAGGGAGTATGATCTGCAGGGAATGAACGAGGGAGAACCCAGGCTAGTTGTAGTCTTTTGTATGTCTTCATGTCTTCTAGTAAGGATGGTTCTGTACAGGTATACAATGGACACCTCTTACATGAGGGTCTTGTGACTTGTTTCTTTCTAGTTTTTTTTTATTGTTCTCTTTTTTTTCTGGATCTGAAGATCGAACCCAGGGCTTTGCGCTTGCTAGGCAAGCGCTCTACCACTGAGCTAAATCCCCAACCCTTATTCTTCTCTTATACAATACATTCCGACCACAGTTTCCCCTCCCTCCACTCCTCTCACTCCCTAACAGCTACTCTCTCCCCCAGATCCACTCCTCCTCTATTTCCCTTCAGAAAAGAGCAGGCCTTCCAAGGGTATTAACTGGCACATCCCCTCATATAAAAAGGATGAACAAGGAAGCCCAGTAGGAGGAAAAGGATGCTAAGAGCAGGCAAAAGAATCAGAGATATACTCACTCCCACTGTTAGGAGTCTCACAAGAACAGCAAGCTAAACAACCACCCAGTGCAGACCCAAACAGGCTCCATAATTGCTGCTTCAGTCTCTGTGATCTCCTCTGAGCGCTGCTTAGTTGATTCTGTCAGCCCTATTCTCTTGGTGTCCTCAACCCCTCCAGCCCCTACAATCTTCCTTCCCGCTCTTCTGCAGGTTTCCTTCTTTCTGTGTTTTATGACTTACTTCAGGGGAGAAAAGCAAGCTCAGAGAGTAATACCTGTTTCCATAGTTATCAGAAATTACTTCAGCTTAAAATATTCAGTAGGCCAAGGTGTCACATTTTGAGGCAACATGGCTTTGGCTCTGCCAATAATATTGTGATAGTTGAGTAACTAAAATTTTTATTATTTTTTAATAAAAGTTTGTAATACAAATTATTCTCAGAAGAGTTTGGTAGGAAGTAGTCCCTCTATTTTCTTCAAGAATGTATGTAAGAGTTCTGTTCCCTTTTTAAGTGTTTGGTAGAATTCTCCATTGAAAACATATGGGCCTAGATATTGGGGGAATTTTACTTAAAAATTCAGTTGCGGGCTGGAGAGATAGCTCAGAGGTTAAGAGCATTGGCTGTTCTTCCAAAGGTCCTGAGTTCAATTCCCAGCAACCACATGGTGGCTCACAACCATCTGTAATGAGATCTGGTGCCCTATTCTGGCCTGCAGGGATGCGTGCAGGCAGAATACTGTATACATAATAAATAAATAAATCTTTAAAAAAAATTCAGTTGCTCTGATGTTTACAATGTGTGGTGGTTTGAAAGAAAATGGCCCCCAAAGGGAGTTAGGAGGAGTAGCCTTGTTGCAGTAGGTGTGGTCTTGTTGGAGGAACTGTGTCACTGTAGAGGCTGGCTTTGAGGTCTCATATATGCTCAAGATACCTCCCAATGTCTCAGATCACTTCCTGTTGCCTGCTGATCAAGATGTAGGTCTCTTAGCTCCAGCACCATGTCTGCCTGCACACTGCCATATGCCACCATGATAATAATGGACTGAACCTCTGAACTTTAAACCACCCAATTAAATGGTTTCCTTTTTTAGAATTGCCATGGTCATGGTGTCTCTTCACAACAATAGAAACCTCAGCTAAGATACAGTGCCATCTAGGAAGTCTGCACCATCTTGGTTGTGTCTGGTAGATTACAAGGTTTCAGAAAATCATCTATTGCTCTTAATTTGTTGGATTTCTAGGCCTAAGGTATTTGTAATAACCTCTTATTTTCTCTTAATAGATGTGGTTCTATAGTAAGATCCCTGGGGTTCACCCATGAACCATTTCTCTTTTTATGTTTGTAATTCTTCCTAAAGCTTCATCTGTATTGCTGATTTTTATCCAAAGAATGGGTGCTCTGTTCCATTGACTTTCTATACTATTTTTCTATTTTAGGTTTTGTTTGTACATTTGTGTTAGCTTCCTTCCACTTGTTTGAGTTTATTTCTGCCTTTTGTTCTTGTTTCTTAATGAGATTAATTGTATTGATTTTTAAAATGATCTTATGATACAAAAGGAAAATAAATTTTTTCTTTCTACTCTGCATTCTACATATTTTAACACTTTAAAAGTGTTACCAGACTTTATTTTAGGGCAGTTTTGGACTCACAGCACAATTAAGCAGATGGTACAAAGAGTTCCACATACCACTACCCTAGGATATGCATAACTTCCTGTATTAGAGTGGTGCCATTTACTATAACTGAGGAGACTTCATCAACACACCATTATCACCTGAATCCATAGTGGATATTAGCATTCACTCCTGGTATTACGTATTCTCTGTGGTTGGACAAATTTGAAGTGGCATGTAACCACCATTATGCATCTACACACAGTAATTTCAGTTCCCTAAAAATGTTCTTTGCTATGCATTTATCCTTCCCTCCCTTCAGTCTCTGAAAACCACTGATATTTTAAATTGTCTCTATAGTTTTGTCTTTTCCAGGATGTTAGAATCACACGGTATGTTGTTTTTTAAAATTAAGATTGGACCCTTTTCACTTAATATGCATTTAAGTTTCTTCAATATTTTCATAGCTTCATAGCTCATTTCCTTCAGTGCTGAGTAATAATATCACATGATCTGAATGTACCACAATTTATCTACTTACATAGCAAAGGACATCTTGTTTGTTTCCATCTTTTGACAATTATGAATAAAGTTACTATAAACATATGTTTAGTCAGTGTTGTACTACCTAGGCAGGGAACTTTATAAAGAGAAGTGACTTATTTTTCTCACAGTTTTGGAGGTTCTCATCTAAGATCAGGCAGCCCTAGGGGTTTGGCTCTAGTAAGGGCAGTGTATAACAGAAGAGTGTATGTAGAAGCATACATCTTGAACTGGAACAGAAGGAGCTGATGAGATAGGCTCCCACAATCTTCTTCAAGGGCATGAACTTAATGACCCAAGGAACTTTTTCAGTGCCCGACCATTTAAATGGCCACTGAGAGATTGAAGCTTTACATACAAACCTTTGAGGGACACTCAAAATATATCCAAACCATAGCAACAAAGATATGCAGGTATTTATATGTCTGTAAGTTAATATCTTTGGATAATTTTCAAGAAGTACAAGTGCTGGTGTGTTAGTAAAGTGGTGGGTGGTCTCAGCAGTAAATATTAATATGTACTGTTCTTTATTCTTACCAGCATTTGGGCTTGTCAGTATTTTGGATTTTTGGCATTCTAAGAAATGTGTTACAGACTTTAATTATTATTATGAATTTTTTACATTCCCAGTGACATATGATGTGGAGTATTTTCTGCATGCATATTTGCCATCTACATATCTTCTTTCAAGAGATCTCTGTTAAGGTTTTTGGACCACTTTTAAATCAGATTATTTTGTTATTGTTGTTTTTTAAGAGTTCTTTTAAATATTGGATAACTGTATTTCATCTGAGATATATTTGCTTTTCTCTGAGACCATGTCCTATGTTTTCATTCTATTCATAGTATATTGTATAGAATACAATTTTAATTTTTTAATGAATCCAATTGTAATTTCAATTGTAATCTGAATTGTACTTTCTTATCACCACAATTCACAAAGGAAATCTAGATTTTATCTTTTATTTCCTTTTAGTCTTTCGGTTTCACATTTTACCTTTCATTCTATGGTAAATTTTGAGTTAATTTCTATGACAGTCATAAGGCCTCTGCTTATATTATTGATAATATTTTACATGAAGATATCTACTTGTCTCAGTAGCATTTGTAAAAAAAAAATCTCTTCTTTGTCTTTTCACCCTTGCTCCTTAAACAAAGATCAGTTGATTCTATAGGTGTGGGTCTATTTCTAGGCTATTTTGTACCTGTTGTCTATATTTCTCTGTTAATGGCCAATACTATATTTTATTGTTAAATGTGGTTTTGTAGTGACTCTTGAAGGTAGGTTGTAGCTGAAGTTTTCCTGTGTCCTGCCAGGGCTGCAGCCACTAAGACCCAAGTAAACACACAGAGGCTTATATTAATTAAAACTGCTCAGCCATTAGCTCAGGCTTAGTACTAACTAGCTCTTACACTTAAACTCAGCCCATTTCTATTAATCTGTATGTTGCCACATGTTCCATGGCTTTACCTTTGTGCCATTGTATGCTGCTCCCTGGATGGTGGGCTAGCATCTCCTGACTCAGCCTTTCTCTTCCAAGAATTCTCCTTGTCTGCTTATCCCACCTATACTTGCTGCCTGACTACTGGCCAATCAATGTTTTATTAAACTAGTGTAGGAAAGCATTATCCCACAGCAGTAGGTAGAATCAGTCTTTGAATTTTGCTCTTTACCATCTATATTATGTTGGCTATTCTAGGTCTTTTGCCCAAAGCAATTAAGGGAGGGTCTAAAGTGCACAAGGCCCATAAGCAGGTAGAAGGATGACATCTAACAGAAGAAACTATCCTGAGAGTCATTGTTCTAACTCAGTAGCTTACAAATGATTGGACTTTTAGCAATAGAGCATTCTTACCTTGTATTCCTCTGATTAGTAAAATCATGTGGGAACTTTCAAAAAATGGAAAATCTCAGGCCCAAACCCAGATCTAATGCATCAGAAATGCGAGAGATAGACAAGTTATTCTGGTGCATGTTCAAGTTTGAAAAGAATTGGTTTATGATTGATTGAATAAATGTGTGTCTATAGTCTTGCCTTTAAACCTTCTTAAACAATTTCTGTTTCTGGGAGATGGTAATTATATCAGTGTACCCAGTGTTGATTGATTTATATGTGTCATATTACATGAAAGCAGTGTGGGAAAATGCTTATAAAATGCATATAGTTCTTTGTATGTATCCTTACATCCTCACAGGTATATAAAATATCCTGTAGTGGGAAAGAGGGTGGCATAGAGAGTGAAGGGACAAAAGGAGCAGTTGAGGTAGAGACCCAGTACAAAGTTTGGAGGGAACTATTAAAAACAAAGTCACACTGACTTGACAGAGTAATGCATAGAAGGAGATGCAGGCACTGGGAATACAAATAATGACCTTTGTCCCTGACACTGGTCAGTTTCTTTAAACTGGTAGGTCTAAGCCATTTCATTTTTGTGACCTTCTGGTGCAAGGCTTTGGCCTGAATGAAACTAACAAATTCTGGACTTTATTTCCCAATCATCTATTCTTCAATTCTGAGTTTAATTATTGTTAAATCTCTTAAAGTGCTTGCAATTTCTCTAAATAGTGAAAGATATGAATCTCTTCCAGTCCCAGAGCCTGCTCTGGGAAGTATCTCTCCCTAATCTTCCCAGCACCACTTCACCACCCTGGACTGGGAGACAGACTGCTATTAACAAGTGGAGTTCTTCAGCTCCAAGTGTTGCTGGAGCCAGAAGAACTTGAATTTGAAATAAAGGAATCCCAGATTTTTAGCAGAGGAGAGAACAGTCAAAGAATTAGACACGAATGGAAGGATCTTTTTTGTTTTAAGGTACACTCTTTCTCCTCTACCCTAGTAGAACACATGTCTCTCATCCTTAAAACTTTGTGACCCTAAGCAGTGGAAAATGTTTTGTGACATTACCACAAAATATGACTTTCATGTATTATTTATGAATTACTGGCAATAACTCCTCTGTAATTATTATTTTTTTTTGATTTTTCGAGACAGGGTTTCTCTGTGTAGCTTTGCGCCTTTCCTGGAACTCACTTGGTAGTCCAGGCTGGCCTCGAACTCACAGAGATCCGCCTGGCTCTGCCTCCCAAGTGCTGGGATTAAAGGCGTGCGCCACCACCGCCCGGCTCCTCTGTAATTATTAACACCTGACTTGTTATAGACCTCTTCTAAAGCAATGCAGACTATAGGAACTTCTTACTAGAATAAAATTTAGAGATCACATTTTATGAACCAAGTTGAGGTTTAAGTATACCAGTTAGTGGAAGGCAAGTTCTTGACTAGACCCTATTCCAGATATGCCAAAATTGAATAATAACATTTCTCCAAAAGTTAATTTTCTTTAATTTTGATTTTTAATTTTTGAGTGAAGCATATGTTTTTATAATGCTCCAAACCAGGATGGTGACTTTTAAGCCACCAATAGACTGACAGGTGTTTGGATAGCACACTTTCCCTTCCTCAATGACAGCAGACACGCCTATCAGCTAATAGCAGTGAGGAAGCTAAGAAGGTAATTGCTGCAAGCTTCCCTATGATAATGTGATGAAAAGCTCCTGTCATGACTATAAACATGCTATGTTAACTGGCTGAACTCAGCCTGCTGAACTCCAGATCTCAGGATTGTAGCAACAGACCACACACCAATGAATTTCCCATTTGAGTGTTGGGCTATATTCTTTGACTTTTGGCCAATAAATCTCAGAGTTGTAATCTGAAAAATCCTTTCTCCCATCCTGGAGGGACACTTTTTGGAACCCCTTTATAACATTGGTTGAAGGGGGTGGGTTGAATGTTGCATCTGTACGTGTTTTCTGTGCTAATCTGAGAGCTGGATTCAACCCCAGGACTTGGGTCACTTCCACACAGAGATCTCATTGTGAGTGGGAGGAAAATGGCAGCTTCTCAGCTGCACTTTGAAATTCTGCATTAAGAAAAAAACCAGCAAGTATTCATAAGCCTCTTATTTAATGAATGAATCCCTTTGTATTTACATCCTTCACAATTCAGGGAACAAATAGGGTTTAGTTGCTAGAAAGTGAAAACTTCAAGCTCATCAGAATGGGGGAAATAGGAGGCAATTTAGATGAACAGTGGCAGTGGCTCCATCCCAATTCCTTGGTACCTGCTCCCAAGGGCATGCCAATCAGTCCTTTCTTCTGCAGTGTCTCCACCTCCAATTTAGGTCATCATCCACAACAGACCAACAAAATGCCGCACAGTATAAATCTGTATTCATCTACTGTGCTCACCTGAAACCTAGAAACAGAGCAAAGGGACAGCTCGTGATGTTTGGTCATTGGCAATCGCCAATGACTGGCCTGACAACTTTCGGCCACGTGCCTCCATCTTGCTCCTTCTCCTTTTATCTAATATTACTGTTTACTTCTCAAGAGTGAACAAACCATGAGGGAGGCCTTTGAAAGACCCAATATTACCAGAAAAGATCCCATACAAATTTTTTGAGTTGCCAGGATTTCAAATAGGAAATGAGATAAATTCATTCTTGGGTTCCCCACTCATAAGAGTAGTTTCAAGAAACTCTTCAATATTAATTAGTAGACTGTGAATTTGGTTCTATGCAATTATGATGAGCCAGTTTTTGAAGTATGAAAGAGCTAACTTATCATATTTTTGAATTACTCATCTAGAAGCCTGAATATTTTGTATTTCCATATTTCTTGGGTAGCACTTAATTTAATCTTAGCCCCATTTCTTTCAATAAACCATTGTTGCATCTCATAAGCAGCACAGCTTCTTCCTCTAACTCATCTCCCCGTGAAATTGGTTTAATGAAGCAGAAAGGTATGAAGCATTAGCAACAGTGGAATCCATGTGGTAGCACTTCATTTTTCAGAGGCACTCACATTTCTACCCTAATTTATAAAATCAGCACACAAATGATTTTTATCACGGCCATTACATCAGTAGAAATTACTGCCTTTTCTATAACACGGCAGTTAGTCAAACTGTTGAAATGATATCTATTAGTCAAGGGACGGGGGAGAGGTGGGAAAGAGTTAGTGAAAATGAGGACTGATGGTTGTCTTACAGAAACACTAATATTAATTTACCATAATGAACACCAATGGAGTATTTTGCAAATGGACAGATGAAAATTAAATGCACAAAGTGAAGCAAATAGGTCAATTTGTTCAGGACAAAGAAGAGGACCTTCAATAAACAAATGGTACTATATAGAGACAGGCACAATGCAATTAGTCAGGCACTCCTCCTGTCCGATGTGTAGGCCAGAGCTGCCCTGGGCAGGAGCCATTGTTGTTCTCTCCCTCGTGGGTGTCTTCATTTATCTCATTGTAGGAACTGTCATCCTGGTTTTGTGCCCTTCGGCTTCACCATGTCAAACACCACTTGCCAGGGCTTCTTTGGAGAGCACTACACAGTGGCATCATCTCTTTTTGCCATTACCACCTAGATCATCTGCCACAACCTACTTGTCTCTTTCCAGCTAAGCAAGCCTCAGTCAACTGATCATGCTAATATGGACCATATGGTTGTTTGGGTGGGATGGGTCTCTTTGCTCCCACTGTGAATTACAGTTTACCAAGCAATTGATATATGTGTGGCAGTTTCTTTTGGAGAGAGGGTATATATACATGGGCAAGCATGGGAATGGTTAAACTTGAAGACGATAAATTATCTACGCAAAGCAGAACTAGCATTCCAATATAAGTGTTCTGTATACAAATTGAAACTCATTTTTGACTGTTGAGTGACATGGTCATACAATCCAATAGAATCTGTATTTTCAAAGAGTGAAAAAGACATTAATGGAATTTAAGACCTCAGCCCAAATCAGTTTTTTTTTTTTTGCTTATATTAAACTAAATGAGGTATGTTGTTCATAAATCCATTAATTTTGTTGAACAAACTGTAATTATTGCTTTCAGGTATCAAAAGTTATATGATGGAATTTAAAATTCTTTTGTAAGCAAATCAGTATGTAAGGCGGCTGCTGCTGCTACTACTACTACTACTATACTACTACTACTACTACTGTACACAAACCTTCTGATTTTGTTACAGGGGGGAGAGAAATAGAATACTGAGAATAGTCAAGAATTATTTGAGCAAATATTCTCTGCCAGATTCTGGCTCAAGGTTTGATGATTATGATTTCTTCCCTTCATAATAACAAGTCTATGAAGTAAGATGTATTATTACTCCTTCTTTGAGAGTGAATAAACCAAGGCTTAGAGGGGTTAAGTAACTTGCCCAGTGTTATAAACAAGGTTTGGGGGACCATGGTACAGGCTGTCTACATAAAGCTATCCTACTATTGTAGAGGCTTGGATCAAGAAGGATGGAAGTCTCGTCAGGTTATGGGTTTCTGGAAGTAGTGTTCACAGACAGACATCAGTCTAAAATAGCACAAACAAGTCTCAGAATTTCTGGGGCAATTACAGCAGCAGCAGCAGCAGCAGCAGAGGAACCAAACTTTCTGCTTCTGACCAAGCTGAGTGAAAATCTGGGCTCTGCTACTTTCTGTATGACTTTGGGCCAGTGAATTAAGTTACTTCAGATCTCCATTTTTTCAACTGCAAAACAGAGGTGATGATGATAAACTAAGAATATTAATAATATTATGTGTCATGATTTATATTGTAAATGTTTCCTAAAGGTCATTGGTAACTACTTAGTCTCCAGCTGATATCTTTGTTGCAAGATAGCAGAAATTTTAGTGAGTGGGACCAAGAAGTTACTTGCTGGGGGAGTGCCTTTGAGGGGTATGCATACTTTGTTCCCACCCTTCCCATCTGTCTCTCAGCTTCCTGGATTCCATGATGTTCCTATCACCATGATATTCTGCGCTGCATCCGGGCCAAAACAAAAGAGCCAAGTGACTAGGAAATGAAGACTCTAAAACTGTGCGCTAAAGTAAATCTTTTTCACTTTAAGTTAATTTTCTCGGATATTTTTCACAAAAATGGAAAGCTTAAAACAAACAAACAAATAAAAACCAGTGTGTTCCTTAACAGAGTACCTATAAGAATCACATGAGCTAATATATGTAAAAATGCAACAGAATGCTTGGCAGACATTAAGTAAGTGTTCCTTAAATGTGTGTGTGTGTGTGTGTGTGTGTGTGTGTGTGTGTGCGTGTGCGTGTGCACACTTAGAAATAGAGAGGTGGCATAAACAAACAGGCACCACATATTCTTCTAAGACTCTTTGTAGCACGGAGTCCAGCATGGCCTTTGTATAAGTATGAGGGGTTGAACAAGATGCTAAGTTAAAGCAAGAAATGAAAGACAGAACATCTGAGGACTTCAATGTGGTTCAGCCTTAGGAGAGAAGAGAACAGAACAGGCACTCCACTGTAGGACCAAGGAAATTAGGAATATGGACAGTAGAGAACTAATGCAAGGTGAATTAGAGCTGGGGCCCAGCAGTTAGTCTGGAAGAACCTATCTAAAATGGCAAAGGCGCTGAATAAGACCTTATGTATAAAATCCCCAGATATTAACTATCCTAGCCCCAAGTCTAAAACCACTGGCAAAATGTGATATTTCCTATGGAACTAAGAAAAACTAGTTGAGGAATTAGGGATAGAGTTGCTTTTCTATGCTAACATCTATAGAAAAGACCCTCCTTCCTTAGATGAAGATAGGTAATAAAACCAGAATGTGTGTGTGTGTGTGTGTGTGTGTGTGTGTGTGTGTGTGTGTGTGTGTGCAGGTAATGGAACCCAATACCTTGCACATGCTGCTACCAAGCACTCTACCACTAAGCTGCATTCCTATACTTCATTTTTCAGTTTTTATGTTTACTTTCTGTTATTGACTTCTAATTTTCAGTATGGTAAAAGAAGAGTCACTGTATAATTTCACTGTTTTTTATTTGAAACTTGCATGTGGCCTTACATGGTCCATATTCAAGAATATTTCATGATCACTTGAGAAGAAGGTATGCTTCTCTATTCCGTGTATCTTCAGTTTATATGTTCTATTCATTAGTTGACTGAAATATTGAAATTTCCGATTATTGTTGCACAGCAGTCTGTTAACCCCTTTGATTCCACCAGGTTTTCTTCCTCTCAACACTACAAATAATAATTGTGTTCCTTTTCAGTTCCTTTTTGTCCCTGATGTTGTTATTGTCATACATTATATATCCAGAAAAAAAACTAAGAATTAGTGCTTTATGAATTTATGTTTTAAATTACACAGAGGAATAAGAGGATATAAAACAAAATACAATATTTATCTCATTTCTCTTTATTTATTTAGTCACCTTTAATGTTGTCCTTCATTTCTTTGCTTTACTTTGAGTTACTCTCCCACTTCTAAATTTAAAAACTTACCACACAGCTATAGTAATCAAAGAAATAGATAGAGGTATAGATTAATGAATTAGAATTCATAATATAAAATGCATATATTGTAATTTGGTTTTCAACAAACACTAATATAATTTAATTAGGAAAAAAATCACATTTTAATAAATGATACCTAGATGACAAGTTAATTTAGATACAAAAGATAGAAATTGGATCCCTAAAAATTAATGCAAAAATAGGCCAAAGCATAAGTGTAATAATTAATATAAACACATAGAAGAAAATTTGGGAATAAATTTTTCATGTCCTTGTATTTGGTGATTCTTAATTATGTTACAAAACACAACAGTAAAATAATAAAAAGATATGCTGTAATTCATGAAAATTTATAACTTATGTTTCAACAGACACTATCAAGTTTATAGAAAGGCAAGCTACAAAATAAAGTATTTGTAAATCATATATCCAATAAGGGTTTAATAACCACAACATTTAAAGAACACCTAAAAATTAACAGCAAAGAGTCAATCAACCTAATTAAAAAGTGAGCAAAGAAAGAACACTGCTGGGGGATGTCTTTCTGCATGCTGTGAATATATGTGCTGTTCCCATTGATTAATAAATAAAGCAGCTTTGGCCTATGGCAAGGCAGCTTAGAGGCAGGCAGGAAATCCAAGCAGAGATACAGAGAGAAGGGCAGATTTGGGGAAGACACCAGCCTGCCATCCAAGGGATGTGTAATGGGACACAGGTAAAGCCACGGAACATGTGGCAATACATAGATTAATAGAAATTGGTTGAGTTAAGTTATAAGAGCTAGCTATCAAGAACCTTGAGCCATAGGCTATACAGGTTATAATTAATATTTTAAGCCTCTGAGTGATTATTTTATAAGCGGCTGTGGAACTGTGGGTGGGAGAGATTCATCCGGACTGTGGGGCTGGGTGGGACTGGAGAAACTTCCAGCTACAGAACACCTAAAAATTAACAACAAAGAGTTGAACAACTCAATTAAAGAATGGGCAAAAAAGTTAAGTCAACAGTACTCCAAGGGATAGCTACACACACACACACACACACACACACACACACACACACACAGCTCCCAAACTGATGATAGTAGTATAAAATTGTATAGCTCCTCTGGGAAAACACTTTGGAGTTTCCTCTAAAAGTTACAGGTAGAAAAATTTCAGCTGACTACTGATTGATGAATACAGAAATAAAATTTGGTATAACCGTGCAATTGAATAGTGAGCCATGAAAAGGGACTGTAATGATATCTTTTACAATGTGACTGTACCTCAAAAACATATGGTAAGTGAAAGAAACCAGAGAAAAATTACTTCTTGTCCTCTAACATTTTTTTACAGTGTGTGTGTGTGTGTGTGTGTGTGTGTGTGCACGCGCATGTATCATAGAATGTATATGGCTATCGTATGACAACTTGCAGGATTCAGTTCACTCCTTCCATCATGTAAATTTCAGGGACTGAATGAATTTAGGTTGTTAGGCTTGGTGGTAAGTATCTTTATATTCACTGAGCCATGTCCCTGGCCCATAAACACTTTATAAAAATGTTTAATTTTACAGTGTGTGAATTTAATAGCAATTAATGATTCTTCTGCCTGCCACTCAAAGAAATAGATGAATGGAAATCAAATGAATTAGGAGGCTCTCACAGTAGCTAAATGAGAGAAGATGGTGGTGTGACTTAAGCTGATGAGAATGTGTACAGAAAATCAGACACTCCGTCACTTAGGAAACACTGTGTATAGGACTAGAGAGATAACTTGGTCACACACATTAATAATGCCTGCTACATTTTGAGGCTAGGCAAATGGAAGTATCATTTAGGAATGACATACTAGAGAAGCTCTGGCTTGTCCACTGTCACAAAATGAGCCTGTAAGAAATGTGACCACGTTCTTACTCTCATGACGTCTAGTTCTAATAATACAGAAAATGTGAGTACTGACTTAAATTGACTGAAGTGTTTCCAAACAACTGCATAATTGGCCACTTATTCGTACCAATTTTAGTGTTTAAAATGTAAAAGTTGTAGCTGAAACTTCTTCCCCTTCTTGTGTGTACTACATTTCTACATAACACTGTCCATCAAGTACTAACAGCCCTGATAAGCCCACAACACAACCCAGTGAACATGCGATGGTTCTTTCTCTGCAGCAATCTAGTCACAGATTTCTGTATCCTTGGGGGTTTGGTACTAGATGAGGCATGAGCAATTCAGAGCACCCTCAAGTATAGGGATAAGTAGAAGAGGGGGCTGGGAAGAGGAAGGAGATAAAGCACAGGCCTTATCAGGGGGAGCTCAGTCCCAGACTGCAGGAGGCCGTGGGGGTGGGGAACAGCAAAACCTCAGCTGCTCAAGAGGAAGAGGCAGGACCTTTTGTCTCATAATGTATGGAAGAGTGTGTGCGTGTATGTGATGCTGATGATTAAATGGTACATGGTATCAGCGAAAATTATCAGCATTGATGCTGATTAGAGATGCTGAGGAACTAATAGTAAGAAAAGAACCTAGAAAAATTGGTCTGGGTGTGGAAAAGTAATACTAATTACAATCATTTATGCGAACTGCTTACCATTTATGACTAATTACGACCCAACACAATAACCATTAGGTATATCATTAAATATGTGTCAGATTAACTTTGTTGTCAGTTTTATTTGTGATTAGAACAGTAAACTCTGCATGTATGCTGTGACTTAATAGTTTGTTGTTCATGCAAGCAGGACTGTCAGTTCATAATTTGAAAAAAATCCACATTATGTTAGGGCTGGAGCATGGCAGGCGTTGAATTCCAGGCTAAGCAGTTTATGGTTAATTTAGGAGACAATGGGGAACCCTTCCAGAATAATCGTCAGGGGAGTTACATGATCAGTGCTGTACTTTACGAATCAAAGATTGGCAGATCTGGAAGATTCTTTAGAGATTACTCACACAGTGGTCACCAGCCAGGAGGCACTGGCAGTCACATGGAGACTCCAGAGGGATTGTCAGTACTTGAGAAAGCCTACAGGAAGCCATGCTTTTCTCCATATTAAAGCTGAACAGATCAAATACAATGTCAATATTATATACTTTAGGCTAGAGTTAATCACACAGATGCACTGATTAGAATAATTGATTGGAAATTGTGAAAGTGACAAAATTTTTTAGTAGTAAAACAAGCTAATTATTTCTTAACAAATGAAAGTTTTCACAGTAGAAAACAGTTTAAAAACAAACCAGAGGGAATCCTGGGTGATGAAAAAGTCAAGAGCCACTATTATAATTCAATTATTTCATTTATAGATGAAAGGCACGGGATCACCCAATGATGGAGAAATGGAAGAGATCTACATGAACAGCCTGGACATGAGTGGGGGTAATGAAGGGCGAGGGTCGAGGGAAAGAGAGCTTGGGGGAGCAGAAGATCCCAGCTGGATCAACAACAGAGAGGGAGAACAAGGAATAGGAGACCATGGTAAATGAAGACCACATGAGAATAGGAAGAAGCAAAGTGCTAGAGAGGCCCACAGAAACCCACAAAGATACCCCCACAACAGACTACTGGCAATGGTCGAGAGACAGACCAAACTGACCTTCTCTGGTGATAGGATGGCCAAACACCCTAATTGTCGTGCTAGAAACCCCATCCAACGACTGAGGGATCTGGATGCAGAGATCCATGGCTAGGCCCCGGGTGGAGCTCTGGGAGTCCAATTAGCGAGAATGAAGAGGGTTTATATGAGCGAGAATTGTTGAAACCAAGGTTGGATAAAGCACAGGGACAAATAGCCAAACAAATGGAAACACATGAACTATGAACCAATGGCTGAGGGGTCCCCAACTGGATCAGGCCCTCTGAATGGGTGAGACAGTTGATTGGCTTGATCTGTTTGGGAGGTATCCAGGCAGTGGGACCGGGTCTGGTGCTCATTGCATGAGTTGGCTGTTTGAAACCTGGGGCCTATGCAGGGTCACTTGGCTCGGCCTGGGAGGAGGGGACTGGACCTGCCTGGACTGAGTCTACCAGGTAGATCTCAGTCCTCGGGGGGGAGGCTTTGCCCTGGAGGAGGTGGGAATGGGGGGTGGGCTAGGGGGAAGGTGAGGGGGGCGGGAGGGGGGAGAACAAGGGAATCCGTGGCGGATATGTAGAATAGAATTGTATTGCAAAATAAAAAATATGGAAAAAACAAACAAACAAACAAACCAGAGGGAATCCTGGGTGATGAAAAAGTCAAGAGCCACTATTATAATTCAATTATTTCATTTATAGATGGAAGAACACAAACTAGAGATAGATGTAACTCGCTTTAAAAGAAGACGGATAAGTAGGTTGAAGAGTACTAAAGATCAGAAAGCTACTTTAGTGGCAGGTTGAGGTACCTAGACTAGTGTGGTAGAACCCAGGCAGGATCATTGCTTGAATACACAGAGAAAAGCCAGAACTTAAGAATCACTCCAGAATCCCTAGTGTGCTTGCCTGGGATAGTGTGGAGACATATTTAAAAAAAAAAAAAAACAACTATAAGCTATAGCTTTTCTTTCATACCATTTGACAATGTGCTGGCTAGTTTATTGTCTACTTGACATAAGCTAGAGACATATCTGGGAAGAGGGAACCTTAATTTGTAAAAATGTCTCTATAAGATTGGCCTGTGGGCAAACTTATAGGGCATTTTCTTGATTGATTATTGATGTGGGAGGACCCAGCTCACTGTAGGCCATGCCACTCCTGGGCTAATGGACTTGGATGCTATAAGCAAGCAAGTTGAGCAAGTCATAAGGAGCAAGTCAATAAGCAGCACTTCTCTATGGCCTCTGCTTCAGTTCTTGCCCCGAGGCTCCTGGCCTGACTTCCTTCAGTGATAGACTGTGATGTTGAACTGTAGGATAAAATAACCCCTTTCCTCACAAGTTGGTTTTGGTCATGCTATTTTGTCATATCAGCAGAAAACTAACAAATGCATGATGTTTTGTTTTGTTTTTAAAACACTCCATGTAACCTATAATCACACACCAATAACTCTATTTCAGAGAAGTAAAAACATATATCCACACAAAAACCTAGACATAAAAGATTATAGATGCTTTATTTAGAGTTGCTTCAAATTGTAAATAACCCAAATAATCTTTAACAGATGAATAGTTAATCTGTAGTGTGTGTTACTCTATGCTTTTTGGTATGAAGATGACTTTTTAGGTACAACTCTGTAAGCATGATTCATGAAAGAACAAATTGATAGGCTAGACCACATTTAAATTAAAGTTTTTCTCTATGAAAGAAACAAGAGAATGAAAGGACAAGCCACAGTTTAATGGAAAACATTTGTAAAATTTATACCTGATAACAAACAGTATGCAAAGTATACAGAGACCTCTTAAAACTCAAAAAAACAACAAACAAACAAACAAACAAACAAAAACAACCCAGGTGAAAAATGAGCAAAAAACAACTGCTCAATGAGATTTGACTTGAGTGCATTGCAAATTAAAACAACAAAGAGACACCACAATACACATATTAGAATGGCTCAAATCCAAAGTGCTGACATCTAATGCGCTCATGCAAGAGGACTGCTCATTCGTTGCTGGTAGAAATGCAAAAATAATCTGATTATGAATATTATCCTGATCCCCCAAAGAAATCTTGTACTCATTAGCAGTAAATCCCTATCCTCTCATTCTCTCTCAGCTCTGGGCAACCACTAATCTCCTTTCTGTCACTGTAGACATGCCTATTCTGGATGTGGTATGTATGAAATGAGATAGAGCTTTCGTGAGTAATGTATTTTCACTTAAAATGTTTTCAAGACTAACCCACATGGACAAACTAAGTCCAGCATGGTGGCATGTACTTGTAAGATCAGCAGTCAGGAAACTGAAGCAGGAGGATTGCTGTGAGTTTGAGGCTACCCTGGGATATATAACCGGTACCAGACCAGCCAAAGCTACACATTGAGACTCCTTTCTCAAAACACACACACACAGACACACACACACACACACACACACACACACACACACACACACACACAAACAGATTAATCCTTGTTGTAGCATGTGTTAGTCTATTCCTTTTTCATTGTGTTAAATAATATAAAATTTCTTGTCTAAATTATTTTAATTGTGGCAGTAAGTTAGCATTGTTCTGAAAATATTACTAGGAGCGTTCATCATCCAGAATGAAAATCTATAACCATTAAAAAATAACTCCCTGTACTAGTCAAGATTCTCTATAGAGAAACATAAACAATAGAATGGACATATATTACAAAAGGGCATTTATTACATTGGCTTAGGGGATATGATCCAGGTAGTCTGGAGGAATTCTGAAGGGCCACAGGTTTTCAGTCTGTGTTGAAAGACCAAAGAAGCTGGATCCTGATGTCAGTGAAAGTGAGCAGGCAAGCAGCTCAGCTCTTCCTTCTGACCTCTTTACATCTGATAGCTGCCAGAAAGTGCTATCCACACTAAGAGAGGGTCTACTCAGTTAATCACTCCTGGAAATACCCTCACAGAACCCCACCCCTTAATTGATTCTGGATCTAATCAAGCTGACCATCAAGAATAATCATCACATTCTTCATTTCTTTCTTCCCCTAGTTCCTGGTGGATTCTTCTACTTTCTATGTAGGAGTAACAGGTATACATTGTAGGTGTTAATGGAACCTGTGATATTAATCTCATGATGGATCGGTTGCACTGAGGAATGCCTAGATTACTAAAGCATGCCTATAGGTGTGTCTGTGAGGAGCATTTCCAGAGAGGATCAGCTGAGGGGAATGCCCTGTCCTGTATGTGGATGACCCCATCCCATAGCCATGGGGCCTCAGAAAGAAGAAAGAGTAAAGGAGGGTGGGCAGAAATCTAGCTGGCAAAGACATTCCTTTTGTTGGCTGGCCACTGTCAGGTGAGCTACTCGTCTACACTACCTTTTCCCACTGTAAATGGAAACTTTGGAAACTGTAAGCCCAAATAAATATTTCCTTCATTAAGTTGTTTGGTCAGGTGTTTTGTCACAGTAGTGAAAAACTAGTTAACAAAAGTGTGATATTTCCTTGTGTGTGTGTGTGTGTGTGTGTGTGTGTGTGTGTGGTGTGTGTATGTATATGTGTGTGTGCGGTGTGTGTATGTGTGTGTGGTGTGTATCTGTGTGTATATATGTATGTGTGTGGTGTGTGTGTGTGTGTGTGTGGTGTGTGTATGTATATGTGTGTGTGCGGTGTGTGTATGTGTGTGTGGTGTGTATCTGTGTGTATATATGTATGTGTGTGGTGTGTGTGTGTGTGTGTGTGTGTGTGTGTGTTGTTTTACTGGGTATTGAATCCAAGGCCTGTGTGTGCTAAACAACTACTCCATTTCTGAGCCATATCACCAGCTTCTTATTGAGGAAGGTTCTTGTTAAGTTGCCCAGGATGGCCTTGAACTCATTCTGTGGCCCAGATAAGCTTTGAACTTAGATATAGCGTATACTGATCAAATCCAAGCATCTTTTCCAACTACCGCACCCCCTGCCCAGAGTCCTTTCATGGTATTCCACTTTCATGTTAAAATATTTAACATGAAATGTTTGACCTTCCACGTACTTGTGTTTGTGATAGGTTGTTTCCACTTAATATTTCCCCTTCCATCCATGTTGCTACAAATGACAGGACTTCATTCTTCTGTATGATTTTTTTGTCTGAATAATTCTCCATTGTGTATACACATATGAAATTTTCTGTTCATTTATAAATTTATGGGCACCTAGACTGATTCCAAATCTTGGACATTATGAATAATACATCAATAAACATGGGCATGGTGTGCTGATTTCATTTTTAGGAATGGCATAGGTAGATCATATGGTAATTTAATTCTTAGTTTTCTGAGACAGTATCATACTATTTTCCATAGTGTCTGCATTCCTATCAGCAGCATGTAAGAATTCCTATCAGCAGCATGTAAGAATTTCTCCTTCCCTACGTTCTTGCCAACATTTGTTCTATAGTAGCCTTGAGATAGTATCTCATTGCAATTTTGATTTACATTTCTCTGATGGCTAAAGATATTGAGCATTTTACATGTATCTGTTGTTAATTACTATTTCTTTCTTTTTTTGCGATGTATCTGTTTTGATCATGTTAGTTTGGTTAATGTAGTGCTGAGTTTGAGAAGCATGGGTCCAGTAACTTTGTTTTCTTTTTCAATACAATTTTACTCAAAGCTGGGCCTGGTCACATAGAACTATAATAACAGCTACTCAGGAGGCAGGGAGATGAAAAGTTCAAAGCTTATCTGGGCCACAGAGTAAGTTCAAGGCCATCCTGAGCAACTTAACAAGAGCCTTCCTCAATAAGAAGCTGAAGATATGGCTCAGAAATAGAGTAGCAATACCCAGTAAAACACACCACACAAACACACAGACACACACAAGAAAATGTACAAAAAGACCCTTATCTTCATGGAACTCATATTTATTTCAAGAAGATGATAGCATACATTTCATTTATTAATTTTTGATTAATGAAATAATTATGTGCACTTATTGAGGTATAGTATGCTATTTTAATACATGTACACAGAATATGCTGACCAAATCAGAATATTAGCATTTTATCTCTGTCACTTTTTGTTTTTTGTTTTTTTGTTTTTTGAGACAGGGTTTCTCTGTAGCTTTGGAGCCTGTCCTGGAACTCTGTCTGTAGACTGGGCTGGCCTCAAACTCACAGAAATCCACCTGCCTCTGCCTCCCGAGTGCTGAGATCAAAGACATGCGCCACCACCGACCAACTTACCTCTGTCACTTCTTTATGTTCATTGCTTTCAAATCCCTCTCTTCTAGCTCTCCATAAAATATAGAGGATACTGCTATGTATCATAGTCATACTTCTTTCTGCTTATTTGTGTTTTGGTATCTGTCTTAGTTAGGGTTTCTATTGCTGTGAAGAAACACCATGACCAAAAGCAAGATGAGCAGGAAAGGGTTTATTTGGCTTACACTTTCTCCACATTGTAGTCCATCACTGCAGGAAGTCTGGACATGAACTCAACCAGGGCAGGAACCTGGAGGCAGGAGCTGAAGGGGTGCTGCTTGTTAGCTTGCTCTTCCTGGCTTGTTCAGCCTGCTTTCTTATAGAACCGAGGACCATCAGCCTGGGATGACACTACCCACAGTGGGCTTGGCCCTCCCCCATCAATCACTAATTAAGAAAATGCCCTACAGGCTTGTCTGCTTGCAGCTCGATTAGCTGAGGGCATTTCTCAACTGTGGTTCTCTCCTCTCAGATGACTCTAGCTTATGTCAAGTTGACATAAAAGAAGCCAGGACAATCCCTGTTATCTAACATCCTTTTGTTTTTCTCCCCACACTTTCCTCCTGTAGTCATTTCTATATCCAGATGGCTTTTTTTCAAGTTTCACTTGTAAGAGAAAACGTTCATTTTCCTCCAACTTTTCACTCAATGACATCCTCCAGTTCCATTCATTTTGCCACAAACAGCAGAATTTCACTTTTTTTTTAAGCCGAATAATGTTCCCGTGTGTCTGTGCGTTTCTACTACATACTACATTTTCTTTATTTATTCATCCATCTATTGACCTTTGTAATGGATATTTTAAAGGTAAAGTGTTTAAATAGTGTTAATAAGGACTGTTGGAGAGAAAATGAACAGAGCTCTCCAGGTGGATGAGGTGTGCTCAAGTGTGACCGTCAACAAGTTGCAGGATTACACACAGTGCATAGAGTAAGCCTGTATAGGAAAGAGGGTTCTCAAGAAAGAACTAAAAGAAAGGAAGAAATTATCCAGGTGGTTATGCACAGGGGAATGTTTCTTGCACAGGAGACAGTCAGTACGAAGATTTTCAGACAGGAGAACGCCTAGTGTGTTCAAAGAACATTGAGGAGATCAGGCTGTTTGCAGAGACGAGAGTAAGCTAAAGAGTTGGAGGAGAATAAACTCCAATTTTTACTCTGAGGGAAATAGGCATATTGATGTCTTTCCAGCAGCGGAGTGCCAGACCTGATTTCTGTTTTACAAAGATTACTACACTGCTGTGCTCAGAAGTGACTAAAAAACAAGTAGCATACATGGTTTCTGATGCCCATGAATTCAATCATCACAACTTAATTCATATTGGCTTCAACAACACACTTCACATCTCATTCCCATCAAACCTTAACTAATTGCATCACGTACACTTTTGCTGATTGCTCCTTTCACTCCATAAATGACAACATAATCACTGACCAATCACATCACTTCTTTCAAAGTCATTTCATTTCTTGGTGACTGGCCACTGTTCATTTTATTCAGGTCATGCACAGACAACAAAGCATATACTTGTGTCATCTCCTTATGTCACAGTGACAGACTCGTGTGACAATTCACAAAAACAGATAACAAAAAGGTAGGTGGGATTGGCCAGCAAAGATGGAAGTATAGCAAAGAAGCAACCACTTACGATGCTGGACATGAAACCAAACAGCTAGATTAACGTTTCTATGAAGTAATAAAGCAATGTTCTTCATGTTTTAAATTACCCAATACTACAGATGTTTTTCTACTTACAATGGCATTAGACCTTGACATAGGTTTAAAATACCATAAGCTAAAATTCAGTTAATGCACCGTACCCACCAAAAATCCTGGCTTGGCAGCATAGTCCAGGGAAGAGTGTTATGATTATGTAGTTGACTTGGTACTGTGTTTCTTGTTGCTGTGGAGCACTGAGAATATCCTACTCCAAATTTTTAGCCCAGGAAAAGATCAAAATTCAAAGCAGAAGTACAGTCTCTTTTGAATCCACATTACCTTCTTTTCTTTTCTTTTTGAGAGAAGGTCTCACTCTGCAGCCTAGGCTGATCTGAAACTCATAGCAATTTCCCTGCCTCAGACCCTCAAGTACTGGTATTATAGGCATGAGCAACCATGGCTAGTTCTGAATACAAGTCATGTTCACATCCTAAATAGGGCTTGTCTATAAATAAATACTCATTTTACATTTTTTTCTGTATATATTCATAATGAAGTACACATTAAGAGAAAGATAGGATTCTTATAAAGATTTAATGAATTAATACTTAATAAAAACATTTATGAGTTCTATTATGTAGTAAATGATAAATAAATATTAGCTGTTAATTATAACATTATTGCCATATGTATTGTTTTAAAAACAAACATTTAAGGTGGGAGAGATGGGTCAGTGGGTAAAGGCAGTGACTAGATAATCCTACCAGCTTGAGTTCAATTCCTGGAACCCACATAAAGTCAAGAGAACCAACTCTACAAAGTTGTTCTCTGACCTCCACACATGCACTATGACATGCACACTCACCGCACTCACATACATGCACACACATGCATGCACATACACACACACACAAATATAATTTTTAGAAAGAAAAGGTTTTATTGTATTTTGTTTTTATTTTTTTGTGTGTGAATGTCTTGCCTGCATGTTATGTCTTTGCGAAAAGTTTATTTCTTACTCATTCTCTATATTACCATTCTTCAAGAATAATCAATTGTTGGGGAATATTATTTTAAAGTGTGTTGCACTTTTTCCTACTGCTTTTGTTAACAATTCAAAGACGTGTTTGATTAAATAAAATTAACCTGAGAGCAGGAGGCTGAGTTAGCAAGTAGCTATCAGGAAGTGGTAAGGAGGAACCACGTGAAGCAAGTGTTTTTCAAGTGGGGGCTGAGAGAAGGATGCAGGGTTTTGTTTTGTTTTGTTTTGTTTTGTTTTTGTGGAAGATGCCAGCAAAGGGAGAAAGTTAGGTGTTTGCTATTCAGCCTCTCTGAGGGAGCAGAATTCCACCTAAACAATTGAATGATAAGTTCTTTAGATTTAGATGAAGTTTCCTTTAGTAGTTTTGAAAGAGTCCATGCCTGAGCGAACAGAATCCCCTCAGGCTAAGGCTCTTGTGACCAAACCACTGCTGGTAGCAATGGAGTTGCAATTTCTGACAGGATGACTAGGATAGCTGTTGCTTAAGGGGCGGCCATTGTAGATAATATAAAACAAATAACATTTGGAGCCCAACATGGGGTTCGAATATCTCTAGGGCCTGAGAAAGCCAAAAAGAAAAAAAGAGCAAGAGAACAAGGAGAGGAATGTGCTAGGGGCCATCCACCCAGCCACATAGCCAGCCACAGAGTAAGAGTAAGATTTACAGAAGTAAGAAAAGGAAAAAGCCCAGAGGCAAAAGGTAGACTGGTTAATTTAAGTTTAGAAAAGCTGGCGAGAAACAAGCCAAGCTAAGGCCAGGCATTTATAATTAAGAATAAGTCTCCATGTATGATTATTTGGGAGCTGGGTAGAGGGCCCCCCAAAAGAGAAAAAAATAATCAACAATCAATATTAACTGGTTTGAGATATCCATCTAGTCTTTTTTATGCAAACATACATATAGGCATGTAAACATACATATGTATATGCATATGTACATATGTGCATACACATATATGTACAGAAACACATTTGAAGCAGAGATGAGATTGTATAATGAACACAAACTACTTATTTATGTAAAGATATATCAACATATGACACAAACACTTTTCTTTTGGTAATACAGAACTGCTTTCCTTTTTAAAAATTATTTTTATTATTTTTAATTATGTATATGTGTGTGGATATTCACAGGTGCCCAAGGAGGGCATAGATGTTGGATCTCCTTGGAGCTGGAATTATAGGTGGTTGTAAGTTGCCTGCTGTGTGTGCTGAGAATCAAACTCAGGTCCTCTGGAAGAGCAGTATATGCTCTTAACCATCTCTCTAGTGCCTACTTTCCTTTTTAATAGCATTATTAGTGGGGTTATTTTTTGGTTTTTCAAGACAGGGTTTCTCTGTGTAGTTTTTGGTGCCTGTCCTGGATCTCACTTTGTAGACCAGGCTGGCCTCAAACTCACAGAGATCCACCTGGCTCTGCCTCCCAAGTGCTGGGATTAAGGGTGTGGGCCACCACCACTCAGCAGCATTATTAGTGTTTTATATTATGTACTTCATTTAACCAATTCTTTATTAATACTTAATTTGTTTTCAATTTTCTCATGACTACAGTGAATGATTCAATGATTCTGATCTTACAGATAATATTTTACACATACATTGTTTTCATAGGGTGAATTCCTAGAAATAAATTTGTTGGGTCAAAGGATATATGCATTTACAATATCAACAGAAAACTTCCAGTTTTGTTATAAATGAGTTGTTGGAGTTCAGTGTGTAAGACTGCCTTTTTAGAGGCTAGCGAGATGGCTCAGTGTTTAAGAGTGCTTACTACTCTCACAAAAGACCTGGTTCAGTTCCAAGTACCCACATGGTACATGCACATACATGGAGGTAAAACATTTTATTTTTTCTTTGTCATTGCAGAAATGATTTAGTTTTTTGAAGTCCCATTGTCAATTGTTGGCCTTAATTCACTGTCAAGTGGAATCCTATTCAGAAACTCCTTACATAGAGCTGTATCAGATAGATTACTGTCTATGCTTTCTTCTAACAGTTCCAGTGTTTGAGGTTTCGGGTTTAGGTCTTTGATCCATTTGGGGTTAGTTTTTGTGTTAGGTTATAGAATCAGGTCTAATTTCATTTTTCTATGTGTGGACATCCAGTTTCCCCAGCAGCATTTGTTGAAGATGCTATCTTTTATCCAGCTTTCATTTTTGGCATCTTTATGTAATAGTAAGTGTACTTCTTGTATTTATATGGATGTGTTTTTCACTAATTTGGGAAAGTTTTCTTCAGTGATCTTGTAGAGGATGTGGTTTATGCCATTGGCTTGGGATCCTTCTTCCTTATTTATACCTATAATTCAAATATTTGTTTTTTCATGGTGTATATTTCTTTTATGTTCCTTTCATTTTTTTTTAATTTTTCATATTATTTGCTTATTTGGTTGAGATCCTTTACTTTATCTTTGAGTCTTGATGGTCTATCTTCTGCTCAATTCATTTTATTTGTACAGCTTTCCTTTGAAAGAACTCTAGTTGAGTTCTTGTGTTTTTCAGTTCCATCTTCATTTCAGCTTTAGTCCTTGTCAATGTTTCTATCTCTTTATTGAATTCTAATCTTAACTCCTAGACTGTCTTCATCATTTCCATCACCCTTATGCTTGTGTTTTCTTGAGCATCACTCAGGAATTTATTCTTCTTAAGTTCTTTCTATTTAATTTCATTGAGCTGTTTCTTTTCTTTAAACTTCTCGAATTATTTGATGTTAATGATTGTTCTTTAAAATTCTGTGTCCCAGAGTTCATCTAGATACTTCTCATTGGCAAACATTTCTACAACACTGGTATGTTTCAGAGAAAAGATACTGGTTTGATCTGTCATGTTTGTTTTTTCTTTCTATTTTTGTAATGAGATTTGAGCATTGAGCTTCTTTTGTTAGTTCTAAGTCTGATAAGGACAGAGTAGGATGGACAGAAGAAAGGATACGTAAGCTGTTTGGGTCTAAATGTTAGAAATGGCTTGAGTGGAATGAAATAAGGTAGACAGAGAGGAATGGACTTGTTTTATGCAGGATGTATCTCCCGGCTTAAGCCTGGAGTGTGGGGGTACATCTCGCTGTGTGGAAAGGATGAATATGCCTCGGGTGCGGCCTATGGGTTGCAAGAAGAGGTAGGGAGGGTCCTTGCAGAAGTCTAGAAATTGGTTGTGGTATAAACAAGGGTGACCAGACTGGGCTATGGCACAGTATGAGGGATCCAGGCTAGATCTGACAGATTGGAGAGAAGGCATGGATGGCGAGGCTCAAGGAGACTCACTGGGATAGACACTGGAGAAGCATGTGTAAGATTTATTTGAGTGAAGAGGTTGGATGTGGCACAGCAGGGACCTCTGGGTGATGACAAGTAGGGTCAGGCCCTGGCAGAAGCTGGTTGTGACATAACTGGGGTGGCCCAACAAAGCTAGGGCATTGGATGTAGTACCTAGGCTAGATCTGGTAGGTTGGGGAGATGGTATAAATGGTGAGGATCAGGGATACTTACCAGACTAGACCCTGAAATAATAAGTAATAATTACTTTTTTTGAAGAATGCTTTCATTAGTGTTTCATCTGCTATGATGTTTTTAAAGATTTAATTTTTTCCTTTTGTTGAAAATAGATTTTTTTTCTCACATAATATATCCTGACTACAGTTTCTCCCCTCTCTACTCCTTTCTGTGCCTTCCCACTTCCTCACAGAGATCTGGATGGATCTTTGCCTCCCAAATGCTAGGATTAAAAGTGTGTGCTGCCTCTGCCTGATATCTATATTTAATACAGTGGCAGGGTTTTTTCCTCTGATCCCCAGATAAGCTTTATTGGGGTACACAAATAAAATATCACCACATTCTATACATTCAAACAGAGGCTGATCTATTTTTCTTTTCTTTTGGAGTTCTTTTGGGATGACTTCTCAATTGGGCTGCCTCTGTAGGCTTGGTGTTGACGAATAATGAGTTTTTGAATTATGAGTAAACATGTTGTGAAACAGAAGCACACAGTGCAGATGATTTACAATTTACCATCAAGGGCATCTGAGTTGGAGAGCTTACAAATGCCCCTGGGGATGCCCAGGCAGAAGCCAGAGTGACCATGGCTGGGTTTCCTAACTGTTTCCATTTCTCCTTTACATGAGTAACATACTAATTGTCTACCAGCTGAGAGGCCAATCCAAGTTGATTAGATGTCTGACTTAGTGGCAATTTAATTCAGTCCCATTTCTCCTAAGTGATAGTTAATTCATTAGAAGAAAAAGTCATGTGGTCAGGGGACAGTTTTTCCTAAAAGCAGTACATCTATTAACCAGAATTGTAGTGCTTACTAGAGCCTTTCCACTCATGTATTGCACATAAAGACTTACAGATAGTTTCAGACATTTTGTTTGTTTGTTTATTTGTTTTTGTTTTTCAAGGCAGGGTTTGACTGTGTAGCCCTGGCTGTCCTGGAACTCACTCTATAGACCAGGCTGGCCTTGAACTCAAATATATGCCTGTGTCTGCCTCTCAAGTGCTACGACTAAAGATGTGTGCCACTACTTCCTAGCTAAACATTTTTTTTATTTTGTTTTGTTTTGGTTGGTTGGTTGGTTTTTTGAGACAGGGTTTCTTTGTGTAATAGTCTTGGCTGTCCTGAAACTCATTTGTAGACCAGGCTGGCCTCAAACTCAGAGAGATCTGCCTGCCTCTGCCTCCCGAGTGCTGGGGTTAAAGGATTGCACCACTACTGTCCGGCTTTCAGACATTTTTATTTATTATCTTGACTATTAAATTCAGCTTGAGTAAGCAACCATTTACCTTGACCAGAATTAGTATCAAGAGAGTTATTAGCTGGACCTGGTGGCTCTCATTTGTAACCCTTGTGTTCTAGAGGCTGAAGCAGAAGGATAATCATGAGTTTTAGTCCAGTCTATGCTATGTAGCAAGTTCCAGACTAGTCTGGCCTACAGATTAAGACCCTGTCTCAAAAGTAAAAAGAGAGGAAGGTCTTAGAACAGCATTTCTCAACCTGTGGGTCATGACTACTTTGGGGGTCAAATGATCCTTTCACAGGAGTTGCTTAAGACCACCAAAAAACACAGATATTTACAATTACATATTCATACCAGTAGCAAAATTAGAGTTCCGAAGAAGGAATGAAAATGGGGGTCCCTCCAACACGAGGAACTGTATTAAAGGGTAGCAGCGTTAGGAAGGTTGGGAAGCACTGCTCTAGAGGAGAGGGGAGATGAGGAGTGCTGGTAATAGAAAGTGAAGACAAAAGAGTCAAAGGAGAGGAGAGGGAGAAGAAAAATGGACCTAAATTTAGATTACTGGACTATCAGGTCTTGAAGTTTCCTGCATCTAATCTCCTTAGTAACTCTGAACATCCCTTCAGGTCTCCCTGACCTCTCCAGGCCTGTAGTATGTACATCTGTAATCCCAGTGGAACTTCTGGAGATGGAAAGTGGAGCCAGGAAAATCCCTTGAAGATCACATGCAAGCTAGTCTGGTATACGCAACAGAAAAGCAACAAAGAGGCCCTACATCAAATAAGGTGGATGGTGAGGACTGACAACCAAGGTTATCCTTTAACCCCCCCACACACACACACTGTGACATGGATGCAACTGTATTCACAAATGTACATGCACACGTGCATGCATACACACACACACACATACACACGCATAGCACCCCTGCACCTCTACACAAACAATTCACCAGGACAAAGCTGAGGACAGACTCCTGTGACACACCAACAGAAGAGTCCTTTAACCTTAACATACAAGTGTTGGTACTTGCTAAAGTACTTTAATTACAGGCATATACCACTGCATCCAGCTAAGAACTTCTGTTTTGGGTAGCATGAATCTTAAAGAGTCTTTATTAATAAAAACAAACCCGGAGCCAAGTATTGGGGTGAATACTGGAAGATCAGAGAGACAGAACAAGCCACAGCTAACCTCACCTGGCCAACTTCTCAGCTGATCTTGTTTCCTCAGACTGGAAGCCTCTGTGTCCTCATATCCGAATGGCTCTCAGCTGAACTGTGCTGCTCAAAACCTAAAAGCTTAACCAGCCAAATGCTTAACCAGCCAAATACTGCTAGTTTCTGGTCCTCACGCCTTATATACCTTTCTGCTTTCTACCACCACTCCCTGGGATTAAAGGCTCACTTTCTGGGATTAAAGGCATGTGTCACCATGCCTGGCTGTTTCCAATGTGGCCTTGAACTTACAGAGATCCAGAGGGATTTCTACCTCTGGAGTGCTAGGATTAAAGGTGTGAGTGCCACCATTTTCTAGCCTCTGTATCTAGTGGCTGTTCTGTCTCTGACCCCAGATAAGTTTATTAGGGTGTGCAATATTTTGGGGAACACAATACCACGACAGTTTTGCTTATTGCCAATACAGTGTTTGTTTAATGCTCAATGAGTATGTGCTAAAAATTAGTAATATCTAGGTATTTTTCACAGAGCATTGTTCCATGAGACCTATATATAATTTCCCCACTCTTAACATGACTTTGAAGGCCCTAACAATATATACTTCTTCTATGAGAATGTCAACTGGGATGTGCCTGGAAACATGTCCCACTGCCTAGAATGTCATTTCTATAGAGTGGTTAAATGGGATGCAAAGTCAGCCTACCTGAGTGCTGGAATCACAAGTGTGACACTAAGCCTGTTCTTAGTTTAGATTTTGGGGGAAAAAAAAATCCCTTTTGCTTCTGAATTGTTTGCTTTTGTTTTGTTGCTATTGTTGTTGGTGGTAGTGTTTTGACAAGCTGCAGGTCATTCTGCTTCCTGTAATGGAGGTTTTTTTTTTTAAGTGTTAACAAGGAGTTGGAAAAAGTGGTTACCTCTGGAGAGTACCTAGAGAAGTAAAGGACTTTTTCCTCTGCTTTAACTTAGGTTTATTTGTAGCATGTGCACATATTCTTTTGGGAGTATGTGTACATGTGCTTAGAAATCTGTGAATCTGACAGTAGATATTATATGTGGGACATTATAGGTCACCTAACTATAGAAGAGCTAAAAAGATATTAAATTCATGGTGACAATTTCCCACACCTAGAGAAAACTACTGCCCCGATTGTCACTTGAGACTTACCTCTAACTAATGAGGAATTGTTAAGGAAGTGGAAGTGATAAGGATGTAAGAAGAAGAGGAGTGAAGCCCCACAAAGACTGCCTATGGCAGGGGACTCTCCGGAGAAGAAAACTCCAGGGCAGGGAAGTACTGTGAAATGTCACAAGTGCAAGTGGCTTCGCAGAAAATGCCTAGACAAGAAGGGTCTCTTTGGTGAGGAGTATTGGAAGGAGAAGCAAATGGAGTGAGAAGCTAAGCCTTACAGGTGCCCTGGTAAAGAACATCATGGGCACAGAGTTTCAGAAAATGCAAAGGTCCTGATGTGGCATCTGTAAGGAGCAGCAAAGCAGAGAGAGTGTATCTATAGCAGAGTTCTGGAAGGGAGGGCAGAGAGATCATGTCAACCTTCACAGCTGTGACAAAGACTTTGAATTTCATTCTGACGTGGATCATCATTGAGTGGTTGAATAGAGGAATAGAATGCTTTGACTTACAGGTTATCAAGACCTCTCTGCCTACCATATTGGTTAGACAGTATGAGGAACAAGGATGTGAGCATAGAGGGGCATATCAGAGATTGAGCCAGTGACATAGGTAAGACATACTAGTGGCTTACACTAAAGTATCAATGCAAAGCTTACAGCTAAGGTAGATTCTGAATATATCAAAGCCAGAATCAGTACAAGTTCTGATGGAATAGATGTAAGGTGCTGGAAAGTAAAAGACAAATGAAGAATAACTAAAATGTTTGGCCTGGGGGAACTAGAAGAATGATAATTCTATTTCTTAAGGTTAAAACAATTGAAGGCAGAGCATGCCTCGGTAGGTAGTGTACTAGAGAGCTAAATTGAATTTATAATGTATTGAGTATAGGATTATCTTAGTTATTCAAATGGAGATGTTGAATTGAAGCTGTAAACATGAGTATAGAATTTAGGAGTATTGATTTGGCAGGAGATATAAGTATAGGAGTTCTTGGCCCATATATAGTATTTAAAGTAAGAGACAGGTGGACAGATCTGATCACTAGGCTTTTCTTTCCATCACTTCCACTATTCCTGGACCACAGCGATAATTTAGCATTTGGACATATTCATATACCTTTTCAATGTGTCCTGCTTAACGGCTGCTCACCCAGAGAGTAGAGTATCTGTATTCTGACAAAAAAACAAAGAAGGTGTGGTAGGCATGGAGAGCTGGTATTGAATGTGAGACAAAACAACTTGCTATTTTCAGGGGATGGATTTCTGAGAGAAAAAATAGATAGAGATTGCCACTAACCCACAAAACTCCCTTAGCTGCTGGAAGAGTCTTCAAGCATTCATTGAGTTAAGCTAGAAGAGAGGCCTTTCTTGTTGTCATTGTTAATACATGACCTCTAGATGAAAAACTGTAGGCCACTCTACATAAGAGGCGCTTTTGAGAAAAACTTCTCTCCACTCATCACTTTTTGAAATTGAGGGAACTTCAGGGGTTAACCACAGAAAGTAGTGAAACTTATGCTTCACTTTCATGCACTGCCTCACGTAGAGAAAAGCGATGGAAAGAGAGAATAGGAACACCTCCTTACACTCAGAGCAGAAGAAAAGCTGTTGGAAGCTGAATTACATCACTACTGTGCTAGCCCTCCCGAATGTATTGATCCACACCCTGTTCTATGAAGTAGCAATCATTAGATCCCATATGCAGACAAGGAAGGTGAATCTTGGATGCTCCCCCACCCCATCCCCCCGGCCCCTGACTCCAAACCAAGTGCTTGCTGCACCTGCATGCTGCCCTGCCCAATGAGGTAGAAAAGAGAACAAGGTAAAGGTACTGGAGTTGAGAGTGCTAATCAGAAGCCACATCCCTGGCTAGGGGACTCACGGTATTTACTACCTGGAACTCACCTCTTTGAAATGCTGATTAGGCACTGGTCCCAGCCTGCCCAGTGCTTTCATCCTAAAACCTTTAAAGATTTTTTGCTAAGTGGAACAACCCCCATTTCCTACCAAGCTGCCAACTGTAAGCGGTCATCTCAGATTTAGGCAAAGCCCAAGCAGAGACCTCATCTGGCCTGCTGTGGGATGGTCTGTATGTCAAGTGTGTTGCTGATTGGTCAGTAAATAAATCACTGATTGGCCATTGGCTAGGCAGGAAGTATAGGCGGGACAAGGAAAAGAATTCTGGGAAGTGGAAGGCGGAGAGGGAGACACAGCCAGCCGCCATCAGGACAAGGAAGATGTAAGGTACCAGTAAGCCATGAGCCATGTGGCAAAGTAAAGATTAATAGAAATGGGCTAAATATGAGTAAGAGCTAGACAATAACAGGCCTGAGCTAATGGCCAAGCAGTTTAAATAATGTAAGAGTCTGTGTGTTTATTTTATAAGTGGGCTCTGGGACTGGCGGGACTTGGTGGCGGGAGCTGGAGAGAAATTCTCCAGCAACAAATGGCGCCCAACGTGGGGCAAGAGTTTCCACCTAAAACCTGAGTAAAAAGATTCTAAAACGGAGCTAAAAACAGCTCCTAGTTGTCTCTTTCAAGCTAGCGGCAGCCTGCGTGTTTGAGCTACTATGGCGGGTTCCTGGTGTGCATGCTCGACCTGCAGTATGGCGGGAATGAGGCCTCTGCAAGTAGCACATTAAACTGTGTGGTGAATTTAGCCTTTGCTAGTACAAAACAAAAAAAGAGGTTTCTGGGCTACACGCTACTTTGGTAAAAGTGTAGACCCACTATTTCTGAGAGTTATGGCTCCCAGAGCTGGCGGAAAGCGGCCCGCCGCCATGTTGGGAAGCTGAAATGGGCGGAGCCAGCAGCCACTGCGCCGTTTCAGGCTTAGAAGGCTGCAATTTAAAGCAATAGGCTCAAGCTAATATAAAAAAATAAGCCACGTAAAGATGGCTACCACACAGAGAATCTGGATTATGTTCTCTTTGATATTCGTAACTGCAGAAAAACATTTGATTGTAAAAGCTGTTGAGTTATGCCAAAATGTATATTTTAAAGGTACCTTGACTTCAAAATTTGGATATAAGGATATGTTGCTTTGGAAAAGAGTCTCTGCTCTTGTTTCCACAGAAAGCCAGAGACTATGGATTTGTTCCAGATTAAGATACATCAGGTTTGACCAGCCAAGACCCCCTGAAAGGTCTCCAATGACACCATGGCCCAGATGATTCAACATCCAGAATGGTTTCAAGTCAACTGGCTCAGATATACAGCCTCACGGACTACTCCATGATCCTAAAATTTTCTTTCTGTCTCCAGAAGATACAGCGCCCCCCTCCAGCAGGAAGTAGTAAGAGAAGCTACGCCCAAATTCCCAAATATACCAAGCTGGCTTTAGAGATGGAATTGGCTCACTCCCCCTCTAAACCCAGACATATTGCTCAAAGAAAAAAAAATGGTTAAGAGATTCTTGTGTCCCAAATCAGAAGAGCCCTCTGGTGTGGGACAGAGAAAAAACAATATTTTTATTTAAATCAGGTTGATTATAAATACAATCTCTTTCTAAAGAAAAAAAGGGGATAGTTTAGATATGATAGGATGAAAGGGTAGATTAATGAACCTACTTTTAAAGAGTAACAACTTGTTTAAAATGTTTTACATTGCTACAGATTTTAGTTTATTGATACAAATTTAAACTTAATTTTGTTTTACTGTATATATATTTCTATTCTTGTTTGAGGTATTATGTTTATGTAACTCATTTAAAATTATAATGGATAATTAAAAAATAGATTAATAATTAGTCATCTATGATAATCATATTTGTAGCCATGTTAGTTAAGTCTTCTAGGTATACATAGTTATATTTCAGATAGATAGGTAGTCTTCAAACACTTCAAAGACCTACAGAATATGGCATTTAAAATGTTTTAAAAATTTAGACTTTCTGGACAGTGAGACATGTCTGCTCCTGACAGCACCGATTTACTTCAGAGAGGAGGATGGGTATCGAAGACACTCCATACGGAGTTTATCTTCACCTTGACAAAAATAGCCATTTGGGCAAGAAACTGTTCTTGCCTGGACTGCCTGATCAACTGGACATGCAGGACCCATACAAAGGTGACCACTGAACTTTGCTTGACAAAATGGTCCTTCAGGTTCCTGCTTTGCAGAGAAAACTGCCATACATTCTACAGGACACAGAGAAAAGTGAATAAGAGACTCTAGGCCTGTGGGCTGAAGACAGATGCCCCAACCTTACAAGAGAACTTTGAATGACTGTCCAGGCTGCCAGCTGTCTCTGTCTACCCTACAAGACTCCTAAAAGTTGCTTATATCCTTCTCCATTTCTCAGGTAGTAGTATATCCTTCTGAGGTCTTTGATGTGGTTAAAGACTAGATACTTACAATTTTCCTTAGTTATAATAAAAGATAAGTTAGATATAAAACCTTAAACTTACAAATATAAGATAGATAGGATCTCTTCTTTAATATTGTAACTGTAATTCTTGCTTGATAATTGTTTTGTTATATGTAATTTTACTATGTTAAAGTTAAAACCTTCCTTTTTAAGAAAAGAAAAGGGGAAGTGCTGTGGGATGGTCTGTATGTCAAGTGTGTTGCTGATTGGTCAGTAAATAAATCACTGATTGGCCATTGGCTAGGCAGGAAGTATAGGCGGGACAAGGAAAAGAATTCTGGGAAGTGGAAGGCGGAGAGGGAGACACAGCCAGCCGCCATCAGGACAAGGAAGATGTAAGGTACCAGTAAGCCATGAGCCATGTAGCAAAGTAAAGATTAATAGAAATGGGCTAAATATAAGAGTAAGAGCTAGACAATAACAGGCCTGAGCTAATGGCCAAGCAGTTTAAATAATGTAAGAGTCTGTGTGTTTATTTTATAAGTGGGCTCTGGGACTGGCGGGACTTGGTGGCGGGAGCTGGAGAGAAATTCTCCAGCAACACTGGCCCATCATTCTCTCAGTGGTAAAGATTTGGATCTCACTCGGGAGGCAGAGCCAGGCGGATCTCTGTGAGTTCGAGGCCAGCCTGGGCTACCAAGTGAGTTCCAGGAAAGGCGCAAAGCTACACAGAGAAACCCTGTCTCGAAAAACCAAAAAAAAAAAAAAAAAAAAAAAGATTTGGATCTCTGTTAAGATGCAAATGGCCCTGAGAAGGGTAGCTCAGGGGTCAGGTCTCAGCAGCCCTAGGGCCTGTGAGGGGCTGACCCTTCCCAAGGTCAGGTGTGGACAGGGATGAAATCTTGTTTACACCAGGAAGTGGTCTGGCTCCACCAGAAGAACATGCTACTTCATTTGGGCACAGTGCTCCTCCACATGGTCTAAGACAATATAGAAGAAAGAAGTGTCTTCAATTAGCATCAGGGGCACAATGGCACTTAAAGCTTGTATTCCATTTTGGCTTGTGGTAAGCATGAAAGAATTAAAGCAGGGCCTACATCCCAATGGGAAAAGCAGAACTGTTCATTCTGGGGTCAGTTAGATTCAAGCAGTTTCCTTCTGACCTTCAAATAAAGCCAATTAATAACTTGAAAATAGAATTTGAGCTTCTAACGCAATCCAGCAGCCCCATCTAGTTAGAGCCAGGATAGTATATAAGTCTTTGTGTTTCAAGTTGTTCTAATGAAACTGTGTCATATATATCCCTCCTTCTGCCAAGAAAGCTCTCCCAATGTTCTCATTTGTAATGAATTTCCTCCTCCCCATACTCCCACAGCCCTTTGCTAGAGCTTCTCTTCTAGTGTTTCCTAGTGTCATCCTTATTAGTGTTATTGATGTGCACGTCTGTCTCTTCATCCAGATCATGAGCTCCTGGAGGGCTGAAACTATGCTTTATTCAACTCTATCCCCCATGGACTGTGCACAGGGCCCCACACATCATAAGCACTCAATAACTGCTTGCTAAATTAAATTATTACTCCACATCACTGTTGTTGTGATTGGCATTCATTCATTTAGTCCATTTGCCTCTTAAGAATCTCCTGCCAGGGCTCAAAAGTAAAGATGCATAAGTACAAAGAGATCGAATTTTAACAGTTAATGGTTAGGAGCTTGTTTTTATTGAAAATAGGCCAATGAACAGAGATGTTTTCTTAGGTCTTGCCAACCAGACAGAAAAGGTTATCAGCAAATTAAGAGGACTGTTCCCAAACACCATCAAGTGTTGTTCAGTGTGGCCAATGGGTGGAGAGCTTTGTGTGGCCATAAAAGCTGGCTCAAAGGCTACTTGGATTCATTCTGACATATGTCATATTTTCAAGAGAGGTGCTGAAAGCAGAGTCAAACAGCCAGTCAAAAGTGCCACTCAGCACGCTGGAATTGGCATTACATTAAAGTGTTAGTGAGCATCTCGGTGAACAAGGTTGCCCTCGGGTCTTCCCCGGGAGCTACTTGAAAAGCTGAGAAGTGCTCTGGAGTTCTCATCACATAGCCACATTCTCTCCATTCCACACCTTCTCCACCTCAGGAGACGTAGCTAGCCTCATGGACACTTTGTAGTGACTACCTGCTAACTGTCACGTTGCATTGATCTTCCACAATTTAATGCTATCAGTTGAAAACAACACATCTTTATGGACGGGCACAGTTAGGAATCTGTGCCATATAATGTGCAGTGTCACCCTCCCACACCCACCCCCAACACACATACGCACACTGACCTGAGAGAACTGAACATGGACGCAGAAGGCATGGGGTCAAGCAGGCAGGCAACATGCCAGTTATAAGTGTGTGTCCTGGGCCTGGGTCACAGCTAGTGGTAACTCTGAGGCTTCATTGTGGAACTTGGGACTCTTAAGAAGATGAGGGAGGGGTGGAGAAGGGCAGAACAGACTGGCAGTTAAAAAGCAATTGAATAAATGATATACTCAGTAACTATGCAATAAGACTTCTGCTGGTGTTGCTAAGAGTAAAGTCAGATGCACCCTTAAGGGTCAATAAGACTTTTCTGGGGAATACATTTTGCTTGCTTTTAGTGCTGGGAATCAATGCCGGCCTCTAGTGCATGAAAAGCAAGCACTCTACCACAGTAGTACACTCCTCCTGGGGGAATGCCTTTGAAAAGGTATTCAAAGTTTGATTAGGAATTGCCTAGCAGGTGCATGAGCCCCAGAATAGCTATGAATGTGGCTCAACACAAAGTCATAAACTTAAAAATCATGAGGTTTATCGAAAATAAAACCCAAAAATGCCAGAGCAGATTAATTAGTGATTGCTTGGTAGTAGGGATGGAGAATGACAGAAAATGGGCACAAAAGTGTTTGGGGGTAGATAAATTCAATTCAAAAATCAAGTTGTGGCAATGATTGTAGAATTCTGCTGTATTGGTTAACTTGTCTCCTTGAGGGAAGAGGGTTTGTTTTTTATTCACAATTTGAGGATACAACAATCTATCAATGCGGAGAAGTCACAGTAGTAGGAGTTTGAGATAGCTGCTCACGTTCCATTTACAGTTCAAAAGCAGAAATGGATGAACGCTAGTATTCAGCTATCCTTCTTTCTCTTTTTGTAAATTTGTTTTTATTTTATGTGCATTGGTGTTTTTCCTGCACATATCTGTGTAAGGATGTTGGATCCACTGAAACGAATTACAGACAGTTGTGAGCTGCCATGTGGGTGCTGGGAAATAAGCCCTAGTCCTCTGGAAGAATAGCTAGTGCTCTTAACTGCTGAGCCATCATCCCTCCAGTCCCATATCCTTCTCCTTTTTATTTACTCTGGGAATTCAGCCCCCAGAATGGTGCTGCTCACAGTTAAGGTGGGTTTGCCCACCTCAATGAACCTAATCCATATGATTGCTGACAGGCATAACAAGAGGCCTCTCTTCTAGATCCTAGCATGTCAACAATCAATGACATATGTCCATATTTATGTAAAACCACTGAAATATATGTTTTAAAATTAATTACATTAACAAATTTAAAAGAAAATGGGATTTTTGCTCTTCAGAAGGAACATGAAACATGTCAAACAGGGAAAGCCTTTCCTAATTATGTTACCTAAAGATCTGTGTATATCTCATACTCATTCATCATTTTTGTGGTGAAAGAGTATGAGGGTAAATCTGTTGGTTACTTTGGTATTTTTAGCTTCATTCAGAGAGTGAGCACAAACAGGACAGACCTGTAGAACTGTTAACTGGGCATGCAATGTGTTACCCAGTAGAGAGCTGTCACTTTTGTAAATGGTCCAGCAAGTGTCCATGAGCAGCCATTGGAACAATTAGAGCCTGGTCAACACTGGTATCCAGGAGACACACTCACACATTGGTTCCTGACCAGAGAACTAAAGGAAGCAAGAACCATGATAAGAATTAGGAGATAACTGCCCATCCAGATGTTAAGAGAATGGTGCCATCATTTATTAGCCTCTGTGGTCCCTTGGCCTCTTCTGAGGGCAGTTTCCATCTGTTATGCCTCAACAGTTTGCATGGTGATAGTCACCTAATTGGGAAACTGAGAATGAAATCGGGGAAAATCTGTGGCTTATTCACAGAAACAGTGACTTTCCTGTACCTTGGATGAGAGACAAAGATCATGACTGATTTTCTGCTCTTCTCAAGGGGATAGTTGATAATCCTCTAAAGCAATCAAGCAAAAAAAAATGAATTGGCTTTCTCACCCAACAGTCCCTGGGGAAAGTACCATGAAAGGCCTGTAAATTATTATATTTGTATAATTAAATCAACACTTTCATCAATTTGATAAGGAGAACGTTTGCCCCTCCAACGTCTTTAACAAAGTCCCACTTCCCTGGCTAGGCTGATCCTAGGCAATGGCCTCAAGTACAACTGGAGGCTTGCCTAAAGCTTGCTTTCATACTTACTTAATTGTCCGCAGAAATCAGAAACAACAAAAATGGAATTGCCTTTTAAAATAGGACCACCTGCCAATGAGTGGGTTTCTGAATTGCCAGCATCTTGCTCTACTGGGAAGAATTTCCCTTGTGCCTTTTAATGTAATAATCCACACTGACTCAATGAACTACAATATCTGATCTCTAAATTTTTTTTGGTAGTAAGTTAGAAGTGAAAAACAGGATTCTTTTGAACATGACCACCACCAGGGGAGGATTCCACAGCCTCTAATCTCCCTCTGATGTGCTTTTGGTAGACCATGGGCTTGACTCACTTATCTTCTAGGTACAGCGTTTCCTGTCTGTACCTGTATTTTTCATACTCCCTTCAATTAAGAGCAGAATAGCACTTAAAAAAAACTAGCCTTTCTTTCTTAACTTCCTTTTGACCATCAGAAGGATGACAAAAAGACTTTTCATTTCTACTTATGGATAATTGAACTAATTTCATTAAGATTCTTAAGGATTAAAAGGACTTTGGAAATTATAAATGGTTAAAAAATACTGCCTATGTTACAGTGGTTGTACATTCTTTATGTATCCACTAAATTGAATGTGACATGGTATTTATTTCTGTATTATGCATACATGAGAAGCAGCATGGTGTGTTGGATCACTACTCTGCATCTTACTTGCTGTGTGACCTCAGGTAGATTACCTGAACATTCTGATGCTGTTTCATTATTTGCAGCATGAGAGTAATGACAACTTACATGGCCCTGCTGCTGATTATAAGAGAGAATGCATGGTGATTATAAAAGAGAATTCCATGATCTATTGGGAACATACTTCTAGCTTACTATGTAAGGGACTCTTCTTCTTTCAATATGTGAACCTCAACTGAGCTTCAATCTAATATGCAGAGTGACTAACATCTTAGATGCTTGGAGTATTACTAAAGCAATATTTAGGTTAAAATCATTAGTAAGTTATTATATTTTAAAGATCTTGAACTGGAGAGGTGACCCAGTGGGTAAAGGTGCTTGGTATCAAGTCTAATGACCTGACTTCGATCATCAGGCCCCATATGGTGGAAGGAGAAAACCAAATTCACCAAGTTGTCCTCTGACGGCCACATGTGCACTGTGGCCAGTGCACACACAAAACAAAACATAATAAAAATCTCACAAAAACTTCTTCCTGTTTTTTTAAGATTTGGTTTTTATTTGAGTGTGTGTGTGTGTGTGTATGTGTGCGTGTGTGCATGTGTGCATGTGTGCACACGCACGTGCGATACTCTTGTATGGTAGTATCTAAGAAGGCCAGAAGAGGGTTTTGAATATCCGGCTGGGTGTTGGGAAACAAACTCTGATCTTCTGCAAGAGCAGCAAACATACTTACACTCTGAGCCATCTTTTTAGTCCCGGGTTTATTTTTACTTTATTTATTTTTTTGAGACAGGGTTTCATGTATCTGACACAGGACTTGAACTCACTATATGTCTGAGGATCTGAGGATGAACTTGAACTCCTGATCCTCCTGCCTCCATATCCCGAGTATGTGTGACACCAAGCCTGGTTTAAGATGGAAATAATTGGTAAGTTTATTTTGTTTACCTGGGAGAAATGGTTTAAAGGAGAGGAGATTTATTTTGGCTCATAGTTCCCTAGGTTTCAGTCCATGCTTGGCTACATTGTTTCTGGGCCAGTGGTAAGGCAGAGCACCAGAGGAGTATGTGGAGCACAGATGCTTATTTCATAGCAGCCAGGAAGCAGAAACAGAGTAGATGGAAGGGGCCAAAACTGAAATATTGCCCTTAAAAGGCACGTCTCCCTTGTCCTACTTCCTCGGGCCAAGTCTATTTCACAGTTCCACCACTTCCCAGTAGTCTAAGATCTGAGTCACTCAGTGGATCAAACTGCTCAATATGTCAGAGCCTGATCATGGTCCAATCATCCCTGGGAGCACCCTCATGAGCACACACTCAGGTGTGATTTACTACTTGCTTAGGCACTTCTCAAGCCAGTCAATTTGACAGGCAAGATTAATCATCACAGGGCGGTTGTGAGGAATCTAGGGAATGAACTGAATACTATGCTTCACCCAGTGTCTCCCACTTAGTAGGTGTCCAATAAATGACAGCTGGTGTTTATAAGAAAGCAAGCAGACTAAAATGGCATCCTTTCTAGCATTAGCATTAATACTGGATCCTTTTATGTCAGGTAGAAATGCTAGGATGTTACCAAGCATAATCTCTAGGACAAAATCTAGAACAGCCAAGTCTCCTCAGCAAATACACTACATAGTCAGGGAAAAGACAGACTTCAAGATGCAAAAATTGAGAGATCTTTTATCTGACTTTAAAAGTCTCCTGCTTACCAATTTACAAGTGGAGACACTGAGTCAGAGGAATGCTCCTGAAAGGTAATGGCAGGCAAAGATTAGAAACTATTGATTTCTGTCCCCTCTAATTCTTTTTGTTCCCAATGAATACACAGAAAAAGTTAATTAGCACTCAATTCACAAAAATTTCTGTGACAAATATGTTCTGTTCCTGTGGTGCACCTGAAGCAGTCGATTTTATCTAAGTCTTCCATTTTTATATTTATCTTCTCTCTCCTCATAGTCTATTGGAAGCTTTGACGGGGAACCCTAGTCTCCCTCTTTGATGAGAGGTTGCAATAATGAGACTCTAGATTGAAGGTATGTACCATCTCTGACATGGTACATTTAGAAGCATGTTCCAGAAATTTCCAAGATTTTGAAAAATGGTGTTTCCTTAGGAAAGGTCCTTGTAAAAGAAGGTTATGTCCACCTTTACTTGTTTAATCACAGCAGATACTTTGGGAAATCACTAGGAATAATTAACCCATTCTGGATAACACGTGCTTAGCTAATTGGGCTGAAACCCAGGGTTGGTTAGCAAGTTGGCTGAGTGCCAGGTAGCAGGTGTCTGTATAGAGTCAGCCCTGATTCTTTTTTCAAAAGGAGGAAGGTCTATGCATGTTTTGTTTTTGAGAAAGTTTGCTTAGATTTTACCCCTCTCCCACCCTCATTTTCAAATGAGGACAAAAAAAGTTTGTTAGTACTAAAGTAAAGATTATTTCTCTTTTATGTGGTTTTATTTTTGCCTCCAACCAATTTCAGTCTGGTTTTTAAAAAGATCACTGCAAGTATCGCTTTGTCTTTATAGCTTTTATTTTATTTTATTTTTATTATAGGCATACAAACCAGGATTATTTTATGAAGCTTTACTTTAAAGGATATAGACTAATTTTTTTGTTAGAAATAACATTTCTGAATATATTTCCCATTGTTTACACATCTGAATTACAATATCATTTTTACTTCTAGGCTAACTTGTAGTTTAGCTGTGCAAGCAGCAAATTTACATTCCATTTGCTTTCCTTCATCCAACTATAAAATTTCCACTTATCAGAAGCTCTCCAAGGGAGGTTAAAGAAGGTCAGTGATGGGTCCAAGGATATTCAGCAGGATTTCTGGGTCTTGGTAAGTGGGGAACAACATTCCCTACATACCACTGATAAACAGGCATCTCTGAATATGCATCTGAATCCCTGCCCTCCGGGGGGCATTTGGATAAACACATGCTTGAATCTAAGAAGGAAGGCTTTCCCTGCACCCAAGCAAATTGGAGCTTGAGAAACTTTCCCATGAGTTTCCGGAATGTTGCTGCAAAGAATAGAATCCCACTTGAACTGGCAGTATAAAGACTGGAAGAGTCTCACTAAACTCGAGGGCAGGAAGTGAGAAGCTACTGAAAAGGAAGGCACCATTCTCTGCCTTTTTCTCTCTGCTTTCTCACCTCTGCATCCTCAGCATCTCTGCTTGGTCTATTGAAAATGTGAAAAAGAAAAAAAAATGTCCTTTTAGAAAAGCTACTGGTGGCTTACACTGTCTTCTTTTAAGAAAGCAAAGAGGGATATCAGCTGTTCTTTCCCTGTTCCTCTATCTGACTTCTTAGGATCCTTCCAAGTTCCAAATTATTCTTAGAAAACACTCTAGTAATTAGGTGCTAGTTTTCATCAAGTGTATAATTTTATCAACTTGTCTGATATCAGGGGTCTCACTGATCAATATTTGTGAATGACCCTTTACTCAATTAGCAGGATTGAATATGTGTGGCCCATGGGAAGAACTGCATCTCGAGTCTCTCTCCCTAGCACCCTGGCAGACATCCATGGCCACAACTCTCCCTTGCTGTTCTCGGAGTTGGCCTCAAAATTCTTCTCTAATGACTGGATAAACAAACGTTGCCTACCCGCACAATAGAACACTATTCAGAACTAGAAAGTATGAGATCCAGAGATATACTATAATGTGAATAAACTCTGAAAACATTGTGCTGATGAAAGAAGATAGTTACTACAAAGTCAGATAGTGTGTGATTTCCATCTGTGTGAAATGGCCAAAATAGGTGAAAACAGTTTTGTTATCCTTGTGTGAGGAATAGAAACCAGGGCTTGAGCTTGCTAGACAAGCTCTCTAAAGCTCAGCTGTTTTCCTTAGTCCCAAGAACAGTTCATCTATAGAGACAGAAAGGTGACCAACTAAAAGTTAAGAAGGAGATTTGGTGGGAAGTAACATTAATAGGTTACTGGTCTATTTGGAGGGTGATGAAATGTCTTGCAGTTAAATTGTGGTGATATGCATTGTTCTGTGAGTACACTAAAACCATTAAATTGTATAGTTTGTTTGTTTTCTTTTTGTTTTTTGATTTTTTTTTCCTAAGACAGGGTTTCTCTGTGTAGTCCTGGCTGTCCTTGAACTCACTCTGTAGACCAGGATTTTGAACTCTGCCTCCTGCCTCTGCCTCCCGAGTGCTGGGATTAAAGGCATGTGCCAGCACTGCCTAGCTAAATTGTATACTTTTTAAAGGGGTGAATTTTATGGTATGGGAATTATATCAATTTTTTTTGAAATTATAATTTTTGTTATCTTGATTAAAAATTTTAATTCAAATATATTTTGATCATATTCTTCTCCTTCCCCAAGTAGTTCCACAACTTTCCCCCTTAGTTCTCCACCCGTCTTTAAGTTCTTTCTCAAAAAACAAACAAAATCCCAAAGAAACAACTAAACCCCTAAACCCAAGAAAACAAAATAAAACCATACACACACCCCAAAACATCAAACTGTAACCAAATAAAAACACATAAGAAAATGGTGGAGTCCATTATATGTTGGTAAACTATTCCTGGACATGAGGCCTGCCCTGGAGTGGTTGATATACTCAGTATCACTCTATTGTAGAAAACTGATTTTCCCACTCCCAGCAGGTATAAAAAGTGACAGTTCAGTTGTTAACCTTTACCCTGCTGGCTAGGTTTTCACTCATTCATTCATTCATTTTTAAAATATAACCAAGTAAAATATAATAAGATAAAACAAAAACTATCACACTGAAGTTGGACAAGACAAACCAACAGAAGGAAAAGAGCCTAAGAGAAAGCACAAGATTCAGAGACCCGCTCATTGGCACATTTAGAAATCACATAAAAACATTAAACCAGAATCCATAATATATACATAGAGGACCTGGTGCAGACCTGTGCAGGCCCTGTGCATGCTGCTTCAGTCTCTGTGAGTTCATATGAGCTTTGCTCAATTGATTTAGAGGGCCTTGTTTTCTTGGTGTCCTCCATCCCCTCTGGCTCTCACACTCTTTCTTCCTCCTCTACCACAGGGCTCCCTGAGTCCTGAGGGGAAGGATTTGATGGAGACTTCCCATTTAGTGCTGAGTGTTCCAAGGTTTCTCACTCTCTGCATAGTGTCTTGCTATATGTCTTTGTATTTGTTCCCATCTGCTGCAGGAAGACGCTTCTCTGTATATCTCAGTTTTAAAAAAGAAGAAAAAAATCTTTGACAAAGCACTTGAAAAAACCACCAGTCATAGAATTAGCATGTACCTTCAAATGTGAAGTTCTACTGTTTAGCTTTTTAAGTTCACCCATGTGTAGGTTGCAGTCTCCTCTAGCAGTAGATTATGCAATTAGAGAACTTCAGCCTTTGCATCTACTATCATGCATTATCACCATTTCTTCTCTATACCTGCTGAAGTCCTCCACTACAGATAGAACATCCTCTTGGAAGTTTCCCCTCACTCCCCTCACCTCTGTCTTCACCACAGATCAACTAAATTTTCCTTTCTCTATTATCCAGCTAACAAAGTTATAAATTACTGCTGCTATAATTATCAACTTGCTACCCTGATTTTCTGTGTTGGCTGTGTTGCTCATTGTCCAAATATAGAATAATCTTCCCCAAAACCATGGTCCCAGCCCTTAGGATTACTACAGACTATTAGGAAAAGAAAGATAATAATTCACTGGAACCTCCTCGCCCAAATTAAATACTGAGGATGTGCGGGCTTAGAGAAGAAAATGGCTAAAGAAGTATCACAGAAGAGGTAACATCTGGTAATAACCTGACGATTTGAATAAGACGTCTTGAGATGAGTTGGGAATTATAGGCCCCTATGATCACAGCATGTGGGATGTGGAGGCAGGAGCATCAGGAGTTCAAGGTCATCCTCACCTAAATGGTCAGTTCAAGATCAGCCTGAGCTACCTGAAACAAAACAAACAAACAAACAAACAAACAAACAAACAAACCACTAACACCAAGAAAAAAAAGGCTTCTCCAGATGGAAAAACAATCTATGCTGTTCTAGGGAGAGGAGTTGACTTCTAACATTCCAAGTAAAAGAATTAACACACACTCACAAAGCATGTCAAAGTGCATGGCATAGCCTATAACTCCAAAAATAAGCTGCTTATGACTAGTAAGTGGAGAGAGAAGGGTCAGGGATAGAGTATGATAACCTTTTGCTGCTGGTAGCATTCAGACCCACTTCTTGGAATCCTGACCAATAAGCAGATAATACCCTGTCCCTCTCTTTCCCTCTCCCTTCTCTCTTCCCCCCACCAAATAAAATTCCCCACTGAGCACTGCCTGCATGGTATCTCTGTCTCTCACCTGCCGTTGGGCACCCTGGCTCAAACTTGCCAAGGTCTCTCTCTCACTGTATTACAACATTGGTGTAGTGACTAGGATTTTTTATAATAATCAAAAATGGAGGAATGTTGGCATTCAGGCCCACCCCTTGGGGACCCGCCCAGCATCCTGATGTCATCTCATGTAAAGCCTCCTGTGAGAAGAAAAAAACCCCTTCCCCTCCTTTTTCCCCTTTCCCTCTCTTTCTCTTCAGGAGCCTCTCTCTCTCTGTCTCTCTCTGTCTGTCTGTCTCTCTCTCTCTCTCTCTCTCTCTCTCTCTCTCTCTCTCTACCTCTCTTTCTCTCCCTCCCTCCGTCTTTCTATTCCCTCTCCCCTCCCCATTTAATAATAAACTTTCCATGTGGATGCCGTACCTGCATGGTGTGAGTAACTTTCCACTATGCCCCCTTGGCTGCCGCCCTCATGCCATATCTCCTCAGCTTAAACCCACCAAGGCCTCTCGAGCGCCGTTTTACAACAGCTAGCCAGTGAAAAAGTTTAGATCTCTTTCAGTGGTCAGCGAAAAGCCATCGGAGAAATACTGTTTTAAAGAAGTGATGTAATCAAGGCGGAAGATGTAGCTCAATTGGTAGAGTGCTAGCTGAGGAAGTATGAGGTTCCGTGTTTGATCCTCAGCACTGCATTAACGCCTGACATGGTGCACATGTTGTACCTCAGCACTCACGAGCTAGAGGCAGGAAGGTCGGAAAGAGGTGTGTCCTTGGTTATGCTGTCGTGAGGTTGAGTCCAGCCTCACAAAGAAAAAACAAAAAGCAGCAGCAATAACAACAAAAACACGAAATAGCCGGGCGGTGGTGGCGCACGCCTTTAATCCCAGCACTCGGGAGGCAGAGCCAGGCGGATCTCTGTGAGTTCGAGGCCAGCCTGGGCTACCAAGTGAGTTCCAGGAGAGGCGCAAACCTACACAGAGAAACCCTGTCTCGAAAAACCAAAAAAAAAAAAAAAACCCACGAAACAACAAACTAGAAAGAACAAAATGACAGGACGGAAAGGCTAACACAATCAAAGGCAGATTTTCACCAGAGAAAAGTGAAACTACAACGCTTAAGAGGTCAAATCAAGATGGCTCAGGTCAAAGCGCTCAAACTCTGCCTGACAACCTAAATTTGATCAAAAAGCCAGATGCAGGAGTGTGTATCTGTCATCTCAGAACTCCTATGGTGAGGTGGGACAGAGACGAGATAATCAGTAGCTCTGGCAGAATTAATAAGATAGACTGCTTGGTGGCAGGTGAGAACCAGTTCCCCCAAATTGTCTTCTCATCTCCACATGCATGGTGCTTGCATATCTGCAATATGCTACCACAGAAAGGATGGAAGGAAGGAAAAAAGAAGCCAAACCAGTCACTAGCTAATAGTCCAAGGTAAAGATGTGCAAACTCAGCAGTATGAGCTAGTATAATGTAAATTGCCTTGTAGGTAACTATTGTCTAAGTTCCTAAGGAACTAAATTCTGCCACTGTTCCTACAGCATTGATGAAGACCCTGGGTTTCAGATGATAATGCAATTACCAATGCTTGTTGTGTTCTTATGAAACTTCAACCCAGCCATCATATGCTAGACTTCAAACTCATAGCACTGTGAGCTGATAAATGTGTGCTGCTTTAAGCTACTAATTGAATAATGATTATCCAATAACAGAAAACTAATATAGAATTAGTCACCCTTCATGATTACATGTCTCATGTGCGGTAAAATATTTCAGCAAATAGGAAACAGAAGGCAGGTTCCGGAATTTGATAAAAGTTTACAGTGAAGATACAAAAATTTACGGTAACAGTGTGTGTGTGTGTGTGTGTGTGTGTGTGTGTGTATGCATATGTAGCATACAAATGGGTGGGAATGTATGTGTGTGAAGGTGCCCTGGACCATGCTCATCATCAGGTTCCACCCTCATTTGTTCTTCACCTAGGCTTTGAGACAGGGTCTCTCACTAAACCTGGAGCTTGGCATTTTTGCTACACAAGCTAGCCAGAAAGCTTCCTGCCTGCCCCACCCTCCAATCCTCTTGCCTCCACATCCCAGTGTTGGGATTGCAGACATGCAATATCACACCCAGCATGTGATATTTTTTATATGGATGCTGCAGATGTGAATTCAGCTCCTCATATTTACACAGGAGGCATTTTACTCACTGATGCAGCTCCCTGACTATGGGTCATTTTTGAGACTATTGCTTTATGCCTCAATAGAGACTATTGACCTCGTAGGGTCAGAGTTGCTACTTCACCCCACCTGACACCTGTCCCAATACTTGGAAATCACAGATACTCGGGGTCTCCACTTCAGACACTGAAGTCATTGCCAGTGCAGGCTAATCTGTACACAGGAACCTAGAAGTCCTCCATGAGTGCCTACCTTGTACACATAGACCCACCAAAGCAGTAAGTATATCTGTGCCCTGACCCCAAAGTTGTGGTTGTTCTGCACATGTGTGCAGAAATCCATGGCTGTTGCCCTGAAATGTTCTTGTCCAAGATGTCTTCTGTCTAGAGCATTGCCTTTTCTAATGATTCTGTTAGGACAAATATTCTTCACATGTTTCCCCAGCTAAAGTGTTGACTCATTGCAATCTATTAACATTTCTCCAGAAGTACTGCCTTTGCATATTCCTGCTTCAAGAACATAAAATAAGAAATGATTCAATTCTAAAGAATGGAATGTGTATATATATAAATATATACACACACAAACATATATATTTCTTTATTGTATGCATATGTAGAGGACGTGCATTCCTGCCTCAGTTTATGTGTGGTAGTCAGAGAACAACTAATAGTTCTCTCCTTTCCACATGTGGGTTTCAGAGGCAGACCTAAGGTCATCAGATTTGGCAACATGTACCTTTATGCACCAATTCATCTTGTTGGCCCAGACAATATTTTATTTTATTTTTCTGAGACAGGGTTTCTCTGTGTTACAGCTCAAACTGTCCTGGAATTCACTCTGTAGACCAGGGTGGCCTTGAACTCACAGAGATCTGCCTGCCTCTGCCTTCTGAATACTGAGATTAAAGGCGTGTGCTACCACCAACCGGTTCAGATAATAGTTTTTAACACAAGTGGAATAATTGCATGTTTGTAAGTACAGTTTGCATGGAGTTGACTGCAAAGGTTTGCCACCAAAGTGAGGATATTGCTGTAGTGCAGTCATGACCATAGTGGTGACTGTCTGCACACCCTAAGTCCTCAGCTCCAGATTAGACTAAATCACAGATGAAGCGGAATAAAATGATATGATTATGTCATTACTGAAAATGGAAAAAGAAAAACAACGGAAAATTGGTTTGGAGCGGTGGCTATTAGAGGTACAGTTCGGGAACAGTTAAGTCAACCAAACTGTAGTCTGAAGATCAGGGGAGAGGTAAAGGTTTAAATTATAGGGTGGGGGTCATCTGCTTAGTATATGGAACCATGGATCTGGAGGGGCTCCCATGAAGAGGAAGTAGACATGAAGAAGTGAAGTACAAGGCTGGCCAGATTAGTAGAAGAATATATAGGAATGGGCTTTGTGAATTTTGTTTACTATAGAAGAAGCAAGAAATACTTGTTTATGGTCTAAGTGTGAGTGTCCCTCTCAGACTCTGCAGGTGATGAGGTCATAATCGTTGTGAAAGATTAGCACTGCTAGAAAGGACTCAAGGGAGCTTGGTTGTCACTTCCATCGTGTGAGCACACAATGAAAGCCTGTCTTCTGTGATGTCGAAAGCAGCTCTTAACATAGTCAGTCTACAGGTGGCCTTCATCTTGAGCTTTCCAGATTCCGGATCTGGATGTCATAAAGTTTTATTGTTGATCAGCTGACTAGTTTTCTTTTTGTTGTTAATATTAGCCCAAACAAATTAAGACAATCTACATACTAAAATAGCAATCCAAAAACAACTTTGGTAGGTCACTAAAAACCATTAGCTAGGTATGGTGACTCACACATGGAATGCGAACAGTCCTGAGGCAGGGGAACCAAGAGTTCAAGGCCAGCCTGGGCAACACTGTGAGACTTGTCTCAATCATACAAACATATAACAATAGAAGAAACAAGTAAAGCTTGTGGTCAGATATTTTTCTTTTCCTTTTTGCTCACTTGGGGGATACAGGAGTTTTTGTTTTTGTTTTGTTTTGTTTTCTGAATTAGTATAGTGTTTTCTCACCAGACCAATTGTCTGGTTAAAGCAGAAGTCTCGCCATCTTGACAAGTGCCACTGTACCTGAGGAAAATTTGTTAGTCCAAAGAGATGATTAACAACTTTTTGAAAGATGGCTAGAAAAATATTAAGGAGACATTTAAAAACTTTAGATGGTTATAAAAAGTTTACTGTAAAGCCATGCTGATGTGTTTATTAACACATCATTTCCTCCTACGAAATTTCCTTAATAGGTAAATTCTGACTATTAAAGTGATCACAAAATCATTTGTTCCCCCAAAACCACCAAAGAGATTTCATATTCTGTTTTCCCAAATCATTAAGGCCCCAAAATGTGATTCTTGAGATGGTGCTTGTTAATGGCAAAAAGAGTACTAAGTCCTTCTGATGTTGTGGAAGGGGAGTGGTCAAATTGGGCCTTTGCCTTTTGCCTTCTGTTTAGTTCCCAGACCACCTGTTGTCATCAATTTCCCTTGCAAATGCCTCCAAAGCCGGTGTAGTGGAGTCGCCTGTGGCTGTTTTGTCCAGGATGTGTTTTTTTTAAATGCTCTGTTCATCCAAAGGCACCCAGACTGCTTTTAGGATTCTCTTTTCAACCTTCCTGTTGCACGTCTCTTTGAAGAGGGCCTTCTGGACCCTGGGAAAGACCCAACTCCTATTTCCTACAGTAACAGCATAGTCTATGAGTGCTACCCCTGCCAGCAGACAAACAAGTGTGTATACACATAAACACACACATACATACATGCAGCCTATTTTCACATCACAGGGAGAAATCTAAATTACTAATATTTTACTAAACATTTGTAGAACAAGCAGGCCATGTTAGATTTTCTATTGAGCAGACTAGCCAATTTGGAAGTGTCTAGGACCCTAATTAACTTCCTGTGAGCTCTGAGAGGACTCACACTTGATATATAGACAATCTCAAAGTAGCAGTCTTCTGAGATGCATACTCTAACTTCTAATTTAATTTCAAGGGCACAATCAAAGATCTGTGTGCTCTAAATCCACTTGAAACAGAGATAAATCAAATTATGACAAACTTTCAACAGTAAAACTTTATAGTTAAGCCATTTGGTTATGGGTCTATGTTCATGACCTGTCAGGTGGCTTCAGGATTGAGAGATACAAGTTGAGTTACTCAGGATGAGGAGATAGTGCAGTGGAAGAGTTCTCGCCTAGTGTGTAAGGCCCTTAGTGTTGCAAAATCAAATCTATATAGAAAAGCAAAATAAAAACAAGTTGGGTTGCTGTGGCTTCGTCTTCTTTAGAGCCATATGCCTTTTAAAGTTTCTCATTGAGAGTTCACTGAAAATTCAAGTGGAAGGTGCATCAGGCTGTGAAAGGGCATATGCCCTACTCTCTGAAAAAAAAAAAAAAAAAACCAAAAAAAAACGGTAGAGCTAAGGAGAGGCAACATGTAGACCTGACAGAGAAAACAGACAATATAGACAGAGACCCAAAGTTGTTGCTGAGTGCATAGGGAAACAGAAACGTGAATGACTTCTAAGAAACACCAAGATTTGAGAGAACCTGGGAGCATATTAGGATTTAAATGGGAAGAATGGCTGCAGGAAAGCAATGGGACCAAGCAGATAGCTCAGCCAGTAAAGACTGCCTCGGAAAACCTGATGACCTGATTTTGATCCCCAGGACCTACAAAGTGAAAGAAGAAAGCTGACGTTTGTAAGTTGTCCTATGGCATCCACAGGCATTCTGTGTACACACACACACACACACACACACACACACACACACACACACACATAAAAAAAGAAAAATGAGCAAATCAGAAGAATTTACATTCAATCAAGCCATCAAATTTATAAAATATTATCATGATTTATAATATTGCTAAAAGTATGACACCAAAATATTATTCATTGCGTTACTGGATATGCTTACACCCACATAGCAGTGTTATCCCTATTGGATTGTTGTTGTTTTGAAGGCAGGGATGCAGCCCAGGTTGAACTTCTGTTCCACCTGTCCCCACCTCCTGAATGCAGGGTATTATAGATGTGTGCCACCACACCCAGCTAGCCCTTCAGCTTTAGACTGCAAATTACATCATCAGTTCTTCACTGGATTTTGAAGTTTTTTGGACTTGGACTGAACCACACCGTCATATATTGTGATAGTATAAGATGGACATATGTTTACCATTTATTAAGTTTTCGTTCCTTTGGTTTTGTTCTGTTTTGTTGTTTAGATTGGGTTGACCTGGAACTCAAGATCCTCCTGCCTCCTCCTCCCCAGTGCTGGGATGACAAGTGTGCATTTACAGTTCCTGGCCTCACTGAACTATTTTTTTCTTCCCAAACTGACCTTATGCCTTAAAATCTGCATAGAATATATACTTTCAGTAAGTTTGTTTTGCAATTGTAAACCCAAGCCAAACATGGTGGCCCATGCCTTTAATCCCAGCACTCAGGAGGCAGGTGGATCTCTGTAAGTTCTAGGCCAACCTGGTCTACAGAGTGAGTTCCAAGACAGCCAGGGCTATATATTGAGACCCTGTCTCAAAAAAAAAAACAAAACAAAAACAAAAACAAAAAAAAAAAAAACACAATTGTGAGTCCAAAGGCAGGCAGTGGCAGAGCTAGGATGAAAACTCATTTTCCTGCCCCCTAACTGATGCTTTCCATGTCCACCATGGGGTTGCTTTCTTAGCTCACTTCATTCCCAAGGCATCTGAATACAATCCACATGAATGGAGTATTCTTGCTAAGATACTGGAAAAATGTCACAGGAAACTTTTCTTGATGTCCTCTTTCATAAGGCAGGCTGTGGCTATTCACATGTTCACTGGCTCATTATTGAAACTCCATCATACTCATTAACCATGAGCATGATGCTTGCCAATCAATACAACCAAACCAAATCACTTTTGGATAAAGTGCTAGAGACCTTCCTTTTTTTTTTTTAAAGTAGCTTACAAAGTAATAGGTTTCATTTTGATGTTTTCATACATGATTCCCTTTTGTTTTTCCTCCTTCTTTCTCTTTACAACACCCTTCCCACCTCTGTACCCTTTCATCCCCAGCATTCCCTTTCTGCTTTAATGTCGTGTATTCTGTTATGTTCTTCTCCTTCATGAGAACCTCTTTCTCCTTATCTTGTGGTTTCCTCTTATGGTCTAGTTTTATAACCGATACACACATTCATACCCAGAGATGTACATCACATTTATAAGTTGATAAGTTGTTTTTTATTTAAAACAGAGTCTCACTATGTAGTTCTGACTGACCTAGAACTCACCATGTATACCAGGCTGGTCTGGAATTCACAGAGATACACCTACCTCTGCCTCTTGAGTGCTAGGGTTGAAAAGGTAAGCATCACCATACCTGGTCCAATAAATATAAAGTTAAAAGGATCTGCATATGAGAAAGAACACAAAGTATTTGTTTTTCTGAGTCTGAATTAGATTAATTAATTTATTGACCTGTCCATCCATCCATTTTTTTGTGCATTTCATAATTACAGTTTTTGGCTGAATAAAATTCTGATATAAATCACATTTCCTTGTCCAGTCATCTGCTGATAGACATAGAAGCTGATTCCATTTGCTTACTATAATGACTATAGCAGCAACAGGCATGGTTGTGCAAGTATCTCTGTAGTAGTGACTATCTTTTGGGCATATTTCCAGAGTAGTAATTAGTATATCTGGGTCATATGGTAGTTCTCTTTTTGTTTGCTTTTTGGAAACCTCCACAATGATTTCCAGTTTATACTCCTACTAGCAGCAAATAAATGTTCTTCTTTTCCCACATCCTTGCCAGTATGTGTTATGTAGTGTTTTTAGTCTGTGTTGGTTTGTCGGGCCTTTTCAGGGATTCTGAATGCGTGCTTGAGTTTCAGAAGGACCACGCTAGAGAAAGGGAGGCTCTCCACAAATGACAAGGAAGCAGTGCTTGTCTAAAACCAAGACAGGAATGTACCATACAACAGCACGAAGCCACTGTTTTTCTTCAAATTGTAGCCTTAGGGAAAAAAAGAATAGGAAAAGGGTAGGTAATGGGCAAGAAAAACACATGCACAAGTAAAAAAATAAATTAAAATCTGAAAAAAGGAAAAGCAAAAAATCATAACATATATCATTCTAGTATTAAAACATCTTCTAAATGGCCCATATTTTTAAAATTGTGTATGCATGTTCGTGTGGTGCAGTGCCTATGTGCATGTGTTAGCACAGTCTACAAGAAGGTATCAGATCCGTTGGAGCTGGAGTTATAGCTGTTTGTGAGCTATGGGTGCTGGGAACCAAACTCAGATCTTCAACAAGACACTTGTAGTGGGTAATCGCTCAGCCAACAACCTTGAGCTACCTGGCCTGATAGAGGCAGTACTCCTTGCCTGCCTATGTGACCGCCTAAAAAAGAAGGGGGAGGGAGTCACGCTCTTGGACGTGGAAGGCTTCCTGATGTTTGGTTCCACAGGCGACCTGGCCTGGAGCTTGCCTCACCTTTCTCTGGGAGACAAAGAGGCAATGAAGTCACTTCGTTTTGTATTTGTGTGTGTGTGATCCTTAATAAATAAGTCTTCTTCCCAGACATCTGTGGATTTCTCACATTACCCTCTTAAATAGTGAGCCACATCTCCAGCCTCCACTTTGTTTTCATTTTTAATGACCTGCTGATACGTGTAGTTTCTGGAGTTTCTAGGGCATGGGGCATCTCAGGTGAACATGTGGCTTCCTGATGGGGATACAGGAGTTCCAGAGGCCAGTCTGAGTGCAGCTCTGCCTTTGAATGAGCTTCAGAAATTCCATTTCTCTGTACCTGGGTTCTGGTCTAAAAACATGTATGATCTTTGGGGCCATCTTTGAAAGCTAATGCCAGAACTGGGAAGATCTGAAACATTTACCAAGTCTGGAACCTGAGGCTAGAAAGGGAGGCCCCTTTTGAGTTTTCTCTGTTTGTGGGATTAGTTAAGAACTTTGCCAGCATCAAAGTCAGAATGTCTAGCTCCAGTTTGCCTTCTGTAGCAGCATTGTCTTTGCTGTATATCCTACCCTTCCTGCTGGAAATGGTGAGGTTGGGAGGTGACTATGTGAAGTTTGTGTATGGGTGGTATGAGGTGAAGGATGAATATGCCCAAACACTGCTAGTTAGCGTTCCTTCACTGTGACAAAATACTTGAGACACATCAATTAAAGGAAGAAGTATTTATTTGGCACACTGATTCAGGTTTTAGTCTGAGATAGCCTGGGTCCATTGCCTTTGGTTTTAAGAAAAAGGGGGAGGAAACTGCTCACTCCATGGGGGTCAGCAGATAGAAGAAAATGAGATGTAAAGACAGAGAGAGAAAAGGACAAAGGGAGGGAAAGAGGGAGACTTAGGAGAGAGAGGGGCAGGTAGAAGGAGAAAGGGGAGAGAGGAAAAAGGACAGAGTATACAATCAATCCCAAACTTATTTCCGTGTTCCATGAACTGTACCAGTTGCTCTTTTCTCATTTCTTTGCGTGTCTACATGTGCCCACATAAGCCAGAGGTCAATATTGGAGATCTTCCTCAACAATTTTCCACCTCAGTTTTTGAGAGGGTCCGTCTGACCCTGGAGCTCCCTTACTGGCTGCGCTAGCTGGCCAGCAAGCCTCAGGTATTCCCCAGTCTCCATCACCCCAACTCTGGGATATATACCCTGCTTTTTACATGGCTACTGGCAATCTAAACTTAGGTCCTCATGCGTGTGCATCAGCCACTTTACCAACTGAGTCATCTCCCCAGGCTCTGTTTTCCTATAGTTTCCCTCAACTCTGCCACGCCTATTAAATTCCACATGGCATAGTTTAAGTTTCACACATCACTTTGAGGGAGCATATTTATGATCTTTTTTAAACTTTTTAATTTATTCACATCATGCATCCCAATCTCACCCATCTCCCAGCCCCTCACATTTTATCTTTCTTTGTTATAGATTAGGAAATTAGAGGATCAAGTAAGGTTGAATGACTTTCCCAAGGTCATATAATGAATATGAAACAGAGACACAATTGCAGCCTAGCTGACTGGCTCCTAAGCACTGTATCTATGGCTACTTTTATAACAGTATTAGCTAGAATTTTAGCAGTGTTGACTATGTAGCAGAATCATGTTGAATGTTGAACATGCCTTAACTCACTCTGCTAACAGCACTGGGGACATATGTTATTATCCCATTAAATATGAAATTATTGAGATTATAGAGCTTAAGTAAACACCCAGCAGCTGCATAACCTGACTCATAATCACAAGATACTGCTATCGAAATTCTCCATACAGACAGTTTATGGCTTCTTGCCACCACTGTCTTCTGTGCCATTGATCAAATGGTACTTTAGGTTTCCTAAGGGTCTCAGACAGTAAGAATGTTGATTGCACATAGGTAGCTAGCAAGTGCCACAGAGAAAGCAAAACAAGACTTAAATATGTGTATATATGGGGATGCATGTACCATAGCATGTGAGTGAGGATTAGAAGACAACTTGAGGGAATGAGTTTTCTCCTTCCACTATGTGTCCTCCTGGCATGAAACTCGGGTCAGAAGGCTTGATGGCCATCACCTTTACCCACTGAGCCATCTAACTGGCTCACATACAGGATTCTTGACCTGGGCCATACTCTGTGAATGCCTCACAGGAGCAATTTGTAATCTTCCAGGAAGAGATTTGTCAGTTGGGTTTTAGTCAGCATAAGCAACTTTAAGACTGAGTGACTGATATACAACAGAACATTTAAAATAGTTCTGAGAGCTAGAAGTCCAAGACCAACCTTGGCTACTCAGCACGTTTGAGGACAACCTAGATTACATGAGACCCTGCCTACAACAGAAAACAAAACAAAACAACCCCCCAACAACAACAACATCATCAACAACAAAAACAAAGAATAAAAACCAAAAAAAAAAAAAAAGGCTTGAGTTGTTAGGGTACTTGCCTGGCTTGCACCAGATTTGGAATTCAGTCCCCCAGTATCAAAGAAACTGCCCGTGATTGTGCACGCCTGTAATTCTAGCTCTTGGGGAGGTAGAGGCAAGAGGATCAGAAATTCAGGGTCGTAGTCAGCTACATAATGAGTTCCAGGCAAGCCTAAGCTACATGAGACCTTGTCTCAAAAAATAAACTTTAAAAACAATAAAATAAAATGAAAGTTACAGTAGTAGTTCTCATATGGGGATCATCTTGAACCCAGAAGTGTCCTTGAGGTTAAAAGCTGAAAGCAGACCTTTAAGGAGGTAACGAATTCATGCCAGTAAATACTTTTCTGGGGCCAGAACTCCCATGGATTCCATTCATATTCCCAGTCTCTGATTCCCAGAGTCCTCCAGTCATATGTGACAAATGGTTGATCATCCAAGCGAAGTGACCTGCCATTCAGTAAGCAATATCTCAGCCCATGTAGAAGGCAGCTCATTTTTCTCCTTAGAGATCTATTTTTCCCTGTGTCCATATGAATATCTCAAGTAAGGTTCTTTGAGGCCTTGCTGAGGAAAGACTAGTGCTTCCAAGCTGCCTAAAGGATCTTTCTTCCCTACAGAAAGGTCTTAGAAGGGTTTATTGCTCTGTGTTAGGCTTGGTTAAATTACTCCCAAGTGCTGCTTCCTCTTAGGGTATCAGCCAGAGAGAAGGAAACCTATTCACATCCAGAACTGCATTGAGGCTGCAACAAAGACCAATTAGTCTTGATTATGCTGTATGCATTGGGAAGATGACTGTCCTCAGACCACCAACTTGTCCCACCCAGGAGTCAGCTCCTGTCCCTCGGGTCAGCTTTCTCTCTGTCTCTGCCTGTCTCTGTCTCTCTCCCTCCCCCTCTCTCTTTTCTTCCCTCCCTTTCCCTCTCCTTTCTCTAGCCTTCTCCATTCCCCCTCCCTCTCCTGCTGATTTTCACTCCTGCCAGGTGTATGCTTTAGACCCATTGCATCCTTTGCCCACCCTGACAAAAAGCTGCTTTTATTGTGAATGAGACCATCTATAGATCAGCCTGGCAGCTTATACCTCTAAAAAAAAAAAAAAAAAAAAAAAAAAAAAAAAAAAAAAAAAGCACCGGGCAGGCGGAGGCAAGAAGACTGTTGAAGAGTTGGAGGCCAGCCTGGCCTATACAGTGAGACCTTGCCTCTAAAGGCCAAAAAGAAATCATTCAACTTTCCTTGTCAAAAATCCACATGATGTCATCGTGAGGTATTGTGCTTCTCAGTGTTTCATTTAGAGAAATTCATGTCTAATCTTTAGATTACGGTTGTGTGACTAGAAATGGATTTAAATCCAGTAGTAATGTCTTTCAATTAAAGACATTTATGGTGCACTTACAAAACACAGTGAAACTTGAGGATCTGGCTATTTAAGATACAACATCTTCCTTACCCAGAACTCATTGTCAAAAATGAGTCAAAGCTAAGTGCACAACCAATCATGATAATAGCTTACTTTCATTTAACATTTATTATGTGCCAACTTAGTGTTCTACCTGCTTCTTTTTTCATTTCCAATATTATGGCCTTTATTCAAAGGCATAGTGTTGATCTGTATGAAATAAGCATGGATGTCTCTATCTGTTTCCCTATTTTAACCTGAAAATAATGCAAGTCAGGCAAGAGCAGAGCCTACGGAATGACAGTAGGCTCCAGTTCTTCGATTTAAGGTGTTGGTTCTCAAGGCTGCTGTTTCCCAGCATGCTTTCTTATAATCCATCAGTATTCTAGTGGGCAAAAACCAAGACATCACTGTGAGTTCCTCGCCTAGATGAAATATGATACCTCTACCTGCTTCCTAACTAGCCTTATGGGCTCACAATCCTTTATCTAGAATTCTAAAATGAAAAACTTTAAAAATCCAATATAATTTTTCCAGAATTATTTGGGCAACAAAACTGATCTGAATTAATATGAGACTATTTGTCATTTTATTCCACTTTGTGTAATTATTCATTTGTTTCACTATATATGTACTAAGGTGTCCCTCTCAGGACAGTATCTGGGCCCCCCGGGAGGTGTTTGTAGCATGCAAAATGTATACTCTGCCTTCTTTTTTAAATTTATCATCATCATGATGTGTTTGTTCGTGTGTGTGTGTGTGTGTGTGTGTGTGTGTGTGTGTGTGCATGCGCGCACATGTGTCATGGCCTGAGTGTGGAGGTTAGAGGACAACTTTCAGAAATCAGTTACTTCCTCTACTGTGGGATCCCAGAATTGGACTTGGGTCATCAGGCTTACACAGAAAATATTCTTACTCATGAACCATCTGGACAGCTACCAGGAACCCTATACAGTCTTCTAAGATCCGAACATTTCGGACTTTGAGAAGTCTCATGGTCTCAAGATTTAGAAGTGAAGAAACTCTGCAATTATTGTGTCACTGTTATTTTATTTTTTGCAGAGGAGAAGTTAAGATGGGAGAGTCTTATTCTGTATCCCAGTCTATCCTCAAACTCATTTTGAGGTCAGAAGTGACCCCAAACTCATAGCAGTTCTCCTGCCTCAGCCTCCTGAGTGCTAGGATTACTGGCCTGAGCCGTTCACCTGGCCCATTGTGTCCCTTTTATAAAAATGATGAGACTGAGACTCAAAGACATCATCCGTCAGGACCTGGAAGCGTCAGGATCGAAACCCAGTTTTATTTGCTTTCAGGCTCCAAGCTGATCATCCCTGCACTATGCCAGCCTTTTGTTAAAAACAAGAGACAACTACATAAAGGAAACGCAGGCCAAGAGTTCCAGGGGTGCTGAGGAGGATAAGGGCCTCTCAGTGGGGATTTAGTTGGAGCTCTTAGAAGGGAGACATTGTGTAAACTGTAACTTGAAGCAAAGCATGGATTATGAAAGGAGGAGAGGAATCTAGCCAAGGCTGTTGAGGTAAATAGTGGATCATCATGCTTAGGGAGATGCAGAAAACGGATGAGGACCAGAGCACAAAGGCCGGAATCCCCAGGGGGAGAAGTTAGGAAGAGAAATTAGTGATGTTTCCCCAGAGCACATACTGGACATCATGTGTTTCTGCCTCCATTTCACCTTAGAGGAGGGAGAATACCGACGTGGACATCCATATTGAAGGCTGCATTTGTTTTCTTTTATTATGTTATTTTTATTAAGGAGATCAACAGGCTATGTGGGAAGGCTGTGAGGTAGTAGAGAAGGGCAACAGTCATAAAGATCTACAGCAATAGTAGTTGTACTGGGCTTTGTTGCTCCTTTGTAAGCAGAGTTAAAATTTAACCAAGGCCCTCATGCCTCGCTGCAGCTGGCAGAGATTCAGTGGGAACTGCCAGCACCCACGGGGTAAGTCATAGTCCCTCCCACCTCCTGTGCTGGAACAACTGTGTTTTCCTCCTATTTGAAATCCCAGTATGGATCTTAGGGGGATCCATCCATTACCAGGAATTTAAACTTAGAATTTAAATATGTTCTTTTTTTGTCATGAATAATCCAAGTTCTAAATTGATATTTTAGAAATCAGGTCCAGTTCATGAGTAGTGAATTGAGTGTGTCTAATTACATTTTATAGTCATTTAACAGCTGTTAATAATGTAATTTTGTGTTATGCCCAATTTGCACTGAATTACTTTAATGGCACACATTGTATTTATTTTCCTTTTGATGAAACAATAATCAAGCACTAGGGAATTAACTTGGACATAAAAAGAAAAATTTATGATTTTAACAAGCTTGAAGAAAATTGACTTAAAAAAGAAAAGACTAAGTCATATCATAAAACTTAAAGTAGTTTTAACACAAATGAATGCATTTCTTTTTCTTTGCCATTTCGTTTTATAAAAAAATAACTTAATGAGCATGATATCTTTGTTTTCCATCCAAGTCTGTATTGTTTGATGTGAATCAAGTGTTTGCAAATACACATCTGATTGGCAAGTTAATGAGATTCCTCCTCCCTAAATATCCTTCTGGACTGAAGAACCTAGCTTTATAAGTTTCTAGCATGTGAGTTTAAGAGACACAACACCCATATGAATACACTACTTGGTGGAAGCATCCATTTCCAGTATGAGACTGGAGCAGAAATGCTGCAAAAGATAGGGGAGAATGCAGCCTTGAAGGAAAACACAAAGAAGGTAAGTACCTTTCTCCCACTGCTTAGAAGAAACTTCTAGGTGGAATATTTGCTGGAGTGAAAAGAGGTTCAATGTTGGATAAAGAAAAAAAAAAGACAAACAATTGAAATGGTACATTTTGAAAGGCCTACTTTGTATGTTTCCATTCAGTGGAAGCACTTAAGACATGAGCATCTGATATTGTACCCATAGGTAAGCGTTTTCTGCAGCTCCACAGATCAATGCCCTTTGTATTTTAAGTGAGCTATAGGAATGGAATAGAAAGGAGTTCTGTCTGTCAATGCTGGCTGCCATCTCTCCAGCCAGGGCTTGACCTAGCATTTGCTGTTTTGCTTACTTGCCTCCTAGGACCTCCGTGGGTGGAACTACAAATGGATAGGCCTTGCCTCCAGAAGAGTGGTGGCCGTTCTGTGCTTTGTCAAGAGTAAGAGGCTAATTTCATCCTCATTATTTCTCAGGCCCCAGGGATGGGGCGATTGTGTGTCAAGTAGGGAGAGGTGGTAGGAAGGTCCACCCTGGGTACAGGCAATGAGAGAGGAAGGAGATACTGCCTGTGGAGAATTAAAAAAAACAAGAATAAAACTGAATGCCAATCTGCTTTTCATGCTCACCCTATGCTAGCCCTTCCACACAATGCAATGAAATTCTTTCTGCAGGGCTTCCTGCTCCCACTGCTGCTACTTGGAGCCCTATTGGAGTCGGATAAGACTCTGACCCTCGTAAAATGAGAGATATTGGCTCACAAGCTATCTAGTCTGTACTCATTCTTGTGCTATCAGGCATTGTTACATTATTCTGCCGCTAGCTCAGCTTCCTGTTGTCCCTGACAAGCAGCCGCTGCTTCTGTGTTGCTGCTCCTCAGCTTTGCAGGGCTCTCCCTACCTTAGCCGTTTGCTCTTGCCAGTGTGAAGGTGGCTTTTCTTCCGGCCAGTGTCTGTAGCTATTTATTAGCTCCTAAAGGGTTGTGTGGCTCTTTGAGTTGACAGAGCCTTCTGTTGAGGAAATTTGGACAAAATGACAAGGAGTGCTGTCAGGATATTTAAGTGGACATTACCCAGTCTACTTACATTTGGCAACAATAGCTAACACAAATAAACTTTAGATAGTTCCTGCTTTGGGTAAATTTTATTTTTATCCAAAGGAAGGTCTTTAGGAATTGGTGAATGAAAGAGGTGACTGGAGGCTTAACCCTGGGGACCTGGAGGTCTGATTCTTGAGGCTTAACCCTGGGGACTACAAGGTCTAATTCAAGTGCTAAATTCTCTTCTCTTGACCAATTCTTCAGGGCTGTTCAGACTAGGACACAGTTAAGATTTGGTTGTACCTGTGTAGTGAACACTTATAACAAGAAAAAAGAAAGAAGGAAGGAAGGAAGGAAGGAAGGAAGGAAGGAAGGAAGGAAGGAAGGAAGGAAAAAGAGGTGGGAGGACTCTAGATGAGTGTCCAGACATCAGAATATGATGATACCAGAAGCAAGCACCTGGGTATAACCAGCAACACCCAAGGAGCAAACACCCCATACCAATCAGGAGCAGGTACCACCAAGTCTGCAAGGACAAGATAAGCCTCAGAAGGGCCATAAAAAAATGTAGGCTCCAGGCAGCCCAGCAGACACTGGTCCTCAATGCACCTCAATGCATATGAGTCACATACTCCAGCAACAAAGGACCCTTCCAGTGACTGTATCTCCTATCAGACTCCTGCTTCCGGTCTGTTTCACCTGGGTGGCAGTTGAGTGTCTGGCGCCCTAATTGACCTAGCCATGCACAACTGAGGCAACGACCAGCTAGCTTCCATTGCTCTCGAGGGGCATCAATCTCATGGAGCTGCTGCATGCATCTGCTGCAGAACCACTCACTGACCTTCCCCACCAGATATGCACTGAACAATTGGACAAGCAAGCCACTTGTTTCAGCTTTCCCCACTGTCTGTAAATGAATCTTGCCTCCAGACATTGGTAGCATTACTTAGAGCTAGGTTGTTAGCTTGTTGGATTTGTTTGCTGTGAGTTGTCTCCGTTTTCTGATGTGTGAACTGTAGCTGAAGTTTTGCTGTGTCCCACCTGGCCTGATGTTGAGACAAATCTTTCCCACTTGCATCCCCCAAGTAAACACACAGAGGCTTATATTAATTAAAACTGCTTGGCCATTAGCTCAGGCCTACCACTGACTAGCTCTTACCCTTAAACTCAGCCCATTTCTGTGAATCTATATGTTGCCATGTGTTCTGTAGCTTTACCTGTGTGCCCTTACATGCTGCTCCCTGGACGGAAGCAGGCTGATGTCTCCCGACTCAGCCTGCCTCTTCCCAGAGTTCTCCTTGTCCACTTATCCTGCCTATACTTCCTGCCTGGCTACTGGCCAATCAGTTTTTTATTTATCAGGCAATCAGAGCAACACATTCACAGCATACAGAGTAATATCACCCATCAGTGAACAATGAACATTGCATTTGAAAAGGACTCCTGACTGTCTGCCTCTCTGTGACGTAAGTTGTAAGTTGTATTCAGGACGACCCATATATGTGAAGGAGGTGATGAAGGACAGTGCCTACGTTTGAATCAATAAGCCATTCTAAACCTATGCAATTAACTGTGTAGTCCATAAAAACAGAAGTGGTGTTACTTAAAAGGATTCTTTAGTGTACTTTAGTTAAATAGAATGATCGTTGTATGAATCTGGTTTGGGGTCACAAATCTCTCTTTTAATAAAAAAAAAAGCAGAAGCTGGTTGTTGGTGGTGCACGCCTTTAATCCTAGCACTCATGAGGTAGAGGCAGGGGGATCTCTGTGAATGTGAGGCCAGCCTGGTGCACATAGTGAGTTCCAGGACAGCCAAAGCTGTCTCAAAAAAAAAAAAAAAAAAAAAAAAAGCAGAGAGCATGTGTGTGTGTGTGTGTGTGTGTGTGTATGTGTGTGTGTGTGTGTATGTGTGTGTGTGTGTGTGTGTGTGTGTGTGTGTGTGTGTGTCCATGGACATCATACTTGTCAAGGTTAGAGGACAACTTTTGGCAAGGAGGCAGTATCTTGTTTCTCCTGCTTCTGGCTGATTCTCCTGTTGGTTCTTCTCATCTAGCCATAGACATGCTGAAATTGCAGGTGTGTGCCACTGCTTCTAGCTTTTCACATGGGTTCTGAGATCCAACTTAGGTTGCCAGGCTTCTTCAACAGATGCTTTTATTTGATGAACCATCTTCCCGTGTTCAGTCACAGATTTCTTAAGAACATTAAAAATAAATAAATAAATAATAAGGAAAGAAAAAAGGGGAAAAAATCTAAAGTAGAGAAAGAAAAAAAGGAGTGGGACATGGTAGGAGTAAAGAGGATGTCATATACGAGATATAGATACATGCAAATAGCAAACTATATTTGTTCAATTAATTACTAATAATTATTATTATAAAGCTCTAAGGTAAACTATGCCTTATTTCCTTAAAATCCACATATGCTAAAATCCTTTACAACAAAGTATGTCCTGTATACATGTAACCTACAGCTAGCCTTTAATTTACTTTAAATCATTGATATATGACTTACTGTAACATAGTACAATGTAAGAGCTATGTAATACTTCTTATATGTCATTGTTTAAGAAATAATGATAAGAAAAGGTCTGTTCATGTGCAGCAAAGATGCTATGCTTTTCTAAGTATTTTCAATCCTTGATTAGTTGCATGCACACATGCAGAAACTATAGAAAGTGGGGGGCTGAATGTATTAACAAAATCACCCTCGATGAGAAGTGTTAGTGATCAAAGACTCTGTGAAGTAGGTGACATGTCTATTGTTGCTGTTGATCCTCAGGATAAGGGAGAAAAGGACAGTTCTGGAAGGAGTGCCCATAATGAGACTTTTTATGTACCACCAGCTCCAAATAACAACACAGAAACTTCTTATTAATTATGAAAGTTTGGCCTTAGTTTAGGCTTGTCCCACTAGCTCTTATAACTTAAATTAATCCATTCATATTAATCCACATTTTACCTTTTGGCTTTTTACCTCTTTTCCGTCTTGTACCTCCTGCTTCCTCTCTGTGTCCTCTGGCATCTCCGCCCTACTCCCACCTCTCGATTTCTTTCCTCCTTTCTCTCTCTCTCTCTCCCAGAAGGCCTGCCTGTCTCTCCTGCCTAGAAACATAAATGTCTAGAAACACAAACCCACAGGCCCACCCAAAAAGATGTCCTACAGAGTGTTACATGAAGATAAGGTAGAAAAGCTAATTTTAGACAAAGGTAATGTTTTCTCAGTCTGTTGTAAATAGATACTGTCCTTCCTAAGTAATCATCTATGTGGTAATACACTTCCCAACTACATTGGCGTTTTGATAACTCTTCTGAGAAATTACTTCAGGTATAGTTAAACTATTGCAAAAATCATCCTTCATGAAACAAGATTTAGAACTGTAAGACCATGAGCCAGGAGGAGAAGTAGATGCCTTTAATTTCAGTCTTTGGGAGGTGAAGGCAGAAAGACAAGCCATTCGAGTTTGTCCTCAATTACATAGTGAGTTTGAAGCCATCCTGGCTTACATGAAACCTTGTCTAAAAAACAAACAACTTGAAGACCTTGTTTCATGCTTATCTCTGCTGCTCAGCAGCTCTGGACAAGTCATTTTTCCCTCTGAGCCTTACACTGCTCTTCTATAAAGTAAAAGTGAGCTTGGGTTATCTTTCATCAGGAATTATTCCAACCTAGATGATTATGCTAATATATTCAGCCCTCTACAACTGCAGCTTCCAGGGCTCTGGAGTCTACCAGCTGATTCACATTGATGAATTCAACATTTCTCCCCAGGTTGTGTAGGCTTTAGTCTGTCTCTTCAGTGGCTATACAGTCTCAAAGACCTACCACTCTACTGTGAGGCCTAGAGATTTACCACATCAGATGTTACTTTCTCTCCATGTGGTGCAGACCACGAGCCCAAATGAACCCTTTCTCTCCCTTAAGTCAGTCCTTGCCATGTATTTTGTCATATCAGTGACAAAGGTAACAGACGAAGTCTGCAGTTAGCTGTGCCCCCCATCAAACCAAGTGACAGTATTTACTTTTGCTTTTGTCCTAGCTACCACCTTACTGCTTAGTCTGTGGCCACCATGGCATCCTTGTTCATCAGAGGCATTTGAGACTGGCAACGCAAATATCAGTATTATGTCAGGAGAGGCAGTGCACCCAACAGCATTTCACTGTTGCTCCACATTCGCACTGCACAGACATGTCCTCTGTAACTGAATGAAACTGGAAGCCAGTCATAAAAAGATAGGATTTAGATTATGCTAGTATAAACAATAGAACGTTTAGTCTGCCAGTCACACTAGCATCCAAAATATCAAATACTTACAAATAAATTTAATGAAAAATGAATGAAATTTCTACAGAAAAAGCTACAAAACATTACTGAGAGGAATTTGAGAAGACATAGATAAATGGAAATACACAGTCTTTATTCAGGAATTGGAAAACCTAATATTGTTAATATAATTATTTCCCCAAATTATTCTATCCATTCAAATGATAGCCACGTTTATAGTTGTAGACATGGTGATATAAAATCTCTGTGGAAGCCAGGAGTAGCTCTGCATAACTATAATCAAGAAGATTTTGAGCACAAAATGAACTCAATGGTATTTTTGGAGTTTTTTTCCTCTCATGTAGCTTTGTTTGGGCATTTATTTTTTTTTAACCTTACCGGTCTTTTGCTTGTATATTATTGTTTCCAATTTTGTGTTTTTATGTTTTGTGTGTGTGTCTTTGTATGTTGTGTTTCTCATGCTTTTTTTTAAGTTCTTTTTTTTTTAATTTACCTTTTTGTTTTCTAAAGAGAAAAAGAACCCAACATGGTGTTGCATGGTGGTGCAGGCCTTTAATCCCAGCACTCAGGAGGTGGAGGTGGAGGCAGGTGGATCTCTGTGAGTGTGAAGCCAGTCTGGTCTACAGAGCAAGTTCCAGGACAGCCAGGACTACAAAGAGAAACCTTGTCTCAAAAAACCGAGAGAGAGAGAGAGAGAGAGAGAGAGAGAGAGAGACAGAGACAGAGACAGAGACAGAGACAGAGAGACAGAGACAGAGAGAAACAGAGAGAGACAGAGACAGAGAGACAGACAGAGAGAGACAGACAGAGAGACAGAGAGATTGGATGTATGAGGAGGTGGGGAGGATGAGAGAGGGAAACCAAATCAGAATATATTGTATGAGAAAATATTTTTTAAAAAAGACCCATAAAAGTAAAAGGCAAATTGTTTGGGCAGAAAGGGGGCTACTGGGAAGGCTAAGGAGTAACAGGTGGGTAGAGGGTGAATCTGATCAAAGTACATTATGTGCACGGAAGAAAATGTCCAAAGAAACCTGTTATTTTGTACAATTACTATATGCTAATAAAAATGGAAACTTTAAAAAAAGTTCTTGTAGTGAGTTTGAGGCCAGCCTATGTAATTTACTTAGATTATATCAAGAGAAAAATCTATGAAAAGTTAAAGAATCTGCAATACCCAAAACCAACTTGAAAAAGAATAGTGTTTACATTTCCATATAAGCTTGAGAGCAGCTAAAACAAGCCTGAACTTAAGGGAAAAAAATTTTTTTTAAGAGCTGAGGATTGAACCCAGGGCCTTGCACTTGCTAGGCAAGCGCTCTACCACTGAGCTAAATCCCCAACCCTAAGGAAAACATTTTTAAAGATTCACACTATCTGATTTCAATAAATCATAGTAGAAAAACTGTATGTCACATAGAAAAGTATATCTTAATCTCTAATTCACACTGTACTTAAAATAATCTGAAATTTTATTAAAGATTTTAACTTTGAAGTAACACCAGAAACTTTATTACTTTGGGATAGAGAAAATTTCTGAGAGGACACAGAAGGAATTAGCCATAGCAAGTTTTACAAAATGGAATATATAAAATTTAAAAGATTTGCTCATCAAAAATAGTTACTACAAAAAATAGGAAATCAAGAGACAAAGAAATATTTGTATTGTTTATACAATGTATAACCATGTATATATATGTCAAAATACTTAGAAGACATAAATAGATCCTTAAAATCTAGATTTCAATTAATAACTAGATTAGCAAAGGCCCCAGTGGCAAAAGAACTTGAACAGAAAATTAATAAAAGACAGAGGAACTGCAAACTAGTACATGAAAAGACAGCATATTGCCCATTAAGAAAATGCAAATTAAACTGCAGTCAGGATGTATTGTATGAGAGGAGAATAAAAATGCAAGTTAAACCACAATGAGATAATATTTCATACCCACTAGAATGACTACACTGGAAACTACTCATAATACCAAATGTTACAAATGAAGCAACTGGAACTCACATACTTTGCTGTTTCTGGAGTAAAATGTTATAAACATACTTGGCATTTTCTTACAAAGTTACACATATACTCTTCCTATAACTCAGATATTATATTCCTAGATATTTACTCAAGAGAAAGTGTATGTCCACAGTATGACTTGCACATGAACTTTATGGCAGATATATACATAAAAGATAAAAACTTAAAGCTACTTAAATCCTCATTGTAATTGTTAATCTCAACTTTCAACTTGATGAGCTCTAGAATCATCTGGAAGATGGGCTTCTGAGTATATGGGGTGTTGTCTTGATGAGGTTAATTGAGGTGGTAGGACCCACCCACTGTGAATAACACCAGTCCCTGGATGGGGTCCTGGACTGTATAATAAGAAATCAAGCAGAGTGCAAACATGTATTGTTCTCTAATTATTGACTGTGGATGCAGTGTGACCAAATGACTCACACTCCTGCTCTCATGGCTTTCCTACCCTGATGGACTGGACCCTCAAACTGTGAGCCAAAAGAAAGCCCTTCTCACTTGACATGCTTATAGCAATAGGAAAAGTAACCAAGGCAGAAACTTGGTATCAAAATGTAGAGCTGTTGCTGTGATAAACCTGACCATGTGGTTCGTAGATCTTTGGAATGAGTTTATAAGAGGAATATGAAACTAGACTAGAAAAGATCTTCAATACTAACTGTAATCAAAACTTAATGGGCCATTCAGGTGGGGGCCTGGAAGATAAGAATGCTGAGAAACAGAAGTGGAGGCCTAGCTAAGGAGGTTTTAAAAGAGAACAAGAACTTTATCAGGAATTGGGATTGGGGCCGTTTGTGTGGTATTCAGCCAAGAATCTGGTTTCATTCTGCCAATTTCCTGAGAACCTGCATAACATTGAACTTAAAAACTAATGGATTGATTTGTTTGAAGGAGGAAATTTCTAGACAGGCGAGTATTCAAGCTGGTGCTGAGAAAGCAACTATAACTGTTAAAGAGGTCAGCATTACTGAAGAGGAACTGACTTCACTAAACCAGTGCAATAGGAATGGTGTCCTCAGGACAAAACTCGGCCCAGTGGAGGCTGTCCTGTGAAGATCCAAATTTATTTATAAGAAGAAAACTCAAAACAAAGGGGGTTCCCTGCTCCTCAAAATCAACTGTCAAAGTCAGCACACAGAAGCTGATACAACTGTGGTCTAGTGGGTGACAGGCAAGCTACATCTCGATGTGGCAGCAGAACTTGGAAGCACTGGCTTACATGGGACTGGTATTGGAGGTCTGAAAGATGCAAGATTGCGGGCGTCATGGAATCGTGTTCCATGGTTTCAGAGAGCTGATAAGGTCAGGCAATGAGGGGCAGTGTTATTGGAATTCCTGCAAAAGGGTCCTGAGAGGCCAGTGCATGAAGCTATGAAGGTGAAGCCTACTTTAAATGGAGATGCTGGGATGTTGGGGATGGCATGACCATGGCTCGTTCACCAAGGAAAGCTACAGGAATAGAATACAGTCATCCCAAAGGCCAAGAGAGAATGGTATGTGTGCTGCAGGCAGCAAATCTGGAGAGGTGGGCATACCTAAGACTTTTGGTGCCCATTTGATTCTGTCACAAGGCCCAGTTGACCAACATGGAGGTGGCAGGATTTGATGTTCATCATAGTGGATTTTGGTTTTGCACTCGCCTGATAATTCCTTGCAATTCCCCAATTGTTATATATTGGAATAGGAACGTTTATTCTGTGCCATTGTGTGTTGAAGTATGTAACTTTTTTTAATTTGTAAAGGCTCACAGTTAAGAGATTGCCTTGAGACTCAAATAAGATGTAAACTTTGGGCTTTTAAATTGTTGGAATTGTTAAAGACCATGCAGATTTTTGAAGCTGGATAGTGTTTTTCATTATGAGATGAACATCAGACTTTGGGGACAAGAGGTAGAAAGTTATAATTTAATATACTACATTTTGGTCAAGTTGATGGGGTGAACTAATTAGGGTTAAACTCAATTGTCAGCTTTATGAGCTCTAGAATCACCTGGGAGATGAGCATATGGGTAAGTCTGTAAGAGACGATTTTGATTAAGTCAACATAGTTTGGAAGCTCTGCCCATTGCAGGTGGTATCATTTCGAGGGATGGAATCCGAAAGTGTATTAAAAGGAGAAAGTGGCCGGGCGGTGGTGGCGCACGCCTTTAATCCCAGCACTCTGGAGGCAGAGGCAGGCGGATCTCTGTGAGTTCGAGGCCATCCTGGGCTACCAAGTGAGTTCCAGGAAAGGCGCAAAACTACACAGAGAAACCCTGCCTTGGAAAAAGAAAAGAAAAGAAAAGGAGAAAGTGACTGTTGACTCCCCACAGGAGGCCTTACCCTCTTTGAGGAGTGGAGAGTGTGTGGGATATGGGGAGGTAGGAGGGGGTGGGAGAAGTGCAGGGAGGGGGAACCGGGATGTAAAATGAAAACAAACAAACAAACTTGTTTTTAAAAATAAATGAATAAGAAAAAGTGAGCTGGACACAAACACATCACTCTTCCTCTTGACTGTGAAAGCAATGCAATTAGTTACCTCCTTAAGGTCTTACAGCCATGACTTTCCTGTCATATATATATATATATATACCCTTGAACTGTGAGTCAAAATAAGCTCTTTTCCATTGTAAGGATATTTTGTTATGGCAACAGGAAATGTAGGACTCAATAACAGGAAAATGAAAAGCAGGTTGTATATTTATAAGCTGTGGTACTATAAAGTAGTAAAATTATTCTACTAATATATCAAATTAAGTGGACAAATCTCAAAAATATGCAATAAACAAAAGAAACCTAGTACAAAAATGTGCAGCGTGGTTCCATATTATGATTTTGTTTTTTGTTTGAGACAGGGTCTCTCTACAAAGCCCTGGTTTTTCCAAACTCGATATATGGACTAGACTGGCCTTGAACTCACAGAGATCTGCCTGACTCTGCCTCCCAAGTTCTGGGATTAAAAGCGTGTGCCACTACACCAGGCCTCATTTTATGACTCTTTTTAAAAATTATTTATTTATTTTTATTTTATGTGCATTAATGTTTTGCTGCATGTATGTCTGTGTGAGAGTGTTGGATCCCCTGGAACTGAAGTTGCAGACAGTTTTGAATTGCCATGTGGGTGCTGGGAATTGAACCCAGGTCCTCTGAAAGGCCAGTGCTCTTCACCTCTGAACCATCTTTCTAGCATCTCATTTTATGACTCTTAAAAACAGTAAATGTATTCTATAGTGAGAGAAAAATCTGATTATCTTTGAGGAAATATATTAGTTCCTAGAATGAGAACTCTCAGGATGTTAAAAATGTCCTGTCTCTTGACTGGAGAGCTAGTGAGAAGGCTGCATAGAGTTTTCAAATCTCCTTAGAATTGAAACAGTATTTTAAATTATTCATCAATAAAAATGATTAACAATTTTGAGACAATGGCTAGCATCAAACTCATGTTGACCCTCTTGCCTCTGCTTCCTTAGTACTGGGGTTATAGGCATGCACCACCACCTTGCCCAGTTGAATTATTTTGAATGGTAAAATATAGTTTGACCTTATTTACTACAGGTGGTTCCAGATGACATTTAATTGCTGGCAAAAAAAAGAAAGAAATCAATCAATTTGTAAATCATTCAACCAATGGGTAAGCACAGAACTTCTTGTTCCATGACCCTTAGAAGATTTCTCTAGGGCTCAGGGTCAAGCCAGATACATGCCTCCATATGAACCCCAGCTGCTGTTGCCATAGCCATCTGTTCTTCAGCTGCCTCAGGCCCACGCTGCTCTGCCTGCCTCCCTCTCAAAGTTTCTTCCCTCGTTTCTAGGGAGTGTCCCTTTATTAGAAGGAGTCCCTGCTTCCCGGTGCATGCAAGCCGAGAAGGCTGTGAGTAGGGCTGCTATCATATTTTCTGTCCTGGCTCAGAAATAAACTGGGACTGGGACTGGCCTTTTTATGTTTAGGAGGGCCAGGGAAGCTGTTAGATGATCATTGCCACATCTTGGCATTTTCCTGGTTTCTGCAGCATACCATTATTTTTTTTTTTAACCTTAGACCCTTTGTCCTTGTAGTCTCCCTTATCAGGAAAATTCTGACACTCAAACCTCAAATCTTTGCATTATGGCCCAGCTCCCTGTTCTCTTGTTAGTTTCTGGAGAAACTCTCATTTCCACAGGAAGACATTACTTTTTGCAACTTCTCCCATGTGTCTGTTTCAGGATACTACTTCATTCTTTCTGACTCTGATCACTGCTGCGATTGAAAATCTTTTCCCATTGAACTGTGAAGTTCTAGGAAGGGAGAGGTTCTATTTTATTGTACAAATTGCTTGAGTTTTCTCTACTGTCTCTTTCCTACCTAACACAAAACCTCACACACATATCTGTTGGGTAAAGAAATTGTTACTCTCTGAACATAATGTACAACATTGTTCTGGGCCACATCCTTCTCCTTTCTTGGCCCCCTATCCCTCTAAAAGATTTTACTTCTGTGGTATTCATAGTCTTTTATTGGCAACAGGCTTGGTTTTTTTTTCAAACTCAAAACTAGTCTTAAGGGATTATGGAGTTGTCTCCGTAAATGAAACATTTGCTGTGCAAATATGAGGACTCACATAAAATAGAATGTGTCAACATTCCACTGTAATCGCCACATGTTTGAAGTGCATGGGAAGTGAAGATAGGAAAATCCCAAGGGCTCCCAGGCTAGCTGGCCTGGCATGTGTGTGTGTGGAGCGGGGGGAGGTGGGAATAGCAAGACATCCTACCTCAAATAAGGTGGAAGATGGAGACAGACCAACACTGGTGGCTGTCCTCTGATTTTTCATGAGTGCTATGGAATGAATGTGCCAACACAAACACACACATACACATGTTATGGAAATTACTTTAACCATGTAGATGTGCTACATTTGTTTATGCTGCATTTGTTTAATTATGAAAAGATGTGTTGCTGTTTTACCTTGCTTGTCTAAGGCACCTGATTGGTCTAATAAAAAGCTGAATGGCCAGTAGGTAGGCAGGAGAGGGAAAGGCGGGGCTAGCAGGCAGAGAGAATAAATAGGAGGAGAGATCTAGGCTCAAGAAGAATGAGAGAAGAAGAAGGAGAAAAGAACAAAGGAGAAGGACCTGCTTGGGGCCAGAAGCCAAGCAACCTCCAGCCAGACACAAGAAGCAGTGAAAGATATACAGAATGAAAGAAAGATAAAAATCCCTGAAGCAAATCGTAGATAAAGAGAAACAGATGAAAATAAAAGCTAAGATAAGGCCAAGAACTAATAAGAAGTCTCTGTGTCATGATTTGGGAGCTGGTTGGTGGCCAAAAAGAAAAAGTCTGCTACACACACACAAACACAACAAAGAGAGAAATATATATGCCCTCCAACACATGCACACACCCACACTCACACACACACATGAAGTCTTGAACCCATTATCTCTGTGTGTTTTATGACTGTGTATGTGTCGGTGTGTATCCCAGTGTATGTGTGGAGGTTAGAGAACATGTCAACAAACTCAAATCATCAGGTTTGTCAGCAAATGCTTTTATTTACTAAGGCCAGCCAGCCAGCCAGCCAGCCAGCCAACCAGCCAACCAGCCAGCCAGCCAGCCAGCCAGCCAACCAGCCAGCCAACCAGCCAACCAGCCAGCCAACCAGCCAGCCAGCCAGCCAGCCAACCAGCCAACCAGCCAACCAGCCAACCAGCCAGCCAGCCAGCCAGCCAGCCAGCCAGCCAACCAGCCAGCCAACCAGCCAACCAGCCAGCCAACCAGCCAGCCAGCCAGCCAGCCAGCCAGCCAACCAGCCAGCCAACCAGCCAGCCAGCCAGCCAGCCAGCCAGCCAGCCAACCAGCCAACCAGCCAACCAGCCAACCAGCCAACCAGCCAACCAGCCAGCCAGCCAGCCAGCTAGCCCATGCTTGAATCTATTGTCTTAACAAGCAGATTTTTTGGTGCTGTGGATGGAACTCAAGGCCTTGGGCATGGGAGGTAAGTGCTCTACTGCTGAGCTACATCTCTAGGAGCCCAAAGCAGACACATTTTTATATGTTCATTTTCCTTTCATATCTTTCTTTGTCCTTTGATGTCCATTTGCACTGTTTTACCCAGTTGCCTCCTTTGCCTGACCATGTTAACCTTCTAGAATCTGGCTACTACCTGATTATGCTACACCATTCAGAAGCATCAAGACTTCACTGGTCTGTGGCCTGTTCTAACTCTACATTCCTCCATATCCCTAAATCATTTGAAAAGGATCACTACCTACTTCTTGAAACTCTCTTTTGATTTCCATTTCTGTATTTACTTCTTTACTTACTGATTGTTTATTTGCTTTGGAATAGGGTCTCACTATATAGCTTCACAAAGCCCAAAATTCAGTTTTCCTGCCTTAGTCTCCCCAAATGTTATAGGCATGCACTACCACATCAGCTCTTCCCTCTTCCTCTATAGTCATTTCTTTCAGTCTCTTTCATGGATTTAAACTTATTTTTACTACATATAAATACCCCTAGGACTCTCTTTAGGCCTTTTCCTACTTTCTTTCTTATTATTATGATTTCTTTTCTGTCTTTCTTAAATAATATTCAGCCGTCAAGATCCATCTCAATATTTTCTTCTACAAGGCAACATCTAAGTCAGTGGTTCTCAACCTGTGGGTTGTGACCCCTTGGGGTCGATGGACCCTTTCATGGGAGTTACCTAAGACCACCAGAAAACACGGAGATTTACATTGTGATTCATAAAAGTAGCAAAATTATAGTTATGAAGTAGCAACTAAAATAATTTTATGATTAGGGGTCAGCACAACATGAGGAACTATATTAAAGGGTTGCAGCTTTAGGAAGGTTGAGAACCACTGGTCTAAGTAGATATTCAGTCCTGTCTGTTATCTGTAATCACTGAACACCTCTGATGCTTATTAGTATCATTGGTACTTCCAATTTCGCATCAGTTATGCCAGCCATGTGCACTAGACAAGATATGGAGACTATCTCACATAATTTTAAAAAATTTTGATAATAATATACAATTAAATTTTATCTAATTATACTTAATTGCCTTCTCCTCCTCCTCCTCCTCCTCCTCCTCCTCCTCCTCCTCTTCCTTCTCCTCCTTCTTCTTGTTTTCCCAGCCTGTCCAACCCGCTGCCTCAAGTTCCCATCCCTCCATTCCCCCCTACCACTATCCCCAGTTTACTCAGGAGATCTCTTCTATTTCCCCTTTCTGGGGAAATTCATGCTTCCCACTTTGGGCCCTCTTTGTTATCTAGACTCTCTGAGGCTGTGGATTGTAGGTTGGGTATCCTGTACCTTACTCCTAATGTCCACTTATAAGTGAGTACATACCAAGTTTGTCTTTCTGGGATTGGGTTACCTTACTCAGGATGATTTTTTCTAGTTCCATCCATTTATCTGCAAATTCCATGAGGTCATTGTTTTTTACAGCTGAGTAATGCTGTGGATATTGTTCTGTATAAATAAAACACTGATTGGCAAATGGCCAGGCAGGAAGTATAGGCAGGACAAGGAGAGAGGAGAATTCTGGGAAGTGGAAGGCTGAGTGGGGAGACACTGCCAGCTGCTGCCATGACAAGCAGCATGTAAAGATGCCGGTAAGCCACAAGCCACGTGGCAAGGTATAGATTTATAGAAATGGGTTAATTTAAGATATAAGAACAGTTAGCAAGAAGCCTGCCACAGCCATACAGTTTTTAAATAATATAAGCGTCTGTGTGTTTATTTTATAAGTGAGCTGTCAAACTGCTGGGGCAGGACTCCAGCTATAGAGTAATACTCCATTGTGTAAATGTATCATATTTTCCTTATCCATTTTTTGGTTGAGGGACATCTAGGCTGTTTCTAGGTTCTGGCTATTATGAATAATGCTGCTATGAGCATAGTTGAACAAGTGTCCTTGTGGTATGATTGGGCATCCTTTGGGTATATGCTCAAGAGTGGTATTGCTGGGTCTTGAGATAGATTGATTCCCATTTTTCTGAGAAACTGTCATACTGATTTCCAAAGTGGCTGTACAACTTTGCACTCCCACCAGCAGTGGAGGAGTGTTCCCCTTACTCCACATCCTCTCCAACAAGCTGTCCTCAGTATTTTTGATTTTAGCCATTCTGGCAGGTGTAAGATGATATCTCAGAGCTGTTTTGATTTGCATTTCCTTGATGACTAAGGATGTTGAGCAGTTCCTTAAATCTCTTTTGGCCATTTAAGATTCTTCTGTTGAGAATACTCTGTTTAGATTTGTACCCAATTTTTAAATTGCATTATTGGTATTTTGATGTCTAGTTTCTTGACGTCTTTATATATTTTGAAGATCATCCCTCTGTCATATGTGGGGTTGTTGAACATCTTTTCCCATTCTGTAGGCTATAATTTTGTCTTATTGGCAGTGTCCTTTGCCTTACAGAAGGTTTTCAGTTTCAAGATGTCCCATTTATTAATTGTCAATCTCAGTGTCTGTGCTACTGGTGTTATATTCAGGAAGTAGTCTCCTATCCCAATGCATTTAAGGCTACTTCCCACTTTCTCTTTTATCAGGTTCAGTGTAACTGGATTTATGTTGAGGTCTTTGATCTACTTGGACTTGAGTTTTGTGCAGGGTGATAGATATGGATCTATTTGCATTCTTCTACATGCTGATGTCCGGTTATGCCAGCACCATTTGTTTAAGATGCTTTCTATTTTTACATTGTATAATTTTGGCTTCTTTGCAAAAAAAAAAAATCAGGTGTTCATAGGTGTGAGGATTTATGTCAGGGTCTTGGATTCAATTCCATTGATCTACATGTCTGCTCTTATGCCAATACCAAGCTATTTTATTACTATAGCTCTATAGTAGAGCTTGAGGTCTGGGATGGTTATACCTCTGGAAGTTCCTTTATTGTACAGGATTGTTTTAACTATCCTGGATTTTTTGTTTTTCCATATGAAGTTGCATTTTGTTCTTTCCAGGTCTGTGAAGAATTGTGTTGGGATTTTGATGGGGATTGCATTGAATCTATATATTGCTTTTGGTAAGATTGCCATTTTTACTATGTTAATCCTACCTATCCACGAACATGGGAGATCTTTCCATTTTCTGATATATTCTTCAATTTCTTTCTTCAGAGATTTAAAGTTCTTGTCATACAGGTCTTTCACTTGTTTGGTTAGAGTTACCCCAAGATATTTTATATTATTTGTGGTTATTATACAGAGTATTGTTTTTCTGATTTCTTTCTTGGCCCATTTATCATTTGTATATAGAAGAGCTACTGATTTGAGTTAATCTTGTATCCTGCCACATTACTGAATGTGTTTATCAGCTGTAAGGGTTCCCTGGTAGAATTTTTGGAGTCACTTATGTATACTATCATATCATCTGCAAATAGTGAAAGTTTGACTTCTTCCTTTCCAATTTGTATCCCCTTGATCTCCTTATGTTGTCTTATTGCTCTAGCTAGAACTTCAAGTACTATATTGAATAGATATGAAGAGAGTGGACAGCCTTGTCTTATTCCTGATTTTAATGGAATCACTTTGAGTTTCTCTCCATTTAATTTAATGTTGGCTGTCAGCTTGCTGTATATTGCTTTTATGTTTAGGTATGTTCCTTGTATTCCTGATCTCTCCAAGACCTTTATCATGAAGGGGTGTTGGATTTTGTCAAAGGCCTTTTCAGCCTCTAATGAGATGATCATGTGTTTTTTTTTTTCTTTCAGTTTGTTTATATGGTAGATTGCATTGACAGATTTCCATATGGGGATATAGGTCTATTTAGATTTTTAATCTGGTCTTGATTTAATTTTGGTATGTGATACCTATCCAGAATTGTACATTTCTTTTAGATTTTCCTGTTTTGTGGAGTACAGGTGTTTAAAGTATGACCTGATGATTCTCTGGATCTCCCCAGTATTAGTTGTTATATACCCCTTTTCGTTTCTGATTTTGTTAATTTGGATATTCTCTCTCTGCCTTTTGGTTAGTTTGGCTAAGGGCTTGTCTATATTGCTGATTTTCTTGAAGAACCAACTCTTTGTTTCATTGATTCTTTGTATTGTTCTCTTTACTTCTATTTTGTTGATTTCAGCCCTGAGTTTATTTCCTGTTGTCTACTCTTCCTGGATGAGTTTGCTTCTTTTTGTTCTAGAGCTCTCAAGTGTGCTGTTAAATCTCTAGTGTGAAATTTCTCCAAATTCTTTATGTGGGCATTTAGTGCCATGAACTTTTCTCTTAACACTGCTTTTATGGTGTCCAATAAGTTTGGGTATGTTGTACCTTCATTTTCTTTTTTTTTTTTTTTTTTTTTTTTTTTGGTTTTTCAAGACAGGGTTTCTCTGTGTAGCTTTGCGCCTTTCCTGGAACTCGCTTTGGAGACCAGGCTGGCCTCGAACTCACAAAGATCCGCCTGCCTCTGCTTCCCTAGTGCTGGGATTAAAGGTGTGCACCTCCACTGCCCTGTGCATTCATTTTCATTGAAATCTAGGAAGTCTTTAATTTCTTTCTTTATTTCTTCCTTGACCCAGTGGTGATTCAGTTGAGAGTTGTTCGGTTTCCATGAGTTTGTAGGCTTTCTGTAGTTTGTGTTGTTGTTGAATTCTAACTTTAACCCATGGTGATCTGGTAAGATACAAGGTGTTATTCTAACTTTTTTTGTATCTGTTGTGATTTGCTTTGTGGCTGAGTATGTGGTCAATTTTAGAGAAAATTCCATGAGGTGCTGAGAAGGTATATTTTTTGTGTTTGGGTGAAATGTTATGTAGGTGTCTGTTAAGTCCATTTGAGTCATAACATCTGTTCATTTCCTTATTTCTCTGTTAAGTTTCTGTCTGGCAGATCTGTCCATTGCTGAGATTGGGGTGATGAAGTCTCCCACTATTAATGTGTGGGGTTTGATGTGTGATTTAAGCTTTAGTATTTTACAAATGTGGGTGTCCTTGTATTGGGGGCATAAATGTTCAGAATTAAGACATCATCTTGATGGATATTTTTTTTCCTGTGATGAATATGAAATGTCCTTCTCCATCTCTTTTGATTAATTTTAGTTTGAAGTCTATTTTGTTAGATATTAGAACATCTACACCAGCTTGTTTCTTAGGTCTATTGGATTGGAAATTTTTTTCCCAGCCTATTACTCTAAGGTAGTGCCTGTCTTTGAAGTTGAGGTATGTTTCTTGTATGCAGAAAAGAATGGATCCTGTTTTCTTATCTATTCTGTTAACCTGTGTCTTTTTTATAGCTAAATTGAATTCATTGATATTAAGAGATATTAATGATCAGTGATTGCTAATTCCTGTTATTTTTGGTTTTGGAGTTGGTAGTGTGTGTGTGTGTGTGTTTCCCTTCTTTGGATTTTGCTGGTGTGTTTTGCCTGTGTTTTCCTAGGTTCAGCTAACTTCCCTGGGTTGGAGTTTTCCTTCTAGTACTTCTGTAGGGCTGAATTTGTGGATAGGTATTGTTTAAATCTGGCTTTGTCGTGTAATATCTTGTTTTCTATGTCTATGGTGATTGAAAGCTTTGCTCAGTATAGTAGTCTGGGCTGACATCCATAGTCTCTTAGTATATGCAAAACATCTGTCCAGGACCTTCTGGCTTTTAGAGTCTCCATTGAGAAATCTGGTGTAATTTTGATAGGTCTGTCTTTATATGTTACTTGGCCTTTTTCCTTTGCAGCTCTTAATATTCTTTCTTTATTGTGTATGTTTGGTGTTTTGACTATTTTTTGGCAAGGGACCTTTTTTCTGGTCCAGTCTATTTGGTGTTCTGTAAGCTTCTTGTACCTTTATAAGCATTTCTTTCTTTAGTTTGGAAAAGTTTTCTTCTATGATTTTGTTGAATATATTTTCTGTGCCTTTGAGATAGAATTATTCTCTTTCTTCTATCCATATTATTTTTAGGTGATCTTTTCATGGTGTCCCAGATTTCCTGTATGTTTTGTTTTAAGAATTTTTGGATTTAATATTTTCTTTGACTGATTAGTCTATTTCCTCTATTTTATCTTCACCACCTGAGGCTCTCTCTTCCATTTCTTGTATTCTGCTGGAGATGCTTGCATCTGTAGTTACTGTTCCCTTACTCAGATTTTCCATTTCCAGAATTCTCTTGGTTTATATTTTATTTATTGCCTCTATTTCAATTTTCAAGCCTTGAACTCTTTCCTTCACCCATTTGATTGTTTTTTCTTGGCTTTCTTGAAGGGATTTATTGATTTCTTCCAATTTTTTGTTTGTCTTTTCCTCAATTTCTTTAAGGGAATTTTTCATTTCCTCCTTAAGGGCCTCTGTCATCTTCATAAAGTTATTTTTAAGGTTGCTTTCTTCCACTTCTTTTACATTGTGATGTTCAGGTCTTGCTGTTGCAGAACCACTAAGTTCTGGTGATGCTATATTGCCCTTTATGTTGTTGAATATATTCTTACACTGGCATTTACCCATCTATTCCTCCAACTGGTGTAGTTGGTGCTTGTGCCTCTAGGTTCTGCTGATTGCTAGAGATGGTTGTCTGCAAGGATGATGGGGTAGGTGTGGTTGGGTGGCAGAGTGGGTCTTGGGGGAACAGAGTTCAGTGGGTGGCAGTGGTGGTAGTGTAGCTTGCCCACAGTTCTCTCACCTGCTGGTTAGCTGCTGGGGTCTGCACCAGAGCAGTGGGGTTCCACCAGAATTAGGGACAGGGACCAACTGCCTTGCTGGGGGTGAGAGGTGGGAGTGGGAGGGGCACAGAATGTGCCTTGGGGCTTAGGGCCTAGAGATTGGGGCAGTTTAACTGGGAGACCAGTCACTCACCTGTTCTTTCAACTGGTCTAGGTGGTTCTTGTGCCTATAGGGGCTGCTAATTTGCCGGGGATGGTTGGGAAAGGAGAGGATGGTGGGGTCATTGGGTTTGGTGGCAGAGTGGATCTTGTGGGAACAGAGTCTAGTGGGTGGTAGCAGTGGTAGTGCAGGTGGAGGTTTCTTACTTGCTAACCAGCTGCTACTGTTTCTTCTTCTTCTTCTTCTTCTTCTTCTTCTTCTTCTTCTTCTTCTTCTTCTTCTCCTCCTCCTCCTCCTCCTCCTCCTCCTCCTCCTCCTCCTCCTTCTCCTCTTCCTTCCTCCTCCTCCTTCTCTTCTTCTCCTCCTCCTCTTCCTTCTCCCTTCCTTCCTTCCTCCTCCTTCTTCCTCCTCCTTCTTCTTTCTCCTTTTTTCTCTTCTTTTCTTTGGTTTTGTAAGACAAGGTTTCTCTTTGTAGCCCTGGCTGTCCTGGAACTCATTCTGTAGGCCATGTTGGCCTTGAACTCATAGAGATTCACCTTCCTCTGCCTCTGAGATTAAAGGTGTGACTCATTACTGCCTAGCATAGTTGGTGAATTTCAATTGTCAAAATTTGTAAAATTAGGGCCCAGGAGATATCTCAGTAAAAGTGCTTGCTTCTCAAGTCTAACAGTCTAATTTGGATCCTTGGAGCCCATAGTGAAAAGAGTGAACTGACTTAGGCAAATTATTATCTAACTTCCATATGTACATTATGGCATGTATGCACCTCAACATGGGTGCATACATGTGCACACACACACACACACACACACCAAATACAGACACATACACAGTAATAATAAATAAAATATTTTAATTATGAAATTACACCTGAAATGTATGTGTTTAGATATTCCAGTTGCCATTTCCACTAGATCCATTATCTAAGAGTATTCTATCTTACTTCACATATTAGATGATCTTATGTCTCAGGGTATAACTGTGACCTCTTGACTTTGAAACATGAAAGACTAAGAAAAAGTGCATCGAAAATATTGAGTGAATGGAGGTGCTCTTGATAGTTTGTTTCACGAGCTATCAATATAAAATGGTGATATCTGATTTTTTAAACTTTTTTTATTGATTCTTTGTGGATTTTATATCATGCATCCTGAACCCACTCATCTCCACATCCCCTCACTTCTGCACTCTGCCCTTGTGACCTCTCCAAAACAACATTTAAAAGTAAAAACAAACAAACAAATATCATGGAAGATGTAGTGTGGCCAGTGAGTCACACAGTATACCTTTTAGTCCGTATATATTTACTTGCAAGTGTTCATTGCAGTGAGTCATTGGTCTGGTTCCAGACCTCTGGCTTCTGCTATGCTATCGATACTGGGCCCTCAGTGGGACTTCTCCTGGATATCCTGTTGTTGCCTTGTGTTGTAAGATCCTGTAGCTTTGGATTTGCAGGTCTGGCTCCTTCACATGCTACAGTAGTTCATAGATGAGGTGGGTGTTGGGGTGGGCTAACTCATAGCCCTGTTTTGGGTGACATCTAAATTTTTAAAAAAGACTTCCAAACCAAATGCAAGTTCAAAATGTGAGGTGGTTTTAGTCTAGATCAGTATATAACTTACAATTCTGTAAAAAAAGATTAAAATCCTGAGTTTTCTTATAAACTTAGGTTTAAAGCTCAGTTGTACCATTCATTAAATGTATGATCTTGCATTTAATTTATTTAGCCTCTCTGTGAGTTTATGGCCTGATCTATGATGTCTTTAAACAATTACTGAAAAATACTTAACTATTATGACTCCCAGTGGTACACTTGAAATTTTGCGTGAGCAATTATGTGCTAGCTGGTTAGCTATCTTTAGATTCTGAAATGAAAATGGTATACTACAAATCTACGACATGCATGTTACTTCATGTAACACTTTGTAATATTTATTTACTGTGTGAGGGAGTGCATGTGCCAGGGTGCTCATAAGGCGGTAAGAGGACAACTTGTAGGAGTCTGTTCTCTCCTTCCACCATGTGGATCCCAGGATTTGAACTCAGGCTGTTAGGTTTGGTGTCAAGTGCCTTTACCCACTGAGCCATCTCACTGGTCCAGGCTCCTGTTGCCTGAGACAAGGTCTCTTGTAGCCTAGGCTGGCCTCAAACTGATTACGTAGCCAAGAATGAAGTTGAACTATTGATCTTTCTTCCTTTACTTCCTGAGTGCTTGAATTACAAGCATTCACCACCATCCTTGTTTTATCAAACCTAGGAAATTTTGCCTGTAAGCAAGCACTCTACCAACTGAGTTACACCCTCAGTTCTCATGTAATAAATTTAAAATGTGGGTTTTGTAAAGAAAGCTTTAAAAGCATTGCAAATCATAAAAGCCACTTGAGGGCTTTCAATGAATGGTTTCTATGTTGTTTTTATTTCGTTTGTTTTTTTTTTGTTTTTAGAGACAGGGTTTCTCTGTGTAACCCTGGCTGTCCTGTAACTCACTTTGTAGATCAAGCTGGCCTCAAACTCAGAGATCTGCCTGCCTCTCCCTCCTGAGTGCTGAGATTAAAGGTGTGTACCACCATGCCTGGCTTGTTTCTGTGTATTTTAAATTTATTTTTATTTCTAAGAAACAGCTCAGGTCTTAGTTACTTTTCTATTGCTATGAAGAGATACCATGACCAAGGAAACTTACAGAAGAAAGAGTTTGTTGTGGGCTTGCTTATACTTTCCGAAGACAAGTCATGACCATCATGATGGGGAGCATCACAGCAGGCAGACAGGCATGGTGCTGGGACAGTAACTTATCCAGAAACATGAAGCAAAGAAAGCTAACTGGGAATAGCATGGGCTTTTGAAACTTCAAAATCCACCCCCAGTGATACACCCCCTACAATGAGGCCACACCTGCTAACCATTCCCAAAAAGTTCTACCAAGTGGAGATCAAACATTCAAATATCAGTCTATGGGAATCCTTCTTATTCCAACTACCATATCTCATGCCTGTTCAAATCAGTCTCTAGAAAGTGGCTTAACACACATGCTGTTATCTAGTGCCAAGTGGTCAGTCCTGAAAACAAACATACAAGTAACATTATACAAACTAAACAGGATATATTTAGAAATAAATATGTATATACAAATACACATATGCATACAATAACAACTGAGGAAAAAAGAGTCCATGAATTTGAAGGAGAGTGACAAGGGGTGTATGGGAGGGTTTGGAGGGAGGAAAGGAAAGGGAGAAATTTTGTAATTAAAATACAATCTCTAAAAAAAACAAAAAGTAAATGTGAAAAAAAAATGACTTAGAGAGCATGTGCAGGATCTTGAGTCTGATCTCCAGCACTCTCTTCTACACAAATAAGATTTAAAGGATGACTCAGGGCTGTGTTAGAGCTAGGATACCCCTCCAACTATAGCAAATCAAATCAAATATCTAGATGAAAGGGGAGACTGCAGTTGCTGGACCTTTGTGTTCAAAAGTGGCCATTGTATCTATTAATGATTTAATATTCTTTAGTAATGGCGTAACTCTGAAAAATATACTAATTTGGGCAACTGTATTCCAACAGGTGAAGTTAAGGCCTCACTCTTGCTCCTCTGGCTTACCTCTTTGCCATTGAACTCAAGGACTGTAGTCTTCACATATACCACTTTTACTATTTCATCATTTTCAGCTGAGAATACCTTTTATTTTCTTTCTAAGAGTAACATACCATTTCAAACATTCTGTGGCAATTAAGCAAACAATTGAAGACTAACTTCTACTATTTATATAATAAAGGCTTGATCTATCAAAAGTTAGCTTCTGAAGTACTGTATTGGGCAATTAAAATGATGAGATATTAATTTTTTTTAACAATGTTAAAATCACTAAAGGAGGGAAAAAAACCTAAAACAAATATGTTAGCATTTTGTAATGAGAGCTTTTTCTTGGTTATATGGTTAAAGTTTTTGAGGGAAAATATTGATGAAAGTTATCCCGAGTTTCTGCATATGGCTTTTGTAATGTATCACATACCCTGGTGGAACTGAAGCCACTAAATAACACCAGTTCCATGTGTTGCCCCCTTTAATAATTCAATAAATTTGGCTGGAGAGATGACTCTGTGGTTAAGAGTGCATATTGTTCTTGCAGAAGACCTGAGTCTAGTTCTCAGCACCCAGGTCAGGCAGCCTACAACTGTCACTCCGGCTATAGAGTAAGAGTAACGAAAGCTTTTGACATTCTTACTCACTGGTCTCTCTCTGTCTCTGTCTGTCTCTGTCTCTCTCTCTCTCTGTGTGTGTGCATGAGTGTATGTGTATGTCTCTCTCTGTGTCTCTCTCCTCTCTCTGTGTCACATACACATACATGATTTAAAATAATGTAAAATTAACCTTTAAAAATTAATGTAAAGAAGGTCTCTATTTCGCAGGAAACATCAACATCCCCACTATGTTCATTCATGACACAAACTGGCTGGTCTTTGTTTTATTTTCAAACTCCAACCTCTAAGTGAGAAGCTTGGCTACCTAACAGAACCTTATTGGCCTCATTGGTGGAAACTCCTTAGTCCTACAGTATCATTTCTATTGCTCTGACTGACCCTGTACCTTTAAGCCACCTCACCCATGCTAAGTCCAGACAACAGCACATATGTGCAAGCATTTCAGATCCGTCTACTAATTTTACCACCTTTATTCCCTACTTCTCTTCTAAGTTCTCACTAGCTCCCCGTTTTTCTATTGCTACACCAGGCTTGCCATTTGCGCTGTACTCTCAAAGCATTGAATCTTCATGTTCTCTCATCACTGAGATCTAGAGTCACCCCCTGTTCCTGGCTGTTATGATCACCAGACTCATTTTGGTGGGTGAAAAAGGATAGCAGTGTGATCCAAACTGTAGCTGTTTAACTCTTGTGGTATTTATAGGACATATTGATATATCAGAAACTTTGTGGTGCTGTAGAAAGTTTCTATCTGGTGATTTCTGCTATAGGCAAGGATCCAAAATGGTTAAATACAGAGTTCAGTTCCTAGTTCCCATGTCAGGTAGCTTATAACCACCTGTAACTTCACCGTCAGGGGATCCAAAGTTTCTGATGTCCTCGTGCACTGTTACTCACATACACAGAGCCGCACACAGACACACATGTATACAATCTACTGATTTGGAATGTGGAATATTGAGAAGGAATAGAAGAATAGAAGGCTCTGGAAACTGATATTCTCCTAGAATGACTGACAGCTGAGATTTCTCATTTCCCTTCAAGTATCAGCTTTCACAGCACATGCCACTAATAATGGATGCTAAATGCAGAAGGCTTCATCATGACCTATCTATAATTGACTAATATACAATGGCTGAAGAAGTCTGGATGGTCCAGGATACTGATTCCTATGACAGGAAGTTATAGTCTCCTCATTATAAATTTCATTAAATCTTTATCCCAGTCAGGAACTCAGAATGTCTGTCACATATCACTGTTTCTGAATAACCTTAATTTTGACATCCAGGCTCACTCCTTACAAAGCACATGCTCATATCAAAGGCTGTCTCATACCAAACTCAAGTCTGATCAAATGGTCATGGTAGAAATTTGTCCCTGAGTACTTGACAATTCAAAGGCTTCTAACCTTTTAGGAAGAAAGGAAGGAACTCCTACAACTTGAAATATCACAACCTTAGACAGTGATAACTGTTGTCTCTAAAATGTGGTCACATGTGAATTGCCAGACCCATAGTCAACATTGCTGTGGTGAGTGAAACCAGACTTCCTGTTGAAGGGCAAGCCCTGAGAAAGATTCCAGCTGTAGTTTTCCTTGCAGAGGTCTCCACCCTGTAGCATGAAGGCTATCAGGTTTTGGCTTTACAGTTGGACAATCACTTGTCTCAAAACTCCCTAACTTGCTGAGAGGTATTAGTGGCCTTCTGGTGACCTCACACCTACCCTTCAAACTTGAGCCCGGTGCTTCTGACTTAACATAATGACTAGAAGGGATGAGGAAGGGAAATTGGATCTACATAAAGGTATTGTCAACAGAGGACAAACTAATTTTCACAGAGGAGTTTGGCCCAAGAAGGAAAATCATCTGGTCTTATAGGGATTGAAAAATTGGAATCTAACTAGATTTTCCTTCTTACCAAATGTTGGAAGCAGTGACTCATAATCCTAACTCTGTCTTCTGTCTACTAAGAATGAATGCCAGTTAGAGTGCATTTTTCTTGAGTAGTGCATGAGTCCCTTGTGACATCACTAATTTGTCATATTCCTCAAAAGAACTGTTGTAAGTATCATCCAAACCATTTCAGATACTGAGTGATGTTCAGATAAGCACCTCATTTTCCCTGGCTCAAAGTTGTAGAGACTAGGCATTAATTTGAACAAAACAGAAGTGGAAGAGAAATAGTGTCGTTACACTTAAATATATAAAAGGTCTCTGTTGCAGAATATTTTAATGACATTGAAGTAGATGAAGAGATATTGCTCAAGTGACTAAGCATGGGCTTTGGAACCTGTGTTTCTAGGTGTGGTGGTAAGAATGAAAATGGCCCCCATAGACTCAGAGGGAGTGGCACAATTAAGAGGTGTGGACATGTTGGAGTGGGTGTGACCTTGTTGGAAGAAGGATATTACTAGGAATGGGCTTTGAGGTTTCAGTTGCTCAAGCCAGGCCCAGTGTCGCTCTCTCTTTCTGCTTCTCGCTGATCCAGATGTAGAACTCTCAGCTCCCTCTCCAGTACCATGTCTGTCTGGATTCTGCCATGCTTCCTGCCATGACAGTAATGGACTAAACCTCTGAACTGTAAGCCAGCCCTCAATTAAATGGTTTCCTTTATAAGAGTTGCTGTGGTCCTGGTGTCTCTTCACAGCAATAGAAACCTCAACTAAGATACTAAGTTATATTCTTGGCTGTGTGACCTTGGACTAGTCTTGCAATCTAATTATTCAAATTTAGGTGTATAACTGCTTTATGTTTGGTTTGACATGAAGCTGTGTATTAGTAAGTTATTCAGAAAATTAGACCCACTATGAGATAGACAAATTATTATGAAACATCGTCTCATGTTACTATAGAGAATAAAAAGTCCTAAGATCTATAGTTCAAAGTCCTAAGACCCAGGAATGGTCTTAATGTAGTCCAAATGTAGCAGAAAACTGATGCCTGCTCAAAACAGCTCCAAGCCTATTGGATAGAGAAAGCAGATTCTTTTTCCCAGCCTTTCTGTTCTATTTGGGCCTTCAGTAGATTTAATGTTGCCACTAACACAGGAAAAAATTATTTTCTTTCCCAGTCCAGTAATTCAGCCCATATATATATATATAAACATGCCCATCCAGAATTATGTTTAAATAAATTTTGAGTGTGCAACCTGTAGCCCAGTCAACTTAAAGCATAAACTTAAACATTACAACATAAAACACCTCTAAACTGATATTCTCCTAGAATGACTGACAGCTGAGATTTCTCATTTCCCTTCAAGTATCAGGAAGTAGGTCTCTTTGGAAGCTGAGGAGTTGGTGGGGAGAAGTTGGCTGTGGCTTGTCCTATTCCCTGATCTCTCAGCTTTCACTCCAATATCTGGTTCCCTGTTTTTATTAATAAGACTGTTTAGTAATTCATCTTACATTTTCTTTTATCATAACCAAGGAAAATTATAACTATCTAGTCTTCAACTATATCAGAAACCCCAGAAGGATATAATATTACTTAAGTAAATAGGAAGTACTTTGTAAGCAACTTCTAAAAATCTAGAATGACAGAGACAGCTGGCTGCCTGGACAGTCATCCAAAGTTCCTCTGTAAGATTGGGGCATCCATTTTTAACCTATAGGCCTAGTCTCTCAGTCATTTCCCCCTGTGTCCTGTAGAATGTCTGGCAGTCTCCTCTTTGAAGCAGGAACCCAAAGAACCATGTCGTCCTGCAAAGTTCAGTGGTCACCTTCCTATGGGTCTTGCATGTCCAGTTAATATAACATTGTCAGTTGACACAGGGGCACTTTTTTGCCCAGTGGCTAACTTTTGCCATAAAGAAAGCAAACTCCATAATGACTTTCTTTGATGCCCATCATCCTCCTTGAAGTAATTGATGCTGCCAGGAGTAGACGTGTCTCATTGTCCAGAAAAGTCTAAGTTCTTAAAATATTTTAGATACTGTAGTGGGTAGCCATTCCAGCTTTGATCTAGACGTTCCAACCCCCATTGAGACTTCGGCAACTGTCATGCCTACAAGGCAGGGCCAAGGGAGGCACCTGGAGACCCGAGATCTGGATGGGCCAGCGCTCTCTCTGGTCCGGGACCCCGGACAGTGGAGGTGGGCCAAGCAGAGCTCCAGAGAACACTGCTGGACTTCGACACACCTTCCCCAGACCCCGCAACCTACCTATCCCTTAATTTGTAAGTTACACCATTAAATAAATCTCCTTTTAACTACGTGGAGTGGCCTTAATAATTTCACCAATATCATACCATATTCTGTAGGTCTTTGAAGTGTTTGAAGATTACCTATCTAATTGAAATATATCTATGTATACCTAGAAAACTTAACTAACATGACTATAAGTTTGATTATCATGAATGACTAATTATTAATCTGTATTTCTTAATTATACATTACAATTTTAAATGAGCTGCACAAACATAATACCTTAAACAAGAGTAGAAATATACATATAGTATAACAAAATTAACTTTAAATTTGTAATAAACTAAAATCTATAGCAATGTAAGACATTTTAAACAAGTTGTTACTCTTTAAAAGTTGATTCAATAATCTACTTTTTTATCCTAGCATATCTATATCCTACATTTTTTATATCATATCCCCCTTTCATCTTTTAGAAAAAGGTTGACTATGACCAACAACAACTTGCAACCAACAATCTAAACAAAGACAAACATCTATTATCCATTTTGTTGGGAATGTGGGCATAGTGTTTTAGGCTACTTCCTGCTGATTGAGGTATTGGTAGTCTTATGGGGACATAAAGAAAATTTTAGGATTATGGTCAAGTCCTGACTGGAGTAGTCTGTGATGCTGTATTCTCTGAGCCAGTTTCCCTGAAGCTGTTCTGGATGTTGGATCATCTGGAGGCCTCTCAAGGGGTCTTGTCTGATCAAACCATATTAGCCTAGAAACAGTCACAGGTTCTCATTTTCTGTGGAAACAAAAGCAGAACCTCTTTTCCAAAGCAAATTACTTAGACACAAATTTTGAATTCAAGATACCTTTAATATATATATTGGTTTAACTCAGCAGCCTTTACAATCAAATGTCTTTCTGTTGTTAAAAATCCCAAAGATGATATAATCCAGACTCTGTGTGTGGTTTCTATCTTTATGTGGCTTATTTTTATATTACTTTTACTGTTTCTTTAAAGACTTTATTTTTTTAATTATCTATTTCTTTATATAACTGAATATATTCTTTTTTCTCTCTCTTCCAAGCTTACGTATATTTTTACACACATTATAAACAGTTTAGTGTTTTATTCCATCTGAATCTGTCTTATTGTGAATCTATAATCCTTCTCTGACCAGGAGAGATTTTAAACTGTTAAACTGCATGGCTAGGATGAAAAGCAGCAGCCTTGGCTGCTGACTCCACCCACCTCAGCTTCCCAACATGGTAGAGGTACCCAGGAGAATCACACTTACCCTGCCCACTCTGGGGTCTATGCTACCACCAGGTAGCATGCAGCTTGCCCATAAACGCTTTTTTTCTGTATGAGTAAAGGCTAAGTCCACCATGCAGTGTGCTGCATGGCTTGGAAACATCTCTGTGTACTACAGCAGGAATCCACCATGGTCAAGCCCAAATGCAGCAAACCCACCATACTGTAGCTCAAGCCCACATGCCGCAGCTTACCTGAGAGACGGAACTAGGAAGCTGTTTTTAAATCCATTTTAGAATCTTTTTTTAAAGCTCTCTCAGGTTTTAGGTGGAAATTTTTGCCCCACATTGGGTACCAAATGCAGCTGTAAATTTCTCAGGTCCTGCCCCCACCCCTGCTTGGTCCCAAGTTCAGCTGATTGTTCAGGCTTATTATTTACTAGCTATTACAACTGAAATTAACCCATTTCTATTATGCATTGGTTCCTGGCTTTAACTGTCCTCCAGCATGTCTTGTTCCCTCTGTGTCTTCTGGCAACTTCATTGACTCTGCCACTCTTCCTCCCAGCATCCTCAGTTTGGCTGTCCCACCTATACTTCCTGCCTGGCTATCAGCCAGTCAATTCTTTATTAACTAATGAGAGCAATATATATTCACAGTGTACAGAAGAATTATTCCACAGCAATATTTAGTTCATATTGCCAATTCTGCTGTTAGATTGAGATGTATGTAGTATAACTCCCTTAGATCAAAACTGTATTAGCTTTTGTGTGCTGACCCTGAGGAAATACTTTAATATTGTCCCACTGAAGCACAATAAATTTTACTTCAATTAAGCTGAGCTCTTTAACAATCACAGCTGCTTCATCAGTCCCAGCCTTATCCTTACACACAAATTCTTATCCAAAATACCATACAAATAGCCCTTCTCCCTGTTCCAAATAGACTCTTTGTTTCTCTCTAAACCCTATGAGTTGGGTCTCAGCTGTCACATATTTCTCTCAGCATTATCTTCCAATCTTCCACCAAAACAGCCCACTAAGTTCTATAGACTGGCTAGTTTTGTGTCAACTTGACATAAGCTAGAGTCATTTTGAAAGAGGGAACTTCAATTGAGAAAATGCTCCCACCAGACTGGCCTGTCAGTAAACCTATGGTATATTTTCTAGATTGATGATTAGCATGCAAGGGCCTAGCTTACTGTGGTGGAGCCACCTCTGTGTTGGTGGTCCTGGGTGCTATTAAGAAAGCAGACTAAGCAAGCCAGTAAGAAGCATTCTTCCATTGCCTCTGCTTGAGTTCCTGCCTCCAGGTTCTTGCCCTGATTTCCCTTTATGAAGGACTGTGATCAGGACGTGCAAACAGAAATAAACCCTCACCTAGTTGCTTTTGGTCATGGTGTTTTATCAAAGTGATGCAAACCCTCACAAAGACCCTCTTCATGTTGCATTCAAAAGCATTTTCAACCACCATACCAAATGTTTCCATGTTCTTCAGACATAAACATTCCAAGGCATAAAAGCCACATGATCAGTCCTATCAGAACAACTCCATTCCTTTTATCAGTTTCTGTTCTAGTTTCATTTCTGGTGCTATGGTAAAATATCTTGACCAAAAGCAACTTAAGGGAGATATGGTTTATTCAGTTTACAGTTCTGGGTTACAGTCCATGACTTTGGCGACATATTGGCAGGAACTCAAAGCAGCTAGTAACATTACATCCACAATCAAGAGTAGACAGAAATTAGTGTACACATGTTTACTTGTGTTAAGCTCTCTCTCTACACTAATACAGTCCAGGATCTCCTTTCTTGGGAATGGTGGTGGCCACAATGGGCTGGTTCTTCCCACATCAATTAACCTATAATCAAGACATGCCCATGGTTCAAATTGATCTGGACAGTCACTCACTAAGTCTCTCCTCCAAGATTAATCTAGGTTGTGTCAAGTTGACAATTACAACTAACCATCACACAAATTTGCACACCTTCCAAAGTAACCAGTCATTACATAAATTCTAAAACACATGAAATTTACTACAAATCCATTATTAAGGAGAGAAGTCCTGATGGTACACATCTGCAATCCCATCACTTGGGAGGTAGAAATGGGAAAATCAGGAGCTCAAGATTATCCTTAGCTATCTAGTGAGTTTGAGGCCAGCCCGAGCTATATGAAGCTCTGTTTCAAAAACTCAGGGGAAAAAAGTGTTATTAGGGAAGGAGATAAAGGGGAAAAAGAGAGAGGCTGATATTCTAGATAGGAATATAAGGTACTTTTTGACACAGGAAATATTTAAAATATATTATAGGGGGAATGATTGAAGATTCAAGAAAGGAAATAAATACAGTCACGGAGCAGAGAAGGAGTGCTGGGTACAAGGGAATAAAGGAACTTCCATGGTTCTCTAGAGAAAATAAGACATTGTGTGGCTGGTCATAAATACTGTGTGTGATAGGGAATGGGAGGGCAAAGAATTGAGGAAATTGTACCTTATGGTTGCAAGATTCTCCAAAATGTCAATTGCAGCTTGAATTATCTTTTGTTGGGAGTAAGAATGGGTTAAGAGATACATAGAAGGATTGTAGAGCAATGGTGATGATTGAAGCATGTGAATCTGTAGCAGCTCAGAACTATGTATGGTTGTTTTCTCTTAGGATACAGTTATAGAAGACAAAAGGTGGGATTAATACAATGTTATGTTGTACCAAGAAGATTCATTGAGAGGCTTAAGATATGGGTCAAAGGCTGAATTGCTATATAAGTGGAACTGACTGTGAGAAAAAAAAGAAGAGTAAAAGTGATAGGGTTTTCATGAGTCCCTAATGGGGTGAGAGAGTTGAAAGGAAAAGAAATGGTGATCATAGAGCATGTCATGTAGTTTTGGATTTGTGGAGTCGATTATTTCTACAATGTGATAAGATCTAGTACGTGGCTATGAGTGTGTGGCTTGAGGAGGATAGGAGAGGCCACTGTAGATGAAGTCAGGGGAGTAAGTAAGGGTATTGTGTGGATTTTCACCTTCAGTGTTACATTCACCATCTTATTGTTAAATTATTTATCTGTCCTCTATCTATCTACCTATCACCTTTCTTCCCTTTTGAAACCAGATCTGGTCTCTAACTCACTACATAGCCCAGGCTGGCCTGGAACTCATAATCATCCTGCCACAGCCTCATGAGTGTTGGAATTACAGGTGTCATTAGCATCAATTTAATGTTGCTTATCAGTCTAAATGTTAGGTAGAAAGAAAACGAGAGTCAGGGATCTCGGTCTACAGCAAATGTTGGGGAGTGGCCAAGAGGTTTCCTGATGAAATTAAAATGACAGAGTAGAAGAGTAATGATTTGAAAACAGTAATTAGCATCTAGAGAAAAGATCCTATCACCAGACCCTACGTACAAAAGGCAAGGAGATTGAGTTTGCTGCCAGGCCAAAAAGGAAACAGAACCCTTGGGGCTTCCATTGTAAGTTGTTCTCAGGCCTTTGAAGTCCCATCTCCCTAGACTGAACCAAACACAGTTCCTTTCACAATCTCATCCTAAACCCACTTTTTCATCCCATTTCTTCCACCCGCTCCATGGATACATCAGGACAATTTTTAATTGACAGAATCAGAATTTAACATTTAAGCATCCAATCCAAGCCCTGAGCTAGGAATATATTTACTTTAGCATGTATACATGGGGTAATGCCTAAGTGACTGCATAATTCTCCATGGAAATTACTACTTTTGAAAGGTGACATAAAACCATATATATATAGATAGCTAGTACTCTTTCCCATATGCTATGGTAACTCAAAAGTTGGTCATGTTCATATATGAAGCCATGCCGATGCTGTGATTACTCAGCTCCAGCCCATTAGCCTCTCAATTAGTAACCAATCCCTGGGTACCTATTAAGACTACAGCTCTGTTTTTAGGTTCTATGAGGGGTACAGAAACATAATAAAACACAATCTGTGTTTCATAGAACTTTTAGTCTCTTTGGAAGGAGAAGACTCAGACCTGAAACAACCCAGAAGACAATACATAATGACCCATCAAACTTTAGGATGCAAGTGTTATCATATATGAATGATCACTATTTTTGGCATTTCTTCATGTTAGCATTTTTCATAAGTATGTCATATATAAGAATATGTATATGTGTCTGATTAAAAATGCTAGCTTAAAAAAAAAGAATGATCACTAAATTGGCTGGGTGGAATTTTACATGTCTTTAACCCCAACACTAAGAGGCAGAGGTGGATGAATGTCTGTGAGTTAGATAGAGACTAACCATGGTCTACATAGAGTTCCAGGACAGGCAGGACTACATAGAGAGACACTATCTCAAAAGGAAAAGTAGAAGGAAGAGGAAGAGAAGGAGGAGGAGGATCATTACATTAAGGTAGGCAGGAAAAGAAGCTTCAGTGTAATGGTAACGCCCGCGTTACTGTCACCCGTTCACCATGTCCGAGCGAGGGGCTGCGGATTAAAAAATAAGGGACAGGCCGGGCGGTGGTGGCGCACGCCTTTAATCCCAGCACTCGGGAGGCAGAGCCAGGAGGATCTCTGTGAGTTCGAGGCCAGCCTGGGCTACCAAGTGAGTTCCAGGAGAGGCGCAAAGCTACACAGAAAAACCCTGTCTCGAAAAACCAAAAAAAAAAAAAATAAGGGACAAGAGACAGCGAGTCATTCGAGTCATTCGCCACGGCTGAAAGCCGAATGCCGTTTATTGAAAGAGGGAGGAAACCTTAAATACAGGCTTACAGCACAATGGCGGATCCCCTGAGGGCAGAAGTTTGCTACTGAATGTTCTACATTCTTGCATCTAAGCTGTTTACACCAAATGCAGGATACAGGAACAAGGAACTTCCCTAAAGCATTCAGGAGGGTGGATACCGGCAGGGAATTAGCATAGGGAGGACATCTGGTCAAGGTCAGCAAGCAGGCAACGGCTTTACTCAATATGGGAGGAGACCAGGGCCCTACACTTCAGGAAGGCAGACATTTACCTACAGCTATAGAGCTGTAGTACATAGAACAATTAATACTGCTACCATAACACTCATACAATGCTTTTTATGAAATTAATTTTATTTTTAAAACTTATTTGTATGTGTGTGTATGTTTATGTGAATGTATGCTACGTGTGTTCAAGTACCTGCAGAGTCCAGAAAAGATCACTGTATCCCTTGGAGTAGGAGTTACAGGTAGTTATGAGGCACAGGATACAGATGCTCAGAACTGAACTTGAGTCCTCTAGATGAAAAGGAAGGGCTCATAACCACTGAACCATCTCTCCAGCCCCCAATTAATCTTATTTTTGACTGACACATAATATATGTATTTGTGAGGTATAATATGATGTTTTGACTCATGTACTGATTGATCAACTTGAGGTAATTTGCATATTCATCACCTTAACTTCTATTATTTCTTTATGATGAATACAGTCAAAATCTCATAAACATTTTGTGACATATATGTATTAGCTCCAGGTGCCCTCTTCTGCTATGGAACACTGGAATTGTTGTTTTCATCTAACTATAACATTTTAACCAATGGCTACCCTCCTGTACACCTCTTCCTTTTACTTGTTCGAAGATTTCATTGTGCCAGGCACTATGCTAGGTAATCATTTTTACCTCTTCTTACCACACTTTACCTTCTGAGGTGGAAGCTACTCTTATGTCTTTATCACAGCTGAAGACCTGAAGTTCAACTAGTTTGAGTGATCGTCTCAAGACAACAAAAATAGTAGGAGGCATGGCCAGGCTTTTGTTGAATGCTAGAGACTGTATTTCTCACACCCTACTCTCCTACTTCTTGTGAACCTGGCTAAGCAGCTGTGACAAAGAGCAATAATGAAAAAAAAATCACTGATTGACCACTTAGATTATCTCTAATCCTTTATTAAGATAGATGTGCTAGTTTTCTAGGGCTATTATAACAATGTGCCACAAACTATGCAGCTTAAACGATAGAAATGCACTGTATTGTACTTCCTGATTTTGGAGGTCCAGGGTTAAGGTGTCCATAGGATCAGTTTCTTCTGAGGGCTATAGGAAAGATCTCTCCTCAGCTTCTCACAGTTTTCTGTGATCTTTGCCATTCTTTAGCTTATAGACACATCACAGTGTTTTCAACTTTATGTGATATTCTTCCTGTGTGTGTCTGTTTCCCAATTTTCTGTAGCTAGAGTTTTCCTGCCTGGCCCACAGTCAGGACAAATCTCTGTCACCCGCCAGTCCCACAGCAGCTCAGACCCAACCAAGTAAACACAGAGACTTATATTGCTTATAAACTGTATGGCCGTGGCAGGCTTCTTGCTAACAGTTCTTATAGCTTAAATTAATCCATTTCTATAAATCTATACCTTGCCACATCGCTCGTGGCTTACTGGCATCTTCACATGCTGCTTTGTCATGGTGGTGGCTGGCAGTGACTCTCTGACTCAGCCTTCCACTTCCCAGCTTTATTCTCCTCCTTGTCCCACCTACACTTCCTGCCTGGCCACTGGCCAATCAATGATTTAGTTATTGACCAATCAGCAACACATTTGACATACAGACCATCCCACAGCAATTTTCTCTTTTTTAAATTATACCATTTGTTTTAGCTGAGATTATCCAGATATAAACTACCAGAACCAATATGAGATATAGATGTATGAGAGAGGATTTATTAGGAGATAGGGCTTTACTTAATTACAGATGCCCAGTACTGCCGTGATATGCCATTTGCATACTGGAGACCCAAGAAGCTGATAGCCTGACTCAGTCCAAGTCCAGAGGCAAGAGAACCAGGGGAGACAATGAAACAGTTCCTAGTCTAAGGCTTGAGAATCAGGGAGTTTGTTCATGCAAACCTCAAGCACAGAAGACCAAAGAACACAGAATTCTGCTGTCCAAGGGCATAAGAGGTGTATCTTAGCTGCAGAAGATAGTATGCAAATTACATTTCTTCTGGTTTTTGCTTTATATGGGATTAGCAAGTTAGATGGTACCCAGTCACACTGGATGAAGGTCCATATTTGTTCCACTGATTCAGTACCTATCTCTTCTGTGAATGCTCACACATGTACACAGAAATTGTTTTACTAGTCATCTAATTTCCTTTAATCCAGGTAAGTGAACCCCTAAACCACTACATCAGCCATATTAGATTAGGATCTATTCTAATAACATCATTTTAAACTAGCAGGGATCCTAATTCTAGATAAGGCCACATATACAGGTAATAAGGGTTAAGGTTTCAACATATAAATGGGGGATGACATAATTCAGCCTATAGTAATTGCATCATTATTCCCCCCCCTTTTTATACAGCTGCCAGAGGTTCAAGGTCATTCAGTTACTGTGTGTTATAGTCAAGTTAACCTTCCTCTAAAACCTTTCAGAAATCCTTTCATAAGTCTGATCTCTGTTAAAAGTCACTGTACACCAAGGCAAAGGCCTTGGAATTGCCTTGCAAATTTTCCCTTGTAGAAAATCCATTCGTGCTCAGTGTAGTTAATGGCCACGCTTCTGGCTTTTCACAATTATACTCAACTTTTAGTAATACTATCCATCAGTGTTTGAAGTACATTCACAGATATTGCCCATTTAGTTCCCATAAATCAATACATTGAGATGATATAGAAATTTCTCCATTTGCCAGATGAGAAAATCGAGACTCAAAGTGGTTAAATCATTTGTCTAATTTTGCACAGGTCTAAAATCACATTTCTGTGATTTGAACTTAAGCCCGCCATGCTCTAAGCAAAGCCAATATTGCCTTCACCACCGAACCTTGGGCCTTGAAGTTGCTGTAAAAGAGGCCTAGGACTCCTGGTACTGCAACTGGGTATGTGTTTCCCATAACTTGCCCTTGGATTCCTGGGCTCCAGAAGCTGGGGCCCAGCTGCTCACTATTGGCCCATTTTGATGCCCATGCTCTACTCATCGCCTAACATTGAACCTATGCTTTTAGAATTTCCCCTCATCTCTGGAACAGGAGCAGTCCCATGTTCCAATCTCATTCCATTGCCGTGAACCAGTCTCTATTAGCCATATCCCAGCATATGACATAGCAGACCCAGTGTCTTCAACATGATCCAGTCAATTGGGTAGAGCTGTAGCTGATGCCCTTGCTGTTTTCTCTGGGTACCTCTGCCAGGTAGGAGGAAGCCTGGGAACCTGGAGCTTTGTAACTATCATATGCTCCTCCAAAGATCCACTTCTGCTATACCAGAGAAGTACCTAGTATCAGATCCTACCCAGTAAGATGTTTGTTTGTTTGTTTGTTTGTTTGTTTATTTGTGGGACAGCATTCTGAAACAAGAAAAATGCCAGAAGGAAAGACGCAAGTGTAAGGGACTAGTGTAGGTGTGAGGAAAGAAAGGGGAATATACAGAGTTGTGGAACACTAGTCATCAGTTAGGAGAAGATGGAAAAGAGGAAAGATGAGATGGTGGGACCAACATAAGACCAGAAAGACTAAAGAGAAATGGAGAAAAGGCTTGTAAGTTCTGCTTGAAGTTTAACTCTCATTCAATCCCACCGAATGGGGAAGATCTATCAGAGCAGCGGGACCACCAGGGTCACAAGAACTCTTCAACGCTCCAAGTGTTTTCCTCACCCCCAGATGGTCTGTGGGTTCCCCAAGCACACACCTCTCAAGCTGTAGCTTCCAGGTGCCAGCTTCTAACACCTGGCCTTAGTGTGAGAGATGAAGGGCCTTTCACAACAAGCACAGAAAGTTGTTTTTTTTTTTCTCTTTTTTTTTTTAAATTTCTCATGAAGACATCGTGCCCCAAAGAGCTTGGGATGCTGGGATTTGCCACTGGACATTCCCTTGGCATGGATTTTGGCAGGAAAGACCCAGACTGGGCAATAATCCAGGGTAGACAGTGCTGGCTGGAGTCCCAGTTCCCTGACCTGGCCCACTGCCCTCCTTGGCTATCAGACAACATTCGCAGAGCCTGCAGACATCTGTGTGCCCATAGGAACGGCTAGGGGGCTGCAGGATCTAGAGACACAAAAGGGTCCCCTTTGTCTCCCTCTGTCCTCACTAATGGCCTGAGTCCCTTCCCAGGGCAGCAGCTGGGTGTTTGGGAGGGAGTGGGGGCAAGAATTGGCCTCTGACCAGAAGAACACAAGGCTGCTCTTAAAGAGGTGGCCCAGCTGTTGTGAATGAACACACAGGTGCACATGAGTGGCACCAACCCTCATCCATACTCCTCCTCCTCTGATGGAGGTGAGGGCTATGAGCCAGACCAAGGTAGTGCTGCCCACTTTTTCAGAGGGTGTGCCATTTGTCTCCTGATCCTGTGTCATGTCTAGGATCTAGCAGGCACAGCCTTCGACCACTTACAAGGAATCTTCAGCATGATGCAGTGCAGCTAACAGGGACATCCGCGGTCGGCATCATACTTTAACATGCTCGCCCATGTGGACTGATCCAAAGTATCTCCAGACTTCTCCCCTTACGTTCATTTCATTTGCTATCTGCTTGACCTTTCCCAGGAGCAGCTCTTCCTAGTCACATCACTCTACTCCCCTCCACTCATCTCATCTCCATTTTCTGCACTCTGCCTACCACCTGTTCCTCAGTACACATGCACATTCTGATATAAGACCAGTGCCTGTGGGGCTGTGCCAACCATTCTGGGAATAGTCTCTGCTCCCAGTGTCCTACAGTGATAGAAACAGCCTTCGGGAGTATAGGAGACAGTGCCTGACTCAGTGTAGTTGGCAAGACAGCTTGGGTTAATGTTGACTGAGCCGTAGGCTGACTGGAGAGAGAGGTTAAATAACTTGCTCACACAGTTAGTGACAGAAAGGGTTGGTCAGGCTGTGATCCAGGGCTTTGCCATCTCTGCTTTCAATTACACCATTTCTCCAAAGTGAAGCCAACAGAACTGTGGCCTAAAGTTTGGTGCTGGGCCCCACAGCTATTTGTTGTTGGTATATGACAAGAGCTCCCTCCTGCATGCAAATGGTTGCACTGTTAGCTTCATCCAAACAATCCTGGGACAATCTAACACTTAGCAGCAAGGCCAGTGATGTGGCTGATTCACCTTAACACAGACTCAAACATAATGCCATCCTCAGGCCCAGCAACCCCAAGTACAGATCACTGTCTAAGAAAGTGAAGCAGGACCTATCTCCAAACTATGAAAGAACACTAAGTTGTGAGAGAAGCTGCAGTCATATGTCCCATAGTTATGGAGGGACCACAGCCCCCTGGGGAGAAATGGCCCTAGACAGCCAAAACTAGATCCTGGTTGCCTGCATTCAACCATATAGATATGGGCTATTCAAAGAGCCAAGCTGCAAATCGTTTGTTGCTTTTTGTGTACATCTACATTTCTTTCCCTGAAAGGTGGTGTCCAGCCAGCAAAGGCCTGTAGGCATTCACATTTATTCCTAGCACTATATCTGCTTTGCTCTAGAGCAGTGGTTCTCAACCTTCCTAATGCTGTGATGCTTTAATACAGTTTCTCATGTTGTGGTGATCCTCAACCATAAAATTATATCATTGCTACTTCATCACTGTAATTTTGCTACTGTTATGAATCATCATATAAATATCCGATATGCAGGATATATGAAACAGGACCCACAAAGGGGTTGTAACCTACAGGTTGAGAACTGCTGATCTATAGGATAGGAGTCTGAACCCTGAAGGCTATTTCTCAAGGTGAGTTCCTATGACATTTTGCTATTGGGAGGCACTCGCTACAGACAGGAGAGAAAAAAAGAGAAGAGAAATCAGGGAATTTCTTCCTTATGTCTCTCTGTCACCTACGGGACCAACACATCTCATTTTGTCTAGTACTTTTCTGGCCCATGGCTCAGGGAATCTGTCTCCTCCTCAGTTATCTCCTCTTGTGCAGGCTCTCTGCTGCGGCTTCAGCTCATGCCACTGTCCCAGAGATTACTGCTTTGGTACAAACTTCTACTGGGTAATCCCAGCCTCTGGGCTTTGTAATTCTGTCCCTTTTCTTTCTTCCTCAAGCCTGCTGGTGGACACAGCTTCCTACTGCCTCATGTCTAGGTTGCCTCCTTATCCTCTGTGGTTTCTCAGGTCTTTCCTCACCTGTCACTACTTCAAGGTATTGAATCCTCAGAGCTGTTTACTCTCGAAAGTAGTTTCTCTTTTACTACTTAAACTCTGACCATTGCGGTAAGGACAATAGTACTTACGTTAGAGTGTTACCATGAGGATTAAACTAGTTAAAGAAACCACTCATAGTCAATGCTGGGCATGTGGTAATTGCTTGTTAAAAGTGAGTTGTTATTATTAGTATTTACTGCCCACTTGCCATGTGCCAGGCTAATCACTTTACACCCACTGTTGTAGTTAAGCTTTTATTATCCTTTTACCTGGATGAACACGTTCTTGAGCTAATTGCTTTGGAAACCTGTTTGCCTCTCACACCTAGAAATTCTCAGAATCATCTGAACCACTTCCCTCATATCCTAAATTTATTTATTGAGCTTCCTGGGTCTCAGGACTTAAGGAAAACAGAGACAGTAATTTTCATATGATGGAGGAAAGAGTTTAGTGGGGAAGACTGGCATATCAGTCAGCTGATCCATGCCAGCAGTGGGCAGTGTCGCCTATAGAGTCCAGCAGAGGTACAGAGGAGAAGAGTGCTTGGCTGGCAGGAAGAAACAGGGGATGTAACAGATGAGGTGTGCCTAAATATTGTGCAGCTATTTCTTTGGAATTGAAACATTCCATCCTAAAACGTGGCTTATTACTACTCAGGAAGTAAATAAAACCTACAGGGCTCAGGAAGTAAGCAAAATTACAAGTCTTGGGAAATTCATGAAATGTAGGTGGTAAGGACTGCTGAGGTGAGTAGGTTTTCTAGCCTACTGCGATGCCCCTAAGGATGCAGTTTTTATGAGTCATCACTATACTGGATTTTTGGTTGTGCAGTGGTCTCTGACTCACCTGTGCTCCTGTCAGTAACCACAACAAACTTAGCTGGGCGGTGGTGGCGCACGCCTTTAATTCCAGCACTTGGAAGGCAGAGACAGGCGGAGCTCTGTGAGTTCAAGGCCAGCCCGGTCTACAGAGCGAGATCCAGGAAGGCACAAAGCTACACAGAGAAACCCTGTCTCGAAAAACCAAAAAAATAAATAAATAAATTAAAATAAACTCAAAGCTCACTAAGCTGGATTTGAGTCAAATAGTTTATTTGGTCTATGGTTAGTGCTCTATCTTCATTCATGTCTCTCTAGAAAACATCACACAACATTGGCTTTAGATCTAAGCTCTGCATCAATCTGTATTCTGTATCTATCACCTCCTATCAAGAGGTAGAGAAGACATTTTTAACCTTTCTCTACCTCAGTTTTCTCACATGGTAACGGGGCATTTGGAGAATGCGTACCAATCTCCTGGGGCTCGTTTTAAGGATAAATGACAATGTTTGTAAAGTGCTTAGAACAATGGCTAGCAGATATTAAATGTGTTTTTGTGAAATTAGAACAAAGTAAAAATGCATTTAGGTATAGGAGGAATCAAGTGTCACTCGCTTCTACCTACAAATGTTAGGAAAGGCTTCACAAGGACATTGGAGCATGCTATGGTTTGAATGTGAAATGGCCCCCGCAGGCTTGTGTGTTGAATGTTTGTTCCCCAATTGATGGTGCTGGTTTGGGAGGTAGTAGAAGCTTTAGGAGGTAAAAGACAGCTGGAGGAAATAGGACACTTGAAGGTTATAGCTGGTCCCTGATCCCTTCCCCTGCCTGCTTCATAAGGAAGAGTAGCCATTGCCACATGTTCCCTCTACCATGATGTTCTGCCTTACCATAACCCAGAATCGGTGGAGCCAAAACGTATTGACTTGAACTTCTGAATTGTAAACCAAATAAATTCTTCCTCTCAAGTCATGTATGCCAGGCATTTTGTCACGACCATGAAAAGCCTAACGCAGAAATGCAAGATCCTCAAGAAACAGGGGGCTTTTTTTTTTTTCATTGAAAGGAAGTATCCTAAATCATAGGAAAGGCACTTACAGAGTCACAAAGTCATGAAACTTCTTGGGGTGTCTAGAGAATAGTGCCAAGGGAGCAGCTTCAGCTTACACAGAAAGTAATGAGGATCAAAGATTCAAGAAAGAACTGTATAAATGCAAGCCAATAATTTGGTATTAGCAATGATCCAGATACAGGGCTTTTCAACCTTGCATATGTTGGACAGTGACTTGAATCTTATTCTACAGCATTTACATTTCATTCTGAAAAAAAAAGAGATATATATGTGTAACATACATGTAGAAAAGAATCTCTTATTAAAAGAATCAATTTGGGCACATTTGGTGCGTCAGGCATCCAACTGACCTTTGCTACAATGAGATACCGTGAGGCATGAGCACAAGTATCCAGTACAAAGTGAGTGACTCAATGGAGACAATCAACTGGTCTTGTAAGTATTTCCATGTGGTCCAAATATTGGGTTTCTACATATATTCAGGTGAAAATGGGTGGTCAAAATTATCCCTCTATTTCTGAAGTCCAAATTTTAAACACTTTAAACAATGTTTCTAAAAAGAGACAGAGAGGACTAAGATGTGGGGGTAGCAATCAAGCAACGGTTTAGCCTTATTTATAATGGTCTAAGTCTTTACAAAGAGAACACATCTAAGTATTTATTATATATTTAATTACTTAATCAGAAAAACAATACAATTCTTCCTATCTATTGCATGATAATACTAGGTATTTATTATATATTTAATTACTTAATCAGAAAAAAATAGTACAGTTCTACCTATCCATTACATGATAATAGAAAGCAGTAGATATCATTTAATTAGGACTGAAAATCAGTAGACCTGAATTATTATTGTTAATTTCAGAATCAATGGCTTGAGTTTGTTTGACTGTTATTTGATTAATTCTCATGTGAGGTAAACTGATGGTGGTGGGGATAATTTGCAGATGAGAAAGTTGAAGGTTTGAGAAATTATATGGTTAGCCTTGAGCTAGACATCCTGAAGAAAAATGTTATCATCAGCCAATCACCTGAGTCCAAGACACCATTGGACAACACCATCATGGATGGCTTGGACAACTACAGTAGCTTACTAGTTGTTTCCCTGAGTTCACTCTGCTATCTAATGTATTTTCCACATTGCAACTAGAATGATTTTTTAAGAGTTCCGTGTCATCCTGTGGTAGTTTGAATGTAATTGGCCCCCATAATCCTATATTCCCATAATCTCATAGGGGGTGGCACTATTAGGAGGTTTGGCTTTGTTGGAATGGGTATGGCCTTGTTGGCGGAAGTGTGTCACTATAGGGGCAGGCTTTGAAGTTTCATATACTCAGGATATGTGTGTGTCAGTCAGCTTCCTGTTGCCTGCAAAACATAGGACTCTCGGTTATTTCTCCTGCACCATACCTGCCTGCATGCCACCATGCTCCCCACCATGATGGACTGAACCTCTGAAACTATAATCAAGCCACCACAATTAAATGTTTCCTTTATAAGAGTTGCCGTGGTCATGGTGTCTCTTCGCAGCAATAGTAAATCCTAACTAAGACACACCCCTTGATTTCATAAGCTACCCAAAGAAAAACCTATACCCCTTGTTTCCTTTTCCCTTCAGTGTTAGTTCAAAGCTACTTAGTCTTTTAAAGGAAAAACTAACCCCACAGGAATATAAAATAACAACCAAAAAAGTGACTATCAACTAAGTTAACTTGAAAGGTAATTTTTGCATAACATAAAAATCCATCCTTTGAAGAACTGGAAGAATTAAAGCATAATTGATAACAATAGAAAGCAACATCATATAATGATTTAGAGAACAGGCATTGGCCTCAGACAAGCCCTGGTTCTGCCAAGTCCTGGCTTGGTAGTGCTTTTGAACAAGGCATTTCAACTTGCTTAGTTTTCCCACTGTAAAATGAAGATGGTAGCAGAGTATGGCTGTGAGAATCCAAATGGAGGATATCTTCAGTCGCTTAACTAAGTGCTAATACTCCATAAACCACCAACAAAGTGTGCCTACTCTAATCATAATTTTAAAAGTTTTCTCAGTATGATAACTGGCCAAAGCGTGATAGAGAATGACATGTTAGGAACCACTCCTCCCCCTCCACTTCTAGGTGACAAAAGACATCGAGGGGTTTGAGTTTAGTACACAAAACTGAGGAATATACAGTAGTGGATACAAGCAAGCTTCTTAGTCCCTTGGCTCCTTAACTTTCTCTTCAATAGAAGAAGTCCCCATCCCCAAATCACAAAGGTTGTAGTAAATAGTTGAAATGGCATCCTGCTCCTAAAGCACTTAGTACAGCCTCTGGAACTCAGTGTTGTTACCACTGATCTTGCTGCTATTATTATTATCATCATCATCACTATCACCATCATTATTATTCCAGAGCTTTTGCAACCCTTAGTAATCCCTGCAGGCTGCAGTGGTTAGAGCCCCTGGGTGCATCATCCAAACCAGTTCTTAGGCTTCTAAATTTGATGTCAAGTGAACTTCTGGGCCATTTAAAACACAAAGGCGAAGCAAGGGGGCCCCTGAAGTGCCCCGGATTTTCAAAGGGAACGCCAGTGCCTGCAAGAAGTCCTGATGCCCAGAGCATCTGAAGTGACTCGGTGGGGAAGCTTGCACCACCCTACCCCAACTCTGGCCAGCAGGTCACCAAGATATCGCCCGGCCCACCGGTGCGCCCTGCAGGGGCATGGGCAGCATGAAGTCCACTCGGCCTGGCCCTGGAGGTGTTCCCAGGTATCTGAGCCTCACGGCGTTTTCAAGTGCTGGCTGTGAAGCTTGAAAAGGACCCGCCGCTGGGCCGGGCGTTTTGTGTTTGCCAAACAAAGCATGAAGGGAGAGTGAGCAAAGGGGGCGGGCCGGCGCTGCACAAAGGCCGGGGGCGGGCTCGGGCTGGGGAAATACAGTTCAGTGGGCCTGAATTGATACGCTCAGCCCCTAAAGCCCCGGGCTGGGCGATCACAGGGCATGAAGGCCCAGCAAAGAGCATTTGGCTGCATTGATCCAATCCCGAGTGAGCATGCAAGAGAGTGAGGGGAGGGGGCAAGGACCTGAGGGGGCCACTTGGGGTCTGCCTGGACCGCCCGCCCTAGATTAGGCACTTTTCTTAGAAATGAAGGAATCTCCAGCCTGAGCAAGGGCCCTCCAGATGGAGCGTGCCCTCGAACTCAAAGGGCCAGGGTAGGAATTTGTCCCTGGTTTCTGTGGGGAGTGAGCCCGCTGCAGGGATCAAGCGGCAACAAAGATGTTCTCTTTTCATCTAGTCACTAGAGTTAGTGGAAAAGATGCTGAGGGCCTCTCCTTCTCCAAGGCTGGCCGTGTCCTCTGTCCCTACCTCCATCCCTACATTCACTGGGCCTGGGAATGCAAAGATGACTGATTGCCTTGCTTCTCATATACCCAGCATTTCTGCAGTATCTATTGGTATTTAGTAGTTGAATGTAGGGACAAATGGATGCTGTGAAGAACCAACCCATGTGTGCTTCAACCAGATAGGTTTTTTGTCCCCTTAGTTCTCATCTAATAAATATTCTTGCTGAAGTGACATCACCTCATTTGAGCTTGACTATGGATCTTTCTTTTTCTTTTTGGCTATTCATATGTTTCCTAGTTCATTGAACATAGTCACAGATTACTTATGTAATCTGAAAAAACGTTGACATTATTCAAAATAGAAATAAAACAGATGGAAAAGAGCATCAGAGAGCAGGACAGTGTAATAAACAGCATTTCACACATTACCAGGAGCCAACTATTTTCTTTTGTCCTAGTCACAGCCATTGCTTATTACAGTCACCCATATTTGCCACAGGACCTGGCACAGGGTACTGAATCAATAAATGGCTGCATTTGCTTTGGTATGGTGGCAGGCTGGTGAAATCTAGCTAGCATCACTGAACAAACGAAGTAGCTGCGTTCAGAGAAGCTAGCTGTGTTGTGGAGTTGGCCAAATGCAAACCCAGGGCTCCTTCCCCCAACACCCCCAAAGAATCCTAAAGGGCTTCTTCAAATGCATCCTATTTCATTTGTTCATTTCTGGATGATGAGGCCTCAGATTTCCTTTCTGAAGACAAGGCTTTGTTTGTTTTTGTCATAATGACACACTTGGCATCATTAAGTGTCATTGAAAAGGAATCTTTTAGTTGCATTAGGAACGTGGTTTGTGACCACTGAGAGGCCTTGGGAAATGAAGCTCTCCTAGCAGGAGGAGGCAAGCTGCTAATGAAACAGCTTGCTGAGGAGCAAGTTTCTGCATTCTCATAGAGCAGACTTTAGCATTGTTGCCAAGGAAAAGCCTAGGCCATATCCGAAGGACGCTGGGATTTGTGTGTATAAACTGTTCAGATGGCAACAAAGCTGTTATTCCCCCAAAAGGCTTCCCATCCACAATGGACTGTTATCCTTGACTTGTAAGTCGGAACTGATACAAAGCAATTTAAACTCTGCCTTGATTTTACATTTGACTGAGGGAATCTGGCCAAGTAACTCAGGAAGGGTATACTTTTTCATGTTAAGTTAGTATTGTTTAAACAATTTATATGAAACCCTTGAAGCAGTTTTGTACCACAATTTATTGCAATTCTTTCAAGAAAAATTCTTTATGTTGATGTCAGTTTTCTTGCTTGAAAGTATTCTTTGCCAGTATTATGTTTTCAGTTGAAACAGTCATCATAGTAATGAATATCAACCCACCATTTTATTTTTAAATTTGGTTCTTACATGTGGGTTTGTGAAATACTTAAACCTCACATGCGATGTTTTTTCCCCAAAAGGCACTGTTCAAATCCATACTGATTTGGTGCATCTGTTTTGATAGAAAATGTCTTGGCTTGGTAGGAAAGAGGACGTGAATATTTCCTTGCAATATTTTCCCTCACTTAAAAACCCATGAATGAAATAAGACCTCAGACTGTGTGGGATAATTTACATACTAATTAGGTAGCATAGTGGACTTGAGAGAAAGAGAGGCTTTGGAAGCTTCCAGGGCTTCCCAACAGTGTGACCTAGAGTCTGCTATTGTCCTGCCTAGGTCTCCAGTCACTCATCAATCAAACCCTGAGGGCTATTATGGGGATAAAATGAGATATGTCTACAAAGAGTTTGCCACAGTAAATGCTCAAAAAAAATGTTCATTCCTTTTTCTACTCACAATGACCTTTAACTTCATCGTTTATATAAAGGTCAGTTTTCTTGCCTGTAAAATGGGGATATGATATGCACAGTCGTAGTAGTAAAGTGTAGAATGTTGGCAAGGACCATGATTTTTGGATAAAGATTGCCTGGGTTCAAATCTCAACCATATCACTAACTCCTCATTGCCCTCCTACATAAAGAGGGCCATGGTCAGGGCTGGTTATAGTATCAATTGCCTAAGGTAGTTGGGAATATTCAGTGAATTAATGTGCTCAGCAGAGCTTTCCAACCTTTCTGTACAAGGCTGTTGAAACTCCCAGTACCTGCTCAGAATCATAGTTTTAAAAGCAAAATTATAATACTTTGAGTTCCAAAGGTAAAACTAGTTTGTTGATACATTTTAAAATGAGTTTGTGCTATACATGTTTCTTTAGTAGTGTAGTAAATAAATAAGATTTAGTAGGCTGTTTTCTCTCTACTGATATTTCAAAGTAACAATGAACATAAATGGTTTTGTTAGATAGCTACAACAAAAGTAATGTACAGTATAACTATCTGTCCTACATCTAATGATGATAAAATCCCTGATATTGCAAATATGTCTTTGGCTTGTTACTTATGCTCATAATGGGAGAAAAGGCTTATTTTCTCTTAGAGGGTCCTGGAAATTAAGTTGTAGTTTTCCCATCCAAATTTGTGAATACCACATAAAAATTTAAACCCTGACCATAACTGGGCGGTGAGTGGTGCTGCATGTTTCTCTGTGTAACAATCCAGGAAAGCCAGGGTTGTTACACAGAGAAACCCTGTCTTGAAAAGCCAAACAAACAAACAAACCCTGACTGTCACAATAAATACCAGTAACTGTTCCATCAGAGTGGTCATATGGATTCTGTGAAGTAATAAATGTGACAGGCATGGCACACATCAGGCACTTGACACACAGAAGCGTTTCAGTTGTTTGTACTCATGCACAGCTAATCATGCAGGAAAATACTCATAGACTATATGCTAAAGGAGGCAGGGCATGGCTTAGCTTTAATAAAACTTCACCAAAGTAAGCAACTCTGGGTCAGACTTGGCCTATGGGCCATAGTTTGTCAAGCTCTGCATTAAAACATTGCTTTTTGAGGAATATCATATTCATCTTTTTGTTTGTTTGTTTGTAGACAAGGTCTCACTATCTAGCCCTGGCTGTCCTGGAATTCACTCTATAGACCAGGCTGGCCTTGAACCCACAGAGATCTACCTGCCTCTGCCTCCCGAGTGCTGGGATTAAAGGTGTGCACCACTATGCCTGGCCAGAGGACTGTCATAGTCATCTTAAAACAGTTCAGCCTATCATAACTTGAGAAGTATTTGGCACACTTCTACAAATGACAGAAAATTAAATTAGACAGATTATCCAAAAATTCTTGATATGATGTTTCTAACTGTCCTGTGTATAAAGACACAGAGAAATATAAATCCATTGATGATGATGGTTCCCCGAGTGGTAAGAGCAAATGGCACAGAAACCGTTAGTGACAATATTACTTTGTATTGGAAGTTGTCTGCAAAGAGCTGTAACTGTGTTCTCGCAGTTACCTGCTCGACACGCCGTAAGTGTTCAGTATATACTTGATTACTGTTCATTGATTGACTCTTCACTGAGGTCCTGAGGAGTCTCCAAGGAAGAAGAGAAGTAGGCCTATATTCATATGGAAATCTTAATACTTCTACAGTACAGATAATTTTCTGGCATTTCTACAAGTGGTGGAAAAAAGGAAAACAATTTTGAGATGGCTTGGGGTTCATGAAGATGGAAATGGAAAGGTATTGGGATGGTTGCTCTCCAGATAGAAACACCTTAGAGTAATAATTCCTGAACAAGGAGCTATGTTGAGTTAGGGTAGAAGAAAAGTTAGCTAGTGACTTTTTTGCTCCTGAAAAAAGTTGAGGTTACACATCTATGGCAAAGAAAGTGGCTGTTATGGAAAGAGAGATGGCAGCTTAGAATCAATAAAGGTAAGCATTCTTTTTGTGTATGTGAGGGTCAAGATAGGGTTTTTCTGTATAACAGCCCTGGTTGTCCTGGAACTCACTCTATAGACCAGGCTGGCCTCAAACCTGCCTCTGTCTACCAAGTGCTGGGATTTAAGGTGTGCACCACTACTGCCCAGCTAATGCTAAGCATTCTAATCAGCTGGAGAAGCTAGGAATCTAGAAATAATGTTCTTTTCCCCCAATTTCTGTTTTCCTGTCTTCATTAATACCTGCTTTCAGCTGGACAAAGGAAAAACAATTTCTTCTTGTGCCAAGTCACCAAGACACTGCACATTGCCCATATCACTGGAATGTGTGGCCAGATCTAAAATTGACTTAGATAAAAACAAAAGCAGGCTGGGCGGTGGTGGCGCACGCCTTTAATCCCAGCACTTGGGAGGTAGAGCCAGGCAGATCTCTGTGAGTTCGAGGCCAGCCTGGGCTACCAAGTGAGTTCCAAGAAAAGGCACAAAGCTACACAGAGAAACCCTGTCTCGAAAAACAAAAACAAAAACAAAAACAGAAAAAAGCAGATCATAGATGTGGTGGTTAGCTTTAATTGTCAACTTGACACAGCCCAGAATCACGTGGGGGTCTCAATGAAGGATTTTATATATCAAGTTGGCCTGTAGGCGTGTCTGTGGGGGATTGTTTTGATTACCTTAATTGATATTCGAAGACCAAGCCCACTGTGGGTGGCATAATTCCTTAGGCCAACTAGAGTTCTGAACTGCATTTAAGAGTGAAAAAATCCAGCTAAGCACAAGCAAACGAGCAAGTAAGCACGCACACAGGCATTTGTTTCTCTGTGCTCTTCTTGACTGTTGATTTGATGTGACAAGTTGTTGGAAGTTCTTACCTTGACTTCTCCACAATAATGAACTGTGACCCAGAATTGTAAAATGAAATAAACTCCTTTCTCTCCTGCATTTTTTGTCCAGATATTTTATCACAGCAACAGAAATACAACTAGAATAGCCAGCATATAACTTTAGACAGATCACACTCACAAAGAAAAAGACTATCTCAAGATTTCAGTCCAGATCCTAGCACTAGAATTTGTCTTTAGGCATAGATATTATCACCAATAGCCATGCCTTTTCTGCTTGCTAGAGTGGTTTCACCATCTCTGTTAGGACAGCAGGGCAGAGCTGTAGTCTTGTCAGGCTAATCTACAATTGAGGAAGGAACTTTCTCTTTAGAAATAACATTATCTGGGGGCTGGAGATGTAGCTCAGTCAATAGAGTTCTTCTCTAGTGTACATGAATGCATAGACCCTGTGTTCATCCCCCAGCACCTCATAAACTGGGTGTGGTGGCATATGACTATAGTCATTGTCCTTAGTAAATGGAGTTATGAGGATCAGAAGCTGAATGTCCTCCTTTGCTATATAGAAAGTTAGAGGCCACCCTAGGCTACATGAGACCCTGCCTCAAAAATTATCTGTAATCTTGACTTATATAGATGGTAGATCCTATGTGTTTTGTTGTTTGAAGCCATTGGGCCTACCTCTGCACCCTACAGCTGGAGCCACATAAGGAAGTGAACTAGGGCTTTCATCTCAGCTAAACAAGCATCATTCAGATCTTTGGTCTTGAGCCATTTAATACTCTGTACTCATTTGCAGTCCTCTTGGATTTTGGTCCCATTTACTGTCACTTCCATCTTTGTCCACATACCTTAGTATCTGTATTGCTTCCTCAGATAAAAACCATTGCCCCCTCCTTTTATTGTTGTCTAAATTTCTTTACCTTGTAAAAAATGTGGCTTGATGACTGTTCCACAGTGGGGATGGTGGTGAGGTGGGGGAGTAGCAGCAAATAGAATCCAAAGCCAATAAACCAAAGAGGGATGAAAATATGGAACAGCTATCAAAAGCTGGGTTGAACAGTTAGGGAGTGGAGCACAGTGAGATGAGAATAAATATTACCCTGCTGAGAAAGTGAGTGGGAGGACAAGGCTAGTGAGATATCTGCAATAGGTGCATTATTCATAGCCAATCTGACTACTTCTCCAAGTGGGACACAGTACATGCAAGGATCTGATATACTTAGAGGCCCCAATAACAAACAATTACCCTCTCAGTCAGGATACACTTACCTTGTAACCATCCAGAATTTTTATGAATTTGTATAATATGTGTTACTGTTTTGCTCATTCTGAATGCCTTACATAGGTTGCCAAGTACAAAGAGGCCACCTGCCAGTCATTAAATGCTCTGGACTAGAATTCTTTCATATCACTTTTGCTCATGGTCCATTGGCCCAAAGTAATCACATGCTATTGCCATCAACACTTGACATGAACACTAATGGAGCCCACCACTATTGGCTCTTAACACAGGGCCAATTGCCAGAATGTAAGTTCCATAAGAACAATGACCATTGAGTATTCCTTAGAATACAGTAGGGGCACTGGGCATGGTGGCACACGCCTTTAATCCCAGCACTTGGGAGGCAGAGGCAGGCAGATCTCTGTGAGTTCGAGGCCAGCTTGCCCTACAGAGCAAGTTCTAAGATAGTCAGGACTACAGAGAGAAACTCTGTCTTGAAAAATAAAAACAAAACTACAGTAGGGACTCAGTAAACACATGTTGCCTAGATAAATGGCCATAGCAAGTCATGAATGAAGGCAGTATGAGGTGCCTTTTGTTTCCCCACTCTGAGCCTTAGTGTTGCCATCTATGTTTTCCTTCTCTGCTGGGTATGGTGGTGAGAGCCTAGGAGTGGTTTCATAGCTTCTTTCCATGCTTTTGCCTCCTTATCTAGGTAATGTCAGACACAGGGCATGTTGAATGGTTTCCTTTCACTATGTCTATTAGACCAATATGACCCCGGGTGTCCATGTAACACACTGAAAACTATTCCTACTATTTCTTATATGAATTTTCCTTTTGATATAATCATTCTGGAGGTCATGTACACAGCTCCAAGCACAAAAAGTTTCAGTAGGTTGAGTTCAGGGACTGTCACCTCTTCTTTCACCTCCCTCTAACCACCCCCTCCCCCACTGACCAGATTGTAAATTATGTAAAGGGAGGGTTGTGTATTTTTCCTCATAGATCTGGGCGTGGAACCCAGAGATTCGTATATGATAGGTAAACACTCTACCACTAAACCAAATCCTGAGTCCAGTTGTGTCTAATTTTATTTACCACTCTATTCCTAGCATCCAATAATGAGCCTGACATAGTATCAATGGGTGCTCAGTGGATGCTTGTTGAAACAAAGAATGGGTCCAGAGATGGCCTTGTCTGATTTCTGGTTTTTAACAATTTCTGGATATATAACAACACAGAAGAAAAATTTTCTTTACTTGGAACACAGGTTGCTGGCCACCAGCCTCATTGTTCTTGTAGATCAATCTGCACTGAGAGGATTTCACCAAGCCAAAAAGGCTGGGTTCACTTTGGTGATTCATAATGGTCACAGAAAATCTAACTGGGATCTTAGAAAACAAGAAGTCCAAGCCTGGCATGATGGCTCACACTTGTAATCCTAGCACTTGGGAGGCTGAAGCAGGAGGCTGTCATCAGTTTAAAGCTAGCCTGTCTCAAACACCTAAACCTAAAACACACACACACACACACACACACACAGAGAGAGAGAGAGAGACAGACAGACAGACAGACACAGACACAGACACAGACACAGACAGACAGAGACAGATAGAGATTCCAGAGAACATTAACATACTAAAAGAGGTACAGCTCCTCCTATGATAATGATGGCAATAGCACTAACATTAGCTGTCACTTACAGTGTGCTTTTTAAATACCAAGAACCTTGCTCGGAAGAGCTGTGCATGCAGTAACCTATTTAATTTCAGCATGATACCCTTTCTCCCTAGGGCCTCAGTTTCTCCTGCAAGTAAATGGAACCTGATCTAGTAGAAGGTCAGAGAGCTGAGGAGCCAGCAGTCTGGAGCTGCAGCTGGAAGGCTCTCTGAACCCCAGGAACTGCTGACTAACTCCTTTGTCTGGCTTCCAGCACTGAAGGTAGGATATTAAAAATACATCTGCAATCTATTCAGCGCTGCCAAAAGCAAATATGCCCATTTTCCACTTACCACAGTGAAGTTGCTTGAAATATAATTCCTGTGAGAAATTATATTCTGATAGGAAAATATTAATGGAATAAAATCAGAAACCACCAATCAGGCTGCTTTTGCCTCCCTGGGGAAATGGATGACTTCTTGAGGCCCAGGGTCCTGAAGGGCAGGTGCTGGTAGATGGTCACCCTGGCTTCCCCTCCTGCCTCAGGCTCTTTCTGGAGAAGAAACTTCCCACTTGATTCTACCTGTGTTTGCCCACCCGAGCTTCAGAGGCATTACTGTATTGCAAGAGCTGTTGTGTGATACACAAATGGAGCCCTCTTGTCTCCCACTTACAGCATCTGATGATTTAGTTTTTGAGACACCATGCTTCAGTACTTCTCATCTGATGAATGTTCCCTTTGATTTGCCTCCCTGCCAAAGCTTTTTCCTGATCCATACAGGAACCAAGATATACAAGGTATACAATTTGGCAGCTAGGAAATTAGGATTTAATAAGTTTCCTTCACAATCCAACATGTCTACAAATGAATGGCTTGTGGGATTAGGCTCCCCAGCTTCATTTGGAACTGGGTACAGCTGACCTGAATAATGAAATGGGGGGGGGCCCAAAGTTATGAATCCTCTCTGAACATTGCTTCATTAGAATCCCCTTACAAAAAAAAAGAAATGGGGCTCATCTCATCAGCTCGATTTTATGGCATCTGATTAGACCACTATTTTCTCAGCAGGTCCCTTTTCTTTAAACTGTTGACTATGGATGGCCTGCTGAATAGAATGAACTTTGGACCACTAAATTGCAGCATTATGGTTATTTAGTGTAATTTATGAAAAACGGGAGAAGCCATGATCACTTACTTCTTGTTGCTAATGATATCTCCATTTATCTGAACAGGTATGGGTTTGGAACATCCTTCCCACTCCCAATACTCATCCTGGAACACTGCCCAAATATAGACTCCCTAAACAATGTTTTGAGGTACAAATTCCACAAACTAAGAATTAGTGACACCTGCACATGTCTTTATGGAGATTCACCACCAGCAGGCTTTCAGGAAAACTATGCATTTTAGCTATACTTACCTAATATGTCCCTCCATTTGGTGTTTGACTTATAATTCAATGGATTTGGTAAACACCTAAATGCCCATCCAGTGTAACACACTCCATGAATGCATCACTGTCTCACTATTTAGATATATAGAGGAATGTGTGGAAATTGTGTTGCATTTATTTTAAGCACTGTAGTGATTGAAGCAGTAGAACACTCCCCTCTTTGGGCATTAGCAGGAAATCCAGTCAGAACTGCATTGCAAAAGTCAAAGACACCCTAAAAACAATTGCTTCATGGATCCCCAATCTTCTAGAATACCAAGGCTACAGACTGTAGAGGCTGCACACCTCCTGTGGCTAGACATGTTTCTCTCAAGCATGTGGTAGCTAGGAGAGAGCATGGTGAAATGTTAAGCAAGGACATGTGATTTGAAGTGAGCAGAGGTAAGGATGTATACCCATTGTATCATGTGATGACCTCTGACCCTGGGTAAGGCTTTAGCTCTTTAGGGGCCTTGATCACTTCATTTGGAAAGTAGAGTTTCATTGAGTCATATCAAGGATTAAAGTAAAAAGGTCATGTAAAGTACCTAGCATGGTACCTCATTCCCAAGGAAAATTAAACAACTGTTAATATACATTTGTTTATTTGTTTTCTGAGACAGGGGTTCATGTAACCCAGGCTTGTCTCTAACCTGCTCTGTAGATGAGATGGGACTTGAACTCTTGATCCTCCTGTTTTTACCTCCCAAGTTCTAGTATACAGAAGTATACCACCATAGGTGGCTGGTGCACTTTTGTTTGAGGGATGCAAAGCCCAGCTTTAGTGTTAATTCTACCTTCTAGAGCAGTGGTTCTCAACCTGTGGTCACAACCCCTTGGGAGCACATAATCATATATTTGTGTTTTGATTCATGACAGTAGCAAAATTACAGTTATGAAGGAGCAACAAAGTAATTTTATGGTTGGGGTCACCACAACATGAGGAACTGTATTAAAGGGTCACAGCATTAGGAAGGTTGAGAACCACTTGTATAGAATGTGTGGTCATCACTGGAAGTCTCATGAAAATTTCCAAGCAAACGTAGTTTCATTCAACCTTCATTTTAGAAACTGATAGAAGATTTAGAACTTCTACTTAGCCTGTCTACTTATGGACCTCCTGTGATGGATAATGTCGGTCATAAACTTACTTAAAACAGTGTGAGATTGTTTTCTCTTGTAACTTGATTATGTGGTTCTTGAGCAAGAACTTTGTAGATGATACCCTCTTATTGCAAGTCAGAAAGTTGGACATACTTGATGGATGATGAATGACAGGACTGGTATCTAACAACCTCTGACATCCCTGAATTTAAATTCATCTCTGAACAGGGTTAGGCTCAAAGCTTTCTCAATAATTGCACTGGGACATCAGAGCATTTTATTTTATTTTATTTTTTTGTGACAAGCTGGGGTCTGCACAAATAAATAATCTTTCTCTTAACCATTGGCTCATTGCAGGAGAAAGAAAAAACTTGTTTGTTTTTGTCGAGGATCACCAATATAATTCTGGAACTTAATAAAATTCAATGTCTTGATATTTTCCCCTAGAAGCACGAAAAAATAAAAATAAAAATAAAGAAATAAAACCAGCCTATTTATTTTTCTTGTTTTTAGAAAAACACGTGTAATTCTACTGATGTTCATGTGCTGAAAATTGTGACCTTAACAGAAAAGGAAAGAGGGGTACATGACAGAGTAAGCACAGGAGAGGAGAGATTTTATTTGTTGTCAGGATCTAAACACTGGTGCTCTAGCTGTGGTTCTCCCTCCAGATAAGCACAGACATGATGTTCTAAATGCTGCATTTGAACTCACGTTGTTTGCTGACAGCCACTATGAAATGACTAGTCCAGTTCTCATCCCAGCATAGGCCTGTGGGGCAATTTTACTTTCTTTCTCTAGAGTCTGTCTATACTCCTAGCTCTCTAGTAATCACTAACATATACAATGTCTTCTTGAAGCTTTCTAAGAAAATGATTGGACTCCACTGTAAGTTGACTATCCTTGTTTTAACCTGGGTTACCCAGGAAACACTGTCTGCTTCCTTGGGCTGTATTGTATTGCATCAGGCAGGAGGATGAGGCTGGGTGCAGCCTAGCACAGCACCTCCTTTCACAACTATTTACCGTCATAGAGAATGCTTTCCGCCATGCAAACTGGGCAAGTTCTGCATCAGTGACTCACCATTGACCACAATTAGTTCTGTACTCTTCTTCTGGGAGCTGATACCAGTTAGTGAAGAGTCAGAGGAGTAAATGAAGATGACAATGATATGAAAAAATACATAATGATGCTTTTCTAGGTCTTCTTTTCCAATGTGACAAAAAGAGAAAGTGGTCATGCCAGAAAGGACCACGGGCATGTGTAGCCCATTTGCAACATGAAGTGCACCTGGTCCATGCTTGTCCATGGACAGGGCATTTAAGAAGTTCATCATTCAGACTGGGGAGATAGCTTAGTGAATAAAAGACCTTGCTGTGCAACTTTGAGGGCCTGAGTTCAAATCCTCAGAACCTAGGTAATGTAGGTATGGTAGTTTGAATAAGAATGGCCCCCATAGGCTCATATATTTGAATGTTTAGTTCCCAGTTGATGGACTATTTAGGAAGGATTAGATAGTATGGCCTTGTAGGAGAAGATGTTTCACCAGAGGTGGGCTTTGAGGTTAAAAAAGCCCACACCAGGCCCAATCTGACTTGCTATGACAGCAATTTATGGATCAGATGTAAGCTCTCAGCTACTGCCCCACCACCATGCCTGCTTCCTTGCCTGCCTGCTGGCATTCTTCGCTACATAATGATTGTAGACTAACCTTGTGAAACTGTAAGCAAGCTCCCAGTTAAATGCTTTCTTTATTTAAAAGAGATCTTTTTAAAATTATTTTTAAGATTTATTTATTTTTATTGTATGTGTATTGGTATTTTGCCTGAATGTATGTCTGTGTGACGATGTTGGATTCCTCAGAGCTAGATTTACAGGTGCTTGTGAGCTGCCATGTGGGTGCTAAGAATTGAACCTGTGTAGCTAGAGTTTTCCTGCCTGGCCCACAGTCAGGGCAAATCTCTGTCACCTGCCAGTCCCACAGCCACTCAGACCCAACCAAGTAAACACAGAGACTTATATTGCTTACAAACTGTATGGCCATGGCAGGCTTCTTGCTAACTGTTCTTACAGCTTAAATTAATCCATTTCTATAAATCTATACCTTGCCACGTGGCTCGTGGCTTACTGGCATCTTCACATGCTGTTTGTCATCGTGGCAGCTGGCAGTGTCTCTGACTCAGCCTTCCACTTCCCAGCTTTATTCTCCTCCTTGTCCCGCCTATACTTCCTCCTGCCTGACTACTGGCCAATCAATGTTTTATTTACCAACCAATCAGAGCAACACATTTGCCATACAGAACATCCCACAGCAAACCTGAGTCTTCTGGAAAAGCAGCCAGAGCTTTTAACCACTGAGCCGTCTCTCCAGCCCCAAATGCTTTCTTTTGGTCATAGTGTCTCCTTACAGCAATAGAACAGTAACTAAGACACTGGGCATGATAATGTGAATCTGTAATACCTGTGGTCCTATGGCAAGATGAAAGCAGAGACAGGAGAATTCCCAGGAGCTCTTAGACAAGTGATGAAGAGCATGGAAACCCTGTCTCAAACAAGGTAGTAGAAGATAAACCAACACCTGAGGTTGTCTTTTGGCTTTCATGTATGTTCTGTGTCACCCCCCGACACACACACACACACACACACACACACACACACACGAAATTCATTATATAAGCTAGGTGTGGTAACATATACCTATAATCCCAGACCTTGGGAGACAGGAAGATTACCTTGTTCTAGGCCAGCCAGGAATAGATAGATAGATAGATAGATAGATAGATAGATAGATAGATAGGTAGAGATAGATAACATATGTATGTATGTATGTATATATATATCAAGTATCTTTCTCAAAAACAAACAAAACATCCAATAGCAGTGTCTTCCAACAGGAATAGTTACCAAGAGAACATCTTTGACCTTTATGTGCTTCCTAAACTCTGGGTGAAGATGAGTTGGTGTGTTAGGTGCACCAATTACAGCAAAGTGGTGAGGATATGACCTTATGAAGCCTTGAAGGACCTAAGACCTCCACCTTGACTTAGACCTATTGATACTACCCCATGAACTCTGCCAATGCCTATGTAAGGACCTGAGTCTTCAGGACTGAAGCAAAATTAAGCTCTAAAGAAATAGTAAACTGAAAGTTAAAAACATAGCATGATAATCTTAGTAGTAGAAGAATGGGGAACATGTAGGAGAAGTACCGAGTCAATTTCAAAATAAACCATCAAGTGTCAAATTAGGATGTTTAAGTTCAGGAAACATTAACTAAACATCAACTTGAAAGTTACCCTGACAGTACATTTGTAGACTCAATTAGACACAAATTAAACACTTGAAATAATTATATATGTACTGAGCATGCACAAGTTTTCTTGTCAGTTTTCCATGAAGAACATAGCATACCAATCCTTTCCTTAACATTTACATTATATTAGGTATTATAAGTACCTAAAGATGATTTAAAGTATATGGGAAGATATATATAGATGCTATAGAAATGCTATATCATATTTATTTATAAACTGGGGAGTGTCCTAGAACCAGCCCCCTATGGATAACAAAGACAGCCAGTACAATGAGCATCCTTTTTAGGTCAAGCCCTGGGCTGGAACTAGAAGTAGAAGGAAGGAAAAGAAAAAGTTTGTATTGTTAAAGAATTCACAGTTTGATTGAGAAAATGTATTAGTAAACTAATACTTTCAGTACAATGCACAGATGGGATCATGCACAGAAGAAGACAGAGGAGGAGCTCCTAACATAATGTGAAGAAGGTAAGAGAAAGATACTGAGATGATGTAACTTTTCAACTCATTCTGAAGAGGTGAATAGAATTTACCTTTTTGGAAATTATGAGCAATGGTCACTCCATGCAGAGAACAGCGCAGACCTGATGAGTTAGAGGATGAGGCTTGCTTAGGAAGCAAGAGTCAGATAATAAAGGATTTTTAGGCTATGTAAATTGTTTGAAAAATTGGAATTGATTTGTTTAAAGCCAAACCAGATAGGCAGGAGTATAAGCTAAAAGGATGCTAGGCTGTGATGGTCTGATGCAGAGGTGATCAGGGCATGAAATAGGTCAGAAAGAGAAGTAAAAGGGAGCAGAGAGAGCAGAATTGCTTGCGAGATAGATTGATGGATTGATTGGCTATATGGCTAAGGAAGATGAAAGAATCTATGTTGAGTCCCAGTTTTCTGATTTGAGTTCTACCAGGATAGGAAGTTCAAGAGGAGTTTGGGTGGCAGAGTGACAGTCTATGATAAACTCAGTTTGGAATGCATCAAATTTGAGATCTCTCTGGGTCATCAAGGTATAAGATTGGATTCTAAGAAATATTTTGCCAATGAGATGATGCTTGCTACTTGCACTCATTTGCTGTCATGAATTTGAAGAGGACATCTAATCAAGTAATCTGAAATAGACATAGAAGCATCAAAGCAGATCAGGAGTCGACCCTGAAGAACTTCCTCAAGACAGGTGGTGGTGGCACACGCCTTTAATCCCAGCACTTGGGAGGCAGAGGCAGGTGGATCTCTGTGAGTTTGAGGCTAGCCTGGTCTACAGAGCTAGTTCCAGTACAAACCCTGTCTTGAAAAAGAAAGAAAGAAAGAAAGAAAGAAAGAAAGAAAGAAAGAAAGAAGGAAGGAAGGAAGGAAGGAAGGAAGGAAGGAAGGAAGAAAGAAAGAAAGAAAGAGGAAAGGAAAGAAAACAAAAGAAAAGAAAAGAAAAGAAAAGAAAAGAAAAGAAAAGAAAAGAAAAGAAAAGAAATTCCTCAAAAACTGGGAATGATGGCTCATGCTTTAATCCCAGCACTCAGGAGACAAAGGTAGATCTCTAAGTTCAAGGCCAGCCTGGTCAACATAATGTGTTCCAGGACAGCCAGAACTATATAGGGAGACCCTGTCTCAAACAACAACAACAATGACAATAAAAACTCCTTAAATAAAGGGAAATAAATGAACTTTATCAGACCCTCACATCCCCACTTTAGGTTACCCTTTGTCTCCCTACTTGATAAGCACACCATTCCAATTGACCTCCAAGTATCTGTGCTGCAGAGTACACTGTTAGAGAGATTAAATTGCCAAAAATCCGCATGAGATTTACCATTCTTTAACACATTGTAACTTCTATGATAAATGGGGGGGGGGAATTAATAGGGACACAAAAGAACAACAGGTCTGTGTTCTCAAATGGCTTTTGAGTGGAAGCAAATGGATGCTCTGATCTTCCTTATATTAATATATAATTCACCTGCCATACAGTTGGGGCCTCCACCACTAATGTCACTCCAAAGACAGCACAGCCATTGAGCATAAACACAATCACCCTGGCATTCCAGAAACTTCACCCTGGCTCCCTTCAACCATTTCTTTTCCTCATATCCCTGCTAACTTGTCTTCCTCTTTCCACTAAGCTATACTAGTTGCTTTCTGATAGTTCATTGTTTTCAGTAATTTTGAGAAAAATACATTACTGCACAGTTTGACTCAATTATATTTAAGCTGTGGTAGCTCCAGGAGCTAATTCTTTGAGGTTTGTTCTAACCCCTGAAAGACTCTTCCTAGCTGGGTCTTCCCCAGTGGTCTCTGATAAACATGCTGGTCCAGGAATAAGACTGCTTCTCTCATAGGATAACCACAACTCTCTTATTAGTCAACATTCAAATCTCTATACTTTCCTAGAGGAATCTTCAACTTAAACTACACCAAAGAATGGCAGTTGTGTTTCCTCATGGCTTTTGAATGGAGACAAATGGAAGCTTCGATCTTCTTTGTATTTTTTTTTAGAGTAACAAGTTATTGATATATAATTCACATGCCATACAATTGAAGCCTCTGTTACTGATGCCACTCCAGAGACAGACAATTCTGTACATTTTGGCGAGAGCTTTCTGTTGTTGACTTTTCCCTTGAAGGAATACTTTGAGCCTCTACTTGGACCTTTGGATAAGGATGGGAGCCTCTAGTATTCTGAATTGATTCCTCCAACATGTAACCTCCATGTCACAAGCTAACTGGGTTGAAAAAAAAATCAGAACTTTAATGTTCTCAGCTTTTTACAACTGAGCCAAGACTCTTCCATACACACAAGGGCTAGGTAACTGAATGGCACTCCTGATTTCTCAGCTATACTTAGCCAGGAATTTAGTTTCTATAATTTGGAGTAAGAGAGAATGAGAACTACTAAGACTAATGGCTCTTTGTGAAATGCCACATCTCTTGGGAGCTGAGAGAAAGGGGAGCTCCATCTTCTGAGCTACACCTCCTAGCCACAGCCTCCCAGAGTCCAACATAGTACAATATGCTGAGCTTGGTCACCAGGTAAGAAGGACCAGAAGAGTCTCAGACTCTTCTTGTTTAGAGATGAAATTGAAAAGATTTTTCTTTTGAATAAAACTTTGTTCAGTTGCCGTATGTGCTTAGGACAAATTTCAGAAACTTTAAATGGTTTTTTTTTTTTTTAAAGAGTAGTTTCCCCCAATTACATTCTCTGTCTTTTAGGGGTATGTCCACAGATCTCTTCACTCTGCCAATCCAAAAGTGGAATTCATTGGTACTTTTTAACACACTTTACTTGTGTTCATGTGAACTACTGACTTCTGAAGTATACATGGAGGATGGCTTGGAAGGTAGGAACATAAAGATATCACCTCGCTCTTCAATCAGAAAATGAAAGAGAAGAACAATAGAGACAGCAGGCATATGTGCCTTTTCATGATTGCTGGCAAACACAAAGTGTGATCTCATGGATGACCAAGCTCCAACCTACACAATCCCTTTTATGTGCAGAAGCACAGAGACTAAATGTATTCCAAAGCAATTTAGAACAATTTTGCACATTTAAAACTATAATTTTCACGAGTATAGTAAAGTTGAGTCCATCAAGCATTCTGAATCATCTTGTGCCCACGGGGGAGATAGTCAGCTAACAGGAAGAGAGTGGCCTTACTACTTACATGTAACGTTACTTGTGATTAGAGCAGTTGTTTTATAACTTTATTATTTCATCCATATATTGTTTGCATCAATTGAGAGAGATTACATGAATATGCTTAGGAGTGGTACATGAGAAATAAAACTGAAAGCTAGGGTAGGTTTTGCATTTTCATTTTATGAAGATGACATGTTTCTCAAAAATAACACCTTTTCTTTAAACAGCTGAGTTTAACTGTGTGAAAACTTTAAAGAAACTACAAGGAACATAATAATAGTACTTTAAGAAAAGTTCAGGCAGCTGGAGACGTAGCCCAGTTGGTAAAGTGCTTTCTGGACATGGACTAAGCCCTTGGTTTGATTTCCAGAACTGCATAAGCACTTGTTCCACTCACATTCTAGCACTCAGGATGTGGAATCCAGAGGATTGGGAGTTCAAGGTCATCCTCAACTTCATAATGAGTTTTAGGTCAGCCTGGGATACATGAGATACTCTCTCAAAATTAATTAAAATAACAAAATGATAGTAAACAAAGACTAAGACACAGACCCTCTAAAATTCAACCAAGAGGCAGTGTGTTGCCTGGTTTAGGAGTGAAGTGCACGGACTTAAACATGAATGTCTTTGTTCAGGTCTTTCTAGCTCTAAGAGTTTGGACAAATCACATAGTCTCTTTACATCTCAGAAAAATGAAGCTGATACTCAATGAGCTCTTGTGAGGCTTTAATGAATGAAAAAAACCACAAGCTACAAAGGTGCCTGGGACACTCTAAGTGTAAGTGACAATCACACTACCTGTTTGGAGGTTTGTCCTTGTTCAAAGTTCTCATCCTATCCTAAATGAATTCTTTCCAATTTCCTAAAACTAGCCTTGCTTTGCTCTGTGAAGAATTACAGCAAGGCAACAGAGACAGTCTCTCCACTCCAAAGCCATTGGTCAAGTAGATGACCAATGTGAGAAACGGCAAATCCGTTATTTGTGGGCATCAAGTTCCTGGAAATGTTGGAACTGACAGCATGTCTGATCAAGTGATGACATTCAAGACATTTAGCCAAGGGTGATGCTCTAGGATGAAATTAAGAGGAAAATGACAAATAAACTATGGCAACTAATCAATACCTAGCCCAGTATGAAGCTAACCGTCTATTTCAGGAGCAGGAGCTGGCCTTTCAGAGCCCGCCTTTTTGTGGTCACAACTGAGTTTTGTTGTAATTGGGCCCTGAAATCGTCAACAATGCACACTGAATATTTGTTTTCATTTGTGTACTTTAATAGTTAGAAAATTATGTATCTCTTTACGTGTAATTTACATATAGCCATTACTGGAGTGATCTTACTCCAGTAGTATAGTGTAGTGAAATTCATTTGAAATGACACTGAAACTATAAAGTGAGGACAAAGAGAGAGAAAAACACTTTCAGGGACTAGGTGGGGGTGCTGGATTAAACACAAAAGCTAAAAGTCTGCTTTCTTCTGATTCCTGTACCTTACAATGATTGTTTCTTTAGTTTGGACATGCTAGCACCTCCGTTTACAAGTATTAACAATCCTGTCTTGACATAAAGGTGCCACATTGCCATCTTTCACCTTAAAACTGACTTTGTGTTATCATCGGTTCTCTTCAGAAATGTTTGGGACTTGTGTCCTACACAGAGTAGCAGCAGGCATTATGTAAGATAAGAGTTAGAACACTGTAGGACTTCAGGGATGGCCAAACCACTGACTGTATCTATCACTTTGTACATTTTAAAAATTGGTAGTTTCTATTCTACACTAAGTCTTCAAAGTATCATAGAAGAGTAGCATTATTTTCAATCTCAACAAAACATTAGATTGTTCTGATAATACAAATATGTATAAAGCTAAAATCATTGAATATATGATGAAAATGTTAAGCTGAACACATCCTGTTACTCAGAAATCAATTTGTGATTTAGTTCAATATTTCTCTAGAAAGGTTCCAAATACAAAGCTGGGTGTGGTGCTACATGCTTATAGCATTCCAGTGAGTGCCTGAAACTGCGTACAGTGCTGAACCCTATATATGCTCTCCATACTTGAATACCTATGGTTAAGCTTGATTTATAAATTAGACACAGTGAGATATTAACAAGGCACTAGAGACAAGGCTCAGTGGTTAAGAACACTGCTGCTCTTGCAGAGGACTCAGCTTTGGTTTCCAGCACCCACGAGGTGCTTACAACCATCTGTCAATAAGTTCCAGGGAATCTTGATGCCCTCTTCTGGCCTCTGTGGGCACTAGGCACACGTGTGGCAAAAAGACAGGCAAAACATTTATGTACAGAAAAATGAATAAAACCTTTTTTTTTTAATTTTATTGATGTTTTACCTGTATGTGTGACTGTGTTAGGGTATTGGATCCTGTTGTTACAGACAGTTATGAGCTGCCGTGTGGGTGCCGGGAATTGAACCCAGGTTTGCTGGAAAAGCTGTCAGTACTCACAACCACTGAGCCATCTCTCCGGCCCTGAATAAAATCTTCGAAAAAAAGTTAACAATAATAACTAATAATAAAATGCAACAGTTGTAACAATACACTCTAATAACATTGTATGAATATGGTCTCAAAGTATCTTGCTGCATTATGCTCACACTTCTTGTAATGGTATAAAAATATTTGAAGGTCCACAAATATTATATGAAAATTTCCTCAAACAAGTAACTTATAAATTCTAAATTATACAGTGTTCTGAATACTGTTATGAACTTTCATGCTGCATCCTGCCGGGAAGTGAACTACCTCTTTGTCCAGTGTATCCATGCTATGCATGCTACCTGTCCCTTAGTAACTGTCTTGGTTACTATATCTACTACAAGAACATCCACAGGTCTGTGTTACTCACCACACTTCATCTCATTATGTAAGTAATGTCACATTACTTATCATTTTTTATAAAACCAAAAGATTTTATAAATATAGTTTTATTGAAACATGCCATGCAAAATTACATATTTCCCATAATTGATTTTATACTATAATGGCAATGATAAGCAATTGCAAAGGAGTTCTGCATGGTCCCCAAGGTCTAAGATATATTTATATTTAGTGTTTTATAGGAAAAGTTGGCCTGGTAGGAGAGATAACAATACTGTTCTTGTAGAGAATCCATGTTCAATTCTAAGTACCCACACTGGGCAGCTTATAACCACCTAAGACTCCACCTCCTGGTAATCCAATGCCTGTGGCTTCCATGGGTACATGTACTCACATAGACACACACATAATTAAATTTTTTTTTTTAATTAGAGTTTTCCAGTTCCTGCACTACATATTAGTTTGTGACTTGAAGCATTCTAATAGGTTACAGTTTTTGTACTGGGAGCTAAAGTAAAGCTACTTCCAGATATGGTGGAACACTCTTGTAATCCCACATATATAAGCCAGGATTGTGAGTTTGAGTGACCTGGGTTACACAGACTCTGTCTCAAAAATAAACCCATCAAGCCAATGAGATGGCTCAGCCAGAAAAGGTGCTTGCTGCCAGGCCTGACAACTTGAGTTCAGTTCCTGGAACCCATGTGATAGAGGAAGAGAACTGACTCCATATGCACATGCCTTCCCCCAACTTAATTTTAAAGTTAAAAAATGAATAAACAAGATGCACCTGAATTTGCTGCCTTCAATAATTTGTTCATAGTGACCTCCAAGCAGATCTGGCATAAACCAATAAGCAGGCATTTCTAGATAGCGGACTGCAGGTGCCTCCTGATGTGTCTGTGCATCCTGCGAAGAACGTCCACCCCTCTCCATTCCTCTTCTTTCCCACCTGCCTCCAGGACTCTACCCAAATCACACCATCTTTGGGAAGCCTGAGCTCACACCTGATCGAGGCAAAGTTTCCAGAGTTTGAGGTAAATATTTGTACTACAGCTGCCTCACAAGCCATCTTGGTGAGTCCTGTCAACTCCACCGTGAGCTTAGGCACAGCAGTGTGATGCTTTCTGTACTGCCTAGGAGTTCCAGTCATTTGGTAAACTGGCTAGTCTTTTTCCTTGTGTGATTACCACCTTTCCCCCATGCTGCATAACTCATCCCTGGTCTCCTGGCTTCTACTATTATGCTTTCCAGTTTGCAGCAAGATGGAATGTCTCATAGGAAAAATCAGGTCAAGTCATTCCTCTGTTCAAAACCCTAAGTTATACTTGGAATAAAATCAAAAGGCCTACAATAGCCTGCAGGGCTCTGCCTGACCTATTTCCCTGGCTGCCTCTCCATCATCATCTACCTCTTGCTGCCCTTCCCTGTACAAGCTGCATTCAAGGGACACTGGCTTCCTTGCTATGCTTGTGCTTACAGTGCCCCTGCCTCTGGGTCCTTGCACTATCTGTTTCATCCTCTTGTAATACTTTCCCTACAGATAGCCACATAGCTCGCTGCCTCAAGCCATTTAGCTCACTGCTATACCAGTTCCTCAAAAGTAGAAATCCCTATGTTGCTGAGGGTGACCTTGAACTTCTCATCCTCCTGCCACCACGGCCCCAGTGTTGAGATTCTAGTTGAATGCCACAACTCCTTGTTTACCCCGTGCTGGAGCTCAACTTTAGGGCTCCATGCAAGCACTCTACCCACTGAGCTACATCCCTAGCACTGCCTTCCTTTTTTGAAGGAACAAAATAGACGCCCCCTTCCCCTTGTTACTTTCTGTCGCATTAAACTATACAAATAACACATTCATTCCTGACAAATTTATTCCTGCCTTACTCATCAGGGTACAAATCTCGATGAAGGTAGGGACATAGAAATAGGCAGCTGGAAGATGCGTAATTACTGTCAAAACCCAATGCACAGAGCCCTGCTCTTGGTGACAGCAAAGGTGATGATAAGCACAGTCAATAGATAAACTATTTAAAAGATAAATAAAAGTTTATTTCATGCAGCACATGACGAAAGCACTGGGGTCAGTTCCCAAAGCAGTGTCCCTCTGAACAAACAAAGCAAGAGGCTTTTGTAGGAGAAAGTCACATATTCACTCAGGACAGACTGTTGTTATCACACAGAAAAAAGGGGCACATTCTTGAGCATGCTCAGTCAGAGTCATGCTACCTCATTTTGAACATCATCACTTGTTCAAAAAAGAAGAGATAGGAGTGGCCCTCAGAAGAGAATTTAGTATTATAATGAGCAAAGTTCACTTCTAGGTCACCTAAAAGGGTGGGGCAGAATGACTCTCAAGTTTAGCTGATGCATAGGTCACTTCTAGGTCACCTTAGAAGTTTCCCTACTTGGCCTTGTCTGAAACTAAAAGCAACTTTAGCGGAAGGCTCACAGTGATTTAAAGGGCCAGATAACTTTTCTCCTGAAAGCTTAGGTGACTGTCCCCCAAAGTAGGCAACCTAGCAGCTAGCATCATTTGAAAATCACAAATGACGAGGGCACTGCAGTTTTCCTCATTTTGGTGCCAGGATATGAGGAGTGTTATTTTGTAATGACTGACATTTGATAGGGAAGGCACAGGTTTTAGGGGCAGACAGATCTTGCTTCAAATTCGGCCATGGCCAAGTTGCTTATCCTTTCCACGTCTTAATTTCCTTTGAGCCTATGAAGGAATAATTAACCCATAAGATGGGGTTGTTATAAAGAACAAATGAGATATCACATGTATGATAAAATTTTAAGGGTACTTTAAAAAACGTTATGAATCACACATTCTCATTTCTAGGGGCTAGGAGTAGACCTGAAATTCATCAATTAAAAAAGCCCATTTGAAAAAAAAGTCACTAAAAAATACTGCCCAAATTTTCTTCAGTGGTGTAGACACTGGCAAATTGCCCATGCTCTTGTTTTGTTTTGTTTTGTTTTGTTTTTCGAGACAGGGTTTCTCTGTGTAGCTTTGCGTCTTTCCTGGGACTCACTTGGTAGCCCAGGCTGGCCTCGAACTCACAGAAATCCGCCTGCCTCTGCCTCCCGAGTGCTGCCCATGCTCTTGTAAATGACCCCTCCCCATGATCTGTAAGCAACTCTAATTAAACTCACTGGGCTATCAGAAGGAAAACAGGAAAGCAGAAAAGTTGGAGAGAGAAAGGGGATCAGTAGGATTGGGAGAGGGACAAAGAACAGAATAGGGAGGAATATACTCAAAATACATTATATATATTTCTGAAAATGTCATAAGGAAAATATTATGCATAATTAATGTATCCTTATAAGAACTTTAAAAATAAATAGCAGTGCACACACACACACAAAAGCAGAGAGAGAGAGAGAGAGAGAGAGAGAGAGAGAGAGAGAGAGAGAGAGAGAGAGAGAGACAGAGACAGAGACAGAGAAAGAGAGAGACAGACAGAGGGAGAGAGAGGGAGAATGATTACAAGGATATATTCTAAAATGTTGAAATGCTGACAGAAACCATAAGTGGTAGACTTAGGAATTATTTTTATTTTATTCTTCATAGCTTTTGTTATTGCTATTGTTCTTTTTGGTTTTATGTTATCCTCATTGCCTAAATCATCATAAGGAAAAAAATAACTTCGTTATGAAAAAGTACAGCGCAAATGAGAGTGTACTCTTTGTAACACACCATGTTTCCCTCTATGTTGTTATCCTGTTGAGGAGAAAATCTAAGTGAGTGGGTTAGCAGGGGCCAGCAGAAAGGAGAGGAGGGCAGAAGCTAATAGGAATAGAACTAAGCTCATTATCTTCTCTACACTGTTGTCGTTACTTAGGTCAGGTTGGTAAGAGGGGCACTGCGTCTCAGTTTCCTTGTCAGTGTTCATCCCAGAGTGGCCTGGAGAAAATCAGATAAAAACCCCTGCCCATGGGCAATGTGGGATTACTGTGGTTAAGGGCACAGCTCTTGGGCAGGTAGCTTGAGTTCAGATCCTACATCCTCTTTACTAACTGATGGCGCCCTGCTTTGCGAACTCGTTTGCTCATCTTTAAAATGAGGAGAATTTGAACTTGACAAATTTTTTGTGAGGACTCAAGGAACAAATGGTTTGCTGAAATCCAGGGAGCACCGACTTGCCTTTATTCACCTCGTGTCCCACTTTGCATCGCACTCCTGTGCCCCATCCCCTAGGGTGGAGAATAAAGGGACAGGAGGGAAATGGCCTCTTTTAACTCTAGGCACATTTTCCTGGTCCTTGTTTCTAAGCTGTGGAGAGCCAGGAAAGAGGGTCAAGAAAGGTAGAGATGAATCATCACTGATTCTCTTTGTGCCGCTAGAACAAGTGTGGGAGGGAAGCCATGTCCCCATGTGCCCACTGCCACTCCAGTAGCCACGGTGCAGTATGAACAAGTGTGGGAGGGAAGCCATGTCCCCATGTGCCCACTGCCACTCCAGTAGCCACTGTGCAGTATGAAGCAATTGGCTGCCTGGCCAAAAGTGGAAAAGAAAGAAAATGGCAAGGCCAAGATGTCCAACATGAGCTGGCCGGGCAGTGGTGGCAAGAAAGCAACAACAAAGACCTCTAAGGTTTTTATATAATCTTGTGTGCATCTGATACCCAGCGTATACTAAAACAAGTGATGGATCCCACAAAATCCCGTCCCTCCTCAAATTGTTCATCCAGACTAAGTGGATGTTATTACTATGGTTATTGTTAACACCAAAACACAAAGTATAAAGCTGTGGAAGGAGGGCTGTGTTCCTTTTTTGTAGTGTTCAGTGCTTTTAGTGGTGATGGAATAGTTACCAGGGTCATGGTGGCAATCTGCACCCCTTTACCTTCCTTTGTGAACAGAATATTGAGCCCTGCACTGTACTGGGTTCTGAGGACACAGCAGCAATACACTACATGACCTGCCCTGGAGAATCAGTTGAATGATGGGACCAGGCATGTGCTAGGGCAGTGGTTCTCACCCTTCCTAATGCTGTGACCCTTTAATATGGTTCCTCATGTTGTGTAACCCCCAACCATAAAATTATTTTCATTGCTACTTCATAACTGTAATTTTGCTACTGTTATAAATCATAATGCAAGTATTTGGGGAAACAGAGGTTTGTCAGAGGGGTTGCACCCTACAGGTTGAAAACTGCTGTGCTATGGCCTAGCAGCTAGGCTATTAGAGTACTCTATGATCAAGGCCTCAAACGGACACTAAGAATACCTATCAAGATGTGACCTATCAAGGTCCGTTCTCCACTGAAAGCACAAACTGGTTGTTAAAGTATGACAGAGTCTGATCAGGTCAAAGGCCTTTAAATAAGTGGTCAACACATGACAACACGGTCATGGTAACATGAATGTGTCCAGGTATCATGAGGGGAACAGTCAAATAATCAATACAAAGGAGCTAGCCAATTGAGTATCGTCACTGACACCAAGGACAGTTAGGACTCATCATAACTTGGACCACGCTAAGCCCTACTGCCAGTCCTTGTCCACACCTGTTCTCAGCCTCACTTGTCAACTTCTTTGCCACTGTCAGCCTCTGCACACTTGCTCTTGCCTTATCTTGATCCACCTTGTAAGACATATCCTGTACATATCTGCCTCTGTACTTTTTCCAGTGCAGTCCTATCACCCAGAACCTTCATCTCCACAGTAACCCACTGTCTTAGATAGGATTTCTATTGCTGCAATGAAACACCATGATCATAAAAGGAAGTTGGGGATGAAAGAGTTTATTTGGCTTACACTTGCACATTGCTGTTCATCATCAAAAGAAGTCAGGACAGGAACTCAAATGGCAGGAACCTGGAGGCAGGAGCTGATGCAGAGGCCATGGAGGGGTGCTGCTTATTGGCTTGCTCATCATGGCATGATCAGTCTACTTTCTTATACAAGGTCTTTGCCATAAAATAACACAAATGATCTGTAGTCCATTCCCCAGGAATCCTTATTCACATCTGAAAGCTCATGGCTGCTGTCTTTACTGTCTACATTTGTATCCACACTTCCCAGTCCCACCAGAACAACTCATTAAGTGTTCTTGGGCATCTCTAGCCCATTTCTCTACACATTCCCAATTTCATCCTACAAACCAGTTCCAGGGGTTTCTGAGCCACACTGTAAGGCAACTACAGCCATGACCCACCTTCTTTGATACCAATTTTCTATGTTGAATTTTTAATCACTGTGACAAATACCTGAGAGAAACTATTTTTAAAGTTTTTAATGATTTATTTTTATTTAATGTTCATTGGTGTTTTGCCTGCATGTGTGTCTGTATGAGGGTGTTGGAACTAGAGTTAGAGACAATTGTGAGCTGCCATGTGAGTTCTGGGAACTGAACCTGAGTCCTCTGGAAGAGCAATCAGCACACTTAGCCCCTGAGCCATTTCTCCAGGCCCCAGAAGGAAATAAGTTAAAAGAAAGAAAGATTAAAGATTTATTTTAGTTCACAATTTCAGAGCTTTTACTCAAAGACTGGCTGATCTTTGTTTTGAGTTTGAGGAAGGGCAGAGTATTGGGGGTGGGGTGTTATGTGGCAAAGGAAGCTGTTCATCTTATGACAGCCAGGAAGCAGAGTAGAGAAAGACAGGAAAGGGGGCAAATTATAGTTAACTATAACAACACTTGCTAAATCATGATTTTAGGTGCTAAAGATTATAGCAATATAAGATAGATAAAAATTTCTGTCTCATTGTGGTAATATTTTGGTGTGGGTAATATAATAAGCGAGAAAAAACATAGAGACTATCTAAATAATTAGAGAAATTAAGGTTCAAATAAAAGTCATAGAAGATGACATGGTTTAAGACTAAAATGTGATACAAGTTGGAAAGCAAAGGCTTTTTATTATATTATGATATTTAAATAAAAGATGAGCTGACAGAGACCACTAAAACTCCTCAGACTCAGTGGGTCCAAACAGCAACTTGTGATTTTTTTTCCCTCAAAACCTAATCATCTTCCAGTGATCTCAATATAAAATGACTTCCCATCTACTGATTTCATCAAATGGAAACAAAAGGATCATACTTCCTCCATACTCCCCCCACCCCACCAGAGCTAATCCATCACCAAGTTCTGTTGACTCTGCTCATGAATGTTTCTCTGAAGGTGACATGTTTTCCCCCATCTACATCACAACCACTATGATCTAGGCTGCCATTGTTTTTCACAGCAGCCAAACTTACTGTTTTCAAATTCACATCTGACAATGTTATACAACTTTGCTTAAAACTTAAAACTGATGCAGAGGCCATGGAGGAACACTGCCTACTGGCTTGTTTCTCATGGCTTATTAAGTCTGCTTTCTTGTAACACCCAGAATGGCCAACCCAGAGGTGGCACCAACCCATAGTGAGCTGGACTCTCCCACACAATTCATCAATCAAATAACCCACTACCAGGAAATGTCACTAGTAACAAAGTGGAAGAATCAGCTGAGGTCAGTCTGCATCCTTGCGCTAGGAAGAAGAGGGTACAGAGCATTCATTATTCAGGGTGCAGGTGCTCCCCTCCTCAATTGCAAATATTTAAGCAAATGCAATCTATAACTGACTAAAGAGAAGGGAGAGAATGGGGAAGAAAACAGCAACTAGAGGCAATAATCACCTAGACATCAGTACTGAAATAGTAAGAGCTACCTAACTTTTCCAACTTTTTCCTGCTCCCTTCTGCCAATACAGAGAGTTTTAGGGTCCCAGATATCCACAAATCTGAGTTTCTCAGAGCATGTTGTTGCCTCTTAAGATATTGTTGAGGTCAATCAGAAAAACTAACACATGTCTTGACCTATGTGAATAACTGAATTATATACCAATTTATTCTTCACCTAGTCCTCTAAGAGCAAAGTAGGATAGCTGCATCACCATCTAATCCATAGGAAACAGGAAGCTGAATAACCAGTTGGACCCAGCACTAGTTAAATTAGAATTTGGATACTCGGACAAGGTATCCAAAATCCTAGACATTTCTCATACCCAAGTCCTATTCATCTGTATTGAAAAAAAGGTTGCACACGCGAGTACATACACACATACACACACACACACACACACACACACACACACACTTAAAATAATACAAATCAATTTTTTAACTATGGGAGTTTTATAAAGGAGAAGCCTATTCATACACTTATTCCATCAATATATCAATGGGAATTTAGACTTCTTATATGGTTTGTGTTGCTCACAGCATCCAGATTCACTCTTCCTTTGCAAAATCTAATTTCATGACTACCTGTAGGTCGTGGGTGACTATTTAGAGCATGGCATGTCATATAAGGAGTCCTGGCAAGAAATTAAGAATATATAGATACTCTGGGTTATTCTCAGATGCAATTGAGTTTGGAACCCAGTCATCTGGATGTCATGCAGGCCAGTTGTGGTGGCTCATGTCAGTAGGCAATGCTGAAGAAGTAGAGGCCAGACTGCACCCTTTTGGGGTTGGAGATTTAGCTTCAATAAGGAAGAAAAAGAAACTAGGCAACTGGATGTCATTCAGGAAAACTTTAAGACATTCTGTGGTGTGAGGCAAGTCTAACAGAGGAACCATCATTAAGAAAGTAAGCAGGCATTGCAATACTTTGATTTTATACCCACTTTCCCACCCATCAAGCCATTAATTCAACCAGTCATATAGGTAGAAACTCATTTCTAGAGTAATCTAGGATGAGGTTGAGTTCTGCTTCAGGGGAATGAGGAAAGAAATTGATCTTTAAGAGGAATGTGATATCATTAGATTCATCTAATTATTTTTATGTCTTCTGCTGCCCCAAACTTGAGCTTCTTCTTGGGTATTCTCAAGGCCTGTAAGATTGTAATGCTGTTCCTCTTTATTCACTGAATGTGTATTTGTAAATCTATACATCTGGAATGTATTAATGGAACACTTATTTATAACATTAGTTATAAATGTGTTACACTTGTTCACGCTGTGGAATATTTGTTTAATGATGCAAAGATGTGTTGCATTCTTTGTGTTGCATTTGTTTAACTCTGTGAAGCTGTGTTACTGTGCCTATCTAAAACACCTGATTGGTCTAATAAAGAGCTGAACAGCCAATAGCAAGGCAGGAGAGGAATAGGTGGGGCTGCCAGGCAGAGAATGAATAGAGAGAAGAGAGAGAAAGGAGGGAATGAGAAAAGGAGAAAGAGAGGAGGACACCAGGGGCCAGCCAACCAGCCACAGAGCCAGCAACAGAGTAAGAAGAAAAGAAAGACATATAGAATGGAAAAAGGTAAAAGCCCAAAGGCAACAGGTAGATGGGATAATTTAAGAAAAGCTGGCTAGGAACAAGCCAAGCTAAGGCTGGGCATTCATAAGTAAGATTAAGTCTCCATGTATTTATTTGAGAGCTGGGTGGTGGGCCCCCAAAGAGCAAAGAGTAAAAAACTAACTTCTCTTATTATGTCAGACATTTTTCTATGCAAGATTCCTGGACCTTTCCCCATTTCTTGCTGACTATTCTGTGTGATCTATTATTCCTATGCAAGCCTGAGCTAGGACTCAATGTCCATAGCAGAATTTCAGAAGTTAGAAGTCAGCTCTGATTCCTAGTATAGTGAAATTGGGGGTGAAGAGTATAGAGGCATGACTGGAAAGCAGCATCACCTCTCACCTGAAGCCGTTTATAAGGTGATATGGTTAGCCTGATAGAGACTTGTAGTTATTACCCAGCATGTCTTTAACCCTTCTATAACAGAATATTGAGATGAGCACATACACACCCAAAGTGAAGGCTGTATTTCTGATCTCCTTGGCAGAGTCAGGCTTGGCCCTCAAACTAACTTTATTCCAGTGGAAAGTTAGCAGATGTGGATAATGCATGTATGGCATGTGAATTGTTGCCTTAAATAACCAAGACAGTGCCTACCCTTTTTTTTTCCACCTCCCTACTGGCCACACATCATTGTGACTTATCTTTTTTTTTGAGACAGGGTTTCTCTGTGTAGCTTTGCGCCTTTCCTGGAACTCGCTTTGGAGACCAGCCTGGCCTTGAACTCTCAGAGATCCGCCTGCCTCTGCCTCCCAATTGCTGGGATTAAAGGCGTGCGCCACCACCGCCTGGCTCATTGTGACTTAACTTTGAGCATATAATATCTGAGGGATGACAGAGTGAATGATAGAAGGAAGCTGGGTTCCTAGATAAATTTACTCTATTAGCCTTGGACTCCCTGCTTCCAGATAGTTCAATTAGAAATAATTCAACTTGAATCTTTTTTAAACAACTCTTACCTGACATTTCTGGTATAGCTACAGAACTCGTGTCCAAGCTAACACTGCATGCAATAAGAAAAGGCCTTTAGTTACCTAAATGAGAGTGGATTCAGCAGAGGGTGTGGGTATAACAATATGACAGTGAGTTGAGGAATAAAGAAGTAAGGAAGTAAGACAGTGCTGACTTTCCTACTCTGAGGAAGCAGAGCATGTAGGGAACTCTTTAGAAAGGACATCTGCGAGAGGAGAGATAAGTAGAGTGATAAGTTGAGTAAATATTGAGTCAGGAGCAGGATTTGTTTGGCAATGTGGTAGTAAGAGAAATCTGATCATGTTTCCATGATGATTTGAATGTTACAATGAAGATTATGGAACTGAAATACAAAAATGTTGAAGGGGATGGATGGATGGATGAGTCAGTCTCCTTGGTGTCAAGAAGGATGAAAGCCAACATTTAGTTTTCAAAAAGGAAATTGTGTTCTGAGATGGAGATAACAAGGGAAAGATGAGTGTGGAAATAAGGAAGCAGAAGCTGCCCAAGTATCTGAAGGACCTTTCTGCAAGAGAAGAGGCATAGACATTTGCTAAGCCTAGGGCCTAGTGATTCATCAGGAAGTTTTGTGCTGGAATGGTGAATTTGGTGAGATAACAGGTTGACTAAAGATAATGGTATGCCAGGCTATGATTGCAGACCCAGAACATTTTGCAATTTGAATGTAAAATGTTGCATAAACGTCATCTGGATATTACTGACTATAGAAACAACGAAAAAGTTGATAGATTTGGGAAGATGGCTCAGTCAGTAAGGTGCCTGGCATGCAAGCATGAGGAGCTAAGTTTGGATCCCCAGAACCCATGTACAAAGCCAGATTTGGCAGCATGTGTGCATAACCTCAATGCTGGGGGCAGGATAGAGATAGGTGGATCCCTTGCAGCTCAGTGACCAGCCAACCTAGTTGAATTGGTGACCACACCAGATTCTATTGTTTAAGTCCCAAACCTGTGTTCACATAGACAGCTTTGGTAAAACACAGTGGGTCACAAAACAATACAAAAAGACATGAAATGTGGGAAAGAGATTTATATGTAGGAGGGGAGGTTGTCAGTAATGAAAAGTGAGGATAACTAGGATATCTTTTATACAGGTATTAACATGTCAAAGAACAGCTAGGCAGTGGTGGCATACTGGTGTACACCTGTAATCCCTGCACATAAGCGGCAGAGACAGGAGGATCAGGAGTTCAAGTCTAGCCTGATCTATAGAGCTAGTTCCAGGACAGCCAGGAGTACACAGAAAAACCTATCTCAAAAAAAGTGAAAAAAGGGTTGGGGATTTAGCTCAGTGGTAGAGCATTTGCCTAGCAAGCGCAAGGCCCTGGGTTCGATCCTCAGCTCAAAAAAAAAAAAAAAAAAAAAAAAAGAATGAAATTTAAAAAAAAAAAAAAAGTGAAAAAAGAAATTTAATTAATAATTTAAAAAAACCTTCCCACGTAGACAACCCCAGGCCCATACATTGTTTCAGATGAGATCTACTAAACCATTAAGAAATAAATGATACCTGTTCTACACAACCTTTTAGAAAATTGAAGAGGAAAGAATACTTTCAGTCTATGAGGGCAGAATTATCCTGTGTTTTTTGCTAGTGTAGGCATAAGTATTAGATGCAGGGTGGCTTCAACAACAAAAATCTGTTGCCTTCTAGTTCTGCAGACTGGAAGTTTGAAATCAAGGTACGCTCAAGGTTAGTTCCTACTGATGAATCTGAGGGAGCATCTGTGGCAGCTCTCTACCCTAGGTTCTTATAGATTTTTGCAATCATTGGTATTCCTTAAATGGTAGATACATTACCCTCACCTGTGCCTTTTTCTTCACATGGTTCTTCCACCCAAAGCCTTCTCCATGTGCGTGCGTGCGTGCATGCATGAGTGTGTGTGTGTGTGTGTGTGTGTGTGTGTAGGCCCGAGTCTAAATTCTATCCTCCTATAGAATTCAGGTTGAATTAGAGGCACATTATTCTCAAGTGTGACTTTGTCTTAACTAATTTTCTCTACATGGAGCTTATTTGCAAATAAGGACACATTCTAAGGTACTGGAGAACTAGCCTTCACCATATGCATTTCTATGAGGACATAATTTAACATGTAACACTTTGGTACTAAAATTGAAGACTAGAATAAGATAAAATTATAGCCTAACAAGCCATAAACTTGAATATAGACTTTTGGAACAAATATTTAATGAATGGAATCAAATGATACATTCAGGAATAATATACCAGAACCTGTTGAAGTTTACTCTTGAAATGCTAGGTCGCCTTAACATTCAACAATCACTTAAACATATTTCACCATATCAATATAAAACATATTCATATATACAAAACTGTGTGGCATATGATTATTTCAGTGGATACACAATAAATATTTAACAAAAACTGGCATCCATTCCTCTTAGCTATAAAAAGTCTTGGCAAACTAAGAACCTTCTCAATCTGAGAAAGAACAGTTATGGAGAGCCTATAATTGGGGGCTAGAGAGTTGGCTTAGGGGTTAAGAGGACTTGTTTCCCTTGCAAAGAATCTGGATTCTGTACTAGTACCCACATGGTGGCTCATAACCATTGGATACCCTCTTTTGACCTCTGCAGGTATCAGGCATGCACATGGTGCATACACATACATGCAGGCAAAATATTCCTGCACATAAAAATAAATAAATCTAAGAAACGAAAAGAAAATCTACAGCTAACATGATAATGATGTATGACTGAATGTTTTTCCTTGAATCAGATAGGGATGAAGTTTTCAATCAATAGTATCAGGTAAGAAGAGATGGCACAAAGAAAAGCTGACTTATACTCTCTCCCACCCCAAACAGGGCCTAACAAGGGAGTAGAGCCCAGTGTCAATGAGGTAGATTGAAGCAGTGTAAAGTGAGGTTGCAAGATACCTCAATTACCCACTTTCCAACTGGCCTTGGAGGCTGACTGCAAGAACCTGAATTTTCATCCCCCTCTCAGTATCAGTGAGGTAAAGGAAGTAAGTGCTCCTTGTATTGAGTTGTGTTGCAGGCCTCTCAGCTTGCAGTCTCTCCCTCCTGCTGGGAGCTGGGTTCCAATGCAGGAATGAGGAGAAGTAAGGCTCTGCTTGGCTTTCTCCTGGAATGTGTTAATTAATGGGGTCAAGAGGGGAAATAAATTTGCATCTGCAACAATTTGCTTTCTGCCTCCTTCAAATCAAGATGTTCTCCCTCGTGTGGCTATTTCTCCATGTCCTATGTGCTTATAAAGACACTAGATTCCATTATGTGAGGTAAAACGTATGTTAAACCACTTCACTATGTTAACCATTTTGCTGTTTCTGAGTATATCCTTGAAACATATTATAAAACTTCAAATATACACAACAAAATGTATTTTTAATGAAAAAAGACGGTAGCCGTGAGCTGAGGCTGTAGCTCAGTCAATAGAGTCCTTGCACGAAGGCCTGAGTTCTACTTCAGTCACTGCATAATCCAGGACTCACAATTGGGAGGTAGAGGAAGGAAACTCAGACTACATAGGAAGCTCCAATTCAGCTCAAACCATCCAACCAGCTAACAAACCAACAAACTACAGTAAGAAAAACACAAGCCGTATTGAATTAGGGTAAGGGCCCACCCAATTGTAGCATGATGTCATCTTCACTTGTAATCTGCAACAATCCTATTTTCAAATAAGGTCATATTCACAGGTGCTGAAGGTTATGACTCCAACATATCTTTTTGTAAGACAAAGTTGAATCTTTAGAAATTATGTTTGTTGATTGAAACAAAAAGTATAACACCAGGTTGCAGAGATGGCTCAGAGGTTAAGAGCACTGGCTGATCTTCCAGAGGTCCTGAGTTCAACTCCCAGCAACCAAATGGTGGCTCATAACCATCTGTAATGAGATCTGGTGCCCTCTTCTAGCGTGCAGGCATACATATAGGCAGAATACTGTATACATAATAAATAAATAAATAAATAAATAAATAAATAAATAAATAAATAAATATTTTTTAAAAAGTATAACACCATCATCCAGGGTAGTGTTCAAAGTAGGCAGAGAAAATAATTATGACATTTTAAAAGCTGAGGTGATAGAGTCTTAAGTGGAAGTAGAGTTCCAAGAATTACTTGAAATAGAAAAGTATCAAAACAAATAGGTTCTGATGTTATGTGTTTATGTGATAACACCGACATGAACTATAGAAAAGCTATGTAGATATATAAGAAAATGAAACAAAACAAATGAAAAGGTATGTTAGAAAACAAAATAGAAAATCAAGATTGAATCCTTGAAAAGTTTCAAGCAAACCACAAGAAGGCCAGCAGAGACTATAGAAAAATGAATACGCCAAGAGAAAACAACATCATGGCTGAAACACTAACCTAGTGCTTTAAATATGCACAATCTAAAAACAGCAATTACAACACAAAAACTGGCAGAGGGGATAAGGAAAAAGACTCAAGTACATGATATCTAGAAGAAATTCACTTAAAAGTTGATAACAAAGGCTGGTTAAAGCAAAAGAATGAAAAACATATGCTAGGTAAAAATCAAGAGTAAAAACCTAGTATGTTTTCTGTTGCTGTGATAAGCATCATGACCAAAAGCAACTTGGGGAGGAAAGGGTTTATTTGAGTTACAGGTTCCAATGACTGGCAATCATTGAGATGGCTCTGTGGGTAAGAGTGTTTGTTGCAGAAGCATGAGGACCTGAGTTCAAATCCCTAGAACCCACATAAAAATGGCTTATTTTCCACCAACCTGGCTCCAAATCAGTGAGAGATTCCCATCTCAAAAGAATAAGGCAGAGAATAATAGACAAGAACATTTGAAGTCTTCCTCTGGCCTCTCAATGAATGTATGAATATGTATGTGTACCTGTATATACCTGTGTGCATAGAAAACACACACAGAATTGGGGAGGGAGGAGAGGAGAGGAGAGGCAGAGAGAAAGAAAGGGAGAGAGAGAGGGAGAGAGAGGAGAGACAGAAAGGGGCGGATCCTTCTCTGAAAAGTACTTGCAAGAGTGTCCTACAATCCTGGAAAGAGAACTACTCCAGCCCCTCTCAGACACATGAGCTAGTACTGTGCAGCCCACACTATCCAGTCATTTCTTTTTAGACCTCAGATCATTCCTCTAAATTCATGTCTAAGTTGAAATGCCAGCTCTTAGCCCAATGTGCCTGGGACTCCAACATAATAGTGGCAGCTTCAGTTCAATGTGAGAAGGGTGTTCAGTAATAGATATGAGAAAAATAAGCCAAAACTCAAGTGAATATACAACATCTGTAAGTAATTTCTATAAATGCACAGGATGAGAAAGTGAATCCTACTGGGGTGAGAAAGTTAATCGGACTGGAAGTTAGCATCTCCTCCACTCCCATTGTCAATATGAAGGACATATAAGATACAGGTATGTACTTACCCAGTAACTTGAATTAGCATTTTAAAGTTCTAAATGACATTATATATCCCACAGTTAGGCCAAATAACCTATGAGTACAGTAGTTATTTATAATCTGTGTTACACACACACACACACACACACACACACAAGATTGGCCCAAGCTACTCCCATAAACTAGCTACTGGGTAGGGCATGTTAGGATGGCAGAAGGAAGACCTGTCAATGAAGTTGTACTTCAGAGCTCAATTAAACACTGTGAAATTTAATGTGAGCCAACAATGTAATGTGCCAGCACATGGACATTGATGGTTAACGATGCTTGCTCCCAATGAGAAGTGAGTCCTGCCCTGTTTGTTGTTGTCAAGTCCTTCGCCAGGTGACTAGTGTGTCCTTTTTTTGCTGGTGCATGGGGCTGAGGGATGAAAAGATACTGAAAATTTTTCTTAAGAGAGACAGAGAAGTCATAATTAGCACTTGGAACTATTCAGGACAGGACATAGTGGTGCATGCCTTTAATCCCAGCACTAGGGAGGCAGAGTGAGGCAGATCTCTGAGCTCGAGACTAGCCTGATCTACAAAGTGAGTTCCAGGACAGTTAGGGCTACAAAGAGAAACCCTGTCCTGCAAAAGAAAACAAGAAGAAGAAGAAGAAAAAAAGTGAGGGATATGTTGAGGTTGGAGAGAATTATTGGGCTGGAAGTGAGCAACCTTAGTCCATAGAGTTCTTCTGAAACAAACAGGGAATACTGTAAATTCCAACAAGGAACAATGGGTAGAAGGGTCCAGGAAGAATAATATGAGATAATATGAGCTTTCCAAATAAGAGATAGATTTCTCCACTTAGTAGTGATTTGTCCATCCCTGCAGACACCCAAGCCGACCATCTACTTGGCTAGAACACTGAAAGGGACATTCAGACTTTGCATGGCTGAGATCTGTAGCCCATGACCTGACTTCTCAACATGTGGAAATACTGAAATAGACTCCTCTTGATTAAGTAGAAAAGATGAGGACTTTCTATTATATTCATCTTTTACCAGAAAGGACACAGAGACATATGATGACTTTCCCAGAACCAAACAAGGCAAGAAGAAAGCTGTGTGGTCCTTATTAAGAGTAGACATATCCATTCTTTTTTCTTTTTCTTTCTTTTTTTTTTTTAAAAGCAGGCATGGTCCCTTGTGACACCCTCTTGGGAATGACTTACCTCCCAGTCTGCCATTCTCTTTCATATCTAGACCCTTTCCACCCTCCTCAAATGAACTGAAATTGAGGTGCTGACAAGCTTGAAGAAAGTGATCAAAAGTAGATTGAAACTTCTTGTCGACAAGAATGTTCATATGCATGGCTGAGTTGAGGGACATCTGAGAGTTTAGACATCAGGAATTGTTCTGCACATACAAGTTACAATCCCTTGGGACACTGTCTTTCAACCTTAATTGTTACCGAGAAATGTCCATCAAAGACTTGTACTTCTGTGTCTTGCCCTATAAGCCAATACCCCCTCCAGACATAGTAACACTATCTTGCCCACCAGTGGAAGCATTCCTTAGATGAAAGTGGTGTTCTATGCAGGTAACATATGACCTCCTAATTTCTGGGGGCTTCTTTTGTAAGATTTATTTTAAATTATATGATGTGTGTGTGTATGGATATGTGCATTTGTGTGCAGGTACCCACCAAGGCCAGAGGCATTAAATCCCCTGGATCTGGATTTACAGGCAGTTGTGAGCTACCTGATGTCAGTGCTGGGAACCCAATTCAGGTCCTCTGCAATAGCAGTACATGCTCTTAACTTACTGAGCCCCACCTCTAGCCCCTCTGGTAGGAGACTCTTTAAACAATTATTTTCCTGACTATATGACATTTCTTTTCCTTCTCCTACCTCTTATTAATCCCCCAAAAATATTTTGAAGTGGATATATCTATATGATAAAGACACAGGAAATACTTTACAAGAATGGAAAAATTAAGGGCCTTCCAGACTGAGAGATTCATGTCTGACTGTGGGCAAGTTATAGAGCAGCTGACCTATTTGAACTTCGTCTAGAACTTGTCTTTTCCATTCCTATTTCTGTTCACTTTCCTCTGCTGGTAGAGCACTTAAATCTCTATTTAAGAGACAGGTGGCATGGGATGTAACCACATCTGGCTTATGGTAGAAAATGGGCTGCAAAAGAAAGCCAGTGTTCTTCCATTCAGTAGCAGTACCACTTAATTAGCCAACCACTGTGGCTTTCTAATACTGTTGAAACTGCAGGGAGTCTCACAAAACATCCCCCCATCATCACCGTCTTACACTGGAAGCCCACAGGAGCGCTAAGTTAAGTTCAGCAGGGCTAATGAAGGGCAGACCTGAGGTTGCCCAACAGCCCATTAACACTCTTTCCATTATATCACAAATCCCAGGGATACAAGGAAAGCACAGGTTTTCAACAGAGCAGATCAATGTGTCTATCAAGAAATGGTTTAAATAATAACCATTAAGTACTTTATGCATGTTATTTCATTAATTGGGTCCTAGCATGTAAAAAGTGGTCCAATTCCTATTCTCAATTTTTGAACAATAATATCTTTTAGGCCTCCACCCTCACCTTTCTTGTTTTCCATATCTTGCCAAGCTGATAAGAATAATCCAGGATTCCCTTCCTTTGTGCTGTTAGGATTTGAACCACATAACCTCTTGAACACATGTGGGAGCTAGCATCTTGGTTCCTCCAAATCAAAATGAAAGCTCTGTGCACTCTCCTTTTGTTATTTCACAGCTGGTTTGATCAATTTGGGAAGACAGATTTTTCTTCTTGCCAGAAAAAATCCACTATTTAATAATAATTTTAAAAATTTGCACCATTTTGGTGTGTGTATGTGTACGTGTGTATGTGTGTGTCATTATCAGTTACGACATTAAAATCAATTTTTTAAAAATTAGATTAATTTTTATTTATGTAAATATTTTGCCCGTGTGTGCATTATGTATGCTGTGCCTGATGTCTGAATAGGTCAGAAGAAGTCATTGGATCTCCTGGCACTGGAGTTAAGGATTTTGTGAATGACTGTGCAGGTACTGGGAATCAAACCCAGGGCTTCTGGAAGAGCAACAAGTGCCCTTAATCACTGAGCCAATTCTCTAGCTCCCTAAAACCAAATTTTGAGTAGATGACCATGACTCATCTTGGTCTGGTATGTGCTGTTATAATATCAGAGCATGTTACAGGTGAGGGGACAGAGGAATGGAGAGATCAGAGTACTTCCAGGGACTTTACGGAGAATATAAAATTATAGAAACCATATAAGAAAATAAATATAGTGCTAAGATTTCAACTTAGACCTAAAAATACTATGCGGCTAGTGAGTGCTACTGAAATGTAAACAAGATCGAAGGTTAATCTCCATTCGAAGTTGAAATCCTTGCCCAAGATTACATAGCTGATTATACAACAATGAAGCTAAGATTGACACTATGGAACAGAGATTCTTGAGATGTGCTCTGAACATCACACAGTGAGATCTGATTGCAAGGCCTGTACCCTTTCTTCCACAGAAGAAAGTAAACTTGGATTGTATGTGCCTGTACCAAAGCTATGTATAGAATAACAGTACTATATGCCAGCCTTTGTTTAATCTTTATTACAACTCTGTAAAGCCAATATTATTACTATTCTCATTTTTTAGGTAAGGAAACTAAAAATGGACAGAAAAAAGGTTAGGAAATATGTCCAAGATCATACACCTAGTAATCAAAGGAGCTACCATGAGAAGCTCCATGGATTGATGTGTTAGAGGTAAAGCTTAATGTTCACTTGGAATGTGGTTATTTTGGATTTTACCAAGCCTATATTAATAAAGGTGATATTTACAGCTTTTGTTTTGTTTGCCCAAGCTGAACTGACCTTAGACTCACTGTATATAAATACCTGGTCCTCCTGTCTTCATCTCCTGAGTGCTGGGATTACAACCCTGCTCCACCTCTCCTGACTTCATAAAGGTAATATTTGTTGTATGTTAAATATTAAGTCATTTACATGCATCATCCTATTTAAACTCAGAGCAATGCTCTAAAGGTAGTTCTGTGATTGTTCCACTTTATAGAAGAGGAACTTGAGTCTCAGAGATATTAACAAAACATGATCAAAGAAAGCCAGTTTTTGTGTAGACTTTGGGAAGAGCTGGAGTTTGAAGTCTGTTTGATTTGAACACCCTTTGAATGTCCAGCTATGGGAAAGATGTACTTTTAGCCCTAATCCTCCCTTCTCCCCACTGAAAGTACACAGCATGTTGCAAAGGTCTGGCCATATCTTTAGGGTTTAAAGCACAGACAGCTGCTCTGCCGCAGACCTCCCCGGATCAGCACCTCTTGAGCTGTTACAGCAGAGTCCTCCTCAGCACCTCCTGTCAGATTCCTCCTTCTTGCTGATCTCAGAGACTGAACTGTCACTGGAGTTGCCATTGCTGCTGTAGCTACTCAAGCAGCACATGCTGCAAGCCCTTGTTATCTCTAGGCTAGCTGGTTTTGGTATGCTAAGGATTTATTCTCTAGAGAAGGAAGACACAGGAAAGGAGAACCTCCCACTGCCCTTGTATTTTCCCCATAGAAGTCCTCTGAGGATCAAAGCCCTGAAAATGAAAATCCACATGCATGATAAAGAAGAAGAATGCTGAGGGAACACACAAAAAAACAGCATGAAGTTGTAAAAGTGGAGGCCTAAGAGTGGTGTCTGGAGCCATCCACTTCTTTAAACAAACTCAGCCTACACAAAAACTGAAAACTGGATATACTTCCTTTGGGTTTCGTTACTGAAGAGTAGAAAATGGAGTTGGAGAGATAGCTCAATTGATAAAGTGTTTGCAGTACAACATGAGGGCCTGAGTTCAGTCCTCAGAACCCATGTCAAAAGGAAAAAAAAGCTGGGAATTGTGGTGCACACTTTTATTTCCAGTGCTGTGAGGTAGGGAAAAGCTGATCCCTGGGACTCACTGGCCAGCCAGCCTATCTTACGAGGAAAGTTCCAGGTTAGTGGGAAAACTTGTCTCAGAGATGCAAGGTAAATGGATCCTGGGGATCAGTACCCAAAGTTTTCCTGTGGCCTCCATATGCAACTGCCCACACATGCATACATAGTTACACATGTACATGTATTGATACATATAAACACACACACACACACACACACACACACACACACACACACACACACGAAAGAGAGAGACGGAGACACACACAAACAAACCTGGAGAATGTCATTCTCATTTTCCTCTCAACTGCAGACAGTACAGGGACTCAGATGGAGATAAACAGGAAGAGTCGAACATGGCCTGCAGGCTTCCCTTTGAACTTCTGTATTTCCTACTTTCAGAGAATTCTAGAATTCAGAGGGTAGCAGGACACAGGGTGTAAATTGTGAGGGAACACTGGTAGTAACCCAAAGAGCCCTTGAGTCTGTGCAAGAAAGTCTGCTAAGCTAGCTAGTTATTTTCTGCTCTGCCACTGAATAGCAAGCTTGGACACATGTTCTCTTTTCTATTCTAAGATCTTTCGGGTTCTCCTTCATTTAAACTTCACTGATATGTATTTTTCTTTCTCTTCATTTTAATTAATAAAATGACAGACTTAGTCTGGCCTGATGGCATATGTCAGTCATCTCAGTACTCAAGAGAGTGAGGCAGGAGAAGTCCTATGGTTTGAGACCAGCCTGGATTATATAGTGAACTCCGAGTGGGCCTTAACTACAAAGAGAGATCCTGTAAATCCTGTCCCCCAAAGAAAAAAAGCAAGAAAGAAAAAAAAAGAAAATGATAAACTTGTATTAAGTACCTTGGAGATGGTGGATACCAGGTACAAATTTCTCTAAGTCGTACTTCAGATGGCTTGGCACTGATTTTTGCTGTACATCCTTTTCAAATCAATAATCATTTTCCTTTCAATAAACTTATTGATTTTGCATCAAAACATGCTATTTTATTTCCTAAAAGTACTAGGCTTTGGCTGTTATCCTCTGCACAAATAGTATTTGAAAATGCCACAAAAGATGGTAGGGTGCCCTGGTTTCTAGAGATGCTTCACTGATTTTTACCCACCCAGGTGCTTCTGTACAGCAGATGGAATTACACATGATTTACATTGCCTTACAATGTTACCCTCAACCTGTAAACTTATATTCTGATTCACAATATACAGTTTTGGCAATACAGCATCTAAAAACAACATAGATCACTTCATCAGGCACCTCTATTCATGATTTATCACAACGAATTCAACAGGAATTACAGACATGGGAGAATCCAGTTTATTTTGGCCTTATTAGGTTACATTCTAATCTTCCAGGACCTTTATCTGAAGGTAACACAAGGCAGATTCCCTTTTAACACTGTCTGTTTTCCTGGCAACTAACAACCTAAAAGAAGCATTAGAATCTCATGTGTTTAAATAGAATAATGTCTCCAGTGCTTAGGGAGTGTGGAAGCAAAATCAGAACAGGCATGTCAGAAGCACTTTTCATGAAGCTGTACCTGAGAGAACAGCCAGAAGGAACACACACACTTCACTTCCTTTGAACTTATGCAAGTGCCTAGAACTTGTCTTATTTCAAGGATGCTGAAGACCATGGAGGAATTGATTATGCTGTACGAGATGAATATATATATATATATATATATATATATATATATATATATATATATATATATATATATATGGTGGTAGTAAAGGGGGTTAAAGAGCTAAAAAGCCAGGACTAGATCATGGAGTGCTTCAAGGAATTTGGACTTTGTATTTATGAGCAACATTGCTTACCAACAAAGGTCTTTTGGCAATGGATTTTCTTATTCATGTTATTTTTGTGGGACCATTGTTCAAGTCTCAATCCAGACAATGACCTGCAACAAGAAGCCTCTGGAGGCCTAGAGACCAGATAGGATGGTAGTACATGCACCATGATAGAATGCTAGTACATGAGCCCTGTTTCAATAAAAGTCAAGGTTCCTCCAGTGAATACTCTAGAGTGGCCTCCAGTCATCTCTTAGTCCTGATACCCATGCTCTAGTTTGTTCCTCTCTGCTTAAGTGTGGACTAGACCAATTGCCTCACTTTGAAGAACAGAGCACAGTAAAGGTGCTAGGTTGTCCCATCTGAAGTTACAGAAAAACAATCACTTTTGAAGCTGCCATGTTGTGAGCAGCTGTTTGAAGAGGTCCAGATAGCAAGTAATTGATGCCTCTGGACAAAAGCCAGCTTATAACCAGACACCTATGCACCAGCCACTTGCATCTGCTGGGAACTGGAGCTTCTGAGGCAGGCAGCAGCTATCTGAGTGTAGAAGTAGATACTATCCAAGTGAAGCCTTGAGATAACCATAACTCACACCTTGACTGCAGCATGATGTGAGACCCTGAGCCAGTTAAGCCTAGATTCCTGACCCACAGAAGCAAGGGGTATTACCTGCTGTTTATACTGCTAAATTTCTGATAATTTTTTCACAATAGTTACTACAAGTTATGGAATAGGAATGAAGAACTAAAGGATTTGGGAAATGTCGAGGAGTTGGGTTGAGATAAGAAAAAAGGAGAAGGCTAGGTTGATGTTGGTCCTATTTAATTGAGGTAGAAAATAGAATAATAATTGTTATTTGGGAAAGGAATATACTGGTCAAATGTTAAAGGCTGGTGGAAAATTCAAGCAAATATACTCAGAAGACAGTTTTGAGGCTCAGGAGAACTATCTAGAGAAGACATTTGGTAATACCAAACTAGGGGTTGCTCAGAAAATGTGGGGACCAAGGCTGAAATGCCAGAGATCTCACCAGTTGAGATGATCCTTTCATCAAGTATGTGTGTTGGGGAGGGGTGGTATATTGTATATAAGTATATAATCCTAAGCAGCTATCTCTTGTTGTAAATACTTTTCCCTTGGCTTTGACTCTATAATTAGGTTCTAATTTCACCTCACTGAAGACTCCAATTACTGACTCTTTAGTGTCTGCAGTAGATTTAGCTGAGCCCTCTCCAAATGGGATAAGTTTTCATTGAAAGAATTCTGAGTAAATCTGCCACACTGCTTGTAATTACTAGCAACATCACTAGAGCTCATGGTGTTTACACACTCAACCTAATTTAGCCCTTGCAATGAAATCATATTACATGACATAGCAAGAGAGCTTGTTAGCAGAAGAAATGCAGGACACGAAGAGTCCAGAAGATGTTAAATTGACCTGGAGCTATTTTTCAGGGTTTGTTAGTGGTGAGTGTGTTCTTAGCTAACCTGCAGAATGTAAAACAGAGCCTGTAGACAGACTGAAAGACAGCTCTATCAGTTCTGCTGGAGGTGTTGACACTATTATCCTACCCAGGGTGTGAGCACAGATGCTTGTTACTATTCCAATTTGGCTGAGCTGCTTGGAGCTTTTGACATTACAGATATCCTGTTTCTACACATAGAGACTTATAGAGGAATCTTAAGTTCAGGGTCTTTTCAGAATAGAGTGAATAGTCAATGTTCCAAACTATGTATTTGCAAATAAAAAATGGTATTTCAATTGAGCAATTAGAAAAAAAGCAGAATTAGTTTTGATTGAACACTATAGTAGATGAATTTAGTTTATAGGAACTTATCAAGTCACATTAAGTTTGAAGGAGCAACAGTTGATTTGAACAAAAACAACCTGCATATGAATGTTATTGTATGTAGAAACACACTACCAAGCTGAGGTCACATAACCAAATTCACTCCTTTCACTTTAAAAGCTTAAAGTGTTATCTCCTCGAATGCCACCTCCATCCCTTCATCCCTCCATTCCTATACCCTCCACCTTGTTCCTTGTGCCCTGTTCAGACTCCCTACCCCTGACCAGGGATAAGCAAAGATTCACACCTCTTGATGTTACCACCTCCTGTTCTTACTGCTACTGTCCTTAGTCCAGTCTTTCTGTCATGCCTGGTCCCAAATCAAACAGCCTCTTGGCTAATCTCTCTGACTCCAGTCTTTTCCTGCTCCAAATTGTCCTTCACACTACAGTCAGCTTGATCTTTACAAAGCACTGACCAAAATCTTTTCATGCTTCCCACTGAGGATAGGATTGAACCATAACTCCTTGGCATGGTGTTCGTCCAAAACAAATGAGCGGGATCTTTCCCTCTCTAGCTTCATTTCCCATAATCTTTCTCTCTTCTTCTGAAGCTATGGTCCTTGACCATAAGAAGTTCCTTGGCTTCAAGTAATTATCTGTCTGCTTAGAGTGTCTTCTACCTACTCTTTCATATAAGAGGTCTGCATAGAGTACACGGCTCCATTTAAATGACCTCTTCTTCAGGGTGACCCTTGTTGGACTCACTCACCAGGAATGGACGCATTATGAAGCATTTGCAATTCATTCTTTCTCAAGACCAAATCACTAGTTGATCTTGTTTCTCTAAATTCAAATTGTGAGTCCCACAGCTTTCTAGCGTCCCTGGATCCTTGCACTTTTCTTGCTGCAGAGGATGTATTAGTAATTATTATGGGGCTTTTTCTTTCAGCTCCTGAGCCCAATTTTCTTCTCAGGAGTGCTTTCCCTTTCTTAATAAACTGCCTTCATTTCTAACTCTGAAACAAATAAGTAAAAGCCTTTATAGAATAAATAAGTCATGTATTTTAGATTACCCTTTAAACACCTCCAACGTCCTTGGACTGAGCTTATGGCTCGGTGGTAGAACACTTGCCTTGCATGAATGAAGTCCAAGTTTAAAACTTGCAGAACCACAAAAAAGTGGATAATTTCATACTTAAGTAAATATTAAAGTTCATTAATTGTTTTGAATACTGTTTAGTAAGCATTATTTTATTTTTGCTCATTAGGACTTAGAAGGTCCACATATTTTTTAAAAAAAAGTATATTGCAAACACTCTACCACCGAGCTACATCCCCTGCCTCATTACTTTTCCTTCAGCAGCATCTTCTTTTTCCAAATGAGAATATCCTTTAACACAAATGCATTCACTTTTAAAATGCATTTTCGAGCAGAGTCACCACCATAAGAATCAAACTGGAGCCAGGCTGTGGTGGTGCACACCTATTGTTATAATTAACGAGGCAATCCCATGTAGTTTATCTGGTAATTAAAAGGGGTTTATTTCAGGGGTAACTTTCAACCGATAAGGGGTCAATTACAGGATCCAGGAGAGATGAGGTACAGTTCAGCGTAGTTCTCTGGGGAACTCTGACTTCATCTTCAAATCCAGCCTCCAGGACCATGAGGAGCTAAGACAGCGAACACGTATGCATCTCGAGTCTTAAGGGGTCTCCTCTTGGCCACACCCCAGGGGCAGGTCATAGGCAGGTGTGGCAGTTACTTGCTGCCACACTAGGGGCAGTGCTTCAAGGTCAAAGCTGGAACAGCTACCCACTACACACACCTTTAATCCCAGCACTTGGGAGGCAGACAATCTCTGTGAGTTCAAGATTTACAGAGTGCATTTCAGGACAGCTAGAACTACATAGTGAGACCCTGTTTTGGAAAAAATTCTGATGCTTTGCTCAGGATTAGCCTAGGATTATGAATTTGGGGGCGGGGAGACAACAGAAGTACAGTTCTCAGTGTATTGGATAAAGGGCATATATTATTTATCAATAATTGATATTGACTTTGATAGTGTGGTGGACGTCATGTTTGTTAGACTTTTTAACTATGCTGTTACATGTCCTCCCTTCCCTTACTCTACTCTTTGAAAAGTAGTCATCAAGAGCCTGAACTTCAGAAGTAGGGATTTATGCTCCACCTCCCTGAGGCCAGACTAGTGATACACATTATTTGGAATTGTTCTGCCCGGACTGTTCTCTTCTCCTTACCTGCTTATTTAGTTATTTCATCAGTCTGAACACCTGGAAAATTATACTTTGGGTTATAGTTCAGTATTCTTTAATCATTTATTGTTCAAATGGTTCCATCTTTGATCATTAGGAGCTGCTTTAATTGACTTCTTTTTCCCTCTGACACTGACACCCCATTTGTTGTTTTCAATTCTTTCTCCCTCTTGCTTCTTCCTTCCCTCCACCTTGTAGTAAGCTTTGTTGTCAGACTATCTTTGGATCAACAGCCCCTAAATAACGACACAGAGACTTAATATTAATGATCAAGTTTGGCCTTTAGCTTGGACTTGTCCCCAACTAGCTCTTATAATTTAAATTAACCCATTTATGTTAAATTATATTTTATCATGTGGCCTTTTACCTTTCTTTCATTCTGTATTTCCTACTCCCTCTGTGTCTCGGGGTTTCCTCGCAAGCCTAGATTCCTCCTCCTCTTCCTTTCTCTCTCCAGAAATCTTGCCTATACCTCCTGCCTAGCTATTGGCTGTCTAACTTTTTATTACACTAATCACAGCAACACATCTTCAGACATTATACAAATATCCCACAACATCTCTTTCTCAAAAACTACACTGGATTTATACCTAATTAGCAAATAAATATGTAGGTTGTTTACCCCACTGGGGTAATATTAATAATACTGATAGAATATTGGTGTATATATCCTATATGGACGTGCGTGTTTCCTTTCCCTAACTTTTCCTAGGTGTGGAATTACTGACTGCTATGTGAAGTTTGGTTAACCCCTGAAGGAACTGCCAGACTGTTTCCAAAGGTGTTTTTTTTTTCACTTTCATCAGTACTATATAAGGATTACAATTTCTCCTCATCCTCAGCAATACTTGTATTGTCTGTTTTTGACTATTTTTATAACCATGGTAGGGCATGTGAAGTGGTAACTCCTCGTTTGCATTTCCCTGCTGACTAATGGTGTGTGTCTGTATCTATTTGTATATTCCCCTTTGGAAAAAAAGCCTAAAACCAATCCTTTGCCTGTTTAAAAGTAGTTGTCTTAGAGTTGTTGAATTTTAGGAGTCTTTGCCTGATCTAAGTAAACCCCTGACCAGATTTATCACCTGCACATATTTTCTTCAATTCTGTGTTCTGTCATCCTTTGTACTTTCTTGATGCTTCCCTCTGGAACAAACAGATAAAACAAACAAATAAAATGCCCTATTTTTTATTTTGATAAAGTCTAATGTGTCCGCTTTAAAATATTTATTTATTGTGCATGCATGTGAGTTGGGTGCATGCATGCACGTGTGGAGGTCAGAGGACTTTTTGGAGTCAGTTCTCTCCTTCCAACATGTGACTCTTTGGGATTGAGCTCAGGTCATTAGGCTTGGTCAAAAGCACCTTTACCCACCGAGCCATCTTGCCAGCCCTGATTTATCATTTTTTTCTCTTGTATGTATGCTTTTGGTGCCATGTAGAAATTTCCCCCTCCTCATTTAGTATGAAGTTTTATTTTTTAATCTTCCCATCCCAATTACAGGCCTCAACATGAGAAGCTTCACTACTGACCTTAAAAGTATGGGCTCTGACTGGTGGTGCATGCCTTTCATCCCAGCACTCGGGAGGCAGAGGCAGGTGGATTTCTGTGAGTTGAAGGCCAGCCTGGTCTACAAAGCAAGTTCCAGGACACCCAGAGCTACACAGAGAAACCCTGTCTCAAACAAACAAGCAAACTATATGTACAGGTCTGACCAGCTCCTTCACAAGTGTCAGCAAACATTACTGAGAAATGCAGTAACACTCAACTTACAATGCATAATCGCTGTGTGCCTAGTACTGCTCAGCTCCTGAAGCTCTGCTCCATTGAATCTTCACAAACCAGAAATGCTGTCCCCACTTGATACCTGTAGAAACTGAAGTATACAGGAAGTGATGTCCTCAATAGCTCACAGGTGGAGAGAGATAGAGCCTAAGTTATAAGTTCAGTCCTGATTTCTCTTCTCCTCCCCTTTGTCTTCTTCCTTCCCATTTTTTTTGTTTGTTTGTTTTGGCTTTGTTTTTGTTTTTTTTCGAGACAGGGTTTCTCTGTGTAGCCCTGGCTGTCCTTGGACTAGCTTTGTAGACCAGGCTGGCTCGAACTCCTGATCCTCTTGCCACTGCCTCATACGTGCAGGGATTACAGGTATACACCAGTACGTCCGTCACATTGAACACCTTACCCTGATACTGTCATTTCTTAAATTTGCAGTAAACACTTCATGTGTATTCTTGAGAGCCTGCAATGCAAACGAGACACAGTCTTTGCCGTCATGGAATTTACACAACAGGAGGGAGACATCAGCCAGAATCACACAAATGTACAATGATCACACACACAGTGCTTAGTAGAGGCAGTGAACACTGCGAGAGCTCATACCAAGAAACTGGTGCACATTTAAGATGTAGGCATCATGGAAGGCTTCCCAGAAGAGGTGATACTTGAACTGTGATTTTTATTTTTTCTGAAGAATGCTGGACAGTCTGAGGGTAGAGCTTGAGAAAGAATATTCCAAGCAAAAGGAAAACAGGAAGCTCAAAAGCCCCAAGATGGGAAGGACATACATTTTTAGTAGTAGGTTTTATTAATTGTAAGGCAATCTGTGTTTGATGTGGAGGAAATCTGATCAAGGCGAAACATAAAATATATGCTGCATCTAACAAGTATTTACAAGTTACTAGATTTCAGAATTTTTTTTTTAATGACAACACTAGGAATCACAATTTGTTTATTCGACAAACATTTCTCAAAGGAATCCTGCCTACTGGGAGGAAGGGAAGAATAGAAATAGAAGGAGTGAAGCTCAGAAAGATGGAAAGATACTAGATCATGCAAAACTTTGGAGTAGTTAGGACTTTTTTCCCCCTAAAAGCTCTCCACTGGAAGCCACCAGAAAGTTATTTGAGAAAGGAAATGCCATAACAGGATTTATTTGCATATGCTAGAGGGCAGAGTGGAAGACCAGAGAACAGGTTATGCATTGAGGAGGTGGGATGGGTTGAGATGGCAATGGGAAGAAAAGACATATTCCATTTCATTGCTACCTGCTGCTCACCTAGTCTCTTATCCCCCTAGCCGGGATGGGATCCCATTCCTGGGCTTGCTCTCTGCCCCTCCCAAGAGGGCAGCAAAAGCTGCTGGAGCACCTGTGATCATGGATCTTGGGGTACCTCAGTAGCCCCTGCTCCTTACAATCCAAGGCTGTTAGGCATGTCTCCAAAGGAGGTCTTTTTCTCCAGTGAGTGAGTCTGAAGAATGATGAGCCACTCACTAATCTGCTTCTGCTCCAGCTTTCTTCCGAGGGGACCTGGCAGGGGGTTACTCTGGTGCTCCTCCTGCCTCTGTTAACTGCAGCCTCAGCTGGGAGGAAAGCTAGGGGATTACTCCTCCTGGGGCTCCCTGCCCCCCTCCTACCCCTCAAAACAGCTGAAGGAAAGGCTTGAACATTCTTTCACAAAGAGGTGCATTTCAGTATTCACGATGAGGAAGGCATATATTTTAAAACTGCCTTTTCTGGTGGTAACAGAAATACAATCACATTAGAAAAAAATGGAAAGTATAAGGAAGACTCGCCAGTATTCATAATACTACCCTGGACTTTTTGCATCTTTCCCTCTCATGTATACTTATTTTTTTAATAGTCAAAGTCATGCATGCTAAATAAGAGTCCTGGCATCTTGTTCTCTTCACTCGGTATTATTAAAGCCACTCCATAAATGATTTATACAGCAGCTTTTTTAAAAAAAAAACAAAAACAAAAACGTATTTAATTACTCTTTCCCCTTTTCCTGGACACTTAAGGTGGTTATAACATATAAGCAGTGTAAGAGCAGCTACGACAGACAAGGTTGTTTATCAACCTTTATGTGTTCTTTGAACACCTAGCCCCACCCCTGTGGACTTCCAGGACTATATAATAAGGGAAATTATATAGTCACAGGACAGGAAAGCAAATCTCTAGAAGGATAATTTCCACCAACAGTAGCTCTGGTCCTGGCAGGGAAACTCGAAGACTTTGGATGCATGTGTTTCCTCACTGTCTCCCTAGTTCTTACCATTGCCCAAGCAGTGCCTAAGTGTCACCATGTCAGGCATTCCCTCTCTTCTCCAGACATCTCGCTGGAGTTTGGCTGTCGAAGCAGCTGGGGCTGGCTGTGAGTTCCTTGGATTCTAGCTTCCTTTTGTGGCAGACAGGCATAGTGAGGAGAATCCGTCCCCAGGGCTGTGTTTGGAAGCAGCTAGGCAACCTTGAGCACTGTCATTTCCCCTTTTGGTGGCAAACCCAGGCAGAGAAAGCAGGAGGGATTGGAGTCTTGGCAGATTTTGAGTTTGTTGCTGTTTTAGCCGCAGCAGAGCCCTCATTTTAAATGAAGCCCTTGCAGAACCTCAACTCTGTAGACTAGTGTAGGGGAGAACAGTTTCTGGTGTGAAAATTCTGGGCTAGAGAATGGAAGCTTCATTCTAGTTCATTCTAGTTCTCTTCCCTATTGCTGAAGTTTAAAAAACATTATCTTTCATCTGTATTTAAATCCTCCAAATGTGCTGATTGATGAAATCTTTTCTCTTCTTAAAGGCAATTTGGAAATCAGACCAAGTGGAGCACAAAGCCATGGATACTGAGAGAGGGTGAGCAGTATGTGCGACACGCTGAAAGGGTGACCCTGGCACTTCTGACAAGGCAGCAGCACAATAAGCTCTTCCAAAGAAGCTATGTCAGAGTTTATTCCCCCTCTGCCACCGCCCCCTCAGTGGGGGGCATTGCTTGTTTGTACCCCACCCTTTCCTGTAGTCATTTCAGACCAAAATCTAGGGTAACCTTAGGCAGATATTTTCTTTAAGGCCAAAGACTGAAAGATTGGAATAGGGTGGTAGGTCTGACAGGTTTCCCACTGGGACTTTGGAAGTCGGGGAGGCTCGCCCACCAAGCAGCCTGTGGCTTTGCGCCAATCACTGCAGTAAAGGCTGGAAGCTCCCACAGGTCAAGAGGGGATTGAGGTCTGGAGGTAAGAGGCCCAGCCTGAACACAGCAGGCCCAGGAAGAGCCCTGCGAGGAGGGCAATGGGACTGCATCTGTAAATCAACGCTGGCCCCCTCCTACCCCATGCTGGACAGTGGGGGATGGGGTGCGGGGGGTGGGGAGGACTGTGCAAACGTCTTCGGAGGAGGGTTGGTGCTGCCTTCCCAGGGAGACCCGACCTTTCTTGGAGAGGCGGGGTGGCTTTAGTCTCCAGGATCTGCAGTGGTGTGTAAAAAGCGGGCACGACCCCCGAAGCCTCAGAAACCCCCGCCCCTCCCCCTGAGGCCCGCCCAGACCCGCAGGTGAATGGCTAGTCCACACAAAGGAAGCCGGCTGGAAACGTGGAATTCGGACCAATTTACAGAGGACTCTGTCGCCTAGGGTCCCAACAGACCGCAAGCAAAGAAACCTGTGGTCAGGAGTGGATGAGGATAAAAACAGTGCACCAGGCCAAGCTTATTGGAAAAGCCGAGTTTAGTTATTCTGGGATAGCGAGGTAACAGGATTAAAGGGATTAAGGAAATCACCTCAAACAGCTGAGGAGAGGGTAAAAAAACACGGGTTCTATTTGTTTTCTTCCTAGGCCCCAAACAGATACGCTGGGGCTCCATGCAAAAGGAAGGACCCTTGAGGGAGTACAATGGAATGGTCAATGGTTATGGGTTGGAGGAAAGTACAGGGAAAGGGAATAAAAAAACAAGTCCTGGGCTCAAGATGACAGGGAGCCTTTCTAGAAAATAAGCAAACTGCTTTGACAAGTTAAAAGCAAGCCTTGGGAGGAGTTCTAGAACTCTTTTACACATCTACAGCGTAACTTTTAAAACAAAATCTTCCAGCGTTGAATATTCACACCTCCGCTTCAGCTACCACGGTGGAAGTATTTATTTCCTGATGGGGACGCCTGTAACCATTTATTTTAAATACAATCACTGAGATTTCTGAAGGGCTTTCGTTTTGTAAATACTTCAAACTCAGCTCAAGTATCTTCCCGCCCCAGTGCACAGAAGTAAGCGGCCCGCTTTTGGGAAGTTTTCCTGGCCGCAGGTGCCTGCCTCCCGCCCCGCATGGCTGCGGAAGTAGACAATCAATCCCTGAATGCTCTCAGCGCCGCAATCAACAAGTGCACGGCTGCACGCGGGGTGTGCAGCTCAGGTAGCATGGGGCCGGCTCCTGGTTAGGCGCTCCCAGAAGACAAACCTTTTTCTCCACTTGAGACTATTTCTCATTTGAGAGTATCTGGAGGGGAGCTGTTGTAGCTTGGATCTCCAGTACTTTAGAAGAAATCATTTCAGGTCATGTTCACCCCACTTGAGCCCTACTCAGTCCCAGGTCTGCAAACTCAATTATAAAATTAAGTGTTGTTCTCCCTCCCAACCTGCACTTAAAATTTCGGGCCCACAAAATTATCAGGACTCCAGCATGTTGGTTATAAAATTTATTGATCTCTCATTTAGGAATTAAGAGTAAAATCTTGAAAAAACCTGGAACAAAATAACCCCCTCCCCACCACCCAAACGAAAGAACACATTAGCAAGACGAAATAGCAAACAGATCACTGCAAGAAATCACAAACTCAACAGCCTAAATGCGCACTGGACAGAAGCTGTCCCGCGGCCAGCGGCGGCGAGGCGGGAAACGCACGCACACCTGGCTATAAATTAACATTGGCTTTAGCTGTCGCGCCACTTGGCGCGGTCAGCCCCCCCCCCCCAAATAAAAACCAGGAAAACAGAAGCAATACGACGGGGGTGGGGGTTGGAGGCATTGCAGTTCTTGGGTCAACTTCACTCACTCTTCGATTAATAGCAAACTAACAAGACAACATTTTCGAATGCAACGTAAGAACCTAGGGACCCGGGAAGAGGAGAAAGGGGCTGCATTTTCTTCGCAAACATCACAGCGATTCCCAGCCTACAAAGGGGGAGGGAGGGGCAGCGGTCAGAAGCCGGCGGCTCTAGAAAGTCCCATTTCCGCCGCTCCTGACTTCTTGCTTTTGTACAAAACCCGACAGCTACAGCAAAACTTTCGGTTCTCCTCATCTTCGGTACAAGGCAACAGTCCCAGGCAAGCAAAGCTAAACAACAAGGCGTCCCAACGTGGGGGTGTGGGGCAGGGTGGGGGCGAAGAGCTAGGAGCGCAGGCGGGAGCTCAGATGTGGGTCAGCGGCACCGTTCCATTGACTGCAGTCCCGGCGCCCTGGTAGTGCTGGTGCACGCCATGCAGTCGGCCGCCCGGGAGCGGAGAGGCGGCGTCAGCCGCATCCCCGCCAGGTGGCAGGTACATGCTGATCATGTCGCGCAGGTCGCCAAGGCACGCGCGCTGCGAGTGCGAAGCGATGGCGGGCGGCGGAGAGCTGGGCTCCGACTTCACCACGGAGCCCATGGGGCCCAGGCTCATGGCGGCTGCGGCAGCGGCCGCAGCGGCGGCGGTTGGCTGTTGCCCGTAGGCGGCAGCTGCAGCGGCCGCGGCCGAGGGCGCCATGCCCCCATAGCCCGAGGCGGCGGCGGCAGCGGCGGCGGCGTTCATGTAGCTCTGGGCGCCGGGTGGCATCATGGGGCTGTACTGCAGGCCAGCCATGTCGTAGCGGTGCATCTGGGGTAGCGCGGGCGGCGGCGGCGGGCTGCTCATGCTCGGGGGCTGCGCGTAGCCTAGCTGCTCCTGAACCAGCGAGTACGCGCCGTTGGCCCAGCCGTTCACGTGCGTGTACGTGTCCAGGCGCTGGCCCACGCCCACTGGGCTGCTGGCGGCAGCGGCGGCGGCGGCGGCGGCCGCGGCGGCGGCGGCGCCCGGGGGCAGGAGGCCGCCGGGCAGGGAGTACTTGTCCTTCTTAAGCAGCGTCTTGGTCTTGCGGCGCGGCCGGTACTTGTAGTCCGGGTACTCCTTCATGTGCACTGCACGCAGTCGCTTGGCCTCGTCGATGAACGGTCGTTTCTCAGCATCGGTCAGCAGTTTCCAGTCGGCGCCCAAGCGCTTGCTGATTTCGGAGTTGTGCATCTTGGGGTTCTCCAGGGCCATCTTGCGACGCTGCCCGCGGGACCATACCATGAAAGCGTTCATGGGCCGCTTTACGCGGTCTTGGTCGCTGCCACCGCCACCGCCGTTCGCGCCACCGCTGCCTGCGTTCGCGCCGCTGGCTGGGTTCGCGCTACTCTTGCCTGCACCGCCTGGGGCTGCGGGGCCGCCGGTGGCCGCTGCCGGGGTGGGCGGCCCTACAGGGTTCTTGAGTTCAGTCTCCAGCAGGCTGTACATTGCCGGGGCAGGCAGAAGGTGCGCCAGCGTGGCGGGAGGAGAAGGCGCTCCAGGGGCTGGAGCGGCCACGGTGAAAAGGCCAGGGGACTCCGTCGGAGTGGCGCTTGGGGGCCGGGGGGCCGGCGGGTCGAGCGGGAAGGGCAGGCTTGCGGAAGTGCTCCGCGCGAAGTCGGCGGGAACGCGCGGGCTTCTCTCACCTGATGCGTTCTCTCGAGCTGGTCGCATTAGCAGCCTGCCCAGGAAGTCTGCCCGGCCTCTTTATATACCTGCTCAATCCGGGAGGGTTGGGGCTCGGTCCGCCCCTCCCCACTCGTGGGCCCCGTGATTGACAGGCTCGCCGTGATGAGCCCTGGCCAATCAACACCGAGCCCCCTATGGCCCAGCTTGGAGGAAAAAAAAGTTCGGGGAGCCCTTTAGTTCACCCTCCGTACCCTTCTTGGGTCGAGTGACGTGATGAGAGTTATTCAGGAGGCGGGAGTCCCTGAGACCCGCTCCGAGACCACCAATTAGGGTCTCAAAAAGTTTGAAAGAACGAAACCCGAGGAGGTGAGGGAGGAGGGGAAGAGGGCGCGCGAATAGAGCTGGGGGGGGAGGGGCAGAGGAGCGCCCGCGGGGTTCAGAAAACAACTTTGCAGCCTTGACAAGGCTGACCAGCGCCCCATCCCAGGGCCAGCCTGAAAATCTTCCCGCTGTCTGCACCGAGGACCTGCAACCGTTGCGGTTGCCAGCGCTGAAGACCCTGGGGACCGCCAGCAGCCCAGGCATGCTTGGGACATTCAATACATAACGGAGGTGCGCTAGGCTGAGCCTCTAAGAGCCCTCCTTGGAATTAATTGGTTGCTGGCTGCCTGAACCCTCCACCCCGAGGGCCAGTGCATCCACGACAGAGCGAGGGTCAGGGACTGGGGCGGGAGACTGCGAGCGCACCTGGCAGTGAGGCTCTCGGGGGTTTTGCAAGTGCCAGTGGTGAGTGGCCCTCTGCCTGGGCCCTGGGGGAGGCACTCACACGCGGTGGCGTGGGGAGCGTGTGTGGGACAGAAAGGGCGAACGGGCCTCCACTTTCTCGCTCCGGGCCCCCGCTTAGAGGCCCCTTTTTGTCTCTGCTGTCTGGCCATTTCGGGTTTTCCAGTCCGATGCTCCTGAGGGGGAGGGTCGGGCCCCTTGGAAAATCCGTTTTCATGGCAACACGGAGCCTCTCGGAGTAAAAGAAAAGTTTTTTTTTTTTTTTTTTTTTTTTTTTGCGGGGGGGGGGTTGTGTGTGCGGTGGCCGGAGCTGAGCCGAGGCCTTGCTCCGGGTGGACCGCCGGGCCCCCTCCTCTAACCACGCACCTGCCGCGACCGCTGTGAGCCACTCTCGGCGCGCAACCACACCACCTCCCCCTCGAGCAGGCTATGCTAACAGACTTCGCTTCTCCTTTCTTGTTTTACAGCCTTTCTGACCGAAGCCCAGAAAAACAGAGCTGGACCTTCAGGCACTTTGTCGGGTTATCTGCCGAGGACTGGCGGCTAGAAAAACCCCAGCTGCCGAGAGAGGGAACCTGGACATTCTCTGCTGCCAACTCAAGCAAGTGGCATGGCGTTCGAAACTCTCGGAGCCGCCTGAGGGAGGGAATGGGAAGCCATCTGGGCAGATGTGGCAGAAATCGAAATAAGGTGTCAGCGCAGTATTGGATTCCCTCCTCTTCCTTTAGCTTGGTGGAAAGGTGGGGACTCCAAAGGAAAGCTTAAGACTTAAACATATATGCGGGGGGATTCCAAGCTTCTAGTTTTTCAGTCATAATGCAAAATGAGGTGATTTTAGATGCCTGCACCCCTGGCTTGTTTCTCTTTCTCTCTTGCACTAATTAAAAAGCCGTCGACGTTTGCAGGACTCAGACCAGTTCAGCCCTTTCGTGGCCAGACGGACCGCTAGCGCCAGAATCTCGCTTTCCAGCTGGTATCACTTCCAGGAAGTTTGTGGTCCTGAGTCCTTCCTTTTTAAATTTGCATTCTACCTGGTCTGAGTAGTTTCCTGTCAAGGATATCAGTCAATTAGGTGGGTGTAGGGGGTTTAAGTCTCTGGAAAGATTCTGTGTGGGGATATATGTTAGTGTGTGTGTGTGTGTGTGTGTGTGTGTGTGTGTGCCTGCGCACGCGCACAGCTGTGCTGGAAAACAAGTCTCAAAAAACAGAATGATTCAGCAAACCCCACCTGCACTTGTTTTCTTGGTAAATTGGCTGACAGACTCAGATTTTCTTAGGCACACCCAAGGTCCCCTAAAAAGCCAATGTGCTCTGGCCCCTGCCCTCCCACCACCCTCTTCATGCCCTCTCTAGGTTTTTCTGGGCCCCGGAGGCTGTTGCTAAGTGAAGAGCGGTTTAGGAAACTACCCAACCGACACGCAGCCTGGCGTCCAGTAGCCTGACAGATGTCAGGATTCTTTCCAAGTTTTAGGACCCAAGTAAGCCCTTGTGGTGACAGCGCTTGAGCTGCATATTTCCCATGGCAGAGGATGTGGGGCTGGTCCCCTGCTCCTCCCAGAAGCAGGTTAGCTGCTTGTCGTTTGACCACACCTTGTCCTGGTTTAAGTGAGCTCATTTTCACATTACATCCTGCTAGATTTACGGAGGTCTCTTGGTAGGATCAGGCACCTTCTCTCACTCTCTCAGCTTCTCTGAGGTGGTTGGGATTAAACTGGCCTCCGTCTGGTGGCCCTGGGCTGGGCTACACAGCATCAAATAAGTGCTGCACCAAATTCCCTTCAAAACCCGTAGAAGAAAACTTTCTTATTACAAATTATTGTTTCAACAGACAAGCAAAGTCACTTTAGTGAGCCTGGGGAGATTGGGGGCGGGGTGGCGGAAGCCCTCCCGGCAATGAAGATTAAGACACCAGTCAAGTTACTTTTATTGAGGGTCGGCAGAAGTGTCTGAGCAGGTATTGTAACCCTGGTGGCTCCAGTTCAGGCAGAGGCTTTCTGGATGGCAAGATGTTGAACTGCAGAGTCTTCAACCTATACACTCCGTATCCGTTAACAACAACAAGCAAAACACAGGGGGAAAAGAGCGCGCTCAGTAACACTCTTAGCCTTAGGGGCCTCCGGGATTCGGTGGGCAACACGAAGAGCCCAGACTAGGAACTGGGCCAAGCGCCTCCTCCCCATCCCCCAACGCTCCCAGGAGCATTAAGACTCCCTCAGATTGGGGTCGAGCCAGGGGATCCGAGGACCCATGGCGGGACAAGAGCGCCGTTTGTTGGCTTCAGTTGGAAACTTCACCCAGAGGAGCCCCTTCTCTCCCTCAGGGTCTTCTAGGTCCCTCCAACCCAGGAAAGACAAGCAGCTGGCTTGACTTGGGGCAGAGCAGGACCTATCCTTGGTGAGCTATTTGTAAAACACTGGTGATCTGGATTCGGGCAGGCCTAGCCTGGCGAACTCCAGGTATATAGTTCATTGCCTTCCTCCCATCACTGCTGGAGAAGTCGGGTGTTCCCAGGGCCTCATATCTGCAAAGAGAACTTTTTGGCGTTGTGCTTTAGAGTTAGCTTCTGGTAGAGGGAGCAGGGGAAGGGCTGTCCTGTGTTGACTCTTCACTAACGAATCATGGGAGAAATTTGTCAGGGGCACAGGCCTGATTAATATACATCCTTTTGGAAGGGATGTTTTGGGCATTCTGGATAGCGATGGTTAGATCTGTGTAGGTGCTTGCTGGCACATGGAGAGGGTGGCAAAATTTTGAAGTTTGTTCAGGCTAGTTCAGGCCTGAGAGTTAGTGCCATCCAAGGGAGCTGGTCCATAGTAGTCTAACATTTTCAAGTGTGTAGATGCCCAGGGCCAAATACCAGTTTGAGGAAACGAAAACAATTTATCTTGGAAACCTTTTCCTGCAGACAAAAGCCTTACATTTCTAAAGTCAATCCTGCCTCTTTGAGAACATCTCTGGACTACTTACAGTGGTACATCCAAGACTGTATTCAGGCTACAGAGGGAGGGCCTTGATCAAGAAGCTTGGGTCTACTTTAGAACCATCCTTTCTTTTTTTGTTCTTTGTTGTTGTTGGTTTTTTTTTTTTAAAGGCCGAAAAGGTCACTCCAACTGGTGGAAGAGACATCACTTTCCAATCCCTGGAGCATTATGTAGGACCCTCCCTCTCCCACACACTACAGAGCATTGTGGGGATGGGGGTGCAGCTTCCCTGTCTTTAAGGTCAAGGAAGGATCTGAAGATCCTAGGTTGGTGAATACAAGATTTTAAAAAACCTAGTTGATGCTCTCTCTCTAAAGAAACATATCTGGGAGCCTTGAAGCATGGGATGGCATTGTTCTGGAGGTGACAAATTGTATTGGGTGGCACTTCTGTATTCTGCATTTTGGCCATAGGTTTTTTTTGGGGGTGGGCACTTTTTGAAGCAAGTTTCTAAATTCAATTCAATTACTTAATTGAGTGACACTTGATAGAGATACTGGAGTATCTTTTGGTCCCCACACACCTCGGGGCTCTCAGTTGTAAACATGACTCTTACTAACATGGGTGTTAAGGTATTATTAATCACCCATTCTCTTTTCCCTAGATATAGGAATTTGACAGATTTTTGCCTTCAGTTGTCCTCTTAACTAGTACAGAATACCTTCTCCCTAGAGGGAGGAAGGCACTGCCCAGGAACTGGGTCCCATTTCAGAGGGCTGCCAGAGCCTCCTTCTTTGCCCTGTTTATCTCCGCCTCACCCCCACCCATTCCCACAACTCCAGGTGCTCCGCTGGTCAGATCACCAAACTCACACACCCCTGCGGTGCAACTCCCAGAAAACTGGCTCTGGGGTGGCTGGGCCTGCCCTCCCACTGTGCTTCTCAGGCAGGGGGTCCACTTCCTTTGGGTTTGCAAAGGCATGGCCCCCACTTAAGCAGAAGTGAGCTGATGAGTAAGAATATGGGACCAGGGAAGTGATCTTAAAATCGTTATCTGCAGATTTACAATTTCGCGGGGGTGGGGGTGGGGGTGGGGGTGGGCATGAGTCCACTAGACCTGACTACCCTCGCCTGGAAAAACCAATGTAGACTAGACATCCCCAGTGCATCTATGCAGGTTCATCCTCTCCTATCGCGGGCGGTGCCTGTTAGCTTTGTGAGGGTCTGGGTGGCTTTCCAGGGAAAATAAATCTCAAGGCAACATCCAGCTGTTCCCTTACCCCCTTCTCATGTTTTCCTTCTCTCTTTTCACTGAACTTTTTCATTTTCTATAGTGGAGAGCCATGGAATTCGATGCACAGAATTTCTATTTTCTCTTTCTTCTTGGCCCGGCATTTCTTTTGGTTACTTTAAACTTCTGCCCTACACTTAGTATGTACTAAGTTGTGTGTCTAGTATGGAACAGCGAGGCCTTGCCCTTTTTTGCATTGCAAAGTGGAAGCGGTCTCAGAGAGGACTTGAGACTGAGCAAATGAAAGTTCACTTACTGCTCTTCCCAAACTCCTAGCAGATCCACGGAGTAAACGGCTCCGTGGGAAGAGGAAGGTCCTTCACAAAGACCTGGCCTGATTGGAGGTGGTACGCCCCGGACCCGCAGTGACCATGCTTATTCCTGTGGGCTCGCACGCTTTCCCATGGCGGCTTTCCCTCTGTGGGAGAGCGCGAGCCCCGCAAGCGTTCGCGCACCCCAGCGCCACTGTCCTAGGGACCGGCTTGCGCAGCTCCCGGGGCGCGGCTGTGGCGGTGGACTGGGAAGAGCTATGTGCTGCCCATCTGAAGGTCGACTTGCTTCCCAGGAGACTGGGGGCCAGACCTCTCGACAAAGCCCGTTCTGTTGGGAGGTTTGTCCACACTGTCGTTTTGGCTTCTAGGCCGCTGTCATTCCAATTACATTTCCCGGGAAAGTGTCTACAGGTTAGGACCTTGAAGCTTTGCTAATGTGATGTTTGTGTAATTAACACCATCTCCCCTTGTTTCTGAACATATTTCCTCCGCCCGCACAACCTAGCTTTTCATTTGAAATTGCATCGCGAAGAACGTCTCAATATACCCCTTCTAATGGGAAAAAACTACTCCTTTTGTGAAATGGTTTCTTTACAAAGCCAACAACCAACCTTATTTTCTAGTTCCAATGACTATCCTTTTATGAGTTATATTATTAAAGAAATCCGACACTAATTGTGTCGATTTAACTTGTTAATTAGTTGCAAATAAACTATTCATTAGTGGTAAAATAAAATAAAACCCATGTGCCTAGATATCATTCCACATTCGCATATTGTAGTGTCTGCATAGCATAGGCATACTAAATTAAGTTCCTAAAAGGTTTCTCCTAAGGATAAATAATTAAAATATATTCTACTTTAATTGACATTATAGAGGACATAAATGAACTTTTCCTTTTTGAAAGAAATAGCCATTTCTAAATAAAGCTTGCAGTCTGCAGAATGGAGGCTTCAGCCAAATGAATAGTCATTACTACCTTTTCAACGACGTGGGCCTTTTGATCAGAAAAGAAATTAGCTCTAAAAAACAGACAATGGAAGCCTGCCCTGCAATAGGAAGAAAATTAGACGGCCAAGGCTCTTCACAACACCTATTTCTATAAACCATAGAGCTCCTTGCTTTTCAATTACAGCTGTTCATTTCATATAAGGAAAGGGGAAAAACAGGCCTCTAATGTAAACTCGCTTTCACCATAAAGCCTTGCTGCTGGCTCGTAGCCAGGCTGCCTACTTACTATTGTTTTTAGTCCTCTCATCAATTAGCTAATACTATATATTTTAAATGACTCTGGGGGTATTCACATTCTCCCTCCCTACATCCCCACCCAGACAAAACCCAAACTGGACTCCCATGAAAGGGCTACCTTTCGGAGCAGAGATCCTTCAGTGTATAAAGTTTAATGTTTTTATTGTTTCTCAAAGAAAAAACATATTGAAAACCCTGCTCCCCCCGCCTTTATTTCTTAGTCCAACCCTGAAAGACCCAGACGAGGTGATAACAGGGAAGGGTATAAATGAGCAGCTTTCAGCATTGTTTCTAATTGTTCATAGAGCTCACTGCATCTCTACATAATTTTGCCGTGGCCTTTAGATCATAATTTGGTTTACACAGCCCTGTGTTTTAAAAATCTAAATCTTGAAAATTTTCTGGCCCTATTGGTCATGTGTCATTAGATATAATTTCATTTTTAAAATATTGCCTTCACCATTTTGGTGAAATTATCTAGCAGGAGAGAAGAAAATATCCCATTTAGTGTGGTGTGCTGGAAAATAAAAACCATCATCACATAAGAAGTGATAATGAAGGAAATATTCAATAATAATGCCCACGAATCTTAGAAAGTCTGTAAATGTAAGTTCTAGAAACATTAAAATAGAGTTGCAGGCTCCGAAGGCTTTACTTCTTTTGAAAACGAATGCCAATCGATTTGCTCTTCCCAAATCGCTATGTAAATCTCCTGAAGTAGGAAACTGCAGCAGCAGTGGGAAGGAGGGTTTGTTTGTGAGCTCCTTGTTTTTATTGGTGCTCAGAAAAGGACTTCGGATCATTTTAAAATACAACCAAAAATAGCCAATTTATTCACAAAATAAGGACATATTTTTACATGACTGCAAAGTCATTTAATAGATAACACAATGGCTGTGGGCTTGTCATTGGCGGGGTTCCTTCCCTTTGTCTTTCAAAACAACTTAAAAGCGAGATTGCTGGCCCACTAGAAGATACAGAGTGCAGCCAGTAGGATCACTATTCAACATGTTTCTAAAGAACAGTCCCAGAACTTGCTACCTCACTGCTTCCTGTGCTCCTGTTTCAGCATGCGTCCCTCCTTGAAGGAGGATGCTTCCAATTGATGGCTTTCCACCTTATTTTTTCATATCGAGGACATTGTTATGTTTACCTTTTCCTTAAAGTATTAACTTCTTTGTCGCTCCGTTCAAAAGGATGTCAGAGCACAGCTGCTAAAAGCATTTTTTTTTTTTAAGAGAAGAGAGCATATCTGATTTATTTGGCAGCTGTACGAAAGGAATCTTCCTTCACAATCAAATCACTTTCCTTTCCTTCCCTACTTTTGGTCTCCTATAATACAGAATGGATGGCAGAGGGAGACCGTTCCTCTTGCTATTGCATGTTTTCCTAGAGTTGTATGGATCCTGGCAGCAGAAGCACTTGCCCCCTTCTCTAGATGAGGTGTAGTGGCAGGATTTAGCAAAGTGTGATTTCTAATCAGAGCCTAGAAGCTGTCCAGACTAAGCACTGCTTAAGTATTTTCATGAGTCTGGTCTGTGTATTATAACACTAACGCTTATTTTGGAAGGAATCAAGTATGTGATGTGGGCAACTGATTTGGAGCTTGGAAAAGTAACAGAACCCATGGCAAACAAGCCTGGGCTTTGGCAACGGCTTTGCAAAGAGACAACATATTCAGGAGATGAATAGAAAGTGCTGTTTCTGAAAATATTGACAGAAATAGAATCTGAGTATTTCCTTGTTTTAAAAATGAAGAAAGCGAAGTGTTCCTAATGTCTGAGAAGAAATGTCCCAGGGCAAAATTACTGTGTAGAAGATTTCTATTGCACCTGTAGATCTTTCTTAGATGATAGTAAGAGCACAGGCCCTAGTGCCGCGTGACTACAGATGAGGTCATTATGTAGTTGATACATTTTTATTGTAGATCTACTATAGGCTAACACTCTTCAACCTTTCTAGTTACCACACTGAATTAAACAAAGTCCTAATACTCCTGGTACGTGCAATACTAGTGGCGGACAAGAGTAATAGTCACCAGTAAATAAGTGAATCAGGGAGTTTCTGGAAGTCAAAGCAGACTAAGGGGTGGAGAGTGATGGGAGATGATGTTTTGGAGTGCTCAGGACATGCTTCTCTGAGGTGATACTGAGGTATAAATCTAAAGTACACTAATCATTACCATTATCATCTTTTCTTGCTAATGATTTTTGCTTTTCAATCTGGCCCTAGAGGTCTGAGATTGTAGCTAGAGAGTAAGTTTCCAAGCAAGGATTGAGATTAGCAAGGAACCTAGTACAGATATTGAAGGTCCTGCCAGCGTAATCCTTGATTAAATAGAATTAAGAAAAATAATAGTTAAGTTGGATGTGCTCAGAAGACAAGGCTTGGGGTTTAAATGTTTTAAATCACTATGATCTTCTAATGGTCAGAGAACTGGACACATACTTGCTTGGGTTTTGTTTACAATGATTCAGAATACTTTTGCATGACCCTGGAAATGTGTCTCCTTCAATGTTGTGTCATAGGTACCTTCCTTGCCTTGCCTTGGTCCCTGGACTGGCATTTAATTAGCTTCTAGTAAATATTTAAGAATTAAGCATTAAAGCCTAATTCCTCACTAACTACCAACTAGCTCACCATGATTCACTATTTCCACTCTTCCCTCCCTCTCTCCTTCCCTCCCTCTCTCCCTCCCCACCCTCCCTCCCTTCTTTCTTCAAAGTCTTATGTATCTTAGGCTTCTCTCAAATTTTCTATGTTGTTGAGAATGAACTTGAAATTCTGAAGGTCCCACCTCCACCACCACCTCCATAATGTCAAGATTATAGGCATGCACAGGTGTGTCTGGTTTTATTCTTTGGTGCTGGAAATGAAACCCAGGGCTCCCTAAACCCTAGTTAATCACTCTCCCATCTGAGCTATATCCCCAGACCTTGCTTACCATTTTAAATTTATTTTTGTGGGGCAAACAAATTAGTTTTATTGAGGTTCCTTATAGGAATATGAGTGAGGAGTTACTTAAAGAAGCAGAAATATCTCAAAGACAGCTGCATCACCAAAGCCCACCCCAGCATGGATGATACCTCACAAAACTGGGAACCTGGAGCACACTGTACAACCTGCAAACAGCTCAACCAGTTGGAGAGTGTCCTTTCCAGGTCCCTGAGTTGGTCTAAACCTCTTGAAAGCAGTTGGTCTGGTCTTAGAGGCTTCTTTGCAGTTTGGCTCTGTTTACTCTGGCAGGGAGGAGCCTTTTGACTCTGGTCAGTTTCAGGGACTTCCTGAAGCTATTGGAGTTGTTTACTTTCAGTTCTGTGTTATGATAGGAGAAGAGAAGCAAATCTAGAGATCTACAAAACCTGGGTTTGTGCTTGAGTATAAACAGTTGCTATCTGTATGAATTGGACCAGTTTATTAATTTCACTGAAAGTCAGCTTTGTCATTGCTGGGTTCAATTCCCAGTATAGCTGCACATACTTGAAATCTGTTTAACACAGAACAAGCTTAGTCAAAAGCTGTCTTGTTTCTTACATAGGACTTCTTAAGCACTAACTAGGATTGAACTTTTTTTTTTTTTTAATGTGGAGAAGAGGGACATGTCTCATTTGCCTTAGCCTTTACAAGGGCTCTGCATAGATATTTGTGGAATTAATTGTAGTATTTGAGGAAGTCGTCTTTGAAAGGAATTTTTAAAAATTGAACTGATCATGTATGACACTTCCACAGTTTGGCACAGTCACTTGAGATTGTTTCTGTCAAGGCTCTCTGGAGAGCACTCACTGAAACGATGTGGTTTGGATTTGTGACAAGCAGTTTTCTGCTATTTAATTCTGACATAAAGTAGCTCTATTAAAGAGACAGGCCTGCTGCTAAGTACATACAACTAAGGACATAGAGATCTTACAGCCTTTATTTTTGCTTAAAATGTAAGATTTAATTTTTTCCTTTCAGAGCCCAATAGAAAGTTTTATTGCTCTGTAGATTTTATCAGGAATCTTGTGGAATTAGAGAAGAAGTCTTGTTCAAATTTCACAGCTTTTATGCTTTCTCCAACACCTCAGAGATCGGCACAACTGACCAAGTGGAATGAGAAAAAGCAGTATTAGTCACTAGGAGAGATTAAAGTCTTATCATTTCTCACAGGGGCTTCCAAAAAAACTTAGAATATTATAAAAATTATTTTTAATAAATAAGAGAGACTTTAGTTCATGTTTAAAACAGTTTTATGGTATGTCTGTACCATTGCATTTGAAGCACAAAAATCTAGCATGAATTGATGACTCCGTTAAACATCTTGCTGAAAGTGTAAGTAGGGCTCAATGGAGAAAAATGAAGCACAGAGAAATGGTCAACGGCCCAGATATGGCTTGTTAACCTGCTCCTGATCCTTAGTAGATATTGCTTAAGTTCTCTGAGCTTTAGCCTAAGGCTGTGAAGAAGTGATTTGACAGCTGGGTGTGGTGGTACACATCTACAATCATGGGTACTTGGGAGGGAAGCTGGAGCAGGAGCATCTGGAGTTTGTGGCCAGCATGGGCTACACAGTGAGACTCTTGTCTCAAACAAACAAACAAACAAACAAACAAAAGCCAAATTGGACTAAGTGGTTTAAAAAAACGGAAGAGGACATAGAGTTGGTAGAAGTTAAAGAGGAGGGGTGGATTTGGGAGGCATTAGGAAGAGGAGTGAGGAGTGAATATGATCAAGATACATTGTATGAAATTCTCAAATAATTAATAAAATATTAAGAAAACAAAAAAACAAAGAAGGTACAGATTAGTGGTACCTCATAATTTGACTGTGGGACATAAAGATTATGTAAACAAACTATTAAACAATACAGGAATATTGGTCCTCGGACTCAATACATTTTTGATTATTGATACAATCATCATCACAGCAACCTTATTAGCCATGTAGTGTAGGTGGGATCAAACTTGTTTAAACTGGTAAAGTTTATTGTTAGCAAAATCAGAGAGAAAGGATTCTTCTTGACTCCTTGTCAAGTCATGTTTCCAGCAAACTGCAGTCAGCTTACATGTTTCCAATTAATACATTTGTTAGTAGATCGATTACCCTACATTACTATAGGTGCTGAAATGGGTATCACTGAACCACATAATGTTTGTATGCTAGCCTCAAAGTGTTCTTAGCTTAGTAGGGAGGAACTTGTCTTTATAGGGTGTAGTTCTGGCTTTGCCTATGAGACTTGGAGAATGAATGTCAAGCAAGTAGACATACATGGAGTTCTAGTATTGGCTTGGTCATGGATGTCCTGCTAATATTTCCTCCTTTACTGATCCCTTGCCCATCATACCGATTTTATCCGTGGAGGTAGTGAGGAGAAGGGCACATGGCCAAAAATAAGTGCATAGTATACATTCTCTTTGCTAGCTGTGCACCCTGACATAATCCTCTATTTCTGTAGAGAAATGGGCTTCTTTTATTAAAAAGGTCTCCAGTTACCAAGCCATCTACCTAAAAGGCTATATGCTCCTCAAGTGCACCACCTTATACTTTGAACAGCATTCTATATGATTGGTAGCACCAATGATTTGGATCCAAGAATAAGCAAAACAGGTCTCCAAATGATCATGTGCATTGGGGCTTCTTAAAAAGTGTTCACCCTGGATGTGCTTTCATACTTGCTGGCTTAACCAAGCAGAGAAGTCTTTGAACATCTGGAGGACAAGCCTGCATTCTTGGGATGCAGGGAAGGGATGCTGAAACTGAAGACTAGAACCATGAGAAAGTTCCCATAATAATATCCAGAGTCTAAATAATTTCTGTCCAAGACTTCATATTAACTTTAAATGTGAGGAGGAAGCATTGTTAAAATCATGCTCGGAATTTCACTTAACAGGTCTCCAACCTATATAAATCTGTACAATGATCTATAAAGTGCAGCTGTTGGGATAATGGAGGTGGCGAAATAGTTTGAATGACCCAGTCTTCCACAGTAGAGGATTATCCATACACCACTGACATTCTGTAGATTGTGTTGAGCAAGAAATTTATAATTTGTTGTAGCCTTCTGAGCAATCTCCAGTCTTTAAATGATTGTTATTATGAATTATAATTGGCTATAGATGCTTTTTAAAGGAAGCTTCCCTAAGCTATGTCCCATAGTCACTGCATATCCTTGAAGGTTTTTTTTTTTTTTTTTTTTGGTTTTTCAAGACAGGGTTTCTCTGTGTAGCTTTGGAGCCTTTCCTGGAACTCACTCTGTAGCCCAGGCTAGCCTCGAACTCACAGAGATCTGCCTGGCTCTGCCTCCCAAGTGCTGGGATTAAAGGTGTGTGCCACCACCGCCTGGCTCCTTGAAGGGTAAGATAGGGTGGAAGACATAGCCAGATTTTGGGGTTGGAATATTTGTTTTGGTTGTTGAGTTATCTTCTAGGAGGGGTGTTTGAGTTCAGTAACATATGTGAGAGTCCTTGCCAAATGATTATTACTCAAAAGATGTTCATTGTTTGATTCATACATAGAGGCAGAGGGGAGAGAGAAGGAGAGAGAAGGGGGGGAGAGCGCAAGAGAAGGGGGAGGGAGGGAGAAGGAGAGAGACAGAGAGAGAGACAGAGAGAGAGAGAGAGAGAGAGAGAGAGAGAGAGAGAGAGAGAGAGAGAGACGGAGAGAGAGAGAGACAGAGAGAGAGAGAGAATATGAATGAAAATGAGCCTGGCATGGGATTTTTGAAAGCTCAAAGCCCACTCCTAGTGACACACTTCTTTCAACAAGGCCACACCTCCTAATCCTTCTCAAATAATACCATACCCTAATGACTAAGCATTCAAATGTATGAGCCTATGTGGGCCATTCTTATTTAAATGATCACACAAGCCTGAGGGCAAATGCCTTTAATCCCAGTACTTGGGCAGCAAAGGCAGGGAATCTCTGAGTTTGAGGTTAGCCTGGTGTACATGCTGTCTCATCTTCCTCTCCCCTAAAAGAAAAGGAACAGGATTATGTTATGTAGCTCTAGCTGGCCTAGAAATCACTCTATAAACCAGGGCTGGCCTCAAACTTCCAGAAATACTCCTGTGTCTTAAGTTCTGAGGTTAAAGATGTATGCCACCACACCTGGTCAACTTAGTTGGCTTTGTTTCCCAGCTTAGAGGAACCATTTCTCATCTCTTAGTTGACCTTTTGTCTAGATAGTTCATTCATTCATTTGTTCTTTATGGTTGTTTCTTCTTTCCTATTTTGCCCATAACTGGGTTTCTACTCTAGTTGATTTCACAGGGATTTGCTATTTTTCACTAGACATAATATCCATTTAATTTTGGGGATGAGATTCCATGCGATATTTTAAGTATACGGTGGTATTCTCTGAAAGCATATAATCATACTGAGTGATCTCCAAGAAGAACTTGGTGAGAACAGAGACTCCATTTTACCAGGCTGTTATGGATTTTGTATGTGCATGTGTGTGAGTGAGCATATGTGTATAAACTTTTGTGTGTGTGTGTGTGTGTGTGTGTGTGTGTGTGTGTGCATGCATATGTGTATGGAGGCTTGAGGTCAACATTGGGTGTCTTTTTTGGCAGTTCTCCATCTTATATATTGAGGCAAGGTATCTCATTTGGATCCAGAGCTTGCAGATTCAGCTAGTCTAGTTAGCCAGCTTACTATGGGGATACTTAATCTCTGCCTCCTGAACACTGGGATTACAGATGTGTTGCATACTGTCATTTACATGGGTGCTGGGATTCTGAACTCTTCATGCTTATGTGGCAAGCTCTGTACTGACTAAGCCATCTCTCCAGTCCTTGGTTCCACGCCCCCCTCCATTTTATTCAGTTACTCTTTAGTTTTGAGGAGCACAGGGCCTTGACAAAGAGTACATAGTCCATATTCTATACTACCAAAATTAATATAAAGAATTAATGCAATACCTATCAAAATTCCCATGTCACATTTCACAGATTTAGAAAAAAAATAATACAGGAATTCATAGGGAACCACAAAACATCATGAATAGACACAACAATCCTAAGGAGTAAGAATGCTGGAGATATTATGATACTGGACTTCAAGTTATACCATAGAGTTACAGTGATAAAGACAGCCTATATTGGCATAAAAATAAACAGGAAGACAGTGGAATAGAATAGAGAAACTGTAAATAAAACAACATAGCTATGCCAGCTTATTTTTGACAAAGAAAGCAAAAGCATACTTTGGGGGAAAAAGATAGCTTAGTTAACAAATGATGCTGGCAAAACTGGATTTCTACTAACAGAAGAATGAAGATAGATTTATATATTTCACCTCATAAAAAAAATCAATTCAAGCCAGGTGGTGGTGGTGTACACTTTTAATCTTAGTTCTTGGGAGGTAGAGGCAGATGGATCTTTGTGAGTTAGAGGCTAGTGTAGTCTACAGAGCGAGTTCCAGGACAAGTTCCAAAGCTACACAGAGAGACCATGTCTTGAGCCCCCTCCCACCCCAAAAATCAAACAAAGAAGCGCCCAGCCCACTGTGTGTAGTGCCACCCTTGAAGGCAAACTGAGCAAGCCATGAGGAGCAAGCCAGTGAGCAGCATTCTTCCACGGCCTCTGCATCAGCTCTTGTCTCCAAGTTCCTGACCTGAGTTTCTCCTATCTGACTTCCTTTCATGATGAACTGCAAGCTGTAAGATAAAATAAATAAACCCTTTCCTCGCAAGTTAGTCTTGGTCAGGGTTTATCACAGCAACTGACAGCACACTAGGACAGATGTCATCTTAGAAGCTGATAGAGAAAAGACTCTGTATCTAAAATATCATCTATAGGTGAGGAATTGGGATCTCCTGAGGACAAAAGGATAAAATGAAGCTGTGTTTCAGAAATGAGGTTGCTACAAGCATCCTGATCTTTTCAGACTAAGGTCAGTGGTGAAGGAGTTCCTTTCATTTCCAACTCCAGCCTTTATATCAGCTTTTCAAATTTTGTAGTCTGCCTCCCAATAAACCCAACTTTAACATTTTCCCCAGAGCTGACAACTTGCAAAACTAACTGTATTCTTCATCATTCATTCTTTTATAGTCCCTATTCTATGCTGAACATTCATAAGCACTTAGGATGCATTGGAAACAGTAAATATCCTTACTCTTCAGCAACTTATATACTGTTTGACTGTGGGACCAGCAATAAACAGGTAAATAAAACAAAATTCAACTATAACATATGAGAAGATATTATAAATACTGTGGGGAAAATAAGGTAAAGGTGTTTGTGTCTGTTGGGCATGGGAACAGTTTATAATTTAAATAAAAACCTTTTGTGAAAGGTAAATGGAAGAGCCTTAAACAGATATTAGCTATAACTATGTGTAGAATGGCTTGAAAAGTGCAAAATTGTCTGCATCCTTTTGTCTAACTTGGTCTGCTTGAAGGAACTTTTTTTTACTCATTCATTCATACAGTCAATCAATATTTATTGAGTGCCTGCTTGGTTGAATGAATAAATGCTGATGATAATAATGATGGCTATTATGATGGAGTGCCTACTAAAGCATTATTTATATATGTGATCTCATTTAATCTTTGTAACAACCCAGCCATGTAGACGTATGTCCCCAAGTGAGCCACACTATGGAGTGGAGGCAATGAGTGTAATTAGGGAAACCCTTCTTCATGCTGAACAGCTAATGTGGGGAGAAACGGCTCTGATGAAGAGTACTGATGTTCAGATGAGCAAGTTTTGTCAGTGACCCGATTTCCATTCCTTTCATTGCCATTGCTTTGTGAGAAGTCTTCAGTAGACTCTGGATGTGGCTTTTGCAAAGTTCTCTTACCAGCTGCTGAGGTAGGCACATTGGAGTGGTTAGGTGAGCAAGTCTCATCCTTGAGGAATCCTGTATTAAACTCCTCGAGTTTGTAATGTGGCATCCAGTGTCCCTTCATTACAGAGAAACCGTTAGTTTTCTTCCATTATAGCCATAGAGTAGATAGTAGGTATAATATATAGGTAGGTTGGAAGCATTAGGAGAGGAATGCCCTAACCTTCACATTGCTGGCTGAGAGAAAACAACAAGGAAGGGACTTGGAAAAATTGGAATTGTTAGCCAAGAAGAATGGCATATGAAAGGCCCTTGACATCCTTCCAGGCCAGGCTGGCCTCTGATCAATTAGCAGGTGGACCTAACTTACCTGTCTTCCCTCCCCTTCTCTTCCTCCTTTCTAAACTGTGTACTTCTGTCCTTCACCCCTCCTTCTTCCCTTTGGGTTCTTTCTTCTCTCCTTCCTCATTCCATCCTTTGCTCTTCTTCCCTTCCCAAAGCTCTGCAGCTCACTGAATATTTGACTATTGCCAACATGGAGCCCCTGGCAGAGGTGATACTCTTCCTGTTGGAGAAATAAATGATAACCAGAGGTGAGCAATCAAGTCCTCACTAATTTATAGCTCTTCAGTCATGGTTTGTTTTCTATCCCCAAAGGCATTGTCTCACCATCTCTAGTTTATGAAAATAGTTGGTTGATGGCAGTAACTTCTTAAATTCTAAGCTTTCTAATATCCAAACCTTTCTGCTTACCTATTTAAAATTATTCATTGGCTCTCTACTTGTATATATGTATGTACACATATATGTATATATGTATGTATGTATTATGTATACTAGGCTTACCTCAAACTTACTATGTAGCCAAAGATAACCTTGACTTTCTGGTCCTCCTGCCTCTATCTCCCAAATTCTGAGATTACAGGTATGTGCCACTATGTCCCACTTATTCAGTGCTGGGAATCAAATCCAGGGCTTCATATATGCTAGGCAAGCACTCTACGAACTGAACTACATGCTCAAAGATAAACTTTTTGATGTAGTGTTTAAGTGTCTATTATTTGTGGCTTACGTTGCCTTTCTTTCCTCTTAGTTAAATGAGAAGACCTTGATGTTTTAGTTCTAGTGTTACCTCTGCCAAGCAGCCTTCCTCAATGGCCCTTCATGGTGTGTGTTCTTGCCTATGTTGGCTTTTTATAAATGCTGCTTTAATTACAGAGAGTCCTAATTATTTGCTTGTTTCTCTCATCTATCTCCTCACCAGGCTTCTAGTTACTTGAGAGCAGCATTATTCATTTTCCATCCCAGCTATTCTATTCCTTCAGTCACTGCATGATGTGAGTAACTTACCCTCCTTGTGCCCATTGACACATCAAACATGTTTGTGCTATATCTCATTTTCTTTTCCCATTCCTTACATTATTTTTCGATTTGGTTCAGTTTAGTTTAAGCCACTGACTGTCAATGCAGTAGTTTCTGCTGTTTGGTGGGTCTCATGGTGTAATGTGAAGAAATACCCCAACATAGTCTATGGAGGAAGAGTCTTCAGGAAGGCCTTTAAGTCTTTACCAGGAGCAGCTTTGACTATCTCTTTCTCTCTTGGGATTTTGTAGAGGCTTTTGTTTTGGTGGTAGGGTAAAGGGATTCCACTGCAGAAACCCAATTGTTTGGATATCACTGTTTCAAAGTATGATACACTGCGTTAAGCTCTATGAAACATTCTAAACAAAAGAGTACTGTGCCTTGTGTTTGGCAGAAGCTTGTTTCTTTGCTAAGCCCCAGCCACTCTGTTTACATGTTCAGGGAGTTGGGATGGAGGTAGGTATATATCGTTCCATCCACTTGTTTCTCACCATCTCCTACTTGCTCTCTCACATTTTGCTGCTGCCAATGCCCCTTTCCCTTATTACTTCTAGTCTTCAATCTGTGAGGAGGCAACATTTTTAGCTACTTCAAGGCACTGGAAGAGATGGTGTAGTGTGTCTCTTCTTTGGGGGCAGGACTACTGGCTATCTCTTCTGTGTGGGCAGAGCCTCCTGTACTGACTTCTTTGTCAGCCCTGGCCACTGTGTAATGCTATGACCTGCTTCTTGGTGAAAAGAATGCGAGCTTCTTCATGCCAGGGCCTCTGTGTCCTCAGCACCTAGCAGTGGGTCTTGCAGAAAGCAGTTGCTTCTTCAGGTTAGAGGAAAGAGGGGATGGTGTGGGGGAGGGGAAGGGAGAGGCTGAGTGGGAAGTCTTGACCAGCTGCTCCCCAGCACAATACCTAGGAGGTCACCTGGACCTGAAGAGTTGATGGCTTTGGCAGGGAAACAGTTTTCACTTCCTGGAATTTAACCTTTTCTATTTCTTGGCCTAAGCTAAGAGGGGGCAGCCTGTATTTCGAAAAGGAATCCAGAAGCTAATAAGGAGTCACAATATTTCTGTTCCTAGGGAGTTTCTCATGTGATCCAAAGGGTTCCAGGCAGAAGCTTTAGGGAAAATTCTCATGTGGTCTTGGGGAAATGGGCATTTCAGAGTACGCTGAGTGCTCTATCCAAGGTCCATTTACTTGGGAGTTTATTTATTGTCCCTCAGGCCAGTTCCCTCCCCACCACATCCTTCCTCTTCAAGGGAGCACCTTACTAACTGGCTGACAGTCAGGACTCATGTTTGCATCTGCAGGCTTCAATGGAGAAGGACACATCTCACATATGAGCAGCCATAGGACAAGAAAATAGTTTCTGGTTTGATTTTTTGGAATTCTGATGGATTAATATAGATACATGCTGTGTATCTAGTTTTTAAAAGTGTCCTGCAGTAGTTCCAACAGGCAATGAATGTGGCGAATACTAAAGCATGACAACTTCCGCCAAACTGAGGACTTCTGCAGTAAGGAAAACAGGACTCTGCCTCGTTTTCATCATATATTGTACAATCGAGTCTTAATGATTGTATTAATGTTCTGCATGTTCACAAAGGTACAAGAAGATTCACAAAGGACATAATTTTGGACATTTATGCACTACTTATAAGCCCTTTCCCCTGCCTAGTCAACACACAACCACACAACATGCATGTTGGAACCAAAAAATAGTAGGCTATCTCTGTTGTTATTATTATTTCACACATTGTCCAAACTGGGCAAGGCATGCTTCAGACCTTGGAACATATGAGCACCGGGCTCTTTGTCAAGTTAAATCCTGTATCCACTTACTGCTGTAGATGTGGGGCAGGAGAAACTTTTTTTTTGACATACTATCATTCTGTCAGAAATTGACTTATCTCAGCGAGATGGTTTCTTTGCTTTTATTGTCCTGAAATTAAACTACTCTGGTCTGACTCTTTAGTCTTAAATGTTTGATTTAAAAATTGGGTGGATAGTTATTATTGCTCAATGTAACAACTTGTAAGTTATTACATATCATAATCCTTTGCACTGCTTGTAACAGAACCCATTTTCCTTTGGGTTTATCTGAAGCAATTAGAGGATTGTGCCAGATCCTTGGAGAGTTAAGACCTTTACCATGGTCTTGTAGTCAGGTGACAATTCTCTGTGAGAAAGAAATAGAGACTGTACAGAAGCTGATACACACTAGTTAGTGACTACATGAAAAAGAAGCACAGGCGAATACATTTTGAAGCAGCTGGGCCTTCGTATGAAGTTATTTCAGAATACCCCAGTTTACTCTTCTGTGCTCATGCCCACTTCCCTCAAAGACACAAGCAAAGGAAAACTTCTGTCATCTCTAGTAGAGATCTCAGTTGTTGAAATTGGAGAAATTAATGTATTCTCTTGAGCCCAAACACCTGTTCATCCTGTATCCCCTACCACGAATAATCAGTTCTTCTCATGATTATGATAGGCCTGTTGAGAAAATTGCCCATCTTCTTATTATAATTTTTATGCATACTCAAAATGAATATTTAAACTGTGATTTGTCAAGAGCTGTGTCCAGTTGTCAGTATTGCACAGGGATGTATGAGCAGGGCCTGTGCAAAAGTAGGTTTTAATATAAAAATAAAATACTTGGGATTTTGCAGTCTCATCCTAATAAAATAACACAAACCACATCTACCTTGTTTCTCCTTTCCACTGCAACACTCTTGGTCACAAACGTGTGCTCAAAAGGAAGATAATTATCATAAAGCATCTATATGATTACAGATTACTCAATTGTAAATCCTCCGTCTTTGGCAAAATGACTTGATTGATTTTGGAATTTGAGTTTCTTTGTGATATACTGCTTAGAAGTGACCATTTCGGAGAAGGCAAAGTGGGACTTAGGCACACTCAGAAAAGAGTGCTGCATAAATAAGGGGAATCACACTGAATTGCCCAAGATTATTTTAATGGCTTGAACCCCTTCCTGTTACAATAATTACAGGAACATCTTTAAGCTCTTTTCTTAACAACTTGTGAATTGAAATAGAAAATGTTTTAATGAATTTAAATTATTTAAAAATTTGGATTTGAATTTTCAGGATGAATGATTTCTGTATTCTGTTCCCCTGCTTATTAAGCATAAGTTGTTAATGAATTCTTCTGTCTTCTACACATTATTTATGCAATTGCCCATAACATTGTGTCACATAGAAATATCCTTCTTTAGCATGACTATACCTTTAAGAAAATACATGGAAGTCAGTTTTTGAAAAAGCCAAACCTCAGAAGAACAACATTTCTTCCTTTTTTTGAACTTCAAAAAATAGCGTTGATTGTGATTTCTGCTTCATAGTTTAATATGGTGACAAATGTCAGGATAGTTTGTAAATGCCATGATGATGCCACATCAGTCTCCTGATTCTGAAAGTCTGCGAAGCCGCAGCAGTGGAAGTGCAGACTTCTTCCCATCGCCTGCCTGAAGCAGAAGTCTTTTGGACACACTACGCTTGACCTCTCATTAAATCAGCTTGTGGACACTAACCAGCAGATGCTGCTGACGTGAACCCAGATGTAATCTCTTTAACCTTGTCCTGGAAAGCGCGCACAAGTCATGACCGCAGAATTCAAAGTAAATTAGGTTTTCCATGAAAGTCTATCATCTAAATTCAGTTTGATTAAAATGATGCCTGATTTGTATCTGTCGTGACATACTGGCTGCAATTATTCAAACTTTTTTTCCTTTTGGAATTCATTCACCCAAGTCTGCTTTTCCGTATCTACATCTATCTTATTTCTATGTTAAGATGGTGAGTTTTCTATTATGACCACGTTTCCACATTTATGAAATGGAAGTAGATATTACAGGAGAAAAATGTATGCCAAAAACTACCCTATTTGTTTAACAAAACAATAGATGAAGATGGTAGACATATCTGACTTGAGAAGTTCATTCATCGAAATAGAATTGTTTTCTGTTTTAGGAAATACTTTCTTTATATTTAATATCAGGATATTAGAACTTAAAAAAATGGAGGCTTTTGCTGTGAAGCCAGTTTAGCTTACACTTGCTATCCTCTTGCCTCAGCCTCCAGTTTAGGAATTATAGTTGTGTACCACCACATATGGCTAGAACTTCGCTATTACACGTAAACTCATCCTGCAACTATTTTGTTAATTCAAATGAATTGTTGTCAGTAAACACAGTTGCTCATGGAAATTGCATGAGTGATAGCAAATGTTACAGGGTTTATTCTGGTGTGTTGTTGCACCTCCTATTCATTTTCTAATTTACTTATTTTATGTGCATTGGTGTTCTGCCATGGGTGTGGTGGGAATTGAACCCAGTTCCTCTGGAAGAGCAGTTAGTACTCTTAACTGCTGAGCCATCTCTCTAGCCCCTCATTTTTTAACCTTCCTCTTTTCAAGAGTGTAGCTCTGTTCTGAGGCTACAAAGCATACAGGTTTTGGCTCTTTTCAGTCTGTTACTTCATAGATGTCTGCATTCATGCTACTGTGCTGTATACTGGGTCATATTTTTAAATGTTTGCTAATTGAGACCTGAGGATTTAGTCAGTGTAGAATGCTTACCCAGCATGAGTGAGACACTGGCTTTGATCACCAGCATAGCAAAACAAACTTATTAATTAAAATTAAAAAGCAAGCTGGACGATGGATTAAAGCCGCCTTTAATCCCAGCACTCGGTAGGCAGAGCCAGGTGGATCTCTGTGAGTTCGAGGCCAGCCTGGTCTACAGAGCAAGATCCAGGACGAGTACCAAAACTATACAGAGAAACCCTGTCTTGAAAAACCAAAAAATAAAATAAAATAAAATAAACAAATTACTGAGATACAAATCTACATTCAGTGAGCTCCTTAGATCTTAAGTATAGAAAAAGATCAATTTTAGTTTTGTCTTGTTTTTGAAGTGGGGTCTTCTATATCCCAAGCTGGTATTGAACTCGTTATTTTATTTTATTTTGAGACAGGGTCTCTCTGTGGAACTCAGGCTGTTCTCAAACTTGGAATTCTTTTGCCTTAGCCTCCCAAGTGCTGAGATTACAAGTTGGTGTCAGCACACTGCTCTGGAACTTGACTTTAGATTGCCCTGATCTCAAAGCCAATTAACAAAGCTCCAAACCTCCAGAATACTTGCTCTATTTTATATGCTCTCATGCTTGCTTTCTCTCTGTCTTTGTCTCTCTCTGTCTCCCTTCTCTCTCTGTCTCTCTCTCTCTCCCTTCTCTCTCTCTCTCTCCCTCCCTCCGTGTGTGTGTGTGTGTGTGTGTGTGTGTGTGTGTGTGTGTGTGTGTGTGTGTGTGTTTCTCCTATAGGAAAGTGGCTTATAGGAGTTTGTGTTTCTTGGCTTTTCCCTTTCTACCTCCCATGGCATAGACGTATTCCAGAGTTTCTGGGAAAGGAAGTAGTATGATTTGGGAAAGGTGTCCAAATAAACTAATAGAGTCTGGACTAGAATTTAGGATTTGGAGGGTAGTCCCCAGATATGGCATTACTCAGCAAAGGAAGTCATCTACCAGGTTGGCTGTTTTTCTGCACATTCTCTCTTTGTGTGAGCAGAGATGTAGATGAGCTTGTTGAACATTGCTTTGTTCAATATGTTAACCACTAGGCACATTTCAAAATACCATATTGATTATTGTGGGTTAGAAGGCTACTTTCACAGCAGAGAGATCTCTTGGACACCACAACAGTGGCAACCTCTGTCCTATATATTGAGAACTTTCTCGCAGGTACGGAGTCTGGAGAGGTGTACTTCAGGCTCCCTGTAAACCTCAGGGTGGCTATGCATCCCTCTCCCTTCATCTCCACTACTTTTCTCCCTTCCCAACTTCTGTTTTTTATAGTAGAAACAGATCAAGATTTTTCAGAGGGAGTAGTAGTCTGTTGCCTCTGTTGGTATAGTACTACTGGCCTTTAGGGGTCTTGAAAGTGAGATGGGAGCTTTAAGGGTTCCCACTTAAATTGTGTTTCTCTTTAGCATACCTTTCTCCACATTTATGGAGCATGATAATTCTTTTCTTTCTTTTTATTTTTGGTGATGGGGGATTGAATCCAGGGCTGTGTATATGCAAACCCCTAACCCTAAAGCAAGATCATTTCTCAGCACATTACAAACTTAACATGAGGTCTTGTATGTTTGCAGTTTGAGGGTAGAAGCTTGTGAGGACATTTATAATAGTGGGTCATGGGGAGCTTCTGAGCTGGAGGTGAGAAGGACATAAACCCCCTTGTGAGTCACTTTAGGAGGAGCATTGTGTTTGCTGCCAGTGCCAATAAGGATTTTAATATTTAGATTGCCTTGTTAATACTAGAAACTGATGCCTCTTATTAAAGGTGGGACTTCTTAAGACAATCTCTAGTCATTGTTAAAGTAAAGAACAGCGCATTATTTTTCATATTTTAAAGATTGAGCCTTTCACCGTGATTAATAAAGGATAGTTGTTATCTGCTTTGGTCACAAAAATTCATGTACAAAAGAAACACTTTGGCAAATTAAAAGTAAAATGGTGGTATGAACACTTGGATCAGCAGTGCTAATTAAAAGACTTAACTTATTAGGCCTTGGGGGGGAGGAAAAAAAAGAAACAAACAAGTATAATTTGCCAGATTAATTTTATGGCCTGTTCTATTTAATCAAACTATACCTTTTAGTGAAAATGACAAATCTGAGTTGTCAGAATGTGGTAGATAAGGAAGATAAAGGTCATATATTTTAATGTCACAGAAGGTCTTATTAAAGGAACCTGAATTATGTTAGGTACCCATGAAACATTAATTAAATACTGTCTGAAATAATTAGGTTCAAGTTACTGATGGTTTAATTAAAGTCAATTTCTTATATTATAAGAAAACTAAAGGTCCAGTATCTCTGTTGGCAGAATAATTGATAGTATGTCAAAAAGGCAAAATAGTAACCTTGACAGACCGTGGAGCCTGGTGAGATGGCTCTCAGGGCCTTCTGTGCACCGACTTGCTTCTCCATGAAAGCCTGTGTCACCAGTACCTCAGGCTGTGCACGCTGTTGGATACGCTCAGCTTTTAGATGATAACAAAACATGACTGCCCTCCAGCAGGAGGCAACTACAATATTGCAAATGTATCTCCTCAGGCTAGAAAAGTTCAGCCACCTGTGTGGAGAGAAGAGATAATTTATTTATCCACCTCTCCCCTCATGGTCATGCATCTTGCCTTTTGTCACCTCCACACATTATGTTTCAGAAATGTCAGACACCCGTTCTGACCATCCTCCACCTGGCCAGAGAGCACCATAGCATTCAAAAGCCTGGCCTAACCTCCATCTCCCTGCTTATCTGTAAATCTCAGCATTCATTCTCACCTTTACTAGGTTATGTTTGCTATTACCAGCACGGGCTTTGGAATCCCAGCTCTGCCACAGCTGGGAGACCTTGGGCAAGTTACTTGTTTGAATTGGTTTCCTCATCCGTAAAATATTAGATGTAATAATAGCTACTTAACAGGGCTGTTATGAGGATAATGCTTTAATGTATATAAGCACTTAGCACAATCGAAAAATACATGGTGAGCCTGACAAAATTGATACAAATGTGCTGTGGTCAATAGGATCATGGGGATTTGGGGCACAGATTAGATAAGTAGGGGAATCCAAGTGAAAAGCCAATTTAGAGTAACTATAGAGTGTGAGAGAAGGGAAGAAGATGTTACAAAAGCAAAAACGTGCTTGGAGATTTTATGGCCTGATGATTTCCAACCCTGTTCTTTTTGTTTTTATTTTCTGAGGTTTGGACTGACAACTGCCTTGTTTCTGGGCTACAGAAGCATTGGGGGCAGGTGACTTGTGAAGGTCAATAGGACAACTATTCTACATTCCAGGACCCTCAGCTCTTCTTTCCCTTTGAATGGGACAAATCAGGATAATAGTCTTATTTCTGAACTGCCTCAGCACACATGATCTTAGTTTGTCTTCTCAGCAGCTCTGTGAGTAGGCATTCTCTTGGCCCCATTTTACAGATATAAAGATTGTAATATAGAGAAATACTTGTGCCAGGAGCACTTCTTCCTGCAGACCTTGATTTCAAGACTTTTGCTTCCTGGCTGGGCTATGGTTTAGAGTGGAGCAGCCACAGAGGCATGTGGTCTCAGGTCACTAGTGACTGTGAGCAAAGAATAGACTCCATTTTTCTGGCAAGGGAGAGGGCTATTGTTTGGTTGTGTGTGAGACAAGGTTTCCTACATCCCTGACTGTCCTTGGACTTACTGTATAGAGGATGATTGTGAACTTCAGAGCCTCCTGCCTCCACCTCCTAGTGCTAGGATTATAGATGTGTGCCACCAAACCTGCTTAATGTGTTGTTGGGATCAAATCCAGGGCATTGTGCATGCAAGCCAAGCACTGTACCAACTGAGCTACACCTATAGCCAGATTTTAGATTTTTAATAGATTATAAAGAGTCAGGAAGAAAGAGATGGAGGAGTAATAACAATGACTGAGTATTGTCAGCAAAACATTTTTAGTTTCTGGAAAGTCTGCTGTCCTTGTTCAGCGCAGTGCTTCTCACACATAAATGCTTCCGAATTTCCTGGGGGATATGTTTAAAATGTAGATTATGATCCAATGGATCTGAAGCAAGAGATCTGCATGCATAACGAGCTTGTAACAAGATGATATCCAGCTTGCTGGACTGTGGACGACACTTGAATCGTTAAGGACTGGGCCAGTGAGATAGCTCAGTTGGTAAAAGTACTTTCACGAAAAGCCTGAGTTTGATCTCTGGCCCTCATGTAAATGCGGAATGCCCTGAGTAATGACTCACATCTGTGATCCTGTCTAGCACTTCTACAGCTAGATGAGAACTGGAGACAGGAATATTGCCCAGAAGCTCCAGGGCTATCCAGGTTGGAGTGTGAAGCTCCTAGAGGCAGAAATAAAAGAGACTGCCTCAAGGAGGTGGAAGGAAAGAACTGATTCCTGGATGCTATCCTCTGACCTTCACCCATGCAGCGTGGCACTCATTTGCTTGTACACACACACACACACACACACACACACACACACGGTGAGGGGAGGAATAAAATTAAATGAATAGAGAGTAAGGGTTGTGTCTCATACCCCCTCTGCACCCCTAAACATAGTTCATAGAGGATTACACATTGATTGCTTTCCATTTGTGTGTCTCTAAAGGTTCAGAACTTTTTGACTTCTCTTTAGCATTTATAGCAGTAAACCTCTGGCCATTAACTTTGTGTGTGTGTGTGTGTGTGTGTGTGTGTGTGTGTGTGTGTGTGTGTGTAGGGGGCATTAGGGCATTGCAGATAGGATCTGACTATGTAACTCTGACTGGCCTGAAACTGGCTTGTGGATCAAGGCAGCCATGAACAACTCACAGAAATCCACCTGCTTCTGCTTCTCAAGTGCTGGGATTAAAGATGTGTGCTATTCCACCCCAGCCAACCTTTAACTTTTCCATCTTTCTGCCTATTTCTCCTTCCAAATGATGATGGCTTCTGGGTGCTGCCTCCATCAGCTTATGCCAGGTCCTGGAGTGCTATGCTGGCAAGGCAGAGAAACATGCAGCTTGGTCCCTGCCCTCCAGGAATGGTTTGTTGATGCCTGAACTTCTGAATCTGGTCAAGTCCTCTCTTGCCTCTTCAGTTGGAAGTGCATTTTCATCATAAGCACACAGACCCTGCTTTTCAAACCTTCACTGTGTCTGCAGTGAACCCTGGATCCTTCCTCCAAGCTCTCCAGTTTCCTGGTTTGATGACTTCTGTGTTCTTTCTTTCCTAGCCCTCATCTGTGCTCTCTGGTAGGAACTTTCTTCATTTCCCTTGGTTCATCTCTTGGAAAGGTGGTGAGCTATTCCATTCGAATAGTGCTCCCATTTCAAAGCCGAACCCAGGATTCTCCTTTTAAAACAGGATAGTCTCAATCTCCTTCCAGAATAAGTTCTACATCATTCTCTTTTCAACCTAATTTATGAGATTTACATGCTAAACATGGAGACTATGACTTCTCTTTCTAGTTCACGTAATATCCTGTGTTGTTTTCATTTTGAAACAGGGTCCCCCTATGTAGCCCAGTCAGGGTTTGAGCTTGTGACCCTCCTACCTCAGCAATTTCCATACTGATTGAAAAGGATCATGGAGAGTGAAGCTGCAACAAACTGGTCTTCCATGATGACCTCTGTATAAAAGGCGGAAGTTGAAGCCCAGCAAAGGGAAGCATTTGCTTGAGGTCACCCAACATGTTGGTGAAGTGTGGGTTGACTCATCCCTAATGGGCTTGAGGGCCAGATGGCTCAAACCAGTAAAAAAGATACTTTTCTGAGAGCCAGCCGGGGGTCTGCCTGATGGTCTTAGCAACAGCAGCTGAAACATGATCTGGGGATGACCTGGACCAATGAGAGGCAGCTGTGTCACACCAGTAGATGCATATTCATCAGACCTCCCCCCCCAGGGTGGGGTGGAGGGTATATAAGGCTTGCCTCTTCCTGAATAAACTGCGCTTGTTGTTTCGACATTCTCCCAGAGTCTGTGTGGTTTGACTCTGTGCCTCCTTGGCCCCCGCCCCCAAAGGGAACAACAGCAAGGACCCTGCTACAGTGAAGGTCCTCATTTACTCTTCTTCCTTTTGTGATCTGTTGCCTCAAATAAAGTACTTTAAGTTCAAAAAGCATTTGACATACAAGACAAATAATGTGAATGCCTATGCTCTTTTGAATCTACTATAAATATATAAACAGTTTGCTAATAAATCAGAGCAGGAAGACTGTTCATTTTCCTTTTCATGACATATGTCTGGGTTATTATGTATTGTGATTTTCTTTCTTCAGAGCAATTTTACTAATTTCCCAGGGAAACTTGCATGCATATATCTTTTTATATTGGGGATTTTTTTGAGATTGTGTTTTCATTACAACATTTTTTCCTTCCCTTTCCTCCATCCAAACCCTCCCATACTCTCCTTCAATGCATAACCTCTTTTTTCATCATTTTTTTATTGTAGGAATATGTGTATTTGTATATACATTCATGTGTATTCTTAAATAAAACCTGTTGAGTTTATATAATGTTATTTGTATGTATGTTCTCAGGGATGACCATATGGCACCGGGCAACAAATTGGTGCTCTCTTCCATGAAGAGGGCCACCTCTCCTGCTCTCAGTTTTACTCAACTGTAGTTCTTTATGTAGGGTTCAATTCTTGTGGGATTTTACCCATGCAGTTTGACATATTGGCTGCATTTGGATGATCATGTTGGGGAGGCTTTATGGGGATTGCTTCTGATATTACTAAGAGACACGACCTCACAGCAAACTCTCTGATCCTCTGGCTCTTACAAACTTTATGTCCCATCTTCCAGTGTTCCCTGAGTCTTAGGTATGGCAGTGTTTTTTAGGTGTATCCATTAGGGCTGGGCTCCACAGCTCTGCACATATTGATTGGTTGTGGTTTTCTGTAATCATCTCTGTCTGTTGAAAAGAGAAGCTTCATTGATGAGTGGTGAAGACTGCACTTATCTGTGGGGATGACAGATATTTATAGATTTTTGTTAGGAACCATGCTGGGTTAGTAACTTCACGGTTGTAGATTCTCCTCCAATAACCATGATTTCACTAATAGTGAGCAGTCAGCAAGGTTCCCAGTACCAGGCATTGTAACCATCTCATTGAGAGTGTCTCGAATCCAATTAGAGATCTGTTGGTTACCACCAAGGTAACCCACAAGGTTATCATGCCATGCTGGTTGTTGTCATGGTTCATAGGCATCATAGCTGGGTAGGACCATAGGTTGTCTCCCTCTTTTGGAAGCTTGCATGATGCCTTCTGGTATGAAGAAAGTTAGTCCTCGGCCGCGTGGTAGTGGTGCACACCTTTAATCCCAGCACTGGGGAGGCAGAGGCAGGTAGGTGTCTGTGAATTTGAGGCCAGCCTGGTCTACAAAGTGAGATCCAGGACAGGCACCAAATCTAGACAGAGAAACCCTGTCTCGAAAAACAAAAAAACAAACAAACAAACAAAAAGTTAGTCCTCAGGGAAGAGGCATTTAGATCAGTTCCAGCTCAGGGGCCTCTGGATCCTGTTCCTGAAGTGTCTGATATCTGCAGCAATAAGGATTTAACTTCCCCCTCTAGGGGTTAACCAAGGGCAATAGCAATAGGCTGTATGTTTGGGGAGTCTCTTAGACAGCCCCGGGCAATTCATCTGGAATTGGGGTTTTTGTTAGGTGGTCTTTGGCTCTTGGAGAGAGTGCCATTAACCCAGTTTTAATGAAAAGTTCATTATATAAAACTATATATATGTATATATATATATATTATGCACTGAATTAAGTACATAATAGGTTATTTTTTAGATGGTTAGTAGTTTCTTCAGCCATCCATACTGTTATTTTACCTCCCTCCAACCTTCTATTTACCTCCCTCCCTATTCCCTAAGGGACCCCCTTTTCCAACTTCCCCCAATCAGATCACTTGTACCCTGTCGTTCCCCTTTACCCTCCTCTAACCTTCTTCTGTATTGACCTCCCTCTCCGTCCCTAAGGAGATCCCCTTTCCCATTTCCATAGTGAGCTCACTTGTACCCCGCTATTCCCCTCTCCATTGCTCCTCAGTTCCCCTATCCTGGCACTGGTTTCTGTAGTTACCACAGGCTATGTATACACATGTGAAGATTTGGAGATAGGAGCCTCCAATAAGAGAGAACGTGAGACATCTGTCTTTCTGGGTCCGGGTTACTTCACTCAATAGGATCATTTCTCATTCCATTTATGTGCAATTTATGTGCAAAGCTCATGATTTCAGTTTTCTTTACTGTTGAATAGTATTCCACAGTGTACAGGTACCATATTTTCATTATATGTTTGTTGGTTTTAGGACATTTAGGTTGTTTTCATTTTCTAACTATTGTGAATAGAGCAGCAACGAACATGGCTAAACCAGTATCTGTGAAGCAGGATGTCAAGTCCTTTGGGAAAATGCTAAAGAGTGGTATAGTGGGGTCATATGGTAGATTTATTTTTAGCTTTTTGAGGAGTCTCCACACTGATTTCCATAGTGCCTGCACCAGTTTGCAATCCCACCAACAGTGAATGAGGGTTTTGTTTTCTCCAGGTAAACTTGCATACAGATATCTTAAAATCTTTTTTTTTTTGAAAAAATAGCAGCTTTCTGTAGTGGGTAGCCATTGCAGCTTTGATCTGCAAGTTCCAACCCCCATTGAGGCTTTGGTAACTGTCACACCTACAAGGTGGGGCTGAGAGAGGACCCTGAAGACACGAAATCCGGATGTGCTGGCTCTCTTGGTTCCTGGATCCTGGATGCTAGAGGTAGACCGAGCAGAGTTCTCCAGAGAACACCACTGGACTGCACTACACCTTTCCTAGACCCTGTTACCTATCCCTTCACTTGTAAGTTACCCCATAAAATAAACCTCCCTTTTAACTACATGGAGTGGCCTTAATAATTTCACCAATATCTGACACTCACGTGGGGCAAATTCCAAAGGCCTGGGTGGCTACCACCCTCAGCTTCCTCCCCGGCTTGAAGCTGCAGGGTACCACCTGCAGAGCTCTGTAAAACCAGGAAAAACCTACACGGTTCCATTCCTGAAAATAATAGTTCACATAAATGCAAAACCAAACATTCTCCTGCCTCCAAACCATGAAACCCTATGAAGAACCCCACCCCCCAGAAAGATAGTTAGAACTAAACTTAGGGAAAAAGAAATTTAAAGCCTGCCAGTCTGCCTTCTGTCCATTCATTCATTCCTCTGCCCACCTGTCATAAATTTCATTCTCTTTTTGTCTTCTTTCTTCATTCACATCTTTATCCCTCAGTGAGGCCATGGATACTGGAGGAGGAACCTGAGGAATATGCAGAGACCTCAGTTTTTCAGTCTGATCATCAGGCACATGACGTCATTGAGCTCTAAGCAGCAGTTTAGAAAGTGTTTCATTTTAAGTAGTGTTTTTCCCAAGAATGATTAGATTCTAGTACTCAAAGTGGAGGCCAGAGGGTCAAAGTTCAAGGTCATCTTCTGCTAGCACATTCAAAGCCACTCTGAGTCAAAAGAAGAAAAAAAATACAACTTCTTTTTGAGTTTCCTCCCTGATGCAGGGGGGCATTGTCTCCACCTCTCAATAAATCTTGCTTGTCTCCCTTTAAAAAAAATGAAAAGACAGCTGGGCAGTGGTGGTGCATGCCTGTAATCCCATCACTGGTGGGGCAGAGGCAGGTGGACCTCAGAATTTGAGGCCAGCCTGGTCTACGAAGTAGTTCCAATACAGCCAGGGCTACACAGGGAATACCTGTATTGAAAAACCAAAAGTAAATAAATAATAAAAACAATGAAAAGACAAAAATCTTTTAATTCTGTGTTTGAATTATTTTTATATTTTGATGCTAGACACTGCAGTGCTGAATATGTACTCTATCATAGAGGATCACCCTCAACTTACTTTTGAATTCATTTCCACAATTTAAAGCTTTGTATATTACATGTACCTTAACCAATTATTGTCATTTTCCTCGTTTTCATAGTATTATCTTTTAAATTTTGTATTAAAGATACTATATACTAGATTTTTATTTGACAGAGTACTTATTTTTACCAATGAATTTTATACTTTCAACTATTTTGTGTTACTATATCATCATCATAATCCCCTTATTTCATCTCCAGCTACTTTTAAATTTATTGTGAGACAGATCTGATGGTGATAAACTACTTTTGTTTTTGTTTTTGGGAAAATATTTCCTTCATTTCTGAATGACAGCTTTGCTGGGCACAACCTTTCTTCTTGGCACTAATTTTCTTTTAGTATGGTGTGCTGGCTAGTTTTATGTCAACTTGACAGGAGCTAAAGCCATCCTAGAGGAGGAACTTCAATTAAGAAAATGCCTCCATAAGATCAGGCTATAAGGCAAGCCTGTAGGACATTTTCTTGATTAGTGATTGATGGAGGAGGACCCAGCCCATTAAAGGTGGGGCAACTCCTGGCCTGCTGGTCCTGGGTTCCATAAGAAAGCAGGCTGAACAAGCCACAAGGAGCAAGTCAGTAAGCGACATCCCTTACAGACTCTATCTACATGAGCTCCTGCCTCCAGGTTCCTGCCCTGTTTGAATTCCTGTCCTGACTTACTTTGATTATAAACAGTGATATGGAAGTGTAAGCCAAATAAACCCTTTCTTCCCCAACTTGCTTTTTTTTTTTTTTCGAGACAGGGTTTCTCTGTGCAGCTTTGCGCCTTTCCTGGAACTTACTTGGTAGCCCAGGCTGGCCTCGAACTCACAGAGATCCACCTGGCTCTGCCTCCCAAGTGCTGGGATTAAAGGCGTGCGCCGCCGCCGCTGCCGCCGCCGCCGCCGCTGCCGCCGCCGCCGCCGCCGCCGCCGCCGCCACCACCACCACCACCCGGCCCCAACTTGCTTTTTGGTCATGGTGTTTCATCATAGTAGTAGTAACCCTAGTTAAGATAGATGGTAATGCATTTTCTTCCTCTCTCTGGCAAGTAGGGTTTATGCTGAGTAGTCTGCAACTGAGTGTATTGGAGTTTGCTTCTTTGTTATTTATGTCTGTGGTGGTTTGAATGAGAAGGTCCCCATAGGTTCATATGTTGAGTGTATGGTCTCCAGTTGGTGGACTGTTTAGAAATGTTTAGTAAGTGTGGCCTTGTTGGAAGAGGTGCGTCATTGAGAGTGGGCTTTGAGGTTTCAAAAGCTCAAGCTAGACCCAGTCTTGCACTATCTTCCAAGATTTATGCTCTCAGATGTTGCTCCAGCACCATGCCTGTCTGTCTGCCTGTCTGCCTGCTGCCAAGCTTCCCACCATGATGATATGCACTAACCCTCTGAAACTGTAAGCAAGCCCCCATCAAATGCTTTTCTTTTATAAATTGCCATAGTCATGGTGTCTTTTTCACAGAAATAGAATGGTAACTAATACAACCTCTTTTTTTTTCTGTTGCTTTGAGGACCTTCTTTTTGTCTTTGATCTTTGAAAATTTGATCATATGTTGTGTGTTGTTTCATTTTGTTTGACTCTAACTGGAGACCTTTAGTTATGCCATACTTGGATATTTGTATCTTTCTCTGTGTTTGGAAATCATTGTTATTATTTCTTTTAAGTTTTTATTACATTTATTGTGTGTGTGTGTGTGTGTGTGTGTGTGTGTGTGTGTGTGTTTATACAGGGTATCATGACATGTGTGTAGAGGTCAGAGGACAACTTGCAAGAATCAGTTCTCTTCTTTCATGTTGTCCCTTGAATTTGTTAAGCAGTTAATACATCTCCATATATGTATATCATGTCTGCCACCTAGAACTTACTCTGTCCATTTGATGTCATGGTTCCCTGATCATCTGTGATCTTTATGCTCATGTGTCATATCAGTGTACTGCACTAGTTACTGTCCCAGTCTTCATACCCCAGATTTTTCTGGAAATGTTCTCTGATAGTAAGATTGTCTAAGGCTTTCAAGAAGCCTTTCTCATATGACCCAGAAGCCCATGGCTGTAGAAGCTTTTGTTCTTCTACGAGATACCCTCAGCCATGACTGAAAACATCTGAGCTACAATCCTCTGGCTTCCAAAGCTGGATCAACACCAGCCCATATTGGTGAAATTATTAAGGCCACTCCACGTAGTTAAAAGGAGATTTATTTAATGGCTTAACTTACAAATTAAGGGATAGGTAGGTCGCGGGGTTTGGGGAAGGTGTATCACAGTCCAGCAGTGTTCTCTGGAGCTCTGCTTGGTCCACCTCCACTGTTCAGGGTCCCGGACCAGAGAGAGCGCTGGCCGATCCACATCTCTTGTCTCCAGGCGCCTCCCTCGGCCCCGCCTTGTAGGCGTGACAGTTGCTGAAGCCTCAGTGGGGGTTGGAACTTCCAAATCAAAGCTGGAATGGCTACCCACTGCAAGCCCGGAACCCCACTGCTGCTGAAGCTGAGGCAGTGATGACACAAGTCTACAAAGCACACAGTTTCCATGGCCTGTCTGCTATTAAGGTTTGTCAGAAACTGAAGCTCACTGCAATTGCTAGCAATGGTGTGGCAGAATGCAGGGTCTATACAGAGTTTGCTTGCTGGACTCTACAGTATGTTTAGAGGATCTCTTGACAGGTACTACTGGCCTGGAGCCAGGACCCTTGGGGCCATGTCCAATGCCTTATTTGCCCAAGAACCTAGAACTGAAGAACAAGTCATAGGACTACATTCTCTTCTCTTTCTTCCTTGTGGATGACACATCTTTTCATTATACACTGCTGGCAATTGCAGGAGAGAAGACATGGGTAAAGCAAAATCATCCGTTCTACATATTCCAATGAGTTCTCTTCCCTTACTCTCTTTCCTTTCTCTCCATCTCCTTTTTTGAGATATGGGTTTGCTTGTCTGGAACTCTCAGTGTAGTCCAGACTGACCTAGAACTCACAGTTTTCCACCTAGGCCTCCTCCTGAGTATTTTGCTCAGTTGTCCAGTGAGTATTTTCTTATATCCTGCTCCTTTGTACTTGTTTTCCTTAGCTCCTGTGAGGGTATTTTTGAGTGCACACACTTGCCCAAATTAGCATTTTTATGGCACATGGTCACGGAGAGTTCAATTTTACAATCTTGCTTTTTGCCTTCTCAGTTTCTAATCTCAGAAATATTAAGTGAAACTTATCTGGAACCAACATCCTGAGCCCATGTTAGGCCCCTCATTTGTATAAGCCCATAGTAAAAAGACCTGTTCCAAGCCTGGGAGCCCTTTACACATGAAGGAATCTATATACTGGCGGCTCCTGGAGTCCTCTTGAAAGGAGCACATACCAACACAAAGAAAGAAAACCATTTCTAAGTCAGCATACAACACTTTCACCTTTAATGCAGGGCAAGTGTTTTGATAAAATGCTACTGCATATTGTTGAAAAAACATCCTCCCTGAGCAAGCTACCCAAAAGTGGGAGCTGTGGACCTGGCTGAAATAGCCAGAAACCCATATCACAATGACAAGGTAGAGAGAACACAGCCCCTAATGATCCTATGTCTAGGTGAAGAGCCCTACAAGGCACTTACTTTCCCCCTAAAAGCACTTACCTGCTGTCCTGTCCACTTTACCATAAAGATCTTTCCTACAATGAGAGTGGCCAATGAATTATGGAACAGGAATGTAATAACAAAGGTCGAAATGTGGCCTGTTATCAGTCACACACATTCGAGCCCGGCCTGGGGCAGCACAGAAGAGGGGACTGTAAGCTCTAGGATCTTCTAATTCAGCCAAGATTGCTTCATATAAAAGTTGACAATGCCTGCCTGAGAGCCTTTGTTGATATTCAACATTTTTAAAAATAGCTGAACAGACTAGACAAAAAGGCATGACAGAAAACTTGGACAGGAGACTGGCTTGGACTCTGGCTTAAGAAAGGAGCATGCTGTTAAAAGTGGGCAACAAACACACATTTCTGAACGTTTAATTTATTTGAAAATAAGAATCAACTTTGCTACTCATTTATTTTCACCCTCTAAGGCAACAAAGACAAGCAGAACTCAATTTCAGTTGCTTGTTAAGGTATCTCTCGAGTCTTCCATTTTTTTTTACCCCCAAAAGCTCACACACAGTTAAGTCTATGATCCTCTCTCTGTTTGATGAGGCAGGGAGAACATGACATTAAGGACCTTTCAGAAAGGGACTGTAGTGCCAAAAGGTGTCTCAGAGACATCAAAGAATCATTTCTCCCTTCCTTCAGCAAATATGCTCTAAGTTCCTGCATTGTTCTATAGGGATCTGTTCTATAGTGAATAAAGTCTGTGTCCTTGCTACTTGGGTCCTCATGCAGCTTAGTTTACCAACATGGATCTATTTTTATACTGGAAGTCTCTTGCCTTTGAATCTATACCCTCCCATTCCTGGGGAAACTGTCTACTCCTGGAAGGACAATGCTTGAAGGATTCCCAGGAAAGATAGGTGGGTGAAGTGCAATGCCGTATATTCAGTAGGTGTGCTCTCTTTCTCTCGGATGATCTGAGCAGGATGTTTTATTGAATCTTCTAATTTATAAATGGGGAAATAACTACTTCAGTGGTTATTTTAAGATTGAAGAAATTTATGTTATTGTTGTTTTGAGTCTTTAAGATAGAATAGTAGTGACTATTGTGACATCATTGTAGCCAGCAATAGAAGTGACAGGTGTAGTGTTGTTGTCCCATCAAATCTGAATATATAAACAGCTGTGCTATGCTTTGTTAAGTCAGGGTAGAACCCAATGCAAATCTGGTGTGCTGTCTTATTGTTGGTGCATCAGGTGGGGTCTCAGGTCTGCTGTGCTGGAAGAAGTGGCTGACTTGCAGCGAGAGATCCATCTGGTAGAGGCATCATTTTATCTGCCAGCAGAGGCAAAAGGGATAGGTACTGGCTTCTTGGGATACTGAAAGGAAGCAGACATGGTAGATATCTGTTCCTGTCCTTGGAGAGCCAATAGTCTAGTCACGGTTGTGACTGTACACACACGGGATTTTAAAGAGTTTTGAATTTTCCCTATATTTAACAGCCTTTCACTTCACAACTTTTGCATTGTCACCCCCTGCACCCCCACCATGGAGTAGAGCTCTACATCCTTTATGTTTCCTTGTCTTCAAATATCTCACCTTTTGTACACTCCAGTGTATCCTGTCACCCCACAAGCATTAAGCATAATGGTTTTCTACAGGTTACATCTCAGACATGATTTAAACGTTGGTGTTCATTAGTCCATGTGCTTGTAGGCTATCTCATTATTAGCAGATAGTAATGCTATTTCCCAAGGTTGCCAGGGAGAAGACCCCAATCCCCACTCTTCATATCCAGAGGCAGTGGGGGAAGTCTCCTAGCACCACCTGTTGCAAACAGCTAACTTCTCTTTAGTAAGCCAAAAAACTAGGCTCATTACAGTGAGGAAAGGCGTGAAGCATAGCCTTTTGTTAGGGTTCCATAGGATTTATTTCAACTTATTTCTTGAATTAGCGCTGTCCACGAACCCCATGCATAGGGACATCAAGAGAGGAAATAAATCTTGAACTTATAATTGACTTTAATGTTATTATGATCAGAGACCAAGATCTCATGATGCTTATTCTTGCCATTAATAAAATAAATGGGCCCAGGCATGTTAGTGCATGCCTTTAATCCCAGCATTCTGGAGGCAGAAACAGGGGGATCTCTGTGAGTTCAAGGCTAGTCTGATCTACATAGTGAATTCTAAACCATTACTTAATTAAACATACAAAAAAAATGTGCTGAGCCATTGCAATACCAAGGACCTTTCATATGTTGTTGGACATTTCATTAAATTAGATGTGGCTCTAAATCTACTTCCAATTGTAGGCCACCAAATGGCTCCATAAACTAGAAGTGGAAATGGTCAGTAGTGGATGCTGAGAAGTCCAGGCCAGGAGGTGCAATGGGTTGTGAGTAGGCAGGAAGGAGTCATGGCAGGTTTCATGGGCACTGCCTGCTCAGTGGCAGAAGCAGACATGAACTGTGTCTGCAGTACACTGAGTATCCTTGCCACTAGAGATCAAATGATCATTTACCCCCACATTTCTTCTCTCCCTTCAGAAAAACTGCATTGAATCATAATCAGCTATTCCAGCAAGCTTTTCAAATTTGCTACTGTGAAATTCAAACTGCTTTAAGATTCCAACTTGCCCCAGTTAGAATGGCTATCATCAAGAAAACAAATGAGTGCAAATGCTGGTGAGGACATAAGGAAAGAGACCTTACCTACTATTGCTGAGGATGTAAACTGGCACAGACACTAAGGAAATCACTGTGGAAGTTTCCAAAGCTAGAACTACTATATGGCCCAGCCATATCACTCCTGGGCATACACCCAAAGGACTCTATAGCCTACTTCCTCTTTGCACATCCATGTTTATTGATACCCTATACACAATAGTTAGGGAATGGAATTGGCCTACATGTCCATCAACAGATGAACTGCTAATGAAAATGTGACACACACACAATAGGGTTTTGTTCATTTGCAAAGAGAACTGCAATTATAAAATGTTTGGAAAAATGGGTGGAACTCAGAAATATTAACTGATATAACCCAGCCTCAGAAAGGCAAATATTACATATTCCCTTTCATTAACAAATCCTAGCTTCTAATATATGCATATATGTAATGTATCTATGCATATATGTGAGAGTGAGTGTGAGTAGAGGTCAGGAAACTAGAGAGGGGTCCATGAAAAGGAAGAAAAGGGGCTTTAAAGCGGAGAGGTGGAGCCAGGAATGGTGGTGCACGCCTTTAATCCCAGCACTCGGGAGGCAGAGGCAGGTGGATCTCTGTGAGTTTGAGGCCAGCCTAGTCCACAGTGTGAGATCCAGGACAGGCACCAAAACTACACAGAGAAACCCTGTCTTGAAAAAAACTGGGGAATGTAACAGAATACATGTAGAAGTGGGAAGGGGAATACTGGGGACATGAGGTTAGCAAGGAGATAGGAAAGAGGCACGTGTGGAGAGAAGAAAGACCAAACCTAAGAATGAAAGAAAACAGCACTACCAGAAAACGTGTTACCTTCAATGCTAATTTAAAAGGAAAAGACTGGGGCTGTGAGATGGCTCAGCAGGTAAAGGCACTGTTGTGTGTATCTGGTTTTCTCCAAGTTGAAACATTCCCTCCAAGAAAGAGTGGGGAAGTTCCTGAGACTCAGTAAGCAAATGAGTGTCACTTGGCCAAAAAAGCTGAAACTTACAGGAGCAGCAAGCAACTGATGAGGGCAGCCAAGAATCACATCAGCTAAGGTACAGAGAGGAGGCTCTGACCTCTGGGTTGCCTGTAAGTCAAATAGAGAACTCCAGGGATGCAGCTGCTATGAGGGGCCTCTTGTGCTGAGGTGGGCATCTTGGTGACTCAGCCGCATATGAGGTGTCCCTTACTCCTTAAAAATTCACTCTCCATATTCCCATATATAATCCTAATAAACTTCAGTAGAATCATTAGTTTGATCTGTCATAGATTCCCTATTGGGGTTGGTAGCATTCTCCCCTGAAAAATGTCTTGCTCAAGTGGTCTTTGTCATGAAGACTGACAACCTGACTTGGATCCCCAAGTCCAAGGTTCCTGTCGCAGAGCCAGGCCTTGTGATTATATCTCAGGCTTGTCTTTTTCCAAGTGTTCTTCCCTCAATTCCATTCCTAAACCAACACACTCTCCCAAAATTTGCTCTTGCTCCAGTAAATTGGAGGCCAGTCTGAAATACACAAGAGACTTTGTCTTTAAAGATGATCAAATTATGTTTAAGAACTGAAAATGCCATTCTTATCTTTTCCCTTGCTGTTTGATGGGTGTGAATCTCAGAGCTGACACCAGCCACACTTTGCATTTCAGTTCAGTGAAGAATACATTCTCTTTCTCTATGTGGCCCTGTGTGGGCTAGTTTTTTGTTTGTTTGTGTTAACTTGGCCCAACCTAGAGTTCCCTGGAAAGGGGGAAACTCAACTCAAGAATTGCCGTGGTCAGATCATCCCATGGGTATCTCTTGATTGATGTTTCATGTGGGAGGTCCAGCATACTGTGGGTGGCACCATCCCTAGACATGTCCACCTGGGCTATCTGAAAAAGCTTGCTTAGTTTGAGATAGACAGCAAGCCAGCAAAGAACACCCCTCCATGGTTCTTGCCTCCATGTTCCCGCCTTGAATTCTGCCCTAACTCCCTCAGTGATGGATTGTGACCAAGGAAATGTAAGCCAAATAAACCCTTTCTGTAGCTGGAGTTTTCTCCAGTCCTGCCTGGCCCACAGTCAGGACAAATCTCTCTCACCTGCCAGTCCTGCAGCCGCTTAGACCCAATAGAGACATATTGCTTACAAACTGTATGGCCGCAGCAGGCTTCTTGTTATCTAGTTCTTATATCTTAAATTAACCCATATCTGTTAATTTATAAGTTGCCATGTGGCTCGTGGCTTACTGGTACCTTACATTTCATTTGTCATGGTGGCAGCTGGCAGTGTCTCTCTGCCTCAGCCTTCCACTTCCCAGAATTCTCCTCTCTGCTTGTTCTACCTATACTTCCTGCCTGGCTACTGGCCAATCAGTGTTTTATTTATTAACCAATCAGAGCAACACATTTAACATACAGAACATCCCACAGCACCTTTCCTTCCTTAAGTTGCCTTTTTTATTTTGTAAGTTGGAAAATCACTTTATTTGTTCTAGGGAGTTGGCCAGAGACCCCTCAGTACTTCTGAAACTGCTCCCCAGTGCCAGGAGCCTTAGTGACACTCTCCCATGGTGACAATGTCACTGATCTGCACATCCTGAAACGGGGACAGGTGCACAGACATCCTCTTGTGGTGCTTCTCAAAGTGATTGTACTTTCTGATATAATGGAGATAGTCCTAGCAGATGACAATCTTCATCTTGCTCAAGACACCAGACAGGATCCGACCTCAGATGGAGATGTTACCAATGGAGGAGCATTTCCTATCTATGTAGGTGCTCTCCTTGGGCATCTTGAAGCCTAGATGGCTGTTTTTGTAGCACCAGGGAGTTTTTCCTTATGGTTCTCCCAGCAGTGAAAGGGTGTGGACTGCTTTTGGTAAGCACCCGCAGTCTGAATGTCTGCTATCTTCCCAACAGCCTGAGGAAAAGCCCTTAAGTAGCTTTTTGTCATGGTGTTTAACAAAACAATAGGAAAGTAGTTAAGAACAGGCCCCCAAACATTGTTCCAGGTTGCTATTTCTTTCACTGGAGATGAGCAGCCTTTGTGCTGCTTTGGTGCTTCCCTCTCTCTCCACATCCCTCTTCCTCACCACAGTGCTGGAAACTGAATTTAGGGTCTCAAGTAGGGGTTACAGCCTTACACATGCTGCTAAGTGCTCTAGCCCTGAGTTGAGCTACACTGGAGGCTATGTGTTTCTCACTTTGATTTAATAAAGAAAACACCTGCAACTCATCTTTTTGGAACATTGTAAACAATTCTTGTTTGTTTTGCCTGTGAAGAGGTAAACTGAATGGTGTTTGGGATTAGGTGAGACCTATAGATAAGGCGGATCCCTTGGCATGTGGGGAGGCATTGTAAGAGAAAGGGGGCACTTTATAGTGATGCTCCCTCTGCTTCATGGTGTACATGTGTAGCCTGAGCAGGGATGTGGGATAGAGAAGGAAGCAGGCTGTTCTCATCCCAGCATCCATATTTAATCCTTCTTCAGCTCACAGTGTCTCAATAATTGCTTTCCTTTTTTTCTTTTTCCACTTGTTCACAGAAAATGTGGTAAGAGGAATTTTTAGCACAATTTCAAAATGACCCTGAAATTGTGTAGTGCTTGGGGTCACCTCTTGAAGCTAAGTAGAACGACCATCTGTTTTCTGGGGAATTCCCAAGAATTGATTTGTCTTAATGAGATGTAGATAAGTGTGTTGCTCACAATGGACCCTGTTGGATATTTTTCCCCATCTCCTCTGGGATGAACACTGGATAATTAAGATACTGAATAATTAAGAATTAATGCTTCGTGCTTCTTTTGAGTTAAAAAAATACAAACCATCTTACTATTGTGACTGTTCTTGTTACTTGGACTGTCCCATTTATTAATAAACCCTTTTGTCTGTTGCACATACAAAGTGATAAGAATTAGACCAAGCCTACAACTCTGTGTATATCATATATTCAACAAATATTTACTGAATGCATACCATGTGTAAGTCATTTTCTGAGAGAACAGGCAAACAGTGGCAAATGAAACTGTTAAGAGTCTTAATCTCTGTACAGCTTACACTTCTTGGCATAGACTCTTGCTATGATTAACACGTTACATGACCAGGATGTTGTGTTGTCTACTCCTCAGTAGGGCTGCATTACTACACTACCACTGTGAATCTTGCTTCCTACAGACTCACCTTTTTTGCCTGTACAAGAACCTGATAATTCACCGAGGTGTGGGGCATCCCTTCCTTTTCCTAATGTCTGGCGTTGTTCTGGAAACAAACCATATTTCCACTCTTTTCTGCACACTAGATTCTGTCCTCACAGTCTCTGATAGGCATGGTCAGTATTTTAGATCATGTTATTTTATCAATTATAGGTAAATACTTGTTAACTTTGGTTGGCTGGTTTTTTTAAAATTTGCTCAGCCAGGCGGTGGTAGTGCACACCTTTAATCCCAGCACTTGAGAGGCAGAGGCAGGTGGATCTCTGTGAGTTCGAGGCCAGCCTGGGCTACAGAGTGAGTTCCAGGAAAGGTGCAAAGCTACACAGAGAAACCCTGTCTCAAATAACCAATAAATAATTAAACAAATAAATAAATAAATAAATAAATGAATAAAATAGGATAAAACTTGCTCATCATAGGGCTGGGGAGATGGCTGGCTGTCAGTCAAGTGCATGCTGCACAAGCATGAAGACCTGACTTCAGATCCTCAGAACCGATGTGCAAAGCCAGGCACAGCAGCGAAGTGGGTCTGTAATCCCAACACTGGGGTGGTAGATACCAAAGCATCCCTGGGGCTTGCTGGCTAGTCAGCGGAGACAAATCAATGAGTTACAGGTCCAGTGAGAGATCCCATCTAAATTAAATCAGGTAGAGTGTGATTGAGGGGAAAAAAAAACAATGTTGACCTTTTGTATACATATTCTTGTGTACACACATGAACAAATAAGAATTATGATATTTCCTTCTTTCCCCCCTTTTATTCATATATTTTTACTTGCAAGTGTTCATTATAAAGAGTCGTTGGTCTGGTTTGAGGCCTCTGGTCTCTGCTACACTGTTGATGCTGGGCCCTCTCTAAAACTCCTCCTGGTTATCTTGTTGTTGCCCTGTGTCATGGAGATCCTGTAGCTTTTGGTCTGTAGGACTGGCCCCTTCATGTTCTCCAGCAGATCATAGATGGGATGGATGTTGGGGTGGGCCAACTCATAACCCTGGGCCTGGGTTGCAAGGTTGGTTGGTTAGCCCGCCAGCTCTCCCTTGTCATCACCACCAGCTTGAGCTCTCCTGCATTGCCCAGGCTAGTTCACCCCCTGCAGGAAAGAGCTAGAGATAGGGCCAGTTCTCCCACTTGCATGATTTCATATCCTCAGGGTCAGGTCTCCTACACCTACACCTTCAGGGCCAGCTCTACTGCATTGCCCAGACCTGGAGTAGGGGCCACTCTCCAGAGTGCTGCAGCTAATGCAAGGCAGAGACAGCTCTACTGCTCTTAGGACCTCAGGGCCAGCTCTCCCACCTGCCTCAGGCATTGATATGGGGGGGTCTCTCCCTTACCCATGCTACCATATGGCAGATGAGGGATGGGGCCAGATCTCTCATGTTCATGTTCTGAGGGCGGTGGTTTACCTATCAATACTGTCAGCTCTACTGTGCTGCCCAGGAGAGGTGTAGGGTCCACTTTCCCGAGTGCTGCAGCTGAATTATGATATTTTTTACTAATAAAAATAATGGGTGTTTGCTTGTAGAATTTATAAAGACAACACAAAAAAGAAAATAGTTCCATTAATATGAGTACGTGGAGATACCTGACGGATCTGATGTCTGCGTTGAAACCTGTGAAACTCTCAAAGCCAAGTGTTTTGAATGCTGTATTTTGTTTAATGATCTCCTAATGCTGCCTTCACATTCTTACTATTTTTTGCACAACTGTCCACATGTTTTCATTTTGCACTTGGACCTAGTCATTATGTAGCTGGTCCTTCGCCATCCTCACCTCATTCATATATAGCCTTCGGGTCTTTTCTCATCTGTGTATTGCTTTTCAAAATCATTAGAATTAGCCGGGCAGTGGTGGCGCACGCCTTTAATCCCAGCACTTGGGCGGCAGAGGCAGGTGGATCTTTGTGAGTTCGAGCCCAGCCTGGTCTACAAAGTAAGTTCCAGGACAGCTAGGGCTACAGAGAAACTCTGTCTTGAAAAACAAAAAACAAACAAAAAATCCACAAAATCATTAAAATTATATATGTTATATTTTTAAAATCTTAATGTTCTTATTTTATAGCTGTTATTTGGAAGAGTTTCATACATGAATAATCTGTTGATGGTGAACTAAGGTTGGGGTAGGGATATTTGTCATAGGGAAAGCTGTTAAATCTAGCGTACTTGAGTCAGCTTGTCTCTCGTGGAGGACAATACTCTCACAATGCTTGGCAGCTATTTGGACAAGGACACTCAGTTGTTCATTGGTGTGCTCACTGGTGTGGGAGGCAGGGGAATGAGACATTAGGATGTGTGGACAGCTTCAGGAAAATAGGCTGTAGGCATATTGTGGGGTTTTGAGAGGTGGGATCTATACTTTCAGGGGAGACCTTAGGGACTGTGCCTTGTTCTTCTGAGGTCCTGAACAAGTTGAGTGTGAAAAAAAGGTCCACAGACTCAGAGCAGAGGCATGGCTACGGGGACCAAAGTGAGGGATTTGGTCTTTTGACAGGAAAGCAGAAGGCTAGCTCCTAGTGTTGGGCCGTAAGGTCAAGCAAGGCAGGCAGCAATGGTTCACCTGATGCCAAATCCCTCTAATACAGTGATTCTTAACCGGTGGGTTGCAACCCTTTGGGGGTTGAACGACCCTTTCACAGGGGTTGCCTGAGACCATTGGAAAACACAGATATTTATATTATGATTTCTAACAGTAGCAAAATTACAGTTATGAAGTAGCAAAGGAAATAATTTTATGGTTGGGGGTCACCACAACATGAGGAACTGTATTAAAGGGTCACAGCATTAGGACGGTTGAGAACCACTGCTCCAAGATTAACCATGGTGACTTAATACTACCATGACTAGGAGCTAATGGCACTGACCCTGAACTTGGAGTAAGGGTGAGTCTGCCTGTGGGAACAGCGGTTTGAAGAGAGAGCTGTTGGAGCAGAAACCTGGGCAAGTTGTTACATGCTTAGAGGGGGCACAAGGTTAGGGCTGAACTCAATGATAGGGATTCGTGGAGGTCTTGAGAAGAGTAAATTACCCATTTTTGAAAATAATTTATCTTTTTATCACTCATTTTATATATTTGCATACAAGTGCAAAATTCTGTCATTTTTTTCTGTTTATACTCAATAATTAAATTCTGTAATTAGAAGCTAAGCTCCTTTCTTTGCATAGTGCACATTCTTCTGGGGGTTAGTATGCTAGGCCACGTGGCCACGTAGAATTAAATACTGTTTTATTGCAGCCTATGGAATAATAGGTTTTGCCTAATATTAAAGGTTTTCTCTGGCTCCTTCAAAAGCCTCTCAATTCACAAATTCAAGGTAAACCTGTTTTCTTCAGCATAAAGCTTCACTCTTTGTTAGGCTTTAATAGACCAATGTGACCCTGAATTGTGGACTCTTAAGTTTCCTTTATCTATTTCATATTGGCTGGGTTAGCTGTAGTGGGGGCAGATGTGGAGGGAAAGCAGGGGGAAGAGTGTGGAGACGGGAAGGGACAGGGTACTGTGGTTCCAATAAAGAAATCATTATGTGCCGTGAAAGAGTTTTTCAAACGTCAGTTTATCCAGACTGTAATCAGCACAGTAGTTCTAAAAAGGAGTATAAAACACAATTACATGTGATTCTGGGATCTGATTTTTAACCAGTCCACTTCTGAATGGACTATGACAAGTGCAGGTGGGCTCTGGGGGCTTCTATGCAGTCAGCACCTGTCCCCACTCAGTTATCACATAACAGCACAAAAAGAGTTTAGGGACCCTCTGGATAAAGGAAACTTTTGTGGCAATCAATTCATACAAGCAAAGCAATGAGACATAGCTAAACAAAAGAAAATTGAAATTTCAGTGGCAACTTCCCCTTGTCATGGAAAACACTTAGGCACAGCAGTCAGGAATTTGAATTCCATGGTCATCCTGCTGCTGTCATTTTCAAACTGGGCCACTTAGGATGGGCCCAAGGACCTCTCCGTACCAGAACTTCTGTGAAACATTTATGATAGCCAGCACATTGAAAAGGCATGGGAAAAGGCCTAGTGTGATACCCAGCACACGGTGGGCACTAGACGGGTCTCCTTTTTATGTCAGAGCCAAGGACTGAAGCTTTGGCATTAAGAAATTCCTATTCTTTACAGGGACATGGCAGGACCAGGTGTGACTTGATTTTCAAAAATGCATGTACAAAGCTGGGTAGACAAAAGCCCCCTTTCAGCCATCGCTTCAAGATGACCATGCTCCATATGGCTTCACCTGCTGCGCACTATTCTAATTGCAATCAGAATGGATCTCATTAGGGTTACAATGGCCCAGAAAAAATGAAAAGTGGTTACTATGGCCCACTCCCTGGGCCTTGCAGCCAGGCAGTCCAAAAAGAAGCAGGATCGAAACATTTCCTGTAATTACACTGCTCAACATAACACCCCAAGGATGTTAGGAGTGTAATAAACAGCCATTGAGAATTTTGCTTTCTGTATGACAAGTGTTTATTACAAATAAGTGAGGGTCTGTTTCAGTGACAATAGACATGCCTCCAGCCCTACCTCCTTGAGACACACATGCACAAGCTTGCAAGCTTGGTGGGAGGGGCAAGGTGTAATGTAGTGGGGGGGGCAATGTGTAATGTAATGGGGAGCACTAGCTGCAGGCTTCCTGCCTGAGGAGTTTGCAGGGAGTATTATTAGGTGTTTCTAATTCATCAAAAAAGAAAACTAACTGCACTTTATATACTAATTCACTCTTGACAGATACTTTCTTGGTTTGTGAGTGTGTGGAATGGGAATGCTCATCATAACTTACTTGGGGGAAATATTCTAATTTTGTCTACTCGTTAGGGGAGGACAAAATGGAAGGGATCACTTTAGTGTTCATTGGCTGGTAGGCAATGTACCTACTCTTTGGCTATCTGTAATTAAGAGTGAGCGATAGTTTTTGATTAAGGACTTTTTTTTTCCAAATAAGAGCTATGAAGGGCTGGGGAGATGACTCAGTCAGTAGAGTACTTGCCACACAAGCCTGGGGACCTGCCTTGATCCCAGCATTCTTGTAAAATCCAGGTCTGGTGGTTCAAGCCTGTAGTTTGAGTGCTGTGGAGGCAGAGACAGTAGGACCCCTGGGGCTTGCTGCCTAGCTATTCTAGCCAATCAGCAAGCTCCTGGTTCAGTAAGAGACCATGTCCCAAAAAGTGAGTTGGAAAAATGATTGAGAAAGGTATCCAGTGTAGACCTGTGGCCTCCATATGCATGTGCACACAAATGCACAAGCACATATGAACAACTACACAGACATATACATAACTAAGAAGAAGGAGCCCTGTACATAATTTAAGCCTGTCATAGCCCTGCAGCAACAAATTCTGAAAGCAATAATAGTAACACAAATGTACCTTAATATTTAATAGCATGTAGACATTTAATGGAAAAGTAATGTTTTCTATAGTCTCACAGTCATTCAGTTCATCTACCGTCTATCTATCCATGTATCCACTCAAACATCTTAATTAGATACTTGAACTGTGGCTGTTTAATGTTGTCTTTTCTAACTATTATTAATTTTCAGGAATAAGTAAAAACGTCTTTTCTTCTCCCTGAAGATTTTATATTAAGCTGCTCTGTGATAATTTCATGCACACATATAATGCATTTTGATTACTCTCACCCCTTCCCTGAATATTTTTAAATTATTTTATCTATTTAGTGCACGTGTGTATGTGTGTGTGTAGATAAGAGATCAGCCTTCAGGAGTCTGTTCTGTCCTTCCACCATGTGGGTTCATGTCGTCAGGCTTACAGCAGGAACTGTTACCTGCTGAGCTGTCTAGCTGGCCCTCACCCTGAATTTTCTATGGAAGGCAGGATTTTGTGCTGCTGTGCTGGGCCTTGTTTGTGTTCCATTTGCGGTGTGACTCACTGCTCCAGCGTCAGCAGCCTTTGTACTACCAGTGCCTGGCTTTATTTTTCACAGCAAAGGCCTTAATCCACTTGCTTAGCTCTTTCCTTTCATTCTAAACACCACCTGTGTTTGCTGCTGCCGCCCCTTGTTTCATATTTGTTCCAGAAGGAGATAGCTTTTCATTTCTTATGGGCAGTGGGGGTCCTAGATGGACCAATCTGCATTTACAGCCCTGGGATCCCATGATGCGGCAGTCCCTAGGGTCCTTTTATGAAGATGCACTAAGATTACCAACCCCTCCCCTCCTCTCTCATCATGTACAAAGGAAACTTGGTGGTAAAGGGAGTATCTCAGAAAGTCAGAAGCCATAATGAGACAGGAGAGAATGGAATATGGCCATTTTGATACTCTGATAGAAAAAGTTGGTCTGTAGAGGAGATGGTATGGCCTGTGGGGAAGCACAGGGTGGTAGACATCTCTAGCCCATCTCGGGTTTCATTTCCTCCCTGGCTTGTGGAGTAGGCCACCTAAAGAGCTATAGAGAGGCAATGGGGGCTTCTGGGCCAACCTTTATAAAAAGGAGCTATCATGCTGGGAAGGAAAAAAAAAGTCTGTTCAGATGGAGCAAGAAGAGAGAGGTAACTTCAGGTCATAGGAGCCAAATCAGACTTGGTAATGGTTGTAGCAGTGGGAGTGATGGGAATGGCAGTGGCAGCAGCAGCAGTGTGATATAGGACCACTGGTCGTACTAACCCCAGGCTGAGAACAGCTGTCTGCTCCAGGGATGCTTCAAGCAATGTCAGGTTGGTAGGGTAGAATGGGTCCCAGGACCATGATGGTGGTCTGAAATTAAAATTTTATTGAGCACCTATTGTATGGCATGCATTGTGTTAGGTTCTGTTCCATCCATTCTTGAGGCACAGCTTGCCAGGTTGTACCACTTTAGGCATATTAAAATTAGTTTGTTTTGACAGTGACAGCCTAATCCATCCATTATGAAATTCCTCACCAAATCACTACCTGATGATTTAATCCATCAAAGATAATCTTTTTCTAGGAGTAGGCTTACTCATTACTTTAAAAGTCAGTTTGTGCCTGGGCGAAATAGTGTCTTGTATATGTGACAACCAGACACTGATAGGGACAGGCAGAAAGGCATAATCATAAAGTATTAATACTTTTTTAGTATTTTACACTCCATGTTGACATTTTATGGATATAATTTTTTTGAGACAGTGTCTCATGCATCCAGGGCTAGGTTCAAATTTGCTATGTAGTCAAAGATGACCTTGAACTCATGATTCTTTTACCTTTACCAAGTGCTGAAATTACAGCTATGGGCCACCATGTCTGATTATGCAGTGCTGGCAATTTAACCCAGGGCCTTATGCATTCAAGCCAAAAACTTTCCAAATGAGCCACTGCCCTAATCTTATTTTCTAAATTTCATTTCATCTGTTAGGATGCACACAAGGTGCGTATATTGCATGTGTTCAGTATGAATCTTAATCTCCTCCTATGTCATAACAGGGTCTCTTAATTCCATTTTATTTGTTGAAGAGACCAGTTTATTTGTTCTTTAGGATCTCATACTGAGATTTAGTTGATTACATCTTAGTGGTATTGTATCGATGGGTCTTCTGGACCCATATACCTCTGAAATTCTACACAAAGGCTTATTTATCTCATTAGTTATTATCTGGTAAAATGATTTTGTAGGGAGTACTGTGCTGTAGTTATCAGGAAGCACATATTCTCCGGTTATTTAACCTTAATTATACCAAGGTTAATCAATCAGTGGGTTTTGGTGTTGGTAGCTTGACCCATCAGTTATTAATGTTCCTATTGACATTGCACCTGGTTCGATAATTGGTGACAATCACTTCCTACCTCCACCATTTTACAAGCCATGGGAATTTCAAAGTCTATTGCCCTTCTACAGTTTTCTATGGGGAGAGATGTCTTAATCTCCTATGTAATTAGCCTAAAGTAGAGCATATGTTGGAAAGACAAGATAGATGTCTGATGCATCTCTTTATTTGACAATTTAAAAATAACGAGTGGATGCTCTAATAATTGCAGTGTTATGAAAGAATGGAAGTGTTAATAACTACTGTCTTTCATCCTATGGAAGTCATTCTAGTTTTTGTGTCATTTGGAGCTGGTGGGAGTCTGCTGAAATTGATTTTCAACTCTTTTTGCCAGATCTCATTAGGGTTTAGTAGCCTCTTCCACACATGGAAAATAAGGTATTAAAATTCACCCTGAAGCTGGGTATAGTGTTGTATATCTATAATCCCAGTACCAGGGAGGTGGAGACAGGAGGATCAGGAGTTCAAGGTTATCCACAGTTACACAAAAAGTTGAGGCAGCCAGCGGGTAGGGAATGCTAGCCAGAGACCACACTCTTGAGTGTGGGGGATTCCCACTGTTGTTATTTCTAGGCCTATTGCCACAAACAGAACTAGGAACTGTGTAGCTTTTAGAAAGTGTTCTTCTGTTATTCCTTCTTAAGGAGAGTATAGTGATATTTACAATCCAAGCTAACAATTTTGTTATTTTCAGGGAATTCCTTTAATTTTTTATTTGTATCTCTGCTATTTCATCTATGGGATTATATGAGTTCAACCACGTACCTGTGTATTTGTGTATTTGTATATAGAAATGTTGTAAAAATGATAATACTAATATTATTTGTGAGTACAATTTTATTAATGTTCATCCTATTTAGGTTTCAGGTTTCTTTTTCTTTTTCTTTTTTTTTTTTGGTTTTTCGAGATAGGGTTTCTCTGTGTAGCTTTGCGCCTTTCCTGGAACTCACTTGGTAGCCCAGGCTGGCCTCAAACTCACAGAGATCCGCCTGGCTCTGCCTCCCGAGTGCTGGGATTAAAGGCGTGTGCCACCACCGCCCCGGCGGTTTCAGGTTTCTTAAATGTGTTAATTCATGCATTTGGGATAATCTGAGGTGCCATTATTCAAGTTTTTTTTTTGCTTAGTTATCTGCCTTTCTTCTCATAGAACTCTAGAACTCTAGTTTACACTTGTGATAAGAATTTTTCAGTGCACAGGTTATTTGAAGGGTCCCTGTTGTATAGTAGTTTCCTTGAGACTGAAACATTCCATCCCCCCAGGGAAGTGCTTTAAGACAGGAAATAAACAACTCAAAATAGCTTCAGAAAGTCCCTGAAACTGACTGGATTCATTAGGTCCCCTCCATGGCTTGAGTAAACAAAGGCTGCTGAGAGTCACAGGACGCCTTGCAAAGAAAACTCTCAGACTAGACCAGCTGCCCAGAAGAAGCTGGGACGAGCTGAGCGAGCATAGTGGCCCGAGCATAGTGGCCCGGAAGAGGTTGAGACCAACTGAGTCACTTGGAAAGGACACTCTCCAACCTGTTGAGCTGCCTGCAGGCTGTGCAGTGTGCTCCAGGTTCCAGCTGTGTGAGCTGTCATTGTGCTGGGGTGGATTTTGGTGATGCAGCTGTCTTTGAGTCATTTCTGCTCCTGTAAGTGACCCTTCTCCCATATTCCTGTAAGTGACCCCTCACTCATATTCCTGTAAGTAACTCTAATAAAACTCATGGTTCACCAAGTGGTGGTATCTATACTTTGGTCTGTGTTGGGCTCCCTATTTGGGGTGATTAGACATGTGTATTTTGTTTTCCAAGAAAAGTCTTGTTATACAACAGCCTCTCAAGTTTTACTCATTTTTTTTTAAAAAGCCCTCCACTTTTCTTTCTTCATCATCATATTTTTAAAGATATAATCTTTGTTTTGTTTTGCTTTTTGAGACAGTCTCTATATGTAGCCCTGGCTGTCCTGGAACTTGCTATTGTGGACCAGGCTAACCTTGAACACAGAGAGATCACCGTGCTCATTTTTGACACAAGGTCTTGCTGTACAGCCTAGGCTGACTTGATTTTTCGTTTCCCAAGTGCTAGGATTAGTGTTGAGCACTACTACACCCAGCTCTGTTCTTCAGATTTTGATAGTTTCTGTGAATCCGTTTTCAGGTTCACTGACTCTTCTGTCATCTCCATCAAGTCTGGATAGGGTCAATAGTAGAATTAGGTGGATGGGCTTCATTTCCTTAGTTTTCAGTTCTAGAGTTCATATTATATTCTATTTTCCTCTCTAGTAAGACTACTTTTAATATTTTGGTTGTTTATTTCCAATGTGTTTACCTTGCTTTTTTTTCAACCATGAAAGGAACACTATTCAATGAAATATTTCATATTCTGTTTTCTATAGTTATTTTCCCCATGTCACAAAAATTATTTGCAGTATCATTTTTTTCATGTTTAAAATTTTATGTCAGTGTCTTGATATGTTGCCCAGGCTGTTCTCAAACTCCTGTATTCAAGTGATCATCCCACCTCAGCCTCCTGGAGAGTAGGATGCAACTGTGTGTGTGTGTGTGTGTGTGTGTGTGTGTGTGTGTGTGTGTGTGTGTGCATGAGCAGCACATTTAGCATTTAAAAATTAATTACATTGTATTTACTTATTTGTTTGTCTATGTGTATTTACATGGGAATGTACATGCCACAGCACATTTGTGCATATCAATGAATAACTTGTAAGACTTGGTTCTCCTCTTCCACCATGTGGTTCTTGAGGATCAAACTCAGGTCATCAGGCTTGGTGGCAAGTGCCTTTATCTGCTGAGTCATCTTGCTGACTCCCATTTTTGATGGCTACCGAATTTCCATCATACAAATCTGACATGATTCTCTGTAGCTAATATTTGTAGATCTTAGTTTGTGCTTTTACATATTATCTGAAATAAAAAGCTATGTGAACAAATACTGGGGTATAAGATAATTGTATAGAATAGAATTGTTAAATTAGAAGAACAAGACCTATATGTTAAAGCTCTTCTAAGAGTTTTGAAATGTATTATTCTCCAATTGATTTTTAGTATTCTTGTAGAAATTTTCTGTCATCCCACTGTTATATAAAGAATGTTAATACTACTCTTGGGACAGTTGAGATGATTCAGCAGATAAAGATGCTTGCTGTGCAATCCTGACAACCCAGGTTCAATCCCTGGCACCTACAGAAAGTTGGATGGAGAGACTTGACTCCACAAAGTTGTCCTCTAACCTCCACACATGCACCATAGCACCCCCTATTATACATACCCATACACATCATACAGATATACACAGAGACACAATGGTAAATAAAAATTCAAAAAAAGAGTACCACTTTTTCCTAATAGCTTTTGTTGTGACTGATGCTGTTGCTGTTTTTTGTTTGGTTTTGTTTTCCCTTTCTAATTCATATTTGGTCTGAGGCTGTCTCCGCATCTGAGTATACTTAATGAAGTACAGCTTAAGTTTGTATTTCAATAAATTGACAATTCAAGAGTCCTTTTTTGGGTAACAGGCTGCCAGGTCTCAGTCAGTCACAAGCAGAGGAGCTTTAGCCAGTCAAAAGTTACCAACTGATTAAGACATGCCGAAGTAAGATAACTCTACCTATCTGTTATCGAGAAGGTATTCTGCCCCTTTTCCCTCTGTCTATGCTTGCTGCATGCCCATTGCAAGAGGACTCCTTTGAACCTCTTCTGACTCTGAGTGTTGTGTTTTGTACCATTTATATAAGGTGAGGAAAATTTGTTTTGGCTGTGGTTTTTTGAAACAGAATCTCATTCTATAGCCCATGTTGGTGTAGGATTTAGAGCATACGCCAGGCTGGCCTTGATCTTGTGGGATTTCTCCTACAGCATGAGCCATGGTGCTTAATTATCCCCAGCATTTAAATTGTATGACTCGGTAATGTTAAATACACTCATAATGTTGTATAGCCATCATCATGATACACCACCTTAACTCTTCTCTTCCTATAATCTTAGAAGTCACTGAGAGATCCTGTCTCAAGAAATAAGACAGAAGGTTCTTAAGATACGACACTGAAAGTTGACCTACAGAAATACACATGCATGATCCCCTCCACCAAAAATTAATAGAAGAAAATAGAGCTGGGTGGTGGTGGTGGTGGTGGTGGTGGTGGTGGTGGTGGTGGTGGTGGTGGTGGTGGTGGCGGTGGTGGTGGTGGTAGCACACGCCTTTAATCCCAACACTCAGAAGGCCGAGGCAAGCAGATCTCTGTTAGTTTGAGGCCAGCCTGGTCTACAGAGTGAGTTCCAGGACAGGTTCCAAAGCTACAACAGAGAAATCCCATTTCAAAGTGAATAAATAAATAAAGAAAGAAAAGAAATAAACCTAAACTAGTGTACTCATTATATCAAACTCCTCAGTCATTTTTGCCTCCAACCCCAGTGATCTAATTTTGGTCTCTTTAATTTTCACCAAGCATCTCCTATAAATGAAATGATGTAGTGTTTTTCTTGGTACAATATCTTGAAGGTTCATCCATGTTGTAGCACAATTGAGAATATTTTTTGTTTTCTAGACTGAATAAGATTCCATCTTCTGTGTACCACATGTTGCTTAGAAGTTGTCAGTCAGTGGATACTCTGGTTGCTGCCATGTTTTTGCTGTAGTGTGGCTATGAATTTTCCTTTACAACCATTTCTTTGAGGCATTGGACATAACTGGGTGGTCTTGGCGCACGCCTTTAATCCCAGGACTCAGGAGGCAGAGGCAGGCGGGCATCTCTGTGAGTTTGAGGCCAAGACTGGTCTACAGAGTGAGTGTTCCAGGACAGCCAGAGCTACACAGAGAAACCCTGTCTTGAAAAACCAAAACCAAACAACCAAACAACAACAACAAAAAAATTGGACATATTTCCATAAATGGAATTGTTAGATAGTATTATAATTCTATTTTTACAAACTGCAATATTATTTTATATAACATAATAAGTACCATTTTACATTCTCACTAACATTTTACGACAGTTTCAAATTCTCCATTTCTTCTCTAACAAATCTAAGTTTCTTTTTTTTTTTTAATCAAAGCAACCTTAATGAACATAAGACAGTGTTTCTTTGTAGTTTTGGTTTGCATTTCACACATGATTAATGATTGCTTATTGGTCATCTATATATCATCTTTGGAGAAATGTCAAAATCCTTTGCCTGTTTTTGAATTAGAGTTTTTTGTTGTTTGTTGTTGAATACATAGTTCTCTGTGCATTGTGGATATGACTCCCATGACATGTACATTGTTTCCACTGTTATGGCCCATTGTGTGGGTTGTTTTCATTCAAAAATTTTTCAAAATTTCGTAAAGTCTAATTTTTTATTACTTATGTGTCTGATACTACATCCAAGAAATCACTGCCAAGGACAATATTATAATGCAATGTTGTAAAGATATAAGTGTTGTAACGATGCTTTGGCATTTCTTTAAAAAAAAAAATTGCACAGCACATAGGAGGCAGAGGTAGGCAGATCTCTTTGAGTTCAACGCCAGTTTGGTCTACAGAGGGAGTTCCAGGACAGCCAGGGCTCCACAGAGAAACTCTGTCTCTAAAATAACAACAACAGCAAAAACAGTATTGAAGATGAAGTTTAGGGACTTTCATTACGCTTTCTTCTAAGGCACTGGTTCTCAACCTTCCTAAGGCTGCAACCTTTTAATACAGTTCCTCACGTTGTGGTGACCCCCAACCATAAAATTATTTTCATTGCTACTTGATGTGTGTAATTTTGTTGCTGTTATGAATCATAATATTAATATCTGCTATGCAGGATACCTGATATGTGACCCCTGTAAAAGAGTCGTTTGATTCCCCAAAGGGTTGTGACCCACAGGTTGAGAACCACTGTAATAAGAGTTTTTATGTTTTCAGGTCTTACATTTAGGTCTTTAATCCATGTTTAACTAATTCTTGATAAGTTATTCTCTTACTTGTGACCATTTGTTGAAGTGACTGTCCTTTTCCCATTGAATGGTCTTGACACCCACACAAAACATATTGACTTTCTGTATTAGAATTTATTGCTGATCTTTCTGTGCTGTGCCACTAGCTTACATATGTACCTTTGTGGCAGTACCACACTGTTTCAGTTACTGTAACTACGAAGTAAGCTTAAAATTAGGGAAGTATGATCCTCCTAGTCTTAGGATTACCAATTTTCAGTGGATATTTTTTACTACTGTAAAAATTATTAAGGTATTGAAAAGGATTGCACTGATAAAAGTAGATCACTTTGGGTAGCACTAACATCTTCATGTATTAAATCTTCAGATCCATGAGCATAGGATACTCTTTTACTTATTTGCCAGTTTTAATTTGTTTCAGCTATATTTTATAGTTTAAAGTGTACAAATGTTTCACCTCTTTAGTTAATCTGTAAAGATTTTATTCTTTTGCTCTCACTCTAAACGGAATTGGTCTCAGAATTCTGTATCTGATCATTCATTGCTAATGTGTAGAAGTGCAACTAAATTTTGTGTGTTGAATTTGTCTCCTACCACTTTGCTAAATTCCTTGACTAGTTTAATAGTTTCTTTTCTTGTGTGGAATCTAGAATTTTCTACATGTAAGATCACACCATCTGCAAACATAGCTACATTTACATAGTGTGTTGAATTGTCTCCTACCACTTTGCTAAATTCCTTGACTAGTTTAATAGTTTCTTTTCTTGTGTGGAATCTAGAATTTTCTACATGTAAGATCACACCATCTGCAAACATAGCTACATTTACATAGTGTGTTGAATTGTCTCCTACCACTTTGCTAAATTCCTTGACTAGTTTAGTAGTTTCTTTTCTTGTGTGGAATCTAGAATTTTCTACATGTAAGATCACACCATCTGCAAACAGCTACATTTACATAGCTATGTAATGCATTTTTATCTTATTTTACTGCATAATTATTCTGGGTAAAACTAGTAGTGGTGAAAAGAAATAGCTATCATCCTTATTTTGTTCCTAATTTTAGGAGAAAGACTTTTAATCTTCCACCACAAAGTATAATGCTCACCGTAAGTTTTTTATACATTATCTTTATTATATTTTGATTGTTTCCTTTTCCTAGTTTGACAAGTACTTTTGATTGTGAAATTTGTCTAATTTTCCCATTTTTCTGTATCAATTGAGATAATAGTGTGTTCATTTTCTCTTCATGCTGTTCATGTGCTGTATTACATTGACTGATTTCTGTATGTATCTGAATTTCTGATTTCCTTTCTCCAAGTAAATCCCACTTGGTCATTGTGTATAATTCTGTTTGTATCACCTAAGTTTGGTTTTGTTGCATTTTGTTGAGGCAACACCAGTGTTCATAAGGGCTATCAGACTGTACTTTTTTAAAAATGATTTTTTGTTTTTTGTGCATTGGTGTCTCACCTGTGTGTTTGTGTGAGGGTGTCAGATCCCCCGGAACTAGAGTTACAGACTGTTATGAGCTGTCTTGTGGGTTCTGGGAACTGAACCCAGGTCCTCTGGAAGAGCAGCCAGTGATTTTTAACCTCTGAGCCATCTCTCCAGCCCCCAGACTGTATATTTTATTTATTTATTTTTCTTTGGGTTTGTGGAGACAGGCTCTCACTATGTAGCCTTGGCTGTCCTGGAACTCACTCTGTAGACCAGGCTGCCCTCGAACTCAGAGATCTGTCTGCCTCTATCTCCTGAGTGTTGGGATTAAAGGTGTGAGCCACCACTGCCTGGCTTTATTACTTTTGCTTTTTTATTTTTTGAGATATGTTTGCCAGCTTTTGTATTAGAGTAATGTCAGCCTCATATACTGAGAAAGAAAGTTTTCTTTTCTCTTTTTTTTTTGTGAGAAATTTAAGAAAGATTGGTACCCTTCTTTAAATGTTTGGCAGAATTTACAGGTGAAGTTATCAATCTCAGGACTCTTGTGGCAAATTTTTTATTATAATTTATAATATATACCAATTGCAGTTTCCTTCCCTATATTTCTCTCAGTTCCTTCCCCCCACCACTCCCGTTTGGATTCACCCCCTTTCTTTCTCTCATTAGAAAACAAATAGGCTTCCAAGGGATAATAATAAATTAATTAAAATATAATAAAATAAAATATAATAAGATAAAATAAAATCTGATCAGAGGAAAAAACAAACAGAAGGAAAAGAACCCAAAAGAAGGCACAAGAAACAGATCTATTCATTCACACACTCAGGAATCCCATATAAACACTAAACTGGAAGCCATGATATGTACACAAAGGACGTGTAGGGTAAACAAAGAGAAGAAAAAAATACAGATAAAGTTAAAGTAATAAAAATTAAAAAGTAATAAGATGATAAAATTAACATAAACCAACAAACAAAAAAGGAAAACCCCTGCCCTGACACTGTAAGAGAAGAAACCTCCAATGATGCCACTGAGGTCATTTTCTGTTGGCCATCCACTGTTGGGCATACAACCTACCCTTAAGAGTAGTTTGTTTCCTCATGAGAATCCCTTGGAGAAAATTAAATTTTTGTTTGCAAGATGGTTATCAATTAGAGATAGCTTCTGGCTTAGGTAGGGGGCATGTGTCCACTTATTTCAGTTCTAGCACCCCATCTGGTTTTGAACCTGTGCATGCTGCCTCAGTAGCTGTGAGTTCATATGAGCATGGACCCTGTTGATTTAGAGCAGCAGTTCTCAACTTACAGGTAGCAACCATCAGAAAACACCTATTTCCAGTGGTCTTAGGAATCCCCAACCATACGTTTATTTTCATTGCTACTCCATAACTGTAATTTTGCTACTGAGCAATGCTCACAACCTACAAGTTGCAAACCGCTGATTTGGAGGGTCTTGTTTCCTTGGTGTGTCGTCCATCTCCTCTGGCTCTTACACTCTCTCTGCCTCTACTTCCACAGGGTTCCCTGAGCTCTGAGGTGAGGGATTTGATGGAAACATCCAATTTAGGGCTGAGTGTTCCAAGTTCCATTCCAGTCTGGGCTGAGTCTCTTCACTCCCTGAATATTGTCCATCTGTGGGTCTCTGTATTTGTTCCCATATACTGCAGAAGGAAGCTTCTCTGATGATAGCTGAGCAAGACACTGATCCATTAGTATAGCAGAATGTCATTTTATTGATAGTTTTTTTTTTTTGCTTTATGGGTTTTTTGTTTGTTTGTCTTTTAGACCAGTAGTAGTATTTGCTTTTACCCTAGGTCTCTGGATTATTTAGTCTCAGGTTCTTGGTCACCTAAGCAGTGTTGGGTATAGCTTCCATCTTGTGGAGTGGGCCTTAAGTCAAATCAGATATTGGTTGATTACTCATATAAACTTTGTGCTACCATTACATTAGTATATCTGGCAGGCAGGACACCATTGTAGATCAAAGGGTTAGTGGCTGGGTTGGTGTTTTTATGTTGCTTCTTTGGTGGTGTGCAGAAAGAGTGCCTTCCTGTACCAAAGGCGCTAGAATGTAGGGGTGAAGACTGTATGTAGGCACCAGCTCGGCTTCTTGTTCAATGAGTATTGGAGGTGTTGTCTTTAGTAATGGGACCTTGCCATCAGTTTGTGGAGAGCAGCCGATAGTTTTGGTAACAACCTGCTTTATTTAGTGGTTCCCGTGGGGACCTTTTGGCTGACAGTTCAATCAGTTGTAACCCAATCCTGGAAGCTTCATTTGGTGACAAGAGATGACCAGTTGGAGCTCTGTCTCTCCCATTATTGGACAATTTCATATGTGTATATATTTTAGGAATCATCTACTGTATTAATACTCCTCAAATGGCCCTTAATTTTAGCTGTCTCTCCCATATTCAATATCCTCCTTCATTCCCTCTTCTTTCCCTCCTCCTATTTGATCCTCCTGTTCCAGTTTTCTCTCATCTGTCTATAAATATCTATTCTATTTCCCTTTCCTAGGGAGATCTGTCTGCCTGCCTCCTGAGGTCCTTACCCTGTCTATACCTAACCCCTGTGGTTCTATGGACTGTAGTTTAGTTATCATTCAGTTAACAGCTAATATCCACAAAGAAGCGAACACATACCATATTTCTCTTTCTGGGTCTGATTTACCTTACTCAGGATAATTTTTTTAATTCCCAGCCATTTACCTGTGAATTTCATGGTTTAAAAAGTAAATGTATCACATCTTCTTTATCCACTCTTGTGTTGAAGGACATCTAGGTTGTTTCCAATTTCTGGATCTTATGAATAGAGCATCAGTAAACATGGTCAAGCACATGACTCTTTGGTAGGATGAAGCAACTTTTGGCTATGTCTAAGAGTGCTATAGCTGGATCTGAAGTGGTTAGACTCCCACTGTCCTGAGGAAGTGCCACTCTGACTTCCATAGTGGCTGTGCACGTTTGTACTCCCACCAGCAATGGAGGAGCAGTCCCCTTCCTCCACATTGTCACCAGCATGAGCTGTCATGTTTTACTTAGCTATTTGGATGGATGTAAGGTGAAATTTTAAAGTAGTTTTATTTGCAATTCTCTGATGAACAGGATGTTAAATATTTCTTTAAATGTTCCTCAGCCATTTGAGTTTCTTCTTTGAGAATTCTCTGTTTAGATCTGTAGTTCATTTTTTAAATTGTATTTGTTTTCTTGATATCTAGTTTTTGAGTTCTTTATATATTTTCAATATTCTATCAAAAGAATATAGGGTGCATTCTCTTGTGAAATGTCCTGTATTAAATATCTATTGCTTCCATTTGGTTTATGATGTCACTTAGCGCCAGCATTTCTCTTAGTATTTGGATGATCTACTGACGAGAGCAGAGTATTGAAATCTCCCACTCTCAGTGTGTGAGTCAGGTCAATTTGTGATTTAAGCTCTAGCAGTGTTTCTTTTATGAACGTGTGTGCCTTTGTGTTTGGTGCATAAGTGATGAGAATTGAAATGTCCTCTTGGTGGATTCCTTTGATGAGTATGTAGTGTCCTTCCCTGTCTCTTCTGATTAGTTTTGGTTTGAAGTCTATTTTGTCAGATATTTAAATGGATACACTAGCTTGTTTCTTAAGTCCATTTGTTTTGAATATATTTTCCCATCCTTTTACTCTGAGGTGATGTCTATCTTTGATGTTAACATGTTACTAGAATGCAGCAAGAAGGATGGATCCTGTTTTCGCATCCATTCTCTTAGTCTATGTCTTTTTATTTGGGAATTGAGGCCATTGATGTTGAGAGAGATCAATGAGCAGTATAGATTCCTGTTACTTTGTTGTCAATGTTGTATGTGTGCTTTATCTCTTTTGATTTGCTGGTCTAGGATTATTTATTTCTTACGTTTTCTTGGGTTTTTTGCCTAGTGTCTTCTGTAGGTCTGACTTTATATGTCATTTGATCTTTTCCCCTTACAGCTTTTTGTTTGTTTGGTTTGGTTTGGTTTTTTGAGACAGGGTTTCTCTGTGTAGTTTTGGTGCCTGTCCTGATCTCGCTCTGTAGACTAGGCTGGCTTCGAACTCACAGAGATCCGCCTGGCTCTTCCTCTTCAGTGCTGGGATTAAAGGCATATGCCACTGCCACCCAGCATCCCTTTACAGCTTTTGATATTCTCTGTTGTTCTGTATGTTTAATACTTTGATTATTATGTGCTGAAGGGAATTTCTTTTCTGGTCCAATTTATTTGGTGTTCTGTATGCTTATTGTACATTGATAGGCATCTCCTTTAATTTAGGGACAATTTTTTATATAAATTTTTTATTTATTTTACATCCCATCCTGGCCACAGTTTCCTCTCCCTCCTCTCCTCCCAGTCCCTTCCTCCCACCCCCCCTCTGTTCCCACTCCTTCCGTTTCTGTTTAGGAAAGGGCAGGTCTCCCATGAATATCAACAAAACATAGCATATCAAGTTGTAGTAAGACTAAGCATCTCTGCAGGTATTAAGGCTAGACAAGGCAACTCACTATGAGAATTCAGGTCCCAAAAGCCAGTAAAAGAGTCGGAGACAGACCCTGTTCCCACTGTTAGGAGTCCCACAAGAGGACCAATCTACACAACTGTCACATGTATGTAGAGTGCCTAGATTAGTCCCTTGCAGGTTCCCTGGCTGTTGGTTCAGTCACTGTGAGCCCCTGTGAGCCGTGGTTAGTTGATTCTGTGAGTTTTCTTATGGTGTCCTTGACCCCTCTGGCTCCTACAATCCATTCTCTCCCTCTTCTGCATGATTCCCTGAACTTCACCTAATGTTTGGCTGTGGGTCTGCATCTGTTTCCATCAGTTTCTGGATGAAGCCTTTCTGATGACAATTGGGCTAGGCACTAATTTGGTCATAGGAAGATGGCCAGTTCTGGCTACATATGTGCTATTGCTAGGAGTCTAAGCTGGAGTCATCCTTGTAGATTCCTGGGAGATTCTCTTGTGCCAGGTTTTTACCTGACCCTAAAATGACTCCCTTTCCAGTCGTCTCTTTTAGTATTCCTTCTCCTCTCCCCCAACCTGATCCCTCATGTTCCCATTCCCACCCCCCCACCTCCCACCCACAGTCCACTCACGAAATCTCTTCTATTTCCCCTTCCCAGGAGGATCTAATCATCCCACCTTGAACCCTACTTGTTACCTAGTCTTCCTGGGTCTGTGGATTGTAACATAGTTATCCTCCATTCTACAGCTAATATCTGCTTATAAGTGAGTACATAATTTTCTTCTATGATTTTTTGAAAATACCTTCTGTGTCTTTGATCTGGGTTTCATTTCCTTCTTTTATTTCTACTATTCTTAGATTTGGTCTTTCCACAGTGGTCCAGATTTCCTTGATGTTTTGTGCCAGGATTTTTTAGATTTAACATTTTCTTTGAACAAGGTATCCATTTCTTCTAATGTGTCTTCAGTACCTGATATTCTTCCATCTCTTGTATTCTGTTGGTGAAGCTTATCTTTGACGTTCTTGTTTGAGTTCTTAAGTTTCTCCTTTCCAGATTTCCTTTAGTTTGTGCTTTCATAGGTTTCTTTAAGGGATTTAAGGACCTCTATCATATTCATAAAGTCTATTTTAAGGTCTTTGTCTTGTGCTTAGCTATGTTGCATTTCTCAGGCTATACTGTGCTAGGGGTGTTGAGCTATAGTGGAGACATACTGATCCTGGCTCTTTTTTTAAAGCAATTTAATTTTTTAAAAAAATTTTTATGCTGTTTTTTAATTAAGAAATTTTTTATTCATTTTACCTACCAACCACAGATCCCCCTCTCTTCCCTCCTCCAGCTCATCCTCAGCTTCCCCTTCCCAACCCACCGCCGATTCCCTCCTCGAAAAGGTAAATTCTCCCATGGAGAGTCAGCAGAGCCTGGTACATTCAGTAGAGGCAGGTTCAAGCCCCTCCCCCTGCCTCAAGGCTGTTCAAGGTGTCCCACCATAGGTAGTGGGCTCCAAAAAGCCAGCTCATGCACCAGGGATGGATCCTGATTCCACTGCCAGGGGGCCCCTTAAGCAGATCAAGCTACACAACTGTCTCGCTTATGCAGAGGGTCTAGTCCAGTCCTGTGGAGGCTCCACAGCTGTTGGTCTAAATTTCATGAGTTCCCACTAGTTTGGTTTGGTTGTCTCTGTAGGTTTCCCCATCATGATCTTGACCCCCCTTGCTCATAGAATCCCTCTTCTCTCTCTTCGACTGGACTCCTGGACTCCTGGAGCTCGGCTTGGTGCTTGGCTGTGCTGATCTTGGCTCTTACTGATTGTGGTTTTTGTGCTGACATGTAGGCATCAGGGTTTGGGCTGATGGTAGTTGTAGGTGCTGTTATCTATTTTTGTCTTTGCTGGCTGGCGTTTCCCCCCTTGATTTGTGTTGCCCTCTCTAGTTCTTATGAGTGTGTGGTGGCAGTGTGTTGCCAGGTAGGAAGTTTTTCTGGGATCATGACAGATGTGGCCACTGGGGGTTCCAGGTACAATGTGTTCCTAGGTATTGAGAGCTGACACTTGAGAATGGGGGTGGGCTGGGGAGAGCTGAGGAGGTCTACTATAGGGAAGAAAACAGGATGTTTCACCAGGATCTGCTTAGTCCCCTGGGAATAGGGGCAGGGAATAAGGAAAGGCCACAGCAGGGAGTCTTTCACAGAGTTGGGGATGAAACTGGGGCTGGGCCGGCAGAATCCCAAAGAAAGCCTGCTGGAGTAGGGATAATAGGAGGGAGGTCGGAGGAGAAGATCTGTGAAATCCACTGGACATTAGGGCAGAGAGGAGGGGAGGCTGCAGCAGGTGGTCTGCTGCAGAGGTGCAGGCTAGATTCGGGGACTGGATTTGCAGGGGAGGAGGTGAAAATCCACAGTTAGCCTGATTGTCTCTCTAGCCTGTGAGGCCTGTGTGTTCCCAGGGAATGCCTACTGGAGTTGGGGGCTGGGAAAAAGCAATGGGGGGGGGGAGGAAGTTTGGGAGAGAAGATTTGTGGGATCCATGGAGATGGGGGAGGGGAAGGGAGGCTGCAGCAGGTGGTCTGTTGGCAGAGCTGGGGATGGGACTGAGGGATTGAATTTGCAGCAGTGGAGGGAGAGGTGAAGTTCTCCACTTAGCTTTACCTACTCTACTGGCTCTTTGTGGGAGATTTTTATTTACCAATCCAGGCTTCTTACAAGTTACTCAGATTTTCTAGTTACTCATTATTAATTTTGGTAGGATTGCATTTCTACTAGGTTGTCCAACTTTTTCCTTTGCAATTCTTGTTTGTACACTGCTATCACCACTTTTATTTCTATAGACCTGGTAATAATGTCTCCACTTTTATTATTGATTTTATTAATTTAAGTCTTTTTTCTGTCCTTCTCAGAGACCGTTTGTCAATACTGTTAAATTCTACAAAGAACCAATTTTTTGTTTCATTGATTTTATTGTTTTTCTATTCTTGATGTTAGTAGGATAATTAAATTTAAAATGGTGTGGGACTTATAACTGGCACATTTTGAATAACATAAAAATTTGAAGAATTATTCCTCCAGTATTTGAAAACTCTTATCTGGCTCAGCAAAGAAATTACTCATGCCATTGACACACACACACACACATATGTATCTTTGCTATTTGACTTTTTGTATTCTTCCATAACATGAGTGAAAATATCAACCAATATTCATATCAGTACTACATTTCTTCCATTGCAACAACAAGGTGGTTATATTATCTGTTTGTTGATTTTGTTTGTTGGTTTTGTTTTTGTTTTTTCTAGACAGGGTTTCTCTTTGTAGCCCTACTGACCTGGACCTCGGTCTGTAGACCAGGCTGGCCTTGAACTTCCAGAGAACCTTCTCCCTCTGTCTGCAGAGTGCTGGGATTAAAGACATGTGCCACCACCATCCTGCTGGTTGATTGTTTCCAACATAATTTTTTAATTGATTCTTTGGGATTTTACATCCTGTACCCCAATACCACTCATTCCTCAGTCCTTCCATGTCTTCCCTCCACTCTTGTAATGTCCCCCGCAAAAGGAAATTAAAAAAAAATAAAATTAAAAAACAAACAAAAACATCTCGCTGACCCCTCTGGGCAATGACCTGCTCCTCTATCATCCACAGCCTTCTCTCACACCCTTCAGAGCTGTCTCGTCTTTAATTCTGCTGTGTGTGCTACTGCGCTACACTGTCTTTCCCACCTCTCCATCACTATTTTTATCATAGTGGTATTGGAAGTTGCAGTGTGTCACTCAGTAATACTCTTTTGTCCAAACAGCTTTGCTTGCATATGTTCATTGCAATGAGTTGTTGGTCTGGTTGAAGGCCTTTGGCTTCTGCTACACCACCAATACTGGCCCCTCACTGAGATGCTTCTCTGCTAACCTGCTGCTGCCCCAAGTCATGGAGATCCTGCAGTTATGGTTCTGCTAACACTCTCTGCCCATGCCACCTGGGTCAGCTCTCCTGTGTCAATGCCACCAGGGCTTGCTCTCCCTACACCCATGCCACCACTGGCACTACCTTGTGGTAGCCAGTGAGGGGCAGGGCCAACTCTCTCACTACCAGACGGGCACAGCCCTGGGACATCATCATGGTTTCAGGCCACAGCCCAGACCACAAGCATCCACATGGCTTTTGGTGGTAGTACAGGCCACGGAGATCAGTACAAACCGAGGCTGTGGTAGCCATGGATTCAGATATGACCCTTGGCTACAGTACTGGCCTGGACATCACCATGACCTCAGGTGGTAGCACAGACCAGTCAGATCAGTATGGCCCCAATGGTAGAATGGCCCTCAGACATCAACATGGCCTCTGGCGGTGGCCCAGCTGTTGATTGATTTTTTTAATTGCTAATATTGTCTCCATCACTTTCCTAAGTCTATAGTCAACAAAACAGTAATTCTGAGGTGATCAACTATTTTTCTGTAAAGGGCTAGATAATAAATATATATAAGCTTTAAAGGTCCTTTAATTTCCATCATAATTATTCAGCTTGACTAATTCAGCACAAAAATGTATATATCCTGTAAATGAATGGGCAAAAAAATTCACCTGGTTTACTGTTAGTTGTTTGCAGACTTATGCAATGAATAAAGACTTGATTTGATGGTATTTGCTATTTAACATGATGTTGTTCAACACAATGAGTTGGGAAGACATATGAAGTGATACACCATGATACATTATTATATAGTGAGATGATTAGGAATAATAATGATAGATTTCACATTTTATTCCTCTTAATCTTTATGTAGATTGTCTACTTATAATTTCAACAAATTTGCGGCCGGGCGGTGGTGGCGCACGCCTTTAATCCCAGCACTCGGGAGGCAGAGCCAGGCGGATCTCTGTGAGTTCGAGGCCAGCCTGGACTACCAAGTGAGTCCCAGGAAAGGCGCAAAGCTACACAGAGAAACCCTGTCTCGAAAAACAAAAAAAAAAAAAAAAAAAAAAAAAAAAAAATTTTCTTTATAGTGAGTGTGTTTAACAAAGAACTTTACAAAATTTCTGAAAATTAAACAGAGACTTTGTGAACCTGAATGAGCAAGCTGCTGAAGTTTTTTGACAGTAATCAGCTGTATTCCACTAATAACAACGGTCTTTCACTGAAAGAAAAGATCGATTACATAAAAAATATAGAGAGACTATTAAACGCTGGGCAGCAGTTAGAATGCATTAGTTAGGGTGGGGGAAAAGAATGCATTAGCTATGCACAGAGGAAACTACCATGCATTCACATTGATTAGGTATTAAAAATGTATACTTTATCAATGGCGGAATACCTGGGACTAGATTAGCTCCCTTGCTGTGAGACCATTAAACTTTTTCTATAAAAAACAAGGTAATAACAAATCTAGTTTACATTCACACTGCTAGTGTGTGAGGGTTCTCCTGTGTCCACATTGCAGCTATTACTTGTTTGATGAAAAGCCACTCTTTCTGTAGTAGAGTAATATCTCACTGTGGTTTTAATTTGGATTTAGCTGATCAGTAGTGATGTTGATAAAGTATTTGTTTTGAGAAGTGTATATTTGGGGCTATTCCTTATTTACAACTAGGTTATTTGTGTTTTGCTGGTGAGTTTTTGGAGTTCATTCTATGTTCTGGATCTCTTAATTTTTATTTGTATGCATATGTGTTGGGTGTGTGCACATGTATATATGTGTATTTGTGTTTGGTGCAGGTCTATGTGCAAGTGTATGTGCTCATGTGCATGTGGTGATATATTGTGTACCCTAATGAACTTGCCTGAGGATCAGAGAAGCAGAGCAGCCAGCCACTAGCTCTTACCTCTATGAAATCCTCAGTCTAAAGAGAGTGAGTTACTGTTTCCTCACGCCTTATATACCTTTCTCTGCCCTGCCATATTACTTCCTGGGATTAGGCGTGTGCTTCCCAAGCAAAGGCATGAGATCTCAAGTGCTGGGATTAAAGGTATGTGCTACCACTGCCTGTCTCTGTTTCTCTTCTATACTGAATCAATTCTCATGTAGCCCAGTATGGCCTTGAACTCACAGAGATCCAGACAGATCTCTGCCTCTTGAGTGATAGGATTAAGGGTGTGTGCCACCACTGCCTGATCTTTATGTCTAATCTAGTAGCTGGTTCTGTCTTCTGATCCTCAGGCAAGTTCATTAGGATACACAACATATCACCGCCTGTGCACATTTACAGAGGCTAGAGGTTGACATTGGGTGTCTGTTGATCTCATTCCACTTTACATATCAAGACAGAGTCTCTCACTTGAACCCAGAGCTTGCCAATTTGGCTCTTTCTGCTTGTCATGTGCTGAGCTGGGATTACAGGTGGACCAACACAGCTGCTTAGCATTTTTTGTGGATTCTGTCCTCATACATAGCTAGTACTCGATTATCTCCCCAACCCTCTCTTAAATTATTTTAATTTGCTATTTCTCTCACCCATCTTTTTTTGAGTTTTTAAAAAATAATTTATATGCAAAGTAGTTGTGGGGGCCCACAGAGTTTCCTAGTAAAGTCTGAGCTTGCTTTACCCGGCAGGGTTGCATTAGAGGATGGCTTGACCACGTGTGTGGTTACCAGGTGATTGGAAGGGTCTGCACTTGGCTGTGCTAGGGGGAAGTCTTTTGCCCCACCCCTTGGCATTCCTATAAAATGCCCCTTTGAAGAGACAGAAGGGGCCGGTGGATACTGATCCAGGTCCTCCTGAAGCTATTATATAAATATTTCTTATCCCTCTCTCCTCAAGAGTACCCTGGGGAAAAGTGGGAGCTGACCTCCCACACAGGTAGTAGGTTTCCTTATGGCATTTTCATTCATGTTTGGTTTTCATTGACCAACATCCACTATCTTCTCCTCAAGTCCTTGCCTTCACTCCTCCTTAAACCCTCCCATCTTTCCTTTAGCGTTCATGTCACACATATCTGTTACCCTTCTTACCCTTTCTATCTTTTTATTCTTGCATTTCATTTGAGGAATAAACACGATTGTTTGTCCTGTAAAATTTCCCAATCTGGATTTTGCTGAGGGCATACTAGTGGTGACATGGAATATGCCCCTCTATCCTCTATATTTCTATACCTGTCCTCAAACTAACATGTAGAAGTATCTTGAGACTTTCATTTTTTTACAACATCCTTCATAAATGGTGCTGTGCTCTTCTGTTAGGATGTTCATGTTATAATTCTTTTTGTAGTCTCAGGCCTACCCGGCTAGGGATAGTACCACCCACAGTGGGCTACATCCTCCTGTGTCAGTTAGCAACGAAGAAAATGTTCCACAGACTTGCCCACAGGCCATTCTTATGGAAACGGTGCTTCACTTGAGATTTCCTCTTCCCAGGTATTCCAATCCCTTGTTAGAAATTCATTCCATTGAATTTTTCTTTTATCTGCATTATTGTCTTCTTCATATTTTTCTTCTAGCTATTCTATTGCTCTTTTCAAACATCTTGTCATAAATACTTTGAAGCTGGGTGTGGTTACGCATACATATAACCCTAATGCTGGGGGAGAGGTCAGAGATAGGAGGATTGTTGGGGGTGCTGCCCACCAGCCTAGCTCCAGGTTCAGAAAAGTCCACATGTCCAGGAAATCAGGCAGAGAATGATAAAGCAGAATACCCAATATCCTCCCTTAGCCTCTGCATGTGTATGAGTGTACAAGACTGCACAAATGTGCACATATACCACATGCATACACTATATACATACACCACACATACCACACACACACAAACAATTACAAAGATTTATTTTTGGATAAATGTATTTGAGACTATATTTCTGTTTCCCAGAAATTTTTGGTGTGTGATTGTAGCATGCTTTTTCTTTTAGGCCACCAACCAGCTCCCAGATCATGACATGAAGACTTATTGTTAGTTATGAATGCTTGGCCTTAGCTTAGGCTCATTTCTTTCTAGCTCTTATAACTTAACCTGTTTCTCTTCATCTATGTTTTTCATAGTGCTTTTTACCTTTCTTTCTTTCTGTATATCTTACTTTCCTGGTTCTCATGTCTGGCTGGTTGGCAACTGCCTGGGCATATTCCTTTCTTTCTCCCTCATTCTCTCCTCCTCCTTCTCTTTCTTCCCCTAGATTTCTCCTCCTACTTATTCTCTCTGCCCACCAGCCCTGCCTATCCTCCTCCTTCCATTAAGCTTTATTAGACCAATCAGGTGCCTTAGGCAGGCAAGGTGAAACAAATGCAACACATCTTTCATAACTAAACAAGTGCAGCATAAACAAATGTAACACATCTTTGCCAAGTTAAAATGATATTCCACAATGTGATATTTTAAATACTCTTGAGTTCTAAGGCTTTAATAATTTTATTTATGGTTTTTCCTGTTAATCTAGCCATTTGTAGTAATGTTACTACCTTATGAATATATGAGAATATTTTTTATTATGTTCCTCAAACTTAGTTTCTACTTTATTGTGGATACCCTTAGTTATCTTAAGTTTATTTGGGGAAAACTACTTCTTGAATAGACTAGACTGTAAAAGAAGGCTGGGCTGAGTACAGTGATTTTATGTTGCTTGATCAGATAACTTCAGCTGAAAAATTTAGTAGTTGTAATCTTGATGAGTTAGCGGGTAAACCAGGGTTGACTTCCTGGGTCTTCATCATCTGATGCCCCCAAGAATAATAAATACAATCCCTTACTTTTTTAATAAAACTCTTTCCATAACCATTGTTTAAATCATCTTCCTGACAACTTAGAGAGATAGATAGAAAAGACATTTAACCTCTGTGACTTCATCTCTCATACAGTATTAAATATACTTTACAACCATAGTGGATTGCTTTAAGGATTATTAATTAGACCCAATAATCCTTTTACTTACTGCCTCAGGGGGTTATGATCCTCTAATAAGATGAGCATATGAAAATACCCAAAGACATAAAGCTGTCTGAGCAACTTCTGTGGGAGTCAAAAGAGTTACTTGTTTTACCCTGTTTCTCCTCACTCTCACACTTGGTAGAAGCTGAGAAAACATACTGCAGGTGATCATCTGGTCTGTGCTGAGCTCCCAATTTATATGCATTGATTGGCTATACACCATGGGGTCTGACTGTGACCAGAGCTATCTTCCTGAATGTGTTACCTGTATGGACAGCAGCACAGGGCCCCACTCAAGGCAGTAACTCAAACAGCAAATTAAATTTTTTAAAAAGATTTATTTTAATTTTATGCATATGAATGCTTTGCCTGCAATCATGTATGGGTATCACATGCATGCCCAGCACCCTCAGAGGTCAGAAGTAGGTGTCACAGCCCCTGGAACTGGTGTTATGGATGGTGGTGAGCTACCATGTAGGTAGGTGCTGGGAATTGAACTCGGGTCCTCTGTAAGAGCAGCACACACTCTTAACCACTGAGTCATCTCTCCAGCCCATCAAACAGCAGTTTTAAAATCAAACATTTTAACACAATGCAATCTAAAGATACACTAATTTGGTGCTTACATCCTGAAGAATGACAGTAGGGAACTATTAAAAGTCTCTGTTTTCTGTAATTAAATCATGTTTTGAAAGAGCAGCAAACTTTGCATATCCAGCAAAAGCCCTGCAGTTGTAACAGAGTCTTCTTGAGTCTGAGCTGAGGGGTTTCATGCAGTGCTGGCTGGCATAATATGATGGCTGCACAGTGCAGAGTGGCATGCTGTGTATTTAGAACCAAGTGTGGGATTTGACATGAACTTGTGTTCCCTGATGCACCTCAGATTTATTACACCCTTGCGTTTGAATTAAGTTTTGTTCCTTATGTGTGGAGAAATCTTACATTGTCAGTTTGTTTGGGGCTCCCACGTTCGGTTTCCCAACCGGATAGGGGGCTGCTAGATTCTAAAGCACTGTGTTTGACATGCAGAGGGCAAGGAAGAGTAGCAGAACTAGGTCTCTCTGACCTTCCCCCAACATTCTCTCTTCACTTTGGTCCTATTTCCCTCTGGAAGAACAGGCAGAGGTGTCTGAACTTCTTTCTGTCTGCCCAGAGATCCCATCCACTAAAGAGTAAACAAACGCCTTCAAATTTTTGTACTGAAGTTCCATGAGTAAACTCTGTTTCCTAGCACCTCACCGAGTCCAGAGAACTTTGTTCCAGGCTCATTGTCTTCCTTCAAATTATTATTATTATTATTATTATTATTATTATTATTATTATTATTTACTGGGGTCTGGAGCAATGGCTCAGTGGTTGAGAGCACTTGCAAAGGACCCAGGTTCAGCACCCAGCACCTCATGACAGTTTCAGGTCCAGGGGATCCAATGTCCTCTTCTGGCCTGTATGACACCAGGCATGCACATGGTACACAGATATACGTGCAAGCAAAATAGTCATAAAATAAAAAGAAATCTCTAAAAACATATTTATTACCTTTCTTGCTTTCTTCTCCCTACAAAGGCCCTTCTTTGAGTTTCATACTTCGTGTGGCTCCTGCACACATACAAAATAATACATGTGTATGTTTTTCTCCAGCTAACCTGTCTGTTAGCAGTTTGTTGTCACCTTTGATGGAAACTTTGAAATTTTCTGGCCTACTTAGAAATTGTGAGAAGTGTGTTAATCTGAGGCCAGAGTGCTGGAGCCACATTGTTCAGTATGGTGGCCACAAGTCAGAGGACACTAATGAGCTCCTTACATATGGCTAGTCTCAGTAAATTATAGTGCTGGAGGTATAAAATATGTCCCAAATTTCAGAGGCTTAGTTCCAAAATTGTGAAATATTTCACTAATAAGTTGTTCATATCAATTAGATGTTGAAGCTATATTTTTGGTATTTTGGGGTAAATGAAATCTTACTAAAAATAATTTCTTTTTGTACTCTGTTAATGTGGCTACTGGACAAGTTCAGAATACTAATGTGGCTTACAGTTTTTTTTGTTGATGGTGGTGATATTTTTCTTGTATGCTCTTAAAATTTTTTTATTCAGTTAATTTCTTGTTTTAGATAATGCACTACTATGTAGCTCCGGCTGATCTTGAACTCAGTCCTTCTTCCTCAGCCTCATGAGTGCCATACCTGGGGAAGATTGTGCTACATTTAGGGGACAGTGCTGTATTATCTGTAAGGCAGGCAAGGGAAGAAAAATCACTAAAAACAGAAAGAATAAGAATAATGAAGTGTTTGGTTTTTTAATTCAGGAAATTAAAGGAATTAATTAAATTAAAGGAATAGAATGTCTATTTTCTTTCCGTTTGTCTTTTATCCATATTCAGATGCTTTTCAATAATTAAATTGTATAATAAACACCACTTTTCTATATGAACGGTACATTTACAGCTTCTCACACTACCAGGTCCTCCTGTCTGATGAGCAGTGTTAACATGGTGACTGTCTTTTGTTTTAACCTATGTTCCCATAATCATACATATGACATTACATTCCCTTCAATATTCCATACAACACATTTTCCACTTTGCACCATTTGGTTTTTGGCTGGTTGACTTTTTCAGCATACACTTTTCATGTGCAGGTGCTTTATTTCTGAGGTAGCTTCCTAGCCGTGAGGTTTCTGATCAAGGATATGCATTTCCAAAGTGAAGCAATAGTTCTCATTTGCACTTGCAATGCATGCAACTACATTTTGCCTTGCATTAGCTACATGTGTTATCAGTCTGTTTATTTTGGGGCCCTGATTTTATAGACTAGATGTGCTAGCTCACTGGTAGTTTAATTTAGATTTCTTTACTAGTAAGTATCTTTTCAAATGTTTAACAAGCATTTGATCACTTGATTTGCTATAGGCTTTCTTGACCTTTCATTTTGTCACTGGTTCTTTTTATTCTATTCAAAATATCTTCCAGCAGGATCTTCAGGACTTGGGGCAGCCACAGGATATCCCAGAGGTGTTCCACTGAGGATCCAGTGATGATGGTGTACCAGAAATCAGAGGCCTGGAACCAGACCAGTGACTCATTGCAATGGACATTTGCTAGTAAAGCTGATGGGACAAAAGGGTGTACTGTGTGACACATCAAGGCTCCCAGTGCCACCAGGACAAATGAAGAGGGATTGAAGAGGCTGGAAAGAAGGAGAAGCAAAGAGGGTTTTTTTTGTTTTTGTTTCATTTTTGTGTTTGTTTGTTTGCTGACTTGCTTTGTTTTGTTTTGATTTTTTAAAATTTTCTTGAGGGGGTGCTGCAGGGGTGAAGAGAGGATATGGTGGACTGGGAAGTGAGCAGAATTAGGACGGATGATATGAAGTTCCCAAAGAAACAATAAACTTAAAATAGGGATATCTTCATCATTTTAATTTTAGTGGATGTGAAGTGCTATCTCTTTGAGGTTTATCTTTGCATTTCTCTGACGTCTAATGACACTGAGTACCTTTGCATGTGCTCAGTGGTCATTTATGTCTTACCTTATTAACATCTTTTAAGGTCTTCAACCACTTAAAAGATTATAGCTATTAAGTCTTTTATTGGGATACGTGTTGCGACGTATGTTCATATAGGTGTATGTGTGCATTTCAGCAGCAGATCCATTGTCTATGAAGTATTGTAGGAACACTTTGCCATAAAAACCCTATTTGTCATAAAAACCCTATTTGTTCATTATAACAGTGTTTTTCGAACAGAAGAGCTTCTGGTTTCTGCACATGGCTCAGTGGCATAAAGTGCACTCCTGTGCTGTACAGCCCATCATCGCGCTCGATCTCCAGAGCTTTTGCAAGAAAAGAAAATCTTCAAGAGTTAAAGATGTTATCTATATATACAATTGCCAAAGTACTGACAAAAGAACTCCAACAAAGCAATAACAAAATTACAACTGATTTATGTATTTATTTCTATATGTGAAAATAACTATATGTTATACAATAATAATTGTATATACATTTATATCGTCATCATCATCATCATCATCATCATAATAATAAAAGAATAATAAGTCATGATGGGGATGGGGGACATGGCAGGGAAGAAATGATGTACTGTATTTTAATTTGAAAAAACCGGGCATGCTGGGGCATGCCTTTAATCCCAGCGCTTGGGAAGCAGAGGCTGGTGGATCTCTGGTCTATGTAGCAAGTTCCAAGCCAGCCACAGCTACATAGTAAGACCCTGTCTCAAAAAAAACAAAACAAAAAAATATTTTTTTTAAGAACACAAATGTTTCTGTTGAAAAATTGACAAAGATTTCAAACAAACATTTCCCAAGGAAATGTACAAATATCTAAAGTACAGGAAATCTTGCTTCACAGCAATAGTCACCATGGACATACTGTTCAAAACCACAGACATAGTTATAACTTCACACCCAGTAGTATGGGCAAAATTGAAAAGATGGAGATAAAAGACTATTGACCTGTATATGAGGCAAATGGGATTGTCCATTGCTGGTGGGCATTTAAAATGCTTCAAAGCACACCTACAGGCATTTCTGAGGCTAAATAGTGATCAAGAAGAGATTCAAATTTAAACAAATAAAAACACCTTGTAGAAGGTGGGGTTTTTTATTGTTTGTTTTGTTTTCTGAGAAATAGTCTTACTACATAGCTCTGGCTATCCTGGAACTTGCTTCATAGACCAGACTGGCCTCAAACTCAGAGATCCTCCTGACTCTGCCTCCCAAGTGCTGGGATTAAAGGTGTACAGCACTATGCCCAGCTGCAAATAGGTGATTCTTAATATGCTGGTTTATTCATATTGGTCAGAGACTGGGAACCACTTAATAGGTGAATGAATAATTTGCATCCTATTAAATTCTTAGGAATTCTCCTCAGTAAACAAAACAACCAAGCTACTTAACAGGCAGCAACATCCATCAATTTTACAAACATCAAGTTGAAAAAAAAATCAAATTGAATTAGGAAAAAAATTCACTGGCAAAATAATGCATATTTAAAAGTAGATTCATGGCTGAGGAGATGGCACATGGTGAAAGGAGAAAACCAACTCCTACAAGGTGTCCCCTGGTCTACACATACTTTGGCATATGAACACACCCACACCCACACACACACACACACACACACACACACACATACACATGCATGCACACACACACGGTAGATGTAATAAAAAATAAACATTTAAAAGTAAATTTAATATGAGAAAAAGAGGTACAAAATAACAAAAATACAATTTATTATTATTATGGGTCATAAAAGTCTGTAAGTACAGACATATACATTATTTTCATGGATATGCAAGTAATATAATAAACATGCAAATGATCTTAAAATAACATAAATGTGATGTCATACTTAATAAAACTCTAAAATGATTGTACATCTTCTGTTGTTTATTGTCTTTTATTTTTCTTTCTGATTTTTTTTTGAGACAGAGTCTCATGTAGTCCAGGCTTTTCTTGAAATTACTATGTAGCTGAGTGTCTTAGTTAGGGTTTCTATTTCTGTGAAGAGACACCATGACCACTACAACTCTTATAAAGGAAAACATTTAACTGAGGTGATGGCTTAGTTTCAGAGTTTTAGTCCATTGTCATCATGGCAGGGAGCATGGTGGTGTGCAGGCAGACATGGTGCTGGCTACATCTTGGTCAGAAGGCAACAGAAAGTAGAATGTGACACTGAGCAAAGCTTAAGCAAAAAATACCTCAAAGCCTGCCCCCACAGTGACACATTTTGTTCAACAAGGCCACACTTCCTAATAGTGCCACTCCCTATGAGATTATGGGGCCAATTACGTTCAAACTAGAACACTGAGGATGGCCTTGAACTCCTGATCCTCCTATCTCTGCCTCCTGAGTGCTGACTGCTGTCATGTACCACCATGCCCAGCCTGTTTTTGATTTGTTTCTATGTTTTTACTGGAATATGTGTACATGTATGTGTATATGTTCATGTATGGTGCACAGTCATGTGGGAGTGTACATTCATGTGGGAGTATAAGTATCTGCATGTGTATATGGAGACTAGGTGACAATCTTGAGTGCCACCTTCAGAAACACCATCTACCTCCCTTGAGTAAGGGTTTCTCACTGACCTGGAGCTCACACGATTGGCTAGAATGATTAGCCAGCAAACCACAGGGATCCTTCTGTCTGCATTCCCAGTGCTAAGATCACTAAGATACACCTGGCATTTTTTACCTGGGTTCTGGGGATCAAGTTCTGGTCCCCATGTTTGCAGCACAAGCACTTTATGAACTGAACTATCTCCCCAGCCCTCCTGCCTATGTTTAATTAACTAAAAAAATACTAAAATCTCTATGTGATTTTGCATGTCTGAGAATACTTGAGAAAACTATGAAGAATGATGAGATGAGTTTTGATTTGTTAAATATGAAAACATAACCAAATAATATGATATGACATAGAAACAGACAACTAGAATAAATCTGGTATTTATGTTAGTGACAAAGGTAATACTTTAATTCAATGGAAAATATGTACACCCTGGCATATATATATATATATATATACCACCTTGAGGCATTTGGAATGTGTTCCCTCCCTCACCCATATATAAAAATAAATGCTAAGTGGATTAAAGATTTAACTATTAAAATGAAGCAAAACTATCCAATAAAAAGAACTTTCATGTTAATCTAGAGATGCAGGGAACATTTATACCTAACATAAGAAAAACAGACAAGAAAAATGAAAGTCCTGAGATATTTGAGTATTTTAAATTTTAAATGATTTTTTTCTTGGTGTTCTCAACTTTCCTGATGCTATGACCTTTTAATATAGTTCCTCTTGTTGTGGTGACCCCTCCCAACCAAAAAGTTATTTTTGTTGCTACTTCATAACTAATTTTTCTATTGTTATAAATCATAATATAAATAGCCGATATTTATGATGATCTTAAATGACCCCAGTGAAAGGGTCGTTTGTCTCCCGAAGGCGTTGCGACCCACAGATTGAGAATCTGTGCTCTAGATTGAACTCAGATTTTCAGGGTTGGCAGCAAGCACATTTAACTGCTGAGCCTCCTCACTAACCCAGAGTTTATTTTCTTAATTTTGTACTCTGAAAAATAGATGTTCATAATTTTTCAGTGACATTTAATTGTCATTCTTTTCATTTTGCTACATTACTGATCTTAATATTCTTGTTAAGGAGTCTTTACCTAGTTCAAAGTTGTCAATATATATGTATCTAAAATTCATTATTTTTTTCTGATTTAGATCTATGTACATTTTCAAATTAATACCTCTTTATTGATATATAAATCATGCAACATAAACATCTACCAGTTAAACATATACAATTCAGTGTATTTTGGTGGGTTCATGAGGTGTTTAGTTTCAGAACATTTTCCTCAATAATAAAGGAAGTCCTGTATCTATTAGCAGTCATTTTCCATCACCCCATCCTCATCGCTCTGGAAAGCCATTAGTTTGTTTTCTCTTTCTATGATTTGCCTATTCTTGACAAGCAACATGAATAGAGTTCTACAATGTTTGACTTTTTTTGTTGGGCCTTTTACTTAGCATTCTGTTTCAAGGTTGAGTATTCCTTTTTATGGCAGAATAATATTGCATTGTAGGGACACATTGCAGTTTATTTATTCATGCCTTAACTGATAGACATCTGAGTTGTTTCCACTTTTTAAATGTTAAAAATATAGCTTATATGACATTTTCATACATATTTCCATATGAATTTTTTATTATATTGGTCCATATACTTAGGTATGTAAGTACAGGATTTCATAATAACTTTATGCTTAACCAATCATAGTTCAGAGGCATGGTATCTTTATCGTATACTAAAACTGTATTTTTTATATTTAAGTCTTTTTATGGGTGCTTTATTCTGCTTTTCTTAAAATTACATATCTCCATGCTAATAGTGCACTCTCTTTTTTTTTTTTTTTTTTTTTTTTTTTTGGTTTTTCGAGACAGGGTTTCTCTGTGTAGCTTTGCGCCTTTTCCTGAAACTCACTTGGTAGCCCAGGCTGGCCTCGAACTCACAGAGATCCGCCTGGCTCTGCCTCCCGAGTGCTGGGATTAAAGGCATGCGCCACCACCGCCCGGCCCTAATAGTGCACTCTCTTGATGATGGTAGGTTTGTGGGGTTTGTGTGTGTGTGTATGTATGTGTGTGTGTTGATGTACATACACGTGTGCAAGATGTGTGGAGGCCATAGATTGATGTCAGGTGTCCTCATTTGCTTTTCTCCTTACATTTTGAGATTGAGTCTTTTACAAAGGCTGGATATGGCTAATTGGCTAGATGGTTGACTGGTGAGCCCCAAGGATCTGCTTATGTCCACCCATCTCAGCACCAGAATTACAAGCTCATACTGCCGTACCCAGCTTTTTTAATAAAAAAAAAAATAACATCAGTATTGAGACTCTAAACTCAGTCTTCATGCTTGTGTAGCAAGCACTTTACTGACTGATCTATCTCTTCCGTCTTAATTATTGTAGTTTGAAAGTAAATGTTGAACGGAAATGCTGTATGTCCACCTCCTTTGTTTTTATACTTCAAGACCGCTATTTTCTAGTTAGCTTTTGAAATTCCACACACATTCTAGAATCAATTTGCTTGTTTCTTCCAAAGGTCTGCTTCAATTTGATTGTGATTACATTAACTAATTTCTGTGAAAAAAGATATCTCAATGATAATGAATCATCCAAAATTTGAACTGAATGCTATCTCTATTTAGGCTTTTTTAATATTCCTATTAGCAATCTTATTTTTGCCTTAAAAGTCTGATAGAATTTGCTAGTCAAACAGGAAACCAAGTTGAGCTGTATACCAGGGTGTGTTCAAAAACGTTCATAAAAACTTAATGATGACAGCAAATTCTGGAAGCAACTCTAAGTATTCATCAAGAGAAAGATTTTTGAACAAATTTTGAAATATTCCTACAGTGGAATTTTGCAATGCAGTACACAGATACATTGATCTACATATATCAGAAATCAAATGCTTGAGGGAGCAATAGTTTCCATAGGCAACAAGTTTATAACCTGGAACTGCAGTCCAACTATTTCAGACATGATGAGGAACAGCAAGGTTATCTGTCCCATGGTGGTGTTAATTTCATTCCATCCTACCAAGACCTTGGGGAGACAGTCTAACCTGAAGTCACTGATGATGCTCAAAGAGTTGCCTTCATCCATAGCAGCTACCAGTAGGTATGGCACCTGCCTCTCTATGAAGCTCAGTTGGTCATCAGCAGTAGTTGTTGTTACTTAAATGCTCCCTGCTCCTTTCGATACTACATCTCCTGTGGGTATGGCCACTCAGTCTCTGCCTGGGCCTCCCTGAGGTTTGCTGAAGTTGCTTAATTCTGGTCCACTCCTTCTAGCTTCCAGCTTCTAGGCCAGGCTCTTTTCCTCCAGCTCCAGGCCTCACAGTTCAGGCCCCCTTTTCTCCTCACTCATCGACAGATAGCAGAGTCTGTAATAGCATTAACTCTCGTGTTCTGCAAGTTCTCGTGTTCCAGTTGTGTCAAGAAATTCTCAGTAAACTCATGTGCACAGTGGGTGGGTCACATCATTTTGGCTAGACAAGATGGCAAGAGTGTCTACAGTGGCCTTCAGGATGGTACCCAAGGTTCTCATGACGAAAACTCCACTAAGCAAGATGAAGTTGATGGTACTTTGCTTGGATATCCTGCCTATTCTCTGGGAGGCATTGTTAGGAGGCAGCCTGTGGCTTCCTACTATCTGCCATCTCTCTGGAAGGCTGCCAGCTACCATCTTCCTGGGCTTTCCCTGGTTTCTTCTGCTTCTCACTAGCATCTCCAGGGACTGACTGAATTTCAGAGGCAGGTTGCAGTCCCGGCACTGGAAGCAGGTGGAACACTACACAGAGGTATGAACTGTCATCTCTATTGTATTTCCTTTGGCTCCTCACTTTTTCTTGCTCTGTAGTTCACCCCCATCTTCCTTTTGCTATTAAGTTTAGCATTTTGTCTACATTCTTCTTAGGATAACGGTTTTTCAATAATTGGTTCATGCATAGGTCAACTATAGGCTCAAGGCCAAATTAAAAAGTATTAGGCACACGCCTTTTATCCCAGCACTCAGGAGTCAGAGGCAGGCAGATCTCTGTGAGTTTGAGGCCAGCCTGATGATCTACAGAGCAAGTTCCAGGATAGGCTCCAAAGCTACACAGAGAAACCCTGTGTTGAAACACTCCCCCCAAAAAAATAGGTTTAAAGAATGTAATTGTCACAGGAAAAAAATTCAAATATAAAAAAAATTCACCAGTAAATTTTCTAAATCTCTTCCAGCTGAAATATTTAAAAGGGAACCCATGAGTCTTCACTTCTTTGATCAGCTAATGCCTTTACAGCTAACACAGCTTAAAAGGCAAGGTCCTCAATTGTTAGTTCTGATAAATTAGTTACTTCTTGCAGGCAGAATTCGGTACCTGCTTCTGGAAGTAGGGAGTTTCAGTTGCTGGTCTGCACAATGGCACCCAGTAGAGGGAGCAGTCAGGGGCTGAAACCAATCCAGCCTCTACTTCTACTGGTTGAATTTGCATTTCTTGAAGGAGAGACTATGCCCCCACCCCTTCCCATCCTCACCCTTCTACCCTTCTTACCCCCTACAAAAGTGCAAAAGGCTAGTGGTGTCCTATGGGGGGTGTTATGGCACCTCTCTCCAAAATATCCTTATTTCAGTTTCTGGTAATACAAAAAATTTGAAAAAGTAACCAAGGCAAGAATGTGTCTACCTGCTAGAGATAGCCACTAGTAAGGATTTGAGCTGTACCTCACATTGTTTCCATATATCTAAGACAGGTACTTCTTTAATATACACACATCTACATGCATTATTCTGTCTAGTCTAATTGATACCTGTAAGTTTTAGTGTTCTTTTCTTTCTTTTTTACTATTAACAACTATTTTCTCGTAGTTCTCTTTTACTTGTAGCTTTGACAACATTGAGGCTTTTATTTGATTAGGATTTGATTGCCAGACATAAACTTGACAAAGTTTATGCCCCTTTATATGTTTATGTTTGTGTGTTCACATATACTGTCTAACATATAGTGTAATGCTATGGAATAATACTTTTGTACACTGATTTAACAAAACACTGATTGGCCAGTAGCCAGGCAGGAAGTACAGGCAGGATAAGCAAACAAAGAGAATTCTGGGAAGAGGAAGGCTGAGGCAGGAGGAGACGCCAGCATGCCATACAGGGAACAGCATGTAATGGCACACAGGTAAAGCCAAGGAAAACATGGCAACATATAGATAAACAGAAATGGGCTAAATTTAAATGTAAGAGCTAGTCAGTGGTAGGCTGAGCTAATGGCCAAGCAGTTTTAATTAATATAAGCTTCTTAATGATTATTTTATAAGTGGCTGTGGGGTCCGTGGGGCTGGGCAGGACCAGAGAAAACTTCAGCTACAAATGGCGCCCAGTGGCTTGAGTTTCCACCTGAAACCTGAGAATACTTGATAATTCTAAATGGAGCCCAAAACAGGTTCCTGCTTCATGTCTCATGCAGGTGGCAAGACGCTGCAATATGTGGGCTTAAGCTACTCTATGACAGGTTCGTGACATGAGGGCTTGACCTGCAGCATGGTGGCAATGAGGCATCTCCAAGCTGCACATTATGCTGTGTGGTGGATTTAGCTTTTGCTAATACAGACAAGAAAGAGAGAGAGAGAGAGAGAGAGAGAGAGAGAGAGAGAGAGAGAGAGAGAGAGAGAGAGGGAGAGAGAGAGAGAGAGAGAAAGAAAGAAAGAAAGAAAAAGAAAGAAAGAAAAAGGTTTTGGGCTACACACAGTTGGATGGAAGCATAGACCCAGTGCCTCCCATAGTCAGCGGACAGTCTGGTTCCCAGAGCTGGTGGTAAACATAGTTCCACCATGTTGTGAAGCTGAGGTGGACAGAGCCAGCAGGCAAAACTGTCATTTCAGTCCTAGTAACAATGCAGTTTAAAGCAATAGATTCACAATAAGACAGATTCAGATGAGAAAAACCCTAAACAGTTTACAGTGTATGTAAAAATGTGTGTAGGCTTGAAAGAGGGAGAAAAAGGAATATATGCAGTTATATAAAGAAATAGTTTTAAAAAATAAAGTCTTTAAAGAGACAATAAATGTAATATAAAAAATAAGCCATGTAAAGATGGATATTACACAGAGAGTCTGGATTATATTGTCTTTGGAATTTTTAACTGCAGAAAGACATTTGATTGTAAAGGCTGCTCAGTTAAACCAATATGTATATTTTAAAGGTACCTTGACTTCAAAATTTGGATCTAAGGATATGTTGCTTTGGAAAGGAGGCTCTGCTTTTGTTTCCACAGGAAGCAAGAGGCTATGGATTTGTTCCAGGTTAAGATGGATCAGGTTTGACCAGCCAAGACCACCTGAAAGGTCTCCGATGATACCATGGCCCAGATGATCCAACATCCAGAATGGTTTCAAAGCAACTGGCTCAGACAATGCAGCGTCACAGAGTACTCCAGTCAGGACTTGATCATAATTCTTAATTTTCTCAGGATCCCCATTAGATTGCCAGTGCCCTTATCCAGTGGGAAGTAGTATGAGAAGCTACACCCAAATTCCCAAAATATTGTTAATGAATGTTTATTTTTATTTAGAGCAGGTTGATTATAAATGCAATCTCTTTCTAAAGAAGAAAAGGGCATATAGATATGATAGGATAAATAGTAACAACTTTTTAAAAAATGTTTTACATTGCTATGGATTTTAGTTTATTGATATAAATTTAGAGTTGATTTTGTTATACTATATATATGTATATATATTTCTTCTCTTGTTTAAGGTATTATGTTTATGTAACTCATTTAAATTGTAATGGATAATTAAGAAATACAGATTAATAACTAGTCTTCTATGATAGTCAAACTTATAGTCATGTTAAGTTTTCTAGGTATATTATATAGATATAATTCAATTAGTTAGATATTCCTCAAACACTTCAAAGACCTACAGAATATGGCATTTAAAGTGTTTTTAAAAACTTAGACTTTCTGGACAGTGAGACACATCCGCTCCTGGCAGGACTGATTTACTTCAGAGAGAAGGATGGGCATCGAAGACACTTTGTACGGAGTTTATCTTCTTCTTGGCAAAAATAGCCATTTGGGCAAGAAACTGTTCTTGCCTGGACTGCTTAACAAAATGTTGCATCGACTGGACATGCAGGACCCATAGGAAGGTGACCACTGAACTTTGCTTGGTGAAATGGTCCTTCAGGTTCCTGCTTTGCAGAGGAAACTGCCAGACATTCTACAGGACACTGAGAGAAGTGACTGAGAGACTCTAGGCCTGTGGGCTAAAGACAGATGCTCCAACTGTACAGAGGAACTTTGGATGACTGTCCAGACAGCCAGCTGTCTCTGTCATTCTAGATTTTTGAAGTTGCTTATAATGCACTTCCTGTTTTCTTAGGTAATATTATATCCTTCTGAGGTCTTTGATGTAGTTGAAGACTAGATAGTTATAATTATAAGTTTCCTTGGTTATGATAAAAGATAAATTAGATACAAAACCTTAAACTCACAAATATAGGATAGATAGAGAAATTTTTTCTTTAATTTTGCCAAATGTAAATAGACTAGACATTGTAACTGTACTTCTTGCTTGATAACTGTTTTGTTATATATAATTTACTATGTTAAAGTTAAAACTTTCCTTTTTAATTTAACAGAAAAAGGGGAAATGCTGTGAAATGATGCTTTTGTACACTGGTTTAATAAAACACTGATTGGCCAGTAGCCAGGCAGGATAAGCAGACAAAGGGAATTCTGGGAAGAGGAAAGCTGAGGCAGGAGGAGACGCCAGCCTGCTGTCCAGGGAGCAGCATGTAATGGCACACAGGTAAAGCCACAGAAAACGTAGCAACATATAGATGAACAGAAATGGGCTAAGTTTAAGTGTAAGAGCTAGTCAGTGGTAGGCTGAGCTAATGGTCAAGCAGTTTTAATTAATATAAGCTTCTTAATGATTATTTTATAAGTGGCTGTGGGGTCCGTGGGGCTGGGCAGGACCAGAGAAAACTTCAGCTACAGTGTCATATATATATATATATATATATATATATATATATATATATATATATATGTATTTCATATATATTTCCTTCTAACTGGCCTGGCCATAGAAACTTATATTTCACCAATACTGTAAAAGAACATTATTTTTTGCTACCATTGGACAACATACTTTGATTAACTTTATTGGTGTGATAAACAGAATGAATACTTGCTATAAATGAAGTACTTCATAAGTATTTTTTAATGAAAGTAAAGCATTTTTAATTTTCCTTGTGTCATTGTAGGTGAAACTGAATGTAAATAAGGTTAGGAAACATTTCATTCTGTAGTTCCCATTGTAAATATTTTCAACTTTTCAGGGTACTTGGTCTTTGTTGCAACTCCTTAATTTTACCCCCTTGTAGAAGGATAGCGTGCACAGACTATATGGCGATGAAAATCAAAAATTAACTCCAGTGTTCTCCATATGTACAAAACCAGGCAGCATCTGGGTTTGACCCATAGGCAAGTTTGCTGATTCCTGTTCTATTCATAGGCTAGAGGCCACATAGGGCACTCTTGTGAATTGCTAGCTTGGATCTTTTGCGTTGTTACTTTCTTTCTGTCTTGCTGATTTGTAAGAACACTTTATTCAATCACATGGTTGCAATGTTAGCCCTTTCCTTTATATTGCAATTATTCTCCAGCCTTTCATTTGTTTATTAACCGTACTTAGGTTTTTTTCTCAATATCTACATATTTTATATGAAATTAAGTCTATGAATCTTGCTATGTGGTTTCAAGACGCAATGTGTTACACTGAAAAGTCTTCCTTACTCTAGGATTATATAAACCGTCTCCTCTATTTTTTCCAGTTTGTCTTTTAATTTCTAACAGTATATGAATCTTAACTACATTTCAGATTATTTAGTGTAAGACAGGGACATGACTTTCAGTGATTTTCTTTATTTGTTGCATAATTTTTATTTTATTCTGAATTATGATGTGTGAATGAGTGTTTTTGAACTCTATTTTCTGATGTGTGCCATATGGCTTATTTTGTGTTATTTTAAAGAACATCTGTTCTGTTCCGTTATTTAATTTATTGTTGCTTTCATTGAGTCTCCAGGTTTTCTACATAGGCTATTGAAATGGTTTTGTTGTTTCTAATAGTTTTTCCTCTTGAGTTTTCTAGGCTGTTACATCATTTGTATACAAGATAATTTTGTCTCTTCTTTTAAAGGGAATGTCTCTCATCTTGTCGTAGTGACTAGGAATTGATATGATAATGTCGTATAATAGTAGTGATACTGGATATCCCTATTGTATTCCCAGTTTTAGAGAGAAGGGCTCTTGTGTTGCTGGATACTTTTGATAATCATTTTTTTCAACTCTGAGGCTTGAACTCAAAGCCTGAAGGCAAGCGCTCTGCTGCTGAGCTATAACCCCAAGTACTTGATGATAATGTGTGATAATTATTCCTTTATGTTAGGAAGATTTTTTTTCTATTACTAGTTCATTAGTACTTAAAAGTAAACTGTTATAAATACTCTGCACTGTTAAAGATTTCTGTTTCTCTTAAAATGCAATTCATATTTTTGTCACAAATTCCTTCTATACTCAATCCTGTGTCTTGTATCCTATACCTGTATCCTTATAATATCATGATTCAGTGTCCATTTTTCATACCTATAGTGGACTCCTACAATTTTTTAAGATGTGAGCATATGTAACTTTGAGATCATTTTATAGGGGAAGAAAAGAATACAAAATGACAATTAAACTAGGTATTGAAAATTTCATTTAGAGTGAGATTTTTTTCAAAATTTCTTACAGTAATTTTCCAGCACAGATGACATAAGGATGCCTTCTGTTTGCTACACAAAACCTCTAAGAGTATCTGTCTATCGATGCTGACAGGGATGCTGTGCCCAGTGGGGTGGGGTGGAGGTACAACATGGAATCCTTCTTGTAGAATTTCCCTTTAAACTTTATTCAATCCAAATTGCTTCCAATTACTTCCAAACGTGGTGAACTTCCAGTCTATTGTAGTTTAGATATGAGATGTTTTGTTATTGTTGGTATTGTTGCCTTTCTTTATTCACTGTCTCAGGGCTGTAGGCTCAGAGGGGGCACATGCTTACGGTGGAATGCTTTGTGACCACCATCTTGAAATTCTCAATTTTATTTTTGTATGTGTGTTTTTTAAATAAAGTTCAGGGGGACAGTTCAGCACATGCAGGGAACTTGGAGCTCCTGCAAATGCAGCTTCCTATTACCCATCATCTCCCTGCAATGAGTTCTTGGTGGTCTTGATCTAGTTGCTTTAATTCCACAGTACCTCTCCTTTTCACCTTGGCTAACAGCCATGGCTATTGCCTTTCTGGGGCAGCAAGTGAGTTGTGCTGGAGGATGCCCAAGTTCTACTGTTGCCCTCTATCCAAGGTGGGGACCTAAGCCATGGTAGACAGAAATAGAGGCTTGCTTGGCCCATGTGTTTTGAGGCATTTATGGATTCTGTCTAAAATAAATATTAAGAGATAAAGTAGTTGCAAAACAGTAACCACATTTGTATTGTAAAAGACATAGATCACAGCTTAGAATTTAGAATTTCTTGTTTTAGTTATTTTATTTTTATTTTTACTTTTTAAAGACAGGCTCTAATGTGTCCTAAATTGGCTTTGTACTCACTATGTAGCTGAGGATGATCTTGAATACCTAATCCTCAAGGGCTGGTGTTACTGGGTCATATATATACACCACCATGCAGAGTTAGGGATTGAGACCAGAGCTTCATGCATGCTAGGCAAGCAACATACCATCTCAGCCCCATCTCCAGGCTCTCATTCAAGATTTCTGAAATCCTTAGGATCCTTGAAATCTTGAAGAGACCAAATGGAAACTGTTGGAATTTGCATTTCTCAAACATGGAAGAAAGCTGTTTCAGAATGGGTTATCAGTAGCACAGAAGAAAAGCAGAGATAGCAAGGGTATACTTTAAAAAGAAACCCCACATTGTCATGTGTTCATAGTAGAAAAGACAATGCTATGAGGCAATGCAGGTTGCTCATGAGCTGAACTGTGATTTTGAAAAGTTGGATTCTTAGTAAATAGCAATTTTAAAAGTACCACAGCCAACTTATTTTTATTTGTATTGTTCTTTCCATGAAAATATAAGAGAGAAAGTATCTACATTCAAATAAACCTAAAAAATGCCTAAAATAGCTGAGTGGTGGTAGTACACACCTTTAATCCCAGCACTCTGAGTTAGAGGCCAGCCTGGTCTATAGAGCAAGTTCCAGGACAGCCAGGGCTACCCAGAGAAACCTTTTAAAAATCCAAAAAAGAAAAAAAAATCTTAAAATAACATTATTGTCTTTTATCAGTGTTTCTTAGTGGTTCATTAAATATTGGTACATTTCAAATTTATATTTATTCAAATATATTCAAATTTATTCTCTTTCTTAATGTGATATTTGTATTAATTCTTTAAGAATTTCACAAAATTCATTTTGATCATATTCATACTCACTTCTCACAGATCACCCTCTTGTTCCCTACCCTCTTACAATTTTGTGTCCTCTTTATTTTTAAATGACCATTGAGTCCAGTTTGTGCTACCCATATATTCTTGGGTATGGGGCCATCCACTGGAGTGTGGTTGACCTACCAGGGACCACACACACTTAAAGATAACTGACTCTCTCTCCCTACTGCAAAAGCTGTCAACTGCCCATAGGTATTGTGGTGGTTTGGAAGAAAATGGCCCCCATAGGTCCATAGGGAGTGGGACTATTAGGAGGTAGGACCTTGTTGGAGTGGGTGTGGCCTTGTTGGAGGAAGTGTGTCACTGTGGGGGTGGGCTTTGAGGTCTCTATTGCTCAAGCTATGTCCAGTGTAGGACACAGTCTCCTTCTGCTGCCTGTGGATCAAGATGTAGAACTCTCTACTTCTCCAGCACCATGTCTGCTTACATGCCACCATGTAGATAATGGACTAAACCTCAGAAACAACCCTAATTAAATGTTTTCCCTTATAAGAGTTGTCATGGTCATGGTGTCTCTTTACAATAGAAACCCTAAGACAGGTATTCAATAAGAGAGGACTGCTCATAAGCCTCTTCTCCCCCTCAGTGAGACATTTTATAATCCATGATGTCTTAGAGTCAAGCAAACACAATTGAAAGGCAAAGTATAGGAGCTGAGGAAGTAACTCAGTGGAGATGGTACTTGATATGCAAGTGTGAGGACCTGAATTTGGATCCATAACACCCTTGTAAATGCTGGGCATGACAGCATGCACCCGTAACCCCAATGCTACAGGGTGAAGACAGATACATCCTGGGGCTTTGCTTACTGTGAGCTCCAAGTCCAGTAAGAGATGCAGTTTAAAGAAAAATAGTGTGGACAGTGATAGAGGGAGATGTTCAACATTGACCTCTGGCCTCCAAATTGTATGTCATGTATAAGTGAGTGCACCTATACAAACATGTGCACACATTCATACAACATATATAGAGAGAACAAAACAAAAAATAAAACTATTGCATTTATAAATAATTTTGGGATTTAAAAAAACATACTTGGGAGAATCCACAGAAGTCTGAGCTGAAAATGAGATAAGTTGAAGGTTGTCAGGTACTTTATTCATGAGTAGAGACAAGTCTGAAAATAAATAACAAGAAGACAAAATTTAAAAAAATTCCCTGAATGGGCAAAGTATAACTTGAAAGTGATAAGATTCTTATCATAAGTTAAATTTTACTTTCATCAGAATGCAAAATGAGGAAAAATAAACTAAAAGAACCTCATTTTGGGGAGAACTGCATGTAGACCATTAACCCTATTAATAAATGCATTCTTCTATGTGGCCCTTTCCACCCAGAGGAACAATATTCTTCTTACCCATATTGCAGTGTCTCAGAAATATGTGTGCTTGTATGTGCATGCATGAGTATGTGTGAGTGTGTGTGTACATCAGGGATTGGCACTGGGTGTCTTTCTTGTTCTTTTTTTCTACATTTTTTTTGAGGCAGCCTCTACTGAGCCTGGATTCAGCTATGCTGGCTGGTCAGAAGGCTCTACACCACCACATCCAGCTTTTACATGGATGCTCGACGTCTGACCTCAAGTCCTCAGGCATATGCAGTAGGACTTTACTGGCTAAACCACCTCTCCTGCCCCTTGTGGGTTGTTTTTCAAGCTTTGTTCTTGAACCTTCCATCTACCAATCAAGTATATTCATACATACATACATATTTGTATATATAAATCAAAATTATAGTTCCTTAGATAATTTTATTGAGGAACAATATAGAAGTTCTGTGTCTCTTGTCAACCTTTGTTTCTATTTGCAACATCATTTAAGGTTGCACAGATATGGCAGAAGGCACGAGAAATGTTAGGAGGTGTCAGAGTTGTACCTAGAAGATAAAGGTGTGTGTCAAATTGAAGATCCAGGGGGCTAATCTAGAGAGTAAAAGGCAAGACATGGAGTAGGGTGGCTTCAAGGTAAGGACAAGGAAGAGTTGCTCATCAGGTGTCTGGAATTTTCCCTGACACAAAAGTTGTGTCTGGGGAAGGGTTATTGTCATTGTTATCCTTCCCTGTGTACATGACATGACCAGTTCAAGGAGCCAAACCATAGAAAAGTGAACTCTTCCTAAAGTCTATGACGTATTTGGATCTTACAGATTCTTGATGTCCATTTAATTGAGATAGTCCCTGTCATAGAGTTTCTGTTGCTGTGAAGAGACTTCATGACCACAGCAACATTTGTAAAAGAAAGCATTTAACTGGGGCTGGCTTCCAGGTTCAGGGGTTTAGTTCATTATTATCATGGCAGCAAAACGTATTCTGCTGGAGAAGGAGCCAAGAGTTTTACCTCTGGATTGGAAGGCAGCAGGAAGAAAGAGACAATGGGCCTGGCTTGAGCATTTGAAACCTCAAAGCCCACTCCCAGTGACACACTTTCTCTAACAAGACCACACTACTCCAACAAGGCCACACCTCCTAGAGACCAAGTACTGCTACTCCTTAATGACTAAGCATTCAAACATAGAGCCTATGGGGGGCTTTGAATCTGTTATATAGTCTAGGGTGATTCTTCTGCCTTGGGAGTGCTGAGATTTATAGGCATGTTGCCACCACGCCTGGAGACCAAATCCAGCATTTTATTCACCAATTGTGCCACATCCCAGTCTTATTTATTAGTTACTTGCTAAGGGTATTGTAGTAGTTAAATGAGATATTGTTTTATAGTGTTTACATGTGCTGGCTATTTGGAGAATGTTATCACTCCCAATGTTCAAGATACACACATTAGTATTTGTCCATTTAGTTTTCTTCACCCATATGGCTTACTAAATAGGCAGTATGGAGAGAATTTAGCCACAGATGGTCAACTTTCAGCACCTGTGCTCATGAGCACTGTACAACATGGTTTATTATGTCAATCCAGACATTTGAGAAAAGTCCTAAAGTCTTCATAGGTATTTTTGGGGGGAGTGAGGTGGAAATTATAGCCATGTGGTGAAACCATAGATCATTCACAAATAAACTGATAAAGTCACTCATTGAAATGCCAGCTTGCTGATACACACAGCTGGGGCAGTCACACTAAAAGAGTTGAGCAGGCTGTTATCCTCACCAGCCAATACTCTTTTTTAAAGGCCCTTTCTTTCCTCCTCAGGTGATGTGTTTATCGGGTCCTGTCCACTCTGATGGTTTCTGTCCCAAGGCTTCAGCTTTCTTTCCATGTGTAGACTATCCCACACAGCAAATCTCTGTGTGAAAGGTTTCACAAAAGAGGTCTGGAAAATAAATGGCTCCAAATGCTCCATTGCAGTGTTCTGGCAAAAGGACTAATTGGCAGTTTTATTCCAAAGAGGAAAAATTGCTAATAGCAAGAATCAGCGAGTAGTGCCACCCGTTCGAACCGTTCATTCTTGTTTCAGCTCGAAGGCCTTAAGTGGAGTAAAACAGCTCTTGTTTGCTCAGTGTTTTGTGTGGTAGAGTCAGGCTAGTGCTGTTTAAATTCTACACACAGGCCAATTAAAATCACTAAGCACTTCTATCCTTTGGGGGGTGGTGGTTCCATATTTCTTAATGGTATTTTATGCTACCCAAAATGCACTTAGTTAAACCTCTAGCTCCCATCATGTACCTACATTAAATGGAGAAAATGTGACAGTGAATTTTGCAAAGTTTTTTGCACATGTATTTACTATAAATTTGCTAGAAGATTTAAGAGTTTTAAGCATCATTGAAAAATTGGATAATTTTCTGAATTGAGTGGAAAGCAGATGGCTGTGATTTGGACTTTAATTCATCCAGTTGACAAATTGGAAGTCAAAAATCCCACAAAAGCTGAGTCTAGGAGGGGAGGAATTTTCCATAAATAAGAGTAGTGGATGTGAGGTGTGAGTGAGTGGGATTCATCTATGATATTTTGGGGGGAAACTGCCTCTTTGCTCACGTGTGCCAATTTATCTGTTTAGTTTGATTATTTTTTTTTTCCGGAGCTGAGGACCGAACCCAGGGCCTGCCTTGTGCTTGCTAGGCAAGCGCTCTACCACTGAGCTAAATCAAGTAAAGATATGTCCCTGGTGGTAATTTTCCTTTATGTTGTCTCTTTCTCCATCTTTGGTCTATGCAGGAGCCTCTCAAATATAAGACTTAAAAGTTCCAAGTGGTTAGAAGATGTCATGTAACATGCCTTTGGTGTTTGTGATTCCTTTGACCTCTGTGGTTCCGAATTCATGCTGTTCTTTTTTCGAATTGATGGTCCCTGTTAAATGACTTTCCATGTCCACATGCTCACTGTTCTTCCAAGTATGATTCTAAACCCAACACCCCCAAATTCTGGAAGCTGCAAATCCTTGCTCTATTTTTCAACCCTCGGATATTTTCCTGTGTTCCTGTCAAGGTGCTGGCCATTTTTTATTCCTTCTTTCTTACCACATGTTCTGAATGAGGTAAAAGCAAGCTTGGACCTTGGATGCCACAAAAAGCTAGGCTTGGCCACCAGTCTCAATGTCCCAATTAAGGAGGCAATAAATAATGAGAAGCAGAGAGGGGAGGAGTGAATAAAAGCATTCAGTGACTCCTGGAGTTTTAGTTTAAATAGAGGACAAAACGCCTGGTGCTGTAGCGCACGCCTTTAATCCCAGCACTCAGGAGGCAGAGGCAAGCGGATCTCTGTGAGTTCGAGGCCAGCCTGGTCTACTGAGAGTTCCAGCACAGGCTCCAAAGCCACACAGAGAAACACTGTCTGGAAAATGAACAAACAAGCAAAAAAAATAGAGGACAAAACTTATGTGTAACTAAGCAGACCTTGTCAAGATTTGGTCCTTCCTTCATTGCTCCCTATTGCTTCCTATCATTGTCTTGGCTCTGGTCTGCCCTGCAGGTTGTCAGAACTGTGTGAAATCTCTTCTGGAAAGCTAATTTCTCCTTTGTCTGGCACCAAGGCTTCATTCAGCTTTTCTCTTTCCCAAGCATGTGTTTTTTAGGGAAATTGCAATTCTTTGGGGTCCATTATTCAATAACCTGATAGGACAAGTGTGTCTGTTTAAAACGTCTTGTCTCCTGCTGGATTGTTCCATCCCTTTCATGTATTAGAATATAAGGTTTGATATCAGAGCCATACATTGTATCCTCCCCTGCTGCCACATAAGGCCTGGTTGAAGAATGGACTTTATATTTGTGTTGAATACAGGAGCTAATTTCAAGGTGAAGAAATACACCCGAGGGCTTGATATTAACTGCAGATTAGATAGCTCTCTGTCAACAATTCGAGAGTGCTGCTGAATACCTCCCAGACTCAATCAAGCAATTGAAAGAGGACAACTAGAAATTTCAGCAACATTCCCTTCCGGTTGGCATAACCCGGGATTTTCCTTTTTGTTACTTTCCACTGCCTGGATTTTTAGTGCCACTCTGAGAAAAAGAGTAGCTTTACGTAATACAAAAACAGCTGTCCCTCCTCATCCAGAAGTACCTCTAAGTGCCAGTTGCACGTGGTGCTATGTGATGATCTCTGAGAAAAGGATTGTGCAGCTCCAGCCCCTTCTCTGTGAACACGTCTTTGATGCAAACATACGCACCGACAATAGAATTAAACTTTTCTGTTCACATGTATGTTTCTCAGAAAGTATTTGTGTCATAGCTTGGTTGCTAGTACTTGGAATAAGAGAAAAGTGGGTGAGTGAGTACTGGAGCTTGCATCCATATGCAGGAACTGGATTTAGTTATGTTTCCTTTGGGACTGGCTTTCTTCTTCTCCTCACTAGAGCAAGTATGATGCAAGTGCCAGTACCCTGAGAGTATGTCTTTTCTATAGGCTGCTCTAGAGCACTTTCCTAAAGTCTTCTATATGGAGATGTCATTTATGAAAATGATTTTTCACTGTAAGACTTTCAATGTTTCGGTTGTTCAACAAACACAGAGATGGTGACATATCTGTAATCTTGAGACATGGGAAGATGAGGCAGGAGAATCATGGCTTTGAAGCCAATCTAGGCTACACAGTGAATTCTCATCTGGCCTGGGCTACATAGTGACACACTATCTAAAAAAAGAAAAAGAAAAACTATTTGTGCCCTAACTACAACTAAGGAGAGAAGGTAGACTGTGCCTTCATCCATTCAGAAAGACATCCACTCACTGGGTGTCTTCTATAATAGGGGCACTGTTAATAGGCAGTAGAGATTTGGTGTCAAAGCTCATTGTCTAACCTCATGGAACTCATCTCCTGTGGGGGTTCTGACTAGAATAAGCTTGGAAACTAGAGCAATTGCTAACACTGTGGCTGCTAGGAAGAAAATAAAGCCATGGTTGGAAGGGGCCTTTAGAGAGGCTACTTCCCTCAGTGTTTGTATTTTATCTACTAGCAACAAGAATTAAAGTTGTAGACCCCATATTAAGTGTTGAGGATATAGAGATTAAAAGGAAAATCTATAGCCTCCTGCATTAAGGAGGTCAGTCTGGTGAAGACTTAAAAATAGCTTAGTGATAGGGTAGGATGAAAGGAGCAAGCAGCAGGTTCTGGAAAGTTCATTCTAAGCCATTGGAAAAGGACAGAGGAATTTGGATCAGGTCTTGAATGGCCTTGACCAGATTGAAGTTGCAAGGAGGCAAATTGCCACTTAAGTCATAACAGCCAGTTTACAGAAGACAGGATGCATTGCTTCTGAAGATGTTGTTATAGGGATGTGAAAGCCTAGAGTGAGTTACTGCTGGGCGGAAATGTATAAATGGAGGTCAGGTTAGATTCAGTGGTACCGAATTACCTTGCAGCCTGAGAATTAATAATGTATTTACAATTTTGAAGTACTAATATCCACAATGGTTCACATTTTAGTTTCTTGCCCTCTCCATGCCTTGTTCTTGCATATGAGAGAAAATGGCATCTGGCCCCTTTTAATATGGTGACCTTCATTCCCATTTATTTCCTGCAAAAGATGTAATCTCATTCTTTTTAAAGTTGAACTCTGTTGTGCATATATACTATACTTCTATTTGTTCACTTGTAGATGAATATCTAGGCTGCTTGACTAATTTAAGACAATAAAAAATAAAGCTAGATTAATTTCTTGTTCTATTGGAAACATCTCTTTGCCTGCTCGCTATAAAGATGTCTGCTCAAATTGTAACATCCCTAGGGAAATGTCTTACTAGCATAAGGTAAACCAAACAAATCTCAGTTTGTCTACTCAGAAATTCCAGGCTGGTGTGGTTATGATGGGTGGCATATTATTGTATGTTTTAAATGGGTGGCCTGAATAGCCACAGCTTCTCAATCCCACTGCTTCTACTGTTAAACTCTTCTCCTAAGCCTGCTTTTGTAGGTTACTATTTTGTGATAGCTCCTTAAAAATGAGTTTCTTTGAACCAGTTTACAAGGCCTATAATCATCACCCTGATTGGGAAAGAGAAGAATGGAAAGTTCAAAGCCAGCCTGGGCTACATATGGAAGCTGGTTTGGGTTATAAAGTGATTCCATGACTCAAAAAGGAGTAACTTTTTTTGAGACAGGGTCTCAATGTACCCAGGCTGGTCTTGAACTCAGTGTGTAGCCAGGGCTGGCCTTGAACTCCTGATATTCCTCTACCTCACAAGTGAAGGAATTATAAGTATCCACCACCATGCCTGGCTAAAAGTGAGTAACTTTTGCTGAAGTATTTTTTTTCTTTTTGAGACAGGATCTCTCTATGTATCCCTGGCTGTCATGGAATTCACTATATAGACCAGACTGGCTTGAACTCACAGAGAATTTGCATCTGCCTCCTGAGTGCTGGGACTAAAGGTCAAACTTTAAAGTAGAACATCAAGGTCTAGAAAACTTACTAAAAAGTTGAAGCATAATCCAGTGTTCTCAAAAATACCTCAAAGCAAAATAAATCCCATAAAACATGTAGTAGCGTGTGTGTGTGTGTGTGTGTGTGTGTGTGTGTGTGTGTGTGTGTGTGTATGTGTGTGTGTGTTAATGAAGAGAGTTGGAAAGGAGCTAAGTACACCCTGATGAAATTTTAAAGCTTAGCCACCAAAGGTATTGAGAGAAAGACTAGTGAACAAAATAGTTAAGGCTAGGCGCTGGGCAGGGCAGAGTGGCTCTCACTGGTAATCCCAGCCATGAGTTTGAGACCAGCCTGAATTACACTGTGAGTTCAAGGTCATCTTCAGCTACTGTGAGACTCTGTTTCAAAACATCAAAACCAAACCAAACCAAAGCAAAATCCATCACTACCACCAACAACAAAAAGCTAAGAGCAGAGCTTAGGGGAGGTAGAGAGAAGTGGAGGCAAGACCAGCACAGGGCCTGAGAAGTTGGTCACACCTGGTTCTGGTCTCCTTGCTTGGTTTTAGAATCAGCCCCTGTAGGGTGCCGGAAGTCTTTCCTGTGCATCAACCCTCTAATTCCCTTTAGTATTTGTCCTTCTTCCTTCCGATTCCAATCTTAGAGCTAGCTGTAGGCTTGGTGGCTCCGCTACCTACAGTTGAACGTTTTACTCACTAAGGGATATCAAAGGAACCATTTGTGTGCCCGCCTTCATGAAGGGCCAAGTGTGGACAGACAATATTGAAGCATGGCAATGCATTTTTTTTTCTTGGCAGAGGGCTGAGAACACCTAAATATGCCCTCATTGGAAAAATAAGAGACAGAACAAAAATGAACCGGACCTAACCAGACCTAGAAACTTTGTTGTTCTTTCAGTTCTGGGAGGGAATAAATGAAATTGTTTTCCCCCTTGTGCTTAGCTACAAGATGTGCTTTAAAAGACAATAGTTCTGCTCAGAAGTTTCAAGAGATCTTTTTGTTCTTGGACAATAAGCATCCTAATGAAAACCAGGCTATATGCAAATAAAGCCATTTCTGTTTTCTGGAAATCATGTTTATAAGTACCACAAATACATTTCAATTGATAAAGGGAGAAGTAGGTAAAAATGTGTCGTCAAATCCTTCCTGCTCACTACCAACATACACATATTTTTCTAGTACATTACTCAATTGTGAAATCTGGGAGAAAGCATGCAATAAACATTTTTTTGCAGCAAATTTTAGTAAAATATCTGTAAAAAGAAGAGCAAATATACCAATGTTGAATATTACAATGTATTTGATTAATTTTTTCTTCTTTTAATACAAAATTGTCAGATAATCTTGTCCTGCAAAAATACTACATTTTAAAATTCAGTACAGTGCTATCAGGCACCCCCGGTCTCTTCGAGCTATAAGTGGTACTGGGCTCGTAGTGCTTGTCAAAATTTAATGAGAGGGCCCGTTCTAAAATAATTGAATTTTCATATCAGAACGAACCAGGATTACTCAGACAATAAAATTGCTGAGTCCTGTACTGTTACCAGCAAATACCTTTTGCTTTGCTCATGAAATCAGTATGTAAATGTTCAGGGTTTGTATTTAAGGCATCTTAGGCATTTGGAGTTGTAGTACTAGCAATAATTTCAAATGGTGCCGGTGATAAGTAGCTGGTTTTTATAATGTTCAAAGTGTAATTTGTTTGGTGAATCAGGATAAGCATTTGGTTTATATTTTATATAAATGTTAATGCATTTGCAGTTTAATTATGTTTCTTAACTTTTAGCATTTCAGAAGTCAAATTTGAGGACTAGTCCATCAGATTGTCTTGCTTTCATAACATTCTGAAAACTGGGAGCACCCCCATGCAGTGAGTTTGAAAAGTAAGAGGGGCTGGGGAAGTTGGTGATGGTATGTTTGGGGAGCGGGGAGCACTGATAATGAAGTAGGAGAAATGCTGTGCTTTAGGTATGCCCTCTCCATTCCTGTGAAGCTTTCAGAGACAGCTTCTGACCTGAGAGCCCTCCATCAACAGAAGGAAGACACCTCCAGGGAGTGACTAATTTATTTCTTTTATGAAAGCTGAGTTGGAGAGCACCTATTGAATAAAGTAGTATAATTTTAAAAAAATTAACAAGGGTTCCTGTAATACTGCAGTGATTGAGGATGCCAGAAGAGAATAAGAGCTCTTTCTACTGTGGCAGAGAAAGTTGGTTTAGGACATGTAATTTTCCATGATACTATTTTTAAAATGATCTGCAGATTATTAGCCTTTACGCAAATGGGCACTCAATCAAAAGTTAGCTCTGTAACTTGCCAGTGAAAGCAATACTTGTCAAATTCATTTTTCCTATGATCTGGCTTAGTTTAGTTGAGAATATTGAATAATGTAGCTTTAGAGACAAAAGACCTAGCCTTTGTTTCCTTTTTCTCATAGGGCAAAGGAGTGGATAAACAAAGCCTGCTCACTACCTTAGTAAATATAGCTTCCTTGGAACATAGTACAGCTCATTCATTGTGTGATTTTATGATCTAACAGTGGTATAGTTTCATTTCTGTTGATGTGATCAAATGACTCTGAGAAAAATAAACTAGTGAAGAAAGGATTTATTTGCCATACAATTCCAGGTGCCCGTCCATCGGTGTGGGGGGAAGTCAAGGCAGAAACTTAAAGCCTCATATCTACAGTCAAGAGCAGAGAGAGAAGAAATACATGGATTCTTGCTTGTTTCTCCTCAGCTCGATTTCTTCACTTTTAATACCATTCTGTATCCCCTGCATAGGGAATTTTGTAGTTCACATTGAGTAGAGTCTTCTTCCTACATTGATTAACCACCAAGATAATCCCCACAGACATGCCCACATGTTAATCTGATCTGTACAAATTCCTCATTAAGACACTGGAGAGATGGCTCTACAGTTAAGAGCACTGACTACTCTTCCAGAGGACCTAGGTTCTGTTCCCAGCACCCACATGGCAGCTCACAACTATCTACCTTCAGTTCCTGGGGATACTAGGCCCTCTTCCGGTCACCTTGGGCACCAGGCATATGCATTGTACACATACACATGTTCAAGCAAATCACTTCTACATATAAAATAAAAATGAATAATTCAAAACTTTTCTAAAAGATTCTTCTCTCAGCTAATTCTAGGTTGTATCAAGTAGCCGGTGAAACCTAAGCAGCACAGAGGGCAACTTTGAGGAGTTGGCATCTAGATGCCGTAGCAGGAAAGGTCTTAAATGTGCTGTCAGTTCCTGGTTACAGTAGATAGCCTTGGGCTGCTGATGTCCTGATTTTCATTCCTAGTGGTGGTGGCTGTTGAATGAAAAACAAAAAACAAACCCCCCCCCAAAAAAAAGGAAACGAATTGACTGCTCCTAGCTATGGTGGACGAGAAGGTTTATTATAGATATATGGAAGAGCATAGCCAGAGGCAGGGACATTTGTGAGAGTCCTGCATGGACATGGCCCTGTGCCATGTGAGGGAAGGGAGACGGGAAAGAAGGGAACCAGGTGCAGCAGCCAGGAGGCTCAAAAGAGAGTAGACAAAAAAAAAGAAAGAAAGAAAGAAAAGGAAAGCAAAAGGAAGGAAGGAAGGAAGGAAGGAAGGAAGGAAGGAAGAAAGAAAGAAAGAAAGAAAGAAAGAAAGAAAGAAAGAAAGAAAGAAAAGGACCAGGTAACCAAAATGGATTGTAGGCAGAAGTTTCTCTCTTGCCTGCCTATTCCCAAATACCTAGCAGCCACTTTCCAAATAATTGACTTAGAGGCTTAATATTAATTACAAACTGTTTGGCCTATGACTCAGGCTTATTACTAACTAGCTCTTACACTTAAATTAACCCATAATTCTTATCTATGTTTAGGCACCTGGCTTGGTACTTTCTCTAAGTGCGACATTCTCATCTTGCTTCCTCTGTGTCTGGCTGGTGACTCCTGACTCTGCCCTTCCTCTTCCCAGAATTCTCCTGGACTGGTTGCCCTACCTATACTTCCTGCCTGGCTACTGGCTAATCAGTGTTTTATTAAACCAATTCAAATGACAAATCTTTACAGTGTACAAGAGGATTATTCCTCAGCAATGGCTGGAGAAGTTTAGGGTAGGTGACAGGGTATACCAACCATACCCTATAGCAGGTAGAGATTGAGGGATTTCAGGGAGAACCTGGTGGCCAGGTCCGCTTTGATATGTTAAATAAGCACCTCATTATATCATTAGATCTATAACAGCTCACCTTCAGTGGATAAAGACTTTAACAATAAATGGTATGTCATTTTGATGTGTAACAAAATTCACAATAATTCCATAATATCACTTGCAACCAGTCTAAATTATTTTTTTCTGATTGTCTAAATCAGAATCTAAGCAAGATTCATTAATTACATTTGGTAATTATCTTAACACATTTCTCATAATGATATAATGGGTTCCACCCTTTACTTCCTTTACTCTTACCAATTATTAGAAACACTGGCTCATAGGAAATGTGGAATGTCTCACATTCCACAATTCCACAATGAATGTCAATACGGCTTCAATTGCTTTTTTTTTTTTTTTTTTTTTTTGGTGTACCTCAGTCCCTCTTTTTCTTCTATGGGTCAAGATGATTGATAAAATTAATTCATATGTATGAGTGTACATGCCTACTTACCTGTATACATTTTTTTCTTGTAGACTCCTTTATAGGTCTGTTGTGTGCTTCCTATTACATTACCTCAAGGAGCACATAATGGCTTGTTATTATGATTAATGTCACTGGAGTTTTTGGGTCAAAGCCAAAACTCAGGCAGCCCCAACAACCCAGGCTTAGCCTCCCGTCCCAACACACTAATAAAAATAAAAACTCATAGTGAAAATCAGATTATTTTCAATGTGGCCACATTGGGAAGATGAAAAAATAAGGGAGTCTCATTGCCCTGGGCCAAGTCCATTTTCAAGGGCACTGACATTGAAGTTTCAGTAGAGGGTGAGAATGGCTGGAAAATGTAGCTCAGTTGCATATTATGTGCCTATCATGTACAAAATGCTATGTTTGATCCCTTGTATCCAATAAACCAGGCATGGTGGCACATACCTGTAATCCCAGGAAGGGAGGTGGAGGAAGAAGGATTAGATATTCAAGGTCATTCTTTGCTAGTGAGTTAACGTTAGAGGCCAGCCTGGAATACATTAGACCCTGTCTCCAAACAATAACAACAACAGCAGCAACAAAAGAAAAATTTGATGACAAGAGATATGCGTAACTAGTTTCCCATAAAGGTGTGGTTCCATCCATTATTGACACATTTCTGCCTTGGCTCCAGTCTGTCCTAAAAGGTAGCTGAATAACTTGTCTGTCAGCATTGTATGAAATCTCTTCCTGGAAGGTAAGCTCCTCCTCAGGCTGGCACCAGGGCTTCAGGCTTCCCTGTCCTCAGCTTGATTCCTGGGAAATCTTTTTTCTTTGGGTTCCATTGTTTCAATAGTCTTGATAGCCTAAAGAAAGGGAGGGGCTTGTAGGCGGAAGTTTCTCTCCTACCTGCCTGTTCCCAAATACCCACAGCCACTTCCCAAATTATTGACTCCAAGGCTTAATATTACTTATAAATGCTCAGCCAGTAGCTCAGGCTTATTACTAACCAGCTCGTACACTCAAATTAACTCACAATTCTTATATATGTTTAGCCATGTGGCTTGGTACCTTTTCTCAGTATGACATTCTCATCTTGCCTCCTCTGCATCTGGCTGGCGACTCCTTGACTCTGCCCTTCCTCTTCCCGCATTCTCAGTTTGGCTTTCCCACCTAACTTTCTGCCCAGCTACTGGCTAATCAGTGATTTATTAAACCAATTCGGGTGATAAATCTTTACAGTGTACAGGATTATACCACAGCAGGGGCTCATGTATCTCTTTAAAACAGCTCCTTTCTCCTGCCAGAACAATTAACTCTAAGATGTGATGCACAAGTTTCTTAATGGGTCCATTCTGACCCAGCTGTTAAAAAGCTTTATCACCAACTTTTCTCACAATGAATTCACCATTAATTACTCACCACTCCCAGATGTGTTATTAGATTGAAAGTTATAAAATGGATATAAAAAAACTTCTGGGAAGAGCTCACCAATTGTCTATCCAATACCAAATGGTCAGCCCTGTAAACATATACATAAAAGTAACATATATACCCAAAAGGTTGATTTATGTATTTATATGTGTGTATGTGTGTTATATATTTAGGTGTGTGCATGTTTGTATATATGTGTAAACACACACAAGCATGCATGTAAAAAATGAAAAAGGGGCTGTGAATTTCAAAGAGAGCAAGAAGGGATTTGTAAGTAGGAAAAGGAAGAGGGAAGTGATAAAATCACATAGTCTCAAAAATAAAATAAATTAAAAAGCCCCTTTGCCTTAATTAGTTGAAATTCTTCCAAATAGAACTTTGCCTCTTCAATTATTTGCTTTCCTCACCCTGATGTGCAGTTTGTTTAGGAGAAACAAAAAAAATTAATTCTTAGCTTTTTTTAGTTAAGATTCATTGCAGTGTCTTAGAAACTTTTGGTAGTGACCAAGGATAATAGAGTAAATAAACAATATAAATTATACATTTTAAAATACAAATTTCTTTCAATAGAGTAAATTACTTTGACATCAACACAATTTTTGGCCTGTGGGAGTTGCATGTTAGCCCTTGTCAAAGTGGACTTGCTTTGTGGCACAAGGCATACCCCTGGCCATCTTGTAAACTTAGTTTCTCAATTTGGGAATCAGATGTTTTTCTAGGAAGATTTGCTTTGAGAAAACAAACCTCTGTGCTGAATGGCCTTGTAGTAGAATGGGAATTGCAACCCTGGTCTTCCTGGAGGTCCTGTGTGATGAACAGAGCAGATGATGCATTGAGGTCCATTAGTGAGGTTTCAAGTGAGCTTCAGTAATGTATTGGGTAGCTAGAGTGCTTGCATGTGAGCTAGGTCCTAATTCAAAGTTATTTCACAAGGGTTTGACTCAGAAATTACAACTATATTTTGGTATAAGAGCATATGGTCTGAAAATACTGTAAAGCAAGCAACTGTCATAGAAAAAGCTCAATTTTGGGAAGCTATTGAAAGAATGAAGACTCAGGAAGTAAACAAACCTTACAAGTCTGAGAAAGTTGAAACAGAAGAGTCACAGTTCCCTTTCCCAAGGTTATATTGATATAAAAGAAACTCAAAGCAGTAGAATTGGTATTATAAAGTACTTACCTATAGAATTATGTCCAATAATGTCTCCTTGTTTAGGAAACATTAAGTCCCACAAGTGCAATTTAGTTAAAGGAGCATTACCTTCAAAATACCTCAAGGGTAAGTAGTGTGCTAACCAGGTTTGTTAGAGATAAGTGAAATTGAAGATGCTAGGATGTAAATGTTTACTCACCAGGATTGACCAGCCATTCAGCTGTGATTACCATGAAAAAGGAGACAGCACTGAGTCACCATCCATTAGACCCTGTTTCCTATATACCAAAGACATAACCTCTAAAGGTAGTTCAGAGTAGGCAGTGAAGGGTCACAAACATTAAGTTCAGATCTGTCATTAAGTCCCCTGTGCTCTTATCACGGAAACATAGTTCTGCCGGGCAGGCAAGATGACCCTAGGTAACAACTATTCAAAAAAGAACAACACCGGTTTACTTAAAAAATTAAATCTGGCAATATGTAATATCTTTGCTGTACAAATCTACTAACTTGTAGCCAGACTTGTAGTCTCCCATCTCTCTTTAAAATTTTTCAAGTGTAACCTAGGGCCATGACTGGAAAGAGATTTAAGAATGACTGTGTATGCAAAATGCATAAAGCTAATATGTTTATAAGCTAACGAAATCTTGTGTTATGGGTCAACTCTTATTTGGGTGTTAGCCCCAGTCAGCCAGGTGCTTGAGTAAAGAGCCCTCCTTCATCTTTAACTGTGTGAAGTGAATTCTCACTGAGAAGGCATGTTATTTCCATAACAATAGAAGTAGCAACAATTGCTATGGAAAAGAGATTCTCTGACCAGTGGAGCTACTTGCAAATTACAGAGCTAGTTCCAGGGAAACAACTTTCCTGAGTCATCCTCCACCTGGGGCTGGGATTTTGGTGTTGCAGGTGGTGCCTTTGAGTCACCCTTGTAAGTAACCCTTGCACAGAACCCCCCAAATGCACTGGTAAGCTAGAATTGTTTGTTGTTGTTCTGTAGTCATTGACCTATCTAGGGTGAATATTTTTTCCATGTCTACCAAGGAAAAGTCACACACACTGTGTGTGTGTGTGTGTGTGTGTGTGTGTGCGCGTGCGCGCGCGCATGCATGCTTACGATTTGTTTGTTTGTTTGTTTGTTTTAAGATAGGATCTTCTGTAACTCAGGCTGGCTCATGTTCCCTATGTAGCTGAAGATGAGCTTGAATTAGCTTTTGATCCTCCTGTATTTTCTTCTGGAGTGCTGGGATTATGCATTTTTGTGGATGCAATTTAGTGCCTCTTGTATGCTAAGCAACCAGTGTACCAATTGAGCTATATTATATCTCTAGCACCCTGGTGTCTTCTTATCTACCCTCTCCTTTGATCTTCAAATCTCCTTTAGATGACATCATTTTCTATTACTCTTAATTTTCAAAATGAGGATCCAAAGGGTCCAATACTATTCCAAGGTCACAGAGCTAGTAAGTAGCAGGGCAAGAATCCAAACTACATTCTTACAACTTAGCGTCCCTTCCAGCACATCAAGAAAGCCACTGCATTCTAGGATGTTGTCTAAAGATAGCCCAGCAGTGGGGGTCATTTTAAATTTCTCTCTGGGGTAGCCAAAGGCTTTGGACCATTCTCTTTAGAAACTAAAATGTTTCTTTTCTTCAGTAGCTCTTAGGTGGTAAGGTCCAGAGCCCAAAATATGGAGTTGAGTGCCTCTTATTTTTATCATTTCTATTGCCGTTCATTTCTCCTCACAGCTTGAATGTGTGAGTTGTTTGAAGATAGAGGAGAAGGCCTGATTACTTTTCTTGTTTCCTCTGCTATATTAGAGAGAACTGTCAATTCATTTCACATTAGCAGTTACTTAGCCAAGAAACAGAAGTTTTTCACTGTTTCCTACTCTTACTAAAACACTAGCATTTTTGCTCTCAAAACTTCTTGTGAATTGATTTCATCAGCAGTTTCACTGAAAACATGTGAAACCTCAGGGAAATATGGAGACCGAGTAAAAAGTAAAACATGAAATGGAAAATATATACATGAAGTAGAAAATGTCTTCTACCAATTTCAGAATATCTAAATTAAACCTCAAAGGAGGAATCATGGGGTGCTTGAAGGCCTGACAAATCCATTTTGGTACTTATACTTAAGAGAAATGTAAGGAAAGATAAGAATGCCTCTATCATATGTACTCTACAACTTAATGTGAGAACTCCCATTGAAGGATATATTATTTATTGTCTTGCTGCTGTGACACAATACCTGACACATTCAACTTAAGGGAAAATGTTTATTTAGTCTTATAGTTAGAAGGCGCAATCCATCATGGTGATAGGGGATTGAAGTAACTGGTCACATTATAGCCTCAGTCAAACAAGAGAGTCATAGATGTTGGTGTTCATCTCCCTTTTTCCTTTTTTATACAGTCTGGGGTCCCAGACCATGGACTGGCGCTAACCACAGTTAAGATGAGTCTTCTCAATGTATCCAGTCTAGTAACTCCCTCACAGATATGTCCAGAGATGATGTCAAGGGAGCAGTATTAACTTTCACAGAGGGCAAGCACTATTTCCCTCCCCAGTGCTAGCACCTTTCAGGCTCAATGCTCACAAGAAGTCTGGAATCAGAAGGGATGGGCTTAAATTTTGACTTGACCATGATCATGTTCATCCTCAATCTTTCAGTGCCTCTAACTTATCTCCCAAATGAAAGCAAAAATAGTATGTAGCCCATGCAGCTGTGAAAATCAAAGCGATAATGCCATGTTATCTGATGACCTGAGTTTGGCTCAGGGAACCCTCTGACCGCCACATAAGCACCATGGCATGCACACCCATATGAATCATGTACACACTTGCTAATAGTAAATACAAACATGTTAATAAATATAGCACAATGTAATGTAATATAATTATGTTATCTAGACTTTGACGTAGAGTGGTATAAATCACAAACAATTGGATTTTCAATCTTCTGTTTGAGTCATTTTTGAGAAAAGTTGCATATGCTTCCTTAATAATGAACATTTAGGCAAAACTTGCTTCCATGTCTACTCCTTCTCCCTCTCTCCCTCCCTCCATCTTCCTCCCTCTCTCCCTCCCTCTTTCTTCTCCCTCCCTCCCTCCCTCCCTTTCCACCTACAAAGAAAGCTTTCACCCCTACACACCACTAAAAATAATGTGGTCAGGGTTATCAGCAGCTTTCACATAACTAGATCCTTTTTCTGTTTTGTTTTAGAGCACCCTTTATAGAACACTCAAGTAACATTTCATGCTTTTCTACTTTAACTCAAGCCTCACTGGCTGCTCCTTTTTAAATGTCTGTTTCTGGCTCCAAAACATTAGGCTGTACTATACCCATTATTTGTGTACTGTTTTCTTTTTCGAGACAGATTTTCATGTAACCCAAACTGGCCTTGAACTCGCTATGTAGGGGAAGATGACCTTGAAATCCTGATTCTCTTGCTACTACCTCCCAAGAGCTGGGATTGCAAGCGTGCACCAACACAATCACCTGGCTTTATATACTCGTCCTCAGTCAGTATCTGACTTTAAATATTGACTATCTTTCCCTTTCCTGTTGATATCTGCAGGATCTGGTACTGTCATTAAAGGCCCTGAAATGTGGGTGTGTCATGTAGGCTCTCTGGCCACACTTCTGCACCTTCCAAAAGAAGCCTTCAGTTTACTTTCTGCTTTATTGGGCTCCCCTTTAGAACTCTTCCATGCTTCCAGAATTAACATTGCCTTTAAAAGTTCCCTCATCATCCGAGTGGATTTCAGCACTCTGGAGACAGAGCCAGGCAGAGTTCTCTCTGTGAGTTCGAGGCCAGCCTAGTCTACAGAGCAAGATCCAGGACAGGCACCAAAACTACACAGAGAAACCCTATCTCAAAGAACCAAAAAAAAAAAAAAAAAAAAAGTTCCCTCATCAAATGCAGTGGCAGTGTAAATTTTATGTTCTCAGAAGTGGCATTTATTATCTGCCTTCCAGGATGCACAAGATTCTGGTGGTGGTAGTGGTACATGCTAAGATGTTTTAAAGTCATTCAGCATCAAGCCCTATAGATATAGATAAGAATCATGGTGGTCAGTTTATAGTTAGATGAACAAGTGAACAAAACTAAGAGCAACCATTCAGTATGACCATTCATTTTTTCATTCATTCATTCAGAAGTACTGGATATAGGGATAGTTACTAACTCTGTTGGGAGAGATTCAAAGTCAAATAAGACAGTCCTGAAGTAGGCATCTCCTGGTCTAATGTGACATCTAGATGCACATTAGGAGGGAGAAAAAAACTGTATACAGGAATAATCTAATGAGTGATTGATAGTACTGTCATAAGACTCACAAATTAATCCCACAGCTCTTTCTTACTACCTGGAAGGTACTCTCACATTTCTGAGCCTCACTTTTCCTACTGTAAAATGATATGATAGCAGTATCTATTTTATGGGGGTTATTTTTGTAACAATTAAATGGATATAGTAAAGTATATGAAGCACTTAAATGAAATGTCTTTATGAAGTCCATTACTGTGTACAATGACTATATGTCAATAAAATATGAGAAAGGATTAAATGTAACTGAAAGTTTTCCTGTGTCCCACCAGGCTCATGGTCAGGACAAATCTCTCTCACCTGCCAGTCCTGAAGCTGCTTGGACCCAAGTAAACACACAGAGGCTTATATTAATTAAAACTGCTCGGCCATTAGCTCAGGCCTACCCACTGACTAGCTTCTACACTTAAACTCAGCCCATTTCTGTTAATCTATATGTCACCACGTTTTCCATGGCTTTACCTGTGTGCCATTACATGCTGCTCCCTGGACAGCAGGCTGGTGTCTCCTGACTCAGCCTTCCTCTTCCCAGAATTCTCCTTGTCTACTCATTCTGCCTATACTTCCTGCCTGGCTACTGGCCAGTCAGCATTTTATTAAACCAGTGTACGAAAACATTATCCCACAGCAATTAAATGACATAACACATGTAAAAGAAGAGCATACAATATGAACCTGATAAGTGATAGCTATTATTCCCTGGACAAGACATTGGATCACATTTGGTCCTTCTGCACTGGCACAGGTGTAATAGATTCTGTGTGTAGATTTTTATAGGTATCTTCCCTTTCTGTTCTTCTGCTCAGAACTGTGCTGTTGAAAAGCCCCCTGAAATAATGTCTATCTAATAGAGGGATTTAATGTAGCAATGAAAAGTATGTAAACTATCTCAAAAATATTAATTCTTTTTTAAAAAGATGGATAGCACCTGAGGAACAACACTTGAGGTGATCCTCTGGCTTCCATATTGATGAGTACAAATGTCTACCTGCACTCATGTGAACACAAACATGTACACATATACACACAAAAATACTGATAGTTTTATATTGACTGCATAGTGCAATGATATTTTAATATATTAAGCTAAAGAAAATATCCTCTTCATTTCATTTGTCTGATTGCTTCAGTTCAACAACTGGAAGATTTTGAAATGCATATGTGCATTTTTAACTCACATCAGCTTTGATTGACAGCACAGCTCTAACAGCAGCCACTGTTGTCCATTCCTCCCTTTAGGATCTACTGAGGTTTTCCTTATTCCTAATGCGGATCTCTTCCTTCTTCTCTTTATTAGGAGCATTCTTTATAATCTCTCATGACACTACACCTGGAAGTTGTGCTGACTTCCACAGCTCTCCCCATTCCTTGATTATAATGGGCAATGAAGGGAGGCCTATGGCCACGCTTGTGCCATTGGTGGATTTTCTTCCTTGGTATCCTCAGTTTTTGGTTTATCCCTGTGTTTTTGCATTGCATGCATTTGTTTCTAGTTAGAATATTTATAGGTCTCCCTCCACTACTCTGTTGTGAATTCGAAGGTAGCCCATGCTATTTCTAATTTACCTCTGCTTACCAGTAATTATTGAGTACCTAGCAAGCACTGGGTGCTTGTTGAGTACTGCAGATCCATACAAATGACTCTCAGGCTGCATTCCTAGGATCTGTTACTCCCACAAGTCCCAACCTACAATTTCTGGTTTCTTCCTGAGATTTTACTCATTCCTGTTCTTCCTGCGCTTGCAGCCAGGTTCTTGACACTATTTGCAGACGGGTACTCTGTGGTATATAATCTGTCCCATGTGAAACATAACAGATTTAACAGAAAGCTCTGGTATGCTATGTGGGTGGTGTTTACCCCTATGGGATTGCTAATCTCCCTTGAGGGACACCTGACTATATGACCAGTGTGTAGAGTGCAAGGCCTCTTGCCTTGGTTGCAGAGATTTTCTTCATCTGCTTTATGGTGGGCATCCTTCCAACTTTATGGGTGATATTGCAATGTTATTTGTGGTGAGTAAATGATGCACAGAAAGCAGAGTGGGTAGATTATAGTAGATGTGAGTTTCCTAGCAACATCATTAACTACGCTGGACCACCATTCAGTCAGCTCTGCCTCCTGTGGTTTGATACCATGGTGACACCACACTCTCTCTGGCCACTCCATAAGCCTTACACTTACTGAGCTCCGTCTTCAGAGGAACTGGGGAGGTAGATCACTTAACTGTGTGCTGCTAAGATGCTAAAATGGATGGCAACTTTTTGCTTCTCTTCTCTTTTCCCCTGAGGTCTTTGACTGTGCACTTGGCATAATTTGTTTCCTGGGGATGGACAGGCTCGTGACCTTTCTGGCTTATAAATATAGAACCTTTGCTGAAGGACCTTATGTCTCTCTGACATGAAGCCTGAGACTAAAAACTTTCCAAAATGATAAAGGATTCACTTGGCTCAGTTGTCATCAGTTTTTATAAGGGATCATAGTCCCCACTGAAGTCCTACTACTGTATTCCAGGAAGTACCAAGGAGTTTTTGGTATGTTTGTGAAAGAGTCCTAAAATTTCGTTCTGTTTACTACATTCTTCTAACCTGAACTGGGACTGCAGTGATTTTACCAGCTGAAGTGGTCTCAGTACTCTACCAGGCCAGTATAGCTAAGCCATCAGTGAGGCTACCCAAGTTTTCTGTCACACTATTGTTCTCATCTGCTTTCAGAGTTTTTAGGGTCTCCTTCTCTCTCCTTCCTCTTCCACTTTCTCTCCTATTCTTTGTTTTATGGTAGTCCTGTTGCTCTAGGTCTCGCAATATTCTGAGAGAAAGAGATATTCTTAGAATACTGTTCTCTCCTTTCCCAAGCTGACCAGCTAATCTTGGAACCAAAGGATCCCAGGTCCCTTTATAACACAGGACTTCTTTTTCAAGAAACTCCTCTACTAGGGCCCTAAAACATCATTATCATGGGAGCAAAATTGCTCTCTGCCTGTGGCTCTGTCAGGAGCCCTGAAAAGTCTCCAAAGTTGAATACTTGGCTGGTGGCTTACTGCCTGGAGGACACTTTCTTCTTAGAGTGTGTGCTTTCCTGTGCATTTCTGGGGTGGGTTCCAGGTCATAGGCACTAAGAACATTGTATGAATTCTAGCTTGATTTTCTTTTTAATGTCTCAGTATTTTTTTATTTCTTTCCTAGAGGGTAAGAGATCATTGTTGGATCATTTGCTAAGTAGTCCCCTCTCACATACTTTCCGTCTTTTGAAAATAACATCATCCATGCCTAAAAAAAGAACCCGTTATTTTGAGTGTTAGTCATTTTAGCCAACAAATTAAATATGGGGTTAAACATGTGTATATGAATGTGAGGGATGTGAAACTGGCTAGCATTTCTACCTCAGAAATGAAAATATGGAATGATATTATAGTATTTCAAAAATTAGTTTTGGCTTATACTTGAAAATATTTTTTGGACTTGGAGGTTAATTAGTCTGTAATAGATTCCTCATATATTAATTGCTCTGTAGTTTCATTGTCGGATATTAACAATTTGAACTCCCCAAATTTTAGTGCTGGATGCTTTATGTACTTTGTTGTGAATTCTGTTTTGAAAGTCTTCAGACTAGAGTTTGAGATAGTATGACTCAATAAGCACCCAAACATAGGAACCTCCGTAACATGAAGTTCACTGCCTGACCTCTCCACAAGCTCTTCAAAGTGGGCCTTGCAAGGCAGCATTGTGTGTCTCATTAGAAGTTTTTCATTATTTTGAGTTGAGATCCATTTCAGTTTAACATGGTCCCAGATTCTGCCCTCCATAACTATATAAAATAGACTGCTTTCTCTTCGTGACAGCTCTTGAAATTTGAAAATACTTCTTGTAGTCCCTCTAAGACAGGAATTTCCCCCATCTCTCTCTCCCTTCCTGCTTTGTCTCTGTTTTTTTTCCACTGAAGAGGCTCATTCTGCTGTCCAAGCTGGCCTGGAGTCTTTCCTCCTTCCTTAGCCTCCTGAGCGTCACCAGGTCTACTTCCTCCGGGGATTTTCTTTAGGACTGTGGTTTGATCTGATAAACAGGAATAAAGTGTGATGCTACCCTCCCTTATGATTTGGACCCCTTTGTAAGTTAAGATGCATTTACTAATACTAGTTAAGATCCTGCCAGAGGCACTGGTTTTCTCAGGACTCCTCGCAGGGGCAGTGAGGCCTCTCTGGGAGAGCAGGCTCTTGCTCATGTCTGAATTTCCTAGGACAGCAGTGTCTGGACTGTACATGTGGACTTTGTGGTATGATTTTTTTAATTAAAATTGTTTTAAATGTATTCCTTAAAACCTAAAAATTTTACACACATTGTAGGTGGATTCTGGCTGTTGGCAATAGATCTTGCCTAGTTTTCGTGATCTTTTCAGTAGGTTTTAATTTTGCTTAAATCAATCAGACACTTTTTGTCTATTGAATCTAAGAAATCTGACTGGGACTAGTTCATATTATATGTATATTTGATTAAAATCTCAAGTCTCTGAGAGCAACAACCACTAAGCAAACTGTGCAAACTATCTGATAATACACGTTTGATATTTTTGAACCCAGCCTCGAGGCACATTAGTTCTGTAAAGCTGTTGTAACAAAACCCTAAATGCTAGGTGGCTTACCAATAGAAATTGATTTTCTCTGGTGGCTAGAAGTCAGGATCAAGGTATTAACATAGCTGATATCTTTTTTGCCTTCTTCTTTCAAAAAAATTAAAAATATATTCTTTTCTCACATAATATATCCTGATTAGTTTCCCCTCCCTCTGTGCCTCCCAGTGCCACCCCTCCATGTACTCCCTTTCTGTCTCTCATTAGAAAAGAACAGACTTCTAAGAGAGAACAATGAAACATAACAAAATAAAATGTAGTAAGATAAAACGAAAACCATCACATTGAGGCTGGACAAGGCAACCCAACAGAAGGAAAGGAGTCCCAAGAGCAGGCACAAGAATCAGAGAACTACTCATTCACATACTCAGGAGTCCCATAAAAGTACTAAGCTAATAGCTACAATATGTATGCAGAGGACCTGGTGCAGACCCACGTAGACCCCGTGCTTGTACTTCCATCTCTGTCAGTTCACCTGTGCCTTGCTTAATTGATTCAGAGGGCCTTGTTTTCCTGGTGTCCTCCATCCCCTCTGGCTCTTACAATCTTTCCACCTCCTCTTCCTCAGGATTCCCTGAGCTCCCAAGGGAAGGATTTGACGGAAACCTCCACTTTAGATTCTTTTTCTTTATAATGTCTGGCTCTGGCTCTGGCTCTGGCTCTGGCTCTGGCTGTGGGTCTCTGCATCTGTTCCCATCTGCTGCCAGAGGAATCCTCTTTGATTATTAGATAAGGCACTGATCTATTAGTATATCAGAATATCATTAGGAATCATTTTATCGATGTTTTTTAGACCAGTAGTATTTGACTTTAGCCTAGGTCTCTGGGCTATCTAGTCTCTGGTTCTTGGTTACCCAAGAAGTGTCACATATGGGTTCCTTCTCATGAGGTGAGCCTTAAGTCAAATGAAACATTGGTTGGCTACTTCCACAACTTCTGTACCACCATTGCCCTGGCATTATCTTACAGGCAGGAAAGATTGTGGGTCAAAAATTTTGTGTCTGACATCATGAAATTTGCAGGCAAATGGATGGAACTAGAAAAAAAAATCATCTTGAGTGAAGTGACCCAGACCCAGAAAGACAAATATGGTATGTGTTCACTTATAAGTGGATATTAACCATTAAGTAAATGATAATCAAGCTACAATCCACATACCCAGAAAGGTTAGGTAAAGAGAGGAGGGGTCTGTGGGTACGCATGGATCTACCTGGGAGGGGGAAATAGAAGAGATTTTATGGGCAGACTGGGAATGTGTGGGGACTGGAGGGGAGATCATGTGTGTGTGTGGGGGGATTGGGCTGGAGGGAGGGAGTGTGAGAAGAGATGGCTAGAACTGGGGGCATTTGGGGGATGGTGTGGAAACCTAGTACAGTGAAAACTTCCTGGAATCTATGAAGGTGACCCTAATGAGAACTCCTGGTAATAGGAGATACAGTCTCAGCTGGCTATCTCCTATAGCCAGTCCAGGCTTCCAATGGAGGGACTGGGTTGCATCCAGTTGAGTGGCTGAGCAAGGAGGTCCCATGGAAATTCCCAAACAACTCAAGCTGTTGCTAAGACAAAGTGTTGCTCTCCAAAAACCCATTACCAAGTACAACACCCACACAACTCATTGAATATGGAAAAGTCAAACTGGGTCCTACATTGAGCCTACCTAGAACCCCTATGTTCTAGTCTCTTTGGTGTGAGAAGGTACTCTGCAAGCTATGGAAAAGAAATGTGGACTTAATATCTTACGAGGTCATACTGTCCTTGGATGGTCATCCACTGATCTGTAGGAGTATATGCCCATGTCTGAATTTCCTCCTTTGGCTATCAGCTGTGCTGGCTAGTTTTATATCAACTTGACACAAGCCAGAATCATTTGAGGAAAGAAAAATGCTGCCATAAGATTTACCTGTACTCAAGTCTGTAGAGCATTTTCTTAATTGGTGATTGATGAGGGAGGGTCTAGCCCTTTGTGGGTGGTGCTACCCTGGGCCAGGGGTCCTGGGTTCTATAAGAAAGCAGGCTGAGCATGCCATGATGAGCAAGCCAATAAGCAGCACCCCACCATGGCCTCTGTATCAGCTCCAACCTCCAGGTCCCTGCCCTAAGTTCCTGCCCTGTCTTCCCTCAGTGATGAACAATGATATAAAAGTGTAAGCCAAATAAACCCTGACTTCCCAAGTTGCTTTGGTCATGGTGTTTTGGTGTTTTATCACTTAACTACGGCACCGGTCATACTGGGTTAGTACTCGCAATCAGTGTCTTCACCTTGTGTTCAGTTATGGTTACATAGTAAGGCAATTGGGGGATAGATGACTTCAACATATAAATTTGAGACTGAAGCAATTAAGTCCCAGTCATAATGCAACTCTTTTTTAAAGAAAATAAGATCGCTTAGGATTATTTATTTATTCATTTATTTCTTAATTTTTATCTTTTATGTATGGTTGTTTTGTCTGCATGCCAACATTCTGGCCAGGTAGAAGTATCCACAGTTCCGGATGGTGCTGAGAATCAAACCCAGATCTTCTGCAGCAAGTGCTCTCAACTACTGAGCCATCTCTCCACCTTCATATAAATCCTTTTATTGTTATATTTCATATTGTTATGGGTATTGCTTCAAACTTTTTTAGTCTTGATAGCGCCAAAATCACAAGTACATCTCATTTTGTTTTTGTTCTGTTTACAATTTTTGTTTGTGGGCCTCTAAAACTGTGTTTATATTAGTAATTTCTGGTTCTATTCTATGGGATTTGAGAGGAACTTGTGATTTCTACAGGAAGGGAGTAAAGGAGATAATTATTGGAAGCTGAAGATACTTGTGTGTCCTAGGAGTTTTGACTTCTAGATAAGTCAAACTTTCAGGGCACAGTACAAAAAAAATTTGTAGGAATATTTGTAAGCAGTTTCATAGAGCCTGGCCCCCTGCCTGGAAGGATCACTATCTTGATGAGGGTTGAGTTTGTGATACAGTTAATTTATGTGCCACCATCCAGTACATCAGCATTGCAGGTGTGTTCCAAAGTTTGATAATCACTGCTCTGTATCTCTTCTCTGCTTTACTATTGTCTAACACTCTATATCTTAGTTGCTGTTCTGTTGCTGTAAGGAAACACCATGGCCAAATATATGTGTTCTTATAACCACAAGACATGTTTATCACTGGAAAGACTTCTTTATCTCCCTCTATCTCTGCCTCCCCACTTGGAAGACTCAAGTTAACCACTGACTCCTTTTCCATACTATAGATTATATTTATCTCTTTTATGTATTGCTAGATTCAGTGTGCCAGCAGTACAAAGGAACTGTACAGATTCTAGTTTTCAGCATAGCATTGTTGTATATCAGTAGTTCATCCCTCTTATTGTTGAATGCCATTCAACTCTATGACTGTAAAATGGAACTGATACATTTATATGTGATGGGCACTTGGATTATTCTATACCTTTTGGGTATTATGAATGATGATGCTCTGAGCACTACTATAGAAGCCTTTGACTATGTATTTTTATTTTACTTGGATACAATAATTGAGAATAGATTAAGTTCTATGGTATTGTGCTGTGGGAAGTTCTGTATGGCAAATGTGTTGCTAATTAGTCGATAAATAAAACACTGATTGGCCATTGGCTAGGCAGGAAGTGTAGGCGGGACAAGGAGGAGAATAAAGCTGGGAAGTAGAAGGCTGAGTCAGAGAGACACTGCCAGCCGCCATGATGAGAAACAGCATGTGAAGATGCCGGTAAGCCACGAGCCATGAGCCATGTGGCAAGGTATAGATTAATGGAAATGGATTAATTTAAGCTGTAAGAACAGTTAGCAAGAAGCCTGCCATGGCCATACAGTTTGTAACCAATATAAGTCTCTGTGTTTACTTGGTCGGGTTTGAGGCTGTGGGACTGGCAGGTGATAGAGATTTGTCCTGACTGTGGGCCAGGCAGGAAAACTCTAGCTACAGTATTGATTTGTTTAAGTACAGTGCTAAACTATTTTCAAGCTGATTATAAACATTCACCTCTACCACCAGTGAGGGCAAGTCCAGTTATTTCATTTATTAACCATGGTCTTTCTTGAGTCTTTACTGATACTTCATGGTTATCATGGTTATTACTAGAACCTCATGGTTCTAGTTTGTATTTCCCTTGTTAATAATAATGTTTATTTCATTTAAATTAAAAATTACATTTATTTTGTGTGTGTACATGTGTGTGTGTGTGTGTGTGTGTGTGTGTGTGTGTGTGTGTGTGTGTGTACATGTGATTGCACATTCTACTGTCAGAGGATAGTACTCTCCTTCCACAATATGGATCCTGGGGATGGAACTCAAGTTATCAGGCTTGGTACCAAGTACCTTTACCCACTGAGACAGCTCTCCAACCCCCAGTCTGTATTTATGAGTAAATTGTTTTCTCAAATAATTTACCTATTTTTTAAAAGAAATACTAATTTAGGTCAGTGTGGTTTCACATGCAGTTGTAAGAAATAACACAGTCCTTTATTTCTATCCAGTAGTGCAAAAAAGGAAGAATGAAAACCAGGATGTCAATGCTGCTGCAGTCAATACACAATGTTGGTGTCACTCAAAAGGTCCCTCCTATTGCTCTTTGTAGTCTTCCCTGCTCTTTCTCTCCTTCCTCCTTCCATAACCACCGGTAAACACTAATCGATTCTACATTTCTCTAATTTTGTCATTTTAAAAATGCTATGTAATAGAATCATACAGAATGTAACTTTTTAGGACTAGCTTTTTTTTTCATTCAGTGTAATTCTCTGGAGATTTATTTTTGTTGCTGAGGATCATTCCAGGGTCTGAATCTACCATTGTTTGTTTAAACATTGACATGGTGAAGAAAGTCTAGATTGTATCCAGTTTTGATGTATAAGTAAGGCTGCTATGAACATGTTTTGTCCCACTTTTGTGTGTGAATGTAAAATTCCATTAAACTTAAATATTAATTTGGAGAGAATTATTTTTATTTACTTTCTCAATTTCTCTAATCTATAAATATGTTTGCTTTTAAAGTTATTTTGTCTGACTTTTTAGAGCTTCTATATAAGCAGTTCTTATTCACCTATTATTTCTTCTATTTCTTTTATTTCAGTGACTATACTATCTAAAAAGTATTAAGGGACAATGGCAGGGGCAGATCCTTATCTTAGTACTGGTAGTAAGAGATCAGTGTTTGATATTTCACCATTAAATCTGACATTACATGTAGGAATTTCTTGACATTGGACATATCATTGAAAAATCTCCTTTTAATTCATAGTTTACTAACTTAAAAAAAATCACAACTGTCAAGACTGCTGAGTCTTGCCACCAAACAGGATGATCTGAGTTCAATCCCTGGGACCCACATATTAGAAAGAGAGAACTGACTCCTGCAAGTTGTCCTCTCACATCCACATAGTCACTGTTGCATGAACATACCCACAACACACACACACACACACACACACACACACACACACACACACACACACACTTTAATACATGTACTTTAAAAAATTAAATCTTGAGGGGCTGGAGAGATGGCTCAGTGGTTAAGAGCACTGACTGTTCTTCCAGAGGACCTGGGTTTAATTCCCAGCACCCACATGGCAGTTACAACTGTCTATAACTCCAAGATCTGATGCCCTCACACAGACATATATGCAAACAAGACACCAATGCACATTAAATAAATAAAAAATAAAATTAAATTAAATTAAAAAAATTAAATCTTGAAGAGTGTTGCATTTTGTCAAGTGATTTTCTTAATCAACTGAGATGACCAGCTACGTGCAAAGCATTTTCATGCTTCCATTGAGTTTTTGTATTTATTCCTTGTTATTGAGATATAAGTATTTTCATGCATTCTTAGCTCAAGTTCATTATCAAATATGTGACTTAAAAATCTTTTTTCTTGGCCTTGTAAGATAGATCAGTGAGTAAAATGTGTTTTCTGTGCAAGCCTGACAACCTGAGTTTGATCACTAGACCCCTGTAAAATTGTATGGAGAGAACTGATCCCATGAAGTTTCCCTTTAACCTGCATGAGTGCTATGGACAATGTACCTACATGCTCACATCATACAATACATAACAATAAGATTAGGGCCAGTGCAATGGTTCAGGAGGTAAATGTGCTTGTCACCATGCCATTGACCTGAGTTTGATGCCTGAGCCATTGCCTGAGTTTGACCCACATGGTGAAAGGAGGTAATTAATTCCTGCAGGTTGTCCTGATATCCACATGCTTGCTGTGGCACTTACATATAAACACTCACATACATATAGAAATATAATAAAAATTATTGACTTTTTTTTTTTACAAGAGTGCCTTGTCATACTCTGATTTCTCTTTAGGTCATAAAACTCTTTTGCTGAATATTTCCATAGCGAATACTGTAGCTTGTCTTGTAGCTAGAGTTTTCCTGCCTGGCCCACGGTCAGGGCAAATCTCTCTCACCTGCCAGTCCCACGGCCGCTCAGACCCGACCAAGTAAACACAGAGACTTATATTGGTTACAAACTGTATGGCCGTGGCAGGCTTCTTGCTAACTGTTCTTACAGCTTAAATAAATCCATTTTTATAAATCTATACCTTGCCACATGGCTCGTGGCTTACTGGCATCTTCACAAGCTGTTTCTCATCGTGGTGGCTGGCAGTGTCTCTCTGACTCAGCCTTCCACTTCCCAGCTTTATTCTCCTCCTTTTCCCACCTATACTTCCTGCCTAGCCAACGGCCAATCAGTGATTTATTTACTGACCAATCAGCAACACACTTGACATACAGACCATCCACAGCACTGTCTTTTAAATATCTTTTTGTTTTTTTTCTTAAAAACATTAAATTGACTTGTAAAAATTACACATATATATGAGGTATGAGGTACTATCTTATGTATTAAGTATGTGTATATCATGTAATGTCTAAAGTAGTTTAAGCACATATGTCTCCTCAAACATTTTCATTTTTTATGGTAAAGATATTTAAAACCCTTCTAGTTTTTAGAAATACAGGGTACAGTTTCATTATCTATAAATAACCATAGCATGCAATAGGACACTGGAAATTCTTAGTCTACTATAACTATAATTTAGTCTCTGTTCAGCAACTTTTCCCCATCTCTCCTTCCTTCTTTCTGTATCCAACCTCTGGCAGTCACATTCTAAAAATTCCACATGTTAGATAATTGGTTTTCAGCTATCTATACCAATCAATACTAATAAAACCATTTGGAATTATGTACATATGAACAAAATCTACATATTTACTTTTACCTTTAAAATACATGACATATTTTTATTTTGGACATGTGTGTACATGCTGTGTGTGGAGGGAGTCATGCATAGATGGTGCACATCAGGAAGTCAAGACAACTTGGTGGAGTTATTTCTTCCACCCTTTCATGGGTTTGGGGGATTAAATTCATGTCACCAGGCTTGCATGGCAAGTGTCTTTATCTGCTGAGCCATCATGACAGCCCTATAATGTATCTTTAAGTAAAAGCTGTTAACAAGAGTTAATTTGCTTCGTAACTTCTAGTATTTATAGAGGAAAAATAACTGCAGGACTGGAAAGCAGTCATCCAAATAACCCAGACTCATACCCGTCACCCCTGCACCCCTGCTTATCATTGTAAACTGACTCAGGCCAAGAGAATGTGGTTTTCAGAGATTATAGAGTAAATTGATTTGTAAACTAGGAGTAACAACCACATTTACCTAGTGCCTCAGGTTTCTGGATCTTTTATGTGTCTTTCTCTCCTCTTTTGTCTATTTGTGTACACCATGGATTTTTGTTTCTGTTTTAGGGAATGGAGTCCAAACCCTTAAATATGCTATTGAAGTCCTTTACCACTGAGCTACATCTATAATATTTTCAGGGTTTTCTGGTGTATGTCACAGAATAAGTCAAATGACTTTAAGAGGCATAAGTAGTTGATGGATTTGCTGTGAAAGAAGAAGATGAATGGGATTGAGGCTCCATTTACAGTTGGGCACTGTAGCATTTTTCTTCACTCCAGCTGGTACTTTACCATCTCATGAATACACTAGAAGTTCTTGAGAGAACCTGAACACACCGCCTCTTTACTGTTTGAATACATGATTATGTCATAGGTGTTTTCTAGATGTCTCTACCTCCTAGCCTTCTGCTGTGGAGGTTTGAATGGAGAAATATGTCACAAGTGTATTTATACACTTGCTCCCCAGTTGGTGGTGCTGTTTGGGAAGGTTATGGAACCCTTAGGCGGTAGAGCGGACTTTGATGGTTCATGCCTGCTTCTACTTGCAGTCTGCTCTTTCTGCTTCATGTTAAAGATGTGATTATTCAGGTTCCTGCTCCTATCGCCATGCCTCCTGCCATCATGATGGATCTTTAGCTCTCTGGAATCCTAAGCCCAAATAAATTCTTTCTCCCATAAATCACTTTTGGGCATGATGTTTTATTGTAACAGAAAAATAAATAATACACCTACTCTCTGGTTTCTTTTGCTTGTATGTAACTATTCAGGAGTTAGGTATATCTTGGGATTGGCTAGCTTGACTTTAAGGAGGTATTACTTATGAATTTTCTGTTATATCTCTTTATCTCCAGAGTTGGGACTGTTATTTGTGTATTAAGCCTAACTTCTGTTAATTACATCATAGATGATAAATGGTTCTTCAAGGCTGGTTGCTTTGGGGGATTGATATGAACTACTTCTGTTGTGTCCTCTTGCCATAGAACACATTTTGTGGAGATAAGCCTCACACTTGGAGCCCAAGAATTTCCCAGCCCTGCCTTTCTTGGTTCACAAATTTACTTGTGGGAAAGCCTGAGATAGGACACCACACTCTGCTTTGTTAGCACTAAAGGAAACTGAAGACAAGATTATTGGGAAGCAAAATCTGTAGTCTTGTTTAAGTATGAGCCCGAGAAGCCTTCTATGCAAATGGCGTGGTTTCAGGGCTGTCTGGTAATACTACAAGTCATTGCCTCCATCAAGGAATGACTCTGTTAAGTTTGAGGACACCAAATGAGAATGTTTCTACATGGAAGGCCTTTTTTTCTGGCTTTTAACCTTTATGTGAAGTGTCACACTTTTGTTCTGAGCAGAAGAATGGTTGATAGAGAACACTTATCTCCATTACCACCCTGTAACCATCACTACATCCATATTCAGGCCTGTTCTCTTACTAGTTTATTCTGTTCTATATGGGGTACCTATAATTCTCCATTATCATTTATGGCTATGAACTTGTATGAGTGTTTTCATTTACGTGTCCTCATTCGTTTCATAGCCCAGAATTGATAGTCTTATATGGTGATATTTTATTTGTACTGAAATGTGATTTTATTTGTATGTTAATAAATAAAGTTGCCTGGGGGTCAGAGCTATTAAAGCCATAGCAGAGCTGGACGTTCGTGGCGCATGCCTTTAATCCCAGCACTTGGTAGGTAGAGCTAGGTAGATCTCTGTATGGTCAAGGATACAGTCAGCATTGGAGATACACGCCTTTAATCTGAATACCAACCACAGAAGACCTGGAGGTCTGTACAGACAGGCAGTGATGAGGTGGTCATGTGGTTGGGTTTACAACCAATGAGAAGGCAGAACAGAAAGTCTATATAAAGACAAACACACAGGAAGTAGGTCTTTCTTGGCTGAAGAGGATTGCTGAAGTGGGAAGGGTAAGGCTCTTAGCTCTGACCTCTTGGGCTTTTATCTTTACATTGGCTATGTGTTTCTTATTGAATAAGATGGTTACTTCTACATTTGATGCCCAACATGACAAGAATCCATTAAAAACCACTTGGCTTGGCGGCAGGTCCGGTTTCCGACCTGGGCGGCCTGGCTCCCTAGCTCGGGCCCAGGTTGGCTTGGTCTCAGGCCGGACTGACTGTAGTGGCCCCAAGCAGTTACACACAGCTGGAGCTACTTGCTTAAAGCTGGTGCTACAAACAACTCAGGCCTGCCCTGCCAAAGAGAGCCTCTGCCTGTAAAGCCAACGCATGTGGTCAGAGCTTAAGGAAGCCAGAGCCCAGGCTTGACTCAGCTCAAGCGGGAACACATGGCTGATTTAAGCTTTTAACCAGAACTTGTGGCTACGCTTTCTTGCGCTCTCTCTCTCTCTCTCTCTCTCTCTCTCTCTCTCTCTCTCTCTCTCTGAATTCACACCTCGGACACTAGGTGGCTGTTTTGAAATTCCCTCGGATTTCTACTGTTCTACGCAGACTTGGTAAGTCACTTAACATATCAGATATTTTAAAGGAAACTATTTAAAAGAGAAATTTTTCCACATTAAAAAAATGGGTTTTATGTGTACATTGGAAGAAAATTGGGGTTTGTTTGAAATTTTAGGCAGTCTGACAATGGAACAACTATATGAGAAGATTAATGTTGATTGAATTATGCAGTTTATTACTTTTCTTATCCTCATTTTACTATTTACAAAGATAGTCAATTTAAGTGCCAGGATAACAGTTTTAGAAAAACCTGTAAACCTGTACAAATGAATTATGGAGAAATTCAAATTCAGACAGAAGAAATTAACAGTGAAGTTGTTTCAAGATTGGATCATAAGGTTACAGAAAAAAAGCCTGTTTTTACATAATCACCCTTAATTTATCTGGTAACTGTACAGCAATTGCCTAATCAAATGACTACACAAAATATTTGGGCTCCAATTGAAATGTTAGATTTATGAAGGTTTAAGGAGGCAATAGTATCTTATAGCATGCATTCCCCATATGTAAAGCAAATGTTAAACTCTTGGTCAACATATAATAGGATTAAACCACAGGACTGGCGGGAGCTGGCACAGGCTGTTCTGGAACCCAGTCAAAGGCTCCAGTGGCAAATGTGGTTCAAGGATGAGGCTAAAAACATAGAAAAACAATGGAGGGATAAAGGAACACAAATCTTCCAGGATCAGCTTATTGGAGAAGGCCAATATGCTTCAGTACAAACACAATGTTTATATGATATCCAAACCCTAATTCTATGTCGAATGGCAGCCTTGAATGCGTGGGACAGAGTTGAGGAACCAGGAAAAATACTGAGTCATTTACAAAGGTTATACAAGGCCCAAAAGAATCTTTCACAGATATTTTACAAAGACTGGCTTCAGCAGTAAAGAGAATGGTCCCAGATTCAGAAGCTAGTCAGATAATAATTGAATCTTTGGCCTTTGAGAACGTGAATGCAGCATGCAAAAGAATAATCAGGCTGTTAAAGGCAAGATCTGCACCTTTGGAAGACTGGATTAGAGATACGGTTAATGTTGAGGCTCATGACCGTGATGATATATGGGTAGGAGAAGCAATTTCAAAAGGTTTGAGAAATGTTAGATGTTTTGGATGTGGAAAAAAAGGACGTTTGAAAAGGGACTGTAAACAGGTCATTCCTAGAAACATTGTTTCTTCAAGGAACACTGGCAACAGAATGCCCCTTCCTTCTGGAGTATGCAGAAGGTGTGGTAAGGGAAAACACTGGAAGGATGAATGTAGATCAACAAGAGACAGGCAAGGTAATCCTTTGCCTCAGTCTTCAGGAAACTCCCAGAGGGGCCTCAGGCAGGCCCCCACAGTAAATCCAGTTCAAATCTTTCCTCCAGTTGTAGAGGAAACCCCTACTCAGAGCAATTAAATAACCAAATGCCTATTGGAATAAATCATGCTGGTCAGGATGATGAAACAGAGAGAATAGAAAATTCAGGAAAAAACATAAAGAAAATTTTTTGGCAAACTTCTATTAATGAACAAAGACCAAAATTAACAATAAAAATAAATGGTGTTTTGTTGTCTGGTCTGGTAGCCACAGGTGTGGACGTTACCATAATTGCACCAGAATTTTGCCATCCAACTTGACCTCTTCAGGTGGTAAAGGTTCAACTGTTAGGAATTGGGACATTATCTCAAGTGAAACAGAGTGCAAGATGGCTCGAATGTATAGGTCCAGAAGGACAGAGAGGAAAATTAAAACCATATGTGGCTAACATAGCTATGAACCTATTGCAACAATGGAATAATCAGATTAAAATCCCTCCAACCTCAGAAACAAAAAGGACAAATCATCTATCCCAGGAAACGGAGTGAAATGGCATATGGGTATATGGAGATGTAACCAAGCATCTTATTAAATAAGAAACACAGAGCCAATACAAAGATGAAAGCCAAGAGATCAGAGCTAAGAGCCTTACCCACCTGCTGCAGCTAGCCTCTTCAGCCAAGAGACCTCTCTGAAAGAGAGCTACTTCCTGACTGTTTGTCTTTATATAGACTTTCTGTTCTGCCTTCTCATTGGTTGTAAAACCAACCACATGACTGCCTTGTCACTGTCTGTTGGCTGTATCCTTGAACACACAGAGATCTACCTAGCTCTGCCTACCAAGTGCTGGGATTAAAGGTGTGTGCCACCAACGCCCAGCTTTTGCTATGGCTCTAATAGCTCTGACCCCCGGGCAACTTTATTTATTAACATACAATTAAAATCACATTTCAGTACAAATATCACCATAGGTATGTCCTCTAAAAAAATTTATAAGTCTTCCTAAATGTTTGTTTCTGCTCTTCTGTAAAGATTTAACACTATTGGTCTTCTAATAGTCCCAGTTCAATTAAAATTTAAAGCTGACTTTGGAGTTGGAGAATGGCTCTCTCCTTTAAACTCAAGCATGTTGTTAAAAGGAAAATGCAAACTCCCTGTATCATGCCCGAAGAAAAGAGCCATCTTCTGCTATGGGACAGGAGAAAAGCCAAATTAATTAAGGGACTATTCTATTACTAATCTCAACTCTTTGATTCTATTCTGATTCTTTAAACTTTTCTTAAAGTATGAATTTTATATCAAAATTTACAAGATTAACATATATATAGATATATACATTTTAAACTTTGTTAAGATATGAATGGTCATATAGAGTACTAACTAATTCTAGAAAGAAAAAAGGCTTCAATTAGCTGCATATATATGTCTTTGTGTTAGAGTCTCTTACAGTTTTCTGCAGGAAATCACGGCCAGGCCTAACATCAACTGAAGTCTCCAGGAAGAGGATGGGGCCCCACAACAACAACAATTCCACATGGACAATAATAATATCACTAAGCTGAAAAACATTGTCTACAGATCAGCTTTGGACTACAAAGTGCTCAGAGCAATTTTGAGAGGGCTAGCTGAGATGATCCAGTTTCAAAGACTACTTGAATAAGGACTTGAGATAAACCCTGAACTTTGGCATTATACACAGACTGGATAACAATTTGACAATTAACCTAAAATTTTTCTTTTCAGGATAAAGATACCTTTGCCCATCCCCAGCAGGAAGCAATTTTAAGAATACGACGCCCACATTCCCAAATAGGTGGTGTGGGGCGGGTGGTTTTTTGGTCTTTTAATTGTTTTTGGGTCTGGGATAATTTTCATTGTTTAGGGGGGTTGGTTACAAGTTGTTGTCAAGGGTTAGGAAAAAGGCTAAGCAAAGGAGATTAGAATTAAGGTTCTTATTTAAAAGAAAAGGAAAGGAAAGGAAAAAGAAAAAGACAATTACTAGTTTTAAATACTTTACATTGGATTGGATTGTTTTATATTATATACAAATTACATATATTGAAATTGATACTGATAGAAAATGCTATATGTATATTTCTAACTGTATTTATACCATTCATTTAACAATGTAATACAATTTTCTGATCCTTGAATGTTATTATTACCAACTATTAGGATATAAAGAAATGAAAGTTAGTAGTTAGACATTATAATAGAACTTGTAGTCATATTAGGTATGTTTTTAAAAATTGAACAGATATATTTTAGATAGACAGGTCATCTTCAAACCCTTCAGAGATCTACAGAATGTGGCATTTAAAATGTTTTAATAACTTAGAAAATTTTTCTTTTTGTTATGACTATGAGACATGTCGGCTCCTGGCAGTACCAACCTACTTCAGAGAGAATATGGGCATTGAAGAAATTGCATATGGAGTCAACTTTCGTTGTGGCAAAAGTTAGCCACTGGACAGCAAAGTATCCTCGAATCAACTGCTGACAACAGGACAAAAAACAACCAGGATACGAAACAAAGGACTACTGATTCTTGCCAAAACAAGTGTGGTTATGGCTTTATCAAAAGGCATCTTCTGAGGCCAGGACAATATGGCATCTTCCCAGAAGTGGCCTTCGCAATCTGGAAAAGGTACAGTGCCCTTTTCTTTGAAGGCAGCTGAACAGGCAGTGGGCCGATGGCTTTTGATGTGCAATGGAACAGCAGCTGAAACAGTTATTCTTGAAGAGTAACTAAGCTCAAGCCTCTCAATAGTAGACTGGCATTTAATAGAGGGATGTGGATAAGAACAGAATGCTGAGATGAAGCCACATATACACAGCCAAGAAGAATGGACAGCTGAATTCAAAAACCATCAACGATTTCCAGAATTCAAAATCCTGAATCATGACATGACACTAGTGGAATTCAGGTGTTTCCGGTACATGGACTGCTCTCACCCAATGTGAGGTTGAACTGTTGACCTTGTGTACATCCTACTTCACAAATGAGTCTGTCAGATATGCTAAGCCTATAGGCTGAAGATGATGCCCCAACACTGCGGAGAAACCTCAGGTGACTGTCCAGGCAGCTGGCTGTTTCTGTCAATTCACATTTTTTTTGGAAGTTGCTTGCATGCACTTCCTGTTTTTATTTTTGTTAGGTAATATTATTTCCTTCCTGGGTCTCTGAGGGAGTTGAAGATTAATTAGTTATCGTTGAAGATTAGTTAGGATAGAAAGTGAATTAGGTACATTTTGGACTTTCCAAAATAGGATAGGTAATGGAATTATTTTCTCTGAATTTGTCAAATACAAATAGATTAGACATTGTTTAGGTATTTATTACTTGTATATATTGTATATAGTTATTGTACTTTTGTATATAGTTTTTCTTATGTTAGTTATAACCTTTTTCCTTTTTATTAAAATAGAAAAGGGGAAATATGGTGATATTTTATTTGTATTGAAATGTGATTTTATTTGTATGTTAATAAATAAAGTTGCCTGGGGGTCAGAGCTAATAGCAAGCCATAGCAGAGCTGGACGTTCGTGGCGCACGCCTTTAATCCCAGAACTTGGTAGGCAGAGTTAGGTAGATCTCTGTGTGGTCAAGGATACAGTCAGCATTGGAGACACACACCTTTAATCTCAATACCAACCATAGAAGACCTGGAGGTCTGTACAGACAGGCAGTGATGAGGTGGTCATGTGGTTGGGTTTACAACCAATGAGAAGGCAGAACAGAAAGTCTATATAAAGACAAACACACAGGAAGTAAGTCTCTCTTGGCTGAAGAGGATCGCTGAAGTGGGAAGGGTAAGGCTCTTAGCTCTGACCTCTTGGGCTTTTATCTTTACATTGGCTATGTGTTTCTTATTGAATAAGATGGTTACTTCTACAGTCTTATCCCAATATTGTGTATGAGCATATACATTCCTGACAGTCATATAAAATGAGCTGCTAAAGTTAATACTAGTTGGAAGTGAGAGTGGAAAGAAAACTCACATCTTTCACCTGCAAGCTTTGAGATTCTGTCCCCTCTCCTCCACTGTTACTTACCTTGTCTCTTCATCTCCATGGTCAACCACTCTCCAATTCATCATTTCTTCTTTTGCTGTAAATCTTTTTGTTCCTTCCTATCCATGACCCATGGCTACTCCATTCTTGGCTTAACTCAGTCTTGGTGGCCTCTGAGAGAGAGCTTTGACAACTGAGTTGTTGTCATTCTGCTTTGAAATAGGAGTTTTAACTATACCAGGAATGGAGTATATTATACGTTTAAAGGAGTACAAATCCATTATCTGGCCCTTAACTTGTATTGCCGATATTTAATGTACATTTCACCAGATGTCCACATAGAGATTCTGGGACTATGGCTAGAGAACTGAATTACTAAACTAGGGACAGAAAAACTTGCAATAAAGAATGCATTTAGAGTTATTCTGAACCTTTGGCCCCTGATAGTGATTCAGTTAGTCATTTTGTTTCTCTCCCTTTATACCCAGTTGCATTTCAGTTTTGGACTTTCTTGGTATCACTTAACTCACTTCCCTTTAAAAGCTATTTTGTAATAATATGCCATTTATATGTAAACTTATGACCTTTTCTTGTTTGCCATAGAAGAATACTCATTGGTATGTATCAGCTGAAATGTGGGCTTTTATCATTTTACTAAGAGGTGAAGACTTACTAATATGGTCTCTTAGCCCTAAAAGACTTTAATACTTCTTTGCTTATCTTTGATCAAGTTGGTTATAGGACTCTAATTATATAAAAAATGTAACTATCATAATGTCAACCACATTTAACCTTCTTGATATCCCATGATTCTTTGCACTAAGGGCACAAGGCCAGGTCTTTGCTGACTGCTTGATAACTGAATGAGTGATTATTCTCCTTGTTAATAGACAATGATATAGAAAACTCTTCCATATGTACAGAATATTAATGAGAAGCTGCACAAGCTGAGATAAGACTATAAGATGCTGCTAGCAATCACTTATAAGAATTATAAAAAATATTACTCGTCAGGGATGTAGCCAGATGGGGGGCCTGTGTATGACGAATGAGGAGGAAAAAATCCTAGACATATTTAACCTACATAAATGAGCGAACAATTTACAAAACAAAAATATTTCTTCTATGGTTTCTGATACTCAGTTTTTCATTTGTTTTATTTAAAAGAAACTATGAGACAACATATTTTTGAAATGAGAAAGGAAAACCTTCTGCGCCCTTTTCTGTCCCTCTGATGATTTCTGTGCTAGGTACAATGTGTCGCACATTTGCCCTTCATGAAAAATGGCAGAGATGACATCCAAAGAAATTTCATGAATCTCAAGAAACTAGCCTGGTTATATATTATATGTAATGGTTAGGTTCTTTTCCCAATTTTTTGGTACTTTGGAATATTGTCTCTACATTGAAAATTCAGGAAAACTATTCTTCTGGTCTGCAGTTTTGGACAATATTCTAAAAGAGAGAGAACTGTTCATTGCAAATTGTTTATTCTCCCATTCAATTTACTTCAGCTCTGTATGTAGCATATTTTGAGGCAGGACTCCTATTATAGTCATGGAGTGTCACTACTACAAGGGGCCAAGAGATCGTCTCATCCAGTTTTTTTCAATTGAGTAGCCCAGATACTGTTTTTGAGGCAGAAGAAATCTTAATAATCCGTAGCGTCAACTTAAATTATATGAGGGTGCTATTAAAATAAGACTGTAAAATAATATAATAAAGAACACAATAAGAAAATATGGAATGTAAAATATAATGTATGGATTTTAAAGACATTCACATAAAGCCAGTATGTATAAACTCCTTATACTTAGAAAATGTGTGATAAATCCCTTCTCCTTGTGATAAACCTTATATATAGAGATGTTGGTTAGCAGGAACATACCTTTTGTCTAAGAACTCCTGGCTTTACAGGGTTTTCTTATTTTCCTTTTTTGGTCTAGCTATTGATAATTATAACACTCAACTTAATTTCATTCAGCTATTAAAATGAGCACAAACATGGCCAGAAAAAAATAGAATGGAAATATTTAATCAGACGAATATACCTTTGAGAATTTTTAAATAAGTTACCATAGAAATGAAAAGACAAAATTAAGATTATTTCTAATAGTAATAGACAAAATCATCTTTCCTATCATATCTTCAGAGCTCATGTTTGAGAAATTTCAACTTTGACCAATGGTCTCATTTTGGAAAATTATTCAAATTATTAACAATGGAGAAATAAAGCTGGACCCAAAATCAGAGCACATTTCTTATTCCTTAATTCGGTAAATTTCCTAGAAAGCCATACTGCTTTTATTTGTATAATTTATATTTATCATACCAAAGATGAAAATAGAATAATGCTACATCATACTCAGTACTGTAATAATTGAAGTTTTATATCTCTTAGGACCTTGGAAGTTTTGTCTATCAACCTCTAACTATCATTTTATTTTCCACTTTGTTTTGATATCTTGTTTTATTTTATGCTGCTACCATAGTATTCATTCATTACTAGGAATAAGAGTTAGTATGGAAGTTTCTGGAGGAAATACGGGGGGTGGGGGAAGATTAGCTAGTTGGAGCAACAACAATTTCTCAGATTGATAGATACCTAAAATTATTTGATTTTAATATTATTACCTTGATTTCAAATTCATAGGTAGTTAGTAATGATTAGTGGTCAAATTCCAATTCAGAGGATAGGGGTTTTCCTCATGTGTAAGATGAGACAGTAGATGAAATTATCTCTGAATTTTCAGTTCTTTGTTGTTGTTGTTGGTGATAGTGTATGTGTGTGTGTGTGTGTGTGTGTGTGTGTGTTCACACGTGTACACACACCTGAGCACACTTATTGGTGAAATTATTAAGGCCACTCCATGTAGTTAAAAGGGAGGTTTATTAGTGGTGTAACTTACAAATGAAGGGATAGGTAGGTCGAAGGGTCTGGGGAAGATGTATCACAGTCCAGCGGTGTTCTCTGGAGAACTCTGCTCAGTCTACTTCTAGCGTCCAGGGTCCAGGAACTAAGAGAAGGTGGCACATCTGGATCTCAGGTCTTCAGGGCCCTCTCTTGGCCCCGCCTTGTAGGCATGATAGTTACTGAAGCCTCAATGGGGGTTGGAACTTCCAGACCAAAGCTGGAATGGCTACCCACTACATCTCCCCCTTTTTTCTAAATAAGAAGGTTCTAACTTGATACAAGATTATATACAAAGGAATGGTTATCAAATATTTTCCAGGAGTAATGAGGGATAATGACCTAGATAAGATAGAACTACAATCAATGCAAACAATATCAAACAAAAAATACATACTAAAATCCAGAGAAGTCTAGAGCATAGGTAAATGGTATGTTACAAAGATCATTCCAAAAGGTGTCCTATCCTAAAGAACCTGAATCTAATACTTAATATGTTCTATCTAAGATTACATATATATATATATAAGTTGTAACTATAACTATTAGTCTTCAGTCTCATCAAAGACCTGAGAAGGAATATAATGGTACCTGAGAAATGGTAGATGGATGCAAGCAACTTTCGGGAATCTTGCGAGAGTAGACCGAGACAGCTGGCAGCCTGGACAGTCACCTAATGTTTCTCAGCATTGTTGGTACATTCAAATTGGCTACAGGTAGAGTATCTGACAGACCATTTTTAGAAGCAGGAATTCTGAAAGACCATTTTACCCTGTCTTGGCAGAGTACAGTGGTCGCTTTCTTTGTGTCCCACATGTCCAGAAAGGACAGCATTGTATTCGTACTGTTAGCAGTCGAGGCAAGGGCAGTTCTTTGCCCAGTAGGCCATTTTGTGCCAAGAAGACAAACTTCCAAATAGAAATGTCTTAGAAGCCCAACATTCTCTTGGGATCAAATTGGTGCTGCCAGGAGCAGTTGTGTCTCACGTCAACAGAATTCTAAGTTATTTAAATGCCATATTCTCTAGGTCTATGAAGTGTTTGAAGATTACCTGTCCATCTGACCTATGTATCCGTAAATCTGGATAACCTAACTAATATAACTATAGAGATGACAACCATAGGTGACTATAAATCTTATCTTAAAAGTCTTATCTACCGAAATAACCTAAGGACTAAAGCTTCATGTAAACAAGGTAAACAGTCTATAAGTAAATGTATGGTAAAGAATGACGACTTCAAAATTGTGACAATACACAAGATATTTTTAACAGAGGTAGGAATATATAGTGCAATATGCAATATGACAATAATCTTAAATATATATCAATATACAGAATATTCTAAACAGAAGTAGAACATACATAAAGTATGACAGATTTAAATTTACATTTGTATCAATATACAAATATTTCAGAGTAGAACTATATGTACATTATAACAAATATAGTTCTGTATTTGTATCAATATACAAATTATCTTAAACAGGAATATAAGAATAGTTTACATTTGTATCAACATGTAAGAATCCATAACAATGCAAATTACAGTGCAAATTATCTAAGGCTGCTATTTTACTAAATTTGTTTACTAGTATATATAATAATCTACCATAATATCTTAGCCAGCCGGGGAGGAGGCTGAGGGTGGGAGCCACCCAGGCCTTTGGAATTTGCCCCATGTGAGCTCCAGATATTGGTGAAATTATTAAGGCCACTCCATGTAGTTAAAAGGGAGGTTTATTAGTGGTGTAACTTACAAATGAAGGGATAGGTAGGTTGCAGGGTCTGGGGAAGATGTAGCGCAGTCCAGCAGTGTTCTCTGGAGAACTCTGCTCAGTCTACCTCTGGCGTCCAGGGTCCAGGAACTAAGAGAAGGTGGCGCATCTGGATCTCGGGTCTTCAGGGCCCTCTCTTGGCCCCACCTTGTAGGCGTGATAGTTACTGAAGCCTCAATGGGGGTTGGAACTTCCAGATCAAAGCTGGAATGGCTACCCACTACACACACTTGCACATGATAATATTGGGGCAAGAGGTGTACAGGTGCCATGGAGTGTTTCTTGAGGGTATAGGACAACTGTGTGGAGTCAGCTTTTGCCTTCCATTTTTATGTGGGTTCCAGGGATTGAACTCAGGTTGCCAGGCTTCTGCAACAAGTGCCTTTACCTACTGAACCACTTCACTCATGCCAGGTTTCACTTCTAATGTTATGACTGCTATAAGTCAGCAGTTTAAATCCTTTTAACCCCCTTTTCATGTTATTTCCTCCTATAATTTGTCTTCAATACTTGACTGAAATGCAATATAATCAAACAAGATACTGTTTCCTCATAGCCATTTTTGATGTCTTCAATTTCAGAGAAAAGTGGAGTGTTGTATCATGAGGTAGATTGATTACAACTTCACTATTTTTCAATTTCATATGATATTCCTATTTCATTTAATTAATTGTTTTGTTTTGTTTGAAGAAAAAGTCTCTCTGTTATGTAGCTCTGACTGTTTTAGAACTTGTTATGTAGACAAGGCTTGCCTCGAACTTACAGAAATCTGCCTGCCTCTGCCTCCTGAGTGCTAGGAGTAAAGGTGTATACCACCATACTTGGCAGTCATTTCTGTTTAAAAATATTAATTTCAGATTTAAAGAAAGACCATGCTGTGCATGTAGAATGAAGAGACAAATGTAATGGTATCTTTTGCTGTTGCAATTGAGTGAATTTTGCACTGGTATTTAAATGATGCCATGAATGGTTGATAGTATTCAGAAGGCCAATATAAAAAAATGGAAGCCATTCCACATTGGGAGGAGGTTCGAAGCTGGCTGGATAAACCTAGAATGTGTATGAAACTATAAAGAGCAAGGGGAACAGTGGCTGGGGTATGAAGTTCTTAAATGGTGGCAGGGGAATTTGAACTTGACAAGAAGACAGGAAGGGAATCATCAAGGCTTTCTGCCTCGTGTAAACTTTCATCTGAAAGTTTAATGACAATGGTCTTTCATTGCCCAAAATGGGCTTCTCTGGGGCCAAAACCAGAAGATGTTCCCAGCAGAGCATTAAATAATAATACAGTCACATTCAGTGCTTGTCGGGTAGGTTGGTTTTGTACATACCTGGGTAACTATGTGATTGTTTTCCTTTTTAAAAAACCCATTTGGCATTTCGTTCCCCATTATGGATTGTTTTCAGTAATTTGAAAAAATCCACTTGGGCTACAGTTCCCTCATCTGAAAAATGAGGCCATGACACTAAATAGGTTACTCATGATATTCATTTTCATATTCATTTCTCCCTCGCTCTCTAAACACACTCCATAGATGGTATAATTTCATCACTGAAATGTCTCACAGCAGTGATTATCTACCTGTGTGGAATTGGGACGATGTCTGTAGCTTGGGAAAGTACATCCCATAGATGATTCTCCCACCAACTTTAAAACATTATATTTGATTTGTAAAAGACTTTCATAGCTCTGACATTCTGATTTATAGGTAGATCTAGCTCATGAAAAAATAACTTGTGGATTTTAGAAAGAAATTATAGGATTTCTTTCTATTGTGATCATTTTGGCTGCAAGTACCAGCATACTCAATTAGGTGTGACTGAAATAAATAAGGATACTTTATTATTCACATCCAGAGATAGGGTGCTTTGAAGATTACTTAATTTAGTGACTCAATAGTGCCACCAGAAGTATAAAAACAAATGTCTCTATTTTTAGCCTCAGAATGTTGACAGTGTCTCGACCCTTGGTTGTGGCGTCTCTAGTCGTCATGTGTGAGGAAAAATAAAAGAATGTCAAATGGAAGGCAAGAGAGGACATTCTCTCTGTCCCCCCACCCCACCCCTTTTTTGTTGTTGTTACCAAGGAAAACCTTCCCCAGTCAACTTCCTGAAGCTTCTGTTAGCCAAATAGGAGATGTTATACAGTCCCTTCTTAGCTGCAGGAGTACAGTAAAATGTATGTAGCTGGCATATCCAGCTTCTATGTAGGAAATGGTTTTGCCTGAGTGGGAGAAGGGGGAGGGGAATGGACATTGGAAAAGCATCTAATAGTGCCTGCCACATATGTCATTTTTCCAGCACTCATCTTAAGACCACCCCCTTCTTTATGTAGCTGCTGGCTAATTAAAGCTGAGTATTTAGCATAAATCAGGGCTTTGGTGAATTATCTGAATAATTAGTGTCATTGTAAGCATGGGACCCTTATTTTATTTCATCTGAAAGTTTAATGACAATGGTCTTTCATTGCCAAAAATGGGCTTCTCTGGGGCCAAAACCAGAATATTTTTTTTTGGATTGGGATTCAGGAGAATTGCTTAGAATGTACAGGGATTGTAATAAAGAGCAGTTTAAATTCTCAGTTTTTTTTTTTTCTGCTTCAGAAATCTCTATCAGCTACCAAAAGTAAGACTAGATTAAAGGGGGTATGTGAATATTTCATGCAAAATTAGGACCATGTTGCTAAAAATCAGAAAGAATTTAGAGCTATGACCATGAATAAATTGTGAAAGATCAGCTTACTTCTCTGCTACAACACTGACCTAAAGAAGCTTTTCTGTTTCCCCAGCAACCTTGCTCAGCATTAGCTTGCTTCCCTCTGAGTAAATTAAATGTGATTTTCAAGTACTACACTTCATTATTTCAGAAATCACAATACCTTGCAGAAATAAGAACATTTCATAAATCATATTGGAGTTTATTTTTAAGCCAGAGTAGAGACTCATTTGGACTTTTTTCTTTTAAATCCTCTAAATTTCCCAGTACTTAGAAATTATCTCTATGGTGAGGTGGTAAATGGGACATAGAATGCTTCATTTGCTTAAAATAGATTAGTGATTGCCCAATCATATTTTTCAAAAAAAGAAAAGGAGCCAGGGATATGAGAAAGATAAAAGCCACATCTCAAATGAACTACCTAAATTTATGATCAAAAGCTCCAGACAATAAACCAACTACCCTTGTTCTGAAGTACAGTTCTTTCATTCATGCACCAGGCCATTCGGAGACAATGTTTTCCCAAAGTTGGGGTACATATTATATATGTATTATACAGATATGGACATATCCACGTATATTCATCCCATGCTGTATTGTATCCCAGTTGTTATTTGGAGAAATTATTATTTTTGACATTTAACCTATCTTCACCCATGTCAATTATTGATGCTTAAAAGGTAACTTAAAATGAAAAGTGACATAATTTTGTTTCGCAAACTATTTGGTAGCAAGTTACAGGGCTTCAGAGTTTACTTGTATTTTACCTAGCCCACACAATCCATGTCAGAGAGAAGCTATCCAGGTAATTGACTGGCTCCTTTGCTAGATTGTGAGTAACTAAACAGCAAGGGCTTCATGGAAAGAATTTGGAAGTGTTCCTTCAGTTTCTAGTTTGTGGAATAATTTTATAAGTATTACTTTTAGTTCTTCTTTGAAGGTCTGGTAGAATTCTGTGCTGAGTCGATCTGGCCTTAGGCTTTTTATGGTCGGGAGAGTTTTAATTACTGCTTCTATTTCACCAGGGCTTATTAGTCTATTTAAATGATTTATTGCATCTTGATTAACTTTGGTAGATTACAGATATCAAGGAATTAATCCATATATTTTAGGTTTTCCAGTTTGGTGGAATACAGATTTTTAAAGTATGTCCTTACAGTTATCTGACTTTCTTTGATATCTGTTGTAATGTCCCATTTTTCATCTCTAATTTGAGTAATTTGTACCTTCCCTTGGTCTTTTGGTTAATTTGGCCAAAGAGTTCTCAATCTTTCTGACTTTCCCAAAGAACTAGTTCTCTATTTTATCAATTCTTTGTATTGCTTTTCTTTCATTGATTTTTCTCTGTATGTGTTTATTCCTAACCCCACCTGCTCTTTTTGAGTATCATTTCTTCTTGTTGTTCTAGAGCTTTCAAATATGTCATTAAGTTATTAATATGAGTGTGCATGCTCTCTCTGTCTCTGTCTCTTTCTCTGTCTCTGTCTCTCTCTTTGATGTATTCACTTGGTCTTATGAACTAACCTCTTATGTGTCCCACAGGTTTGAGTATGTTGTTTATATTTTCATTCAATTCTAAGAAGTTTTTTTCAGTTCTTAATTTCTCCTTTGACCCATTTTTCATCCAGCAGTGAGTTGTTGAGTTTTCATGAGTTTGTATACTTCTGTTGTTTCTGTTGTTGTGGATATCCAGCTTTAATCCATGTGGTCAGATAGGATATAGGGTGCTATTTCAATTTTCTTATACTAAGGCTTTCTTTGTGTCCTAATATATGGTTGAATTAAAGCAACCAAGGAATGGTTAGAAGAAGGAATATTCTTTAGTATTTGGGTGGAATGTTCTGTAAATGTCTGTTAGGACTGTTTGACTTACAATGCTTTTCCATTCCAGTGTGTCTCTCTATAGTTTTTGTCTGGATGACCTGTCTATTGGCCAGAGTGTGTATTAAAGTCACCAATGACCACTGTATTAGGATCAATATGTCATTCTATCTGTAGTAGTTTTTATTTTTTTTAACTTGGGTGCCCTTGTTTGTTGCATAGATACTAAGAATTGCAATGTTCTCCTGGTGAATTTTTCCATTAATGAGTATGTAATAGCCTTTCCTATCTTTTCTGATTAGTTTTGCTTTGAAGTCTATTTTGTCAGATGTTAAGATAGATACACCGCCTTACTTCTTGGATCCATTTGCTTGGAATACCTTTACCATCCTTTTACCCTAAGATAATGCTTGTCCTTGATGATGAGGTACGCTTCTTGGATGCAGCAGAAGGATGGATCCTGTTTTGTAGTCAAATCTGTTAGGTTGTGCCTTTTTATTAGAGAATTGAGACCATTAATATTGAGTTGTTAACAAGCAGTGTTTATTCATGTTGTTTTGGTGGTGTGCTTCTTTCCCTTCTTTTGATTGTTCTCGAATTATTTACTCATTGTTTCCACTTGGGTATGGTTAACCTCTTCAAACTGAAGCTTTTCTTTTAATGCCTTTTGTAAAGCTGGATTAGTGGATAGAAATTGCTTAAATTTGTTTTTATCATGAAACATTTTTTGCTTTTTCCATCTGTTGTGATGGATAGTTTGGCTGGGTGCAGTAGTATAGGCTTGCATCTGTGGTCTCTCAGAGCTTGTAGAACATCTGTCCAGGCGTTTTCTAACTTTCAGAGTCTCCATTGAAAAAGTCAGATGTGGGGGCTGGAGAGACGACCTGGCAGTTAAGAGCACTCTTGTAGATGACCTGGGTTCAATTCCCAGCACCTACATGGTGGCTCACAGCCACCTGTAACTCCTGTTTCAGAGGATCTGATGCTTTCTTCTGACTTCCATAGGCAGAAGGCACACACATGCCAAATAGACATTCATGAAGGCAAAATATTTATACATTAAAAATAAATAAATATATAAAATTGAAAAAAGAAAAGTAAGATGTTATGCTAATAGGCCTGACTTTATGTGTGACTTGGTCTTTTCCCCTTGTAGCTTTTAATATCCTTTCTTTGTTTTGTATGTTTAATGTTTTGATTATTATGTGTCATTGAGAGTTTCTTTTCTGGTCCTGTCTACTTGGTGTTCTGTTTGTCTATTGTGCATTGGTAGACATCTCTTCTTTTAGATTGGAGAAATTTTCTTATATGATTTTGTTAAAAATAGTTTCTGTGCCTTTCAAAGAATGCATATGCTTTTCTTATAAGGATCTAGTCTCATAAAAATCCTCCTGATCCAGAGGAAAGGTTGATTTTCATAGGGCTCCTGGAAGAAGTTACATCACCACATTGGAATGCTGGGATGAGAATGAAAAGGATATCTGTCACCACTTAAGAAGACACCCCATTCCTTCCTCACTCAAGGGATTAGGCATTTGGGAGTGCACTCTATTCTTCTGCCCCAGCATGTAGGTTTTAAATCAGTAATCACCTTGATTACTGTTCCAGAACTATTTTTCAGAGATGAATAGCTAAGTTCGGCCATTCTACATTATTTTCCAAAACCAGCATATTTTTCTTTGAATAAAATATAAGGTACCATTCTAGTTTTATACCAGTATAACTATACCCTAATTTTACATGCATGTTTATGTGTGTATGTGCTAAATGTGCCCATGGGAGGAAGTGTGGAGACCTAGAAGACATTGGGTATCTTTTTTGCTTTCTGCCTTATCCCCTGAGTCAGGATCTTTCAATGAACCTGTAGCTCACACATTTTCAGCTTGACTGCCTGGTCAGCAAACCCCTAAGATATGCTTGTCTCCACACCTCTCATCCACTGCCATCATTGGCATTACAGATGCATGCAGCCACACCGAGCTTTTTTTAAGATGGATGTTGGAAATCCAAACTCAACAAGCACTCTTACCCACTGAGCTCTCTCCTTGGCCTTTCTATGCTGAGATTTTTCAGCTAATAGTTGGTATTTGGTTGAGAAAATGGACAGATGGCTTATTGTTTCAATATTCTAGAGACTTATTTCTGCTATCTGTACTCCTACTTACAGCTACTGATTTCATGGATAACATTTGGTCGTTTTTCTTAATACAGCCTGCCCAAACTCATAGTTTTGTGAGTGTTCACTGTAAATAGGGTTCCTGCTGATCTATTTTGGGCTTTTTTTTTGAGGGCTTCCTTTTCCCTTCTTAACCATGGAAAAGCATTGATGTCATTGTTAGTGAAGGGGCGATTTCTTCACCAATCAGCTGAGCGTGTGAGTCTTTCGTAAAGCTTAACTAGCTAGCCTAAACTGCTCTTGAATGAATGCTCCATTTGTAAAAGTCTCATAAAAAGTTTTAATCAATGTTATTAATCATCTCACCTAGTGATGGATGTCTTGAGCCTCTGCCATAGACTCATGGCTTCCCCTAACTAAGGAGGTCGTTTAAGTTTATGCTACTTTACAAACGAGAAGACCACCATTGCTATTCTAGGTTGGAGACTAGATCAGAGACATTTTTATTTTTATTTTACCATATGAGTACCTAGAACATGGATTTAACTCAGAATGATAAGACTGCTCAGTTATGAGACCCTTTATTTTTTATTTTTTTTGTATTTTAGTTAATTTTTATTTGTTTTTATTTTATTTTACAATACAATTCGGTTCTAAATATCAGCCACAGAGTCCCTTGTTCTCCCCCCTCCCGCCCCTCTCCCTTTCCCCCCAGCCCACCCCCATTTCCACCTCCTTCAGGGCAAAGCCTCCCCCGAAGACTGAGATCAACCTGGTAGACTCAGTCCAGGCAGATCCAGTCCCCTCCTCCCAGGCCGAGCCAAGCGACCTTGTATAAGCTCCAGGTTTCAAACAGCCAACTCATGCAATGAGCACAGGACCCGGTCCCACTGCCTGGGTGCCTCCCAAACAGATCAAGCCAATCAACTGTCTCACCCATTCAGAGGGCCTGATCCCATTGGGGGTCCCTCAGCCATTGGTTCATACTTTATGTGTTTCCATTCTTTGGCTTTTTGTCCCTGTGCTTTATCCAACCTTGGTTTCAACAATTCTCGCTCATATAAACCCTCCTCTTTCTCTCTAATTGGACTCCCAGAACTCCACCCAGGGCCTAGCCATGGATCTCTGCATCCAGATCCCTCAGTCGTTGGATGGGGTTTCTAGCATGACAATTAGAGTGTTTGGCCATCCTATCACCAGAGAAGGTCAGTTCGGTCTGTCTCTTGACCATTACCAGTAGTCTGTTGTGGGGGTATCTTTGTGGGTTTCTGTGGGCCTCTCTAGCACTTTGCTTCTTCCTATTCTCATGTGGTCTTCATTTACCATGGTCTCCTATTCCTTGTTCTCCCTCTCTGTTCTTGATCCAGCTGGGATCTCCCGCTCCCCCAAGCTATGAGACCCTTTAGTACATGTGCATATACTGTTGTTGAAGCTTTGAGGTGCATATTCAAACAAGGATTGGGGTCCATGATCCAAACAGTTGAGGTCAACACAATGGTACTGTGAGCTCATCAGTTTGTAGATATAGGATCAATATGTAACATTTTTTCTTGAAAAGCAACTTATCTGGTCTATGTGTGTACACATATGATATGTATGCATGGATACACACTACTGTGGAGGTAAGAGGATAACTTTGTGGAGTCGGTTTTCATCTCCTTTAACCTTTATGTGGGCTCTAGGAATTGAACTCAGGTAATCAGTCTTTCCCAGAAAACTCTTTTTACCTGTGAGACATCTTGCTAGCCCTTTTTCCTTTTCCTTAAAAAAATTTATCGAGGTATAATTGACAAAATCATATACATTTAAGGTATACAATGCAGCACTTAACTATGTGTATATTGAAGTAATTATGATAATTAACATTAACATGCCATTTAGTTGTTCAGTGACTCACATTCAACCCTGCTGTGAAAGGTATACCAGATGAAGCATCAGCTGGATGGGTGTCTTAGTCACTGTTCTATTGCTGTGAAGAGACGCCATGACCAAGGCAATTCTTGTAAAGAAAGAATTTAATTGGGTCTTGCATATAGTTTCATAGGTTTAGTCTGTTATCATCATGGCAAGGAGCAAGACAGCGTGTAGGAAGGCATTGGAGCAGTAGCTGAGAACTACATCCTGTTGCATAGGCAGAGACAGCAAGCCTACGCATGGCATGGGCTTTTGAAACCCGAAAGCCTACCCCCAGTGGCACACTTCCTCCAACAAAGCTGCCCTTACCCCAACAAGGCCACACCTAATCCTTCTAATTCTTTCAAAGAGCTAGTGACTAAGCATTCAAATATATGAGCCTATGGTGGCCATTCTTATTCAAACCACCAGTAAGAGTAAAGAGTTACATACTACTAGCCATAAGTAGAAAGGAAAAAAACATCATTTTAGGGGAGCAGCAAGAAAAATCATGCTATGAGTGGTAATGTAAGCATTTTGCTTAGAGAATATTTCAGAGAGCATGGGCTAGGGGAGTAGTAAGTTGTTGTACTTACAGAGCCATGTTGGGTATGTAGTAATTTTGCTGGATTCCTAAGTGTGCAGAAATAGTGGTTGTAAGATCCTTATCACTTACTTTCTTAGAGATGTTGTGAATCCTTTCATCTTAAGTATGTTGTTGTTATGTGTTGTTTACAGAACAGCTGAGGACTCCTCCAGTGAAACATGATTCTGCCAGTTTGGGAACTGTTGTTGAAACTCCATGGGAAATGTCGAAAGTGAAATCAAACACAAGAGAGGTCCTTTCCTGCTGGGATAATTAGAGAAGGCTTTGGAGATATCTCCACAAGAACTTGAAACTTGTTTTACAAGTATAAGGTGGGAAAGATTAGCTTAGAAGCAACCCATATGAAAAGCAGAGTCAGGATTTTAGTCATTTTTACACCCCTGCATTAAATGCCCGCATTAGAACTCTACCAGGGCCTTTTATGTGTGGGAGGGTAGCTAGGTGCTGAGGATAGGGAGCAGAGTCAGGTTTGGTTGTTCCTGGAGATGTTGATAGTTCAGCTGAAAGAGATATGCTAATGCATAGCTGTTAGAACCCTGAAACTATCCTTTGGCAACTTGAAAAACCTGGAGGACAGGGCTCAAGTCAGTAATACCAAAAGAACTGAGTCTGGTACCATAGTCTGAGGTTCAAATTCAGTTAGGAACACTGTCCCACATTTAAAAATGAATATACTTAATCATCTATGAATTAAGAGTGTAAGATACAATTGCCCAATAATTTACTGTAGCTTCACATCTTAAAGATGACATTCATAACATGTACTGGTGAGTAGATGATGACATCCATGGACTGGGGATTTATCTCAGTAGAGTATTTACCTAGCATGTGCCAGCCCACACATTCCATAGCCAACATAGCAAAACCTATATAGCTATATACATACATGAAGATGTAATTAATTACAAATTTTTCATGTGAAGAAAATGAAAGTCAGATAAGTTAAATAGTTTGTTCAAGGTCAAACAGTCAATGATAATGATAAAGCTAGTATATGAGTCCAAGTACGTCTGGCTCCAGATTCTAGTGGTTCTACACTATACCACTGTGGCTTCTATGTCCCAAGTGATCACATGGGCTGTGTGACTTCTTACTAGACTTATAGAGGTGTTATAGGCATTGGGAGGATGATGTAAAATAGTTAACACATGTAGGAAATGCTTACAAGTCATCAAATACTGTAAGCATGTTTCTTATCAAAGAAGTTTCTGGGTATATTAGGTAAATGGCTGGGGCGACACATCCAGCATCGAATCCTATTTTGGATACATAGCTTGTACAAGTTATTTGGCTTCTTTAAAGTCTTTGTTTCTTTATCTATAAAATAATAATAACTAATAATACTAGTACCTAGTGCATAGTGAGAGACTAAAATGAGACAGCACGTGTGTAGTACTTAGAACAATACTGGGCAGTTGATTAGCAAACAATAAGCTTTAGCTGTTCTCAATGAATAATAAAATTGTTGATGTAATTGTTTTTATTGTGACTGTTGGAATTCCTGGCCACTGGCCACTCTCCCAGCTACATAAGCACACATGTGCTGTCCAGTAGCCAAGTAAGAGGCTTAGTCATCTTGGAGCCTTTTTATGTAATCTGTGCGCTGCGTGGTCATGTAATTTGCACGCAGCATGATCAGGTAATCTATGTGCATGTGTGGTGTAGCTACATAAGCCCACATGCGCATGTGCAGGGTAATCCATAAAAAGTGGGTCACAGACTCCTCCCCCTTTCTCTTCTTCCTCTCTCTCCTTCCACAACCATTTCCATAGGCCTAAGCACATCTTTCCTTAATAAACTCTTATAGTGGTCTTGGTTGTGCCTTGTGGCTTTTCTCGCACGGTAAACAGTGCCGCTAAATGAATAACACAGTGCTGCATAATGATAAAAAAAAAAACAGTGACTATGATGTATTATTATTGTGACTATTTGGATTACTCTATTAATGTCCAAGGAGAGAATCCTGCCCATTATGACCAGTGCTGTGGAGGTTTTCTGTACCTTTATCCACATTGTGAGGTACATGGAAATGCTACTTCAACCCATGCCACAGGGGACGTTGGCCTATTCAGATACTTTTTCTTTCAAGAACAGAGAGAAGGCTAAAAGTAGTAAATATACTGACTATAACTTTATGCTTTCAGTTTGTAAAAAAGCTTATATTTAATATTATACTCCTATGATAAAATAATCTGCCCTTGATTTTCCCAACTTGAAGGAAGCTCAAGAAGAGAGAACAGATCATTCAGTCTTGTCTTGAGAAGTCTTCCATCCAAGTGTCTATATAGTTAGTTCCAGGACAGCCGGGGCTACATAATGAGACCCTGTCTAAGACAAAACAAAAGTAGCTGGAATATAGTGTGGCTACATGTGATGATTGCTTTAATTTCAGCCCTCTGTATGTTTTGTACACTATTCACTTGTATGTTTAGGCAAACACACTGGCAAAAATCTAATAAGTTTTAACTGTATTTAATCTTGTGGGATTTGAAAAATAAATCTTTCAGACTTTTAATGAGCAGAATTATGACCTAAGAAGTCCAATAATCATATGATGTTGATGTTCTGTTGTTTTGTTTTGTTTTTCTTGCTGGGCTGCAAGTTTGCTTGGATTTGCAAGGGAGATAATTAAGTGTATAGAGTGTAGATGAATACGTGGGGGGGACAGGGGAGAGGGGAGTGAGGGGGTGAGGGAGAGAGAGTGCCTCACTAGGTAGCCATGGTATGACTTGAAACTTACCATACAAACTAGACTGATCTCAGAGTTGTGGTGATCATACTGCTTGTGACTCTCCAGTCCTGGGGTTACAGTTGTGTGTATGCCATCACACCCAACTTTTAATTAATACATTTTTGGAGACAGTGTCTTACCATATAGCTCTGGCTAGCCTGGAACTTGCTGTGTCAACCAGGCTAGCCTAAAACTCAAAGAGATCTGCCTGCCTCTGCCTCTGCCTCTTGAGTGCTGAGATTAAAGGTGTGTGCCACCATGTTGGACTAATGAACATTTTATAAAGGCAAAAAATGGTGTGGAGACTTAGAACTTTAAAAGTATCTGCTTTAAAAACACTCATTAAGGTCTTATCTTTGCATTTAAACAGAGAGTAGAGGTAACTAAGAGAGGGGAAATGTCCTGTTGTGTACTTCAATTATAGAGTTTACAAGCTTGCTTCCTTCCTTAAATGTCTGTTTTCCAAGGTTTCCTTGTTGAATGCCAAATTTATATATTTAGAACAATAAAGTGAAGTATTCATCTATGCTCTATGAATTCAGCATCTTCCCTTGCTTTCTTTCAATTGGAAAGATTTACTGATATAAATACCAATGAAGCTCACGTTAGCCGGCTACTTTCTTAAGGGATATTGTGCTTTCACGACCTTTGAGCAACCTGTACAAGGAATACTTTAGCATGTATATGAAAATGGGCAATAGAAAAAAATTGTGAAATACTTGGGAAGCTGAGACACAAGGATGAAGATTTAAAGTTGCCAGAGTTTCTGTTGGAGCTTTGGGGGTCTGTTTCTTACCATAAAAGGAAGGTAGATATTTAGAGTTAAAAATACCTAACTTTGGTGTATATTCAACTAATCCTTGAAGTTCTGTTAGAATCATGGAGGTCTGCCCCCAGATGCTGCTCCATTCCTCCATTTTCCAAGTAGGGTTTAAAGTTTCAGAAATTCATAAGGATTAACAAAAAGAATACTTTCCTGTCCATTTCATATGGCTGGTTACCTAAGCTGTGAAGTAAATGCTGAAGGAAGAAATCACCACAGAGAAACAAATGTTAAAGTTAATACAGTAATGAGTCTATATGACAAGCAATAGCTAGCTACTTAATAGATCAGCAGGTTTTGAAGGACAGCTCTCAGTACACATTAGCCCAGCATTTAATTTCCTCATGACATTTTATTATGAGATGGTCGGAGGGGCTACTGCTAAGGAAATTCCAGTACTCCAAGCAGAGGTATCTTCTGCTATTATGGGCTGCAATTATTTCCTTTGAAAAAGGACCGCACTTCTTCAACATCAAGATGACAGTGCTCCAGAAATGTATTGATTGAGAGTATTAAAAATAAGGTCCTCTATGTATGCGTAGAATAACAGGTGAATGGATGAGTACTCAGTGATGAATGGGCCCTGTACTTGTTGAGTAGAATAGCGTTTTGTTACCTAGACCTCTCTAATTATTCTGTCTCGGTTGCAGTTATTAAGTAGCACAATCATTATCGTATTCTCTTTCTTGTCTTTTTAAATTTGCTCTGTTGTGGGTTTGTCTTTTAGAGGACATTGAACCTGCCGAATGATGGGGCAAGATGCCTTGTCATCTTTAGGAGAATCTAGACAGGCACTTTCCTTGTGATTTCTTTTTTCTTTTCTCTTTGATGGAGTGGGGGTGTTGAGTTAGACTTTGGTAAAAGCAGGGCATTGTGAGTTCTGCTGCGCCATCCATACTTGGAATTCAGATGAGTTTAGTTAGTTATCATAGCTAGTGATTTTGTAGGTTCTGCCCTCAATGGGTCAGATCCTTGAGAAATGAGGTAGTCTATAGGCTAGTTACATCTCCCTTCCCACCTACAACCAGCTCATCAACAGGAGAGCTAAAAACTCCTGTTCCCATCCCCTGCATAAGAGGCATGCCACTTGCTGAGAAAAGGCTTGGGGGGTGGGGAGGAGTTGTTTGGAGGGATTAGACAACCCAAGCATATGCAGCCAAGGCTGAGGAGGAGGAAGGTGTGGAGAAACGTGAGTGGTTTCAACCTGCATCCAAGGAATGTGGCAGGGCTCTCAGATACTTCATTTTGGAGACAGTCATTGTAGGATAGTAAAGAGCTTGGAATTTGGGGTCATTGGGCTAGTACCCAAGTTCCTGCTGTGTGAGTGAAGCCATTGTACCTCTCTGAGCCTTCCAGTTGCACAGGGCTGTGGTAAACATCTAATCCAGCAAGAAAATATAAAGGATTTTCTAAAACTAGAGAATATTAAGCAACTGTGATGTATGTGCTAGAGTTCAGATCAGGAAAGGTAGATTTTAAGTTATTAACTAAATGTGAGAATGAAAGCCTAAGAGAAGTCTAAGAGGTTTTTCTGTCAATTCTTAAATGAGTGTTATAATCCCAGACTTTCTTTTGTGTGTGTGTGTGTGTGTGTGTCTGTCTGTCTGTCTGTCTGTCTGTCTTTTTGCCTCTTTCTCTAGCACATTCATTCCTGCAGCTACAAGCACCTCCCAACAAGGACAGTAATTTTTATTTCCTGTAATCTCAGGTAATGAAGTGAAACTAAACTATCTGATAGGGACAAGGGGATCTCATGGCTTGGAGTTTGAAAGGTGACACTACTTGACAAGGGTGGTCCCTAAACAGGCCTGAGCAGTGTCATCTTGGATCTTGTTAGGGATGTTCATTCTCAGGCCCTGTTCCAGACTGTATAAATGAGAAAAATCTAATCCCAGACTTTCTTACAGCAACTTTCTTTTTCCTACTGTTGCTTTTCCATGAGAGGTGGCTCATCTCTTTCTTGGTAACTTTTGGACTTCAAAGTTGTCATCTCAGAGGGTGACAGTCTCCCTCAGCTTCTCTTTTAAAGAGGCTGTTTTGCTCTACCTGCCTCACTGTCAGGTTCTTGTACAATATCTCTTCCCGAGGCCCCAAAGGTTAGTTTGAGGAGACAGCTCCTCTAGCTGGTTTTCTTTAGTCTGTACCTGAGGGGTGCTTGACAGATCACGAAGTGATGGAGCTGGTTTGTTCTCACTGGTGTCTGCTTATGATGAATGACTTAGAGTGGATGAATGATGAGAAGGGAGATTTTAGGATTGCTTCCAAGGCTAGGGATGAGCTCAAGTGGGAGAATGCCTGCCTCTCATGCAAGAAGCCCCTCAGAATTCAACCCCCAGAACCACAGAAGCCTGTAAGCTAAATGTGGTGGTACAGCCTATCATTTCATCATTGGAAAGGTGGAGGCAAGAGGATCAGTAGCTCAGGGCCACCCTCCTCTGTGAGTTCAAGGCCAGCCTGCGCTACAGAAGACACAGTCCATAACAAAAAAGACAAAATGAAATAAAAAATAGATCAAAGTTTTGAACTTGGGATCTTCTATTTACCAGATTTAATTTGAGGGATTAATCCTACAAATTTAGTAATTATTTTTAGTGTATTAAGTAAGTGATTGTGGGAATAGGAGTGGAGGGAGGCACCAAAAATACAAATTACACCTTGATTAAATGATGGACAATACTTCAAAAAGCCATTTTACCTCAAGCTTGGGCTTTTAGCACATACCATGCAGTGATTTGTTCTGTTATTTGAATGCCAGCTTTCAAAAACATCCTAATTTCTCAATGTAAACTAAGTATTTAAAATTGCCAAAGAGAATGAGTCACAGTCATCCGTACAAAAAAACAACCCACAACTAAACAAAACCTGGGACACGCTAGTGAATAGCAATAAAGGCTATAGCTCTAAGCATAGAAACACAGAAACACGTCCAGAGGAATAGCTGCTTTATTCCCTGTCATTTTTACATACTATGAAGATTCTGAGTGGCATTATTTGGCAGGCAGTATTATTTAGAGGCAGGTGTTAGACATGCAATTATCATAAAGACTCTATGTGGAGGATGACCACATGATACAAATTTATCTTTATTCTAATATAGTTCCCAGAATTTTTTTCTGACAAATTACACTACACTTTATGGAAATGTAACATTTTGTATGAATGGGAAGGATAGGCCTGGTTGCATGCTAATGAGCAAGACAAAGTAGCCTCTTATTTGCAACTGGCCTAGACCTTTCCATTAGCAAATTAAAATCTGTTCAAATTTATTTACTAATATATTAGGAGAAGCTTCAGGCTAACCCCATGACCTGTATTATATAGCAAACAACTGTAGCAGTGAAAATAATTAACAGCATGGAATGTACCTCCTGTTTATTTCTTCTTCATGCCCAGGGGTCAGCTGTATAGTGGGTTTGCCATCTGCATTTGGTTCCAAGGGTATACTTACTTAAAAATTATCAATTATAGTTTTAAATAGCTGCCCTTAATTGCAGTCTTCTTATTCAAGTGTGATACATACTGTATATATGCTTTGTGTTTATTTGTGTATTGTATCACCTGTTTCTGATCAAGTCTGAGAGGAGTGTATTCATTTCAAAATAATGTCTCTCGAAGCCTGTTGTGTTGTTTGTGTTTACTGCACCATCTCCAAAGCCGTGGCTTTGTTTCTCCTCATTTACTAATACTGACTGATTAGGGTTCATTCTCTATATCCAGGAGAACCCATCATTCAATTATCATGTAGAGCCTTAAGAGGAAGGGTGGGCTGCAAAGGGCCTGAAATTGGCAGTATGAAAGCCAAAGTCTGTGAGGCTTCCCAGAGATAAAAAGTGGAATGGGCTTTGCTGACCTCTATTGTCTGCTTTTTTAAAAGGAAGTAGTGGTTTTGCTGGAGGCATCGTTGTTTGGAAGAATCCTTGAATGTCACATTCTACTGAAGATGTGATCATGATATTTTATTTTTTGAGGCAAGATCACGTAACCCAGGATAGATTTGTACTCACAGCTGAGGATGACTTTGAATTTCTGATCCTGCCTCCACTTTGCAAGTGCTAGGATTATTTGTAGGAGTACACCATCGTACTAAGTTTCATGTGGTGCTGGGGATAGAATGCAGAAGCCTCATACTTGCTAGGCAAGCACTCTACCAGCTGAGCTACGTCCCTGATCTTAATCATAGTTTTTGAGCAACAGAAGTGATGATGTTTCAATTAGGATAGCAACTACACATAGATAGTATCAAGAGGACATGGTCTGTGCCTATTTCACCAAAGATCTCAAGAGCCAAACCTTTCACAGGCACAATTCTCAATGGGGTGTCAGGGATTTTCATACTATTCTTTTGTTGTAATGAAAAAAACTTTTGTTACAAAATTTCACAAATTCCTGGAGGTTTGTAGTGATATTTGTGCTGGGATTATTTTATGATGAGAAAGTCACTGAAGTAAAAGTGTGAGGTTCAAAGCTAAGGGTAGAAATGGAATTTTAAATTGTTGGAGTAGTTTCAGGGACAGAGTAGTTGGGTGAATGGGAAATTTGAACTTGAGAGACCCAGGGAAGCACAGCCTTCTTTATCTCCTAAATCCCCTGGTGCTCGTTTTCTCTGGCTGATAGTCTATCTGCCTGTGAACCTCAGAAGCAACTGCAAGTCAAGATAATGAAAAGTGAGGACCAATCCTGCATGAATTCTCTGAGCATCTCTCTTCTTGGCACCTCTGCATTTCTACTTGCCAACGTATTTGGATAAGAAACTTTACCTTGCTGGATGTGATGGTGCATGCCTTTAAACCCAGCAGTCAGGAAGCAGAGGCAGGTGGATCTCTGAGTTCAAGCCCAGCCTCATCTACAGAGTAAGTTCCAGGACAGCCAGGGCTACACAGAGAAACCCTGTCTTGAAAAAACAAAAGCAAAAACAGAAGAAAAGAAACTTTTTCTTGGCTACTTGAATATAATCTTATCAAGTGAGGACTATCTTTTCCCATTTTCTGCCTAACCCAGCCTGGATGGATACCTTGAATTGGCAATGCTTTATGCCTGTGTGGCTGTCTAGGCGCACAGAAGTCCCCTAAACTGTGAAGTAGAGACAACAATTATTTGCTTGTCTCATATGTATGATATAATGGTATCATCAAAGACATTGGACACATGACAGGAGTCAAATATATCCAAAATCGAAGATTAAAAGGCTCCAAGAAATGATTTACCCCTTGAAGGCATCTAAAGTCAGAAGTCCTTCTGAGGTGTCAGTCACATGTACCAGTAATGGGTTTAATCGATGGAGTCTATTTAATGAGCAAAGGAATTTATTTGGGGGTTAACTCACAACCACAGGAGATTTATCAGAGGGTCTGAGAAAGTTGAGCTATGTCCCATGCTGATCTGCCTGGTCCAAGATCTCAGCATCCAAAACCACGAGGTAATGAAGAGAGAAAGCATATGTGCTGTAGCTTGAGTTTTCCTGCCTGGCCCACAGTCAGGGCAAATCTCTCTCACCTGCCAGTCCCACAGCCGCTCAGACCCAACCAAGTAAACACAGAGACTTATATTGGTTACAAACTGTATGGCCGTGGCAGGCTTCTTGCTAACTGTTCTTACAGCTTAAATTAATCCATTTCCATTAATCTATACCTTGCCACATGGCTCGTGGCTTACCGGCATCTTTACATGCTGTTTGTCATCGTGGCGGCTGGCAATGTCTCTCTGATGCAGCCTTCCACTTCCCAGCTTTATTCTCCTCCTTGTCCCGCCTATACTTCCTGCCTGGCCACTGGCCAATCAGTGATTTATTTATTGACCAATCAGCAATACACTTGACATACAGACCATCCCACAGCACTTCCTCTTTTTTTTTTTTTCTAAAAAGGAAGGTTTTAACCTTAACAAAGTAAAATTACATACAATTTGGGAATTTGGGTGTAGCTTCTCTTACTACTTCCTGCTGGAGGGGGGCGCTGTATCTTATGGGGACACAAAGAAAATTTTAGGATTATGGAGTAGTCCATGAGGGTGTATCGTCTGAGCCTTGAAACAGTTCTGGATTGTGGATCATCTAGGCCATGGTGTCATCGGAGACCTTTCAGGGGGTCTTGGCTGGTCAAACCTGATGTATCTTAATCTGGAACAAATCCATAGCCTCTGGCTTTCTGTGGGAACAAAAGCAGAGTCTCCTTTGCAAAGCAACACATCCTTACATCCAAATTTTGAAGTCAAGGTATCTCTAGAATATACATATTGGTTTAACTCAACATCTTTTACAATCAAATGTTTTTCTGCAGTTAAAAATCCCAAAGACAACACAATCCAGATTCTCTGTGTAATATTCATCTTTACGTGGCTTGTTTTTATATTAATTTTACTATCTCTTTAAAGATTTTATTTTTTAAAACTATGTATTTGTTTATATAACTCTATATATCACCTTTTTTTCTCTTTCAAGCCTACGTATATTTTACACACATTGTAAACTATTACATCTGAATCTGTCTTATTGTGAATCTATTGCTTTAAACTGCAGCAGCTGTGGCTGCTGGCTCCGCCCACCTCAGCTTCCCAACATGGCCAGTGGTAGGTTACCGCCAGCTCTGGGAGCTATGGCAGGTCTATGCTTTTATCCAAGCAGCGTGTAGCCCCAAAACCTCTTTTTTTTTTGTTTTGTACTAGCAAAGGCTAAATCCACCACGCAGCTTAATGTGCCACTTGCAGAGGCCTCATTCCTGCCATACAGCAGGTCGAGCACGCACGCACGCATAGCTCAAACTGGCAGCTGCCGCTCATTTGAGAGGGACAATTAGGAACTGTTTTTAGCTCCATTTTAGAATTTGGCTACAGACCTAGAATATCTGACAGATCATTTTTAGAAGCAGGAATTTTGAAAGACCATCTTACCCTGTCTTGGCAGAGTTTAGTAGTCACTTTTTTGTGTGTCCCACTAGTCCAGAAAGGACAGCATTCTTAACTGTCAGCAGTAGAGGTAAGGACATCTGCCCAGCAGCCCATTATGAGCCAGGAAGAAGACAAACTTCCAAACTGAGTGTCTTAAAAGCCCAACATTCTCTTGGGATCAGAGCAGTGCTGCCAGGAGCAATCGAGTCTCATGTCAACTGAATTCTAAGTTATTTAAATGCCATGTTTTCTAGGTCTATGAAGTGTTTGAAGATTACCTGTCCATCTGGCCTATGTATCTGTAAACCTGGACAACCTAACTAATGTAATTGTAGAGATGACAAGCATGGGTGACTATAAATCTGTAAGTCTTAGCTACCTAAATAACCTAAGGACTAAGGCTTTATATAAACAAGGTATACAGTCTGTAAGCAAATGTACAGTAAAAGGAAAATGACCTCAAAATTGTGACAATAGATAAAATATCTTAAACAGAGGTAAAAATGTATAATGCAATACACAATATGACAACAATATGTATCAATATACAAAATATCCTAAACAGAGTTAGAATGTACATACAGTATGATAAATATAATTTTACATTTGTATCAATATACAAGATACTTTAAATAGGAGTAAAAATATATGTATAATATAAGAAATATACTTTTATATTTGTATCAATATGCACATTATCTTAAATAGGAATATGAAAATAGTTTACATTTATATCAATATACAAGAATCCATAACCATGCAAATTATCTAAGGCTGATATTTTACTAAATTAGTTTACTAGTATATATAATAATCTACATTAATATCTCTGTGGGGTCCTGTAAGAAAGCTCAGATAGTTAGGTCTCAATAGGGCTAGCTGTAGATTCTTCATCCAGTCTCAGAGTAATGGGTAAGGTTGTCTGAGATTCTGGCTAGAAGTGTGGTATGATGGACCATCTCATCTTGGGACTGTCCTGGAGAGGTTTCAGTCCAAAGTTGATCATTGAGTAATGTTCATGGGTACCATGGCATCATTCTAGTCTGGGTAGAGTCATTGTTGTAGGGCCCCATCTTCCTTCTGGAGACTTCAGTGATTGGTATTGGAAAGACTTATTTTTTATTATAGAAAACTTGAACATTTTTAATATCGAAATGGAAAGTTTAGATTTATTTTGGATATAGAAAAGATCCTCCAAAAGTGAGGAAAAGCATGGAAAGAAATAGAATCTTGATGACAATGCTCCCTTTTTTATTTAGCAGCCATGCCCCAGGGGAATGTACCTCAAGGTCACAGGCAGGTGTAACAGTTACCTGTTACATCACTAGGGGCAGTGTCTTAGGGCATGGCTCAAACAGCCATCCACTACAGTACCAGCATCTCTTTTCTTGGCAATCTCAGCCCTCCTGTACCTGCCTTCCAACCTCTGCCCCTCAAACGTGTTTTTTTTTCCTTCTGTGATCACATCACTCATTTTACCCCCCTTGAGATAGGATCTCAGATGTCTTAGGTTCTAATGATGGCTTAGTTAATCTGGATCTAGTATATACTGCATAATTTGGAGAAAAGTAAACTGTTTTTTAGTTTTATGTTTTCTTAGTCTAACAATTTTTTTAATCAGTTTTTGGGATTCCATTACAATATTAACTATAGCTAAATGTGTCAGAACTTGAGTTGATCATCATCAAACATTTTTAGTGGCCAGGAAGTCAGATATTATTTCTTCTTTAGAAAAAAGGAAACTGTAGAATATAGAGGAGACACAGAAGAAAAGTATTTTCCATCATTCTCCTAGAATTTTTACATTTAAGAATACTATTCAAGATCTGGGAAAATGATTCAATCATTAAAGTGCTTTCTAGACAAGCAAGAGTATTTGAGTTTGGATTCCTAGGACATATATAAAAAGCCAGTCATGGTGCTATTTGTGTGTAATTCTAGTGCTGGTGGCAGGGTAGATACAGGAGGATCCCTGTGGCTTGCTGGCCAGAGTTTTAGTTTAAGTGAGAGAGACCCTGTCTCAAAAAATAAGGTGGAGAATGATAAAGAAAAACCATCAAATAACATCAACCTCTGGCCTTCACACACACTCGCATGCACATGCATAGAAGGTTATATAATGCATTCACATGCACACACAATCATACACAATCTTTACTTCACCTAGAAATTATCATGACATGCAGTTAGGAATCTGAAGTCAGAAAATTTGATCTAAGTAGAGGTAGTTCCCCTATTACTATTTACTGAATTCTTTCATCACATACCTTAATTGAAATCTTTATTACACATAGAATCTCAGTATAACCCGCATCTGATTCCGGGCTGTATTTGGGTCCACTGATCTGTATTTCATTGTTGCTCCACTGTTGCAATGATTGCAGTTTATAGGGCATGTGTGTTCCTATCTTAATATTTTTCTAAAGAATAGTCTTACCTCACTTACGTTCACTTACCTTGTCTCGGTGAACAATTAGATTGATATTTTCCAGTTTTAGGGGGAAAGGGCATTAGATTATGATGAAGTTGTAGAGAACTAACTTTTCCAGAGCATGGTCTAACCTTTCATTTATCTGTATCACCTTTCATATCCTTCTTTCTGGTAATATGGTTACATTCAAGAAAGCCTTATGTATTTCCTGTTAGGTTTGCCTCTAGAGATTATCATTTTGCAAGCCTCGTGTTTTGTTGAGTATTGATTGTGTATATTAATGTTTGGATTTGGAGTAATCTCTATAGGCCCGTGTGTTAAAAGCTTGGTGCTCAGCTTTGAGCTATTGGGAGGACATGGAGTCTTTAAAAGGTGGAGCTTGGTAGGAGGTCTTCTGGTTGCTGGAGGAAAGCCTTTGAAGGAAAGAGTGGGACCTGGGCCTTGAACTTTCTCTGTTTTTGATCCTGGCGGCAAAATAAGTGCTACTCCATGATGTCCTGCTTCATCACAATTGCATAAACATCAAGGCCAATTGACCATGGACTAAAACCTTCAAACAGTGCACATTCACCATCTCTGGCACTTATTATAGTAAAGGAAGACTGATTAACACAATGGGTACCATGTGATATTTTTGTCATTGTAACTGATATTTTGAAAGAGTTGAGCTCGTTTTCGAATGATGGATAAAATTTCGATCTAGGGAACAAAAATGATACAAGTGAAGACTTACTGAAGAAAAAATTGCACTGCCGAAGGGAATGTATGGGTTAATTATTGGGCAGAAGTTATATATTTATCTCTGATTTTTTTCTCTGGTAGCACAAGCCTTACTGTTTTGATAGGGCTATTATGATGGTTCTTGAAATGTGTGAAATATGAAAATGAGTCTTTTAGTCTAATGCAAAATAAGTAGACTATATTAATTTGGAACCATGATTTAGATGAACACATTCTGACACCTTGTGGTCATTTCAGGGTATGTGCGACATAATTCCACCATTTGAAAAGAAAGTATAGGAATTGTGCACAGATTGAAATTAATGTTATATTATGGGTAATACAATGCAGCCACCTTGTTTTACATATGTTAAAAGTGAGACTCAGACAGAAAACGGACCCTGCCAAAGCTCACACAGATTCTTAGCAATCTAGCTGCAATCTGCTCTTTTGGTCTATTCTTTTTGTTGTGTCATGTCCCATTTCTATAACTTTGGAATTATGGAAAAAAGAACTAAAAGAAAATTGTTATGATTTTAGAATCATCTGCATGTAATTTTATGTAATTTCTAAGGCATTTCAATCATTTATATATGTGTGTGAGACTGGTAGTGTTTGTGGATTGGGAAAGAGGTGTGTGCTGGCTGCTTTTTGGGTGCTCCTAATGTTGGCCAACTTATGAGAGCCATTAGATTTGGGAATTCTGCTTTAGTGAGTGAATCTATGTCATTCACTGAGTATTTAGGACTTTGGATATTGTTGAAACCTTTCGTAGAGTTTTCTTCATAGTGTAAGAAAATCTCATCCATGAATGATGTATCCTAGTATGCATGTTGCAGTGATAGTTATCCTTTAAATCCTTGTATATATTTTTGAGTGTGTGTTTGTGGGTATGTGCACATGGGTTACAGGTGCAGATGGAGCCCAGAAGAGGGTGTCGGATCCCCTGGACCAGGAGTTACAGATGATTGTGAACTGACCAATGTGGGTGCTTGGAACTGAACTCTAGTCCTCTACAAGAACAGTGAAGTTCTCAACTACTGAGCCATCTCTTCAGCTCCTTTTTAAAATTTCGTTAAAAAGTTGTGTTTATGTATGTGTGAATGTGCATGTATGAGTTTAAGAGAGGAACATTCTTACGATTATTACAGGCTTTTTACATATCTACTTTCTACACAAATTCAAGGGGCAGCTGTTCTCTGCAGTGTCCATGTACTTTAAAATTAATTATTCATTTTTAGTGTTATTATGGTGATATTTTATTTGTACTGAAATGTGATTTATTTGTGTGTTAATAAATAAAGTTGCCTGGGGGGTCAGAGCTAATTGCAAGCCATAGCATAAGCCGGGCGGTGGTGGCACACATGTTTAATCCTGATCACATGACAGACAGATCTCTGTGTGTTGAAGGATACAGCCAGCATGGAGACACACGCCTTTAATCTCAATACCAACCATAGAGACCTGGAGGTCTGTATAGATAGGCAGTGACAAGTAGGTCATGTGCTTGGGTTTTCAACCAATGAGAAGGCAGAACAGAAAGTCAATAAAAAGTCAGATACACAGGAAGTAGGTCTCTTTCTGAGGGGAAGGACAACAGCAGCAGCGAAGGGTAAGAAAGGGTTTTAAGTCTCAGCTCTCAGCTACTGCTCTGACCTCTTGGGCTTTTAACTCTGCTTTTGGCTCTGTGTTTCTTATTTAATAAGACTGTTACATCTACATGTTATTATTATTTGTTATTGTTCAATGTGCTTAATATGTGTGTATGAGTGCACACATACCATGGCACATATACTTTGGGAGTCTTTTCTCTCCTACCTTTTCATGGGTTCTAGGGATATTGACTCAAGTCATCAGAATTGCACAGCAAGTACTTTTATCTGCTGAGCCATCTAGCCAGCCCTAATTATTCTTCTGAAAAGAACTCAGAAGAGGAAGAGAAGTGGGATGCCCTACATCTTTACTCATTAGTTGGTCTTGGGGCCACAATAAGTCCTCTTATTCTCTTTCCTCTAGGATCCCCTCTGTCTATTCTAAATGTACTTTCTCTCCTTCACAGGGCCTTGTGGTTACTTAAACTTTCATTCTTGAGTGGGCTGAGACCTAAGTCAAGCATTGCTGTGCTTCCTCATTCACAGTTACAATGGGACAAGGAAGTTCAGGATGGACCAAAGTGAAAGGTCCTGAACTGTATTGATATCTTTAATATATACACTGCATTTATCAGAGTGTTACCTTATCTGTCATCGTGACACAACCTATAATTATCTGGGAAGAGAGCTTCAATGAAGGATTGTATACATCAGGTTGAACTGTGGGTATGTATGTCTCTGTGTGTGTGGGATGTCTTGATTGTCTTAATAGACTTGGGAAGACCTACCCTAAATGTGGGCAGCATCTTTGACAGTAGACCAAATAAAAGGACACAGCAGAAAGAAAGATTTTTGGCATTGGTTGGTGTGAATTCATGCACATTGGCACATTTCCAGCTGCTGTTTTTGCTAATGTGGCCATCCTAGTTATGAATCCATTTCCACAGTTCTGCTCTGGTCGTTGAAAATGAATAACTATCATCAACTGTACAAGTTGTGTCTCTACTTGCTAAATGTGTCTTCACATTTATGTATTTATTCATTCATTAATTTATTGTGTGTGTATGTGTGTAGCTAGAGTTTTCCTGTCTGACCTACAGTCAGGACAAATCTCTGTCACCCGCCAGTCCCACAGCCGCTCAGACCCAACCAAGGAAACACAGAGACTTATATTGCTTACAAACTGTATGGCTGTGTGGCTCAGGCTTCTAGCTATCTAGTTCTTACATCTTAAATTAATCCATTTCTATAAATCTATACCTTGCCACATGGCTCATGGCTTACCAGCATCTTCACATGCTGCTTGTCATGGCTACGGCTGGCAGTGTCTCCCTCCGCCTTCCTGTTCTCTCAATTCTCCTCTGTTAGTCCCGCCTATACTTCCTGCCTGGCTACTGGCCAATCAGTGTTTTATTTATTGACCAATCAGATCAACAGATTTGACATACAGATCATCCCACAGCATATGTGTGTGTGCACATGTGCCCACAGCATGCATGAGGAGAACAAAGAACAACTGGTTGGAGCTAGGTTCTCTCCTTCTACCATATGGGTCCTGGAGATGGAACTGAGGTCATCAGGCTTAGTGGCAAGTGCTTTTAACCAATGAATCATCTTGCCAGACACCCTCTCCTCAGTTCTGAAGGATACTTAGGCTAGATATTACATTTCTGGTTGGAAATTTTTTTATTTCAATAATTTGAATAATCTTCCTGTTGTCTTTTGGACTGTAAGTTTTCTGCTGAGACTTCCCTTGTGTGTGACCTAATGCATTTCTCTAGCTGAGAATAACCTTGAACTTTTCTTTACATTTAATTATTGTGTGTGTTGCACATGTGTGGGTAGCATGCGTGTGGCAGTCAGGGAATAACTTGTCCAGAGTTGCTTCTGGACAACCAAGTGTGTTCTAGGAGTTGAACTCTGGTCACTCTGCTTGGCAGTAAGCTCCTTTACCTGCTGAGCCATCCAACTGGTCCAAAGACCATGAACATCTGTTCTTCTGCTTCTGCCTCTTGAGTGCTGTGACTACAGGGGAATGCCACCATACCAGGGTTATATGGTGCTAGACATGCATTGTAGGCAAACATTCTACCAGTTGAGTTACCTGTCTTGTACTTTTTATATTTTGACTACAACATGCCTTGGTGAGGTTTTTTATAATTGAATTTTACTGGAGTCCTTCTAGATTCTTGAAACTGGATCTTCATCCTTTCCTTACCTTCTGCAAACCATGTTTTGGTTACTTTCGTTTGTCCCATAAGTAAAAAGACTTTTCTTTATTCTTAAAATTTTTTCTTTTTCTTTCTCATCCTCTTCCAGCATCATCGTCATCTAACTTGGTTCATTTGTGGTGGTCCTCAAGTTCTGAAATTTTTTCCTGTCATTGTTCAGTGTTCTATTTAGTTGAGGAAGCTATTGTACTTTTTATTTCATTTATTCAAGGTTCCAAGATGCTTGATTGGTTCTTTTCAATGAATTTTCATCTTTTTGGTGAATTACTCATTCATGTCCTGAGTTGTTTTCCTCATCTTTGTATTCTTTATCTGTGTTGTCTTATATGTTACTGAGTTTCCTTGGAAACATCATTTTAAAATCCTTTCTGGGCATTTTTGTATTTCCTTCAAATTTCTATTCAGAAAAATCACTGTTCTTTGTAGGTGTTGTATTTCTTGTACGCCTGCCTTGATGCCTGTGTTTCTCTTGTGATTTTGTTTTCAGTTTTAGCACGGGAAGTGCTGAAACTAAAGGATACAGGAGCCCTTTCCCCATTTCCAAGGACAGACTTGAGTGATGCTGAGACATTTTTCACCAGCATCTATAGTTGCTATATCCTTTCCTACATTCTTCCAGCCAGTGCAAGAATTGGTAGGGGCTGTTGCCACAAATTCCTACCTCTGTAGTGCTTCAGGGCTTATGTAGGAGCCTTTCCAGATCTTCATGCACAGTCATGGTTGAAACTGAGGAACTTGAAGCTCTATTTCATAGCTGATGGCTGAAGAGTCAGGAGAAGATCTCCCTTCAATCATGCTAAGAGAGTGTGGGTGCCATCAGGTTTTGCAGCTGCATTCTGGAGCTGTGGACCTCAGCCATACTCCTGGAGTGTCAGGGCTGGGATAACCATCCTCCCAACTCCTAATGCAATGACACAGGTGAAAATGGGACCTTGAGGTAATGTATAGCAACCAGAGGCGTTGGAAAGAAGACCTCCCCTGGATCACATTGGAGCTGAGGGTCCTGTCCAGGATTTTTTTTTTTCGGCTCTTGATGCACAGGATGGACTTGGATTTCACACTGTTAGTTCCAGTTCTGATATTGTGGGTTATGGAGATCTGCCTCAAAGCTCCTTCTCCCTATTCCCTAGGCAAGCCAGGGCAGGTCTCACGCTTCTGGCCATGGCAGCTGCTGAAGTTGCTAAATGCCCTCTATCCAGCCAGACTGCCATTGGGCCAAGGCTCTGGCAGAGCCCAGTATTCTCCATGATGGCAGCTGTTAGTGCCTTTTCTGAGGGAGTTTGGCCTCTGAATGGTTAGGTGTGTCTATAATGATACCCTTCTTTGGTTCTTTTAGCTTTTAGTTACATTAAGAGCAAATTTAAATCCTTAACTGGATTTAAAGCTTGCAAAAACTGTGGATTTCTCCTCTAGACAGGATTACTGGCCTACTTTTATTTTCTAAGTTAATGTCCCCTTCTAGCTGAGGAGGTATTGGTATTTGATAGTAGCTTTGAGAAGGAGAGTCAGTTTTCCTTAAGGGTGTGATCCCTGATAGGTTGACATGTTCTAGGGCAGGCCTCACACAAAAAGTAGTTGGGCAACACAAACTGGACTTTATGGGAGAGAGGAAGAGAAGAAGGAGGAGAAGGAGAAAGAAGAGAGAGAGAATGTGAAGTTGGGTGGGTAGGGAGGTGTCCGGGGTGGATCTGGGAGAGTTGGAAGGGTGAATGTGACCAAAATATATTTTATAAAATTCTCAAAATTAATAAAAATGCTATTTAATAAAAGTGTGTGTGTACCTGTTTCCTGTTTGTGCAAGTGCCATTGGATGTGCATGCAGAAGCTAGAAGAGAGCTGCAGTTTCTCTGAGTACAGCCTGACTTGCACATGTGCATAGTTTTCTGGAATAGCAAAGATGTCTGATAGCTTATCCAGGCCTACAATGGTGGTTTTATTTCCCCATCAAATTTCTGCTGGTGTGTTGCTGACTCCAGTAGCATTACAGCCTCAAACAGCTGTGATACTGGTCTTCCCCTGACCACTTAGATTTGACACTAAGAACTGCTGTTTTTCACAATGTATTATAGATTAGGGCCTTTTTGCAATATACCCCACATCCAGTCTGTACCCACTGGCAGCAGAGTTGCTGCTTGTCAAGATTCTCCCTGCTTTGTTAGTAGAGTCGTTGTGATAGGAGCTGGGTGAGGGTGGATGGAGAGATCAGTTTCAAAAGCTGCCAGTGTCCTTCTCAGTGTCCACTACTTTTTCTTATATAGGTGCTTATCAATTAGGGTGTGCCTCTGATTGATTAGCATGCACCCCAATACAGTTGTTTTGGACAACTCAATCCAGCTTCATCATCGCCCTTGTGCAGAAGATTTTCTTAGCTTCCTACTGTATCAGATATTTTCACCGTTCTACTCCCTTCTAGAACCCTTTTTATTCCTTCCTCTGCCATTCAATAGGACAACTAAAATTTTTCTTCCTTATTGAATGTTTCCCACAAGTTTTCCAGGTTTCTGACCTACTGACAGAGTGAATGTGCTTTTCTATATGCATCCTAGTTAGGGTATTGAAGTTGTGTCTTAAGAATGTACTAACTTGTCAATGAATTCTTGATAATACAGCCTTACAGTCTATCTCCCTATATAACACAGAGTCTCAAAACCTAATCCAGATATGCAGTTCCAGGTCCCCTTGAGCTCTCCGAGACTTTCTTGGGCAATTACTTTAGTCATGTTTTTGTTATTGTTGTTGTTTACTTGTCAGGTGCAGTACATTGTCTTCTGGCTTATGTTGGAAGTTAACCTATGTTGTTGGTAGTGGGTACAGAAGGTAAAAGCGAAGGCTTAGTGGTGCAAATGCTTTCTTACACGGGAGAAGGCTGTGCAATGTCCTTTAACTATGACAGATACACTTTTACTACTAGAGAAGGTAGGGCCACTTGTGTAATCCAGTAGTGTTTGAGGTTGATGGGTGCTTTAGAGTCGACATCTTCTGGGACATCCAGGTGTTGCTGTTGCATAGTTCAATGTCTTAGGTTTCCCCAACAAGAGCTCTGACCTTCACATAGTGAGTATTGCCTACTTTGATGGATCTTTAGCTGTGTTTGTTCCTCATTGCAGAAAATAATGGTTTCTCTTGTCATCTGCCACCAATTTGTTCTTACATCTAGCCATTAATTGCTTGTTAGAGGTCCACAGTCTCTCTTTATCCTTCTTTGAGGTGTCAAAATAACTTGCCAATAACAACTAACTCTCCTCCCCTTCCTCCTCCTCTTTTTCAATTATTACACCTGTTTTACAAATACTTTAATCAGCCCACTGGCAACAGGGTTCTCCTCTGCAAGGATATTTCCCATGTTAGCACTAAGGAAGTCCCTGGCCATTGAGTCATTGCCTTGTTCAAGAGACTGTGTTCCACCTAATAACCAGGGTGCTAACTTCTTCCTACACTGGACAAATGAGTAAGCTAGTTCAAAATTCTTGTATAATATTAGAGGGACCAGCCTTAATATTATACATCCCAGGGGCTCAGGAGAGAGAACTACTGACGGCGAGTACTATTTTCAGGAAATAGAATCTCAGCACACCGAGCTCTATAGTCCACTTGCTTTAATTCCTCTGGCATAACATCCCATATACACAGCTTCAGTTCTGTTCTCGTGTCTAGCTCCTTTGTTGCCTGATTTCTCTCTATACTTATCTAAGTTCTATCTTAATTTTCTCATCTTAATTCTGCCTCATCTAGGTCCTTTTCAGCTTATTCTTACCCAGCTAGTACTTTCCCATCTGGCTTTTCCTCATCTTCCATCTCATTCCTTTAGTCCTCTCTTCTAGCCCTTCAATCTAGTTCTTGCCCATCTCAGTTTGTTCCTCTCAAGTTCTTACCCGTCTAGTTCTTCCATTCTCTTTTCTCTTCTCCGTCCTCATGCCCTGAAAGTCCCGGTATATAAAGCCAGGCTTTTAGGATCAAACAGAGGGGTGATAAGAATCACATTGAGAGGCAATAACCATTAATTATCATTTGTAACCCCAAAGGGAAGTGACCAATGGGGAAATAAATTAACTAAAGGCTAAATTCGGGTAATATCTAAGAAGAGGGAATCTTATGTGCTCAACTATAGTCTTAAACGTGATTAGTAGAAAATGTTAAGAATCTATAAGTTGCTAGGTCAGTGAGAGAAAATAAAACTGTCTTCTTTTTTCCTGTGGCTCCTATCTGTCCAAGCTATCTGCCGTTTTTCTTCAAGGTGGGGAAAAGTGTGCTCAGTTGCTAGGTAACCTGTGTACAGCTAGATGCCTCTGGTGATAGTTAAAGGGAGATCTGGAACTAGAGGTAAGGTTTGGGAAAGGAGGAAGTAAAGCATAATTGGCACATCTACCAGGCCTTCTCAAATGGGTAGCCTGGATGCTTAAGTCTGTTCTTAGAGAGTACAGAGGTATCTCTGATAAGGTACTTTCCTCCAACTGGGGATGGACTCGGCTGGATGCTGCCAATGATGATAATTACAGGGAAGCTTGAACTGGGGTTCAGGCTGAGCATAGCTGTTAGCGCAGAAGGTTATCTAAATATTCCTAGAAGTGGTTAGATAAGGAGTTAAAGGTCTATGAAGTTAGTAAGGATGTAAGAAAGGAGGGTCTGAGCTAAATTGTGTAAAGCTATTACTTAACGTCCACCTGACCTAGGTGGTGTCTCCTTGTGGAATTTACCTTAAATCAGGAGACCTTCATGTAGACTGTTATTACTGCTAGTCCTTGAAAGTGGCTAAGGGAGATATCTGATTTCAGAGAAAGCCTTTCCTGAGGCTCTTCTCCAAATACCTGGAATGTGTATGTTCAGAGAGTGATCAGTCCACACTGTTAGCCCTTCTTAGGGAAAAGTCAATTGGGAAAACTATGAAGGCACACATGATTTTCATAACAGAAGACAGCTGATATATAACAAGCCAAGTAACACCAAAAACTTCTTGGAATTTGGCTTCCTCTGGAGGAATTCCCTGGTCCCTCCAGGTGGTGACTTTGCCATAACCAGCTGAGTTCTTATGATATGTTCCTACGGCCCTCAGCACAAAATTCCCATCAGCTTAATACTGTTTTTTTTTTTCAGGCTTCTTTATACCAAGTATACTGTTAATAGTACAGGTCCTTAAAAAGTGGGTGCCAAGATGGAAGTGGACATGCAAGAATACTTTTTATTTATTTTGACCTTTCTGTATTTTTTTGAGATTGTAGTTTAATTGCAATGTTTTCCCCTTCCCCTTCCTCTCTCCAAACCCCTCACATACCCTTTGCACTCTCTTTCAAATTCATGGCCTCTTTTTTTTTTTTAACTTTCTATTGATTCTTTGTGGGTTTCACATCATGTATCCCGATCCCACTCATATCCCCATTCCCTTGCTTCTGCCCTCTGCCCTTGCAGCTTTCCCCCAAAACAAAATTTAAAAGTAAAACAAAACAAAACAAAAAAACAAACAAAATCTCAGCATGGAAGCTGTAGTGTGACACAGTGAGCTACACAGTAAACCCTTTAGTCCATACATCTTTACTTTAAGTGTTCATTGCAATGAGTCTATTGGTCTGGTTTGAGGCCTCTGATTTCTGCTACACCATCAATACTGGACCCTCACTGGGACTGTTCTTGGATGTCTTATTGTTGCCCTGTGTCATGGAGATCCTGCTCACTCCCTCACCTTCCTCCTACCCCACCTCTCATCCATTCCTCAGAGAAGGTAAGGCCTTCTCTGAGGCCTTCATGGGGAGTCAACAAAGTCTGGCATATCAAGTTGAGGCAGGACCAAGCCCCTCCCCCTTGTATCTAGGCTGAGCAAGGTATCCCTCCATAGGGAATGGGCTTCAAAAAGCCAGCTCATACACTAGGGATAAATCCTGGTCCCACTGCCAGTGGCCCCACAAACTGCCAAAGCCACACAACTGTCACCCACATTCAGAGGGCCTAGTTTGGTCCCTGGGCTCCCCAGCTGCCAGTCCAGTCAGTGAGCTCTAACTAGCTTGGGTCACCTGTCTCTGTGGGTTTCCCCATGATGATTTTGACCCTCCCCCGCCTTGCTCGTATGATCCCTCCTCCCTCTCTCCAACTGATCTTCAGGAGCTCAGCCCAGTGCTTGGCTGTGAATCTCTGCATCTGCTTCTATCAGTTACTTGATGAAGGTTCTATGATGAAAATTAGGGTAGTTGTAGCTAGAGTTTTTCTCTCTGGGTCCCGCCAAGCCCTGGCAGTCCTGTAGCCCACTTATAAAATAAACATACAGATGCTTATATTATTTAAACTGCTTGGCCATTAGCTCAGGCCTACCATTATCTAGCTCTTACACTTATACTCAGCCCATTCTGTTAATCTATATGTTGCCACATGTTCTGTGGCTTTACCTGCTGCCTTTACATGCTGCTCCCTGGACGGCAGGCTGGTGTCTCCTCCAGACTTCCACCTCCCAGCCTCTCCTCTCTGTTTGTCCCACATATCCTATACTTTCTGCCTGGCTACTGGCCAGTCAGCATTTTATTTATTCACAACATACAGGACATCCCACAGCAGGTAGTTGTGGTGGTATTATGTTCCCCGAAATATTGTGCACCCTAATAAACTTATCTGGGGTCAGAGACAGAAGAGCCACAATATTAAACATAGAGGATAGACAGTGGTAGCACGTGCCTTTAATCCTAGCATTCCAGAGGCAGAAATCCATGTGTTCAAGGATACAGCCAAGCATGGTGACTCACCCCTTTAATCCCAGAAAGCGAGCCTTTAATCCTAGGGAGTGGTGGTAGAAAGCAGAAAGGTATATAAGGTTTGAGGACCAGAAACTAGAAGCATTTGGCTGGTTAAGCGTTTAGGCTTTGAGCAGCACAGTTCAGCTGAGAGCCATTTGGATATGAGGACACAGAGGCTTCCAGTCTGAGGAAACAAGATCAGCTGAGAAGTTGGCCAGGTGAGGTTAGCTGTGGCCTGTTCTGTCTCTCTGATCTTCCATTGTTCACCCCAATACCTGGCTCCAGGTTTGATTTTATTAATAAGACCTTCTAAGATTCCTGCTACAGGTAGTCATCAATCTGATTCCAGGGGGAGGCCAGTTCAGGGACCCTCTCCACTATTGCTAGGAATCTTAGCTGAGGTCATCCTTGTAGGTTCCTGGGAATTTCCCTAGCATCAGGTTTCTTCCTAACCTCTAATGACTCCCTCTATCAAGATATCTCTTCCCCTGCTCTCCCTCTCTGTCCCTTCCCCAACTGGACCATCCTGTTCTCTCATGTTCTCTTGCCACATCCCCCTCCCCCTCCCCCCACAATCCCAGTTTACTCAGGAGATCTTACCTATTTCCCCTTCCTAGGGGGAATCCATGCATGTCTCTCTTAGGGTCCTCTTTGTTAGCTAGCTTCTCTGGGGTTGTGGATTGTAACCTGATTATCCTTCGCTTTACGTCTAATATTCATGGCCTCTTTTTAAATAAACTGTTACTGCATGAATATGTGTATTTGTATATAGCTATATTCCCAAATATATCTGCTGTGGGATGTATGGCAAATGTGTTGCTAATTAATCAATAAAACACTGATTGGCTGTTGGCTGGGCAGGAAGTGTAGGCGGGGCAAGGAGGAGAAGAAAGCTGGGAAGTGGAAGGCTGAGTCAGAGAGACACTGCCAGCCACCACGATGAGAAACAGCTTGTGAAGATACCGGTAAGCCACGAGCCATGTGGCAAGGTATAGATTAATGGAAATGGATTAATTTAAGCTGTAAGAACAGTTAGCAAGAAGCCTGCCACGGCCATACAGTTTGTAACCAATATAAATCTCTGTGTTTACTTGGTTGGGTCTGAGGGCTGTGGGACTGGCAGGTGAGAGAGATTTGTCCTGACTGTGGGCCAGGCAGGAAAACTCAAGCTACAAATGGCGCCCAACTTGGTGGCAAGAGTTTCCACCTAAAAACTGAGAAAAAAGATTCTAAAATGGACCTAAAAACAGCTTCCTAATTGTCTCTCTCAAATGAGCAGCAGCTGCCGGTTGCTGGTGGGTTTCTGGTGTGTGTGCTTGACCTGCAGTATGGCAGAAATGAGGCCTCTGCAAGTGGCACATTAAGCTGCATGGTGGATTTAGCCTTTGCTGGTACAAAACAAAAAAAGAGGTTTCTGGACTACACGCTGCTTGGATAAAAGCATAGACCCACGATAGCTCCCAGAGCTGGTGGTAAACGTAGCCATGTTGGGAAGCTGAGGTGGGCAGAGCCAGCAGCCACAGCTGCTGCAGTTTAAGGCAATAGATTCACAATAAGACAGATTCAGATGTAATAGTTTACAATGTGTGTAAAAGATACGTAGGCTTGAAAGAGACAAAAAAGATGATATATAGAGTTATAGAAACAAATACATAGTTTTAAAAAATAAAGTCTTTAAAGAGACAGTAAAGTTAATATAAAAAATAAGCCACGTGAAGATGAATATTACACAGAGAATCTGGATTGTGTTGTCTTTGGGATTTTTAACTGCAGAAAAACATTTGATTGTAAAAGCTGTTCAGTTATGCCAAAATGTATATTTTAAAGATACCTTGACTTCAAAATTTGGATGTAAGGATATGTTACTTGGGAAAGGAGACTCTGCTTTTGTTTCCACAGAAAGCCAGAGGCTATGGATTTGTTCAAGATTAAGATACATCAGGTTTGACCAGCCAAGACCCCCTGAAGGTCTCCAATGACACCATGGCCCAGATGATCCAACATCCAGAATGGTTTGAAGGCATCTGGCTCAGACGATACAGCCTCATGGACTATTCCATAATTCTAAAATTTTTTTTGTTTCCCCATAAGATACAGTGCCCCCTTCCAGCAGGAAGTAGTAAGAGAAGCTACGCCCAAATTCCCAAATTATATGTAATTTTACTTTGTTAAGGTTAAAACCTTCCTTTTTGAAAAAAAAAAAGGGGGAAGTGCTGTGGGATGTATGGCAAATGTGTTGCTAATTAATCAATAAAACAATGATTGGCTGTTGGCTGGGCAGGAAGTGTAGGCGGGGCAAGGAGGAGAAGAAAGCTGGGAAGTGGAAGGCTGAGTCAGAGAGACACTGCCAGCCACCACGATGAGAAACAGCTTGTGAAGATACCGGTAAGCCACGAGCCATGTGGCAAGGTATAGATTAATGGAAATGGATTAATTTAAGCTGTTAGAACAGTTAGCAAGAAGCCTGCCACGGCCATACAGTTTGTAACCAATATAAATTTCTGTGTTTACTTGGTTGGGTCTGAGGGCTGTGGGACTGGCAGGTGAGAGAGATTTGTCCTGACTGTGGGCCAGGCAGGAAAACTCAAGCTACATATATCCTGTTTGTTAAGTCCATGTAATGTTACTTGTGTCTATGTTTTCACGGCAGACCATTTGATACCAGACAACCAGTTGGTGTGCTCTTTCCTAGAGAAGAACACCTCTCTCCTGCCCACTTTTGCTCAGTTGCTTGTAGTTTTTCATGAAGGGTTGAGCTCTCATGAGCTTTACCCCTTTCAATTTGGCATATTCAATGGTGTCACCATTGTTTAGCTCATGTATTGGTGAGATTTTTTTCCATAGGTACAGCTTCTGATGTTTCTAGGAGATAAAACCTCACAGCAAACTTCCTGATTCTCTGGTTCTTAAAATCTTTCCTCCTCCCCTGCCAGTGTTCCTGAGACTTAGGTGCAAGAATTATTTTGTAGATATATCCATTTGGACTGGACTCTACAACTCTGTGTTTTGATTGGCCGTGGTTTTCTGTAATGGTCTCCATCTGTTGCAAAGAGAAGTTTCCTTGATGAGGGGTGAAGAGTATACTCTTCTCTGGTTATAAGGATAAACGTTTAAATTGTTAGGGATCATGCTGGTTTAGAAAAGTGGTGATTATAAGTTTTCTTCCAAGATCCATGACTTCACTAGTCCTTGGTAGTTGGCTATGTTTCCAGTACCAGATCCTTAGTGCCAAGGTATGTGTGTCACTACTGCATTCACGGGGATAGTATACTGTGCTGATCATTGTGGTTCATAGGTGTCACAGCTGTATAGGACTATTGGTTACTTTCCTCTTTTAGAAGTTTGCATGTCATCTTTCAGGGAGTGGAAATTCAGGTCAGTTCCACCTCATGGGACCTCTGGGCCCTGTTTCTGAAGTGCATGATGTCTTCAGCAGTAGGGAACTTCCATCTCTTGGGGGTAACCGAGAGAAGCAGCAATAGGCTATATGTTTTGAGACTCTCTTGGATAGCCCTGAACAGCAATAGCATTTTAAAAATTATTTTTTAATTTTATAATTTAATTTAATTTTACAAATCAGCCATGGATTCCCCTGTCCTCCATCCTCCCACCCCCACCCCCATGGAGAATACGGGTAAACAAAAATGTGCAGGTCACCAGAGGATATGAAAGATCAAGATACACATTGATCTCTGTGAGAGAGAGAGAGAGAGAGAGAGAGAGAGAGACAAAGTAAAAAGATTAAGCATAGAAATCTTAATTCAGTTCTAAGAAAGTTGGTCAAGGCCAAGAAATGATTCTTGAAGTAAAAGGCTGGCTGTCATCTCAGAAGGGATCTGCATTGGTAGCCATCTGGTTGTTATTGCCAAGAAGCAGCTCATGAAAAGCATGGCTTCAGGTCAGATACAGTTGCAGGGTTCAAAGCCTGACAATGAAATACATTGTCAGTGAAATACACGAATTGCAATTCAGGTTTGAAGAGGTATATATAGCATAGCTACCACAAACATTCTTCTTTTTACCCCTTTTAATAGCTTTACCAAGTTTTTTTTATTTAACATCTTTAGTACTAGTCATCTTTGTTTATTTCATAACTGAAACTTAGATAACATGTTATTAATCTAGTACTAATTATTGAAGAGGAATGGAGACAAAAATGGTGAGAAAAGTATGAAAAGGTAGAAATGTGCAAAGTAGAGTTTTGGGAGAGTAATATTTGCCAATTGTCTAAAAAAAGATGTTAGAAATTAAATTTTAAAGTGAGATAACCACTTTCTTCCATATTTAGTGAGAATGTAGAAGATTTTAACCTATGATAGAAATGATGTTTAAAGTATTTTTCATCATGTATGACAAGGACTAGCTATTGTAGAAAACATTCATTTTCTGTCTCTTGGGCCCTTTATTCATCCTTTTGTATGCTTTTCCCTATATACCTTGAATTGCCCAAAAGGTAACCAGTGCATGTCTTAATGTGTCTCAGAAGTGTGCTCTTCTATATAAACATTTTACTTTGTATTTTCTGAAATAGATATCTAAAAATCAAGAATGTTTTACAAAAGTAGCTTTATATGATCAAATCTGTTGTATTCATTATAAGCAGAATACTTACATGATAGACCTGTATTTAAAATAGACAAAACCCTAGTTAAAAAAAAAACTCTAATGTTCCCTGAGGTTGCTTGGGTGCAAGGATATACCCAAGTAGGTGTAGCTCATGTGTCTCCATCAGATGGAGACAGTCGACACAGGTGGAAGAGGTACTGTCTGTAATTTCTTGTCAGGAAGAACACATCAATGTGTATGGTTACAAGATATGTTTTGTTTAGAAAAATATTTTTTTGCAGAACTCTGTTTTAACCAGACAGGTTATAAGTGAAGTAAGCAGCTAAAGAAGCATTTTATCATATTTTTAGATTTGATGAAAACTTACCTATTAATGTAGGCATGACTTGAATATTAATCCTTGTTACCTTTGAGTTTACTATTTACATTTAGCTCTCATGTAACCTTATATCCAACACTCTTAACTAGTACGATGTTGATGTGAAAGAATATTTCTGTACCCTATGGACACATCCTTGTCCTCCTGCTAATAATGCCCACTGCTAACCAGGGAGAATTTAACATTTTGTAGAGTTGAGGACTTTACTCAGACTATTCTATCAGATATTTTAATATCTATCTATATATAGATGCAGATAGATGTAGGAATAAATTTTAACTGTGAACCATTGTGCCTTCATTATGTGGCCATTTTACTGGACAGGTAAAGTCTTGTGTGAGTCTCTTATGAGTGAAGATTCCTGGGAGAAGGAGCCAAAAATTATAGTCAGTTCTCAAATTTCTATGTCAATAAGTAATCCTATAAAGGGGATGATCCAATAACCACTTCTGTTGGATGTGGAAGTGGATAATGGAACATTGTAAGTTTTCCTAACATGCTGAATTCCTTATTTCTATTTGACTTGTGTAATTAAAGGTAATTTTTGACATATCATATTTGTGTTCTAAGAGCCAGAGATGAGAAGAGAAAGGGGATGTTCCAGGAGCATACTGGCTGGTAGAAAAAAATCTGTCCACATTAAACATTGTTAAAAATACTTAAAAAGCTGTCTAGGCCAAATAGGAATATCATGAGAGGTTACATCATCTTGGCTATTTAAGTATTAAATGATTAGGGAAGACTCTATTTAAATTTTATTTTTAAACTTATTTATTATCATTTTTTAGTTGAAATTAAATTTTAGATTTATGTCATTTTTATGTGTTAAGTATTTGCCTGCATGTGTGTGTATGTGCACTATGTGTGTGCCCGGTGCCTGTGGAGGTCAGAAGAGGATGTCAGATTCCCTGGAACTAGAGTTACAGATGGTAGCACATGAGTGCTGGAAACCAAACCCAGGCCCTCTGCTAGAACAAATGTTCTTAACCACTGAGCCATTTCTCCGGACCCAATTTATTTAAAATTGAAGGATTGTTTTTGTGATTGTATCCTCAGTTTGATGCTTCAGCACTAAGTACATAAAATGCATTTTTTTGGGGTAAATTTAATCAGTGTAAATCTAAGTAACCCACATGTATAGATAATCTAGAAATACAAATTTTAGCAATGTTTTCTCATTAACGAGGTTCCTTTTGTTTCTTTCCCATCTCAGTTTGCCTACACTTGTTTATTTGAAGGTGATCCTGAAGTACCTACATGAGCAATATCTTTACATAATATTTTGGTTGGTTTTAATGTCAGCTTGCCACACTCACTAATACACATGGCAATATGTCCCTTTTTTCTACAAAGTTCTAGTAGAAGAAACAAATGTGCTTCTTTAAGTAATTGTTGACTGCTGTAGTGCACTGATTATACATAGCCTCTCCTCAGTCTGTCCTTCCTGCTTGCAATGTACTACATCATGGCTCACTTGGTCTAATATGTTTAACTTGATAATATGCCTTAAATGAAACAACCATGACCACAAGCTTGATAAACAAAAAGTATAACTAATGTCCTCAAAATGTTTCCACAGTTATTTCCTATAGACAGGTACCATGCTTGTGTTCTCTCAACTAAAATTTCAACTAGAGTAGCATGTTTGGATCATGGTGCCACATTTCAGGTGGAGTGGTAAGAAAAAGGTCAATATGTGGTAATAGTGGATTTTAATATTTTTTAACTAAAGAATTTTTATAATGGTGTCAATCAAGTCAGTGTATTTGTATTTATTTATTTATGTTCATATGTGCGTGTGCATGATAAAAATGTCTCATAAAACATTAATTACATGTGATGAACTACGTTTTCTATTGTAATAAATTGTCTTTTATTTGGATTGTTTGTATGTATGTGCATGCATGCACATGTCCACATGCTTGCAGAGGCTAGAAGACAATCTCTGGTATTGTTCTTCAGGAGCTGTCCACCTTGGTTTTTGAGACAGTTACCCATTGGTCTGGGCAACAGTGATTTAGTGGGGATGGCTAACAGTTGAGCAGCAGGGATCTTCCTATCTCCTCATCTCCAGAAGGGGGATGACAAGTGTGATTCCAGGCCTAGGTTTTGAATATGCGCTGGGAATCATACTGAGGTCCTCATGCTTATATGGAAAGCATGCTACTTACTGAGCATTATTTCCACAGATTCTGATACATTTTTCAAAAAGATATCAAGAACCATACCAATAGCCCATTCCACATTTTGAATAATACTGATCAGAAATATTTGACTGCAAAAATTGGTGTCATCATGATAATTGTTTAGGGGCAATAAATAATACCTTAATACGTAGCTGCTTACTTGATAGTGTATGGTGTTTAATATATATGTATGTACTGTTAAACTCTTATCTTTTATCTGTCAGGAAAATGAGGTGGCTGGCTGCATACACAGTTCTTCTTAAGGAAGAACTCATCTATGTGGAATCACTGCTTAAATGAAAATAAAAGTTATTATAATTTTAAATGTGTCTATCTGTAACATATTCATTCATTACTTCATGGTTCTCATAGGGGGATAGAAAATAAATCAGGCATAGCTAATGAAATTAGAAAAATAATTTTAACTAATTAGAGAAGAACTGAGAATATATTTTTTGCAGTCTTATATAAGCAAATACAAATTCAATTCCCACAGGATACCTGTTTTTTTCTTAATGTCATCTGTCTTCCCTACAGTGTAGGGAACTTGAATTCTCAATGCAGCACGAACATGCTAGCAATCTAGTTAGCAGACAGAATTGTGCTTCATGAGTGACAGTGCATTTATTGTCTCAATTTCTATAAAGAAGAGGAATCATAGGACAATTCTGTACCGAATTTTATAAATCTACATTCTTTATAAAATATAATATTTCAATAAATTATTTGAGAATTTCATATATCCATACAATGCATTTTGATCATATTCACCCCAACTTCTCTCTCTAACTACTCCCAGATCTACCTCCACCATCTCTATTCCCTCCCAACTTTGTCTTCTTTTTCTAAAATAACTCACATTTAGCCTGTCTTTTAGTATACAGCATGTGATCTACTACCATCCATCTGGGTTTTCATCTCTGAGCTAATAATCCTTACTTGTGTCCAGAATTAAAAACTAAAACACATTATAGGTGGCATGAATTAAACAGAAAAGCAAGAGGCTATTCAGCTCTATTTCTCTTTCATTCCTTCCATCTAACAATTTTGGTTGACCTTCCTTTGTTTTCCTTTCTTTCTGCCCCTTCACCAATACCGGTGGCAATGGCTTTAGCTATTAGAAATAAAAAAGGCTCTGAGGTTTATGCTCTTGATAGAGAGAGAAGGGCATGGCAAAAATAACATGGGTTTATAAAACGAGTACAGAAAATAGTTATTCTATTATTGAGGTGATAAGTGGGTTCAATGGTATAATCCTCTCAGTTTTTCAGTATATTTGAACAATTTCATTTATAATATTACAAAAACCACCACAACCTGGGACTGGAGAGATGGCTCAGCAGTTAAGAGCACTGGCTGTTCTTCCAGAGGACATGGATTCAATTCCTAACACCCACACGGTGGCTCACAACCATCTGTAACTCTAGTTCCAGGGAGTCTGACACCCTCTTCTGATCTCTACAGGTACCAGACATATACGTGGTGCACAGGAAGGCAAAATACCAATACACATAAAATACTAATTAAAAAAAATACCACAACCACAACCAAACATGGTTCAAATAAGACCAGGAATGAATATGGACCATGCATTGACTATGAGGAGGTAATTGGGAGATGTTGCAAGAAAAGTTTTGATGGAACTGTGGGGAGGCTACCCTTGTTAGCAAGGATATTTAAGAGAAGAGGTGAAGAAAGGAATGAAGATAGCAAGTTTTAGCAGCTTTTTTGAGGGCCTTTACAGTACAGTAAGAAGACATTTACTATGAATAGGAAAGTAGCCAGAGAGGCAAAGGGGAAAAGATGCTTGTGTGCAAGTGGGAGTGATCCACATAATCAGTAAGAGCAGAGTGGTATAGGAAATGAAATGAAAACAAGGTCTCTGGACCAGTGTTGGCAGGCAGAATTCTAGGCAGAGATAGAGTAAGAAGACAGGAACTGGAGACAATGAGTTTTCAGATAGCATCTGAAGAGAATAGGAGTTCAGATGCAGGGCCAAGCAGGATGTGGCAGGAAAAGCTATCGAAATTTGTTTTCATTCCTGTGTATTTTCTCAGTGAAAATTGAAACTAGACCACCACCCAAGCGTAAAGCTGTGTGAAATTAGGGGCTTAAGATGAGAAAAAAATGGGATAATCTTCTAGAAGTCGAAGAGTACCTAGGCTAGAGGATCACAACAGTGTTTTTTAAAGGAAAAATTGTAAAATTTGCCATGTCAAAAAGAGTGTGTGCATTTTTTTTCTGATAGATGCTGACAATATACCCCTATAAATAGCAAACCCATTCATATTACTACAAATAATATATTAGCTAATGTTTTCTTATTCCTGTTCTAGTGTGTGTATATGTGTATGCTTGTGCATGTTTGTATAAGTGTGTGTGTGTGTGTGTGTGTGTGTGTGTGTGTGTGTATGCAGGCGTGCACATGCCAAAGCACACATTCGTAGGACAACATTGAGTGTTGTTGTTCCTTGCCATCCACCTTGAGGTACCTCATTTGGTTTTTTGTTGGCTAGCTGGCCCGTGAGCTTCTGGGCAATCTCCTGTCTATGTCTTCCATCTTTCCACGGGGGCACTTGGATTACAGGTATTCATGCTATATGGCTGGCTTTTGCATGGGTTCTGGGATTTGAACTCATGACTGTGTGGCAAGAACATTTACCCACTGAGTCATTTCCTGAACCCTCAATTTTTTTGTCTTTTCCAATATAGCTGAGAACCAGTATATGGTGTAGTTTTAGTTTGTTTCTTTATATACATGAAATAAACATTTTCTTTTTTTCCTAAATTTTATTTATTCTTCTCTCATACATTATATCCTAACCACAGTTTCCTCTCCTTCTACTTCTCCCAGCCCCTCTCCTCTCTTCCAGATCCACTCGTCTTCCAATTAACATATTTTCTTCTGATTAAGAGCCAAAGGCTACAAAAGAAAATTGGAACTGAGGAACTATCAGTCTGATAAGGCAAACAACTGTGTTTTTATCTCTGTGACTAAGCCTATACTGGATACCAGCACCTCAAATTATAGAAACTTGGAGGTGGGAGTGTTTATTAGAAATACAAGGAGATGGCCAGGCAGTGGTGGTGCACGCTTTTAATCCCAACACTTGGGAGGCAGAGCCAGGCGGATCTCTGTGAGTTCGAGGCCAGCCTGGTCTGCAGGGTGAGATCCAGGACAGGCACCAAAACTACACGGAGAAACCCTGTCTTGATAAACCAAAAAAAAAAAAAAAAAAAACCAAAACAAACAAACAAACAAAAAAAAACCAAGGAGAAATTTCCTGTTTTAAGTCTGATGTAGGCACTCCAGAAAGAAGTTAACATTTTAAGAGTCATAACCCACCATTCTAGCTCTGTGCCTGGACCTTGAGTGCAACAAAGGTTTTGACACAAGTGAGTGATGCAACATTCATATCTAAGCATTAGAAAGAGGAGGAAGGTTATGAATTTATGATGGATGAGGATGAGTGACAAGCAATGGCTTCTTCAGAGCAGGTATCCAGTGAATACATTAAAGGGAAAGAAAGAGGATCCTTGTTTAAGGATCAGATAGGGCTGAAGCCTTCGTGTTTTTCCAGCTCATAAAGCCTGAGAACAGTGGTTTTATTGGACTCCAGGAGAGAAACAAAGACAGAAGAAAACTGCCACAAGTGGCTTAACTTACTTACTTTTTAAAGATAGTGACTTACTATATAGCCCAGGCTGGCCTGCAAGTTGCTATAGCTATCTCAGGCTGCCACCAAATTGGTTATCCCCCTGACTTTGCCTTCTGAAAGTTGTGAGCCATTGCCCCCAGCTTAGTACTGCTGTGCATATTCAATTTGTGAGCTGAACAAAAGGATCTGAGGCATAAGAGTGGGCAGGAGGTCCTGGAGTTCAGCCTGCATTCTCTTTGCTGTGCCATGAGCCCACAGGTCCATTTAAGCCCACACATAATTCTCATTTCAAATGTGTCCAATAATATGGAGTATTTTGTTAAACCAAAGGGATGCTTTTCTTCAGTGTTCCCAGAAAAGTATCCTTTTCACTAAATTGCACAAAGGCTCTGCATGAGAGAGTGGTGGCTGTGTTGATTGATGCCTGCTGGGGTCGTGTGGCACAGTGCTCCTGGCAGTGCGTGTGGGTGCCCACCTTCTAAATTCCTATAATGTTCTAAGAACATTTGGGGATGGTTAGAAGTGAAGAACCCAGTTAAAAGGCTGTGCCAGTCCGCAGAGTGGAAGAGTAGAGACATGTTAAAGAGAGATTTAAGGAAATGAGGAAATAACTTGGTCTTAGACAAAAAGTCTAAAATAGCATAAATGTTAAATGTTAGTAAAATTAATGTTTTATATTCCAGTCTTCAGCAGAATAATTGTGTTTTACTTAGAAAATTATGATGGACTATTCACATTAAACCTTTTGCATTATTGGGCTATTTACATTAATGTTTTATTTTTCAAATTAAATTTTGTTTTATCATTTTCTGTGTGTGCAAGTGCATTTGCATGTGTGTGTGCTTGCCCAGGGTTTCCACAGCGTGCCTGTGGAGGTCAGAGGACAGCCTTTGGACACTGGAGCTCTCTTTACACTGTGGATGTGGGAAAACTCAGATGTCAGCTTCATATACCTCTTGAACTATGTCACTGGCTCACATTAAATGTTTTTCATTATTAATATAATTCATAATTGATGGTATTTTGCTGTTTATCTCTTGTTTGATATGCATGGAAAAGCTATTTTCTGAGTTGAGACCCTGAAGGGAAGCCTGAATTTTCATTAGACAGTCAGAAATCCAGGGACAAGGAGGGAACCAAGAGTAAAATAGACATTATATTTGTATACATTTTAATTTCCACTTCATTTTCTGGAGATAGGGTCTTGCTTTGTAGTCTAGGCTGACCTGAACTCACTATGTAGACCAAACTGGCTTTGATATTATGCTGATAACTCCTGATTCTGCCTCCCCAGCTCTGGGATTATAGTTATGCGCTGTCCCCTTTCTATTTTCCCTTAATGAAACAATTATTTTGTATAAAGCATATCTCTAACAAAGGTCTATTTTCTGAATTTAATGATTGCCTTTTGAGATAAACAGACTTCACATTGGTGTTCAAAGTGTAAGCTCAAACAGAGGACAGCTTTAAAGAGAGCTGTTACTACATGGATTGCCCTAGGAAGGGGAAATAGATAAGATCTCCTGGGTAAACTTGAGGTGGGGGAGAAGGGGGATGGGAGATGAGAACATGAGGGAACAGGATGGTCGAGCTTGGGGAGGGACAGAGAGGGAGAGCAATGAAAGAGATAGCTTGATAGAGGGAGCCATTTGAGGGTTAGGGAGAAGCCTGGTGTTAAGGAAATTCCCAGGAATCCACAAGGATGACCCCCACCTTAGACTACTAGCAACAGTGGAGAGGGTGCCTGAACTGGCCTTCCCCTGTAATCCGATCCGTGACTACTCTAATTGTCAACAGAGAGACTTCATTCAGTAACTGATGGAAGCAGATGCAGAGATCCACAGCCAAGCACTGGGCTGAGCTCCTGGAGTTCACTCAAAGAGAGGGAAGAGGGATTATATGAGCAGGAGGGGTAGAGATCATGATGGGGAAACCCACAGAGGCAGCTGACCCAAGCTAGTGGGACTCTGGACTGACAGCTGGGGAGCCTGCATGGGACCAAACTAGGCGCTCTGAGTTAGAGAGACAGTTGTGTGGCTTGGTCTGTTTTTGGGGCCCCTGGCAATAGGACCAGGATTTATTATCCCTGGTGCATGAACTGGCTCTTTGGAGCCTATTTCCTAATAGAGAGATACCTTGTTCAGCCTGATGCAGAGGGGAGGGGCTTGGTCCTGCCTCAACTTGATTTGCCAGACTTTGTTGACTCCATGGGAGGCCTTACCCTCTCTGAGGAGTGGATGGTGGGTGGGGAGAGCAAAAGGAGGAGAGGAAGGGGGAACTGTGGTTGGTATGTAAAATGAAAAATAAAAATAAAAAAAGAGCTGCGTTACTTACAAGTGGTCTGGTCTGTACAAGCATTCTCTACCACCAAAACAGGAAATACACATCAGCATAGCTGTTTCCTTTGGTACTATTCCCAGTAGTTGAGATATGGAACAAACCTAGCTGCCAATTAGCAGGGAAATGAATGAGGAATATATGGGGAATATATAGAATGGAGTACTTACTAGTCAGCCAAATTGAAGAATGAAAGTCTTTCTTTTTCACAGGAATAAAAGGAGTTGAAGGAGATCATGTTAAGCAAGATATGCCAGACATAGAAAGACCATGTCATGTTTTCTCTCCTGAAATTAGAAGAGGGGCTATTAGAGATTAATAATGGGGCCTCTGAAAGGAGGGAGAGAGAAGAGGGCATTTGAGGGTAGGAGAGAAGGTAGATGTCACGAATGCACTCTATATGCTTTATGGAAATACTACAATGAAAGAAATTCATTTACCTAATTAATATGTTAATAGAATACTGAAGAAATAAATTGCCTGTTTCAACACTAAATGAAAGAATTTCTGTAATATTTAATGGGTTATTTGTCAAATTTATCATTTCTTCCAAGTCTTCCAGTCATTGAAACAGGAATTTACCACTAGATGGCGCATGATAAATAGTCATCATCTGATAGTATGAAAAGCTTTCTCTCATGGATCACTAACTCATTCATTCCATTAAGTGTGTGAAGTCTAACTTTATAATTATTTCAGTTATTTTATGAAATCATTTCCTTCTGTGTTTCTAAGATTTGCCCTTCAATACTTGTTTTCATTTAAAATACTTCAAGGTCACAGAAAAGTTGAAAGAGTAACAAATGAGTATCCTCATATACTTACTTAGATTTAACAACTCTTTACTGTCTTCATGATTTTTTTTCCAAAACATCCCGGAGTAGTCGATAAATATTAGTTTTTCTTATCTCTCAGTATCATCATATGTCTTATAAAAACAAGTCTATTGTCATATATTAGCCTACCAATGAATTTTTATATTAATCCAACATGATCTGTATACAATTTCAATGTCTTCCACTGTCTCCAGAATATGTGAGAAGCATTTGATTTTCTAGCTATTGTTTAATCTAAACTCAAAAATCATATTCACTTACCATGTTTCTTTAATCTTTAATCTAGAACAACTTTACTACCTGCCCTCTTTAACATCTAACAATAATATTTTGAAAGGTTCACATGAGTTGTCTTCTAGAAGGTTCCACAATATGCATTTTCTGATTGGTCCTTCATGTTTACTTACATCTAGATTAAATATTTTGGCAAGGACACATCTAGTGGATATGTGCTGGAATTCCACCCCATTAGGAGGCACACTTCATCTTATGTAATTATTGGTATCATGGAGTTTAATTAACTAACTTGATGTACACCATATCTCTCCATTGATAATATTTTCCTGATTTGTATTTAATCAGATCATCTGTGGTACTTTGCAATTTGGTGAGTTTTCTCTAATATTTCACCCAGCACTGGGTTATGTGCTAATGATGCTTGTCTAAGCCATTCATTACATTGGTGTTTTCTGAGGGGGGGTATATACTAACTCTGTCATTTGTTATTATTATTCTATAAAGAAATGATTTACCTGTCTTTCTGCATGTTGTACAAATCTCTATGAAGTCAAGAACTCTTTTATTCAATGTTCTATGGTTTATTACCATCATGTTTTATGATAAAACTGAAATAAATTGCCCAGAGTGGCAGCATGTAGTTGTTATCCTAGCACTCAGGAGATGGAGGCAAGAAGATGGTGGGCTTGATTCCAGTCTGGGTCACACAGTGAGACCTTGTCATGCTTCCTGCCTCACTGGAAATGAATTTGTCCAGTGAAGTGCCTTAACCCTATGTCTTGTACCTTATTGCTATGTGTCCATCACAGTTTGAATAATTCCTTACTTTTGCATATAAGCATACCTCGTACTTTTCCTGTTACAGCTATAGAATCAACTATTTCTCCAATAAACTGGTTTATTTTGGTGAGGAATGAAATGGTATTTAGAACCCAGTGTCTGAAAAGTAGATGCATTCATTCTTACATGTGTGTCCAATTCAGAACTATTAGAATCATTGCCTGCTCTCTGTGGGCAGATGGGCTGAAATGTTTTGGAATTTCAGGAGATCATAGGAGTCATTTCAATCCTAACCTTTGTCTACAAATGCCCACAGAATTCTCTTCACATTTTCAGGTTCTATATTTGTGCATCCCTTCTCCAAAAGTGAGAATTCTGTTTTCAAAAAGTTAATTTGTTTGCTCTTCCCACATGTTGCACATACCGTGTGTGTGTGTGTGTGTGTGTGTGTGTGTGTGTGTGTGTGTGTGTCCTGTAGTACAGTTTTGCAATTTACTTGTCTTAATAACATTACCAATAAGAAATACTGTATTTGTGTTTCGGGGCAGAACTACTTGGTGGTATTTGGTATTTGTTTAAAATGGAGGAATCTGGTATTGCTCCAAGCCTACTGATAGAGAGTATTTTGGAGTAGGTCCCTGTCTTGGAAAACAGCACTTCAGGTGATTCCATAAAATGCTACTATTTAAACACAATGCTGTTGTAATTAAGATCATGGAGTTTAGTTTAGGAAGGGCAGTGTCCTTGTTCTGTTACTTAATTTCTTCATTTCTGCAGTGGTGATGGTATATACTTCATACCACAGTAATATACCATGTACTTCATCACATGGTACTTGAAAAACTCCCTGGTTTATGCTAACAGGAAATGGAACTGATTTTTTTCTTTTAGTATAAAATTTTAAACTAGATTGTCAGGTATTTCCTATCTGTAAAAAATAAATTAAGAAATGGTTTGTGTAATATTTTAGATAGTCATTCTTTTTTTTGTACAGAAAAGGGTATGCCTCTTCAATTTTTTGTGTTTCAGTTTTTTTTAATTCTTCTCTCATATTACATTCTGATCAGTTTCCCCTCCCTCCCCTCCTACAATGTGTCCTTCCCTGTCCTCTCCCCAAGATCCATACCCCTACCATCTCCTTTCAGAAAAGAGCAGGCCTCCCAGGGATATCAACCAGACATGGTATAACAATCTACAATAATATGCTATAGTAAGACCACAGACATAATATCACATCAAGGCTGGACAAGGCTATCCTTTGTAACACCTCTTCAATTTTAATAGTGCTATTTCATACTCCTTTTTTATTCTTCTCTCATAGTTCCTCTTCCCCTGCTCCTCCCAGTCCCTCCCCACTACCTCTCCCTTGCCTTCCCCACCCACTCCTCCATTTCTATTCAGAAAAGGGCAGTCTCCTCACGGATATCAACAAAACATGGCATGTCAAGTTGCAGTAAGACTAAGCACCTCCCCTTGTATTAAGGCTGGACCAGGCAACCCAATATGAGAAATAGGTTCCCAAAAGCCAGTCAAAGCGTTAGGGTCAGGCCCTGCTACCACTGTTAGAAGTCCCACAGGCAGACCAAGCTACACAGCTGTAACATATATGCAGAGGGCCTAGGTCAGTCCCATGCAGGCTCCTTGGTTGTGGGTTCAGTCTCTGGGCGCTCCAATGAGGCCAGGTTAGTTGATTCTGTGGGTTTTCTTGTAATGTCCTTGACCCCCTGGCTCCTACAATCCTTCCTCCCTCTCTTCAGGAGGATTCCCCTAATGTTTGGCAGTGGGTCTCTGCATTTGCTCCCATCAGTTGCTGGATGAAGCCTTTCTGATAACAATTATATTAGGATCTTGTCTACAAATGTAGCAGAATTAGATCGTCATTCTTAAATGTACACATTCTTTAAAACAAAAGTGAAAAACTAAATCTATCTTATAAAGGTAAGTGGCAAGTTATTGAGATGTACAATCTTTTTATTTTTATGTTAAAAAGGTAAAATATATCTTTTCTTCCTCCACCTGATGGTAATTAATTATTTGGGCAGAAATTTTATTAGAAATTTATTTACAAATGTTACCCAAAGTTAATTCTGGAAAAGTTAAACAAAATACCCATTTTATACTGTATGTGGAAGTTAGATTAGAAAGTTTTTGAAGGAGAGTGGACTATATTCTGTTCATTTTAAAGTTTCTGTGCCTAAATAGTCTTGATCCAGGATAAGTTGATCTGCTTTTTACTGTGGAATGTAATTTGTATTATATTTTTTTCTGTGTATGGCTTCTTACTGAATTCTTCACTCACTTTTCATATTACTTATCTAGAGGAGAATGTATATTAAGCAACAGAATAGTAGTGGTCCTCAGAAGAAACTAGATCTTGTCAGTGTTCTCTGATGTCTAATGGGACTACTGTGGGAAAAGTGTATTAATGCGAGAATGTTGCTAGGAGACGGGAGAGCCAAAAGCCCAGGATGTTGTGGGGGTTCCACTGGAAATTAAGGTAATTTAAGTATGTTCTGTATCCAAAGTTGAACCCTTAAACTCTGTCCTTTGGTGAGTATATGAATTTTAGCATGCAGTGTTTAGAACGATCTGATGTTTTAGGAGGATTTGAGAGGAGAATCTTAAGGCATTTCGTTTCTTACCGTTGGGCTAATCCCTTCTTCACAGTGCAGTTTATTTTCAAGAGGCTGTTGCGTTGCTGCTTTCCCCTCCCACTCCTTCAGTGCGACAGCCTCAGAGCTGATGAAGAGACAGAGAGCACGCAACTGGTAAGTAGCCGAGAAAGCGTTCGTGAAATAGTTGCTAAGGCTCTGCCTTCTAAAGCAAGTGACGCATTTTGATGGGACAAGATAGCATAGAACTGTGTAGGAATTTGTCTAGTCCATAGCACCAAGAAAATGGGTTATATTCTAAAGATTCCATGCTCACTTTCCTAGTTTAAGGCTCACTTACTAAATGAGGAATGACCCAGTGGAAGGAAATACAGAACACACATTAATTGTAAATTTTGTAAGATGCGCCCCCCAAAATAGGATTTATTAAAGACATTAAAATGACGTCTCAGGTTTATGATGTTTGAATTAGACATGATGAAATGATAGTTTTGATTCATTATTCAAGCTGTTCTTGGATTTGGTTTATTTTCTTGCTGTGGGGGAGAACATGACAAAAATATTTTGCAGTGGAGGATAGGATACTGTACTCTACTTGTTTTTAATTAAGAAGATGGTGCGGTGACATGTCTGCATAGGAAAGGATATGAAGAGGGCAGACTATAATATTAAGACTGATTGCTTTGTAGGAGAGCTGAATGTATATTGAATAGGGAAGATTAAAATTTGGTTGTAGGGTGAAAATCATGAAAGAGAAATAGCAAATATTGTGACTGTGCCTTCATTTGTAAAAATCCATTTGCCTTTTGCGTGTCATGTTTTACAGTAAAGCTAGAATGTTCTTGGTGCTTTTTTTTTTTTTGAAAAGGAATGTGAGAACGTAGCAGAGATTCCTATGGATACAGCATTTCTGTTTGCTTCTCAGTATCCCTGAAATTGTGTGTGCTCTTTTAGACTGATTACTGCAAGATAACAGAAAAAGAGGTGAAGTCATACATTTTCAAATTTCTTTGGAATTCACATTGGTTTTGACACATGATCCAAAAGGAAGAAGAAAGGGGAAAGACAGATTGGCTTTGGAGTTAGATGACAAAACCAAGATCAGAGAGGAATATGAGAATGAAAAAGCTTATTCGAAAGAAAGTCCTCAAAGATAAGCCATTCCTCACGTTGAACATGTCTGCTGGGGGGCATGTTTTTCAGGGGAAGGAAGCTGCATGGTGAAGGTAGAGGGAGGGGGTATCAGCAGAGCACTGCGGCAAAGAGTGACTGACGCATCCAGGGACATGTGACCATTCTCTGGTGTAGTGAAGAAACATTTCCAGGACTCCATCTTGTATAAGAAATTCTATACATCCTAACATGCAAATAATGCTAGAATCATACTGTGCTGGATAATGAGTTAATCCCGTGTAATCTTCCATTGCTATTTATTTAATCTTTGCTTTTTATTGTCTTTGTTCCTAGACTTTCTTCTCTGCACTCTCAGAGCTTTCCTATGTTTATTAAAATAACTCATTATAATATTTATTATCCCTTTGTTGTAAAAATACAGTATTGTATAGAATTTGGAAAAATTAAAAGGTGACTATAAAGATTATGCACAATGCCATAACCTTAGCATATTGCTGTCAGTCTCTTTTCTCTGCATATATGCAATTATATACAGACAAATATGCATTTAATACAAAATAAGGATCAGATGTGAAGTCTTTATTCTGCTTTAATCATTAAATATATTTTAGAAATAATTTCCCATATTTTAAAGTATCTCACAGGAATGTGTTTAGGGAATGCATAATTTTTGACTACATGGGAGTATTACTAAACTCAAAATAATAAATGTATAAATGTGCTTTTTGCTATAATAAATGATTTAAGAAATATCTTTCCATTTAAATCTTTGTGTACTCTCTGTTCTTTTCCCCCTAGGAAAAAAATTCAGACGTGGAATTCATGGATCAAATGGTATGAATCTGTTTCAAGTTTTTTCCCTTGTCAAGACATCTTGCTTAATTTGTTTACCATATGTGATAAAAAATATTAGGTCATTATTTACCTATTTAGTTTTGTCACTTATGGTGATTTTGGGGGGCACTTCATGTTTTAAAATATGTACATCTGTCAGTTTATTTTTGTGTATTCTTTCTTTTTTAAAGTATTCCTGCACATATACATTCATCTGTATTTTCTCTAGAAATTTAATTAATACATCTTTTTTACAATTAACTGTGTAATCTTTATAGTATTCGTTTCATATGTATGGTATAAAATGGGATCTAATTTTGTGTTTTTTTCCAAATAGGTCACCAGTTGTTTCAGCATTATGTATTGAATAACACAACCTTGTTCCACTGATGAGAAGTGTCAACAGCTGTTCTCCCATTAGATAGGGTGTAGCTTTCCACAGGTCAGCCATTTTCTCTCTACTCAAGATCGTTACATTCCATAATAGTACTTTTACCTTCTTGCTACATCCAGCAGCCTGCTAAAGCATCATGTTAGGACTTTTTCCTTTCAAGAATCCTAGCTGTATATAGTTTAGAACAGTTATTTTCAAACAGGATGTGTGTGTGTGTGTGTGTGTGTGTGTGTGTGTGTGTGTGTGTGTGTGTTAGTTAAATAGTTAAAATCTTAATTATTTTTTTTTTTTACAAATTAGAAGTTGATGAATCCAATGACATAGAATACTGATCCAGATGTTATTCCAGATGTTGTTCCTTTTGGATGCTCCTGACATTCCAGTTGTGTGTTTGGAAAGTACTTCAGGGGTTAATGCTTGTCCTAAGGATTTCTGTTCCTCAGGTATTTAGAGAATTAAAGCTGTGTGGATTTGGTTCCTGGAATTTTCTAGAGGGAAATGTAAGAAATGTATGAGATGAATAAATGTTTTCAATTATGTCACTGGAAGTAATATGATCTCAGAATTTAAAGGATGGAGATGAGTCTCGGTAGGTGCTACCACTGTCATTATCTCTTCAAGACAGGAAAACACCACTATGGTCCATTTCTTTGTACTCCAAATGGAAGGGTCAAGACACAAAACATGGAGGCTTTTACTAGGAGGTAAGTTAAATAGTAACAGAAGTATTTGACAGTTAAAAATCACCTGCTGTTCTCTGTTGCACCCTTTACTCTCCAGCACAGCTTTTCTCCCACCCAGCGACTTCGAACCACAGCCACTGGCCTTTTCTGATTTTGGAAGGAAAAGGAAGGTAAGTAGTAGGCTGCTTTCTTTGCCTGCTGTTATTGCAAGGGACTCTTTTGGCTTATAGACACAGCTCCAGTCATTTCCTGACTTGGCGACATTAGGCTGTGATTTGTTTATGACTGAGGCTGGTTTCCCTGGCAACAGGAGCAGGCCAGAGCATGTGCATTGCCTCATCTGCAGTGGCAGAATGCAGCTGTGGGGCCTTGGGAGGAATCTTGGGGGCCCTAGTGGCTGGAAGAGGTACTCCACAGACATGACGTCAGTTTTTCTTTCCCTAAACTGCGACTGTTGTACACAGAGCATTGCATTTTTAAATAATCCTCAGAAGACTTTGAGATTCTCTCCTCTTTTCCCTCCCAGTACAATCACAGTCTGTAGTTTTACCAGTGACCATGACATTTTTCCAATTATTAAGGTCCCAAATATCCTTGTGTGCCTATAGGAAATAGGTGGCCTGGTTTTAAACCTCTATCTCTTTCTTGCTAGTTGCATTACCACAGCATAATTCCTTAGTCTTCTTATGCCTCAGCTTCCTCAGCTGTAAAATGGGAATAATAACAGCACATGTAGGTAAAGTAGTTCATATTAACTGTTAAAAAATGTTCTTTATTGTTATTTGTAGATGTTAAAGGAAAATGCCTGGAACCAGACTTCTGCCTGCACTGTACAACTAACTCGTCCTAATGCCCATACTGATCAAATGAGAGACACGTATTTACCCTCACAGAATGCAGACACTTCTCACATAGCACACAGATGACCTATAGCAGAATGTTCCACTACCCCTGAGGCTCATTCATGTATATCACAGCAAAAAGATTTGCCCCTTATTACATCCCTTCCATGTCACTGGGCTCTTTTAGATAAACACAGGTTCTCTCCAACTCAGAGACCAAGCTAAAGGACATTTATCAGCTCCACATGATGAGACTTGCCTCACCGTGGAGACAGTGCCTATAACACAGAAAATCTCAACATTGTAGCTCATCTTCCCATCACACAGATCCTGTCAAGAACACACAAAGTATACAGACTTCATTTATACAACACAGATTTCTTCCCAAAGCACATAGATTCTCCTCAGAAAATTTAAGTACTCCCCACAGCAAGCCTCTCCCCACAGCAAATCGTCCCATGTGTGCTCCACCAACTGAACTCCTGGCTGAAGAAGTTCATGTGAAACAGACCTCCCTCACATCACTCTAACCCTTGCAAAACCAAGCAGCCTTGCCCACAACACACAGACTCTTGTCACATCATGGAAACCTTCACCACAGAACACAGACTGTCTACAGCACAGCTTCACCCCATAGTGTACATAGTTTCTCCTTGAACACAGCTCAAATTTCTTGCCTTGGCACAAAAACTCACCCAAAAGACAAACTCTTCCTCTGACAAATAAGTGAATACCATATAACAAAGATCGTTCCAACAGGACACAGGCTCATCTCTTAACCTACACACTCCTTCCACTGTGCACATTTATCCCCTGAAACATAGATTAAATTTATGGTACAGAGACATTCCCAATAGCTCTGAGCATGCTTACTCCTCCACCACATAGCAATACAGAAGTATAACCCGAAGCACGGTTAAACAAGATTTTAATTTAATAAACACAGTTTTACTACAATGTACCAATTCATCTCATGATAAACATACATTGCAAACCTGCATTGCAAACACCTGCCTCAGAGGCACTCATTTGCCACACATTCCAGATTTGCAGAACTACTCTCTAAGGTACTTAAGTCCCTTCCCCACAGTATCCACTCTCAACCCACAATCCAGGTGTAAACTACATGTGAACACACAGCTCAAAAGACCACACTCCATTGCCACAATGCTCAGAATTCTCTAACAGCAGTGTATTTTCTATACATTTCATCTCACAAAATCAACACTTCTTACAGTGGTTTTACAGTCTAGACACATGCCCCCAAACACATGAAGCCAGTGTTTAAGTGACTCTCAGATTTACCACAAAGCACCCAGACTGTTTCACTGTTACCTACAAAACAAGATGTGCCTAGCATATGCATAGAACTCTAATAGAATGCACAGAATCTACTATTAATATACATACTTGCCTCATAACTTATATAAATACTTTCAAACAGTGACACTCACCCTAAATGTACAGATAAGCCATTCAGGTCACAGACTTGCCCTATAATATACTCGATCAGAATTCGTATGTCTTAAAAGTTATAGACATACACGTGAATGCATAGAGTTGTTTTACATTGTGCAGTTACAACACTTACTTTATAATGTAAGTAAACACCAATTGTGTAGACATATATACATATGTTATATATATGTATTACAATACATAACATACATATATAATACATGTATTAACTCCACTTTGCAAAGATTTTCATTGTAGAAGACAGACATACTGTACCATATCAATGAGCTACAATTCTGGCCGACAGCAGAGATATAGCTTGATATCCATTAAGAGCAAGGCCTCTGGACCCAGGCATCCTGGGCTTGCCTCCAGATTCCATCCTTCCCTAATTGTATCACCACAGGTAAGTATATTTCTTTGTTCTTTAGTTTACTCATCTGTAAAACAAAGGTGACAATAGTTACTTTGAAGGATTATAATGAATAAAAAAAACAAGTTAAGCTATGTTTAGTATAGTAGAGTGCCTGTTACCTAGAAATGGTTGAATTTGTTCATTTACGTTACTGTCACCTACCTCTTTCCTCCACCCCACCATCTTTACTGAAGCAAAGGTGCTTATCTAAGTATCTACGATCATCTAACAATATAGATTTGCCCACAGTACAGAGATTAGCCCTGAACATACAGAAATACCATACTACATACAGACAGCATTCAATAATGCTTTATACCCTACAGAGCACAGACAGCACACTAAACTGGATGCCATTCACAACATAAAACTTTACAATGGAATTAAGAAGTATGGTCCATAATGCACGTGCTTACTTCCTATGTACACATTCACCTCACAACGAGACTGGATGCACAATACCCAGCTTTACCCTACATAGCAAAGATCCATGACATACTGTTTATATACATTTATATATATAATTTATATACATTACCATGAACCAGATACCTTCTTATATTTTTGGTTGTGAGCCTAGCATTTAACGGCTGAGCTATCCCTCCAGCCCCATACCATGAATTTATATTATGTACTGTTTGACAATCATCCCATTATACACAGATATTTGTTCCAAAGCATGTGGATTTCCATGCCATTCACAAATGTGTTCCTAAATTCACACTCCTAAGTTTAGAGCATCACATTTTAATGCAGATACCCCTCTTGTAACACATTTACTCTTATTTTATGTTTGACTCATACACAACTATATGCTTTATATTTCATTACTTACACATAAATCTGATTTATATTAAAACATTCTCACACATATGATCACATACCATGTACTACACAGATTAACTTTTTAAAAACTTAAATTGTATGCATATGGGTGTTCTGCCTGCATGTATGTCCATGCATCATATATGTGCCTGGTACCCACAGAGGGCAGATGAGAGTTTAAGATCCCCTGGAACCTGAGCTATGGACATTTGTGAGCTTCCCTTTTGGTGCTTGGGATTGAACCTGGGTCCTCCAAAAGAGTGGCAAGTGCTCTTAACTACAGAGCCTCTTCTCCAGCCCCACTCCAGCATAGCTTTCTAAGGTCTATTTAAGTCCTATCATGCACAGTTATCCCCTTAAACACAGATGTTCTTAAATACACTACATCTTTATCACAAAACAGCATCCATGCAAAGCCATTGCACAACTTTCAGGCTTGCATTTAAGCAACTAGACACATAAAAAGCAAAGCCATGCTTACAGTACAAAAACCCAGCCCACTTTGCCCAGTGTGGCACAAAGCAGAGAGAAGCCTCAGCTCACATAAGCCCAAAACAGAGAACACAAAACTTGGTTCACCACAGTTAGACCAACTCTCTATTACGAAGCTTGAACTCAGAGATCCAACTGTTTAGGCTGGAATCCCTAACACATCAATATTAACTTTATGATCTAAGTAAGTTTTTTTGACTGCTCTGTGACTTTTCTCACCTGCAAATTTAAAATAATAATGATTTCTATGCTATACAGCTGCTAAGAGGAACAAAGGTGTTAATGCTTATAAAGTCTGCACCAGTACCTGGTAAAGAATTGCTGTTATTCGCGTCTGCTGCTACTGCTATTGTTAATATTATGCACTAAACTGGACAATAATGGTAAGATTCAGCCTAAAACAACTAAAAACAACCTCCTACATAATACACTGTCCTCCATAAAGCACACAATCTAATCACAACCCATACTTTGACCACTACATCTGTATTAACTGTACTTAACTGACAACATCTAAATGCACCTATCACATAGTGTCTACACAGCATCTATACTCACCACACGACACTTAGATATACAGTGTAGTACACACAATACAGTGCACAAATACAGAAATTCATCCATATAAAGACTCATCTAATTTTTACCAAATACTCTTACATATGCTCCACTAGTGTGTGTGTGTGTGTGTGTGTGTGTGTGTGTGTGTGTGTGTGTACATTCCAGCCCAGTATACCACATCAGCTCTGCAACTCAAATAACTCAGCTTAAAATCCTTGAAATAATCCACAGCACATAGATTTCTCCAAAAAAAAAGAAGTCATCACACAACATAAACATTGCTACAATGAATAGACTAGCTTCATAACTCAGAAAATTAGGGTCTGCCCTACAACACACAAGGTTCTACTTAGTATTCAAATATACTGTTCTCATGAAATATTGTCTTGTCTGTACAATAGAATGCATCATGAACATATTGCCCAACATACATTAAATATCTCATAATGCATGTATATATACCCCATACATAGAACTATTTCACCTCACCCAGACATTCCTTATATCATGTAAATTGACTCCCAGCTGCCAGACGTACCATACAACACAGAGTAAGTGCCCTGTAATTAATAGTATCTCATTACAGCATGTGGATTGGCAGCATAGAATAACTTTTTGCTGTAACTTTTGCCATAGAAGCACACTTTACAAAAGACATAATGCACAGATATGCTCTGTAGTACATAGATGTAATGCAGACAAGACATGTCCTGGAATGACCAAGTATTCACAATGTACAAAGTCACACCACAAATACCAGATTAGCCTGCTAATCAGTGAATAAAATTCACAACACAGACACGTGCTTTGCAATATATGCACACACAGATTTTACTATTAACACACAGGCTGTCTCCATAAAATACTTCCTTACCTCTACAAAAATCTAGGCTAGCATCAGAAGAGACAATGAAGAATATGCAAAGAATCAAAAAGGCACACACATACTCTACTTCAACCAGAAAATATCCTCACAACACAAACAAACTGGACAAAGCACACAGCACCTAAACTCATAGCACCCAGACTCATGTAAAACACAGAGACTGATCCTGTCATACCCAGCATTGCCCACTATCACCTGACTCATTAGGCTCCCTCCAGAAAATCCAAACAGGAGTATACAGGCATAGCTTTTAATTATACCTAAAATTAATGGCTAGTCTCTGAAAATATCTTCTTCACAATGCAAGCACTTCCAAGCATGTAGAAAGTCTGGATAATTCATGGACACTTTCTACAATTGTAGATGTACTTCTCCATATTAAGAGTTGCTATATCAGAGTTATACACACTCCTATGCAAATAGAATCATCCCATGAGAATGAAACTCATTCCATGAAACCTGGTCTTTTCCTCAAATTTCCTGGATTTGTCCCATAATAATACATGATCTCCAGACAACATCCACTAGTCCTAAAACATAGACTCTTGATGATGTAGCTGATAATGATGGGTGGGGATGTAGCTTAGTAGGTAGAATGCAAGAGGTGCTGGGTTCCATTCCCAGCACTGCATAAAACTGGCTATGGTGATGTGTAACCATAGTGCTCAGGAGGATCAGAAGTTAAAGATCATCCCTAGCTACATAGCAAGTTCAAAACTGACCTGGGATGTATGAGAGCCTGTCCAAAAACAAACAAAAATCAAACTAAATAAACAATAAGTCAAAACAATAACAATAAAGAAATACTTGGGAAAATTCACATAAAGCACTCTGATGCATATATATGACCTCCACATCTCTTTCTCACTGGAGTATACTGACCAAGTGTCACCCTGAGACATCCAAATCAGTACATGAGATTCAGATCTGCTTTATAACAACATGCCTGCCCTGCACAGCCAGAAACATCAGAAATTATTCAAATGCCTTCAACCAACTAGACTTGTTTAGCAACCTAGACTTGTCCCACAATATGTGGTAATTGCTCACAGTTGAAACACTACTCATAACTGCAAACTGACCACAAACCCATTTTTTTTTGCTTTTAAAATAACAAAACTGTCTCATATAGAAACTGGGCAAAGCACAGAAAAATTTACAGTACACTGGTATATAATGCCCAAAATAGCTTGATTCCCTCCATAATACCCAAAATGAGCAGGTATGCTCCCAAATTGCCAAGTCAATCCCACAGTATACAGATTGTCTCTCCAATAAAAAATATTAGCTTCACAGAGCACAGGCATGCTGATAGCTATTAAGTAAGGTCACACACTCAAAAGTACGGTTGCATAATGATGATGATGATGATGATAATAACAACAATAAGACACAGATCTACTCTGCAGCACCAGACTAGCTCTGTAATATACCCCCTCTCCCTCTACATTATCCAAACTTGTTTTACAGCAGAAGTCTGAAGTGCTGGAAAACATCGAGATGAAGCTCTTAACATATGTATCATCCCAATTCATTGAATTCCTTGGCTTACCACACAACACCTGGGCTCCATCAACTGTCCAGGCTTAGCCTGTTAAGATGCATCTCACAGCACAATTATACAATTGCATTTGCCACAATATACTATCCCCACCTACATCTCAGCTCTGTGAAATTCTTTTACTACACAAGCATTTTCTTTTGATTGCATAGAAATCTTGGACAACAATTATCAAAAAAGCCTTCAGTAATCTTCACATACATACACTGTGCAATATTGCGATTCCCTCCATAAGACTTAAACACATTGGGCTGGAGAGATGGCTCAGAGGTTAAGAGCACTGGCTGTTCTTTCAGAGGTCCTGAGTTCAATTCCCAGCAACCACATGGTGGCTCACAACCATCTACAATGAGATATGGTGCCCTCTTCTGGCCTGCAGGCTGAACACTCACTGTATACATGATAAATAAATAAAATCTTAAAAAAAAAAGACTTAAACACACACAGCAATAATGTTAATTTATCCTGTGATGTGCATGTTTACCCATGACACCCAGAGTTACCCCCTACCAACTAAGATACCTTATACATTGAATCTAACCCAGTGAGACTTATAGTGTCCCCACAAACCAGACTTTCATTGCCCATTCTAGTCTTACAACTAGGTACGCAAACCAGCTCCCTAAAATAAAATGTCCTACATTCTACAAACTATTTATATATAGTCGCTTATCAGACAATGAGAATTTTGACACTTTAACACAAAAGTTAGTCTCATAATAAACAGAAAGAATTGAAACTAAACAGAAGAATCTTACAGTTGGAAGGCAGACACCAGTACTCCACATTACAGAAACTCATACAGCAAGGTTCATGCTGGTCTCATAATATGTAGACATACTAAGCACGTATATGCCTCAAAGACATATCTCCATAACATGTATATTGACTTTGAAAGTATGTTTGGACCAATATAGTGTCCATATGACTACTAGAATGCATAAATCCTGAAGCATACAAACAAATCCTACATTGTCCAGATATGCTTCACTATTGGAAGGCTTATTGGTAGGCTTGTTGCAAATTATGCATACTTTCTCATGTCATCCAGACTTTAGGCGTGAATATGTGCTTACACTGTCATAAATGACTAACACCGGTGGTGAGAGAGATCAGTGGGCAAAGTCACTTAGTGCAAAGCCTCATGGCCCAAGTTTGGTCTCTGGAGCCTACATGGTGAAAGGAGACAACTGAGTCCCATAAGTTGCCCTCTGACATCCGACATCTACAACGTGGAATGTGTATGCCCTCTCCCACTAAAATAAATAAATGGTTTGAGAAGGATTAAACTAGCAACACCCAGACATATATCCCACATGATGGTATGCCCTCCAAACAAGCCTTTACCTTTACTACACCAATGCCTACCTTTTAAAACACAAATGGAGAAAAACATATACGAGTCTCACAACACAGAGATTATCTATGAAACCCAGAATTGCCTCACATCCAGACCTATATAGTGACACTCAGACTAATTCAGCAGCAATGATCGCTTCACTACAACAGAAATGAAACAAAATATAGAGGCATCTCTAGGATATGTGCTACAACATGGAGTGTGCTCCACAACCCACAGACTTTATACAACAGAAACACTTGACCCATGAAGTGGAGAGATTCTGGATACCAGACAGTGAAATAGAAGACACAGATAAACCTGACAACACCCAGACTTTCTGTATAACATCCACATTTGCCTTTGATCACATAAATTTCTTTGTAAACACCATGGCCTCAGAACATACAGATATACCCATATATCACAACACAGGGATATGCTTACAGCATGGATTAGCCCCACAGACTTTCACTGTGCATTCACAAACAGCAAGTCATAGGTCTATTACACAGAACAAAGATTCACCCCAACATGCTCTTATCATGCTTCCCAAATTTATACCGAACGCCTGTACTCAGTTAGAAATACATAAACTTAACCCAACATAAACACAGTATAAGATGGATTTTCCTTCCTTTAGTACCAATTTATCTACCTTATAGCACAATAATTTAGGCAATCCCCAAATAATGCAGAATATTACAATGATACAGAGCTCTCCCTATAACATGCAGAAATGTGTCACAGAACTTCAAAGTGCATCACAGCACACAATCCATAGTGTACAGCTTCCCCTAAGACTTCTGTGTAGTCTTATAATGTGTAAATATGTCTCATAAAATACAGGTTCCACAGAACCATACAGCATAACATAACAACTTAGGAACACTTCTCAAAATACAACATTCCTGTCTTCACACATACAGATTTGCCTCCCCTCCCCCACTTGTGGCCAGCAGTTCTAAGATATGTCACACAAAACAGCTTGCTGGATGGGAATGTAGCCCAGTGGTACAGCACTTTTAGAGCTTTACATATACAAGTCTCTAAGTTCCCTCCCCAACACTTCAAGCCAAGCCAGAAAACAATGAACCTCAAACAGCATCAAAAGAAGTAAAAACAAAACCCCCTAGAACAAAACAAACCAAAAACCCAGTCTTGTCTCACAATGCATAGTTTACCCAAATTCCAAATTCATTCTGCAAAGTATTGTATTTCATTCCTCTACACAATATAATCCTACAATGCAGAGACTTGCCACAAAGCAAATACCTGCCTCCTAATGTAACATGGCCATTAGAGCTTCAGACATAGACACTGACCACAGCACCAAGAAACACTGTACAACATCCTGTATTGCCTGAACATATGAATGCTATAATGTGTGAAGTCTTTCCTAACTACTACACTAACCAACCAGTAAAAAAACTAACTTAATATACCACACATGCTTCATTACATGAGGCTATTGGAATAGCCCACATAGTTCCATCATAACATACAACCCTCCCCCAAAGAAGAAGACATGAAGTTGGGAGGGGAGCACACTGGGAGCAACCTTGGGGGAGCTGGAGGGGAGAAATAGGGGATACATATGATCATATTTCATTGTATGCATGTATAAAATTCTCAAAAATAAATTTAAAATAAAAAGTACCACCTTACAATGCTAAAGTTAACCAAATGTAGAGTTTTGCTCTAGAGTGCACTCAATATTATCTTAACAGATAGATTTGCCTTAAAAGACATTCTTGATCCAGATTACTACAAAAACACCTTACAAGACCTAGAGTGAATCTACATCCAAACTCCTCCCTGAACACCAAAACATTACTTATAAGTCTCAGGTAAGTTTTACAATATAAAAGTCTCTTCTTTAACAGACAAACCCACTCTACAATGTACAATTATCCTACTTTGGGAAGAATAGCCCTAAACATACAACCCCATCTACAAATTGTCTTGGCACACAAGGGAGACATATCTCACAATGTGTAGACTAGCTCCATAATATATAGATGTAGGATATGGTAGCTAGACATAGTCTATGACAGAAAAATTTACTGATAAAATTGAATTCCCATGTACAGAGTTACCTCAAAATGCATGCAACCATTCTGAAATGTAAATAAATGCTTTATAAAGAAAGTATGTTTCTAGCTACACAGAATTGCTGTAGGACTCAGACTTGACCCACAGAATCAATACCTATATCACATTTTACAAACAACTCTTCACTAGTCATGCCTTTTACAGCAAAGTTTTACCCCACAAGCACTCTTGACTCATCATCTGGGCATCATCTATAGTGTACTTGCTCACTCCCAACAATGCCCTGGTAAACTTTCCAAAGGAAATACGCATTTGATAATGTACAAATACTTTCAAATTTCATGGATACTCCTTACAGTACCACAGTTGCCATATTTCTAGGCCTTCCCTTATATCTAGACTCACTCTGAAAAACCTAGGACCAAATCACAACATACAGACTAAGCCTGTATTAGATTGTCTAAGCAATGCATAATTACACAATGTTCAGCCTCAAAAATGCAGAATTTCCTCACAGCCTCGAATCATGCCACATCAGTACATGATCTGAATGCACAACATATGCATGGAAACAGTACGTAAGGATACTAATACACAAGCAGTAAGACACATACACCTTAATGGGCAAACATACAAACTCAGTCAGCAAATACCTAACAAAAAGACCCACAATTCATGATACATTCAATTTGCATGTCTCACAACACACAGAATTGTGTCTTAATTTACTGAACTTAACAGTACAATACACAGCACAGGCTCCACCATACCTCAAGCTTACACTTATTCAGCCAAACTCTTTCAAACTCTAGCAAACCTCATACCACATCTAGAGTTAACCTACATATTGCAGGCTTGCCTCCATAATGCACAGAAATGGAATGGATCACAATCACTAGAAATGACATGCTATGTGCAGGATGAACCCCACACTTGAGGCACTTCATCCTTATTGATTTTACATAAAGACAACATAATCTAAAGTGTAAAGCTTGGCTTTCTCTAACATAGCATCTTTGGAGTGATATGCTCCAACATCTGGATCTGCCCTGAAACATAAGGACATGCTTTATAGTCAATGAGCATCACTTGTAATGCACTTGAGCACATTTAGAAAATTATAGTCATGAAAGCAATGACACCATACAAAATGCACAATACCCATAATACACAATTCATAGAGCCAGTCTGCAATCTATGGCTTTACCTCAGCAGGTGCCCTTGCCTCCTTGGATACAGAACATAACTTTACAGTTCACACACATACTCCATTAGGCATAGACCAGCACCACAAGAAATTCCCCCAGAGGGTCTCCAACTTACTAACTCTTCAACCACCCCATTCTTGTTCATAACACCTAGAACCACATTTCTTTCAGAATGACATCACACAACATGAATACTTGTTACTCTAAACTCTAAAATACAAAGAGACTGCCTTTTCAACAGAAAGATTTTCTCTACCACACCCAGACTCAATTCACCTTATCAAACTTGCCCGACCATATCTAGCCTTGTATTAGCACATAGAGATTCACTGAGCAGCCCAGAAATTAACGTCTCCATGGTCTTCTTAGACTCATGCACTATGCACATACCATGATTCAGAATAAAGCTATGCCTAGGGAGACGTAATCCACACCATCCATGTGATACAGCAACTTGCCCCAAATTTGACATACTTAGAGATTCATCTCATGAGATAAAACTCACCATACTATACTGAAAGTCTAACAATGTCTAGCTCTTTATATATTGATATTAATATGCCTCAAGTCTCTCTCTCTCTCTCTCTCTCTCTCTCTCTCTCTCTCTCTCTCTCTCTCACACACACACACACACACACACACACACACACACATACACACACACACAGGGGCATAATTGTGATCAAAACAACTATATGAACATGTTCATACCTACATATGCAAAAAAGTTCTGCCCCTCATCAAAACATGTAAATAAGCATGCACACACATAAATGCACACAATTCAAGACATATGGGTATACACACATAGATGCATAAGCACATATCTGTAACAGAGATGCATAAGCACATGTCTGCACACACCAACAAAACAAAAATGGATTCATGAAGAGATTTCTACATGCATAGTAATACATATATTTATGGAGTTGTATATATAGTTAAATTGATCAAGGATTTACATATTGATATACACATCTACAGAAACATTGAACTAGACAAATAGACACACAGACACAAGGATGCTCCCAAAAATGTATGTAGACAAGCATATTTATATTTTTATTTTTACAGAAACTCATTGAGATTAATAATTAATAAGAGTGTGCTACAATGCATGGATATCCAGAAACAGATTCACACAAAATCAGTCATGTACAAAGAGTCAGAGTTGTACATACCCATACCCATACCCATATATAGAGATAGCACAGAAATGTGTACAGAGGCAGAGTTGTATAAACAATCTCATAAACTTGCAGAATACAATGCACCAGTATACAAACACTGCTCCATAAGCATATACCTATACAAACACAGAGATATACAGATCCACTCAGAAGCAGATGTATCTACTAAGCCTCTGTTCACAGACATAGAATTATGTGAAACCACATCAAGAGTATACAGCATGGCTTCAAAGATACATACTTGGGTACTTTGTGCATAGTCATATGTTTAATGCAAATATTGATGGACATTTATACCATAGAGGCATGCACAAAACAAATTCACAGACCAAGATATACATTTTATAGGCATCCACGATTCTTATACATACTTACTCCATTCTCACATCTAATGTGCCTACATAGAGACATAAACATTGACACATATATGCACTGATTCAGTCAGCATCACACAATTTCATTAATTTTGCATGTAGATACATTAGTATTAACATACAACATGCTTATGTAGACATGCAGATATTCACATGGACATACATGTACACAATGCAGATAAATATATAAATAACACTGAAAGATACATATGAAAAAAGTTATAGGATGCAAGTCAAGAGAATTACTGGCAAGAAAGTAAAAGTATACTTATGCATACATATCCTGTGTATACACAGATGCAGGCACGGATGCTTACATAGATGAACATAGGTAATCAGAAAAACATGTCCACACAGACACAAATACTACATTGTATGCATAGATGTATGCAGAGATAAATATAAGGAATGCAGAAACAGTTCTCCATGCTTTTGTACCCACTTGGATAGAGATGCACTAAGAATCTTTACAAGCTTGTACACACAGTGCTCTATAAATGCACTAGTTTATAGAAATATAATTGCAAATGCAGATATGCACTTAGATGTCATACATTCTCACTTAAAAATGCCTAGGTAGACCATATCTTAAAGAGATATGCATATTTATTTAAAAATAACAAAATACATAAAAATACATTTGCAAACATGTACAGACTTGTAAATGCACACATGTACAGATACTTCCTTACACATTAATGCATACATGGTTTGCTGCACATACTCTGTCACAGTGATCTACATATGGTCTCCTAAGATTTTAATGATGTACAAATTCTATGTATACATCAAACAGATGAATACATACATATATACACATATGCCAAAATGGGTGTATAGATGCACATAGGACTTCATGCTACAAATAGAAGCAGACCTGCATACACACAGACACATGTGGATTTATATTGTGAAAACATAGATTTTTGATGACTTATAAATGGACATACAAATACTTTTAAAACAAACTCATGAGTTTTAATGTTTTTTTAGCCTTTGTTTTTAGTCTCTTTGAGAGAGCAACAATTATCAACTGTCCTCAGTTGACTATACCATATGAACATAGGTGTGGAAATTACCAGAAACATCTATAAGACATATTTAGGACACATGATTGTGTACACACACTTCCATATGTAAAGAGTCATAGATATCATTCACATGGAAGCATAGAAATATAAATGTGTTTGGACAAAGGAAAATGCATACATAGATATGCATATCTATCTACCACCAAAATGTCATACTTTAGTACTTAGATGGTAGGTATTGAAGTTTAATATGAAATGTATCCTATATCTTCATCCAAGTTCTGGCACTTACTTGCTGAGTGATGTGCGGCCATTTTTCTGCCTTCTCAATCTGTGACATAGGAGTAAACATAGTAAACATAGAAAACATAGCACTTACCTTTCAGAATTCTTGTGTAATGGAATGCTTAGCATTGTGCTTGGAATATCATACATGTAGTTGACACTGTCATTGTTTTTGTTGTATTAGATACAAACTGTTTAGCTACATAGGATTAGATTTTTATAGTTAATTTGCATTGTATCATAGACATATTATTTATGTATTATTGTAAATGTACCAATAAAATTAATTTATTAACAAAAATAGACTACAGTCATGAACAAGGTCATTTCTGAAATTCTCAGTGATGGTTAGAATTAGCTGCTGTCCTTGGCAGAGAGACTCCAGATTTGTTTTGTTTCCTGGTACTACTGATATATATATATATAAACAATTAAGGCACGTTGGTCCACGTCAGTGAATCTTTATTGTCCCATCTGTAAGTATTATTTTCCTTTCTACAGGACCTGGGAAGATTGAGAAAGGGCTTCATCGATGGTGTACATTTGCCACCTAGTGACCAAACCGAGTAAGTACAGTACTAGTGTGTAACCACAATTTTCCCAACTACTTAACACCCTGGAAAGATGTGTACACGAGTTAACATACACTACATTATAGTGGTTTCTGCTGTGTCCTGAAATGCAAGTAGTAATCAAATAAAATTTCACCTTTCAGAAAAACCTAGCCCCATTTCCTTTCTTTCCGGGTTTTCGGAGACTGTTCTCTACCAGTGGTCTTCACACCTGCTAAAAATGTGCCACCTAACAGCACTTTGAGAAATTCTTGGCTCTGAGGATCACTATATTTCTAATGCTCCTTTTTTTTTCTACTCCACTGTGGATTGAACCCAAAGTCTTACATAGACTAGGAAGGTGCCATGCAACGTCCCTAGCCTTTATTTTTCATGTTTACTAATGTGAGAATTCAAGTAGCTTTATTCATGTAAGTAATTAAAAATGAATAGAATGCATATTTAAGTCACAAGTAAAAAACCACACAGTGACTATTATCAAAAACCATTTTTTAGTCTGAAGTGATGATGCACACCTGTAGTTCCACGGCTTGGAATACAGAGGCAGGGATATTTTAAGTTTCATGCCAGCATCAGCTTCAGGCCAACTTCAGGTATGTAGTGAGATCCTCTTTCAAAAAAAGATTTTGAGACGTGAATGTAGAAAGAGGACTACTTGAGAAGAGTAAGGGAACCAACAGAAGTGAGGGAGGTGAGAGGATAATGGGTAAATATGATCAAAAACAATATCTCCATTTATGTGTTCATGAAACCTATTGTGTATAATGTATACTAATAAAAAATAGAAGACAGAACCAAAACATGATTGAACTAAAAACGTTTTTCAATGATTTAAAAAAATAATAAGTAAAATTTTAATATACAACTTGAATACTATCTCTAATTTCATGAAAACAAAGGACCCCATGATTTATGAAAAGATGCATTGGAGCAATTGATGTTTTCAATTTTAGGAAGCTTATCAGAATAGCTTTACCAATACTTATCAAATGATTATTAGATTAACTATACTTTGATTTGGGGGAATTCATTTTAGCCTACTATCCTTACTAAAGATTGGGAGAATCAAAATACATAGATCAATATGTGCTTTCCAAAGCAATAATTTTATTAAAGTGCTTTGAATTTACTATATACTTTAATATAAAATTTAAAACTACAGATTTGAACCAATAATTTCATAGAAAATATTCAATTATAATTTAATTGGAAAAAGCACAGCTTACATCAAGATAATTAGCCAAATCAGGTTTACTTTTGAGAATATCAAAATGAAAAAACAATAAAATATTTTAGAGTGGTTGTCAAAAACCATAGAGAAATTAATTAAAAATACTTCCTGATAGATAACAAGGTAAATATTAGATTAAAATAATGGTGATGTATTTTATTTACTTGAATTAATAAATTATTTTAGTTCTGGTATGTAGTTTTAAATTAATACATAGCTGACATTGTGCCTGATGAATCATTGAATCTGATGCTGTGTGTAGCTTCCTTTGGTAAATATATATGCATTTGCTTTTAGCACATTGATGCTGAGTTTATGAGAATTGTTGATTGTACATAGTGACCTTTATTGGAATATAGAATTAAAAATTTCAATTATATGTTATTATATAGAAGGTTATATGTTGCTAAAAACTAAGTAGCATTTTTTATAATGTAATATAGATAATGAGGTAATTTTAAGATAAAATGAGAATTGATTTTAATTGGAAAAGATAATACACAGTGTACTAAGAAAAGTTTTAAACTAATTTAACTGAAAAATAACATTTCTGTGCATAAATTTTGCCAGTATAAACATTTTTTAGTGCTGGAGAACATCCAGTTATAGTTAAAAGAGTCCACTAGTGATATTAGGTTTATTGTTTTCTATTGAAAACAAATCAGTGATTAGTATTGTTGACAACTGGAAAAAATAATGCTTAATTTTAGCATTTTGGGTGAAATTGTTCTAATGTGGACCATTTTAAGGAGAGACTAGATATGAAAGTTGAGCATCTGAAGGTAGATTCTCTGATACCATCCCTACTCATGTAGTTCTTAAGAAGAATTCACGCATCAGTAGCCAAGTTTGGATACCACTATTCTGGACTGTCTCCCAGCAGGCTTAGTCTAGATCACTGTGTTATTGTCATTATTGAAATCATTGGTCTACAAAACTGGAACTTGCTGCCATGTTGGAACTTCTGAAAATGCTTCTATGATTGATCATGTTTAATCAAATGTTCTGGAATGGAATAATTTTGTTGGCTGATAAATACATACACTGATTAGGCCGACCTCAGCCAGTACAGGAGCTATAAAAACATGCACTGACACTTGAAGCATGGCTAGCTCAGTGGTATTCGGCTCTGCTGAGCTAAAGAAATACAGTGAAAATTAATTTCGCTTGATTTTTTAAACTTTTTCAAGTGTTACAACATGAAAATTTTAATTTAAACATATGTGATTCACATTATATTTATTATGTAATAGCACACATATAGGTCTAGAAGTTCTAACCTCTCAAACCATAAATATGGAAAGTTAGGTTCACAGCCTAGTCACACGTAGTGTATTTCTATTCTGATGTTACCAACACCTTATTCTAGTATTTGTGATTCCTTCTTGGGAAATTTTTAGTTGTAAGTAGGTAAAATTAAAACAAAACCAAACAAATCCCAACAAGATGAAGAGTATTTGAAGAGTAATCTTTTATTAGCACCTAGAAATTTTCCTGGTATGAAATTGAGAAGGCTTCTCAGTGGTTGTGTGTGAAACATCTCAAACTTCTGAACTCCTAGAAGTGACTTTTATATTATACTGAAGCTTTGAGTGTTTTACCATACCTGGAATGTTTCCAGTATAATAAAGATGTAATGCTAAGAATAAATCTACTTGTAGAAAATTGTCACACAATGCTTTCTTATCCATAGATTTTAATTTTATACCTGCTGTAAGAGCTTTAATAACACTTATTTGGGGGGGTCTATCTTTAGTATAAATCATAATATAACCACAGCCATCATCATTTTGCACACACACACACACACACACACACACACACACGGTGATAACTCTCAGTCATCTGTATCTTGGTCCAGTGTCACTGTAGAGTTACCATTGTTTAGCAGTTATATTCTGATTACATAGGTATAGAAACATTTAAAAAAACAACATCATTTGTCAGGGCAAAAGGGTCACATAGGGCTTTTGCAATAACATTCCCTAGAGAGGTAAAAATAGCACTTCAACTGAAGCCACTAAATGCCATTGAAAAGATGACTTCCAGGTCACCTTGGCAGTATTTTATATCTGACAGAGATAGTGATTAATCGTTTACTTTATCTCACATTGTACCTTCTATATTGCTGACCAGATGGTCAATGGCTCCCTCTCTGCTCTTCAGCCCTGACTAGGCTCAGAAAATTAACTTCATCTCTCTAAAACTTTCTATCAATGGGGAATTCCTGATCTCTTCTGTGGTGAGTAAGGTTGCACTCAGAAGGCTTTCCCAGTGGAACTGTGCTCTATGGAAGTCCTTTGGAAAAAAAATGTATGTGTGTTACGATTTAAATTACTTAATAGAACTTATGAAAACATTCTTTGTTGAATATTTAAAAGCCACCAATTACACCATATTTATTTTAATATGTAGAGCACTTAGCTTGATTAATGTAAGGCATTCTTGTGGCGTTCTTGTGAGAGACAATGGTCTAAATATTAAAGTAAGTTAATTTCCTGTTGGCAAAGTAAGGATAAGCATTTCAGTCATTTGAGATTTGCTCTTAGGTTTGTGTATCAAGTCTAATGTACCAAAAGACAGGAAAGGAAAAAAGTCTTTTTCCTGCACCTGATCAAATAGACTCAACTACGTATTTTTCTTTCTCTGTACCACATGCTCATTTGTTAAAACATGAGCCTCTTTTAAATGCAAGTAACTAAGTGGATTATTCTGCCCTACATACAACTAGACTGTGACAGCATGGAAAGCATCAAATGGTAAATGGAGAAGGTATCTGCGGGCTGGAGAGATGGCTCAGCCGTTAAAGGCTAGGCTCACAACCAAAAATATAAGAAGGTATCTGCTCTGGTGGTTTTGTTGAGAGCTTGAGTATCTGTTCTTCTACTACAAACCCCTCATTTGTCACTTCATTTTTTGGGAGATGGCCAAGAGCACATGGAAAAGTAAATGTAGATAGGACTGAGGAACTCTACTATCTACACTGATTGTGAATGGGAGTGACCATGAAACCTCCTTTCATCTTCATGCCTCCCTCATCACCACAGTGTTAACAGTGAACACCACAAGCTGGCAAACAGAGGGAACCATTAATCACAAAAATAGAGTTTGGTTTTGTTTCTAGATTTTTAATCTTTTGAAAAATAGCCATTGGATACGTGTGTGTGTACATATATGCATATCTCCATATGTATGGGGTACAGTATGACTTTTAGTATATCTTCGCATTGTGAAATGATTACATTAAGTTCATTAGCAAATCTCTTACCTCATATAATTATAATTTTGTGGTGAAAACATTTGAAATCTTTTAAAAGCAACTTAATAATACAGCATGTTGTTACTAATTGTGGTCTCCATGTAGTGTAACAGATCACTAAAACTTCATCCTATTTATCTTGAAATTTTCTGCCCTTTGATCAACATCTTCCTTTTCCATTTCCTACGGATGATATTAAATTTGTTTAGTATAATAAGCTAAGGTGTAATATATTGTGTGTCTAATAAATAACAGTCCATTGTACAATGTAGAGTGTGATTTGGCATGTGCATGTTGCATCCAGCTGAATGAGTGCAGAATCCAGTATGTGAGATGACTTTCTGAGTCTGGTCACATTCCTGGTAGATTTGTACAACCAGCACTTGCCACATGGCTATTCACCTAGAACTGTATGATCGACAGTCTATTCAAGGGTTCAATTAAATATGGTGATGGAAATACTGTTTACAGATGTATCTGTGAAGGCTATTTAATATTGAGGATCTTCTACTAAAAGAATCATGTAGTTGCTGAGAGATACAGGCACTCTTTCCCTTGCATTGTGCCATATTCATGATTAATATTCTACCCTTTTGCCTCAGACATTTTCTAGTATACACTGATTGTGAAGTTTCGCTCTTTTTGGGGGCCTGATATCCCACATAGTATCTATATTGCAAATACATTTGTTCTTACACACATCTGTCCCACTCCAAAGCCAATTTCAGGCAGTTTCCATTTGCCCTTTCTTTGGTGTCCTGTAAAGATAGAGAACATAGGAGCTGGAGAGATGGCACAATAGTTAGGAGTACATGATATTCATTTTGAGAGGACTTGAGTTTCGTTCCATCACCCACATTGTAACTCCAGCTCCAGGTGACCTGATGTCCTCTTCTGGCCAACATGACACCTGCAATATTATGGAGCATGTGAGTGTATGATTGTACATGCCCATGTGTGTGTGCACACACGTGCGTGAATAGAAATAAAAATAAATCTTAAAGAAAAAAGACAGGACATATAAATTTCTACTATAAAACCAAATTTGTCTTAACAAGAAAAGTTAAGCATATTTTTCTGTATTTTCAAGATTTTTCCGTAATAAATATGTAGGAGTTTCCTGGTAGGGAATATAAATGTGATAAAAAAAAACTACCATCTTGATAAATTCTTGAGCAGAACTTTCTACTCTTTGAGAATTTGGAGTATTTGGACTGATAATTAGGTTGGCATGCATCGAATCCTGGCCTTTCTTTTCATTCACAGTCCTTGTGATTAAGGAAAGTAAGAGAAAATAGATTTGATGTTTGTTCTGTCTTGATTGATTGTGGCATAGGATGGCTATTCTCAGCCAGTGTCACTAAGAGCTCCCTTATTGATGAAGTAGAATTAATCAACAAAATTCCTCTGGCTAAGCCCTTAGTGCTCCAGCCTGATAGATCACATCCTGTCCCTGCTTAGGACAGTGATCTCCTCTCAGACAATCTGATGGGGAGCAGAGTGTGCTATGGACAGCTTTGCCCTATGTAGTTAAAAGGGACGTCACATTCTTTTATAGATTAAAAAAACTAGGACAGAATGTAAAGTATTGACTATTTCCTTAGAAGAAAACAATTTATTTTGGTTTTAGTGAAATATTATTAATGCTATGAACTTAAATTTTATTGTATTCAGGAAAATGTGTTTCTTTTCTAGATAAAGTGAAGCGAGAGCCAGCTAAAAATGCTTCATTTAGCTTCATTTTAATGACATCAATAAATACTTTATCTGAGAGTGGAACAGCACTCTTTCTGTTTATACTCAAATTCTTTTCTTCCCCAACCCAATCAACCTACTCTTCAATGTAACTTGTATAATTTATTCAGACAATGAAACACCTGACCTTTGATTGCTAGATCAGGACTCTATACCCCAGTGCTGTCCATTGTCAGTGCATATATTAATCAGGAAAGCAGAAAATGTTGATTCCACCCTAGTATGATGAGCTGAGTGGTCTTTATCCCACTTACCATTTAAATTTATAGATTTACCATAATCTATAATATGGTAAAATAAAGAATATTGGCTCTGTCTACTCCACAGGGCTATTTTGAACATATGTGAGAATACACATAGAAATCAACATTCTAAAATTTGAAATGCTATAATCTATGATAAATTTTACTTATTTTTCTTTATATTATAAAATACTTGTGATTCCTTTGAGTTGGAGTCCAGCCTAATTCATGGAGGGGGGGTCACTATTCATGAGTATGAAAAGGTACTTTTTCCGTTTTGAAACAGTGTTTACATGACAACCCTACATTTCAAACTGAAGCAGTTGTTGCACTATTACATCCCTATTAGCCTCTGTTAAAAGAACAGAAAACTTTTCTAAAATCACTCCTTAATCATCCTGGATAACATGGAGCTGGGAAGGTTTTTGTGATACATTTCCTTTTCCCCCAGCTTTAAGCTAAGCAAATTGTCCCAGTCTGTGAAATACTGAAGAATGGAGGAAGAGGCATCACAGCCTCGCCTGCAGTGCAAAATCGAATGGTCTGAGAGCACACTGGTGTTGGCATAGTGAGTTTGATATTGATTCCTCAAGGAACAGCCAGAAGAGAGAAGCTATTTGAGGCTCAGTGAATGGCCCAGTCACCAAGGATGAGGGAAGCACACGATTTCCAGCTCGAGGGTAGGGGAGAAGATTGGAATTCCAGAAATTATAGGAAGAATAAGGCAAGTGAAATGAGAGCTGATGGAGAGCAAACAAGAGATGGTATCTGTAACCATTGGGAGGATATTTTAAGTTTTGCTACTTTAAAAACAGTGTCCTGAGGCAAGACGGCTCAGTGGGGAGGAGCTAAACTCAATCCCTGGAAATCACATGGTGGTAAGAGAATACTGATTCCTGAAAATTGTCCCCTGACCTCCACACACATGTGCATGTACACACACACACACACACACACACACACACACACACACACACAATAAATAAATAAATAAATAAATAAATAAATAAATGTAATAAAAATAAAAAAAATCCTGTCCAATGACTGAATAAATAAGGACACCCCCCCAACACACGCGCACACACACACACACACACACACACACACACACACACTGGAATACTATTTTTCTTTTAAAAGGAGGTAAATCCTATTATTGTAACAACATGGAGAATCTAGCATCCAGTGATAGACAAAAATGACATAATCTTACAAGTGGAAGCTAAAAATATTGAACTCAGGTATATGGAATGGAATGGTGGTTACCAAAGGCTGGGGGTCAGAGCAGAAGGTCAAAGGGTAATAATTTTTAGCTAGGAAGTATAAACCCTGGAGATCTCTTGCACTACTACAGTTAATAATCTATTGTATATTTGAAAATTTCTAAGAGACTACATTTTTAAGTGTTATTTTCACAAAATTGACAAGTATGTCAGTTAAATTGGTATGATAGTCATTCCACAGGGCATCCATCTTCAAAATGCCATGTTGTAGACAATAAATATCTTTAATATTTTCATCAGTTTAAAACTAATCTTAAAATGACTTGATTGGAGAGTAGTATTCCATGGTGTGAGGTCTGACAACCCCTCCCTCCTGGTTTCCTAGTAAGGAGTACACTTGGAAGGTGCTGCACTTTCTTTCTAGGGCTGAACTATCCGATGAGGTAGAATTTCAGAGTAAACAAGAAGATTAGCTATGTATTTAATGCAGGGCATTAAGAGCTTCCTAAAAGAAGATTAACCCCAAACTTTCTACAGTCTGCTAATGCTTCTGATTAATGTCGCTGACATTTTTGGCTTTTCAGGTTTTTCACTGAAACTTGTGTTGTGACTCTTACAAAACTTGTAGTGATTAAGAACTTGGAAAGTGCCTTGCTTGCAAAACCCCATGATGTGCTTCTCTGTGGGAACTCAGAAAGCTGTCTGCATATCTGCCCACATCAGGAGCCTGGGCTATGGCTGGGGTGTTAAGAAAAAGGGGAGTTGAAATAGCATTGGCCAACAGGACGAGGTGTTCCTTCACCTTTGCACATCATCCTCTCTTATTTCCCTTTCTGAGTCTCTTTGACTTCAGAGTTTTAGAGTTTATTACTTTAGAGAGGAACACTAAAGAACCGGAACCTGACAAAGGAGAACTCTCACCCAGCTCTTCTCTGGGCCTGCCAGTGATCCTGAGGTGGAAGAGGGCTTCTGTTGCTCAGGCTCCTCTTGGCTCACTAGGTTTTCCTCTCACTCTCACTTTCTGTGCTGCTCGTTTTGTCCACTGTGCTCTTTTTCCTCACTTCAGCTTTTCAGAATATGCCCCTTCCATCAAGACTTGCCTCAAATACTTCCCTGTCATCCAGTCCACCATAAGCAAGAAACCACATCTTCAGCAGTTTCCTCTGTTTTCAGCTCATTGTGGTCAACAGCAGCACCTCAAGAGGTTGTCAGTTCTAAGGTCAAGAGGAAGACAGGGAGGGAATGAAGCCCCAGAGTTTATTGTAGGAAATGACTTCCCTGTCTCTGGCATCAATCATCTTGGGCCTGTTTATCCAACTGCTGGCTGCAGACATTTGCTTGTTACCTTCGTTATATGGTGTATGGATAGTCAAGGATTTCTGTGCTCTGTGCAATCTCCTTTATAAAGTTCCTTTTATTGCTGTATCAAATACATAACTTTTAAAAGTGTATCAGAGATTCAGAAGGATGTTTATCACTTTTTCTTTTGCAGCAATTCACACCAAATCATACTGGGTAGTGTATAGTTTAATAGCCAGATGCATCACTATGTTGGGCAATTGGGGGATTTTTCTAACCCCTCTGAAATTAAAGTAGAATAAAGAAAAACTTTTTTGGAAGTTAAATCCTTAGCTAGACATGGTGGTTCATGCCTATAATTTCAGCACTCAGAAGATTGAGTCAGAGGATTGGTGTGAGTTTGAAGATAGTTTGGAGGTTCATAGTGAGTTCTAAGTGAAGCTAGGGTACAGAATGAGGTCTTTTCTCAAAACCAAACCAAATCAGACCAGCCCCTCAAAATCCTAATTCTAAACGTTGAAGTGTACCAGAACTGTTTGTTTACCCCTGTAACTTGTGTCCATTTCTGTAACAATTCAAACTTCAGTGTTTTAGTAACTAATTATACAGACATCCATAGCAATATATGTGGTTTCCTGTAATATTAGATAAATTATGCTTTTGAACACTAAAAGCTTGATTTTTCTTTCAGTGATGCATATGTTTTCTTCCATAAGCTTCTAAGTATTTTGAGAGTAGTTATACCTTCTTAGTCTTAGCACAGGGACTTGTGTGGGGATGGCTTGTTAATTGGTGAATGCACAAAATGTGTGTGTGTGTGTGTGTGTGTGTGTGTGTGTGTGTGTGTGTGTGTGTCTGTGTGTGTTAGGTATCTATGTGTTGGCTGTTTGCTCAGTTATGTGGTGTGACAATGACAAGTAATAGATAAACCAATATTGAGTGGAACAGAATTATCTCCAGGTCAACACCAGCAAATTACTGAGGGAAATAGTTGAAGAAACAAAAAAGGACTCAAACACATTGACCCAAAGCTCTCTCTACTATATACAACTGCATGTTAGGGAAGCACATGTTGATAGTTGATAGAGTCCTTTAAAATAAAGACTTTTTAGTTACCATGCATTCCTGAGTATCGGGCAGGTGGCTGTTTGTATTTAAGTGACCTTTACTGACTCTTTCCTCTGAAAACAGATGATAGACTAAAGAGGTTGTATAACCAACCAGTGGTCTGTAACAGCCCAGATACTCTTTTGTTTAATATAAGACTGTTAATGAGGCATCTGATTGTTCCTACCAGATGTGTGGATTGTTCCAGAAATCATTCACTCCATTCAACTAGAAACCCCCTGAGTTAATTTGGCCCTTTAGCCATCTCATTCATTGTGCTGAAATTGATGGTTGAAGAAGTGCCAAATAATCTGTCCATACCAACAAGGTGAAAATTATTTCAACATAAATTGCTCTGATAAGTTTGACTGAATAATACAAATGTGAATTGCTACTGATGTTTTCCTTATTATACAGAAGGTCAATTTCTTTGCTTTATTCTTCATTGGGAAAATAATTTTTGCTAATCAGGAAAAGAGAAAGTTAGGAAAGATAACACCTCTTCAACAACCAGTCCCTTTCAGGATGATGAGACCAGCCTGAGATTCCAGGGTCTTTGTGCTGTCACTAATAATCAATCTAGTCTGGGACGAGTCTTCCACCCTAGGACCTCAGCCACCTTGGAAGGAGATAAAGGAGTTCAGCTAAATGCTATTGGAGATCTGCAACTCTTTGAAACATTTTTTCTATCTTTATCGCTGTAGGCAGTGTCATTTCAGAGGGGTAGTCAACAAGGACTTGTCCTCCAGTATAGAAGATGTGCTGAATATGGAAAAATGTCCTGCATGTATATACTATAAATTTAGATCTAGATTATACATATGTCTTTCTGAGTCTGGCTAACATAATGATTTCAAAATCATCCATTTTCCTGCAAATGACACGATGCTACTTTCCTTTCTTTCTTTTTTTCCCCCCTTTTCGTTTTTCAAGACTGAGTTTCTCTGTGTAGCCCTGGCTGTCCTGGATCTCGCTCTGTAGACCAGGTTGGCCTTGAACTCAGAAATCCACCTGTCTTTGCCTCCTGAGTGCTGGGATTAAAGGTGTGCACCAGAACCCCTGTCTTGTTACTTTTCTTTATGGCTAAATGAAACTCCATTGTGCACACATAGCATATTTTTTTTATCCATTCTTCTGTTGAATTTTAAAAGGCTCTAAATTTTTCAAAAGGCCTTGATAGTGTCCTATTAAAGAAATGATTACATGTCCTATTAAAGAAATGATTCATGTTACATGAATGCCAGAGGTGTGTCTAAACCCAAGTTGCAGAGTTGCTGAATGAATGGGAAACACAATACTGAGCTAGTCCCGACCTTAGCCATGTCTCAAGAGCGAAAGAGGCTTCTCTTTAGCACTTGATTTTAAAAAAAATCAAGCAGATAGTAGACAGGGACTTGAATTAATTCCTTCTTAGTTGCTGTTTCTTATTTGAGTGTCTGAAAATCAGTTTCCAGTATTTCATCTGGATTACCAGGCAGACAGATGACGTTTCAGGAGGGGCTCAAGGATTGTTACCATCTCCAAGGTTAAGGGACTGTTTTTTATCAGATTTTTCCTGATTGGGTTTTGTTTCAGTGGAGGGCTTTTTGGATCCATTTGAGAATTAAGGAGGTGAAGACAGAAAGTACAATTTATTTGGAATTGGACTGATGTAAAAAAAAGATGAAGCAAGCAGCCATCAGTTCTACCCTCACAGTCCAAAGGCCGCCCTTCCCTGAGATCTGTCATCCCTTTATACTCACTAGATTTCAGTTTCTTGAGGTTGGGCCTCACCCTAGGCCTCAGGTAAAGGTAGAACCTGCTGGTGTCTCCTGCTAGTTCTCTGAGCTATGGTGTTTGCCCAACTCGTGTGGATAACTAAGGTTGAAGTCCTGGTGATGAATTTAAAATTAATATTAAAAGTAACTAAAAACTCTGGGCTGTCAAAAAATCAGACTTTAAAAAATTATTTCTTGGGAATTCTGGTCATCCTACAACTTTCTATCTCTGTATGTCCTTGAAGAAAAGGTGCTGAATAACAGTGATTACGAATGTCTAAATGTAGTGTCAGCTATAGCAGTGGGAATGATTTGTCAAATTTGAGATCCAGGAAATAAGCTCATGTGTGTGCAGTGGCCCGAGACTTACCTTTGCCCAAGAATTCTGATCAAATCCTTCCCTGAGCTAAAATTAACTAAAGGGTATCTGCTGTCTAAATTACTTTGGAAAGGACTCTGCCATTTTCTTGCTATGTAACATTGGGCAAATAACTTTGTTAAGGTCTCCTGATAAATAGGAATTATTAATGGTATCTATTGCATATTATGACTGTGAGAAATTCACGAGTTACATATTTCCCACACTGTGCAGTGAAGTGCCGAGAATTGCAGCCAAAGAAAGGTTTGTGGAACGAATAAATGAATAACTACGTTAATTCTGCCAAGGCAAGTACAAGCTTACAGAGGCATCCTCATTTCAGATCTGTCCAAAAAGTATTAGCTTTTAGTCTGGTAGGTTATTGTCAATGCCTAATTTTCTTTCAGATAATTAGATGCTTTATATATCCAGTTCCTTGGCATTTTCACACAAATGAGGTGAAATAGAGCTAGAGAAATTATCTTATATTAATTGTCATTGAGTCTTAACACTGCTCATATTTCATATTTTATGTTAGCGATATTTTAGAGGAGTAGATTGCACTCAAACCTGAAAAGTGATAAATATATAATTACATTAAATATAATTTATACTAATGAAATGTCCATTAAATGGACAAATATATGCTATGTTGGCAGTTTATCATATATTAATGATGCATCTACATTTGAGTATGAAAAAATTATTCTCAAATGAGTTATATAACCTCTCTTGTCAAATACAATAAATGTGAATGAGAAGCTAATTTTTCCTTTAAAGTACAGCTAAAATAGAGTAACGATATTGACACAGAAAACATTACATGAACCATGAATGAGGTTATTTTTATTTTTCTGTAATGTGAAGCTTCAAAAAGATAATGCCATCCCTTTATACTCAGGATTGATATTCTGAAAGTCATTTATCATACAATAGTCATAAACCTACACTACATTTCAGTGAAATTCTGGAGACAATAAAATTGGAAAGCTCTTGTATTTAGACATAGTTATGGCTATGGTGAATAAAAGTGACATGCTTTGAAGTTAGGTCAAGTGTAGAGTGATTCACTCCGGCATGTGTCAATGGAATTCCAATTAGAGAACTGGATCACCTCCACAGCTTCATTTCATTGATTTTTAATCCCATGAATAGTTTTCTTTAGGCATCTCCATCATAGGAGCGCTATGAAATGGAGGACACTGGGAATAATAGGACCTCTCACATGTGTAGGGACAATGTGCAAAAGAAAAACAGGTGCAACAAGAATATGGGTGGCTGGATGCACAGCTGGCCCAGCAGGTGCTACTGTGAGCTGGGTCACTAAATCAAGTGGAGCTTTCCCCTAACCCACGTGCCTGGCTAACATAGGAAATGCACATTCATAATGCCATTGCTTTATTTTCTATTTTAGTTAACAGCTTTCCAAATCAACATGGCATTTTATAGCAATTAACTCTAATTACAAATTTTAAAAACATTTTTAAGGATAATTGCATGCCTAATTATTGTTTCTTCATTCTCATTTAATCTAAAAGAATTTAACTGTGCCATTTTGACAAGTGCTTAGTGTTTTTAAAACTGATAGCGAATACTCTTTTACTTAAATATTTCATGCAGTTTAACAATCTCTCCCGAGTCTGCAAATGTCTTCAGATGTTTGCAGTGACTCTTTGCGTACACACACGCTGGTTGCACATTCACTGTCATAGCTGATTCGTTGGAAGGGATTATCACCATTGCCAAGGAATAGCATTTCTGACAATGTGACGACAAGGCCAATTAATCACTGAGAACAAGAGAAGAATTGAGCTCCATATTTTCTGATGGTGATTTGGGACTTGGCAGCAGGCCACCAAGTGAGTTATTGATCTAGTGGAATGTACTCCAATTTGGATTGTCACTACTGCATTTCTGTCACCAGGCTATTAAAACTGTGCATTTGTGGGGAGATGAAAACCATCCAAAGGCTAATTTGTATAGCTTAACAAGTTTAAACGGTAAAGTGAAGTGAAATGCACAATGATTATTAACAGTAGAGTGGCCAAATGGCAGAGATACACTAGCGGGATGTGTGCTGTACTGAGCGAATATTTGCAATGCAAAGAACTGGCCCAGATAGCATCTAGAATAGTGTTTGTGGGGAAGAAGGATAAAGTCAAATAGTGCCGATAAGGAATTCCAGGACGTATACTTGCAATGGAATTTTTAATGGGTAAGATAAAGGGTGGACACAGAAGAGGTAGGCTCAAATTCTAACTTGGATGCTTTTAGCTAGGTAACATCTGTTTGATGCTTTCTTAGAGGAACACACCAGATCATGGACATTATTTTATGTGTAGTAGATATAGAAATGTCCTGTTGCTTCCTGCAAACCTTAGATTTGTGTTCTGTAAAATTGCCAGTGTTGAAAATAACTTCTTCCTGAGAAATTTTATCTTAATATTTCAGTTGATATGAGAAGAATTCATAATTAATTCGTCGGCCCATGTAATTTTTAGGTTTTTAACCTTTCTGTCATTCTATTATAACACAAATCTTTTGACTTATTCTTTTTTGTTATCAAACCAGGTGATAAGGTAATTAAGTAATTATCTTTGATCATTTAAACCTGATGTGAAAAGAATAGTATGTCAGGGTACAATCATACTAGCAAATTAATAGTTTATTTTTCTAGATTATATGTAGCTATTGTATGAGAGTAACACTTTGTATGAAAATAACTTTTGTTATAGATTATCACTGTCCTAATGTGTTAGAAGTTGATATTTGTTCTCCTAATTTCCACTGTGGTAAAGCAAAAAAAGAAAATAGTGAACTAACTGCCTCTCACGTCACAAGTGACAGTGATAAATGATGGCTGCTTCTCAGGATAGAGAGTGGCAGGCCCTGGAGCCCACATCTCTTCTATCACACAGAACTTCCCTTAGCCCACCATTAAGGGGCCACATTCATTGTAATGAAGTATTTATTTATAAAGGATTTATGCAACTCACTTGTGAGCCTTGAATACTGGCAGGTGACAGGAAGATGGAGCTTCTTTGACAAGAGGTCTAAGACTTGTCTAAAGGTAATTAAGACATATTTAAAAACAAGGACCATAAGGAGGAGTACATTGCTGTTGCCTTTCAGAGAAGGAAGGATTACTTCTAGTTGGAGGCATTCAGGAAAGACTTTACTTGTTCATTCATTCATTCACTCACTCACTCACTCATTCATTTTCTAGGCAGGTAAGAAAAAGTCCATGCCAGACTGGAGGTTCAGAGACAAAACACCTTAAGGGCATTCACTTTCTAAGGGAAGTCATAGCCCAACAATACTAACTTTAACTATTGCACGTAACTGAGATAAGTGTTGAGGGGACTTGGGGTTACCGATTTTGGGAAATGCAGAAAGGAGTCATGGTTGAAGCAGAGTTTAGAGACTACAGTGTGCATAAGGGATTATCATAGCAGATAAAGTATGCTAAGTGCCCTAAGAGAAGTTCACACAGAGAGCCATGTGGGGAAGTGTAGAAGAGATCAAGCTGGAGACAGCCCTTGTAAGTTAGTTGAGTTGAAGTTCAACAGGAAGGAGTGAAACAGAAGGAACTCATAAATGGAAACTTTCTATGCTACTGATGAGTGCTATGGAGAAGCTAGAATGGAGTTGACTTGGCAGTGACACAGACTGAGAAATATGTGATACAGAAAGTACAAATACCAAGGTGGATCACTGGACGTCACTGAATAGACTAGACTGTGTGGAATAATGTATGTTTTCTTTTTCTGATGGTGTTGTATGTTTGAAGCAAAAGTAATTAAAAGCCATTGTTCCAGTATTAGACTACCTGGCTTCATATGCTGTTTTACCATATATTAACTGTAAGAGCTTGAGAAAGTTTCAGCTTTGTGTCAGATGGGAGGGTAACAATAATAATGTAGTCCACAGATAATGAGTAGTGAGAACTACCTTAGTCCACATACACAAATCCCTTAGAATGCTGCCTAATGAGAATATTTTGTAAGTACATGTAGTTATTATTAATAACAGGACTAGTCATGATATAAATGCCACAGATTTAAAGAAATTCCCATGTTGTGAACCCATAGGGACATACTTGTGATGGCCTGATATGCCTGATAAACAAAGGATGAGCCTTGGAGACTATAAAAATGAGCAGTACTATCGTCTGTACAATTGATGTGGTATATACCACAGTTGAACATACAACAGCCACACAAATAGGCAAGCCTTAACATCAAGAAATGGCTCATCTGGAGTGTTTACAGCCAAGACATGGGGGGGGGTTGGGCCCAGGGTCAAGTCCAAGCTAGAGAGTTCCAGGGGCATTCTTCACCCATGACACAAATTGTGTCAACACCCTTTATAAATAGTAGGGTCCATCTGGGTTTAAATAAAAGCTGTGCACAAAGTCCAGGATTAAACTCTTCCATACTGATATCTACTTCGACTCTCAAGTTGGTATAAAAGGTTTATTTGTATTTTAGTTTGTGTGAGTTCCTGTGTATATGTGTATCCCCCACATGTATGTGTGCACATATACATATGTGTGTTCCATGAACAACTTTTCAGGAGTCACTTTTGTCCTGCTAACCTTGTTTTTTAGGCAGGGCCTCTCTTGTTTCTGCTACTACAGACTTCAAGGTAGCTGGCCCATCAGCTTCTGGAAAATTCTATTTTTACCTCCCATCTTGTCAAAGGAGTGGTAGGATTTCAGATGCATGGCACTGCATCCATTGTATTTATTTACCTATTTATTATTTTTAAATGTGATTTCAAGGCTCCAACTCAGGTTGTTAGGCTGGTATAATAAGCACTTTTACCTACTAAATCAACTCTCTAGTCCCTAAATTGAAATTTTCATGTGACATTGAAATTCTTTGCAAGTAATTCTGAAGTATTCATTCGGGGAACTTGTTTATAAGAAATAGGAGCAGGGCTGGAGAGATGGCTCAGAGGTTAAGAGTACTGCTTGCTCTTCCAAAGGTCCTGAGTTCAATCCCCAGCAACCACATGGTGGCTCACAACCATCTGTAATGAGATCTGGTGCCTCTTCTGGCCTGCAGAGATATGTGCAGACAGAACACTGTATACATAATAAATAAATAAATCTAAAAAAAAAATTAAAAAAAAAAAATTAAAAAAAAAAAAAAAAAAAAAAAAGAAATAGGAGCAACCTGGGAACAATGATCCACTAAGCTCTGATAACTGTCTATTGCTGATCTGACCCTCTGTACACAACTACATGTAGCAGCTGTCCTCTGCTTTGGTGTACACTGTATGCCAAACTGTGGAGCAAATGGATGACATCACAAATGCAGGTCTTTCTGTAAAGTTCCCCAGCCCTTGGTTAATTGACCTTGTTCCTGGTCATCCCTAGGCACATGAGTGCTGTTCTGATACAGAGGCACCAAAGGAAGAAATGGAGGCACCTCAAGCCTTCTTTCTCCAATGAGCCTTTAGCACAGCATGCTCTGGGGTCCCTTTGCAGATTCACTATTAGCCCCTGAAGTTTCTGAGACACTAGCAATGAGAATGGATTTCTTTTTTGGTTTTTCGAAACAGGGTTTCTCTGTGTAGCTTTGCGCCTCTCCTGGAACTCACTTGGTAGCCCAGGCTGGCCTCAAACTCACAGAGATCCGCCTGGCTCTGCCTCCCAAGTGCTGGGATTAAAGGCGTGTGCCACCACCGCCCGGCCTAGAATGGATTTCTTTTTGTCCTCCTTGTCTTACACTCTCAAAGCTCCGTACAAACATTTGTGTGTGTGTGTGTGTGTGTGTGTGTGTGTGTGTGTGTGTGTGTGTAGATGTACAAAGTACAGAATCATATTGTTTGGGAAACATTCTTATTCTAGGTCTTAATCAAAAATAATTTAAAAATAATAGATGGCAGGTATTCTGCCTGTAGTCAGAAAGCCCTCCAAGGGCTGAGCATTGAATATTGTTTGCTAAAGTTATATGTTGTAGCTAGAGTTTTTCCACTTCGGGTCCCGCCAAGCCCCCGCAGTCTCGTAGCCCACTTATAAAATAAATATACAGATGCTTATATTATTTAAACTGCTCAGCCATGAGCCCAGACCTACCATTGTCTAGCTATTACTCTTATACTCAGCCCATTTCTTTTAATCTGTATGTTGCCACATGTTCTGTGGCTTTACCTGCTGCCTTTACATGATGCTCCCTGGATGGCAGGCTGGCATCTCCTCCTCTCCGCCTTCCTGTTCTCTCAATTCTCCTCTCTGCTAGTCCCGCCTATACTTCCTGCCTGGCTACTGGCCAATCAGTGTTTTATTTATCAATCAGTCATCCACAGCAATATGTCTTCCATCAGAAAATTGACTGAAACTAACCTGGTTTTGATGAGCATTAATTAAATCCTTATGCAGGAAAAAAAGTGTTTACCTGTTTAGATTTTATCCCCCTCAGGAGGGGATGTTTCAATGGTTTATGCTTACTTAAGAATGACTGTCCCTGGAGATTTCCTAGAACAGAAATATTTATGGCAAATAAAGACTTTCAGAATCCTACATAACATAGAATCAAAGGTGAAGAAAGGAGAGAATCTAATCTCAGAGGGCCTATAGTCGTGGCACTTGGGTTAGAGCCTGACCGTATAACCTTGACTAGTCCAGACCCTGTCCTCCTTTGTAAATATGGGAACGATCTGCTTGGATTACAGCATCGTGCTGAATGAGTCGCCAATGAAACACTGTGCTTTGGGAAATGCTTTTTCCATTACAAAGCGCTGCTCAGACATAAGGTGCCACTGTTATTAGCACCACTATTGAAGGTCCTACAGTTTCTAGCTAGCAGCTCTGGGTTGTCAGAATAAAGAAAATAACATTCTGTCATCTCTCACCACTAGATGGCAGGTGAACCACTTAGTAAAATGCAGACTGGGTATGGGATCTAAAGGCCACAGCAGTAGTCTCATTTGTGAGTGGAACGGAGGACAAAGAGTGAAGTCATGGGAAGGAGAAAGCAAAGACAGCTGGTAACGTTAAACACAAATCTCGTTCAAACACCACTGGTGTTCAGTTGGCCCAAATTTTGCCTCTATGAGAGCATATCTTTTTCATCAGATTATGACTGAGAGGCAAGCAAATACTTTCTGCAAATAAGGAAGGATGTAGTTCACACAGAATTAAAGCTGACACACAAGTTTAAGGATTATTTGTAACACCATTTCACAGGAAATGGCTTTATCAGTATCTGGGCTTGACAAACTGCTGCTGTTAAAGTATTTGTGGCTTTGCAGGTCACAGTCTCTATTTAAACAATGCAGCTTTGCTGCCATAGCCCCATCCACTGCCACCCCCAATCAGAGGCACTGAGAAAATGGGCATGGTTGAGTTAGCACTTTTGATTTATTGACACCAAATTTTAAATTTACATAATTTTCACTAGTCACAAAATACTCTTTTAAATGGCCATTTTAAAGTGTAAAATTATTATTTGAAAAAGATCACAAAAATGTGTCCAAGGCTGTTTGACTGATGAGCGGTATTTTTCAGACCTCTAGATTAATGTTAAAGACTCAAAAAATTTAGCTATTAGATTGGCAGACCCTTCCGTTAATATTTCTGTACATACATCTACAGATTTTATAATAAATATATCACTGCATTGATGTGTTTTACACATACAAGTTACTAAATGTCCACTTGGCAATTTTGCCTATCTCTATCATTGCCTAGTTTAAACCTACAGAAAATACATTTAAATAATCTTTGTAGTTCATCGAGTTGATAGAAGGAACTGTACCCAATAAATTTTGAATTTCTGTTAAATGCGAAAAATAGTTTAAGAGCTTACATAGAATGTTCTTATCCATTAGTTCTCCTCAACCTAGAGGATGCATTCTAAGGGTTCCCCCATTGGATGCATGAAACCACAAACAGCAGGGGCCCCTGTGAGTGCTAGGATTTTCCCTATACTCATACAAAATAAATGTGTCTCTACCTTATCCAAGCACTTACTATACATGGTGGCTGTACTTTTTACAGTTCGTGGGATGACAGCAAAACTAGCAAATATTTCTGTTCTATAAATAATTTTTGAGTTGTGTAGTTTCATTATACATTTTCATATATGCATTTTGTGAATTTTGATTATGTTCACACCTTCTACTGCTCCAATATCTCCCCCTTCCACAGCCCTGATAATCCTTCATTCACGTTCACGTTCACGTCTTCTCCAGCTGCCCTAGATTCCACAGATGAGAGCAAACAGCTGGTGTTGCTCTTTGTGGGCCTGGCTTATTTCACTTCAAGTGACTAAGTCCAATTCCATCCATTTCCCTACAAACAGCATAAACAAACTGCTTTTGATTTCACAATTTCATTTATGGATTTATTCTTACTAGAAATATTAGCAACCTCAGCACATAGAACTCTAACTTTCACTTGAAAGACACTTTTTATACCTTTTCTTTGGAACGTTTTTTTTTTTTCTTTTTCACACCAACACTGCTCTACTGAGACAGTCAGTCTAGTGACAGAGTGACTCAACAGAGGGATGGTTTCTCTATGCTCTGGGTGGGGTGGAGCAGGAAGGCTTGGGGTTTCACCATGTTTCCCCCACCTTCACCATGTTTTTAAGAACAGTACAAAATTTAAAAATTTGTGACTTGCTAATTTCTAGAATTTTTCATTTAACAATGCCAAGCCGTGGTTCTTGTGGGTAACTGGAACCTTGCAGGGTTTTGTAATTTAAAAAAAAAATATTGGCTGTTTATCTGAGATGCAATTTTAACTGAGTGACCTGAATTTTTCTTTGCTAAATCTGACATTTGTTCTTGTGCTTATGAGCTTTGCTTAATCCTCAGTTATTAAAGCCTTCAAATATCAGAAGGTCTGAAGGCAGACTCCTGAAGCAAAATATGTTTTGAGAATGTGGAGGAAATATACATCATTCACGCCATGATTGCTTTCATGTCATTTTTTTTTTCCTGTTGGAGATGGCATACTTGCATACGCAAGTCTCCCTTGAACTCCATTCCCTGGCACTATCGGCGCACTTTAACATGTGTGACATGAGCATTGGTGTTTCGGGTCTATTTTCTAGGAGTGAGGATTATGGGCTGTTATGCTCAGTTGGACAAGCCTTATTAAATACTGTGTAATAAACTCAAAATTGCCTGTGGCGGGCATTTGTCCTTTTTCCTCTGTAAAGAACTTATGAGAAACTGGAGGTCTTACAAGGAGATTGGGTGGGGACAGCAAATCCAGACCCCTTAAACCATTTTTATATAGGGCAGCATAGTCAGGCCACTTCCCCTTAGAAACCTTGCCTTTCTCGAAGCTCTCTTCATACCTCTTGATGGAAGTTCACGTGTGCATAGGCAGTGATTGACCAGATCTGAGTGAGCATGTTTCTTTATATGTGCACCTTTTAGGATTCATCACTGGCACTGAATATTAACCGCTATTTAAGCCACCGTGTGACTTCACTAAAGGCATTGTATGCTTAATCCTTTTTTAATCTGATATATTCCTTCCAGCTGTAAAATTTCATGCCATTCCCCTATAGCCTGTTACCATCATTGAAAAGCCAACAAACTCTCTTAAGGATTGCCTATCTCATCTGCCCTGATAAAGTTAATTCAGAATGACTCTGCCTGTGATTTTCCTGGGGTGGTAGTGATGTACTGGTGAAACTGAATTACTGTCTGGGCATACACCAAACTTGATTGTAAGAGAGAAGTGACAGCATGTAATGGTCCGATTACCCTAGCAGGAGTTGAGCTGGTCTAGCCTGCCTAGCACAGATGGAGGTGAGCTGAGCTGCAGCAGACAGGCAGGAGGGCCACGGGGGTGGGGTGGGGTGGGGGATGCCAAGTGTGAGGGCAGTTGTTTACCGAAGCAGAGAGCTGATAAAGGCGGCAGTGAAGGGCACTGCCTCAGCATCATGTGCAAATGAACCGCCTCCTTCCTGAGTGGAGCAGATCTTTCCCAGGTGGTTAACAGCTTGACTAGGTAAGCCGACATCTCTTAGACAGGTCTCTTTAGCGACGTGTTTCCTTGGAAGCTTGGTACAGATCATGAGCCCAGGGGTGTGGATTTCCAGTGAGGAGCTGCATTTTCAGCTTCTTCCTCTATTTAGAGCTGGCTTCAGTTGCTGCAGACGTGTACCGGTTCTCTAGTTGCAAAATCTTGAACCTCATGGCTTCATTTAAATCTCAGGAGAGTCCAAACTGGGCAAATATACTGAGGCGCTTAACTTCAGGTATTAAGTAATAAAGATAAGGATTTCTCCATACCAGATCTTTAAAATTCAAAATCAGTGCCAACAATTACGTGAGGTGTTATGGACAGAGTCTGATCCTGAACTTTATGACCTGGTGTCACTTGTTATACTTTAATGTTGGGAGCCCTAACCCTTATGTGCTGTGTCCTGGGCCTTGGTAGATGTGTCATTTGCCTTCCTTTGCTGGGAGTCTGTTTTTCTTTCTTTCTTTCTTTCTTTCTTTCTTTCTTTCTTTCTTTCTTTCTTTCTTTCTTTCTTCCTTTCTTTCTTTCTTTCTTTCTTTCTTTCAAATATATATTTTTATTTTATAATTAATTTAATTTTACATATCAGCCATGGATTCCCCTGTCCTCCCTCCTCCCACCCCCCAGCGTTCCCCCCCAATCCACCCCCCATTCGCATCTCCTCCAGGGCAAAGTCTCCCCTGGGGAGTCAGCCCAGCCTGGTAGATTCAGTTGAGGCAGGTCCAGTCCCCTCCTCCCTACACCAGGGCTGAGCAAAGTGTCCCAGAATAGGCCCTAGGTTCCAAAAAGCCAGCTCATGCATTAAGGACAGGTCCTGGTTCTACTGCCTGGGGGCCTCTCAAACAGTTCAAGCTAATCAACTGTCTTACTTATCCAGAGGGCCTGGTCCAGTTCCATGGGGGCTCCTCAGCTATTGGTTCATAGTTCATGTGTTTCCACTAGTTTGGCTGGTTGTTCCTGTGCTTTTTCCAATCATGGTCTCAATAACTCTTGCTTTTACAATCCCTCCTCTCTCTCACCAATTGGACTCCTGGAGCTCCACCTGAGGCCTGGCTGTGGATCTCTGCATCTGCATCCACCAGTCACTGGATGAGAGTTCTATCATGACAGTTAGGGTGTTTGGCTATCCGATCACCAGAGTAGGTCAGCTCAGGCACTCTCTCGACCATTGCCAGTAGTCTATAGTGGAGGTACTTTGTGGATTTCTGGGGACCTCTCTAGCACTTTGTTTCTTCCTATTCCCATGGAGTCTTCATTTATCATGGTGTCTCTTTCCTTGTTCTTCCGCTCTGTTCCTGATCCAGCTGGGACCTCCCACTCCCCTAAGCGCACTTTCCCCCGAACCTTGCCCTCCATTACCTCCCCTCACCCCCAGTTTTCTCATATAGATCTCATCCATTTCTCTGTCTCTGGGCAATCCCTGTGTCTTTCTTAAGGTTCTGTTTTCTAGGTAGCCTCCCTGGAGTTGTGAGTTGCAGTCTGGTTATCCTTTGCTTTACATCTAGTATCCACTTATGAGTGAGGACATACCACGTTTGTCTTTCTGAGTCTGGGTTACCTCACTCAGGATGATATTTTCTAGTTCCATCCATTTGCCTGCAAACCTCATGATGTCATTGTTTTTCTCTGCCGAGTAGTACTCCATTGTGTATATGTACCACATTTTATTTATCCATTCTTCAGTTGAAGGGCATCTAGGTTGTTTCCAGGTTCTGGGTATTACAAATAATGATGCTATGAACATAGCTGAGCATGTGTCCTTGTGGTATGATTGAGCATTCCTTGGGTATATGCCCAAGAGTGGTATAGCTGGGTCTTGAGGGAGGTTGATTCCCAATTTTCTAAGAAAGCACCATACTGAATTCCAAAGTGGCTGTACAAGTTTGCATTCCCACCAACAGTATAGGAGTGTTCCCTTTGCTCCACATCCTCTGCAACATAAGCTGTCTTCAGTGTTTTTGATCTTAGCCATTCTGTCAGGTGTAAGATGGTACCTCAGAGTCATTTTGATCTGCATTTCCCTGATGATTAAGAATTAAGGATGTTAAGCAATTCCTTAAATGTCTTTCAGCCATTTGAGCTTCTTCTGTTCTTCTTCTTCATGGTTTGAAGGGTAAGAAGCAGGGACTGATGCTTCCTCATTTTGTGCCCCAAGGACTGCTTTGCTTTCTGGGGGTGAACAGGGGACAATATGGAGACTGCAGGAGCTTAGTGCAATCAAATCTCAGCTTTGCCACTTCTCACATCTCACAGAAGTGGGTGCAAGGGGGAAAATTGTACTCTTTTAATCAGGGCTTAGAGCACCATTCTGCATTTGGACAGATTGTAGAAGCTTTAAAGTCGAGACCCGTTGCAGGGGATGGGGGGCCAATTGACCATTTCACAAGGGTTGCATATCAGATGTTTACATTACAATTCATAACAGTAGCAAAATTAGTTATGAAATCTCAATGAAATAATTTTATATTTGGGGGTTAGCACAGCATGAGGAACTGTATTTAAAGGGTCATAGCACTAGTAAGGTTGAGAACCACTGCTCTAGAGGAAGCACAAATAGAGAATAACTTTAGAATTTCTGAGAAAAATAGCATGCTTCTGTTTAGGATGAAGAGCATCCTGTTGTAGTCCACCATAAAATAAGCATTTGGTAACATGCTAACACAACCTGAATTTGCAATCCAAGTACCTTCTGATGTATATTATATTAATTTACCGTGCATCTTGCCCATAATACTACATTTAACTCTTCCATTACATGATGTGGCAGTATGCTAGATGCTATGAAAAGGAGGCTTTCAGTTCTTATTATCCAGAGGAGCCATTTTATTCAAGTCTTATATTGTTTGTCGTGAAGGGAGCCATGATTGGTAAGTAGCCCATAACTGGACTATGACATGATGGCATTTAAGGTGGGTTATGGGTTGCCAGTTCCTTTTATCTTGGGGAACCAGCAAAAAGTAGTGGAACTAGGAAGTGGAAATGAAAAAGATATGGAAATCAATGTATAGTTTATCTTTTAAAAATCGTTGGAAGCTTTGGGTGTGGCCAACCCTCCAAAAGGAAGAGAATGGAATTTTCTGGATCACTTGCTTAGTTTTTGGCCTGGCAGAAAGACCTTGTCTTCCTTTGCTGGAGGAGCTTTCAAGTCAATATTCTACTTTGGATTAAAGGGAAAGTAAGTTGGTGAGGATTTGTTGTGGGCATTTTTAGGGCTCTGCTTTACGGGCCCAAGTTCGGCTCTTCACCACTGTGGCCAGCAGAGGGCACTGTTGCTACATGGATGCTTATTTCTTTTAAAGAGACTTTTCAGGGATACAAAAACCTATGAACGACTTTGCATGACATTTAAAATTTTTTTTCTTTATTAAGAAATTTTCTACACACTCCACATACCATCCACAGATTCCCCCCTCCTCCACCCTCTACTCCCCCAGCCCTCTTTTCCAAGCCACCCTGCATCCCCACACCCCCCAAATCGAGGTCTCCCATGGGGAGTTAGCAGAGCCCAGCACACTGAGCCTAGGCAGGTCCAAACTCCTTTCCACTGCACAAAGGCTGTGCAAGGCATCACACCTCAGGCACCAGATTCCCAGAAGCCTGCCCATAGACCAGGGACTGATCCTGATCCCCCTGCCTGGGTGCTCCCCAAACAGATCGAGCCAAACAACTGTCTTCCGTATCCAGAGGGCCTAGTCCAGTCCCATGGGGGCTCCACAGCCACCAGTCCACAGTTCATGGGCTTCCACTAGTGTGGTCCATCATCTCTGCACATCTTCCCATCATGATCTCGACATGCCTCGCCTACATTATCTCTCTTCTCTCTCATCTGTTGGATTCCAGGAACTCAGCCTGATGCCTGGCCATGGATCTCTGTATCTGCCTCCACCTGTCACTGGACAAAGGCTCTATGATGACAGCTAGGTTATTTGCTAGACTGGTCACTAAAGTAGACCGGTCCAGGCACCCTCTGGACCACTGCCAACAGATCAGAGTGGGGTCATCCTTGTGGATTCCTGAAAGCCTCCCCAGAACCTTGCCTCTTCCTATTCCCATGATGTCCTCATCTGTCATGGTATCTTCCTCCCTGCCCTCCCACTCTGTTCCTTTTCCAGCTCGACACTTCCATTTCCCTATGTTCTCATGCCCCACTCCTCACCCTCTGCCACCCCCCCCCCCCGACACCCAGTCCGCTCATGTAGATCTCATCTACTTCTCCTTCGCAGGGTCATCCACTTTGCATGACATTTTAATTTAAAAAGTAAATTATTATTAGCAACTTACAGATGTCTCTTTTGTTCATGATACGTTGAACCATAGAAGGAAGGCGAAGATGTTTCTTAACTGTCTTTATTATCAAATTTTGAAATAGCAAGAATAACCAAGCAGTGTGGGAATCAGTATCATCATTATTCCTGTAACTTATTTTGAATATAAATAGGAGTTTTGCCTATACATATGACATTTAAACTTTAAAGTTAATATGTGAATTTCTATTAATTTATTTGGAAAAATGAAGACTATCTCATAAATAGTCATGTAATTTTTATAATTTACAACTGAGGATACCACACAGGCACCCCTGGGGAGGGATAAATATTAAATGCACTGTGACTTAAGAACTGAAAATATGAAATATTTATAATACAATCCTGTAAATAAAATCATAGAATATGTGGCATTCTGAACAGGGTTACCTTGAAATTTGTTTATTATGTTTATTATGTGAAATAACTTTTTTTTTCGAGACAGGGTTTCTCTGTGTAGCTTTGAGCCTTTCCTGGAACTCACTTGGTAGCCCAGGCTGGCCTTGAACTCACAGAGATCCGCCTGGCTCTGCCTCCCGAGTGCTGGGATTAAAGGCGTGCGCCACCACCGTCCGGCTTATTATGTGAAATTTTAGTGGAATGTTAGCCCAACACTAAATGACTTGTTACAGTTTTCCTGAAACATGTGGAAGAGACACTCAGATATTTTGGTATGACTTCACTTGTTGCTGTAACATTGGTAGTATACATTTTTTTCTTTTTTGTTTTGTTTTGTTTTTGTTGTTGTTGGTGGTTTTTTCTTTGACACCAGGTATCATGTATCCCAGGCTGGTCTTAAACTTACTGTGTAGGTGAAGATGGCCTTGAACTCTGAACTCCTGACTCTTCCTATCCTAGTGCTGACTGAGACTATGGGTATATTTGACAATGACCATCATGTAAATGTTTTCAGACAGTGAAGGTGCATTTTATAGTTTTATTTTGTTTTTATTATTTTTAAAGATTTATTTTATTTTTATTTATGCATATGTGTGTGGTATATGTATGTGAGTGCAGGTGTACACAGAAGCCAGAGGCATCAGATCACCCTGGAGCTATGGCAACAGGCAGTTGTTACCCACCTGACATGGGTGCTGGTATGTGAAATTGGGTCCTCTGCAAGAACAGTATGTGCTTCTAACCACTTAGCCATATGTTTAGACCCAAACTTTCCTTTAAAATTTAACTGAGAGCTTGTTGTATTAGGATGGTTTTATAGCAGTTAAGAATTATAAGATCTTGCTGGGTGTGCTGGCCCACAAGCCTGTAATTCCAGTACTTGTGAGGGAAAGGCAGTTTCAGCTATCTGGAACCCTGTCTCAATATTGCTCCTCCTCCTCAAAAGAAAAAGAAATATAAGAAAAGATCTGAAGGCCATTAGGTTCATGGATACTAGCGGTTAACTGTGTCATTTGGATCCTGATTCATAGATTTCAACGTAGGGTTTATGACGGAGTACTTTCCTGGTGTATGAGAGGCCTTAGGTTATCCCTGGTACTAAGGTAAAGAGAAGTATTCAAGTAAGTATACTGTCAATGAATGCGTGACCATGACTAGGTAACTTAACCTCTGTGTGTTTCCTTATCTATAAAATGGGGGTGATGATGATGATAACTAGATGTGATCATATAAAATGTTGATTAGGGGCCAGTGAACTTAAAATAAAGAATGTTTGTTTGAGACAGGCTCTTATTATCTTACAATCCTCTTGTCTCCACCTCCTGAGTTCTGAGAATAGCGGCGTGAACTGCCATACCAGACTAGAGAACCATTTTGCAGATGCATTGTGGTGCCCACTAATGCAAGATAGAAGATTCAGAGTAGGGCTTTATAATGTATCCTGTAGGTTTGAAGAGTTTCTAAGTGAGAGAATAGTAATAGAAGTATTGGCTGGTAGAATAATAAGCTGGTAGCTATGGCCTTGGACTTAGATATAGAAAAACTCACTGGGGAAATATGAAAAGGGGGCTGTGTTGAGGTAGGGACTTTACATGAAGCTGCAGCAAGAAGAGAGGTAAGTGACATGTGACAAAGGCGAGGCTAGGCAGCCCTTGGTAGCTGCTTTCACATAGAACGCTAAGAAAGGAAATGTCTGAGTACAGATGGGTGGAAGCCCAAGGAATGCTGTCACCTCACAGCTTTAAGGGGGATCATTTTTCTTCTACTTGATTTTAGTGTTGTGGGACAGGCTCTTGCTGCACAGTCTGGGCTGCTTGTATAGTCCATGCAATCCAGACTTCACCCAGACTCACTGTCCTCCTGCCTTTGTCTCTTGAGTGCTGGGAGTACCTATGTGTGCCACCATACCAGGATGGAAAGGGTATCTTCTAGAGTGTGTCTGTGGCATCTGACAGTTTCACTGTTACGGATCTGACAACTATGGGATGTAGCCTTGTCCATTTTGCAGAGTTCTTGTTATATAGTGAGCTCTTCCTAATACTGAGCTCAAAATCTTTCTCCCTGCCCCACCCATCTGTGTGTTCACCTGCTCTTTGAGGCAATGACAATACAGGAGAAAGACGAGCATGCTGTAGCATCCTGACAGGCAAATGTAGGCTTCCTTTAGAAGGTAGTGTGTCCACTTTTGACATATTTCACACTTGATCTTTCTTTCTCAAAGGCTTTCCCTCTGCTTAACTCAGAAGCCCAGTCCAGATAAAATTTCATAGACTGGTTTTCTGGGATCCTTTCCCCTACTAGCTAGTTTAAGAATAGCTAGTGTTGTTATATGATACTCATACCTGTTAAGTTTGGCAGTGGTATTTGTTGGGTAGTGGCCATGTGCCATGTGGTCATGCGCCTCTGCAGAGAAGGTATTGTTCAAGTGGTGGAAGCCTGGCTCTCTAAAGAAGTGACAAGAACAGGAGAGCATAAACAAGCAGGAGCGTTGGCTATGGAACAAGTTTACAGCTATCCCCAGCATCACTGAGGCTGCTGCTGCCGCTCCTGCTGCTGCCGCTCCTGCTGCTGCTGCTCCTCCTCCTGCTCCTCCTCCTCCACTTTCACCATCATGATCCTTGTCTAGTCACCCCTCCTCCTCCTTTGCCTGTTTACATGAGGCCTGCTAGGTGGTAGAGACAAGCTTCTGTGGAGTAGTTTAATGTGACAATGGGAACTGTTGCTTGGGTTTTAATGTTGCTTTCCAGAATAATAGTTAAGTCGTAAGAACTGGTATACCCTCTGTATCTCAGATACTCTTGTAGGGATAAGAATGGAGGAGTGCAAAAACATGTCGGGCTCCTGTACTCATGTAGCTTATATTCTGAGTGGGGAAAACAGAAGAAAAAGTTATTAAATTGTATTGATAACCACTTTGAGGAAAAGCAAATTAGAGCAAATGATTATAGATGAACCTGTGAGCTTCATGGAAGACAGCCAGGGAAGGCTTTCCTGAGAAGTGAAAGTGTCATTGGCCAATACTACAGTGCCATTTACTTGTTGTGAAATAGGGCAGAATGAACAGGAAGTGAGATGGGATGTGGTAGGTTTGGAAAGCCTGGCAGAGCTAAATCCCACAGGCTCCTGCTGCTTCTTAGTGTACACTCTTTATCAGATTCTGCATTTTTACATTTTCCCAAAGCAGTCCACTTTTGTGTTTTAGATACTTTCTGTTTTCCTTCATTTCCTGGATGAGTCTAGTGCTTGAAATAAGTGTTGAAGGTTAAGGGAAGGGGAGTGGCTGAAATCTTTTTTTTCTGGCTGAAATGTTGATAAAAGAAAAAGGGAAAGGGCCGGGCGGTGGTGGCGCACGCCTTTAATCCCAGCACTCGGGAGGCAGAGCCAGGCGGATCTCTGTGAGTTCGAGGCCAGCCTGGGCTACCAAGTGAGTTCCAGGAAAGGCGCAAAGCTACACAGAGAAACCCTGTCTCGAAAAAACCAAAAAAAAAAAAAAAAAGAAAAGAAAAAGGGAAAGAGTTAGTGAATGTCGAGTCTTGGAAATGAGGAGGAACCATCATACAAGGAGTGTTGGACAAGGCTCTGGAGGACATAGTAACGCAGAGAGCTGTTTTAAAATGGAGAAGTATGGGTTTTGAACCTCATTTTAGGAGGGTTACTCTGGTTCCAAAATCCAGTTAAATGCCATCCTCAGTATTAGTAATGCACGCACTGTGGATACACCGTTAATTGTTAATTTGTGAAAAATAAGATTCCTTATGGAAGCCTCATTTTCGGTATTTCTGGGTATTATAGTTTAAAATGTTAAATGATTCACAAGGGCCTATAGTTTTTAAAGCCACTAATTAAATGTTTGTAGGGTTTTAAGACGTTTGAAAGGGAAAGGGAGAGCTGAGTACTCATAGAAAAGCAAATCCCTTAAAAGCCAATGTCCTTTCAGTACGGAGGCTGCAATTAACTTGATCCTGTTTGTTCATGCAAATCCTCACAGGGTGTGGCATTTATGAAGTAGTCCTTGTTCTTTCTTGAAGTGTCTAGAGAAAAAAAATTCTGTTATTCTCTCGCCCTTCTGAGCTCTAACTCCTGGCAGAAAAAAACAGCCAGTCAAGCTTTCTCCCTCCTGAGGGCTCCAGGGTTCCTGCTCTCACGAGAATGACCTTAAGCTTTTAGCCCTGTAGATTTAAATGTGCTTGGGGAAAATGCCTTGAGAACAAGTATACTTGATTGCACCATTATTTCTTAGCATCCTAACAACTTCGAGGCTCTTTGTAGTGGAGCTTTCAGTACAGAAATATGGTAACGTGAAGTTTATTTCAAAGCACTCAGTCTTCATGCTGACAGCTCCAGCGTCTTAACAACACTCACATTTTCTTTACCAGGACAGAGATGAAACTCCAATGGGAAGTGAATCTTTTTGATGTATAAAAGTATATTATATCATTTGAAAACTGGTTGAATGGAGTCTTACCCAGTTTTACAGTTTAACATCCACTAGTCATTCATTCTGCACCCTCTGCTTATGTTCTTTTATAATTCTCTGCCATATGGAAAACAGTTGTGATTACTGTCATAAAGCTGAACTCTTCGCATGTTCAAATAACCTGGTTTCTGGTTAAGGCTTGGGCATTGAATCTTTTACCCTTGAGAGAGAGAGAGAGAGAGAGAGAGAGAGAGAGAGAGAGAGAGAGAGAGAGAGAGAGAGAGAGAGAGAGGAGAGTGTGTGTTTGGGGTAGAACTCAGGTACTCTTGTAAGTTAAATGAGTGAGTGTTCTACTATTGAGCTATACTGTCAGTTCAGGCTACTGATTCCTTTAGCATTAGACATCTAATTACTGACTGAACATTTCATAGTGATTTCCCTCCAATGATTAGTTCTTTGATTATAATTTTTCATTTTTCATTTAACCTGATAAGCCATTAATATGTGTTATTACCAAAAATGTAGCCAAGAAACATAAAATTATTTCACAAACATATTTTAATGAGAATTTTCAAACCTACAAGGAAATGTAATAGGGAAGTGAATGGTCACCTACCAACCATATGAATTTCATAATTAAGTTTTTCATAAAAGAAACTACTGATAATATAGTATATATACATTTTCCCCAATATTCTTCCAAGAAATGGCTATGTTACCACAGTTTCACTATTGTACCCAATAGTTAGCAGTGGTTAAATAATGATGTCGAACAGCCAATTCCTGTTCAGATGCCTCTGAGTTTTTCTAAGCCATTACTATTATTTATTAACTTTTAGTGAAGACTTCATCAAACATAGGAGATCTGAGAATGTGATATTGTTACTCAGTTGATGAGACGTGAGAGTGTAGACTGGCAAAGGAACAATAGTTAAACCATCCACATGTGTAATAATCCTTCACTTGGAAAGAATTCTTTCCTTACGTTCTGCTAGCCCCTTGAGAAACTAAGAGGAAACTGTGCTTGTCTTACTTCCCCATCTTCTCTGCCTTGAAGCTTGGAGACTATAGGCATCCTCCCAATGGATGTTTAGAGGAGATCCTCTAAGAGAGATGTCTGAGGCTAGAGTATAAGGTATAGTATAAGGACTTGAGTGTGGATGCACAGAACCCAAATAATAGGCAGATGTGATAACACATACCTGTAACACCAAGGTGAAGGCAGGAATCCTGGGTTCATTGAGAAACTGTCTCAAACAATAGATGAGGATAATACCAATGCAGAAGATCATGTCTCAAAAACAAGGTGAATGAATAGCAATTGAGAGTGGGGAATCCTATGTAGAATAAGATAGAACACAATACAGGAGGACACCAGATAGCCAGCCTCTAACCTCCATGTGTGTTCACCTACACTCCTGACAATGTACACAAAGAGATGAGGGTTATGTAAAGGGGAGAAATACGTGTATCTGTTCTGAGAATGACAGATTTTCCAGGAATTCTTTTTATGCCTTTTATGATTCTTTCAAATCATCATAGCTGTTGTCAACAGTTATGACACAGATAAGGGCTATCATTTAGCATGCATATGGGATTCCTCCCCTTTCTGACCCACTACCTCTCCTTCCATCCATTTCTTTTTTATTTCTTTTTTGAGACAGCATCTCAGTCTCATGCAAGCTAGGATGACCTTGAACTTGCTATGTAGCCTAGGATAATCTTGAACTTCCAATCCTGCTTCATTTTCTGCATGCCGATATTACAGGCATGCACCACTATGCCTGTGTTTTATGCAGTGTTGGAGATTGAACCCAGAACTTTGAATGATGGGCACTCATTCTTTTCTCCAACTGAGCTACATCCCCAGTCCAAATATTCATATAGGATGATTAATGAAGTTCAAAATTGTCTAGTGGTCATTCAGGCAGTCATCTTAGATCCCACCAGTTTAGTTAGCTTACCAGAAGAGGAATTTCTGATCAATACTAATCTTTTCCTCAAAGAAAAGTAAAATTAGTGTGGGATAAAAATGCAGCTGGATCACTTAGGCAGTGCTCTATGTAACAGGAGATTCTCAGCATATGGACAGGTGATTAAAGAAATATCTTCTTATTCATCTGTTTGATACAAGTCACAAAGATTGGTAATATGTCAGGTTAGTCAGCACACTGGAGAAAAGCATGAGTGTGCAGTTGATACAACCTTTGCAAAAGTGATCTGGCATGTATTATTATTCTGAATGTCTGTCATCCTCGTATCTTGTCATCTATTCTTTCAGACTACCCCTGTTCTGACTTCTCCTATTTCTGTGTCTGCTTTCTCTTAGATGGTGGAATTTATGATTCTCATCTCAAACTGGTAGCCTGACCTTGGCTCCTGAGTTCTGTGGTCCCTTCACAACTGCAAGTCATTCTGATGCCACATTTCAGTTTACATTGTCTGGTGTACCTTTGTGATCTTTTGAACAATATGCAAGTTCAAGTCATCACTGCCAAGTTGCCTGATTGTGCATGTGCAAAAGATCTTCACCATTTGTGTTACTTGCTTCAGCTCTCTGTGCTTCTGCCTGTTCTGTCTGCAGCCATTGCTCATGCCCCTGTGTTAGTATATAAAAATGGTTTTGCCCTTTTTACCTGTCTTGTTAGTCTTATCATTTGGTTATTAAGTATTAAAAGTTAATACCCTTTACTACTCAGTGATAATGAAACTTTCAATAACTGTAAGTTTGTCTAAGTCAGGATGAGAGTGATCTCCAAGCAAAGACCCCAAAAAGATGGGTGATAGAAATGCATGAAGATTGAGTAGGGCAAGAAAGGAGATGTTAAGAGCAAACTAAATGAGGGTTTCGAACTGTTTGATAATGGTAAAGGTAAAAACTCTGGATGGCAAGTCTCCAGTTTGTGAAGTAAAGAAAAAGGAGTTCAGTAAGGACCAGTGCAATGAGGGATGGACTGGAATCACTGGGAAAATCATATATAACATGAAATGCTGAAAGAGAGAAAGTAGAAATTTATTTGTGTTTGTAACTTCTAAAACAGAGGTTGAACAGGCTTTTTTTACATTTGCATAAACTGTTGATGAACATCCCTGAATTCAAATTTACCTTTGTATCTAGGTAAAATTTTAGACTGTTCATTTCAAGGAATGGGTGATCAGATAAGCTTAAGAAATGCTGTAGACTGCATGGGGAAAAGTGGCAGGCAGAGAAAGCAGGTCATGAAGTTGTTGCCAAGTACCCTGAAAGTGATGAGATTGATATAAGTGATGGTAGTTGGCCTGAACAATGGTCCTGTTCTTCTATAAGTGCATGCCAACTTGAATGTTTATTGCAAAGGAGAAGAAAAAGATCAATACCCAAGCTTTGTTCCAGTGTTTCTGGTAATGTTCTTGTTAAACTCTGACCACTTCAAATTCCAAAATACTTTCTCTTTTAAAAGAGAATACCAGACACTATTTTATATCTACATGAATGAAAACTATCAACTAAGGGTAACTGAGAAACTCTTTGTGAATTCTCTGCAGTGCATTTTCTACTGAGGTTAATCAATACTTACATGAAAATGATGCTGATTTGAAAGTATAGCTGATTTGGGAAAATGTCACCGGTGGAAAAATTATGATAGTGAATGCTGCTCCTTGTGTGCAAATCATCTCTATTTTCCCAAGAATAGCTCTTCTCCTTAAATCATTGGGCTTTGGAGTACTCACAATGTTCATGACATGCTCTGCTCAGCTCTGTGAAAGTAGCTCAGAAATTTTTCTTTACTTGTCCTAACAATAGTAGGAGAATAAGTGAGAGAAATAAAAATCTTAACCTCCTAGTGGAATGTGGCAGAAATCTCAGACTGAGGTTGTTACTGGTTCTGACTGTCTTCTTTCAGTCATAGAAGAAATGGACAATGTACCATTGGACAAAACAATGGGGTCATGGAGGGTTTGAAGAGAAGGAGTTAAGTGATGTTGTTGATCTGTTGACTCTCATCTTGAGAATATACTTGAGAAATATTTTACAGGTATGATAACCTCAAATGTTGACTGAAAATAAGCTTCTTTATGTTAGCATCCCAAAACTCAAAGAATATTAAGGTGTGTGCATTCTGTATATCAAATCATCAGGAAGGAAAAGATCCTTCAGTAGAATACATACTGACCTTCAGAGAGGCTTATGTGATAGCACACAACCCTAGCTATGACTCTGTATCAACCAAGGTCAATAAGTCTGTTCTCTCTGTTCCACAGGGGAGAAGGAATGTGGACCATCCACCCAGTCTTTTAAATAGTGCCACACACCAGTAGTTGAAACTTGGGATTCATACCCTCCTCTGATGGCTCTGATGATACGCACATGCTGGAGGAAGAAAGTAGAGAAGACCAAGACCACTGCAGCAGACTCGGATTTTCTCCGTTCTTTCCTTACCATAGTTGTCATGAGCAGCATTTTCATAGGTGCATTGTAATCCTCACCAGGAGGGCAGAGAAAGTTAATTGAAAGTTCATTGCAAAGTAACCACAGCTGCTAATGTAAAGTGTGTAAATATCACTGAGATACACTTTGGTGTTTTATTTCTGTTAACAAACCAGTTTGCCTTGGACTTTTACACTGCTCTTTTCTGTCTCTTACCCTCTACCACAAAGGTGTTAAATTCCTCTGACTTGCATAGTGTGAGGGTTTCTGGAACACTTTCTAGAACCTAGCAAAGTTGGGAAGGGCCTGCTAGCTGTGTGTTGTCCTTTTAAATTCTAGTTATGTCTGGTGTCTTGCCAGAGGGATTAGTTTGGCATAAGGTCATTTGTTGTGTGTGTTGTGTGGCAGTTTGCAAGATAAGTATTGGCTGATCCTGAGAGGCAGTATATTTATAATGAATTCCTAGATTTGTATTGGTACCTAATCAAGAAGGAAGAGTTAGTGTTGTTCATAGTATAGTTAATTTCCATAGTTCCTTCCTGATCTCATGTTTTCCCCACCCCTAGTGTTTTGAGATACTGAGCATCCTCCAGAAAAGGAATGCTGGTACTTCCTGTTCCCAGAGGTGCTTCAGAATTCCTTTCTAGTTTGAGTGTCTAATTCACCTTTATAATCTCATTATTTGACTAAAGTGTTGTTAAGGTGAATTTTGAATGTTTGAAATTTCCTATGCAGATTTAACAAAGGGGAAAATCACAATGCTAGAGGTAAGACTCTCAGATATTATTTTGTCATAGGCATATGGTGAGCCCGCCTGGGCTTGTAGCTACTTACACACATTCTCACCTGCTGTCTATTTTGAACACAGTTGGACAATTTTTCTGGGAACAGACAGAAAGTCTGACTAGCATTGTTTGATTTTCTGCTCTAACTGCTACTGTGCCAACCTAGCATGAGCACTCCATCCTGATTATACATGATAATGATGTGAAAATATCTGAATAGAGGAAGGAAGGAAGAAGAAATTTTGGCATGAAGTTGCCAAAAAGAGAACTTAATATAGCCTAAAATGCACAAAAACAACCTGGAATGCAAGAAATATGTTCAGCAATGAACTAAATGCTGCTTTTGAGCCACAGTGTTAATTAAAGGCCTTGCTCACACAGTTGGGAATGAGATGGCCCATGTTTTCAACAAGTTCAGAAGAAGCAAATGTGGGTTGAAAGCCCACAGGTGTTCTTAGTATTGACTGTATTTTGGAGTCAGGGAGGGGAGCTCTGAAAATTAGGATTTCTAGGGCAGTAGGGCCAGCACCTATATATTTGGAAAACAACTCGTGGTTCTATCTACGGTCCTAGATGCAAACTGCTGCTTTGAGGTGAAATGAAATTAAGATAGAAAAATGGAAGAGAAATAGCAGTGGGCCTAGGGAACAAGGCAAACATGATCAATTCAATATTTGTTCTGCTACTAGTTCAATGGGCAGTCTTACTCAAGTCACTACTCCATGCTTTTCATAGCTTCCAAATGAGAGCATACTATATTGGTCTTCAAGGTCCTTCTAAGTCTATCATCGTCACATTTAGAGAAAATTGCATCAACCTTATTGGTTGACTTTTTGAGCACCTTGGCTTTACACAGAGGCCATTGTAAATACTAGTATTAAATTATATTCATATTATTTGCAAATTGTGGTTGTTTGGACTGTGGATATAGTTCAGTGATAGTGTCTCTTCTTGGCAAGTAAGAGGCCCGGGTTCACTCCCCAGCATTGTAAAAATATGCTTGTGATTCAAGCTTTATTTATTTAAGACTCCCAGAAAAGAAAGTTAGGTATAGGTGACATAGAATAAAAAGCAAATAAAGTCAATTTTTAAATGAGAACACACCTTCCATGAGGAGTGTGTGTGTGTGTGTGTGTGTGTGTGTGTGTGTGTGTGTGTGTTATATGTGTACACGTGTATGGGTTTATATACCAGTGTGTGGACATGGAAACCACAGCAAGACACTGGATGCCTTGCTCTATCACCCTCCAGCTTATTCCCTTGAGACAGGGTCTCTTTCTGAACCCGAAGCTATGCTGGCAGCCAGAAAGACCTACCAACCCTCCTATTTCTACTTCATCTCCCAACTTTGGGTTTACAGTCCAGCTTATTTTGTTAAATGTAGGTTCTGGTGATTCAAGTTCAGATTTTCATGCTTACAGAGCAAGCATTCTTCTCCACTGAACCATCTCCCCATCCTTGACATTTATTTTAGTTGGTTTTATACAGTTTATGTCATCAAATGGTTTGGGCAAGTACTGGAGCTCAATATAAAGAAGCACACCGATAGAAATTTCCTTCTTGATAAATATATTTAATCACAGAGAAAAAGAAAAAGGAAGATGGGGAGAAAGGGAAGTTTAGCGGCTGAAATAGAATGGATTAGAAAGCTGGCAGATGATTTTAAAAGATCCTTTTGTTTATGATCTTATGTTGAAAACATAGGAGAAACCTATTTAATTTGCACATTGAAATCATATGTCTGCCACCATATGAAAGTTAATAAATGGCTTCAGCGGTATCTATTTTTAACAGTCTGTGAACAGTGCCTTTGACATGAAATATATTGATCACTGAACTTGACATAGGATTCTTACCTTTCAATGGTCTTTGATGTCAGTGTTGTAAAATCATTGTGTTATAAACAGAAAATGTATATTTTGATGGAATATAAAGTTAAACAAAGAGAGAATAGAATATTTCCTTAGCGTAAGTTACATATATGGCAAAATTAAATATAAATCCAGTGTGTCTGAGACAATGGATTTTGCCTTACATTGCTGGTTAGCCCATCATCACAAGTACCCAGAGTTGGTGCTTGACTACTTGGCAGTGATATGATGTGTATTATAATGAGAAATACAAGTGACTTCAAGTGAGGGTTTGGACATTGACTTTTTGTCTTCTCTGAGTTGGGGATGCTGTGTGTTTGGGTTAATGGTACTTAGCCCTAGCAAGGTAAGCCTTGCCTTTATGGGGTATGAGAAGTCATCACAGAGACTAGGCCTTAGAATTAGAGAGACCTGTTTCTAATTTTTTTTCATGGCAATTACTAGCTGCGTGACTGTGGGCATATTTGTTAACTATTATAGACTTCATTTTCTAATCTGTAAAATGGGGTGGAAAATACCTATATTATTAGGTGGCAAATGGAGATTACACAAGATGCTTAGTACAGTGCCTGGCACATAGTAAGCGCTCAATAAATCATTGCTATTATTATTATTATAATACTATACATATGTCTTGTGTATTAGAACATGATAATTTATACTTGGCAAAATTTTAATATTGATTTCCTTCAAAATATGGTATACATGATGGTTTTAAAAGAAAGAATAAGAAAAGAATTTTGATATTTTTTCTTGTTTGCTGATAAGGAACACCTGAAACAGTTCCATTGTTCCTGCAGTAATTCTTTTATACTGTGTTTATAATGTGATTACTATTGCATGATGTTGATTTACCTGGTGATTACAGGTAATGACTTTTTGACATAAATGTATTTCTGTACTCTTGAAAATCCATCTACTTAGTTCTACCTTTAAAGATAATTAAGACACTCTGATACAGGGAATGATGATAAATCTGTATAGAATGCCTTCTTGACCACTGAATTTTTAGCTTAGTTTCCTTTCAAATAACTGTGCAAGGCAAAGTATTCTTACTAGGCATGGGGCTTCTTCACAACTAACTTCTGAACCTTTTGATATTTCATACATTTATCATGGCATTCAGGAATTTTTAAGGACTGGTATTCAGAAAGTAGGGTATTCATCAAGACTTCAGTACTGTGATTTTTAAAGCTACACATCTTTCCTTGCCTCAATTCAATTTAAGACAACTGCCTACTAGTATCACTTCAGTGGCCTTCCATCACAACCTTTTTCTTTCCACTTGGAATATTTGGTATACAAGGCATTATATGTGTGACTGTATGTACCTACTAGTATTTGCTACTTAGCACTGCTCGGCATGACTATCATCATATTTGGTTCTGATCCACATATTGCCTTATAAGAAGACCCACAATGAATGCCCATTGTCTCTTTGATAGCTGTTTGATTTTTAAGTCATGGGCCATTACCAGTGCACCTTACTAGTTTTGACTTGAGTTCTTTGTATGCAATACATGTGCCAATTCTTGTCCTTCTAAGTCTTATGTAAGTAATAAGAGACTTGAAGCTATACCTTAGCTTTCATCTCCTATGGCTGTTACTTAAGTTCTAATGAGTGAGATCAGAACTTTACATATATTTTTTTATTCATGAGATGACCCACCAAATTATAATCTTCATTTTCCCTGTCTCCAGGTGTGCTCAGTCTACAGGGGTAGATTCTCCCCACCCCATGTGTAGGGGTGTGTGTGTGTGTGTGTGTGTGTGTGTGTGTAAGTAATCCTCTAGCTTCTGACCATCATCTTCCTTGACTAGGACTTTGAGTCCAGGCCATTTAATTTTGGCTCTGAATACAAGGACACCTAAATAATTGCCAACCTCAACTTCTGATTTTCACCATGTTACACAATATCCTTTGTGCCTCTAGGCTTCAAAATGTTGCATCTGTACTTTTGCATGTGAATGCTAACCTTGGATGCGCTTAAGTTTATTGTACTCTAGAATTGATATCTAGAGTTGGGCTTGGCAAACTACAGCCTTTGGGCCAAATCCACCCACCCAGACTTTTTTTTTTAAATAAATTGTTTTAGTGGTATATACCTTAGCTGTAATTTTCCTCATCTGTGTTTACACTAATAGTGCAATTTCAATAGAGACCATTAAAATTTAACAACCTAATCCTTCACAGAATATGTTTGCCAAACCCTTATCTAGAACCAAGTAGTTTTTCTACCTGAAGGTACTACATATTCTTTGATAATTTCTATCCTACTGGCATCCATTCTGTCAAACCATGAATGCTAAAAAGATCAGTTCATTGAGATTGTAGAGATAGGTTCTAACACATTTAAATTACTTTTTTTACTTGAACTTCCTGCTTCCTCTTTGTTATCTACTTCAAATGTCCTTGCCCTTGTTTTGCTTTTTAGTAGAAGAGATGCTGTGGTTATAAAAGTCTGTGCTATGGTTTGATTATCTTTGAATATACTGTCTACATCATAATATGAAAGGCTTTCAATATTACCAATATTTTTAAACATGGTCATCTAATTTCTAAGATCAGGCCTTTTTATCTTCCAATATCTCTAACTCAGGTCTTCTAAGTTCCACAAATGACAATATTTTCAATAACTTTTCCTCATATTACAATATTCTTATTTTCTAGTCTCTGGCCTGAAGCATCTCCAGTGCTTGTGTTTTCTAATCTATCTAGTATATTATATTTATTAAAAGTTTTACATCTTCCAATATTTTTATCACTACTTAAAGTCAAACCTGTCTTTCACAGTCCAGAATAATAATTTTCAGATCTTCTGTGGCCCCAACCATTAAATATTTCCTATTTGCAGGGCTTCTAGAGTGCATTTATTTTATAGCACCCAAGTCTAGCTTTTCCAGTATATTGTAGTGTATTGGCCGGTTATCAGATTATTATTATCTATTAATGCATTATTATATATAATGCATTATTACTCTAATCCCTATCCTTTCTAATCTCCTTATCCCTGTCAGTCTTCATCCTCACTATAAATCTGTTTACTACATTGTGTCTTTTTTGTTCTGTGACCCCCTGAGTTCAACCAGGGCCATCCTTGTGACCATGGGTGTGGAACTGCCCTTTGGAGTATGGGAGGCTCACCACAGTCACATCTGAAGTGACTCCCCTTCTCCTAGTATCAGTAAGTAGCCAGTAGTTCCCCAAGGAAGAGTAGGACCCCATAAGTCCTTTCCTCATCTGTGACTGACAAGCCCCATCTTGTAACAGGCTCAGTAAAGGTAAATCTATTGTGAGTTCATGATAGCAATGGCTTTGTCATGCCCGGAAAATAGCATTTCATTGCCCCTTTCTCTGTCATCCAGCTCTTACATTCTTTCAACTCCAATAATGTCTTTTTATTGCCAATTCTTCCCTGACAGGAATTCTCTTTTTCTAACACTCAGGTGTTCTGTTACTCTGAACCCATAAATAATTAGATCTTTTAGCATCTAGAGCTCTTTACATCTAGGGTTACCAGTATCATTTAAACTTAATTCTTATAAATTAAGTCATTTTTTGACAGGACTATAGCAAATTGAGGTTTTCTATTATCTCTCAATAGGTGGAGTTTTTTAATTTGTGATTTGTAAATGTCCAGGTCTTTTGTTCTCCGTAAAACTACTGATTAGGGGTTCAAAATACAAAATTTTTAATGCCTTGATTATCTAAGACATCTAGTATATGGCTTTCACTATCAAATATCCAAGCATTCAGGGTCTCCAAAGTCTTTAATGTCCAAAGTAACCAATGTCTTAAAAAATACAAGCCTTGCAGTATTTCCAAAAATCCTGTGCTTATGATGTTTCCAATATCTAGGGTTTCCAATGGTGCCAGTATCAAGGTCTTCCAACATCTCCAGATCTTCCAGCAACTGCAAGTCTTCCAACAATGTCAAGATCTTCCAGACAATCCTAATCTTCCAGAAAATACATGTCTTCCAGAAAATCCATGTCTTCCAAAAACCTCCAAGTCTTCCAGAAAATCCAGTCTTCCATAGAATCCAGATCTTCCAGGAAAAATCGATGTCTTCCAGGAAAATCCACGTCTTCCAGAAGAATCCACGTCTTCCAAAAGAATCCACGTCTTCCAGTGCAATCTACGTCTTCCAGAAAAATCTGTGTCTTCCACAAAATCCAACTCTTCCAGAAAATCCCAGATCTTCCAGCCAGTCCATGTCTTCCAGAAAAATCAGTGTCTTCCAGTCAATCCAAGTCTTCCAGAAAAATCCAGGTCTTCCAGCTAATCTATGTCTTCCACCAGTTCAAGTCTTCCAGAAACCCAAGTCTTCCACTAAATCCAGGTCTTCCAATAGATCCATGTCTTCCAGTAACATCCAGGTCTTCCAGCCAAGGTATGTCTTTCTGAAGATATGTGTCTTCCTGAAGATCAATGTCTTCCAGAAACTTCCCAAGTCTTCCACATATCTATGTCTTCCAAACAATCCTGGTCTTCCGGATAATTCGGGTCTTCCTGAAAATCCATGTCTTCCAGAAAATCCATGTCTTCCCAAGATCTATGTCTTCCAGTGATCTCTTGGTCTTCCATCTATCCATATCTTCCAGAAAATCCATGTCTTCCATCAAATCCATAGCTTCCAGGAAGTCCAAGTCTTCCAGATAATCCATGTCTTCCCAGAAACCTTTGTCTTCCTGAAAATCCACATCTTCCCGAAAATCCATGTCTTCCCAAAATCCAAGTCTTCTCAAAATCCATGTCTTCCAGAAAATCCATGTCTTCTGGAAAATCCATGTCTTCCAGAAAATCCATGTCTTCCGAAAAATCCACGTCTTCCGGAAAATCCACGTCTTCTGGAAAATCCATGTCTTCTGAAAAATCCACGTCTTCTGAAAATCCATGTCTTCCGGAAATTCAACGTCTTCCAGAAAATCCACGTCTTCCAGAAAATCCATGTCTTCTGGAAAATCCATGTCTTCTGGAAAATCCACGTCTTCCGAAAATCCATGTCTTCCAGAAAATCCACGCCTTCCCAAAAATCCACATCTTCCCAAAAATCCATGTCTTCCCAAAATCCAATTCTTCCCAAAATCCATGTCTTCCAGAAAATCTACGTCTTCCAGAAAATCCACATCTTCCCAAAATCCACATCTTCCCAAAAATCCACATCTTCCAAAAATCCATGTCTTCATGAAAATCATGTCTTCCAGAAAATCCACATCTTCCTAAATCCATGTCTTCCCAAAAATCCACGTCTTCCCGAAAATCCACGTCTTCCCGAAAATCCACATCTTCCCAAAAATCCACGTCTTCCCCAAATCCACATCTTCCCAAAAATCCACAGTCTTCCTGAAGATCCACAGTCTTCCTGAAGATCCACAGTCTTCCCGAAGATCCACAGTCTTCCTGAAAATCCAGTCTTCCAGAAAAATCCATGTCTTCAAGAAAAATCCACGTCTTCCAAGGAGTACATGTCTTCCTACACCTCCAAGTCTTCCAGCATCTCCAGGGCTTCCAGCATCTGCCTGTCTTCCAACATCTCCACATCTTCCAGCATCTGCGTCTTCCAACATCTTCAGGTCTTCCTACAACTACCCAGTCTTCCAGCAACAGGCTCAATATCTGCATCCTCCAGTGTCTCCAGTGTATCGGTTTTCTGACATTCAGGTTTTCCAGTGTCTGCCATATCCAGGTATTGAAAGTTGTTTCATAGTTTATTTTTTCCCAATATTTCCTTAGTTTTGGGATTTTTCAAATCTAGCCTTTTCCATCTAAGTCTTTCTGGGTGCAGATATTTTTAGACTAACCTCTCAAATTAACTATTCCTGCTTTTAGTAGAACTAGTTTCAAAATATTTAAAAAGGTATTACCTGTTTACAGACCAAGTTTTGGGGGCCAACTATAGTATTGTTTGTGTGTTTTTTTGATATTGGGAAACATATATCTTTATAAATTTTAGGGATTGTGTGAAGAAAGAGGCTTCGAAGAATTGGTGCAGTAATTTTACAACTTTGATAATGGTTATAGTTTTGATGGTCAACCATGTTTAAGCACAAGTGAAATTATTTTAATGAGAAAATTTCATGCTTAAAGACTATAATTTTATAATATAGGTAAAGATAACAGCACGTACTTATCTATTTTGTCTGTTTTTATAATATTTGTCCCAATGTGGTAATAATAATAATAATAACAATAATACATTTGCTGTGTTCAGGCACCGTTCTAAGATCCTTACATGCATCAACTCATTTAATCGTCACAACCCATTGAGATAGGAGTTATTATTATCTCTTACAGATGAGGAAACTTCTATATAGTGGTGAAGTAACTTGTCCAAAGGACACAACTAGTAAATAAAAGAGCTAGGATTGAACCCAGCTAGCCTGTTTCCAGAATCCATGATTCTACCACTATGTTCTTTTTTGTATATGATGATGAAAATCAAGATGAATGTAAGGGGAACTGAAGTTTTACAGTTCCCATATTATATATAGGATATTATAAAAATCTCATATACAAACAGTCATACTTTAACCTGTCACTATCAGAACGTTATTTGTATCAGTAGAGTCATCCTAAAACCAGGTACTATACCACCCCTTGCTCATTTATGTGAACATAGGTGCAAATATTTTCTTATACCAGGTTTGACAAGAAGGATACAGTGAGTTCAAATACATCTTACTTTAGAATCATAGTCATAGCTTCATGCTTGGAATTTTAATGCTTGGGAATTTAACTTTCCCTTCCACTTTAATACCTGGTCATTTGTCATTCTCCAGTCTTAACCATATTATCCAGATCACTTACTATTAGTTTGTTTTTGACCTCCAGGATCTTCCTGCTTCTTCAGATATCACTGACTTCCTGGGTTCCTGACACTGCCTTGTATCCACCTAATGGTAACTACAACTTAAATCCCAGGCAGCTGAACTAGAGAGCTGTCTTTTTTTGGTTCTCTAAGTCTCAGCTCTCCTTAGGCACTTCTAGCAATGCTACTACTCATGCCTCTGGCTGATACGAAAAATGTAAAAGCCATATAATGAACTTCTAGTTAGGCAAGTAATATCTGAAGATTTGTAATCATCTGTGTGATAATCAAAAGTAATAACAAGTGAAATATCAATAAGTTTTGAATTAGAGTTGACAAAGTGCTATCACTTCATTTATTCATCCATCCATTCATTCAATAAATATTTATTGAGCGCCAAATTTGTGCCAGGCATTTTTAATGGAGCTTAAAACTATTTGGGGGTTACATACAAAGCACAGATAATTATTTATCAGTTGTGGTAAGGGCATGTAGAAAAAGTAAGTATAGGATGCTGTGAGAGTTTTCAAAGTCAAGAAGTCAAATTCATGCTGTTGCTGAAAGATCTAGTTTCTTTTTTGGTTGTTACAGTAAGCTTGTGATTTAGATAACATAGGTGCTTTTATATCAGTTTTACCTAATTAGAGCAATAGATAATGGGTTTGAGGTGTTGTTTGAGCTTTTTTTTCCCTTCACTATTCCATTCTACCTTAATCAGAAACATTGAAAATTTGTAATTTTTAACATTTTATCCAAAGCATTTATCTGAATTGTTTTCCATGTGGATAAAGCAAGCTGGGTGTAGTGCCTGTAATCTCAGCACTCTATGGACTAAAGCACTCAAATTGAGAGTTCAAGACCAGCTTGGCCTACCTAAAGAGGTCTTGTGTCAGGAAGAGGTAGGTAAATTTTTTAAGGCTTTGCTGGCCAGATGGTTAAGGCATTGGACTCAGAATAAAATATATAGATAATTCATATGTAATGATGTTCCTCATACTTACTGACAGTACCAAAAATGGAAAAAGCTCACTCTAGATTTTGTGTGTGTGCATGTATATATGTGCAGTGACACCATTGTGAGGGCACGTGTACATGTACATGCATGTAGAAATCACAGATGACTTTGAGTGCCATTCTTCAGAAGCCATTTGCCTTGTTTATTTGTGGGTGTTTTTTTGTTGTTGTTTGTTTTGATCCAAGATCTCTCTTTCATCTAGAGTATTCCAATTAGGCCAGCTGGCCCCAGGTGTCCATGTCTCTGCCTCCCCAGTGCTGGAATTACGAGGGCACACCACAACACTTAACTTTTTAAAAATATAACTCCTCATGTTTGTAGAGCACATACTTTACTAGCTGGGTTATCTCCCCAGTCACTAGCTCTAGATTTAAGGGAATGAATAAGTAAATGTGTTATTTATATATACTATTTGTCAATAAAATATTTATGGTTTGTGAATTATGTAATGCTAGTTTCAAAATCAGCTTGATGTAAAGTGTGGCTGCAAATATGATTAGAGACAAATGACCATTAGAGAGTGTGAACTGGTTATCATAGGATAAGAAGGATGTGTGGGATCTTTTTCTTTATTCTTTAATTTTTACTGTTTTCCTCCATAGTTCTTACCATGAAAAATATACCTTATGTTGAAGAAAAACATTTGAACAGTTGTATACAAAGTTTATTATTTATTTGTCTTCTGAAAATGTACATGTAACTTTTATTGCAAAACTTCAAAATATAAAGAAACAAAGTGAAAATGTATTCTCAAATTATCTCAATTCTCACAGAAAAATTATAAAGATTTTGACATGTTCTTTCAAAATTTTCAGCATTTTTTCTTTTTCAAAATGGAATGAGTTCACTTTGTAATTTCTTTCACTTAATAAATTATAAATTTCCACAACAGTAAGCTGTGTTTTTATGTTACAATTTTAATATGAGATATATTTATTTCATCTCCCTCTAGCAGACATTATATTCTGTCCAACATTTTAGTATTATTAAAACATGTAGCGTAAGCATACATACAGTACAAGTTGTGCAGTACCTAAACTGTATCATATTATATTGTAGTCCAGTATATACTATGTGAAAACTTGTTTATACATTATTTAGAATAAATAATTAGAATGAGAAGTTACTGAGTCAAAGGTTGTTAACTTCAATGTGCTTTTTTCACAGAAAAAAATACAAGCAATCCAGATGCCAACAATTGGAGATGGTTAAGAAAAAAATAAAAGTATATGATAGTTACTTTACAGAATTTCCAACTTTATACCTGGAAGAACATTTACTGAAATGGTACTATGTTCAGAAGGTGTTATCAGTAAGAGGAACAGTCACATAAAATATATATAATATTCATGGCTTATAGATAGAAAATGACATATATATCTTTAGAAAAGGAACCAGAATATACATCCTAAAATTTTAGCAGAAAAAGTTCCAAAAGGAAGCAGGCTGAGCTTATATTTATTTTTATTAAAAAAATGGCTCAGTCAATAAACTACCTGCCATACAAGCATGATATCTTGAGTTTAGATACCCAGCACCCACATAAAAATGGCAGTATCTATCTGAAAACCAATTGTTGAGGGAGAGTGGTAGAGCAAGACAGATCCTGGGGGCTCACCAGCCAGTTTAACAGATTTGATAAGCTCCAAATTCCTTAAGAGACCCTGTCTTAACAAGTAACATGGAGCCTGATCATAGAAGATGCTTGAAATGCAAGTGTTCACACATGCATGTATATCTGCATGCACATATGCACATACTCACATGATCATATATATACCCTCACACACAGATACATGCTTATGGGAAATGGTAACCAAGGGCAGTAATATACAGAGTTCTTTTCCTAATACTACTGCATAGATGTAGCTATGATTATTTGACTATTCTTAGTGATTTGTCTATTAATGATCATCTATTGTTGAGTGCTTTACAGAATAATTATATATTGTCATATATCATATAAATAGAATTAATATTATAAAACTTCCTGCTCATTAGAAAGTCATTTCGTATTGCATTATTATTAGGTTCTTTTTGTGTGTGTGCATGAGAGGTCAGAGGAAAAACACTTAAAGAAGTCTGTTTTCTCCTTAGACCATGTGGGAATTGAGTGTAGGTCATTAGGCCTGGCAGTAGGAACCTTTACCTGCTGAGCCATTCTGCCAGCCTGAAATTCATTTTTTAAATGAATAGCTATAGTGCATTGTATAGTACATACTGTATTCTTATCTCATTCTCTCACACATGTGTCTTTGGGCTTATAGAATTTTATTGTAATTATAGATAGTACTATGAAGAGTATTATGGTGAATATATCTTGTCCACTTTCACAAATATTTTTTATAGGCTAGTAACTTAGAAATAAAAGTTCTACATCAAAGTATTTGAATTGAATTGCCTGTCCGGCATGCGGGCCACCAACATTCTTTTCAGTTTCTGTCAACATTTTTCACGGAAAATAATAGCTTGTAATAATTTTCTTGTGATAACTAATAAAGTTAAACATCTTTTCTTCATTTGTCTTCTATTGGCCATTCTTTCATATCTTACACTTCTGTTGTGTCATTTGTCTTTGCAAAAATTAATTGAAAGAGATTTCTGGATAATAGAGCTGATTTCCTCTTCTTTGGTACAGATTGAAAATGTCTATCATTTGGTAAATTTATTTGTGGTACTACTTTCCAGAAAGGCAAATTTGATTATATAAAATAGACAATTTCATTCCTTTTTAGTTTCTTGTCTTTATCTCTTATTTCAGTGGGCTCTTATACCATAAGATTTAAAGAATCATGCAAAAATAGAAATATTAGAAGGAAATATAGGAGACTAAGATTAGTGATTGTGCTTTAGACTCTAGAATTTGTTTTCTTTTGTGAGTCTGTGTTTATTGAGAAGTACAAAGCAAAGTTTCCTTCTCAGAACAGATAGCCAGATTCCCAAATGTTGTCATTTCCACATTAACCTAGAATTCTCCTATCATAAAATATTTAGGTAAGTTTTTTTCTGTTCTGTGGTTAGTATTTGGCTATTAATGAGGTTAGCACCTCATTGCTTTATTTGCTGAAGCTTGATATTTTGAAGTGTGATAGTTATGTTTTTCCTTCAGTATTCATTTTCCCTAATTTTATCCTTTTTGTGCATTTGTGATTTTAGCATCAACTTCCATTGAAACATGCCTTCAAAATGCCTTAGAACTTTTGAGTTATGATATGAATTGGCACGTTTATAGTAATATTTTGTATCCAGAAACATGTTGTCTTTCTCAGTTTAATTTTTTTGTAGTCATTACACAATTTTTAGGCCATTTCTTTGTTTATATGTGGCTGTTACTCTAATGAATGATATTACATTTTTACTATATATCTTATTTTTAAATTTAACACACCATATGATAATTTCACAAATGTATATAATTTGTAACAATCAAATCATGGTAATTAATATCTCCATCTCCTCAAATAGTTCTCTCCTCTGTGTTGAGCACACTGATTCTGTTCTCAGTGTGCTTATATTTGGCCATATTGATTGAGTCTGTATCTTAACTGCTGTTGGTAGTATTGCAATTGCATTTTGAAAATTTATTGTCAATAGTGTATAGAAAAGCTACTGATTTTTAAAACATTTATCTTGTATCCAACCATCACATTTAGCTATTTCTACTTCTAATACTGTATTTCTTCAGTTAATTATTTAACTTCTGAGGTACACAGTCGTGTCTATTTTAAATAATGAGATATTTGTCTTTTCCCTCTGATATTTGTATCTGATTTTCCCTATTAAATTGGTAAAGATTTTTTGACCCTTGAGATAATACATATGTACATTGTCGAATAAAGAACAGATAATCTCTTCTATTTTTACTTTAATACAAATCCTTTACTATTTCTCTTACAGATGTAATTGCCATTGTTTCTAACACATGTTTCTTTTCAAGACATATAAATGTCCTTCTATTCCTTTGACTTAAAATTTTATCAGGAATATATATAGAATGCTATCAGTTTGTTTCTGGTGCCTTTGAAAATAATTATCAGGATAAAGTACAGTTATTCTCTTTAATTCATTAATGCAATTAACTACTATAATTGAGCTACTTTACCATTCCAGAACTAAAACTCACTTGGTAGTGGTATTTTGGTCTGTCACTATTTCATTTAAGAGACAAAACTCTATATTAACAATAGCTTATAGGAAGTGAGTGCCTCTTTACCTTTTCCATAACATAACACACTGGGGTGAGAGAAGATTGCTCAGGGATGAGAGAACTGTTTTCCCAGGCATTGTATCCTGCCTTTGGAGTTAAGATCACAGTATATACCCAGTCCATCTATAGGCAGTAGTTTCATGCTCTGCCTTTCACCACACTGTGTGTAAAATTTTATTTACAACTTAATCCAGAAGTTATTATAGTTTATTTATTTATTTATTTATTTAGTTTTTTGAAACAGGGTTTCTCTGTGTAGCTTTGTGCCTTTCCTGAAACTCACTTGGTAGCCCAGGCAGGCCTCGAACTCACAGAGATCCGCCTGGCTCTGCCTCCCGAGTGCTGGGATTAAAGGCGTGCACCACCACCGCTCGGCAGTTTATTTAATTTTTGAAACTGGATCTCACATAACTGTGTAGTGGAGGATGACCTTGATTGTCTGATCCTTCTGCTTCCAATTCCTTGCTGCTGAGATTATATGTGTATGCCACCATGTTCTAGGCAGTGCTGGAATTGAGCTCAGCACTAATTGAGTCACATACTCATTCCCCTGATTTATCTTAGGAAGATACCTATTTCATCATGGCTAGGTTTCAGTTGGGTTTTGTTTTTCTGTCCTTTTTTATTTCTTTAATTTCTACTCATGCTATCTCACATACAGAGAAAATATATTAATTGTATATAATATAACATAATATAATATAATATAATATAATATAATATAATATAATATAATATAATGTGGATAATTTCTTTTTGTCTTTTATGTAATGACTTTTTAAATAAGCATCCCATAGGCTACTCGTATATTATTCTTGCTGAGGTAATATTTTCTATTGCTCTACAGCAAATCAAGCACATTTATTATTAGTCCAGTTTTCTGTTTTTGTTTGCCTGATTTAAAATGTAAAATTTCTCATAAATGTAAACTCTTCTATTTCATTATTTTTTCAAAATTTCCCATTCCTAACCATTTTTGTTTGTCATGTTTAAATATTTTTAGTACATCCAGTTCCATGATAGTCTTACTTAACGTTTCTTTACTTCTGCTTTGCTTTTGGTAGCATGGTCTTTTCTGTTCCCAGACTTCCAACCTTCTCTGCTGCTTTGTTTTAAGTGTCCCCCTTTTGAAATAACACATAATACAGTATTTTTGCCTTATAACAAATTAAGCTTTTATTAATAGATAATTAAAGCAGTGAACAACATTAGGTATGGTATGTTTCTTGATAGTCCACATCTTAAAAGCTTGTCCTGAAGTGTTGCTAGTGGGGATAAAAAGGAAATTTTAAGATTTTATTTCATCTGAGAATGTTGTTTTTTCCCCCCGCAGAGCTGAGGATCGAACCCAGGGCCTTGCGCTTGCTACGCAAGCCCTCTACCACTGAGCTAACTCCCCAACCCCTCATCTGAGAATGTTTACCTTTTGATTCATAGTTTGAAAGTTCACATTAATGGTACTATTTACTTTGGAATTTAGTTATTTTTTCCTTTCTACATTTGTCAAAGTATATGACTCCTTTTTAGTTATTTTTTTGTTTTGAGGTTATAATATAATTACAAAAGTATTCCCTTCCCTTTCCTTCCCCCAATCCTTCCCATATACCACATCCCCCTCCTTCAAATACATGGCCTCTTTTTTTATTAATTGTTGTAATCTGCATATAGGTATACATCTATACATAGATATTCCTAAATACAACCTCTTCAGTCTGTATAGTGTTACTTGTATATTAGTTTTTAGGACTGACCATTTGGCACTGGATTTCTTTTATCTATAATTATTTAAAAGTTTGAAGTATCACTTTTATTCCAATATAGTTATATTGATATATGTATATATATATATATTAATTTATGTACTTTTATATTGTAACTTTGAAGCTGAAGTTTTCATAATAAAAATGGAGAAAATAGCTCATCTTAAATGTGTCTAGTGTTGGTTCTTTTTCATTCCTTTGTGGGCACTCATCACACAAATTTTATTTTTTACAATTGTTTATTTCACAGGGTAGCACATGTAACGTAACACATGTGTGGAGACTGGAAAACAACTTGGGGGACTTAGTTTTTTTTAAAGTCTTGAAATAAGGTCATTAGGCTTGGAGACAAATGCCTTTATCCACTGAGTCATCTCATCAGTTCTTGTCATGAAGATTGTTAGATCCTTCCACCAACTTTTCAATCCCTCATTACTCCTGTCCTGCTGTGGGATGTTCTGTATGGCAAATGTGTTGCTGATTGGTCAATAAATAAAACACAGATTGGCCATTGGCTAGGCAGGAAGTATAGGCGGGACAAGGAGGAGAATAAAGCTGGGAAGTGGAAGGCTGAGAGAGAGACACTGCCAGCCACCACGATGAGAAACAGCATGTGAAGATGCCCGTAAGCCACAAGCCACATGGCAAGGTATAGATTTATAGAAATGGATTAATTTAAGCTGTAAGAACAGTTAGCAAGAAGCCTGCCACGGCCATAAAGTTTGTAACCAATATAAGTCTCTGTGTTTACTTGGTCAGGCCTGAGCGGCTGTGGGTCTGGCAGGTGAAAGAGATTTGTCCTGACTGTGGGCCAGGCAGAAAAACTCTAGCTACACTGTCCATTCTGTTTATTACTGCCAGATTAATCTCCACAAGGGGAATGTTAAACACCTGGAAATAACAGTTTCCTAATGAAATCTGTAACCCTCTTCATATACCCATGCCTCTGAATCATCTAAGCTGGTCTTGGTTTCTTCCCATCTCAAAAACATCAGCATTTGTTCTTTGTTTTATTTAATTCATTTGTTCCCTATTTTTTTCTGAAGCTGGTGTTTGTGTGTGTGTGTGTGTGTGTGTGTGTGTGTGTGTGTGTGTGTGTGTGTGTCCTTGCCAACATTTAGGGGATTTTTGTTTTCATTCTTTTACTAGTTTTCTGAAAGGGGACGTTTAAGTTTTCAGGGGAGCTGGAATATTTTGATCACAAAAATGATTGGAAGAAATATCACTTTTGACCCTGAAACACTCAAGCTTTTGATGTGTATTGAAAATGAGACATTTTGACCATATATTAAAGTTGCCCTTAACCCCACACAAAGGTTTTCTTCCACTCCGAGGAGCAGTGCTGACCTTCTTTACTTCCACCGACACCTTTTCTCAATTTCTTTACTCTGCTAATGCTCCATAGCAGAAGAGTCTCCATCTACCACTTCCATTAGAGGTGACTGGGTCATGCCAGCATTTAATCCCAGACCTTAAATTCTTTCCAAAGTTTCCATCAGCCACTCCAAGCTCAAGGCCTCTCCAGAGCCTCTGATTTGATTTCAGTTCATGCCATCTATCTTCTCATGGAATGATGCCAAGAACCCAGGGCCTTAAAAACAAAAACACATTTTCTGACAAATACCATGAATTAATTTTATCTTGCCCTTACTCCTATAGAACAAATCCTCCAGCGTCTTTAGGCTTGTGCTTCTGCCTCTACAGTTTCTTACAACATGGTAGTGGTGGGTATAGCTCCAAGCACTACTCCCCTAACCACTTATAATTACATACCCCCAGGATCTTAGGCACCAAAAGAAGCTTTGCTGAGACAGGAAAACCCCAAATGTTGGGAGCTTGCTTGAATGATAAGCAGGATTCCTTATTCCTCATTCATGCTAGCCTATGCCTGTTCTCCAGGGTTGGCAGAATTCTGACAGGGGGAGGAGGCATGTTTATGACTTCTTAAGGTAAATAGGATGGAAGTGGCATGCCTGCAAGGTCACATTGCAAAGGTATAAATATGGGGAGTTCATAAAGGGTGCCAACACCACAATCTGCCGCAGTTCTCTCTCCTTTTGTCCGGTTGACCTTGTCTGTCTGTTCCACATGCAGAATACCCTGTTCCCTTCCCCAAAACCTCATTTGTTCCTCATTTGGTGGACATACAAGAATGAAATGGGAGTAGACAACCACAATAGACCTTTAACATTCACAAAGAAGAATGCAAGTCAGATAACAGTAAGTGGTCATTAATAATTCAAAGTTAAGATAATGAGGGACAAATAGGTCCCTTGATTACAGTATAGCTCAAATTACTCTAAGAAGCACCACTGTCTGTTCTTGGATGTTGACTTTGCTGTCTGAGAACATCAAAGATATTTTTTCCCATTGTCTTTGGCCATTTCTAAAGCATGTCTCTCAGCCTGCACTCTGCTCACAGAAAGTTGAGAACCCGGATGTGGTTTTGCATTTTGAATTTCTTACTCCTCCTTAGTCCAGTATCTAGGCAACACTTTTACCAATAAAATCACTCAATTTTCATGAGCTTTATGAATATGAATCTTCACTGGACAAAAGCTCCAATCACAACAATTTTAAAGTTTTGAAGTTACCATTATGTTTACGTGTGCCATTTCAGTTGACTTTGGGCCAGCACCATTAAGGTTATTGGAAACTCTTTTCAATACCTACTACCTTAATTGCTAGAGTGTTTTGTCTGCACATATGTCTGTGCACCACATGCATGCCAGGAGCCCAAGGAGGTCAGAAAAGGATGGCAGATCCTCTGTAACTCAAGTTGCAGACTGTTGTGAGCCACCATGTGGGTTCTGAGAATCCAAGCCAGGCATTTTGCAAGAGCAACCACTGCTCTTAACTCATGAGCCATCTCTCCAGTCCCTCATTTTTCAATCTAGTAAGCTTTAAATATAAAAATATCATCTCTAAATTTTGCTTGTAAGCTGGCTAGTTTTTTCTTCAGCTCATATTTAACTTGCTGTACTTTATCTTACACAGCTAGGAGCGTCCAAGTGGAATTTTCAAAGTGTTGCATGGAGATCTCCTGATGCAAACTGAGAATTTCATTAGAAAGTTTTCCATCTCCTAAACTGTCCCCAAACAGCAGCTCCTCCAGTCATTTCAGTACAGGCTGCTCTGTCCATAGTAACAGTTATCCAGCAACATTTAAGACTTTGATTGGTACACAGTACATGAATGTATTGAAATAGCATACTGGATTCCATTAACATGTACATTTAATACATGCTAATCAAAGGTAAAAATTACTTTGAAGCATTATCTTTGAGGCATGAGAGCAAGTAGTGACTAGAAAACCAATCAAACCTAGTATCCATTTACTTCCATTTATATATACACATATATTTTAATTAATTTATTTTTTATTTTATGTGTATTGGTGTTTTGCCTGCATGTATGTCTGTGTGAGGGTGTCAGATCTTAGAGTTATAGACAGTTGTAAGCTGCCATGTGGGTGCTGGGAATTGAACCTGGGTACTCTGGAAGAGCAGCCAGTGCTCTTAACTGTTGAACTATTTCTCCAGCCCCTCCCTATATATTTTGAAAACTCTAGTTATCACTTTCTGCACTGAGAAAGACTTGTTTTGTTCTTAACTTCCACCTACAAGAGAGGAACATGATAGCTGTGTCTTTGTATTAATTAGTTCGCTTAGCAGAATGTTCTCCACTTAGTTCAGTCCTTCTTACTGTGGACGAAATGTTAATTCTTCTTTATGGCCTGCAGAAACTTACTTTGGCAATAAAGATACACATGGACAGAAAGAGGAATGGATACAAAATGATATTTATGCAAACAAATCAGAACTGAGCAGAAGTAGCTATTCTTGTATCAGACAGATTTAGAGATAGAAACTCTAAAAAGAGAAAAAGTTGTTACATAATATTCAATGAACAAATTCAACTGGGAGATATGGCAATTGTAAATGTACTAAATGCACTTAGATCTAGAGTATCCAACTTTATAAAACATTGGATATAAAGGGAGATATGAATTTAGAACAATAGCCGTGGGAAACTTAATACACTTTTGTATACATCATCCATAAGAACTTTTACAAAGAAGCCTCAGAATTAAGCTATGCTATGCAACAGTAGATTGTCACACAATTCAGATTTTTTGTTTGGCAGCATCCCACACAATCAGGAAACTCGGTATCAGTTATCAGTTGTTATTAAATCATCTTAGAATGCACTGTCATTAAATAGTCATTTATGGGGATGGGGGGCATTTTGTGATCTTAGCTGACTGGGTCACTGCCTCTACCCTATGAATCAGGAGAGCATTGCTGTACATATATCTCTAACACACACACACACACACACACACACACACACACACACACACACACACGGGATGGGGTAGGGGAAGGGAAGAGGGAGAGAGAGAATATTATCTGGCTCTAGGTTGATCTTAGTTGGTCTCATCTGGAACAACTGAGGTTTGTCCCACATGTTTTCTATTGGCCTAGGCTTTATCCTCACGACTTTTCAGAGGATTTAGCAATGGGCAAGTTCTCATAATGCCTACAGATGGCGCTGGAACACCATCACTTCTCCACATATAAGTGACCAAAACAATTTACAGGACCAATTCTTATTCAAGGTTGAAGAATCAAAGGTCACTTTCTGATGGGAGGACGTGCAAAGTCACATTTCAAGGCATGTACATTAACAGGGGCAGCAAGGCAGTCAGGACAATTCCTAAAGCACTACCGTGTGTGCTTTGACTGAAAATCCAGACAAGCTTGTCAGGCTCTGCTCCTTGTGCTAGGACATGGACAAGGTCAGCAATTTGTTTTTAACTTTCCATTTAGAGTGACTCCCTTCCACTGCTACCAGTCCCCTGGAGCAGGTCAGCTTTTGGCCCCAATTTCAACCTGCCTTCCAATGTGGCTTTACTCGGCAACTGTCTTTCCAGGACTTGATTTTCTGCGAAGTTTCTCATTTTAGTCCAAATGTCTCCCTCCCTACTGTTCTCGATATGCACTATTATACCTGTGAGAGAGGAAGCTTCGAGTGCAATTCACCTGCTATTGGCTGACCTTCTCTTCTATTTTTGATTGCCTTTTCCCACAAATACCTTTGTATAAAAAGCAATTCACAATACCTGATGGGAAATTTCCCCAACTCAAAACGACGTTTACTTTTAACTTTTGGGTCCCTTAAAAAGCATTTTTATGTAAAGAAAGAGAATGCTTTTCAGCAAGGTACTGCCACCTGCGTATTTTGTTCTTGTCTAAGTTGCCACCAATGCCAAAACTTCAGACCAACATTTTAACATGACACAAAAGTAAAGGGGAACCTTCTCCCCAAAGACTTCTAGGCATGGAGTGAAAGTCTGAAAAACCTTCTGGGCATCTTCTTAACTGGTTTTTATTTGAAACAACTATCAACCATCATAGTGGCCTTATTGTTTAAAAAAAAATATGTATGAGACACGGTAGTTGGCTATCTAATGCTTTATCTGAATTGTTTCAAGATAATTATTTTTGCATATAGAAATCATCTTTATTTCATAGAAAACATCTTATTCTGAATTCTTTAAATACAAAACGTAATGGTCACTTACGATATATTTATACAAATCACTGTACTCCACATCTACAGGTCTCTTTAAATTATTGCTGCAAAAACAATTGTTTCATGTTCTGGAGTATAATATTCATAGTTCTTCTAAAAACACAAAATTTGATTTTCCCTTTCAATTAAAATATTTCTTTGCAACACTCTCACCTGGTCTGTCCCTCCAAAGAAAATTCCAGAATGATGTAACAATCTCATGCCATGGATAATTGAATTTCTACACAGTTTATCTGAGACCACCCATGGTTCTTTAATTTTACTAACTTCTCCCCATATCTAATAGTGGTATGTTTCAGTAGTCCCGATCCAGATCTAATATCAATTTTAGAATTTCAGGTATAAGAATGGTAGAAATAGACCACGTACAAAGCACTCGTGTACACATATGCAGTAGGATTAGATATATTCGTCTGTTTTCTGTCACTATACCAAAGTCACTGGAAACTGGACACTATACAGAAAAGAGGTCCATTTAGCTCACAGTTTCAGAGACCCAAAGACATGCTAACAGTATTTGCTTGGCTCTGGTGAGGGCTTTCTGGGCATTTTTGTTGTTGTTGTTGCAACATCATGCATGGTGCTGTGGTGGGGGTGCAAGCAAAAGGAGAGATCACATGGCAGGACAAGAAGCAAGAGTCCAGGCAGGGATCTGACTTAAGTGTTGTTGTTGTTTTTTGTCTTTTTCGAGACAGGATTTCTCTGTGTTGTTTTGGTGCCTGTCCTGGATCTCGCTCTGTAGACCAGGCTGGCCTTGAATTCACAGAGATCCGTCTGGCTCTGCCTCCTGAGTGCTGGGATTAAAGGCATGTGCCACCACCGTCTGGCTCCTGACTTAATTTTTAAAATAATAACCTATTAATTATGATCAATCCATGTGAGTCTATTAAATGGGTAACAGAATTTATTAAGATATAAATTGGAGAAATACACTCACGAATACAGAATGGAGTAGACAGCTGAAGTAGTTCTCATATCTGACCAGGAGTGAATCCACCTCACAGGCAGGAGCAGGGAGAAGGGGCATGTGACCTTTTTCCAATTCTGGCAGAAAGCACCACCTCCTTTGGGCCATATAGCCCAAGGTCATGGGCAGAGCAATTACCACTACACCTATTCTCATGGAAACTAACTCGTTTCAGAGGGATTCATGTCATTCCAGGAGCACATCAATTCCTTCATTGAAGGAGAGTCCTCAATGACGTAATTAGCTTTCATTTGGCTCCACTGCATGAAGGCTACACCACTTCAAAACCACTACACTGGGAACCAACCATGCTTCCAGACAAATAAACTTTTGTAGGTCACATTCAAGTCATGCTAGAACTAGTTATGGCCATGATTAATTTATATAAGAAGACTAAAGATAGCCAATCTAATCAGGGTCACACATTCATCTATTGGCTGTAGAATCTCTTATAGGATTACAGTTGCCATTAGCATTGTCTATAATGGAGAGAACCATGTAAGACATGAGATGCTCAAGTATTCTGAATTATCTTCCTTTTATCCACAAACTTCACATCATCATTCAGGGAGAATATTGTTATGAGCTAAATTGTGTCTCATCAATTCATATTTTAAACTCTTAACTATAGTGCCTCTGAATGTTGTTTTATTTGCAAATAAGGACTTAAAGATGTAATTAAGTTAAAATGAGACCATTAGATGGGCCTATACCCAACGTGACCAGTGTCCTTAAAAGAAGCAATAAGGATGCACAGAGGGACACTGAGAGTGTGCACACACAAAAAGGACGCATTGTGGACACACAGTGCACATTGAGGACACAGTAAAAAGGGGCGTTCTAACTAAGATGTAGTGATAGACACCTGTAACCTCAACAATTAAGAAGATGAGGCAGGAGGCAAGATGAAAGTTTTAGTGTAGTCTTGCCTGCAAAGCAAGAGCCTGCCTTAAAAAAGAAAAAGAAGAAAGATATCGGGGGAGCCAAGGACAGAAATCTTAAAAGAAACCAAACCTTCTAACACGAGGTGCAGACATCTGCCCTCTATAACTGTAGGTAAGTAAAATGTTATTGTTTCAGATATATCATTGGCAGCATTTTGTTATGGAAGCCCTGACAACTAATACGACTGTACAATATTAATCTGTACACTTTGATTTAAGAGAATACTTTCAAGCAGGATTCTGAATTGCTGGTAATGGTCTATGTCCTCACATGACAGCTAAGCACTCAACTTGTGGAGAAGAAAAAGGGCCTAAGGAGTTTTCTGCTCCTAGGTAACTACAAACAAAAGCTGCTGCTAATGTGGCTCAAAGGCATGAGATTCTATCACAAGCTAGCAGTACAATCCTAGTGGCGCTGCCTTTAGGGGAACAAAGGATACAAGAATGAAAGGTTTGTAGGTTCTTCCTCTGTGGTTTCAGAGAGCTGTTGAGGACAGGTAGCATGTGGCAGGGGAGTCCCTAAGAGGCCTAGAGGCCCCGAGAGGCCATTATGTAAAGCTGTGAAGGTGAAGCCTTGGTTGCAATGGAGGCTACACGATGTTGAGGTGCTGAAGCAGTGAGACAATTGTCAAGATTAGGTACATACAGCGAAAGATGAGGTGCATACAGTGAGTGAAACCAGCTCAAAAGAGAGATGTGTTTTTCTGGAATCAAAGCTGGAGGGGCAGAGCCTTCTAAGTTCTTTGACACTTGACATGTTGCTACATGATTTGGTATTTGCTTGCTGGGTTATGGTCTTGCTTTGGAGATACACATACGTACATGCAAACATACATACATAATACATACATGCACACAGATATTTGGATTATAATGACCCCCACAGGCACATAAGTTTGAATATTTGGTTACCCAGTTGATGGAACTGTTTGGGAAGAATTAGGGAGTGTGGCCTTGTTGGAGAGGGCATGTCATGGGGTTGGGCTTTAAGGATTCAGAAACCTTCTGCCATCACCAATGCCTACTCTATTTCCTGTTTGTGGATAAGGATGTGAGCTCTCAGTTGCTCCAGCATCATGCCTGCCATGATCCTCACCATGATGATCATGGACTCCTATCCATCTGAAACTGTAAACTCCAAGTAAACTCTTCATTCTACATTATAGAAGTTATCTTAGTAATGTCTCATTATAACAATTAAAAAGTAACTAATAATATGTATATAGATATATTTGCTGTGTGTTGTCTGATATGAGAGTTAACATTCATAATTAAGACTACAGGCTGGGCGGTGGTGGCGCACGCCTTTAATCCCAGCACTCGGGAGGCAGAGGCAGGCGGATCTTTGTGAGTTCGAGGCCAGCCTGGTCTACAGAGCAAGATCCAGGAAAGGCACAAAGCTACATAGAGAAACCCTGTCTCGAAAAACCAAAAAAAAAAGACTACAATAAATGTCTTACATTCATCTTAGCCAGGCTACCAAGATAGGAGAACTTTATGACAAATTACTGTCATTGAAACTGCTAAACATAGTGAATTTATTGCTATCCAATAAATTTTTACATTGTGGAATGATACACACATGTCTATATTTCTAACATAGCATGTTCATGACTAATAATCAAGAGAGTAAAATTTGATTTGCAAGTGTCTTTCAAGATTCTGACTGCAGCTCATTTTTTGAGGCAGTTTTAGTATGTAGCCCTAGCTGGCCTAGAACTTTCTATGTAGACCAGGCTAGCCTACAACTCATAGAGATTTGCTTGCCTTCATACACCATCACACAACACATTTTCTAGTATCAGTTGGTCAAAGCAACTCATGTTAGGAACCCGGATGCATGGAGTGCAGAACTAGAGATACTTGATGGGAACTCTGGAATATGATTACAAAGTTAAATTCAAAAACAGAGGAAGAAGGAGTAGCTATCTTTACAGCCCACTACAGTATTCTTCCACATTTCATCCCCTAATTCTCTCTTTACAAACTGACTTTATTTTTCTCAGAAACTGAAGGCTCTTACCTCAAGAAATTTACACGTGCTGGTCCTTTTGCATGAAATACTCCTTTCCATTGTATATCCATGTAGATAGTTCCTATGGCTCCCTCAAATCTGTGAGTTCAGCTAGATGACTATTTTGGTTTAGCCTGGAACCATTCAGGTGTTGATAATCACCTGGTAGATCTGCTGGGTGCTAGAAAGGGCTCAAATGTAATGGTTTCTCTTGCTCTTCATGGCTTTGAACCCACTAGACCAACTTGGACTTGTTTAAGTAAGACATGAGATTTTAAGTAACCATAGAAGAATGTAAAATCTCTTAAGATTTATCTTGGAACTAGCACCATTTTACTTGTACTACATTCTTGATACCAATGGTAGTGAAATGGATTCTACTTTCTATGGGCTGGTCAATGTAGGAGAATAATTGTGGCCTTTCTTGTAAGCAACACAGAGCAATAGTATTTAAGCAGGGGAGTACTGTAGCTAGAGTTTTCCTGCCTGGCCCACAATGTAAAAATTTATTGGATAGCTCATAGTTCACTATACTTCACCAATGTTTCTTTAGGAATTTTCTTCTCATTTTTGCAAAACCTTCTAAAGTTATTCTTCAATGTGATTCTCTAAACTTCTCTTTTGATTTCCAGCTGTGTTTCTTTTGCTGCTTAGATATTATTCAGAGGAAATTTATTTTTGTAACATGGCAACTATATTTATAATTGTATTATATATTATGCTATCTATAAACTGTCTCTTTTCCAATTAAATCTTCTCTCATGGTAACCCATTGTATTCTTTCATGGAAACAATACTCTTTTGAGTCTTTCTGGGGATTTATTTTCTAAAATGGCTGTTTTCTGCATTTATCCCTGGGGGTTAGTTCCTCTGTTCACTTTTGTGTTACTTTTCATCTTGCTCATTGCCTTCAGGTGGTTGGAGATTTTTTTCAGGTTACTCATTCTGCTTTGCTGGAGTCAATTGCCAATGACCTAAACATAAATATTATTCATGCTGTTGTTACACAATACTGAACTATCTATTATGGAAAGAAATTAAATAGAAAGGAATTACTTTCACAGTTTGTAGAGTCTGACCTTGTGATTTTGAAAAGGGGGCTCCTGTGTGAGTACTTGCTTGTTTTTTGTTGTTGTTTTTCTTCATGGCTTATTAATGGCTATGATGACACTTTCCACATTAGCAGCTGTAGAGCTGTCCTTAGCTGCAGCTACTTTGGAGTGTAGATTTCCAAGTGTTTCCTGTCTGAACCACAGGCAAATCTCATGTACTTGATGGCACCTATATTTTGAGATCAACTATTCAAACATGCTTCACAAGTTTGATGAAAAGTGTATCTTACTATTTTCAATTGATATTATTAAATATTGACACAGCGTTATTTATGATTTGGAATAATTTAAAGCCTATTTGAAATTGTTTTAGAAAGTTATATAGGATATAGAGCACATCTTATACTACCTGCCTTTGTCTCATAAATGCTGAGATAAAGTCCCCAGTATTTTTTAAAGGTTTATTTATTATGTATACAGTGTTCTATCTGTATGCATGTGTGCAAGCCAGAAGAGGGCACCAGATCTCTTTATAGATGGTTTTGAGCCACCATGTGGTTGCTGGAAATTGAACTCAGGATCTCTGGAAGAGCAGCCAGTGCTCTTAACCTCTGAGCTACCACTCCAGCCCAAGTCCCAAATCTTAATGGTAGTCTTGGTTATATAGTTAGTTTTTGTACTTCTTTTAAAATTTTGCTTTTTTTAAAAAATCAATTTGACACAAGCTAGAGTCATCTTGGAAGAAGCTCGATTGAAGAATTGTCTCCATTAGATTGTTTGTAGGCAAATCTGTGGAGCATTTTTTTGAATAATGATTGATATAAGAGGGCTCAGCCCACTAAGGGTGGTGCTATGTCTGAGAACAAGGTCCTGTGTTGTATTAAAAAGCAAGCTGAGCAAGCCATGGGCAGCAAGTCAGTAAGCAGTGTTCCTCCATGGCCTCTGCTTCAGTGTCTGCCTCCAGGTTCACTGTTCACTCCAGGTTCACCCCAGCCTTCAGTTCTTACATTGACTTCCCTCAATGACTGACTATGATTGGATCATGTAAGACAAATAAATCCTTTGTTTTCAAAGTTGTTTTTTTATGATATTTTATCACAGCAACAGAAACTGCTTAGAAGGGTTTTTGAAAATCTTTTATATATTACTTAAATTTTTAATGAGATCATATTTCCTAAGCACAAAACACAAGACTTACAAATTTTGTTTTGTAATTTATGATAACTGTGATAACATTGGTATCTGACATTGGTTTTTCCCTTTAAATAAGGGAGAGTTAGTTCATTTCTGCAATTATATACCATTTTAATATAATGAGTAGTAAAATAATTTTTCCTTCTAAATATGGAAAGTGGTGGATGTGTTTCTGAGACGGAAAAACAGCTATTTTTTTTCTGCTTCAATATTGCAGATTAAATAGAGAAGATACATAAGATATATTCATATTCTGACTACAGATTAATCATTGAAAAGCATTTGATTCATTGAACACCTGTTGTTCAATTCAGTACTTCCAGCTAGGTAGTTTGATAGGGAAAGAATTTATGTCTTAAAAAGTTCTGTATTATGTAGATGTAATGATCTTATTAAATAAGAAACACAGAGCCAAATGCAGAGTTAAAAGCCGAAGAGGTCAGAGCAGTAGCTAAGAGCTGAGACTTAAAACCACCTTCTTACCCTTTGCTGCCACTGCCATCCTTCCCCTGAGAAAGAGGCCTACTTCCTGTGTGTGTGTCTTTTTATTGACTTTCCGTTCTGCCTTCTTATTGGTTGTAAAACCAACCACATGACCTCCTCATCACTGCCTGTCTATACAGACCTCCAGGTCTCTATGGTTGGTATTGAGATTAAAGGCGTGTGTCTCCATGCTGGTGGTGTCCTTGAACACACAGAGATCTGCCTGTCATGTGATCAGGATTAAGGGCATGTGCTACCACTGCCAGACTTCTGTTATGGCTTGCTATTAGCTCTGACCCCCAGGTAACTTTATTTATTAACATACAAATAAAATCACATTCCATCACAAATAAAATATCACCATAGTATTATCTGTAGTTTCTAATGTAAAATAGTCAATGAATATTTGTAGTTCATCTCATGACGTTGATTGGACCGCAGTTTGATCCAGCAAGCTTTCTGTACTGTTCATCATGGAGGCTTAGTCAATATTCGATAATATGAAGAAATCAATATTTAGAAAGTTTATATGTACCTTGCCCCAAATCACACAGCTTGTAAGTTAGAGAGTTAGTGTCTTAATCTGTTTTGTGTGATACAATGGAGTATCTTGACACTGTGAAAAGTGGTTTATAGTCAATAGAAATTTATTGTCTCAGAGTTCTGGAAACCAAGATGTCCTAGGTCAAGGTGCTGGCATTAGGCAAGGGCCTTCTTGCTGAATCATCATAAAATGCAAGGTCAAAGTGAAATAGATGACAAGATCCCACCTCTACCTGGGGCAATGGGTCGATATTCAAGCATTATTAAAGAATTGCTAAAATTTGATGTTAATGTAAATGATAAGTCCTTTAAAATCTCATTTAAAGCATTATTTCTGATGTCCATTTTCTTGTAAATAGGCAAAAACATTGGGAAAAGGGGCAAATTGACTATTACATTCTCCTTTGCTGTCCTAGTTAAGAAATAAGACTGTCAGCCAGATGCCCAGTAAAACTACAATTATGACAACATTGCCTACTTTGAAGACTCTACAGGCTCCTTGAGCAAACTACACAATGAATATAACTGCTTAAGCTCCTCAAGTTGAATGAAGCCTCAGCTACAAGTGTTTCAGTTTATGCTGATGTTTCCTTATCACATGTCCCAGTGAATGCTGGGATACCAAAGCTGCCCATGACAGGCAGTTGAAGAGGTTCTTGCCTGTCTGTGATTTCTGTCTTGGTAGAGACAAAGGATCTCAGACAGTTCACTAGTAACAGAAGGGTAAAAGGGCAAAACAGGAACTAGGTCTTTGATGATAGCCTTAGTATTTTCATCACCCCTCAATGCGGATGCAATGCAGTTGACTCTGAACATGTGATTTGAAGGAAAGAGCTTCAAATCATGGCAGATGGGGTATAAACTCAGATTGTTTGGTTCTGGAACCTGACATGTTCACCACTATTTTTTTTTTGTCACAAGTAGCCTGACATATTTGGCTGGTTAAAAAAAATAGAACAAAGAAACCAAAACTCTATTACCCTAGAGAGATTCAGATAATACTTACCAGTTTGGATGCATTAATGATAAACTCTGAGTCACTGATGATGCATTAAGGAAAGGAAACAAAGCATTCCCCCTTGGTGTCACTTTACCAAGAGCCAGCCCAGATTTGAATTCTCTGCTTTGCTCTTTGTTTTCCACTCTCCCTGTCTGACTGTTTTATGAGTCTGAATTTGTGCCTGCTTGAATGCTGTTTTATGAATCTGTCAGTCCTTGTGTCTCTGTGCATGTTTGTCCCTAACGAGGGGCTTTGCCCTCTCCTTTATTGAACAGTAAACAAAGCATCGTATGGGGAGGTAATGGGAGGTAATTTATAGAAAAATTTAACAGAATTTTATAAGGGGTAGGACACTGACTCCACCCAGGTGACAAACACATACTATCATGTAGCCTCTGAATGCTGCTTTCTAGCACTTACGGTGGATATTCATTTTGTAAGGCTGCTTTCAGACTAGCAAATGATTGTCATAACACACATATAGTCACACATACATTACTCTCGGGTTGAGAGTGGCAGAGGATTATCGCTATACATTAGCTTAGGTTGTAAAAAATCAATCTCGTGGGAAATTGAAAGCAAGTAAGTTTGGTTGTTTCATTGTTCTCTTAAAGCCAGGTTAAGCAAACAGGCTGAGTACAAAGTAGGATAACAATCTTAAGTTTTAAGTAACCTCAGAGTGTATTATTAACTCTGGCTGGCTGTGAGGTCCAGTCTCTTAGAATGTAAGACATACTTTTATCATAATGAAATGTATTGCATGAGTAGCCAAAGCAAGATCAATATAGTATGAGCTCTCCAGTTTGCTTATCCCTCAGGATACCCAAACAAGCAGGGCAGGATGATAGGCCATATGAGTGGTGGGGCCCTGTATTGTTGAGAAGCCATACATCACGGCCAAGCAACCTTACAGTTTTCCCTTAATGGAATCAGCATAGAACAATCCTCTACACCATTCCACCTAGATATAATCTACTGAATAGACAAATGAGTCAGCCTATTTGAGCAAATGGGCAAGTGAAGCAGAGAAATAGCAGTAAGTTGCAGGTTTACTTCTAGGTCCTGATGATGTAGGTGAAGTGCTTGGTCTCAGTTTACTGAGCACCATGCAATACCTTAATGCAGAATTACAGAAGCCTGAGGTGGCCTTCAAGGAATTCGTTGTGCAAGGATTGCTGCAAAATCCAGGAGAATAACTGTTTGAATGATAATGGTATGATTGTATTATCTACTCTGAAAAGTTTAGAAAGCTATATTGTGGTAATCACTGGAGTCACTGAAAAGATCAATGTCCTTTTCATTGCTATGCAGTTACATTGTTAAAGACATTTTCTTGATTTGCCTAATTAGTGCTGTAGTTTTCCCAGAATAATTTACTTGGCATAATTACCTTTAGAAGACCATGGGAATGACTGTATAGCTATAGTTCAAGAGAAATTTAAGAAGATATATTAAAAATGTATTTATAAATAGTTGAATATTCCTTTAACATGGAACTTCCCCAGATTACATTTCTTCCTGGTTGAAGAGCTAGTATGAATTAATAACCACAAAAGTTAATATTCATGGATGGAGCATTTTCTCAGCAAAACCTACTCTAGATTATGATTTGCTTCAGAGAAAACTTTGGAATTAACCAAATTTTTGTGGAAATATTTTTAATGAAGCTCAAATGCAAGCAAGCAGCTGCAAGGGATCCAGAAGACTCAACTCAGGCTTCTGAGCTACTATTTCTTTGTTTTTGAGCTATGGGTCTTTGACTCCATAGCCTGAGGGTATTTTAGTTCTAATATACTGAACCTAAGGTTTACGTAATGTGTTGTGATGCATTAACTGATTTTTCTGGTTCATTCTTCAGAATGCTGATACTTATTAATGCTGCCCCATTGTTATCTGTTGAATTAAAGTTATTCATCACTCTAGTGTCAAGTATTGAGATTAACTAAAGTCATAGGAAGAAATTATTATTTGCTCAGTTGTGGTTTTCTGGGAAGCACTGATGGCTGCTTTACTACAAGCAGATAATCATATTATTAGATGGAATTCCAAAATAGGCTAGAACTGATGAATTTGCTCTCAAATGTTTCATTTTAAAAATGTTAACTCATGCTGGGCGGTGGTGGTGCATGCCTTTAATCCCAGCACTCGGGAGGCAGAGCCAGGTGGATCTCTGTGAGTTCGAGGCCAACCTAGTCTACAGAGTGAGATCTAGAACAGGCACAAAAACTACACAGAAAAACCCTGTCTCGAAAAATAAAAAAAAAAAAGTTAGCTCACCTTTTCTCATCTATGATAAGTATAAAAATTAAATGTGAATTGACAAAGTGGTAGTTTTTAAAGAAATATCTACACTTTCTGCCTTTTGTTTCAGTAGATGAATGGTCTATGGACTCCCTGAATGTATAGAAAATAGCATATTGATGTACAACTCTCATTTTCAGAAATATGTTTAAAAACGGCAAGAGCATGATCTTCACTTATTTTTATTTTTCTTTAATTGACAAATGAATTAAGAAGCAATTTCTAGTTTTACACTTCATTGCCTCAAAACTGGTTTTCTTGTTAATTCGTGTGATGGATAAATTCATAATAATTTTAAAGCATAAAGCTAAAAAGAGGCAGACTTTCTGATATGGGAATTCACAATTACAATTAAACTATCATTTGAGTCAGTCATTAGAGAAAGATCTTTTAAAGTGTTAGTGCAAGAAATTGCTTTAGGGTTGTTCTTTCAATACTTGTAGCTTATTTGACAACTAAAGACAGGACATTTGAATGCATAATCAATATTAATCTTGTGACAATGAGAGTGAGTAAGCAAATGAGAGAGAGAGAGAGAGAGAGAGAGAGAGAGAGAGAGAGAGAGAGAGAGAGAGAGAGAGAGAATCCCTTATCTACCATGATCCTCTGTCTCCTCATTTGTAACATTTGTAGATTAGATTACAGGCTTTTAAGGTTTTCTCATATATGATCCCAGGTCTACTGCTAGGCAAACTGTTTTACCTCATGGGTTATAATGGAATTTAAAAGTCTGAGTCAGAGACTGCCATTTTTTAAACACCTAGAAAGCCTATATTTCTTGTAGTCATATGAATGCTATATGCTGGGCAATACTCTAAAAAAATTTATAAATACCACACACACACACACACACACACACACACACACACACACACAGAGAGACAGAGACAGAGACAGAGAGAGACAGAGAGACAGAGAGAGACAGAGAGACAGAGAGAGAGAGAGAGAGAAAGAGAGAGAGAAAGATCTTGTATGCAAATAATTGTTATGATTTAAGTCTAAAATGCTCTCCTAAAGGTTCAGATATTTTGTCACACTGATGCAAAAAACAAAGACATTAATTGTATACGTGTATATCTCTATATATACATATATACACATCAATATATGTGCATATACTGTAATATATGTATGTGTGTGGCACTTATGAGACAAGAACACTACCTATGAGCTATAGCTCAGTATATATGAATTTGTTTTTCACAGTGTTGGGTATTAAAACTCAGGCTTTGTGTATATAAGGCAAGCACTGTATCATTGCACCATACTTTAACCCATTGGGTCATGTTTTTTAATGCCCCTAGTTTGGAGCATGTGTGTCCAGTGGTGTGTGTATGTGTATGCATGTATGTATGTGTGAGTGTGTGTGTGTGTGTGTGTGTGTGTGTGTGTGTGTGTGTGTGTGTGATTTACAAGGCAACAACATTGCCTATGAGCTATATTCCAATATATATGAATTTGTTTTTCTCAGTGTTGGGTATTGAAACTCAGCCTTGGTATATATAAGTCAAGCCCTATACCACTGAACCACACTCTAGCCCATTGAATTATATTTCTAATGCCCCCAGTTTGGGGCGTGTGTGTGTGTGTGTGTGTGTGTGTGTGTATGTGTATGTGTGTGTGTTCCAAATTGGCATCAGATATTTTCCTCAATACTTCTCCACTTTATTTATTGAGAGAAAGGCCTTCTCATCTAACCTGGCTTGTCTAGCCAGCTTGTTCCAGAGATTCCCTATCGCTGCCTCTTGAGTAATGGGATTATAGGCAGCTATTATTCATGTTTGACTTTTACATGGGTTTGGGAACTTAATTCTAGTCATCACAATTTGGGGGTAAGTGATTTACCCTCTGAGTCATCACCTCAGCCTCCAGCATCCCCATTTTAAAGACACAACACTTAGATGTAGGGATACCAGGTAATTTGCCTAAGGATAAATAACTAGGAAGTGAAAGAATTTGAATTCTTTAGCAGGAATCTGGCCCCAGAGTCCTTGATTTAACCATTATCCTATGCTATTTACTTACCAAGCTGGTGATTAAAGGTTTCTGAAATTTGACATTTATAAAGAAAATTGGTACATTGCTTAGGTTTACTAGAGACTAAAATTCAAGATTGTAAGATTCCCACGGTCCATATTCACACACAGTCAGCAGCTAGTTTACAGGAAGGAGATTTTCACAGCTTCACAGTTGCTCAGATTAGATCATGGCTTAGCATGGCTAATTTCTTCTGTTTTCATTTTTAAATAATTTTCATGTGTCTTGATAAGTATGCCAACAACGTGTTTTTCTTTTTTCTCAACTTTAGTATCTTTCCAATTTAGACTCCTCAACAGTAAGAAAGAGGCCTATTGCTCACAATGATCTCTCTTGTAGCTATAAAAGATCATAAAGGCTTTTATTTTCTTCTTTTGGGTACTTAGTATTTTCCTTTTATTCATTACATGGGCAGATAAAGGGGTGGAGTTCCATGTTTATCCTGTGAGCTTCAATATATTCCTGCAGTTCCTTATATGCTATTTAAAGAATGCCATGTACAATAAAAGGGCACAGAAGATGGAAGGTTTTTTTTTTAAACCATATACTACATTTTCACTTCTTGGACACAGTACTATTTGTACATTTATATTCTAACTGTAAAGAAATAGAGCTATAGTACTGTTTATGCTTTCTCCTTTTCTAATCATTAGGATGATCCAGAACAAATCTATTACCTTGTGTAACAAAATTGGTAGTTGCTATGAGGCTGCATGTCTTGGATTTCAGATGTGATGAGTTCAAAAATAAAATATTGGTGTACCCAGAAAGTCTTGAATTAGAACAATTTCCATGACAACTTGTACAGTTTTCTTTAATAAAACATTTTCACAGTTCATACACAGAATCTACATTCTGTTGTTTTACTTCTAGTATATTCATTTGTATGTGAAACAGCTATGTGTTAATTCCGGTATCACATGCAGATATTTTTAAATATATCAAAATGAGGTTATTACTGGACTATGAAGAAAACCAGAAGAAATTAGATCATTGGTCTTATCATTAACAAATATACATACATTATTTTCCTTATAGTATGTCCATTGACATAATCAGAAACAAATACAGATTTTTCCTTCATATGGGTAGGTATATATGAGGTATGCAATATAGGTATTTAAATATTAAGGACTTTTTTTTTTTTGGTTTTTCGAGACAGGGTTTCTCTGTGTAACTTTGCGCCTTTCCTGGAACTCGCTTTGGAGACCAGGCTGGCCTCGAACTCACAGAGATCCACCTGGCTCTGCCTCCCAAGTGCTGGGATTAAAGACGTGCGCCACCACTGCCCGGCCATATCATTCTTTTGGAGTTAGAAAATGTTTATAAATCGAGAAACATAAATACCAGATGTCAAACAGTGATACACAACTTACAGAGGAGATCAGAGGACTGAATAGTTGCTGAAGATGAGGTACTTGAGAATGGCTTCAGTGAGGACATAACCTGTGAACTAAATAGTGAGTTGTTCACAGTAGTCTTGACTAGAGATATGGCAAATGCTACAGTAGAGTATTCATTCATGGGGTTCTCCAGAGAAACAGAACTAACTAGTAGGACACAGACACACACACACACACACACACGCACACACACACACACACACACAGAGAGAGAGTCAATCTACAGATTTACTATGAAAATTGGCTTACATGATTATAGAAGCCAACAAGTCCCATAAGCTGTCATTTTACAAATCAGAGAACTGGGAAAGCCAGTAGCTAAAATGCTTCAGAACAAAGCAAGTTGATGAGCTCACAGTAACTTTGAATCCAACTCCACAGATTTGAGAAATGAGAGCTCTAATGTTCAAGGACAAAGGAGGACAAATCTTCCAGTTCAAGAAGAAAGGAAATTCATACTTCTTTCACCTTTTTATTATATTCTGACTCTCAAAGAATTGAATGATGACCCTCCATATTATTTACACAGTCTTCAATTCAAACACCATTCTGTTTAGGAATTACCCTGAAAGAGACACCCAGAGATAACCTGTCAACAAAGATTTGAGCAGCCTTTTGCTAGATCATGGATGCATATAAAGTTTGCCATTAAAATACATTAGAATATTCTCAATCAGACACACCACTCTAAAGCCTTTGGAACCATTCCCATTGTAAGAAAGGAGAGCATCCATTCTTTTACTTATGTCTGGTAAGACTTTCTGTCATCTGGTCTCTGCCTACTTTGCTGACATTCCATTCTACTGTCCTCAACCTTCACTCTGCTCTAGCCACACTGGTTTCTCTTTTTGAACATGTGGATACAATTCTCCCATTGAGTCTTTTTACTTGTTGTTATCCCTATGTGGATAATTTGTTCTTTGTTTTTTCACATGGATAGTTCCTTATTATATGGGTTTCAAGTCAAGCAGCACTTCTTTCTCAGTGAATTCTTCCCCAATGACTAGAGTCGAAGCAACCTTTCCATCCCTCTTTTTGCCCTTTTTAGGGTATGTGTGCACTGATGCCTAAAATGATATAATCTATGTGTATGCATGTTTACTATGATTTCTCATGAAAGTAGAAACAGTACCTGTGTATTCACTGATTTTTGAAGATTTACAGTTGAAGTAATAGAAGGTCCAATTCAAACTGACTTAAAACTTAAAGACATTTATTAGTACATACTTCAGAAAATCCAGGGGATTAGTGGCTGAGGAATTGGTTATGGTACTGTTTTAGTAGTACTGGCTAATATTTCATTACTTTCCATCTAGCCATTTGGCCATCTTCAGGCTCATGCTATTCCCTCATCTTGGCTGTAAGAATAATAGTTTCACAAGGCACCACACAAAGCTTGAGAACATTCTGTCTTTAAGGATGAAGAATTCTTTTCCAGAAGCTTCTAAGTAGCCTTCCCCTCACTTTTCAGTGGCCAATAACTCTGTTAATTAACTGGACACATAAAAAAATGAAGCCCAGCAAAACCCTTGGTCTTTTCTGACCACATTCAAAGCAGTTTACTCAGATTGCTAAAAGAACATCCTTCTTCTCTATTTATTTCAGGAAAAATGGAGAGAACAAATATATGGCATATGAAGTAAGAAGAAACAAATTCATCTTTGTTACCTTAGGATGCTGCTTTGGAAGATGTGTGTATCCTTGGTTCTGTTTCATGAACTGATCTTTACTAATACAGAATCTCTAAAGAAGCCAGATTTACCCACTCAGCCACATCAGTGCTAGGCCAGGATAGCTTCCCTACACTGCAGGAGCAGAGAAAAAGTGGAAGCCAGGAGAAGGAGGTCAGATCTGAGTTTCATTTTGTATTTATCAATTACATAAGTTACTTCTCTTACAACAAATCTTATTACATTACTATTGAGTTATTTTTCCATTAGAAGGTAAGACTCAATGAAGTAGGTAGACCTGCTTTTGTTCAGCCTAATGACGTAGAATTGCTTTCTCAAAAAGCTTCCTTGTTACATAAAGCCATACTTTAACACAAAATGGATCCATGAATGACACAAATGTGTTTGCATGTTGCTAATAGTAGAGTCCCTACAAGTAATGCTTGCTACCAAGATAAAATTTGTTACTCAGAGCTTCTCAAGTCTAGGTATAGTACAGTTAAGAGAGCCAAGATGTAGAGGCTTTAGATGGAGAAAAAGGAAGGGAGAAGTATGTAATTATAATATAATCCCCAAAATACTATCAACCTTTATATGAGGTGGTATTGTAAATATCATCCTAAGTCATAACGTCCAAAGCTGTGATAGTCTACCAATACAGGGCTATTCAGAGACTGAAAATTAATGTTAGTATGTTCTGATATTATGAGGATGAGGACGGTCTGATGGTGCTGTGAAAAGATTTCATGAAGGAGCTGTGCACAGCTTAATAGCAGCTATGTTCAACAGATGGTCTATGAAATCCTGGAAGGAATGACACTCCTTTATCATTTCTGGTTAAGCCAAACTTCCTTAGAGTTGAGTAGACTATTAATTGCTTAAACATGATACTGCTTAGAAACAAGCTTCTAAGTGGCTTTCAAGATAGTTGGAAGCAGTTAGCCAGCTTTGCTGCCTAGGAGGCTTCTAAGTTGGCATCTTTCCAAGGCTGGGATTTAGAGTTGTGTGAGAAGGTTCCTATTTTACATTTCTGCCCATACAGAAGCTCAAAAACTAAAGTTTGTAAATTGTGTAGCAATTTCATATCACATAAAAGATTCATTAAGTTCAGTTTGCAAGGAGTACTGTAGGGTCCTGGCCCCCATTTTGGGTAGCTGTTGCCTTGCTTGCTGACCTTGACCAGATGTCCTTTCTATGCTGATTCCCTGCCAGTTTCCACCCTCCTGAATGCTTAAGGGAAGTTCCTTGTCTGTGTATCCTGCATATTGGGTGCAAACAGCTTAGATGCAAGTATGCAAAACATCTGTAGTGAACTTCTGCCCTCCAGGGTTCTCCCATTGTGCTATAAGCCTGTATTTAAGGTTTCCTCCCTCTTTCAATAAACAGCATTCTGCTGAGGCGAATGACCCGTTGTCTCTTGTATCTGTGTTTTGATTCACAGCCCCTCGCTAGGACATAGTGAATGGTGGTGGTAGCGGGGCATTACCACTACAGAGTACCCTTCACTTATACTTTACAGTACTTCTGTTAATGTCACTCACTCATAGCCCATCCAGTTCCTCACCCACATCAGCTGATTCTTCATTGTTCCTGATTGGAAAGGAACAGTGCACTTACTTAGCAATGACTCAATTCAGACACTAAGGAGGGGAAGGCCACTTGTGTGGAAGAAGAAAGAGTAGCCCAGTTGGAATCAGGACTAAAGACATACCTCTCTGGAGCCAGTTTAAAATGAGTTTGAGATACCAAGTCTTTTCTTGTTCATGAAGCCAAGCAGTGGTGCCTGTGTTGTGCCCAGATCGCGACCCCCAGAGAGACCACTGAAGACGAGCATGCTAGAATGCAAAAGCAAGGTTTAATTCTGGATATCCAAAAGCAATACAAGCCTAGGAAGGGACTTTGTCCAATATATCCAACGCAGTAGAAGGTGGAGGAAGTGCCCACCTCTCTGCAAGCTCAGTTTTTAAAGGCAAAAAACCACAAGGTTACATCATTTAAGGGTGCTAGTATGGGTACAATTCTGATTGGCTCGCTTCTAGGGACTTTCTAGAAATCATGGCTTAATCTTATTTCTAAGGGGGTGATTGCCCGCCACCATTTCTCATTGGCTGCCCTCAGGTGGGGACATTTCTATGGTCAGTTACCTAGGGAACCAGGGAGAGGACATTCCATAGTCCAGCAGTCATTACCTTGTGACTACCTTGTGACTCTGTACTTTTACATTTCCTGGTTTCTGGAATCTGGACTGACTGGTTTCAATAACTCATGGCCTGTACCTAACAGGAAAAATCTTAGGCCTTAGTTTTAGGGTGAAAGCATTTTGGTCTCACACCTGGGCAGACGTAACCTAGCTGTCTTTACCTTCTGTCTTGCTGCTTAAAGACATAAACAAGAATTCAGTGCAGACACATGCTTCAAACCACAGGTGGGCCCTAAAGGCAGCAAATGGACCCTCTTCTCAATGTTAGCATGCTCTTTCTTCCCTTTGAGAGTCAAGAACTAAAGTGTCATAGGCTCTATTGGCCAGCATCCAGGAAAGCTACAGGTCATCTCTGGATGGGAATATAGCATATGCAAGTAGCCATTCTCCTCCTACAGCATATGATAAAATGTTCCCAACTACTTCTGCCACATTAACCAATAAAGGCACACAACACACGCACACACACACACACACACACACACACACACACACAAAACCATTCACTCGAGTTTAGTGTAATGCTATCTATAGGACTGTTTGGAATATCCTCCCATATTTTCCTGTTGAAATATCCCATCATAATTACTATTCAGAATGTCAGAAATGACTCTGTGATTGAAAGTGTAATTTTTTTTCAGAATGGTGCAATAAACTGAAATTATTATTTAGAACATCTTCCCAAAGGTCATCTTGTTCAAAAGTTAATGCTGAAAAAGGTAAGTGGTTGAGAACTATATGTGTTTCACTTTCTGCAATTTAAAATAAATTCATTGATACAAAATAAGACAAAATTGGCCGGGCGGTGGTGGCGCACGCCTTTAATCCCAGCACTCGGGAGGCAGAGCCAGGCGGATCTTTGTGAGTTTGAGGCCGGCCTGGGCTACCAAGTAAGTTCCAGGAAAAGGCGCAAAGCTACACAGAGAAACCCTGTCTCGAAAAACAAAAAAACAAAAAAAAAACCAAAAAAACAAAAACAAAAAAAACAAAATAAGACAAAATTAAGAAAATTTATAACATTTTAATTTTAATTCCTTTTAAAAAATAATATATCAGCCATGCTTCCCTACAGGGAAGAATATAATTGAAATACTGAATTCATTTCTTTGAGACAGAAATAGTAAGAGGTAATAGTATATTCTGACACCTTGCTTGCTTTTCAGAATCCCAAGGACACTAGCTGGGTTGAAGTAAAGTGTCACATTTTTCTTAGAAACAAATATGTCTTTCCCATTATTTCCCTCTTGAAAACTATTTGTTTCCATTTTGGTTTCTGTTTCATGTTTCTATATCTAGTTAATATGAGATCATCTCTGAGTTCTTTTTACACACAAAATGGAGATTTAAAACACATCATACTTTGCTTTGAAAAATAATAGTCTTCCGATGAAGCAGAAACACTTAAGGAAGCCAAGAACGGTTCATCTACAGGAGTGTTGTAGAATAAGAATTGTGAGATATAAGATAAAGTATTTGTGGCTATTAAGTGATGATGTCAATGCTGTATCTCCAGCATTTGCCATATCAATTTTTTTAGTAATTATGCTTGTGAATAATACTATTATAGGGGTATTAGAGCATATGCCACAGTGTTTTGTACTGATGTCTACTTTCCTCTGTAAAGTGTAAATGTTTTGAAGGCACAGTCCATGTAATGGTTTGAGTAAGATTAGCCCCCATAGGCTCGTATATTGGATGCTTTGTCATCAGAGAGTGACACTACTTGAGACGTATTAGAAGATGTGGCCTTGTTGAAGTAGATGTGGCCTTGTTGGAGGAAGTGTGTCACTGAGAGTGGACCTTGAAGAGTTTCAAAAGCCCAAGGTGGGCCCAGTGGCTCTCCCTTCCTGCTGTCTGCACCTCCAGATGTAGAACTCTCAACTACTTCTCTAGCACTATGTCTGCCTGTCTGCTGCCATGCTTCCCACTATGATGACAATTGACTAAACCTCTGAAACTGTAAACCAGAAACAATTAAATGTTTTCCTTTATAAGAATTGCCATGATCATGGTGTCTCTTCACAGCAATAGAAACCCTAACTAACACAGTCCATGTCTCATTCATTTCTCTGTTTCCTGTGCTGAGCCTAATGCAGTTGGTTTAAAAAGCCTTGTTTTCTAGGTAAAGATAAATATAATTGGATTAATAATTTTTAATTTAATTTTTTGAGAAATTGAGAATTTCAGAATTCAAGAACACTTGAATATTGTATTTACATCATCTCCACCCTCCCTCCTCCAACTCCTTCAATGTACCCCCTCCCCATTTTCTCCTACTGAGTCTATTTAATATTGCTTATGTATATGTATTTAGGGCTGACCATGGTATTGGATAACGAACTGGGGGCTCATCCCTTAGGAAGTCTTGATTCTCCCTCTTTCACAGTCATTAATTGCCTAGAGCTCTTCACCTAGGAGTGAGGCATTGTCAGATGACATATGGATATGTCAATTGGTACAATGATTGTTCAGGATTTGTTTAGGCAACCATATTGTTGAGGTAGCTTCAATGTTATATATAAAATACACAGTCTTTTGGCAGATATCCTGACACTCTTGTTCTTATCATCTTTCTGCCCTCTTCTGCAATGTCCCCTGAGCCTTAGATGTAGGAGTTGTGCTATAACTGTACCAACTGGGTTAGGTACTCAATGATCAGTTTTTCTCAGCACTTTGACGAGGTGTGTTTTTCTGTAATGTACTTTATCTGATGCAAAAAAGAAGCTTCTTTTAAGAGAGATGAAAGCTGCACTACTCTGTGGGTATAAGGATAAGTACTTAGAAGGCAGTTAGAAATTCTACTGGTTTAAGAAAATAGCAACGGTAGGTTCTCCTCTAGGAACCACAACCTCACCAGCCACAGGTAATTGACTAGATTTATAGTACCAGGCATAAATTCCCTCCTATTGAGCAGGCCTTGGGTCCAATTAGACGGCTGTTCATTACCCCCAAGATATAAATGTCACTATTGCACCATAGGAGATATCCTGCTGTGCTGGTCATTGTTGTGGTTTGGAGGCCTTACAGCTGAAGAGGACTATTGATTGCTTTTCTCTCTAGACAGCTTGTACAGAACCTCAAGATTTCAATGTTAGATTTGTTAAATCCCAAGATCCATATTAAGATTGAAGAATTTAACATTTTTTCCCATGCTTATATTTTCCTAGTGGCCACACAACCTTGGCTTCAGCTATCAGTTCTATCCTATTGAAAACTCTCTGTGCCCAGAGAATAGATGCATGATTGTATATATCTTATCTGTTCACTTCTCTGTGTATTGTGCTGATATTAAAGAACAGTAGTAAGATGGATGGTGCTTAGGTATTCCAGGTCCTTCATGGGAGATAAGAACGAAAGCAATCAGTTTCAAGTCATTTTGTTTTCCAAACTCCTTCTGGTTCACAATTCCCAAGCCTTCTTGTTTGTTGTGTGTGAGGGGTGGGGAGACTTGAGTTCTACTTTTGGCTATATATGAAAAAAATATTTTTATATCCAAATTTCATTTGTGGCATTCTGAAATAAACATCCATCATACCTTACAAAGGCTTCTCCATGTTTTGTGATACAGGGACACATGCTGGATGTGGAGACAAGAGTAATATTTTGTGGGTTCTAATAGCACAAATAGACAAATTTAAAAATGCCTATTTTTGGCAACTTGATAATGAACAGAGGCTGATAGATATAGAGCCAGCATGAGACTGTTTTTCTACAAAATGTCTTTGCAGTTCTTTGGCATGATTGTCAGTATGCTGCACCAGGGGATCACCTTTCATCTTGATAGCTTCCTTGAGTTATCTATTGAATACTAGTGCAATTTACAATTCAAGATAGATAGTGCCTAGAAAACATACATTATTATTTACTTTCAAATGCATACTTGTATATTCAAATGAGAATATCCATCTCATCCTAAGTACCTTGCCATTACTTAAAATATGATCTAAATCCTTCTTGCTTGTACAGACAGTTATCTAACCAAATGAGGATTTTTTAAAACTCCACTTTAAAATGCACATTGAACAGAGCACATTATTATTTACTTTCAAATTCATATTCGACTGAGACTCATTAGGCAATTCAGCAGATATGGTTGAGTCACTTCAAAATATTTCAGAAATGAAAAACGTTGCTGCCACCATTGAGGAGAAACAACTGAACCAATGAAGGATCTCCTCTGAAGGTTCATACAAATGAATGACAAACATGTCTTCAGTTCTGGCAGCATCACAGAAATCACTGCATGATTTCCTACGAAGATGAATTGAAGGCAACAGCAATCATGTTCAAAATTGAATGTCAGAGAAGAATGAACTTCAGAAGCCAGGAAAACTGTTGTGTGACCTGTGTAACTAGTTTATTGACCAGACTGGACACAGTGAGGTGAAATCAGGAAAGCACTTTAATTTTTCACAGTAGTGACTTTCCAGCTCATTCCATAAGAGCTCCCTTTCTGCTCATGGACAGAATCTCAAGCAGACTCCTTATCTTTTTCAGTTGCTTGCAGTGTTAAATGAACAGTCTGTAACTAGTGTATTAAAATTCCTAGTTATATAAAAATCAAAATTTAGGTTTATTTTAAAATAAAGCTTTTCTCTCCCCTTTCAGCTATGGAACTAACCTCCCAAATAGATGTATCTAGCAAAGTAGGTGAAAACAAGAAGAATAATTCGAGATGAGGATTAGCAAACATGGTTTATACGTATAGGAAGAAAAGAGGAAGCAGAATTGATCTGGGAGTTACAAGTCTTGACCAATACTTGGAGAGCTCTGAAGTGGTGATGGCTCTTTGGAGAAATTTACAGTTGAATTCAGGAGCCAGGACTTCATATTCTGCATTTGTGAGCTATTGGATAAAGGTTTGAAAGAGGATATGTTGTTGGGCCAGGTGGCTTTTTTTCACCTATAATAGACTATCCTGTAGTTTGGATCTTCCTTGTCTCTCTAAGGTCCATTTACTAAAGACTTGCTACCCAAGGCTGGGCTCTTGGGAGTTTGTGCAATGGGTAGGAGAAGGAGCCTGTGGAAAGTCATTGAAATAATGTCCTTGAAGGGAATTGTGAGAATATAACCTCTTTCCTTTTTGCTCTCAGCTTATGCAATTAATGGTCTTACTCCACCTCACATTCCTGCCAGGATGTACTATCTCATGACAAGTCTACAGCAATGGGGCCACTCAAACATAAATTGAAATCTTTAGAACTAGAAGCCAAAATCAACCTCTGTTTATAAGCTAATTGTCATAGGTAATTCAGTATAACAATGGAAAATAAGCTAGTAGTAGATGGAAGCTGAAGGTTATCAACTAAGAACACTTAGAGGATAAGACAGTAAGTTTTCCATTCCTGAATGAAGAATGGGGAGGTGTGCAACAAATCAAGAAGTTCATCAGAGGGGCAGATTCTATCTTCTCTGTATTCTTGTCAGCTCTTGGCTTCCTGCTGTTGCACCTATTAATGATATTTCTGGTATGGCTGTAATCCTTCCTATGTAATGAATGGAAAGACATAGGTAGTACCTTACATTATTGGTACAGGGTTAGTATTGCATTGGCTGGCTCTTTATTGATTCTGTTATCTGACCTCCATAAAAGCCAAGTTACTAAAAAACTCCATGACTGAGCTTTGACACCACCTTTTTGATATGAATCAGTAATACTTAGAATAATAAAGAGTAGAATAGTGGTTGTTTTTCATAAGCAATATATAGAATCTTAATGAACTCTCAAATCCCCAAGTTTTGAGGGACATGTAATCTGAAGTAAATTTTTATTAGCTTATGATAATTGTATGAAGTAATGGCTTTCATTATGGCATTTCTATACATGCATATATTGTACTTTGATCATATTCACTCTGTCTATTACTCGTTCTTAGTCCCATTATTTCCCCACTTTCTCTTCCACATGCCTAATAGTCCCCTTTTACTTTCATGTCCTGTCCCCAACCAGATATCCTTATTGAACTTCTTAAATAACCAGGAAATACCCATTTAGAGACACTCTTCTATGTAGGTCAGGGCTTGTGCATGCTGCCTTTGTAGAAATATGGGTAAACAATAGATTTTGTATTTGGTTGACAGAAAAAATTATACTCTACCATCCTTTTCCAGTAAGAAAACTAGACTGGCCTAGCTTTGTATGTGTGTAAAATAGTTGCTACATGGACAATGGCAGTTCACTGTCTCAGAAAAGTACTTATATAAAATTGGAACAATCAGTTTGTCAGCATATGGTCGGTATCTTAGAGTTTCTTTTACTGTAAAGAGACACCATGACCACAGCAACTCTTATAAAGGACAACATTTAGTTTCAGAGGCTTAGTTTATTATCATCTTAGTGCAACATGGTGGCATGCCAGAAGACATGGTGCTGGAGAAGGAGCTCAGAGTCCTATATCTTGACCTGCAGGCAATGGGAGGTGGTCTGAGACACTGGGTGTGGCTTGAGCATATATGAGACCTCAAAGCCCAACCACACAGTGACATACTTTCTCCAACAAGGCCATATCTACTCCAACAAAGCCAGACCTCTTAATAGTGCCACTCTCCATGAGCTTACGGGGGCCAATTACATTGACACTACCACAGTCAGTAAGCATATGGTCAGTAATATCATATGTTGGTGGGGGAAATGTGAGTAGTTAGATCATAGGAGTATGTGTCAGAATTGTAGCCAGCTAAAACTTTGGCAAACCTTTGATATAATAGTATAACAACACTATATGGCATTACAGTATTTAGTGGTGTTCACAAAGCACATGACTTAGACTTACTTGCAAGTTATTTGAGTCATTTATAAAACTATGCAATAGTAGCTCTACTAGTTTCACTGGAGATATTTTGAATAACTGTAGCTCTGTTAGTCTTACTGGGATGTGTTAAGAATAAAACATAGTGAAACATGTGATAGAAATACAATGGAAATATAAAAGTATTATACATGTTACAGTATTGAATCTGTTCACTACTGAAATGAGAAAGGAGCTTCTTATTTGTTATGATATATTTTACTGATGAAATATAAAAATTCTGATGGTTACATAATTATACAGACACTGGTAAAAAATTAAAATAAAATTCTTTAAATAGGATAATTCTTTTTCAGGAAAGTGTAGAAGCTGCACATGGCAGCCAACAACATAATTTGTAACTAATAAGACCCTGTGTTATCTTTTAAAAGTTCCTTATTTGGAACAGTGCTCCAGGAAATATAATTTGAGATCATTTAAATGTCAGTAAATTAGAGGGTCCAGATGATTAAATACAGTGTACAGATATTAAAAGCTGCAGGGATGAAAAGCAAGAACATTATTCTCATGATGATTAAGAATTGCTAGAGACTTTTTCTAGTGCAGTAGATGTCAATGGAAGCTGTACATTTTTATTATGTATATTTTGAAATCTCAGTAGTGGATCATAAGTGTGAGAGAAGAAAGAATGTCAGATTTTGATAGATTTCAGACCACTGAGTACATTTCTTTATCTTTATAATAAAACCAACTGAAAACTAAGTTGTAGAAATTGTTAAAAAAAATCCTGGGATTTTCAGCTACGTCTTCTGTTCTACAGTCCCCCTGTGGCCACATTAAATTAAAATTTAACACTTTTATTGAGTGTTTATTGCAACCGAAGCAACAGGAATGGAGAAAGGGAAATAATTCACAGAAGAATGAGGTGTCAGTCTTTTGGAGTCTGTTTCAGTTTAGGGAAAATATTCTGGGATGTTATGAAACCAAATAATCAGCTATAAGGATGTAAAAATGCAGATTTTTCAGTACTCATCCACAGAACTTCTAATTCCATAGTCGAGTCTGAATTGCTACAACATCTGATAACTATTCTAGAGATCCACTGACCAGGAGAGAATAGCAGATAATGTCTAAAGAACTGTATTTATATAGTTATGTGTAAATGTGGAATTATAGAGCTAAATGGGCGTAGGAAGACTGGAAAGGTATTAAGTGAAAGATGCAACTACCAGAGTCCAGAGAAATCTATATAAAGAAGTATGATTCGGTATGGGCAACAGGGAATGGATTAGACTGATCCATGTATACTTGATGAGATGAAGGTGACTTTAGAACTTTAAAGAATTTAGAGGAGCAGAGTGGGGAAATCTGAAATTTCCATGAATTATGAAGAGTAATTCTGTTGAGGGCTCAGAAAGAAAATAAACGATCTGTAGAAAAGCCTTGATGTTCTTAGAGTACACACAGGTAAAGAGGAGCAAAATTCTTTCTTAAAATAGGTTTTTATTTTTTGAAAATTTCATTTATGAATACAATATATTGTCACCAAGTTCATGCTCTCCTCTCCTCAAACTCTCACTCACCTCCTTCCCAACTAGCCTTCTCCAATTTTCACATCTTTTTCTTTGAAACTGACTGAGTTTAATTCTATTTTATTGTATGGAATTCACTCATTCTCCTCTTCCTCCTCCTCTTCTTTCTCTTCTTCTTCCTCCTCCTTCTTCTCCTTCCTCTACCTCCCTCCCTCCCTCACCCCTCTCTCCTTCCCTCGCTCCCTCCTTCTCTCCCCTCCTCCACCACTGGATCCTGGGACACTTAACCAATGACTACAACACTGAAAAATGGCATTCTCTCTTCTTGAAACCATTAGCTGTCAAAAGCTCCTCATGAATTGTTAGGGACTCATGAGCCTCTACCTTGTCTTGAAGGGTCCAATCTGCTGCTGTGAGTTCATGATTGCAATAGTCATGTCCTATTCAGAACACAATGTTTAATAGCACTACTCCTCTGGCTCCTTTATTCTTCCTATACCTTCTTTTGTTTTGTTCCCTACATCTTGTAGGGCATGATATAGATGTCTTGTTGAGGGTTGAGCATTCAGAGTCACTTATTGTCAGCCCTTTTTGTATTTTAGATCTATTTATTTATATTTTCTGTGTATGAGTGGTTTGCCTGCATATATATTTATGCACTGCATATGTGCCTCATGCCTGTGGAGGCCAGAAGAGGGCATTGGATCACCTGGAACTGCAGTTACAGTTACAGATGGTTGTGACCTGCCACGTGAGTGCCGGGAACTGAACCCACATCTTCTGCAAAAGCAGTAAGCACTGTTATCACATATTCACAGTACTTTGAGTTACAAATCTCTGCATTGACCACTGCCCACTGCTAGAACATTTTATAGGGCTTTTGAGACAGTTCAGTGGGTAAAGGTGCTTGTCACCAAGCCCAAGGACCTGAGTTCTCTCCCCAGGACCTAATGACTCCTACAATTGTTCTCTGACATCCATTTGTTTGCTATGGTACACACATGTCCACCCCAATAAACAAAGGTTATAAAAAATAAGCTTCTTTGACCATGACTGAGAGTAGCACTACTCTGTGAGTATAGACATAAATATTCAGTTTTACCATCTATTCATTTAGTCAGAAAACAATAGTGGGTTTACTCCATCCCTGTTGGTCTTTAATTTTTGCAGTCACAATGCTTTTGGCTGGGTTTACCCTACCAGACATGTATTACCTCCCGTGGAGTGCATCAAATCCAATCAGAAAATAGTTGATTACCCCAAATAGCCATGACACTGTTGCACCAGTAGGTACATCTTCCTTCACAGGTTAATATTGTAGTACACAGTTTCTACAGCTGGGTAGGAGTGTTGAATTTTCGCCTGAGTAGCCTGCATAGAAGCTTCTGGCACTGTGAAAGTTAGCCGGCAGGGAGGAAGCTATCCAATGAGCAGTATCTTTATGGAAATATGGGTAAGTTAATTCTGATGAGGTAGCACAAGTAAGAAATGATATCGGAAACTGGATGAAAGAATATTCTCATTTATGGCAGATAAAGGATTTAACTGATCATGCTTATGTTCTGGTGTTTTATGGAAGATTGAACTTGCAGTCAATAAAATTGGATAGTTGGCTAAAGCTGTTTTCTAGAAAAGTGCTGAAGGTGCATTTTGTCTTCTCTGACAAAATGCAATAAAAAGTTGACCAAATATTTGTTAATCAAAATGGAAGCAGAAAAAGATTTCCCCACCCTACAAACAATAGTAGCAATAATAATAGCATTAACCAATAGTTTCTTGTTCCTCTATTGTGGGTCTATATACCAAGAGTTCTGACCCAATTAGGAAGTTCTAAAAATGTAGCTTTGAAAGAAGAAAATAATTTAATGATAATGTGGGACAGAGAGGAGCATGTATTCTCAAAGCAAAAAAGAACAACTTGCTACAAATACCTGGGTGGTAGGAACAATCTAATGAGGCCTGAAAGAAGGCCAATTGAGAATGAAGGTGAGTGGAGTCAGAATACAGCTGTGTAGAGATGTTTGCAACCACATTTAATTTCCCTTTTTTAGTTTTGACCATTTCATGCACATATGTTGTGAGTATTCACCACTGTCATCCTTATGTCTGTTCCACTCCTGATGACCCCCTTCTTCCCAACTAGTCACCCTTATTTTCTTGTAGTGTGTGTGTGTGTGTGTGTGTGTGTGTGTGTGTGTGTGTGTGTGTGCAGGTCTTGTGCAGGTAACCACAACTGCTGTGTGTTCATGATTACAGCATTTCAGAGCACTCTCCTCATACACTGGCACTTTCAGTCTTTCTACCCCTGCTTCCAAGATGTGTTCTAGCATTGAGGGGCTTGATGTAGATATCCCAGTGACTGCACACAGCAGTCAGTTACTGTCAGAACTTTGGCTGGTTATGAGCCTCTGAATGGATTGCTGCCCGTAGCATAAAGGGGCTCCTTTGACCAGGGCTGAAAACAGCACTAGTTTATGGATAGAAACCTAAATATAGGAAGCAGTTTTACCAAAACATCAGCATTAAGTTCCCCACTTGGGCTTGTGACTTCCCCAGCCATAGGTCTTTGAATGGGTTTACAATTCCAGGCATACGTTTCTTCCCATGGAACAGACCTCAAATTCAATCAGATAGCAGTTGATTACTCACCAAACGGGCATGCCACTATTGTGCTGGTAGATACATCTTGCCTGACAGATTATATTCTAGCTCACAGGGATTGCAGCTTAGTAAGATCTTGATGGCATTTCTCTCTGAGCATCTTGTACAGAACCTTCCAATAATATGAAAGCTAAGTTACAGGAAGCATACTTTTAGTTGAGTTTTAGCTTGATTTCTGTGTGTCATGCATGTATACAGGCAGAGTCTAATGCATTCCAGACTGGCCTGAAACCCACTGTGTAATCAAAGATAAGCTTGAACTTCTCTTGGTTCCACCTCCTGAGTGATAAGATTAGAGGTGTGCATTACCACAACAGTTTATATAGTGCAGAGTGGAACTCAGATCTTTAAGCATGCTAGGCAAATATTCTACCAACTGAACTACATCTTCAGCTCTACAATCACATTAATATTTACAAGTTAAAACCACACTTGATAATGTACTCTCTGTGTGTGTATGTATGTGTGTGTGTACATATGTATATGTGTGGTGTATACAGTTAAGTATGTGGGTATCTTTTCCTGTGCCTATGCAAGGGCCAGAGAATGATGTTGAGTGTCTTCCTCTCTTGCTCTCAACCTTAAAAAGATTCTTTAGAGACAGAATTTGTCACTGAACCTGGGGCTTACTATTTCAACTAGACTGACTGCTCTGCTATCCACTTGGTATTTGCTGTGAATCTGCCTGTCTCTGACCTCTCCTCTGTTACCAGGGTTATAGACATGTGTTGCTGTGCTTGGACTTTAACTGGGTGTTGGGGATCTAATCTCAGGTCAGTGTGTTTGTGTAGCAAGCACGTTACACACAGAGACATCTTTCCAGTCCTTTCCATTTTTCTTTAAATCTTTACGTTCAACTTAAAATTATTTTATTTGATTTAAAAACTCTTTCACTTCTTTGATTAACGTAATATATTTCCTGTTAGTTTCATGTTGAATATATTTAGAAATGGAATAAATTTCATTCTCAAAAACACTTCAAATGCTTCATGGGCCAATCTTGCAAACTTAATAAATGAAATATTTTTAAGACCTATAATAATGCATATAAATCTAATTAATCAAAATTGTAATGGTCATAAGTCACATGATATGTGTATAAAAACTGTTGGAGACTGACCCAGGACTGTTTGACCCAGGACTGTTATGTCTTAAGTTTTTCTGCTTAGTGGAGTCTTGCAAAAACAGGGCGTCCTTGGCCTAACCACCAAATTTACGTTTAGATAAATCACTTGGCATAAACTGTAATCGGCCAGCTGCAGAAGCCTGGGACCAAAGAAACACCCTACCCTCGGACCAACCTGACTTCTCAAGAAAATTTTTCCACTCTCCCTGCTCCCCCTCCCTGCCTGAAATCCTGCTTATAAGCTGCAACATCCTGCCAATAAACGAGACCTTGACGCGACTCAGACTGACTCTGTCTTTCTTTATGCGCCTGGTCTCCTTCTTCTCTCGCCCCCATTGGCTTTCAGGTGGTTCCCTCCTCGAGACCCTCGAATAACCTGACCTGCTGGACGGGTCAAGTGGCGCCCAATGTGGGGCTCGAGGCACGGCGACCCATCGGACGACAGACAAAAGAAGGTCCGGCCGGACATACATATTTTGGTAGAGGCGCCCGGACAGCATCACTCGTGCGACGCGGGCTACCTTGAGGTAAGACTTGTCGTCCTATAAGCCATGGGTAAAGTTTTGACTAAAGAAGCTCTCTTCATGAAAGAGATGCAGGATAGTCTCAGGGAGAGGGGATTAAGAGTAAAAAAGAAAGATTTAATAAATTTTTTTTTGTTTTGTGGAGGAGAAATGTCCCTGGCTGGTTATCAACAGCCCGGGCATTCACCCTCTGACTTGGAATAAAGTAGGAAAAGATATTAATAAGATGCTCAAAGATGGGGAAAACGTCCCTGATGCCTTTTTTAGTTTTTATGGTGTGATTAGAGATGTTCTAAAGGAAGCAGAGGGAGACGGGCGTGTATCACATTTACTAGCCCTTACAGAGGATTTTCTCTCAGACTCCCCCTGCCTGACACCCAAAGGTCCAGAGGTTTATTGACATCTACCGGTAAGAGCGCTCTCTGTCTTGTCTGTGTCTCTCTGTCATGTTACTTTTGTTTTGTACCGGTCGATCGATTTGTACTTTGCAGGCTCTCACTGGGACAGACGTGTCCGGACAGTGAACCTGGCGGTGAAGGGAGACGTCCCAGAGCCCTAAGGCCACCTCAGAGGTGACCATTTGGTTTAGGAGCATCTTTGGGTATCTTCCCCCACGGTGGGAGGAAGTGCCACTTTGTATTTTGTCCTGGGAATTTGTCAGAGCCATTTTGTGGGGTTTTTTTTTGTATGTTTTGTTGTGATCATTGTTACTTTACTCTCTCCTTCTCTTCCAAAAAAAAAAAAAAAAGGGTGCATGTCTGACTGACAGGGATGTGGAAGCCCCTGATGTCTGTTTGATCAAGGACAGAGATCCTCGAGTCTGGATTGTTTTTGGTGTGATTGAGCCTGGAGGGTTACCTCCCCCTCCCCCAGAGCACATCAGGCTGTCATTGTTCTTGGAGCTTTGTTGGTTGTCTCGTTGGGGCAAAGTTTTTTCGTGTACCCTTGGTCTTGTTTGTAATGTGTTAACTGTTCTCATTGTTGACTTGACTGTGACGGACGCTATGGGACAGTTCCCTTCTTCTCCACTAGACTTTAGTCAGAGGAGTTAACAAAAACTTTTTTTTTCAGGAACACTGGCAGCCAAGGACACGCTCTATGCCCACTGCTCCCCCTCCCTTCCTTTACTGTGATAACTTCAAGGTCTCTTCTGCCGGCCAGCCACTTCTCTTGTTAACCCTTCTCTGTCCTGGTATTGCTTAAAAAGAAATGTTAAATTACCAGTTCAAGATACTGGGAAAATTATGCTTTTGTTTCCACAGGAAAAATAAAAATTGACATGGGTTTTGGTCATTTGAGTTCAGTGGGTCACAAATACTTGCCATCATTTAAGAGATTTGGTTTCAAATTATTGCTGGTTAAGATAAAAAATAATGTTTTTATAAAAAATGACTTGATATATATATATATATATATATATATATATATATATATATATATATATATATATATAAATGAAATATGTTTCAGATTTCTTTGTCTTGCTATTCTACTGTTACATTGAGACTCCAAAGGGTCATAGTTGTAAAAATGTCTGTCTACTCTACAGGTATGAATGAAAAATGTGGCCACATGTATGTTTGGTTTTGAATGTCTGAGTTTGCATGTCTTTTGTGTTAAGGAATACAAGTTAATACTAGTTATCTGGCTATTCAGATACTAGTTTAAAACATAAACTGTTCTATTTAAATAAAAAAAACTGAGAGGTATATTTGACTAATATATTTATAGGAGAACAAATTGGCCTGGTTATTGTTACCAAACTTAGAGATATTTTTAAGACTGGGCCTAAATTTGTTTGGCTCAGATACATTTAATAGATAATGGTCCTCAAACCTGTCAAAGATCTGGTAAATATGGCATTTACATTATTTGATAAAAAGCTTACTATAGCAAACAGAGACTCCAAGCTCCCCAGCTCCTAGCAATGACTCCCAAGGAATGGCCAATTCCCCTACGCTATGTCAAAAGTATGTAGCTCAGTCTATCGATCCAGTGAGGGTCCAATACCCCGAAGTCTATATTATACATTATGTGGATGATTTGTTAATAGCAGGGAAATCTGAAGAAAAAACACAAAATGTAGCTCAAAAGATAATTACCACACTTCAGGACCGAGGATTTCATATAGCTCCAGAGAAGATACAAACCCAATACCCCTTCCTGTTTTTAGGGTTCGAGTTACACCTGGACTCTCCTGTGCTTTTCATAGATGGGTCAAGTAATGGTAAAGCTGCTTATGTCCTCAATGGCCAAAAGAACGTTATGACAACCCCTTTCAAGTCAGCTCAGCTGGTGGAGCTGTATGCTGCCCTTGCTGTCTTTAAAAATTTTGAAGATTGCTCCTTTAATTTGTATTCAGACAGTAGATATGTGGTAGGGGCTTTACAGGCTTTAGAAATGGTCCCAATAATCCAACCCATTACTCCCACCTTCCAAATGTTTTCTGAATTACAAAAATTAATCCGACAGAGGTTGCTACCCTTTTATGTTGGCCATATTCGTGCCCACACAGGCCTACCTGGACCCCTAGCTCAGGGAAATGAACTTGCAGATTCTGCTACATGTTCTATCTTGATTTCTCACTTGGAACATGATCAGGTAGCAGCCGCTCATGAGGCACACCGCCTTCATCACCTCAATGCTCAAACTTTGAGACTAAGGTTCTCAATCACTAGAGAACAGGCTAGGGAAATTGTAAAAAGCTGCAAAAATTACCTGATGCTCTTACCTGAACCTCGTTATGGAGTGAACCCCAGAGGGCTTATACCTGGACAACTATGGCAGATGGATGTCACCCATGTTCCTTCTTTTGGCAAATTAAAGTTTATACATGTTACTGTAGATACCTTCAGTGGATTTATTTGTGCCTCCGCTCATAGTGGAGAAGCCACCAAAGATGTTATCAATCATATGTTACATGTCTTCACAGTGCTGGGTCAGCCGAAATGTATAAAAACTGATAATGGTCCGGGATATACTAGTAACAAATTCAGACAATTTTGTTTACAATTAGGAATTAAACACATCACTGGAATATTCTATAACCCTCAAGGCCAGGGTATCGTGGAGAGAGCTCACCAAACTTTAAAAAATACTCTTAATAAACTCAGCTCACAAGAGACACTATTTCCCCTTAAGGGAAACCACAAAGCTTTGCTTTCTCATGCCCTATTTGTATTAAATTTTCTGACATTGGATGTTTTCGGAAAATCTGCGGCTGAGCGACACTGGCACCCAGAAACCAAACAAGGATATGCGCAGGCCCTTTGGAAAGATCCAATAGCCAAAAAATGGGGCAGTCCTGATCCAGTTATAATCTGGGGAAAGGGGTCTGCATGTATTTATGACTCCAAGGAAAACGGGGCTCGTTGGCTACCAAAAAGACTGATTAAGCCTTACTCTACACAGATTGCCTCCCTAGATTAAGGAAAAAATAACTGTTATGTCCAGGACACAATCCTGAGACAAAAATTCTCTCTTTTTCTTTCAGAAATGCCTCTGGCTTAAAAAAATAAAGGGAGCCACGGACATCTCAATGGCAGGACCTGTTCGTCGCGGGCCTTGGAAAACCAACCCCTGCTTCATTGTTTGCTTACTACTCTTCCCCCTTCCCTTCTCCTGCATCTCCGAGGAAAGCCCCCATGCTATTAAAAAGCTTACCTGGCGAATTTTCACAGTAACGGGGGAGGAGGTCTGGAGCGTTACTGCAAACCATGCTCCCTATTCCTGGTGGCCATCACTCACTCCTGACTTCTGTCAGCTGGCTGCAGGATTAGATTCTTGGGATATACCTACTATTGGCCAACACCAGTTAAATGGTACTGGAGGTCAAACGATTCCAAACTGCCCTCAATTTCCTCAGTCCTAAAACCACTTGGACAAGCCTTTGTGGGACATTCCATGATAATAACCCTGCCGTGATGACTGCCCCAGGCTGTGTTAGTCCTACAGCTCATTGTAGGTTAGCACAATCTGACTTTTATGTCTGCCCTAAGGATGGTAGAAGCCGAGCCATGGCTGCCAGATGTGGGGGATTCGAGACCTTCTTTTGTGCTCGATGGGGTTGTGAAACTACAGGGACAGCTTACTGGAAACCAGCTTCATCTTGGGACCTTATTTCAGTTACAAGAGGATACAGTAAGCCTAGCAGGAATAGACGTTTTTGCTTTAGCTCTTATACTTGGACAGCCTATAATCACGGGCTATCATTACCTTTAAACATAACCTTCACCCCTCAGGGTAGGGCGAATTGAGAATGGCCCTCAGGAAAAACATGGGGACTCCACTAGTATCTTGATGGCACAGATAAAGGAGTCATTTTCAAGATCTTGCTAACAATAGAAAACCTGTACCCAACTTAGTTTTCTCTGACCAAAAGGTTCCCTCCAATCATGAAAAGGTGCCATCACCTCCTCCTCCTCCCCCCTCACCTCATCCTCGTCCCTTTCCCTACCATACAAGCACCGTGACTACCATCGTAGACTCCACTAATGGAACTCTCCTTACTCCCTTTCGGGGAACAGGAGATAGATTGTTTAAATTGGTCCAGGGAGCTTATCTGGCCCTAAATGCCACAAATCCAAACAAAACCTTGGGTTGCTGGCTCTGCCTTACCTCCAGTCCCCCTTATTATGAAGGAATCGCCTTTCAGTCCACTGCCAATAACCTCACTTCCCCAAGCAATAGGTGTCAGACTAAGCCACATAAACTAACACTCCCTGAAGTCTCCGGACGAGGTTCTTGTTTGGGCAAAATTCCATCGACCCATAGCCACTTCTGTAAACAAACGTTGACACCCTATAAAGGGAGCTATTATCTCGAAGCACCCAACGGGTCCTACTGGGCCTGTAACACAGGATTGACCCCTTGCATATCTGCTCAGATATTTGATGATTCCCATGAATTCTGTGTACTGGTTCAGTTGTGGCCTCGTGTCACCTATCATGAAGAAAGTTTGATTATGGAATTCTTCGAGCAAAGGAGTAGATACACTCGAGAATCTGTGTCATTGACTACAGCCCTCTTGTTGGGTGTTGGAGGCATTGCTGCGAGAATTGGTACAGGGACCACCACCCTTGTACAAAATAATCACTTGATGCAGTTACAGATGGCCATGACCACCGATCTAGAGGCTATAGAAAGATCCATATCAGCCCTTGAAAGGTCCCTCACTTCACTTTCAGAGGTAGTACTACAAAACAGAAGGGGTCTAGATCTGCTGTTCCTAAAGGAGGGAGGTTCATGTGCCGCCCTAAAGGAAGAATGTTGCTTTTATGCAGACCATACTGGTATTGTCAGAGAATCCATGGAAAAATTAAGGGAAAGGTTAGCTCAGAGAAAAAGGGAGTTTGAAAATCAGCGTGGATGGTTTGAAAATTGGTTGCAAGGATCCCCCTGGCTCTCCACCCTGTTACCCACCATTTTAACTCCTTTGATTATTCTTCTCCTCCTCATCACCTTTGGCCCCTGGGCTTTTCAGCAGTTGACTCGATTTATCAAAAATCAGATTGATTTGGCTTTACCACAGCATATTTCAATTCACTATCACAGACTAGACACAGAGGAGAGCGGCCAGGAGCCCCCCCAAAGACTCAGGTTCAATGTCCTCAGGTCCTAACATCCCTTGGACCACGATGAAGATGCCCCACACAGACCCCTCGACTCGGGTGAGGCTGCCCCTGTGTGAGGGGAAGCTCCAGGCATGACTGGAGTGCAGCTGTGACTGCACAGGCTGGGGACATGGGTGCCCTAATATCCCGAGAGCCTGGATTACATGCCCCATTACATAATGGTTGTGCGGTAGCAGCCTAACGCTCAGCACTTATCAATTTCCATTCCCTCCGAAAAACCGCACGGTCCGCTGATTCCCGCACTATGGGGACGCCTGTAGTGTTTGAATCTGGGGAGATGCTGTCTCCCGGATCTCTTTCTCATAGCATAGAGGGACGGGGCCCCTGTGATCCTCCAGAAGCCATTCCTTCAGACCCCCAGACCTCTTAAAGCTCAACCACAAACATGGTCCATTTTTAAAGAAAAGAGGGGGAATTTGTTGGAGACTGACCCAGGACTGTTTGACCCAGGACTGTTATGTCTTAAGTTTTTCTGCTTAGTGGAGTCTTGCAAAAACAGGGCGTCCTTGGCCTAACCACCAAATTTACGTTTAGATAAATCACTTGGCATAAACTGTAATCGGCCAGCTGCAGAAGCCTGGGACCAAAGAAACACCCTACCCTCGGACCAACCTGACTTCTCAAGAAAATTTTTCCACTCTCCCTGCTCCCCCTCCCTGCCTGAAATCCTGTTTATAAGCTGCAACATCCTGCCAATAAACGAGACCTTGACGCGACTCAGACTGACTCTGTCTTTCTTTATGCGCCTGGTCTCCTTCTTCTCTCGCCCCCATTGGCTTTCAGGTGGTTCCCTCCTCGAGACCCTCGAATAACCTGACCTGCTGGACGGGTCAAAAAACAAAATATTCTTGCCGGGCGGTGGTGGCGCACGCCTTTAATCCCAGCACTCGGGAGGCAGAGCCAGGCGGATCTCTGTGAGTTCGAGGCCAGCCTGGGCTACCAAGTGAGTTCCAGGAAAGGCGCAAAGCTGCACAGAGAAACCCTGTCTCGAAAAACCAAAAAAAAAAAAAAAATATTCTTACTGCTTTTGGTAGTTTACTGATAAACACTTCAAACTACATGCAAATTATAATTTCAGAATCTCTAATTTGTACTAAGTGTTCCAAGTATCTTATACTATAAATACACACACACACACACACACACACACACACAAAGGATTATAATGAGAAAATGTATCCTTAAAACAAAATATCATTATGAATGTATTTTTCTTTGGTGTTTATATACTAATTTCTACTCTTTATTGGCTTTTGGGGTTACCAGATCTACCTAATGAAAATGCAAGGTCAGTAGTTCGAATTTGAATTTCAAACTTTAACTAAGGAGCTTTTGATAATTGTTACTATTGGGAGGAGAGACAATTTCTTTAAGAGTGTAACCACTGTTAAGCCACCATATTCCAGTGAAGGCTACACATCCAGGAATATTTTGGCAGCAGCCATGGTGGCACATACCTTTGGATTTGGAAAGGGATGGTAAAGAGGATGAATCCAGTTTGCTCATACTCAAATGAAAATGCACAGAGGAGCTGGGCATGGTGGCACACACTTTTAATCCTAGCACTTGGGAAGCAGAAGCAATCAGATCTCCGTAAATTTGAGGCCAGTCTGGTCTGCAAAATGAGTTCAAGGCTGGCCAGGGCTATATACCCTCTAGTGTCAAAACAAAGAAAAAAAGAAAGAAAGAAAAGAAAAAAGAAAAATGGGGTAAAACGAAAATGAAAATGAAAATAAGTCACACATGTAGAGATATTTAGATATGAACTTCTTGATCATCCATTTTAGCTGTGTCTACATAATCCAGAACTTCCCACAACAGCAGTAATGTAATTTTTATTTACAAAGCTCCTTGCTGTGGGTGCATTTAACAAAAGAAATTTGGACTATGAAATGAGCTCAAAATAATTTCCAGCATTAGAGTTGCTGTTTTCATATTAGTCATCCTGACTTCTTATTGGTTGCTGATATTTTTTAAAAAAAATTCCACTTTATTGATTGTTTTAGGATAGTGTCCTTGTTTGGGGAGTGATGTACATTTATTTGAGCTAATATCTAGAAAATACTGTTTACATGACTAATTTAGTTCTGAATTTTGTGCCTTGTTACTCTGTTTAATGATGTTAAGCTATTTAGAAGCAATAGGTAAATAATACGTCTTTAAACTTAGGTGTCCTATTTCTGGCCAATTGACTCCTGCCTTCAGGAGACGGAAAATTAATGAACTCTATCTTTTCTGTGACAGGAGATTTTACTTTTTCTTCTCAAGTTGTAAAAAAAAAATCCCTGTATTGTTTTCAATTAGCCAGGACTTCCTAATGATGTTCCTACTTTTGGCAGTCCTTGATCTTCAACACACAGCCTTGGCAGTTTATAGGATTTACTAAGTGTGTGTGTGTGTGTGTGTGTGTGTGTGTGTGTGTGTGTGTGTTTGTGTAGACAGTTGCTTGAGTGACATTTTGGTATATTTCTTACTTTGTTTTCCAAGTCCTATAACATGAATGTTAAATGGTCTTTTAATTAAAAAAAAACCTGGAACCAGATATTGGAGTAAATGCTGAAAGATCCAAGAGACAAAGGAACAAGCCACGTCTTTTTTTTATTTTATTTTACAATATAATTTAGTTCTACATATCAGCCATGGATTCCCTTGTTTTCCCCCCTCCCGCCCCCTCCCCTTCCCCCCAGCCCACCCCCCATTCCCATCTCCTCCAGGGCAAAGCCTCCCCCAAGGATTGAGATCAACCTGGTAGACACAGTCCAGGCAGGTCCAGTCCCCTCCTCCCAGGCCGAGCCAAGCGATCCTGCATAGGCCCCAGGTTTCAAACAGCCAACTCATGCACTGAGCACAGGACCCAGTCCCACTGCCTGGATGCCTCCCAAACAGATCAAGCCAATTAACTGTCTCACCTATTCAGAGGGCCTGATCCAGTTGGAGGCCCCTCAGCCATTGGTTCATACTTCATGTATTTCCATTCGTTTGGCTATTTTTCTCTGTGCTTTATAAAACCTTGGTCTCAACAATTCTCGCTCATATAAACCCTCCTCTTTGTCTCTAATTGGACTCCCGGAGCTCTACCCAGGGCCTAGCTGTGGATCTCTGCATCCAGTTCCCTCAGTCATTGGATGGGGTTTCTAGCACGACAATTAGGGTCTTTGGCCATCCTATCACCAGAGTAGATCAGTTCAGGCTGTCTCTTGACCATTGCCAGCAGTCTATTGTGGGGGTATCTTTGTGGATTTCTGTGGGCCTCTCTAGCACTTTGCTTCTTCCTATTCTCATATGGTCTTCATTTACCATGGTCTCCTATTCCTTGTTCTCCCTCTCTGTTCTTGATCCAGCTGGGATCTCCCACTCCCCCAATCTCTCTTTCCCTTGACCCTCGCCTCCACTCATGTCCAGGCTGTTCATGTAGATCTCATCCATTTCTCTGTCATTGAGCAATCCCCATGTCTTTCTTGGGGTCCTGTTTTCCAGGTAGCCTCCCTGGTGATGTGAGTAGCAGTCCAGTCATCCTTGTTCCACATCTAGTATCCTCCTATGAGTGAGTACATACCATGTTTGTCTTTCTGAGTCTGGGTTACCTCACTCAGGATGATTTTTTTGAGATCCATCCATTTGCCTGCAAACCTCATGATGTCATTGTTTTTCTCTGTTGAGTAGTATTCCATTGTGTATATGTACCACATTTTATTTATCCATTCTTCAGTTGAAGGGCATCTAGGTTGTTTCCAGGTTCTGGCTATTACAAGCAATGCTGATATGCTCTTGTGGTATGATTGAGCATTCCTTGGGTATATGCCCAAGAGTGATATAGCTGGATCTTGGGGGAGATTGATTCCCAATTTTCTAAGAAAGCACCATATTGATTTCCAAAGTGGTTGTACAAGCTTGCATTCCCACCAGCAGTGGAGGAGAGTTCCCCTAGCTCCACATCCTCTCCAGCATAAGATGTCTTCAGTGTTTTTGATCTTAACCATTCTGACAGGCGTAAGGTGGTATCTCAGAGTTGTTTTGATTTGCATTTCCCTGATGATTAGGGATGTTGAGCAATTCCTTAAATGTCTTTCAGCCATTTGAGTTTCCTCTGTTGAGAATTCTCTGTTTAGTTCTATAGCCCATTTCTTAATTGGACTGTTGGGCATTTTGATGTCTAATTTCTTGAGCTCCTTATATATTCTGGATATCAGTCCTCTGTCAGATGTGGGGTTGGTAAAGAACTTTTCCCATTCTGTAGGCTGTTGCTTTGCCTTGTTGACTGTATCCTTTGCTCTACAAAAGCTTCTCAGTTTCAAGAGGTCCCATTGATTGATTGCTTCTCTCAGTGTCTGAGCTACTGGTATTATATTTAGGAAGTGATCTCCTATGCCAATGCGTTCAAGACTACTTCCTACTTTCTCTTCTAGCAAGTTCAGAGTAGCTGGATTTATGTTGAGGTCTTTGATCCACTTGGACTTAAGTTTTGTGCACGGTGATAGATATGGATCTATTTGCAGCCTTCTACACATTGATATCCAGTTACGCCAGCACCATTTGTTGAAGATGCTTTCTTTTTTCCATTGTACACTTTTGGCTTCTTTGTCAAAAATTATATTTTCATAGGTGTGCGGATTAATGTCAGGGTCTTCAATTCGATTCCATTGGTCCATATGTCGGTTTTTATGCCAGTACCAAACTGTTTTTATTACTGTAGCTCTATAGTAGAGTTTGAAGTCAGGGATCGTGATGCCTCCAGAGGTTGTTTTATTGTACAGGATTCTTTTGGCTATCCTGGGTTTTTTGTTTTTCCATATGAAGTTGAGTATTATTCTTTCCAGGTCTGTGAAGAATTGTGTTGGTATTTTGATGGGGATTGCATTGAATCTGTAGATTGCTTTTGGTAAGATTGCCATTTTTACTATGTTAGTCCTGCCTATCCATGAGCATGGGAGATATTTCCATTTTCTGACATCTTCTTCAATTTCTTTTTTCAGGGACTTAAAGTTCTTGTCATATAGGTCCTTCACTTGCTTGGTTAGTGTTACCCCAAGGTATTTTATGTCATTTGTGGCTATAGTAAAGGGTGACGTATCTCTGATTTCCTTCTCAGCCTATTTGTCAATTGTATATAGGAGGGATACTGATTTTTTTGAGTTGATCTTGTATCCTGCTATGTTGCTGAAGGTGTTTATAAGCTGTATCAGTTCCTTGGTGGAATCTTTGGGGTTGCTCAAGTATACTATCATGTCATCTGCAAATAGGGAAAGCTTGACTTCTTCCTTTCCAATTTGTATCCCCTTAATCTTCTTATGTTGTCTTATTGCTCTGGCTAGAACTTCAAGTACTATATTGAGTAAGTATGGGGAGAGCGGACAGCCTTGCCTCGTTCCTGATTTTAGTAGAATTGCTTTGAGTTTCTCTTCATTTAATTTGATGTTGGCTGTTGGCTTGCTGTAAATTGCCTTTCTTATGTTTAGGTATGTTCCCTGTATTCCTGATTGCTCCAAGACCTTTATCATGAAGGGGTGTTGGATTTTGTCAAATGCCTTTTCAGCATCTAGTGAGATGATCATGTGGTTTTTTCTTTGAGTTTGTTTATATGGTGTATTACATTGACGGACTTTTGTATGTTGAACCACCCTTGCATTCCTGGGATGAAGCCTACTTGATCATGGTGGATAATTGTTTTGATGTGTTCTTGGAGTCTGTTTGCCAGTATTTTATTGAGTATTTTTGCATCAATGTTCATGAAGGAGCTCGGTCTCTAGTTCTCTTTCTTTGTTGTATCCTTGTTTGGTTTAGAAATCAGGGTAATTGTAAACTCATAGAAGGAGTTTGGTAATGTTCCTTCTGTTTCTATTGTGTGGAACAATTTAGAGAGTATTGGTATTAACTCTTCTTTGAAGATCTGGTAGAATTCTACGCTGAAACCATCTGGTCCTGGGCATTTTTTGGTTGGGAGACTTTTAATGACTGTTTCTATTTCCTCAGGATATATTGGACTATTTAAATAGTTTATCTGCTCTTGATTTAACTTAGGTATGTGGTACCTATCCAGAAAATTATCCATTTCTTTTAGATTTTCCAGTTTTGTGGAGTAGAGGTTTTTAAAGTATGACCTGATAATTCTCTGGATTTCCTCAATGTCTGTTGTTATGTCCCCCTTTTCGTTTCTGATTTTGTTAATTTGGATGCTCTCTCTCTCTGTCTTTTGGTTAGTTTGGATAAGGGCTTGTCTATCTTGTTGATTTTCTCAAAGAACCAACTCTTCGTTTCATTATTTTTTTGTATTGTTCTCTTTGTTTCTATTTTATTGATTTCAGCTCTCACTTTGATAATTTCCTGGCGTTTATTCTTCCTGGGAGACTTTGACAAGCCACGTCTTACCTCTTGGACTCCTCAGCCTGAAAAGCCTCTAGTTCCTGTCTCCTCGTGCCTTATTACCTTTCTCCTCCCTGACATCACTTCCTGGGATTAAAGGCACATGTGCTTCCCAAGCAAAGGCATGAAATCTCAAGTGCTGGAATTAAAGGTGTGTGCCACCACTGCCTGACTCTGTTTCTCTCCTAGACTGAGTCAATCTCATGTAGTCCAGGGTGTCTTTGAACTCACAGAGATCCAGATGGACCTCTGCCTCCTGAGTGCTAAGATTAAAGGTGTGTGCCACTAGGGCCTGACCTTTCTGTTTAATCTAGCAGCTCTTTCTGTTCTCTGATATTCAGCCAAAGTTTATTAAGGTACACAATGTATCACCACATCTTTCATTGTTATTCAGAAAAAGCACTTAGAGCTAGCTGTTTGTGGCAGCTTTCTTTCATCTTTTATTTATTTATTTTTTATTTTGTCTAGAATCCCTTAAGATATTTGCAAGGATAGAGTCCTAAAAATAGCTTGTCTCTAAAGCAAACTTTTATTATACTATGCTAATTATTTTGATTTCTATTCAGCTGTGGGAAACCATTCATCTGTTCCATTCAAACTATTTTTCTAATTACTGAAAATGAGAATATAATTATTATTTATAAACTACCACCCCTACTTTTCTGGGGTAGAAAGTACCGCTATTCCTATATAATATGATACAATTCTGACTGATTAATTAGAATGTATGTCCATAATATCAGGAATGTTTACTTTTATATTTGAGAAGAAGGACAAGAATACATTTAGTTTTGAGCTTCTAATACACGTAAGTTCTTTTGAGCTTCCAAAGTTCATTTGAGGACAAACTGCTCACTGACAATAGATCTTTATAGATATTCTGTGTTTGGTAACCTGAAACCTCACCTGAAGTGTTAGTGGTGAACAAAAAGTGAAAGGTAAACCATGGTATTATTGAAGTGTCCATCTAATGAGTACTGGTACAGTTTTGGGAACCAACATGGGCTAAGGAGTCTTTTACATTTATGTTAGTTGACTAAAGCAGGTCAGGGGCAATAGGCTTTTGATGATATGCAATGAATAAAATGAGAATGAATTAGACTCAGAAGCAGAGGCAGAAGAAAAATGAATCAGGTAACCCTTGAGAACAACAATCCAGAAGCTGAAGTTCAGAAGATGCAAGGTATAACATGCATATAACATCAGAATGTGCCAGAGACAGGGAGGATCCACGTAAATTTGGGATACTGTAGCAGACCCTTCTGTCTGGTATCATGATCAATAAATAGCTAGGCTTGAAAACTTCACACCTAAGGCTCAGAGAAGATCAAGAAAAAGGGTGTAGAAAGATTGTAAGAGCCAGGGGACATCTGCTGTGAGATAATTTCTTCTAAATAAAAAGAACACAAATTGGTGGGGGGATAAGAAGGAGAGGGTGGATCTGGGAGGAGTTGTGGGGAGAAGTGGGGTGTGAATATGATCAAGATAGGTTTTATGAAATTCTTAATTATTAAAATATTACATTATTTTTAAAATGTTCCCTTTAGTCAGCTGGCCATAAGGAATTTTCTGAGGTTATGAGTGCAAAATTGAAGGAAACCACACTTTGTGATCTAAGGACATGAGGAAATTAAGACAGTTATTCTGCTCATGCAACTCACTGAAGTCTTCAGTGGCTGGAAGTGAAATTTGACACCTAGTTCTCACTAGGAAAGAAGACAAAATGAGAGAGACATAAAGTAGGCTGTGGTTGTTCATGGCTGGATACTGAAGCACCTTGAACAGGTGGGATAACCAAGATCTCAGACCTCTCAGCATTGAAAATTGCCATTCAGGTACTGCTGCATACCAATAGTGTTGATAAATAACAAAAGAAAATGTTGCTTATATAAACTTTTAGAAATAATGTTTATGTATACTAATGTAAGTAATATTAAGCATAATGTATTTAAATAGTAACATACCAATCTATTTTGCCTTGGTTATGGGTGGGTTATGGTTCCTTTGTTTCCCAAGAAGTATAAAAAATATGGATTTTAAGTAGAAAAAGAGTTTCATCTACAGTGACTATCAACTCCAGTCCCAGTCTTCTTTTTGTTCCCTAGCTTCTGTCACTGTGTTGGGAATCATGTACTGCTTTTGGGAAAGAATGTAGTTAGCTAAAAGTTCATGACAAAGAACACTCAAGTTAAAGAAATACAGTTTTTCTTCCTCCTTAATGCCCATTCACTATCCAAGTTCAGCATGTATTCTAATCTCTTATTACATACTAATCAATTATAACATGGTTCCCTATTGCCCTAGATCTGGCTACATACTTCTCAGCACACTGCTCCACATAGCTATTCATGATTGTTATGGGGTAGAACTTGAAGCTTGTCTGATGTAATGACTGTATATAATGAGGAAAAATAATTGCAATTGGCTATATTGTTACTTGATTGCCTGTTTATTAATATACTGCCAGCAAATACAGAAGAGCAGACATTTTTATCTATTTACTCTAATGCCAGGACACAAAAAATATGAGTAAGTACCAGCAGAGGAGAAAGCAAAGTAAACCATTAATTACATGAATTTAACACTTTTGTAACTCACTCAATGGCTTACTGGGCACCTATAGTGTTAAATCAATGTTATTATTCCATTTGATGAGAATGACCAATAAAGAAATAAGAAATGCAATTATATGGCAAATCATCACCAAGAGACAATGTAGATAAAAATCAATCCATACTTCTCTATGCCTAAAAAATACTTTAATGACATTATTATAATGTAACACAAAACTCAGTAAAGAACAGTATTTAGAATAATACATACCCAAACAGACAAATCCATTGATTCCTTGAAGCCAAGTAAGCTTTTTTTCCTGTTACTGAACTATATGGCAAGCCTCCCATTAACCAGCATTATTAGTTAGTTCAAAATTCTTCAGACCCAGCTTTTTTTTCAGGCGCCACTAGAGTCAATAGCTTTCTACATTCTAAAGGTACACTGAGGAGAAATCTATACTGCACACATCTGGTAAGAATCAAGAGCAGAATTTTTCTAGCTTATCTGAATTCAGTGGAGACTTCTCTTTCAGCAGTGTTGCAGAGGATGAATATAAATATAAAATGATGGTGCTTTTAAAAGCAGAACCTTTCCCTTGAAAGTGGTTCCATTAGAAAACCATTCACCTTTCAAACCAGAGCAGACACATACAGTGTTTTTGGTACTCCTTAGATGCTGCTTTCATGTACTGATGAGCCAAAGAACTAGATGTTATTTTATATTTTGTCTTTAAATCTATAATTATAATATACAACTTACTTTTGGTCTATGTTTACTGCTGGAAGACTTTGGGTACTTGCTTCTTTTTTATTTTTATTTATGCTTCTCTCATATATTGCATCTTGACAGCAGTTTCTCCTCCCTCCTCTCCTCTCAGGCCCTCCCCCCATCTCTCCTCTCCCCCAGATCCATCCCTCCTCTGTTTCCCTTCAAAAGTGGGCAGGCTTTCCAGGGGTATCAACCAAACATGGAATATCAGGTTTCAATAAGACTAGGCACATCCTCTCATAGTAAGACTGGGCAAGGCAACCCAATATGAGGAATAGGGTCCCAAAAGCACGCAAAAGAGTCAGAGACAGCCCCTGCTCCCACTGTTAGGAGTCCCACAAGAACATGATTTTGGATATTTTCTAAAAGGCAAATTCATCTATAATGTGAGAACAGTTGGAATTGCTGGAAGGTCAAGTATTCTTCCCAACATCTGAGGACAACCTAATGAGGACCTCCTGAAATGATGCTCCCTTGAACATGTTTCCTTAGGTAGAGAATGAGCAATAATGTTTTTTGTTTCTTTCTCCACTTATTTACTTGTCAAACACAAACCAAGCATCTCCTCTGTTCCAGATGATAATATGGATGATGGGGATGCAGGAAAAAATAAAAACAGATAACTTTCTGCTTCCATGGACCATATAGCCCAGTGAGGGAAGAGAGATAATGAGCAATAAACAGACCAAATAAGTAATATATAGAAAGTGAGAAGGTGATAAGTAGTACAGATAGAACAAGGGTAACTAGGGGAAGGGGGACCAGAGGTACAGAGATTGATATGAAAAATTATAAATAAAAGGCACCATTTAGGCTTGGGAAAGATAGCTCACTCAGTAAAGTACTTGTCTTGTACTACAAGAATCTGAGTTCAATTTCTGTGTTTGAAAAAAAAAAGCTGGGGAGCTGGGCGTAGTGGTACATGCCTTTAATACTACACTTGGGAGGCAGACAGACCTCGATGAGTTCAAGGCCAGCCTAGTCTACATAGTGAGTTCCAGGATAGCCAGAGCAACATAATGAGGATTTCTCTAAACAGCAACAAAACCAACAAAAAAAAGCTGGGTGTGGTGATGGTGGTACATACTTGTATTTCCAGTGCTATGGAAATGGAGACAGGGAGATCTCTGGGGCATTATGGATAGCCATACTAGCATAGGTTTCAAGTTCCAGTCCACTGAGAGGCACTATCTCAAAAAAAAAAAGAAACAGCAAACAAAACAAAACAAAACAAAACAAACAAACAAACAAACAACAACAACAAAAAAAAAACCAGTGCCTGAGAACTGATGAACTGATGCCCAAGGCTGTCCTGTGGCCTCTACACGCACAGGCACACAGGGAGACATATGAACATACACAAACATGCATCCATAAACACAAAGGTGACATTTGAAGCAAGATTTTAAGCAGTAAGAGAGTAAAACATCTGAACACCTGGATATCTGCTGTGTGCAGGGAAGAAAACACAAGAGACTATGCCTGACAACACAAAGGAAAAACCAAACCAACGACAATGAATATGTATGTGGCAATAGAAGATGAACCAGAAGCATACAGAGAGCCAGAGTTCCTTGGTTTTTCTTAAAGGCTCATTTGGCAAACTCTTCCAGGCTTCTGGGAGAAACGCTACATGAGCAATTGTCCCAGGAGTTCTACTTCTAGTATGGTTCAGTAATTACTACCAGATCCCATACTTGTCACAACTAATACCTAAAACAAAAAAACAAACAAACAAACAAAAAAAACCCAAAATACAGAGTGCAGAAGATGTGTAGGGCTGACACATAGAAGAAATGATGGCATAAATTGAGATTCCTGTTTCCAGGTTTTAATCTGGAGATGCAAGTTAAAAGTAGTATGAAATGTGGCTACATTTGTGGCTCAAAACTAAAGAAATTTAGAGTCCCAGCCTGGGGTGATTCCAGCCACAGCATTTCTGGCTGATGACTCAATCAGACACTGCAGAGCAAACTCAAGGCAACCCAGCTAAAGGTCAAAGAAAGAAAGAAAAGAAATTAAATGGGACTTAAAAATTGTAGCAAGAGAGAGAGAGAGAGAGAGAGAGAGAGAGAGAGAGAGAGAGAGAGAGAGAGAGAGAGAGAGAGAGACTTTGTACAGAGTCAATTGGAGGGGAGGGAAGTCCTTAATTAAGAGATAACATTTCTGAAGAAATGTAAAGGTTGAGAAGGAGCCTGAAGGCCAGATGGCATGTGAGAGAAAAACACAGAAACCTAGCATTTGTAACACTCTGACCAGAGACTCCAAAGCAAAAGGGGCCTGGTATTTCCCAGGAAATGAAAGAAGGACAACTGCAGAATATATGAATGAAGGAAAGGGCCAATTTATAGTAAAACAATATTCTAAATAAATATTCTAAATTTTTATTGCATGTCACTACTGTAAAGAGATAAAGAAAAAGCCTTAGTTGTGGAACTAATCAACTTGATCTCTGGTTGGTCAGTTCTGCCAACTTTCCACAGCCCCCAATCACTTGGGAAAATAATTTCAATGAGGGATTGTTTAGATCATGTTGGCTTGTGGCATGCCTGCAGGGAATTGTCTTGATTGCCTTAATTGATGTGGAAAGACCCAGCCTGGAAGTGAGCAGCAGCATCCCCGAGTTTGGGGCTCCAGACTTTAGTAGAGTAGATAAGGCTACATGAGCACTAAAGCATGAGCCTTTCTTTCTCTCTGCCCCTCATTGTGGATGTGATGTGCCTAGCGACTTTAAGCTCCTGCCACTGTGATCTCCCCACCATGATGGACTGTAACCAAGAACTGTGAGCTAGAGTAAGCCCTTTCTTCCCTAAGTTGCTTTTTGTCAGAGTATTTTCTCTTAGCAACAGAAATGAAACTGGGACAGTCTCTAGCTTCCAATCATAATGAGGAGACAAGACTGATACTGGTGATACGACGACTGAACTTGAACATAGGAGCATGTGTAGTTGGTAATTACCACCTCACTTTATCCTTTACCCTCACAGTAGTCTTGAGGGAGAGCTGGGACTAGTAACAGGGTAATTTAACCTGATTATTATAGTAAATCTTAGTATCTCTCCTCTTTCTCTCTCTCTCTCCCTCTCTCCTTCCCCTTCCTCTCCCCCTCCCTCCTTCCCTCCCCTCTCTATCCCCCCATGTATATCCTTCTCTTTCCACTCAGCTCTGAGTTCAGATGAGTATATAGTGAAGCTCTGCTAAAAGCATGAGTTTTATGGGCTAGATCTTCAAGGTTTTGAGGGAAAAGGGTTATAATGCTCAAGGGCCACAGCATGTTCTTGATATCATCAAAAGAAGCCATACCCTTTGCTCGCCAGGTCACTGTAACAGTGTTATACTTTGACAATTCGGTCACATTTTTAAAATCTCTGTGCTCACTCATTTTCTATGTCCTCCCTCCTCTCTTCCCCTCTTCCTATGTCTCCTCCATCCCTTGCTTCTGTTCTTCCTATAACAGAACGCTTGGTTTTCAAACAAAAATTTATTCACCTAGATAGAGAAAACATACAATATAATAAATAGTGCTTGCTTTAACAGCATATATACTAAAATTAGGCTAGTACAGAGAAGATAACATGGCAAACAAAGCAAACATGAAAATCCATGAAGTTTTCCATGTAAAAATATCATAATACTGTATTTGCAGTGTCAAAGGATCTAATACGATGCTGAACAGTGAGAACAATGAGAGTAGTTTGGTGGACATGGAAACTCCATACCAGTTGTCTGCATATAGGTGGAAGCTATCCAACAGATTCATTATCCAAGTTTCAAAACTATTTTTTAAGATTTATTTTTATTTTATGTGTATGAGTGCACTTATATCTATGCACCGTATGTATGCAGTGCCCACTGAAGCCAGAAGAGGGCAACCTGGATCCCCTGGAACTGGAGTTACAGACCACTGTGCGCCACCATATGGATCCTGAGACAACTTGGGTCCCCTGTAAGAGCAGTCGAGGCTCTTAACCAGTGAGCCATCTCTCCAGCTCCTCACTGTCCAATTTATTAATTTACTTTATTTTGAACGCCTGGTTCTGAGAAGAATCCAGATGGCTTCTAAAAACTGGAGTAGTAGCAAATAGTCATTTGTTTTGAATAGATTATCAGCAATCTTTAGATTATTAACCACTGGCATTGAAGCCTTTGAGCAGATTAGGAGAACACACATTTATTTTCAGTTTGAATCTTTAACATCATCTGTTCATTCCTGAGCCTGCTACAATATGCTCTGTTGTGTTGGTGCTCTCACAGTGCAGTGTGTTACACACAGCTTTGCACTTGCTTAACTGACTCCATGCAGACTTGAGAGGAAGACACAGGATACAGCTGTGCCTTTCCTTGTATTTTAGTGCTTAGGGATGTGTTCTGGGAACCTCTTTTCACCTGCACAATAGCATTTGAATGGATCTACACAGATCTGAAGTAAATTTGAAAGATTGTAATTTCTCCAATCAAGATCCTATTTCCAAGAAACTCAAACTATGGCATATCTGCATGAGCAGCTTTATTTTAAGGTTTGCTCACAATTCTGTTCTGTTCTCCATAGGGGGAAAATATAAAAACAGTGCTCTGGCTTCCGTTGTAGTTAAACATGACACATTTGAGTGAGCATTTTTTTTAAACTGTAGTTTAATATAGTTTAAAATGCTTTTCTAAAATTAAATGTACCCCCAACAACTTTGCCCTTAGAAGAGTCCAAGGGTTCTGCAGATCTCTGAAATCAAGGCCCTATCTTATCACACGGTGCTTTATTACAAACCTCTTCAAACTTAGGTGGGTGGTAGTAGAGCTGGTGACTGTTGTCTGTTGAAGCCTAGGAATGATGCATTGTGGGAATTTCCCTGCAGTTCAAGAGATGCATACATAATCTCTTTAGCCAAATACCTCTGGCACAGCCCTTAGAAACAAATCTACAGCCTTTGGTGATAATGATTTAGTTGGGAAATTCGAGATCATTGGTATTATTGCAGTGCTGCTAATATCCCTTCAGTTTCCAGTTAGCTTATCATTAATCAGCAAAGAGATGTTGCAGGATTTTCAGAATTGAAGGCTATTTGTGAAAAAATTGGTCATTTGGCTTTATTAGCTTAATAATGTATGAATAATTTCTCAGAAAAGTTCTATCATGAGTACTCATTTGTTTTTATATTAATATTTTTGTCAATGAAATAATGCTGTTTTTACTACTTATAAAATGCACAGGTCCATGCTTATAGGAAAAAGGGAGCCAAATATGTTTGGTGGGTACGGGTGAATGTGTGATGGAGACAGAGACCTGGAGTTAGGCTGTGATTAGGTGCTTTGATGTTTTCCTGCTTTGATATACCCAGGAAAGAAACAGCTCCCTTATGAACCTTAGGAAGTGCAGTGATTCTAAGGGAGAAGGGAGGTGGGACCACATTAAAGGCTAGTGGGTCTCCTGTGTGTGCTTAAAGAGAAGCCCTCTCTGGGGTAGTTAGAAAGTAATTTTTTCATAACTTTCGGCCTACTGAAATCTGAGGTTTCAGGAGTGTCTCCTCCATAAAGACTTTTGGGATGGTTTTATTTTTAATTTTTAAGTCTGTGACCACTCACAATCTTGTCTCCCTATCTTAGGGACACAGATCAACTTTAGAACTTTTGCTTCATCTTCCTAAAGTGGTGTATATAACATTTACATCATTTATTATTTTACATTATTATTTACTTTTGTGTTGTATTCATAGTTTTCAAAAAGAAACATTTGCAGGAGGACCGAGATTTTGAAAGTTACAGTGACTTTCCGAAGGTGACTTGGTCAGTGGAGTTGGGTTTATCACAAGAGTCCTCAGATCCCTTCCTCTCAAGGCTCTTTTTACTATGGCTTAATTCTTTAAAAATTTGAGCACTACCAGAGGTGTGTACCTTCTAGGCAGTTCATCCAGTTCTCATTACAGAAGTAACCTGACATAAAACCACAGAATTTCTCTGAAAGCGGCATAATTGATTCTCAACAGCTGCTTGCACCTGTGCCTTTGAAAACTGTGTTTTCTCTTGCATTATAACAGCAAGGGTAAGTAGTACATGGCACATGCCCAGACTGAGGCTTGGGAATTACTTTTTTAATTTGTCAGATTGTAGATTGTCCAAGTCTCTTTTGGATTGTTCATTTCGTTCTTGCTGTCACTCACTTTTTACATATGTCACTGGGAACTGGAACCCAGTGTTTTTTTTGTTCGTTTATTTGTTTTGTTTTGTTTTTGCATGCCAGGAATTGAACCCATAGCCTTGCACAAACCAAGCATGAATTCTACCATTGGCCTCCACTTCCAGCTCATGAGCTAGAATCTTAGTCAAAGGTGAGAGCGGCTGATTGGTTTTAATCCTAAAATGTAATATTTTTAGTTGTTCTGCAAAAATGATTCAGAGAAAATGGTGAGGTTGTATAAAACATTTTTTCTTAATTATAGGTATTTTTTCTTTCCATATTCCTGTGGCCCTAATTAGTACTGACTGGATGATCTAAATTAACTCCAAACAAAAGTAAACAAATGGTGCAAAATAATATGCTCTAACTGTTATGATTAAAATCTGAGTGATGATGGTCAGAATATGCTCCTTAACCCACCCACGGTTTGATTAGGAATGAGGGTAATGGTGGTGCAGTCGGCCACTGACAAGGCCCGAGCACAGTTCACATCATTTTCTGTAATGATTTTGACATTTCCTCAAAGCTTCAGAGGAAATTGAGCAATTATTTACTTGCCTTGAAAAATCACAGGGTGTCATGGTGGCCACAGAGGAGAGGGCAGAGCTGCAGTGGCTGTATCGCAGCTGGTAGGAGTACAAGTGTCGCTGTGTCAACTGGAAGGTGACAGGCCCTGCATAGGCCACTTACGGTTAATGGATGGTATTTCATATGGTCAGAGTGACCAGAAAACTTAACAATGTGAGTTTATTTCAGAAAAGAGCTACTTAAAATAAGAGTCTGGAGAAAGCTGGTGTAAAGAAACAATGAAATTATGTCACAGTGGTCTTAATAATGTAAGACAGCTTGTATTTGTTTTGGGCATAACATATGGCCAGAATTGTACACTAAAGCATTTACTTGTATTGTTTCATCTACTTTCAGCCCAGTGTTTTAAGATTGTTTCATTTACTGCTCACTAAACAAAGCCTTGGTGGGCAGCATGGTAGGATTTGAATCCGTTTCTATTTTATTCCAGAGCCAGGTTTTCTAACCATTTGTCTTATATGGGCCTGGAATCAGCTTTTAAATTTCCGTAGACAGTATAGTTTGCATCTTTGGAAATTTCTCCATCTTTAAACTATAGATACTTGCTTGTGAAAGACACAATGGGAGGTGGGTGTGGTGGCCCACACATGTATTTCTAGCATTCATTAGGTCAAGGCAGGAGGGTTGATGAGTTTGAAGGTAGCCTGTCCTGGCCTATACAGTTATTTCCAGGCCAGCTTGGGCTACAGTGTCTCAAAACAGAAATTAAAACAAAACCAAGGGACTGGAGAGATGGCTCAGTGGTTACTCCTTCCCTGTAACTCCTCTTGTGTCGAGTTCCCATCCCTAGTCCCTCTTGAATCCATGGCCTTGTATTCTTTAATTACTGTTTTACATATAATTAAACCAGCTTCATCCTTTTAGTGCTGCTCATTCCATCTATGTTTTTAGGGCTGACCACTTGGGACTAGAAAACCCAGCATGGTGCATCCCTAGAGTAGACAGATTCCTCCTCTCACAGTAGTTAAATACCTGTCTTCACCTAGGGAATGTAACTCTGTGAGACTTCCTCCATCCACACTGGCATGGCAACTGGTATCATTTTTCAGATCTTCTTTGGACAACCATATTGTTGAGATTCATGGGTGCGGCTCCCCTGTCATATCTAGAAAACACAATCTAGCAGCAGATGCCTGTGGTGATATATTGTGTACCCTAATAAAGTTGCCTGAGGATCAGAGGACAGAGCCAGACACTAGATTAGACACAGAAGTCAGGCAGTGGTGGCACACACCCTTAATCCTATCACTTGGGAAGCAGAGATCTGTCTGGATCTCTGTGAGTTCAAGGCCACACTGGAAACAGAGCCAGGCAGTGGTGGCACACACCCTTAATCCTATCACTCTGGAGGCAGAGATCTGTCTGGATCTCTGTGAGTTCAAGGCCACACTGGAAACAGAGCCAAGAAGTGGTGGCACACACCTTTAACCCCAGTACTGGGAAGCACACACACCTTTAATCCCAGGAAGTGATGTCTGGGCAGAGAAAGGTATATAAGGCGTAAGGAAACAGGAACTCACTCTCTTCAGGCCAAGGATTTCGTAGAGGTAAGAACTAGTGGCTGGCTGTTCTGCTTCTCTGATCTTTCAGCTTTCACCCTGATATCTGGCTCTGGGTTTTTTCTTATTAAAAGACTATCTAAGATTTGAACAATAGATGCCCTGGGTCCTCTTGCTCTTACAATCTTTCTGCCCATCTTCTGCAACATTCCCTGAGGCTTAGTTGCAGGGATTATGTCATAGATATATCAGCTGGGCCTGAGCACCTACCCCATGGTCAGTTGTTCTCTGTATTTTTACCAGTTGTTAATTTCTATAATGGTCTCCATTTGTTGCAAAAAAAAAAAAAAAAACTTCTTTGACTAGGGAAAAGAGCTATACTTACATATGTTTAAAATACAGTTAGAAATTATATTGACTTAAGAAAGTCATAATAATAGGTTCTCTTCTGGGATTTATAACCTCTCTAGGCATGAATAGTTGTCTAGACTTACAGCAGCAGGAATGAATTGCTGCATATTGAGTGGTCCTTAAATCCAATTAGATGACTGTTAGCTATCCCCAGGATGTAAGTGCCACTATTTCACCTTTTGGATTATCTTGTTCTTCTGGTCATTGTTGAGGTTTGTAGGCATTATAGCTAGGCAACATTATTAATTACTTTTCTCCTTTGCAGTTTGCATAGCTCCTTCTAGCACTATGAGAGCTAATCCCTAGGGAGGAGGATTCCAGGTCAGGTCCAGCTGGATTCCTGTGTTCAAAGTATATGATATCATCAACTATACGGTCTTCTCTCTGATTTCTGGGGCAACCAAGGGCAATAGTAATAGTCTATATTGTTTTGGGCTCTATTGACCAATGACTCAAATGGAAATTTCCTATGGCTTTGTGGGGCATTGTCATCCCAGGTTGTGTAAATTCATTTAAACTGCATGTGAATGTATAGACTTGCATTTAGATATATGTAATTTTAAGTTAACATAGACTAACATGATTCCTTGTGGATTTTCCAGATATTTTCAGTGTTATTTATCCTGCCTTCCTCCCTCAGCCTCTGGATTTCCCTCTCTTCCTTCCCAGTTAAAGTCGCCCTACCCCAGCTGGCGTGTATGAGCTCCTTACTGAGAGTGTGGATATGATGCAATGGTAGGTGAGGGTCAGGGATACTCACAAGGCAAAGTCAATGCACAGTCTTTGTGTCCTGAGCAAGTCTTCCCAATGTAGAGATGGCAAGGTGGGAAAGGGTCAGACGGAATCAGCAAAGGCATAGGGAGCTGTGCATCATCTTAAGCTAGGCAGAAAAGTATGGAGATGTCTTGGGCATGGACCTATAACAAACAATTTCACTATGTCTTGAAGTGGATATTTAAGATATTATACATTTTATAAAGGGCAAAAATTAAACACACCTGCAATCACAGTGCTTACAGAAAATTCAGTGTTTTATCATATAACTTCCAAATTCTTTCAATATCCAGAAAAAAAAGTACCTTACCATGCTATTATACTAATTTGTAATCTGCATCTTCCTCTTCCATTTGATTCCAATGTTTCCTACTACAATATTTTAGTATCTTGAGTGCTATAAAGATTTGGGCTTTTCCTAAATCCTTATATTTTAATCATGAATAATTGTTACCTGTGTGACAACATGTACCTATGGTAGATCCCAAAGAAATATATGTTGACATATCCTGAGGCATTTTCCTTCCTTCTTTCATTCTTTTTGTTTGAGACAGGATCTCACTGTATAGCCTTCACCATCCTGGAATTCACTATGTAGACAAGGCTGGCCTTGAACTAGAAATCCACCAGCTTCTTCCTCCCACATGCTGGGATTAAAGGCCTATGCTACACCACACCCAGCATGGATTTTCCTTTCCTAGTGAATATTTCTAAAATGTCTTCTTTTTCTCAGTACCTTTGAGAGAGGGGACTCATCCTCATTCTATTTCTCATTTCTATGATGATTGTTTGGTATTAGCAATCTATACTGAAAATGCGGAGGAAATATAATGTAGAAGAATAATTTTATGCTCTCTTCTTGTGACCTATGGTTGGCATCTCAATATTTATTCACCAATTGTTCCTATACTTGAATCAGTTAGTGAGTTAGAGACTGATTATGTGAACTTGTTTATCATTATGTAATAAAAAAGGAAATTGTTCATGAAACTATTCCAGACTATATTACTTTATTCATTTCAATTTGTTCTCCTCCCTGGGAGACTTTTTGAGGGGAAGAAACATATCATTCTATATTTTTATAAAATTTTATAAGTATATTAGTCAGGATTCTCTAGAGTCACAGAACTTATAGAATGACTCTCTCCCATATATATATATATATATATATATATATATATATATATATATTCACATATATGTATTGAAATGACTTATAGACTGCAGTTCAACAATGGCTAGCAGTGAGTAAAAAGTCCAAGAATCCAGTTGCTCAATCCCATGAAACTAGGTGTCTCAGCTTGTTGCCTGTGTATTCTGGAATCCCAAAGACACAGGCTCCAATGCCAGTAAAGGAATGGATTTGCTGACACGGCAAGCAGGCCTTCCTTCTTCCATTGTCCTCCTAGCAGAATGTGTGGCCCAGATTTAAGGTGTGCCATCCAGTCTCAAGATCCAGATCAAAGGCATGTTGTCTTCTTGCCTTAAGGGCTAGATCACAGGTGTGCTCTCCATTTCTGGATTATAGTTCATTCCAGATATACTCAAGTTAACAACCAAGAATAGCGGGGTGGTGGTGGCGGTGGTGCACGCCTTTAATCCCAGCATTTGGGAGGCAGAGGCAGGTGTATCTTTGTGAGTTCAAGGCCAGCCTGGTCTACAGAGCAAGATCCAGGAAAGGCACAAAGCTATACAGAGAAACCCTGTCACGAAAAAAAAATCAACCAAGAATAGCCATCACTGTAAGTGTTTTGCCTGCATGAGTGTATGTATAAATACCCTTGGAGTTCAGAAGAGAGCATTGAATCCCTTAGAACTGGAGTTATGGGTGGCTGTGAGCCACTAGGTTTGTCTTGGGAATTGAACCCAGGTCCTCTGCAAGAGCAACAAGTACTTTTAAGCACTGAGCTATCTCTAAGGCCCCTTAGGCGATATTTTAATGAGGTAGTTGGCATTACTTTTGTATAACCATTGCTGTCTAAGGTGAGTTTCTTTAATTTTTAAGGATATTTTTGGTCTCTTCAAGGTCAAACCAGTTTTAAAATACATTTTTCTAAATATCATGTCTTAGTGTTCTGAGAAAAGGAGAATTAACACTCCTGAGGGGCAAAGAGTTCTGAAAACCTTTCTGGTGAAAACTATAGTTCCCAATGATCAAAGTCTCCTCCTGATATGCTTCTTTCTTTGAAAAAGCTAAGAATCTCATTCATTGTTCCTCCCCTGAGTATATTCCCTAGGAATGGCATTAGAAGACATGTACCAGAATGTTCATTCCATCATATTAATAATAGCAAAAAGCTGTAAAGTGTCCCAAGTGCTCTATCAATGAAACAATAGATAAATAAATTAGGCTTATTCATATATGAAATGAATTACATGTATATCGATAAGCATTGTAAAAATCTCTAAACTGCCTGAATTACATGTATATCAATAAGCATTGTAAAAATCTCTAAGCTGCCTAGTAAAGCATTACTGAATGACAAATAGAATAATATTTTTTCTTTTTTATTAAGGAATTGTTTTATTCATTTTACATACTAATCACAGATCCCTCTCTCCTCCCTCCTCCCTCCCCTCCTGCCTTCTCCCCCAACTCACCCCGCATTCCCTCCTCAACAAGGCAAGGTCTCGCATGGGGAGTCAGCAGAGCCTGGTCCGTTCAGTAGAGGCAGGCCCCTCCCCCTGCCTCAAGGCTATGCAAAGTGTCCCACCATGGGTAGTGGGCTCCAAAAAGCCAGCTCATGTACCAGAGATGGATCCTGATCCTACTGCCAGGAGGCCCCTTAAGCAGACCAAGCTACACAACTGTCTCGCTTATGCAGAGGACATAGTCCAGTTCCACGGAGACTCCACAGCTGTTGGTCTAAAGTTCATGAGTTCCCACTAGTTTGGTTTGGTTGTCTCTGTAGGTTTCCCCATCATGATCTTGATACCCCTTGCTCATAGAATTCCTCCTCTCTCTCTTTGACTGGACTCCTGGAGCTCAGCCTGGTGCTTGGCTGTGGATCCCTGTATCTGCTTCCATCAGTTACTGGATGAAGGATCTAGGATGACAGAGTATTCACTTATCTGATTGCTGAGGTAAGCCAGCTCAGGCACCCTCTCCACTATCGCTAGTAGTCTAAGCTGCGGTCATCCTTGTGGATTCCTGGGAACCTCCCCAGCACCTGGCCTCTCCCCATCCCCATGATGTCTCCCCATATTATGGAGTCTTCCTCATTGCTCCCCCACTCCGTCCTGCTCCACCTTGACCATCCTGTTCCCTCATGTTCTCATCCCCTATCCCTCACCCTCCAGACAAATAGAATATTTATTCAAAGTTTTTTTTTTTTTTTTTTTTGGTTTTTCGAGACAGGGTTTCTCTGTGTAGCTTTGCGCCTTTCCTGGAACTCACTTGGTAGTCCAGGCTGGCCTCGAACTCACAGAGATCCGCCTGGCTCTGCCTCCCAAGTGCTGGGATTAAAGGCGTGCGCCACCACCGCCCGGCTTTATTCAAAGTTTTAAACTATGCAGAATGTATCAATTCAGATAAACTGGGTAATAATACCTTAACAAAACCTTCTAAATTTTGGTGGCTTAGTGCTATTGTAGGTACAACACAGATTATCTGGAAGCTTCTGTGGGTCATTCAGTGTCTTCAGCTGATAAAATTTTTCATCTTATTCCATGTTTCATTGATTTCTTCACCAATGAGAAACAAGTACAGTGACTTGTGTTTTACCCTATAAATTTATATTTTAATTGTTCAAAGTAAGTTATACAGTCACACTAAACTTGAAGGAGACTAAGGAGGGCCTGGAGAAATAGCTCAGTGGTTATGAACACCCGTTGTTCTTGCAGAGATGCTGTTTCAGATTCTGGTACCTAAATGGCAGCTTACAACTGTCTGTAACTCCAGTTCCAGAGGATCATATGTTGCCTCCACAGGAATTCACACACATGGTACATAGATGTCAATGGAGACAAAATACCCATACACATGAATTTAAAAAAAAAAGGACTGAGGTGTTTAATTTTACTGTGTAATTTGAGTGGGCATCCTAAATATTTAACAATCAACTCAATGAAACTGACAGACTAAAGAATACTTAATATGACATATATGAATATATATACATATATATATTCTAGGATATATTCTCTAGTATATATATGTGATATATATATAGTATATCTATATACTGGTGTAGGGCCCTGGTCTCCTCCTATATTGAGTAAAGCCGTTGCCTGCTTGCCGACCTTGACCAGATGTCCTCCCTATTCTAATTCCCTGCCGGTATCCACCCTCCTGAATGCTTTAGGGAAGTTCCTTGTTTGTGTATCCTGCATATTGGGCGTTAACAGCTTAGATGCAAGAATGTAGAACATTCAGTAGCAAACTTCTGCCCTCCGGGGATCCCCCATTGTGCTGTAAGCCTGTATTTAAGGTTTCCTCCCTCTTTCAATAAACGGCATTCGGCTGGCACCCGGCTTACAGCCGTGGCGAATGACTCGCTGTTTCTTGTCTCTATTTTTTATCCGCAGCCCCTCGCTCGGACATGGTGAACGGGTGACAGTAACGCGGGCGTTACCGTTACAAATGGAGGTTCCACCGAGATTCTACCAAGACGTTACCGAGATCTGAGAAAGAAGGGACGAGCTGACGGACACCCCACAAGGCTGGCCAGCATTTTAAAGAAAAAAGGTACGGGTGAATTGTATTGAAATGGGTGCAGCTAGCTCACAGTCACTCCTCGAGGAACAAATAATTGGACTGTTGAGGCGGCAAGGCACTATCATTAAGAGCAAGACGGCTAAAGATTTTATTCAAATGCTCCGGAATGTTAGTCCTTGGTTTCTGGTCTCCGGAGGATTTAATATACCAGATTGGGAACAGGTCAAGGTTGACTTACAAAAATATTTGCATAAAGAAGGGCCTGATTCCGTATCCTTAGCTACTTTTTCTTTGTGGCGCTTGGTTAAAGATGCATTGCTTAGTGATGATATTGAAGTCCAAGAACATTTAACTGAAGCTAAAGCTGTGTTGGAGGAGTCTCAGATAGAGGAGTCTCTCAGATCCCTTGAAACTTCTGATGTTCCTGATTCGTCAGAGTCGTCTTCTGATTCTGCAGAGTCATCTTCAGAGGGTAATGATGTAGAAGTCAGATCAGAAAAGGATGCTAGATGCCTAAGAGGGAAATCACAGAAGATTTCTCGCAAGGATAGACCTCCAACCCATAACCTTGACTTTTGCAACACGGAGGTCCTTCCTTCCTCACCCATAGAGGGGTTAACGGGGGGAGTTGCTTACCCGGTTATAGAGACTCAAAATGCTCAAGGACAGAGGCAAAGGGAACATAATCCTTTAGATTTTAAAAGCATTAAACAGCTTAAGGAAGCGGTAATGTCATATGGGCCTCATGCTCCTTTTACCACCGCTATACTTGAATCTTTTTCTGCCTTAAATTGTACCCCTAGTGATTGGATGCAGTTGTGTCGCGCTGCTCTCTCTGGGGGGGATTATTTAATTTGGAGGAGTGAGTTCCAAGAGCATTGTCAAACTACAGCTAATAGAAATGCTGCTGCAGGTTTCCCGGCTCGAAATCTTGAGATGCTCACGGGTACAGGGCAGTATGCCACTTTACAAGCACAGATTTTGTATGATCCCGCAGTTTATGCACAGATTAGTGTAGCCGCTACCAGAGCATGGAAAGGGCTGCCTTATAAAGCTGCTGGTGAACAACTATCTAAAGTCATTCAAGGGCCATCAGAACCATTTGCAGAATTTGTAGATCGCCTGCTTCAATTAGCAGGGAGAGTATTTGGGGATGTTGATCAAGCCATGCCCATAGTAAAGCAACTGGCCTTTGAAAATGCCAATAAGTATTGCAAGGAGGCCATTAGATCTCATAAAAATAAGAGCTTAAATGATTATCTTAAACTATGTAGAGATATAGATGGCCATCACATCATGGGACAGGTAATGGCTTCAGCCATAAGGGGGAATAATTCTGGAGGAACCCGCCCAAAAATCTGTTTTGGATGCGGCCAGCAAGGTCATGTTAAGAATAATTGTACTGGAGCACAAGCTATGGCAAAAACGCCGGGACTTTGCCCACGATGTAAAAAGGGCCATCACTGGAGTAATGGGTGCCGATCTAAGGTTGATGCTCAGGGAAAAATGTTACTGCTGTCGGGAAACGGGCAGCGGGGTCCGCTCCGGACCCCCCGAAGCCAGGTGTACGGAGCCCTGAATACACCTGTCCCGACCCTGCTTTCCCACCATCCCATCCAGTTCGTTCCTCGAAGGAATCCCTTTCTGTCCAAGACCTTATCAGAGGCACCCCCGGGAGTGCAGGATTGGACCTCTGCTCCTCCGCCAGAGCAGTATTAACGCCTCAGATGGGCCCCCAGGTTCTCGGTACTGGAGTTATGGGCCCACTACCTGCAGGGTCCTTAGGCCTGATTTTGGGCAGGAGCAGTGCTCTTATGCAAGGTATTAGAGTAATTCCAGGAGTGATAGATGAAGACTCTGAAGGAGAAATTAGAATCATGGTTGAGGCTGGTAAAGGGGTGACAATTATTCCCCAGGGTGCTCGCATAGCACAACTGCTTTTGATGCCTCGCTTTCATACTAATAATCCTTTTCTTAAACCACATAGAGGTGAGGGTGGATTCGGCTCTACGGGCCCTCTAGCATGCTGGGTTTCCACTTTAGAACAAAGACCCATGCTAAATTTAAAAGTTAATGATCACAATTTTCAGGGTCTTTTAGATACTGGTGCTGACACTTCAGTTATTTCTTTAAAACTTTGGCCCGAAGCTTGGCCCGTTAAAAATTCTACCTCTAACCTACAAGGTATCGGCACAGCTCAGACACCATTACAGAGCAGGCTACTTTTAAATTGGAAGGATGAGGAAGGTCATGCAGGAACTTTTCAACCCTTTGTGCTACCTGACATTCCAGTGAACTTGTGGGGACGGGATGTGTTAGATGGTATGGGAGCTGTGCTTACTACACAGCCTGTACAACAGATGCTGAAAAGTCAAGGCTACTGCCCAGGCAGAGGCTTAGGGAAAATGTTGCAAGGAGACCCGCTCCCTGTAGCAGACAAAAACTGTGTCATTAGAGGTCCTGGGGATACAAGAGGATTAGGGTCTTTTCCATAGGGGTCACTGCGCAGCAGCCTTCGATTATACAACCAATAAAAATCACTTGGAAGAGTGATGACCCTGTATGGGTGGAGCAGTGGCCCCTTACTAAAGAAAAACTGGAGGCTGCGAACACATTAGTTAAGGAACAGTTAGATGCTGGGCATATCATTCCTTCCACTTCACCTTGGAACTCACCTATATTTGTTATTAAGAAGAAGTCAGGAAAATGGCGGCTATTACAGGATCTTAGAGCTGTAAATAAAACCATGCTTCTCATGGGAGCAACACAACCTGGCTTGCCTGCCCCTGTGGCAATTCCTAAACATTGGAATTTAATTGTGGTTGACTTGAGGGATTGTTTCTTTACCATTCCTTTGCATTCCGAGGACAGTCCTCGCTTTGCTTTTAGTGTTCCTTCAGAAAATCTTAGAGAACCTTATCAGAGATATCAGTGGGTGGTATTGCCTCAAGGAATGGCCAATAGCCCTACTATATGTCAAATTTATGTGTCTTTGGCCCTAGCTCCAGTTCGTAAAGCTTTTCCAGATGTTTATATAATTCACTACATGGATGATATATTAATGGCTGCTAGAGATAAAAAACTTGTTTTTGATGCCTTTTTTAATTTACAAGAGGTTCTTAGCCTGGCTAATTTACAGATTGCCCCAGAAAAGGTACAGGTATCTTATCCCTATCATTATTTAGGTCATGAATTGCTACGCACGGGCATACGTCCACAAAAGATTACTCTGCGTATGGATCAGCTACGCACGCTTAATGATTTCCAAACCTTTCTGGGAGATATTCAATGGCTTCGGTCCACTTTAAAAATTCCAACAGGTCAGCTTCGCCCTTTGTATGACATCTTAAAGGGCGACCCTGACCCTTTATCTCCCCGTAAACTAACAGCTGAAGGACGTGTAGCCCTACAACGAGTGCAAGAGGCCCTGGAACAGGCTCACGTGCAGTATATAGATCTTTCTTCTCCCTTATTGTATTTGGTATTTTGTTTTACTCATTCACCTACTGGAGTGTTTTGGCAAACAAGTCCTATTCTATGGGTACATTCCCCAGCTTCTCCAGCAAAAACCATTACTCCTTATCCACAGGCTGTTGCTCAGATTATATTTAAGGGAATCAAGATCAGTGTTCAAACTTTCGGTAAGGAGCCAGATATTGTGGTGACCCCATACACCCAGTCTCAAATAGCATGGTTGCAAGCTAATGATAATGATTGGACCATATTGACATGCTCCATGCAGGGTCGGTTTGATACTCACTACCCCTCCAATGATGTGTGTCATTTTTTTAAATTGCATCCTGTTATATTTCCCAAGATAGTACAGATGACTCCTATTCCTCAGGCCTGTGTAGTATTTACTGATGGCACTTCACGTGGTTTTGCTGTGGTGGTTTCTGGTAACATAGTAAAGAGAATAAAAGTCCAGGGCACTTCTGCCCAAATGGCAGAGGTACAGGCACTGTTGCTTGCTTTACAGATGTTTTCTGATGAGAGTGTAAATATTTATACTGATAGTCAATATGTGGCACATGCCATTATGCCTTTGGAGACAACAGCCTACATACCATCCATTTCTCCCATTCATGAATATTTATTGCAAGTGCAAGGACTTATATGGTCCCGCTCACATAACCTTTATGTGGGCCATATTAGAGCTCACACTCAATTGCCTGGACCTCTAAGTGAAGGTAATCAGAGGGCTGACGCCATTACTCGTATGGCTGTCACATTAATTTGCTCCACCTTTGATAAGGCTACTCAGTTGCATCAACGTTATCATCTTAATGCTGGATCTCTTCGTCATCATACAGGCATAACCCGGGAACAAGCCATCCAGATAGTTAAATCATGTCCTATTTGTGTTAAATTTTTACCTGTTCCTCATTTGGGAGTTAATCCCCGAGGACTTTTACCTAACCATGTGTGGCAGATGGACGTCACGCACGTGCCTTCCTTTGGAAAATTACAATATATCCATGTGTCTATTGATACATATTCTTCTCTAATTTTTGCTTCTGCTCATTCAGGGGAAAAGATTAAGGATGTAAAGAATCATTGCCTTAATGCTTTTGCTTACATGGGAGTGCCAAAATGCATAAAGACTGATAATGGTCCCGCCTACAGCAGTACGGGATTTTCAAAATTCTGCCAAGACTTTTCTATTGTTAATAAGACTGGTATTCCTTATAATCCTCAAGGACAGGCTATAGTAGAACGCTGCCATTGTACCTTAAAAACATATATTTCTAAAGTAAAAAGGGGGGAGCTAGGGGCTCATCTCTCCTCTCCACATTCTATTCTTTCCCTTGTTTTATATATTTTAAATTTTTTATCGGTGGATTCTGCTGGAGTATCCGCTGCAGATAAGCACTGGAGGGCTCCTGTTGCAAATCATCCTCTGGTGCGATGGAAGGACCTTTCTACTGGCACTTGGAGGGGACCCGATCCGGTGTTGGTGTGGGCCCGGGGATCTGTTTGTGTCTTTCCGCAGGACAATGAAGTTCCTCTTTGGGTTCCTGAGCGCTGCGTGCGCCCTGTGGCTGCTGCTGAAGCCCAACATGGCAGAGACCTATTGGGCCTTCGTAAAAAACTCTCCCCTTCTGATGCCAATGGGGATTGAGAGCCCAATACGGCCAGCCTTGGCAAACATTATTGTAAGCCTAGGGACTGTAGCCATGTGGTTGGATTCTTCAGAAGGTAATGTATGGTAACTTTTTTCAAAAATGTTAAGAATGTGTCACACCTTGGAGATTAAGGATAACCCCGAAGGTCAATGACCTTCATTTGTTAACAGTAACATGCCAGCTAAGCCTTTTCACATTTTGCAACCCTCTTCAAGCTGGTGTAGTACCTACTTTTCAGGAATGGCTCTGTGCAACATCTATTGGCCTCCTGAAATTCTTCTAGCCTCTTTTGAAGACACCTTAAAATTTGTGAGCCTGAGTGTAGCCATTAATGAGACCATTAGTTCTGCTCCTTGTTTGCTGTTTTTGTTTTTGTTTTCTTTATGGTTCTTAGTTCTTTTGCAGACCTGCCAGCCTAAGTAGTGCTGGGATCAAGAAAAATGGGCCTTGGTGGTTCGTGTTCCTGGAGCTGCGTCCATGCCAGTGGACCATGGCAGTTAGACACAGATGATGCTAACATGCTCCAGAAGAGACTGACATCACTGTTGCCGTTGTTGCTGTTATAGCGGTGGTGGCCACTGCTGCTACTATTTCTGGGATGGCTATTTCATAATTGGGTTCTACAGCTAGCACAATGGAGACCCTGGCAGCAAAAGTAGCTACCACAGTTAGTTAATCTTTTATTTTATTGGGCATGATAAATTTAATTCTACATTTATACATTTAAATTGGCTTTGAAAGTTGTAAAAATTATTTAAACTCAAGTTCCATTTGTTTTTGGGATACCACTTTACAAGGACTCCTATTTGCAGTAAGGCTCGTTTAAGAAGGGAATGGCTCAATCGCCTTTAGCCTCCTGGCTATGGGTGGGTTAGGACTACTGTTGGTCTTTTCTGGGTCGCACAGATTGCAAGCCCAGCGCCACTTTGAGATCTTTGGCAACAGTTTACTCTACAGCTCACGTGGTTGAGCCTGTATGATAATGAGTATTCAGAGACGGGTAATGCTTGGGGGGCGCTCACCAACCTAAGACAGAGCACTTGCGGGGCCTGGGCAGGTGTCTCCATGACGGGTAAGGTGACCTGCTGACGTCCCACGCAACCTAAGTCAGAAGCTCATTTTTTAGTAAAAAGGGGGGACCTGTAGGGCCCTGGTCTCCTCCCATATTGAGTAAAGCCGTTGCCTGCTTGCCGACCTTGACCAGATGTCCTCCCTATTCTAATTCCCTGCCGGTATCCACCCTCCTGAATGCTTTAGGGAAGTTCCTTGTTTGTGTATCCTGCATATTGGGCGTTAACAGCTTAGATGCAAGAATGTAGAACATTCAGTAGCAAACTTCTGCCCTCCGGGGATCCCCCATTGTGCTGTAAGCCTGTATTTAAGGTTTCCTCCCTCTTTCAATAAACGACATTCGGCTGGCACCCGGCTTACAGCCGTGGTGAATGACTCGCTGTTTCTTGTCTCTATTTTTTATCCGCAGCTCCTCGCTCGGACATGGTGAACGGGTGACAGTAACGCGGGCGTTACCGTTACATACTGGAGTATATATAGTGTATCTATATACTAGAGTATATATATATACATATATATAGTATATCTATATCTAGATATATACTAGAGTATATAGATAGGAAGTATTAAATATCTCTCTGCAGGGAGGAAGGGTATGGAAGTCAATGAGATGAGGATGCTGAAGAGATGCTTCCTCTCCCACTTCAGTTTACTTCCTACCCTGCCCCAATCTGTACTATGGTTTGGGATGCTGGCATCTTATATTTTCTATCCACAGATTACCATGCTCTTCTGTACCAGTCAGGGATAAGATAACAGGAAAACACTAAGAATGCTGCAGAGAGAGAATGAGGTTAGAGAGATGGAGAGAGGGAGTGAGAGAAAGGAGTATTCTCCTGGTTACTTTTATGAAGCTATCTTAAACCAATTCTCAGTGGTTCTTCTTTGGATTTCAGATGCCTTTCTTCTCTTTTTTTTAATTGAAATTGGATTTTTTTCATACAATATATTCTGATTTTTGTATCCCCTTCAACTCTTAGCAGATCCTCCCCATTTCCCCAGCCACTCAAAACCACACTCTTTCTTTCTTTCATTAGAACACAAACAGGCATCTAAAATAATGAGAAAAAAAAACAAACAAACCAGAACAAGAAAAAAAAAAAAGAAAAAGCCAATGCAGAAGCACATGAAACACATATAGATGCAGACACAAATACATTTTCACACATAGGAATCCCATACAAATACACCACCAGAAACCATAATGTATGAGAAAAGGACCTGTAAGGAGCTCTCTGTTTTAGGCCTTTGGGTCTACCAGCTAGCATCTTAGCTATTTGTTTGTACTGTCTGCATTTTCTATTGTGTTTTTTTGATATCTATATCTTTGTAAATAATCCTTTTGTAGGTGGAAGTTTTTGTCCTACCAGCAACTCCCAAATACCCAGCAGCTGCTTCCCAAATTACCACATAGAAGCTTATGTTATCTATAATTGCTCTGCTGGTAGCTCAAGCTTATTACTAACCAGCTCTTACACTTAAATTAACCCATTATTCTTATCTATGTTTAGCTATGTGGCTTGGTACCTTTTCTCAGTATGACATTCTCATCTTGTTTCCTCTGTGACTGGCTGGTGACTCCTGACTCCACCTTACTCTTCCCATCATCTTTAGTTTGGTCACCTCACCTACACTTCCTGTCTGGCTACTGGCCAATCAGCGTTTTATTAAACCAATTTGAGTGACAAATCTTTACAGTGTACAAAAAGATTATTCCACAGCATCCTTTCTTTAACAGACTCTCCTTGAATGGTCCTGTGCTAAGTATGTCACTTCTGTCCTGAGTATATCATTGTTGTTTTTTGTTGGGAGGTCAATGGATAATGATAATTAGCAGCTTTCATTTACATTTACAGTTCATTCATGTGCTGGGTTCTGGGCACAAAAACAATTAAAAAAGTCTCTATTCATAAAAAATATACTTAATGATTAGAGATTAAATGCAAAGCCACACTTTGTTTCCCCTTTCCCACAAACTTTTAAAATGACACTTAAAAGAACTTTACTGTAATGACAGTTGTATGGTGATTAAAGTTGATTTTTGTTCCTTTTAGTTTTGTGATTATTCTGAATTTAGTAGGAGTCAAGTCACTTGTATCAACTCACACCTACAAACTCAGCACTGAGGAAGCTGAGGCAGGAAGACTGCTATAAGTTCCAAGCCTGCCTGAACTATCAAGTGAGACTAATAACCACAATGACAAAATGGCTGAGGAGTCAACATACTCTTTCTATTTAAAATGTCATTTGATGACATTGCTTACTAAAACAAACTGGATTCAATCAATTTCAAAATTACAATGTTCAGTAACAATTCTGATGATTGGCATTGAGATGGCTTTTGGTCTTCTGTGAAACATGCAATAAAGCTTGGGGCTAGTGGTGTATCAATAATATTTTGATAACCACAACCAAATACCTGAGGCAATTGATTCATAATTTTGATTCATAATTTTTGAAGCTCATGCCCAAAAATTGACTCATACTAGTATGAGGGTGCATTATTATTGGTGAAATTATTAAGGCCACTCCACGTAGTTAAAAGGAGATTTATTTAATGGCATAACTTACAAATTAAGGGATAGGTAGGTCGCGGGGTCTGGGGAAGGTGTATTGCAGTCCAGTGGTGTTCTCTGGAGCTCTGCTTGGCCCACCTCCACCATCCAGGGTCCCGGAACCGAGCCGATCCAGATCTCAGGTCTCCAGGCGCCTCCCTTGGCCCTGCCTTGTAGGCGTGACAGTTGCCGAAGTCTCAATGGGGGTTGGAACTTCCAGATCAAAGCTGGAATGGCTACCCACTACACATTATGGTGGAAACTCATGGGAGGGAAAAAATAACAACAACACTTATATTATGAACCAGGAAGCACAAAATAAGAGGAGAGCCAGGTCCCCTAAATCACTTCAAGAGCATGTCACCAAAGATATGAGGATATCACATAAGGATCTAGATCCTAAAGGTGCTAGGGACCTTTAAGAAGACTGAATATCACCGTAAGGACCAGGTCTTTGGCACATGGAGCTTTGTAGGGCACTACTTATATTAAACTGTAGCAGTTAAGTATGTCTGTGTGCCTGTGCAAATTTCCTCTCTAGTTGGATTGAATGTTAAATTTGATAAAAAATTTATTTAATTAAACATGGAATCATAGAAATATAACTATAGAAAGAAACAATCTGAGCTGGTGAGATACCCAGTATGTAATGGTGCTTGCTACCTGATGGCCTGAGTTCAATCACAAGACTCACATGGTGGAAGAAGAGAATTCATCCTATAAGATGGACTCTGACCTCTGCAATATGACAGTGTCTTGTCCCCATGAATAAATAAATAAATGTAAAAATAATTAATAAAAAGAATTAAAGTCATTGAAAAGACAAGTAAAAGACAAATAGTACTTACTTGAAAAAATACTATTAATTGTGTGACAGCCAGAAAATTAAAGGATAGAAAAGCAATTATGAAAATTTAAAAGATTTTTAATTTTTAATGTTGTTATTGTAATTCAGATAAGATGATAGTTGAAATTATATTTATTTTATTTATTTTATTTTATAATTTAATCTAATTTTACATATCAGCCACAGATTCCCCTGTCCTCCCTCCTCCCGCCACCCCCCCACCATCCCCCCAACCCACCCCCCATTCCTATCTCCTCCAGGGCAAGGACTCCTTTGGGGATTCAGCCCAGCCTGGTAGATTCAGTCCAGGCAGGTCCAGTCCCCTCCTCCCTTCACCCAGGCTGAGCAAAGTGTCCCTGCATAGGCCCCAGGCTCCAAACAGCAAGCTCATGCACCAAGGACAGGTTCCGGTCCCACTGCCTAGGGGCCTCCCAAACAGTTCAAGCTAATCCACTGTCTCACCTATCCAGAGGGCCTTATCCAGTTGGAGGCTTCTCAGCTATTGGTTCATAGTTCATGTGTTTCCACTAGTTTGGCTATTTGTCCCTGTGCTTTTTCTAACCAGGATGACTAGACTGCTACTCACAACTCCAGGGAGGCTACCTAGTGAAGAGGACCCTAAGAAAGACACAGGAATCACCCAACAACAGAGAAATGGATGAGATCTACATGAGCAAACTGGACGTGGTGGTGGGGGGTAATATATTTATTTTCTATGAGTGTATTTCATAAGAAAGATCAGCAGTACTCTCATTACTGGACGTGTCTGGAAGAAAAGATTATAGATTTATATCAAAGAGTAAATGAATGTATCCTTTGATATATTTTGTTAAAACTACAGAGGAACTTCAAAAGTCTGATGAAAAATATCAAAGTAGACTTAAATCAATATATGGATAGAAAGGCTCATTACTGTCAAAGTTTAGCTCTTCCTAAATTATCTATAGATTTAATGCAATCCTAATCAAAATCCTCATGTGTCACTTTGTGTGTACTGACAACATTCTCCTATAGGTTATATTAGAAGGCAAAGGATGTATCTGCAGCTGGAGTTTTCTCCAGTCCCACCTAGGCCTGCAGCCGCTCAGACCCAAGTAAACATACAGAGACTTACAGTACTTATAAACTGTTTGGCCATGGCAGGCTCCTTGCTATCCAGTTCTTATATCTTAAATTAACCCATTTCTATAAATCTATAAGTTGCCATGTAGCTTGTGGCTTACCAGTACTTTCACATCACAAATATAGGATAGATGGGATATCTTCTTTAATTTTGCCAAATACAAATAGACTAGATATTATAAATAGACTAGATATTGTAATTGTAATTCTTGCTTGATAATTGTTTTATGTAATTTTACTATGTTAAAGCTAAAATCTTCCTTTTTGAAAAAAAAAAAGAAAAGGGGAAGTGCTCTGGATACAGTTCTGTATGCTGTGAATGTGTTGCTCTAATTGATTGATAAATAAAGTGCTGATTGGCCAGTAGCCAGGCAGGAAGTATAGTATAGGCAGCAAAAGAGAGAGGAGAAGTCTGGGGAGAGGAAGGAGTCGCCAGCCAGAAACAAGAGGAAGCATGATGTGAAAGTACCGGGTTAATTTAAGATATAAAAACTGGATAGCAAGGAGCCTGCCATGGCCAAACAGTTTATAAGTAATATAAGTCTCTGTATGTTTACTTGGGTCTGAGTGGCTGCAGGCCCAAGTGGGACTGGAGAAAACTCCAGTTACATGTATCTAGTACAATATTGAAGGAACCATATTTGAAGGAATAATGCTGTCCAACATAATGCTATGAAACCACTGACATTAAGGCAATATGGTATTGTGGACAAGTAGAAACTAGGAGAAGAGAGTAGGAAGCCCAGTACAAGACTCATAAATTCAGTGAACAACTCTTTGCTGGAGTAAGGCCAATGTGATAGGAATAGTTTGCTATTTCAAAAACTGGTATGGGACAGAGGGGCATCTATGTGACATGAAACAGATCACAGACTTGTGTTCAAGAGCCCAAGAAGATAAGAAAATCTAGATGACTGTGAATTTGGTAATTGTTCTTTTGGCTATGACACCAAAGGCATGATTCTTGAAAAATCTGAGAAGCTAGCTAAACTTTCCATTAAAATGGAAAGATCTTTTGCTTTACGAGAGATACCATCAAAAGAATATAAAAAGCAAACCACAGACTAAGAGAAAATACTTGTAAAATACATACCTAATGAGGAATTTTTTATGCCAAATATACAAAGGACTCTTTAAATCAATAAATAAACATTCTTTGTGTGTATGTGCATGTGTGTGTGTGTGTGTGTTTGCATGTGTATGATGCATATGTGTACATATGTGTTGAGGTCAGAGACTGACATTGGATATCGTCCTCAGTCACACTCTAGTTTGTACATTGAGGCAGATTCTCTCACTTGATCAGAGTTTGCTTGTCCCTGGGGTCCTCTGTCTCTGTTTCCCAAGCTCTGGAATTATAGCAAGCTGCCTAAGTACTTTTACCTGCTGAGCTATCTCCCCAGCCCACTCAGGAGTCTTTGAATACTTCTTTTTAAATTGTTTATGCTTGTATATAAACCAATGGGTTTCATTATTGCATTTTTATACACATCTGTCCATATTCATTGTTCTTATTCATCCACCTTTCTTCCTCATGTCCCAGTTCCCTCTGCCCTCTCTTGCTAGGTCTTGCTCTCCCCAAATAGCCCCACCCTTCTGTTTTCATGTCACATGGATTCCATTACATTCTCACGTCCCTTAATACCTTTTCCTCCCATTTCATGGTTCCCTTTCTATTTCATAACTCGTAGATATTTAAATATGTAGATATTTAAGTATAATGTTTATGTATGAAAGAAAATATACTGTATTTGTCTATCTGAGTTTATGTCATCCTGCTTAATATTATACTTTTCATATCTATCCATTTGGAACTTCATATTTTGTGATTTCATTCTTTATGGCTAAACAAAATTTAATTTGTATATGTTGCACACTTTATCTATTCATCTAGGCTGGTCTTCATAGCTATTGTGAGCAGTGCAACAACAACAAAATTCTGTAGTATGTTGACTTGACTTTCACAGCCCAGGTGTATGATGGGCTACATACACCAGAGAGGTGTATCTGGGCTACAGTACAGCTCTACTTTGATTTTTTTTGAGGAACCTCCACATTGACTTCCATAGTGGTAGCATAAGTTTATATAGCCACAGCAGCATGAAAAGGTTTCTCTTTCTCTCATATTCTTGCCAGCATTTACTGTCCTTTGTTTACTTGATATTTGCTATTCTGACTGGAGTGAGATGGAATCTCAAAGCAGTTTTTTTAATTCTTATTTTATGTGCATTGGTGTTATGTCTGCATTCATGTCTGTATGAGGGTGTCAGATCCCTTGGAACTGGAGTTACAGACATTTATCAGCTGCCATATGGGTCCAATTGAACTCAGGTCCTCTGGAAGAACAGCTAGTGTTCTTAACCACTGAGCAATCTCTCCAGCCCCTCAAAGCAGTTTTAACTCAGGATTTTGAAGTCTTTCTCAGATAGTTTTGGGTTGGATGCTTTTTGTTTTTTGTAGTTCTTCTCAGCTGTGCAGCTCATAAAGGCAAAGGCTAGTTAGGTGTAGAAGAACTAGTATATGGCTATCTTCACATTGATAGTGTTAGACTTGAGTTGAATTGCAAGACACTTAGTGGTATCTGTTGTATACCTGGTTGCTGGTATGGAGAAATGTCCACACATTTTGCTCTAGGAATAATAAATTATGTAATATAATTTTTGATTCCCATTTTAACTCACTTTTGTACTTTTTTTAACAGAGTCTCTCTATGTACCCCTGGCTGCCTGTGTGGCTGCTCTGGAACTCTCTATGTAGACCACACTAGCCTTGAATATGCAGAGAGCTACCTGCCTCTGCTTCTGAGTGCTGAGATTAAAGGGATTTGAGCAGGCCTGGTTTGCATTGACTAGTAAGTAAGCGATATTCTATATTTGCATTGTATGAACCTCTGAAAGGAATCTGCATCTGGCTGTGAACAAAAACTTCTTAAAGGAACCTGTGTCTGCAGAGACTGATTGACTGTTAGAATTTCAGTACTGCAGAGAGATTGGAATGTTGTAGGTCCAGAGGCTAATTTATCTTGGGCTAAGTTCTGGCCCTCAGAATAGCTATTCCTTGTCCTCCATATGTCACTAACATATTGTACAACAGATGAAAAAACTCTTTTAGAATCTATTGATTTAGCAGGCAACTAGTTTTCAACAATCCAAAAGCTGAGAATGTCATCAGATAGCATCTTGAGCTTATAGACTAGCTCCACCCATTTCACTGTGCCTGCCTCTCTGATGTACCCACCAATGTATTTTAAATTTGCCTTGATTTATGACTTTTTCTCTTCTATAGAACTATAAAACTGCTTCCATGTTGAAACCTAACTCTGTGTTCCTGGGCCATGGTTGCTTAAAATGGTTCCAGAATAAACTATCTCTTATTCCCTTTAAGATGAGAGCTGGATTTTGCATCAACAATAGAAAAAAAGGTTAAAAGGAAATATACCAATATTTTAAAGACTCTTATTCATGGATTGTGGCAATATGTGAAACACATATTTGATCCTCATTCCACTTCCTGGCAAAACGCTTTTAAAATCTTTGTAACCAGACTGTCATTTCTCTCTCTGTCTCTCTGTCTCTCTGTCTCTCTGTCTCTCTCTCTCTCTCTCTCTCTCTCTCTCTGAAAATAAAATTGCAAGTTTTGCTCTGTCTGCTACCCAGTTGGGCCATTTGAAAACCCTGTGATTGAGAAGTGGGGTCAGACACTATAATGTTTGTTCCTCTCTGCTCTGTAGACTCCAATCGGGAAGACTTTGATCCTGCCCCTGTGAAGAGCAAATTTGATTTTCTTGACTTTGATACATTGTTGAAACAGAAGAACCTGAGGAGGTAACCCTGGGCACTTCTCCCCCACCCATTTTCTCTGGAGGTGCCCAACCTCCTCCACCCCTCCCTCACTATAGGGGGAGAGAGCTGCTAGTGTGGAAATGACTTGTTTTATAATAAATGGAAAAAGGTTAAATAAAAATGAATTAAACTGGGAAAAAAAAGAAAAGAAAATTTCATGCAATGTATTCTGGTAATATTCACTCCCCACTCCTTCTCCTAACTTCTCCAAGATCCACTCTCTACCTTTCCATACACCTAACATCATATCATCTTTTTATTTAATAACCCAATTTGTGCTGCCTATTTACTCATGGGTGTGGGTGAAATGAATGATAAGCAGCGCTGGTGGCGGTGCTGGTTACCGTGTGTGGAAAGGTCACAAGCCACGGCCATGACTACCTAGTTACAGAGAGCTTTATTAGGAGGAAGAAGGGGATGGGGTACAAGAGAACCAGGCCTGGGAAGGAGCACATGTGGAGAGCAGAAGGAAAGATGAGGGGTGGGGGGAAGAAGGAACAGAGCAGAATAGAGAGAAGGGGTGGGGTCTGCGTCTAGCTTTTAAGGGCTCCCGGTATGGAGCTACACCACACATGCTGATTGGGTGACCACGCTGTGCGCATGTAGTCGCCAGCACAAACTGATGACGTAAGATGCAATACCCTGAACTGCACATGTGTAGCTGGAGTAAGGGCAGAATTCTAACAATGGGGCCATCCAAAGGAGCTTGGTTCACTCATCAGGGGCCACATTATTAAAAAAAAACCTGACTCTTTCTCCACTAGAAGCTATCAACTGCCTGTCAGCAGCTCCTCAGTTAGGGCTGAGGACTTCTGAACCTCACTCTCCTCTGTGCTAAATGTTCATTGGCTTGACTTTATGCTGGTCTTGTGACTTCTGTGTGGCAATGAGATGACTGGTGTATGTGGGCCTCTAGATAGTTTTAAATGCGACAGGGCAGGGCGGGGTGGCAGTTATCAGAAAGATCCATGCATGATTAAAAGTTTGGGGTTCTCACCTTCACTGTCCAGCCTCCTAGGAGAGAGGGTGCTGAAGGTTGAGCCAATCACTAACAGGCTGAAGATAAAATCAGTTATTCCTGTATAATGAGTTTTTTTAAACACAAAATGACTGGGTGCTAGCTGGCTTGTGTATATCAGAATTCTTGGGTGTTCCTGCCGGATGAAGCACCCAAGAGGCATTGACCATCTTTTCTTTACTCATTCATGCCCATTCCTGTTAACTTTGCTCTTTGATTTCATTATCTTTATCCTTTGTACTATTCTCTACCTAGGTCAAAATAAAGCAAGATGACATTTGACTGAACTCGAGTTTATAACTTGTTGGTTAGAAGCACAGGCCATAGCTAGGGGCTGGTGAGTGGCATCTGAAGTATCCGGCTGTCTTGTGGGAGTGGAGCCCTCAACCTGTGAGATCTGAGGCTCTCTCCAATTTAATAGTGTTAGGACTGAATCGAAGTAAAGGACACTTAGCTGGTGTCCACTGAAAAAAATGAGGCTGGTAGGGAGAGAGCCCCACACATTCTGATGAACAGATTAATATGCTGAGGGAGTACGTGAATGTAGGAAAAAATGCACTTTAGCTCTGTTTTTTTTTCTGTATCTCCCACCAGTGGTTCATTGCAGTTTTCTTTGCATATTTTTCATGTTTTCTATAACAACACATTTAAAAAGGTTATTTAGCAACATTTGATATAACATGGAAGAGGAAAAGTAGTTTGGACTACAGGGTAATTCTTTACCTCGAGAGTTTTTCTACTCTTCTGACAGTTAGAACATTGAAACTATAACTGAAATTAGTATCCTGTCCCGCTGTAAATACTTTCCTATCCCAGCATGGTTTGGGTTTGTTGTTTTGTCCCTTTGCCATGAGGAAATAGCTGCCTGGAGTTCCATTCTGTTGTCCATGTGTTATGTTATAGATTATAGAGAATTTTATGACTCCTTCTGAGGATGGCAAAAATTGCCTGCTTGTTATAAACATCAGTTCTTGGGAGATATTCATAATGTTGTGTTTATACACTGTAAATCCACCCTTTCCTCTTTTGCCTGCAGATATGCTTGGCAATAGTGTTTCATCACTTAAGCAATTTTCCATAAAATATCAGAAATAAATACGAAGAGAAGGAAGAACATTCAAGTGAAATATATTCAATATAATTATTTAAATATAGTGTAGAAGTGTAACTTGGGAGAGAAAAGAGATTTTTTTGAAAAAACATAACATGCTTTAAGGGAAATATGAAATGTCACATTTTAGTACAGATGGAAATGAAGTATTTAAAAACTATAATAACCAACGTTGCAACTTATAATATACCTGTTTCTCAAAAATAAACCAATTAATGCCCAAGTGGAACTGGAACGTGGTTGTAACCTAGTTGTCTTGTCCTAATTCCTCTCATTCTAGTTGGTTTCTTTCAGTCACTACCATGCAATCCCCTCACACAATGATATGTGTGCTAAGGAGAAAAATGTGGTGTTCTGATACTAAAGTAGTTTGGATACCCTTGTTGTGCCTGCAATGCAAGACCCCTGAGCAAGACCACCATAGAGCCAATATCTGATGCAAGCACACAGGGGTTTATTAATAACAAGCCTGGGCTTTGTCAGTTTCCAACACTCAACATAGTGGGTGGAGGAGGACGGCCCTGAGCACTCACTTTAAGGGATTTATATAGGCAAGGCTTATGTGTAGAGGGTTACATATCTTGGGATTGGATGAGGGGGCTAGGGATGAGGTAGTTCTTTGAAGCTACTGGCTGAACTATAAGCATGAGGTTACTAATGGCTAACAGGATGCAGGGTATCTACAGAGACATAAATTTTTTTACTCCCTATGTCCTGCTTTTGCTGAACCCAAGATATATACATTCAGATTTATTTTTCCAGTCTTATTTTCCCATGAGTTCAACTTTGGTCAGCTGAGTCCATTACTTTCCTTATCCTGTTTTTACCAAGTCCAGGATATATATATTTATTGTTCCAGCCTTATCTTCCCATGAGTTCAACTTGTGGTCAGTTCTAAAACTGCTAATTAGCAAATACCTTTAGAGGAGGAGGAGAGGGAGCATCTCTCAAGAGGGCTACTGATTTTTCCCTTTCACCCTCATCTTCATTTCTACCCTTGAGTACTATATATTATACCCTTGAGACTGTGCATTTAATTCTGGAGCATATAGTCTAGAAGAGAAGGCTCTCTGATACACAAAACAGACCTCTAAGACCAAAAACAGATATCTAAATTATTATATAATATATATTATATTAAAATGTATTTTTTTCTCATTTACTTGGATCCTATGGGTTCAGAAAAAATAATATAATATATTCAGAAAGCAGAGCATATTGACATGTGCCTGTAATCCTAGCATGTGGGAGGCAGGAGAATCATTCATTCCAATCCAGTATTGACTATCTAGTGAAATGCCTGACAAACAAAAATATGTGTGGGTTTTCTGAATGTGTTTTATTGAAAAAAATGTATATTTGTATATGGTATATTTGTATGCCTGTGTGTGCATGGTGCATAGTGGCCAGTGAAAGAAATTGGGTATCATAGTCTATCACTCTCTGGGTTATCACTTGAGATAGGAGAAAGAATCTCTCTCTGAAACTGGAGCTAAACTGTACAGCAACTAGTAAGCCACAGTGAGCCTTTTGTATTGGCTCCCAACCTTTCCTCCAGTTCTGGGGTTAGAGACATGTGTGTGGTTGTGTCTGGCTTTTTATATGAGTGCTGGGTGTTGAACTTAGTTTCTCTTGCTTGGGCACAAGTATTCTTACCCACTGAACTATCTCCCCAGTCAAAAGTGTGGAGTTTTCTTTTGATAGTTGCATTGGCATAACATTTTGGTATTTGGAGTTAACTTTCTTGTAAATTTTAATGGAAGTAAACAAAAGGGTTGAGGATGACATGTCAACTATTTGCAGACTGTAGCTGGAATTTTCTCTCTGGGTCCCACCAAGCCCTGGCAGTTCCTTAGCCCACTTATAAAATAAACATACAGATGCTTATATTATTTAAACTGCTTGGCCATTAGCTCAGGCTTATCATTGTCTAGCTCTTACTCTTATATTTAGCCCATTTTTATTAATCTATACTTTGCCACGTGGCTTGTGGCTTACTGGTACCTCACATCTTCCTTGTCCTGGCGGTGGCTCCAGGCAGTCTCTCCTTCTGCCTTCCTGTTCCCTCAGTTCTCCTCTCTGTTAGTCCCGCCTATATTTCCTGTCTGACGACTGGCCAATCAGTGTTTTATTTATATAGAACGATATCCACAGCACTTCCTCTTTTCTTCTTTTTCAAAAACGAAGGCTTTAACTTTAACATAGTAAAATTACATATAACAAAACAATTATCGAGCAAGAACTACAGTTACAATATTAAAGAAGATATCCTATCTATCTTATATTTGTGAATTTAAGGTTTTATATCTAACTTATCTTTTATCATAACTAAGGAAAATTGTAACTATCTAGCTTCAACTACATCAAAGACCTCAGAAGGATATAATATTACCTGAGAAACAGGAGGATGCAAGCAACTTTTGGGAGTCTTGCAGGGTAGACAGACAGCTGACAGCCTGGACAGTCACCTCATGTTCCTTTATAAAGTTGGGGCATCTATCTTCAGCCCACAGGGCTAGAGGCTCTCAATCACTTTTCTCTGTGTCCTGTAGAATATCTGGCAGTTTTCTCTGTGAAGCAGGAACCTAAAGGACCATTTTGCCAAGCAAAGTTCAATGATCACCTTCTTATGGGTCCTGCATGTCCAGTCGATCAAGCAGTCCAGGCAAGAACAGTTTCTTGCCCAAATGTCTATTTTTGCCAAGGCGAAGATAAACTCCATGTGGAGTGTCTTCGATGCCCATCCCAGCTCAGAAATGAATAGTATGTTAAGAGGGAGAGCACAGGAGGTGTGTGGAAGCATGGAGAAGGGTGCATAAGCACTCATTACTCTTCCTTTGTGACACTGGATACAGTGTGACCAGTTGTTATGGGAGTTTGTTGCTACACCTTCCCTGTCATGATGGATTTGTAAGCCAAAATCATCTTAAGTTGATGTTGTCAGGTATTTTGTTGTTACAGGAGAAAAATAAGTAATATATTCTGTGGCTTCTCATCTTGTGCAACGTAACACCTAGGCTCCGGTAACAAGATTTCTTTTCTTTGTGTTTCTAGTCTGGAGGTGGGAGTGAGTCCCTTAGGTTGACAAGTGTTGAGTCTCCCAAATCTCTCCATTTGGCTTCTCCATCACTTGCATGGCTAATTTCCTTTACTGAATTTTGTCATGTCAAATATTTACCACAGTTTATATATATTTTTTAGACAGTATTTGACTTTTCCATGTAGTTAATCATATTGACTCATTTCTAGTGATAGATTCTTTTATATTCATGGAATAAGCATATTTATTACTAGTAGTTATGTATGCTTAAGCTTATTCTATACTTACGGTGTATAGAATGTATTTGAATAGTAATTTAAAGAAAATATTTTTAGCTGGGCAGTGGTGGCGCACGCCTTTAATCCCAGCACTTGGGAGGCAGAGGCAGGCGGATATCTGTGAGTTCACGACCAGCCTGGTCTACTGAGTGAGTTCCAAAACTACACCAAGAAATCCTGTCTTGAAGAACCAAAAAAAAAAAAAGAAAAAGAAAAAGGAAAATATTTTTAAAAGTATAAATCCATTATATAACTATGAAAACTGGACATTTCTAATCAATGATGAATATAATCTTTTTAGGATCGATAATTGTTTTTAAGTTCATATTTTAGCTTAGTTATTGAGAATTCACATTGCAATACTAAGAGATGAAGTAACATTCTGTTTTGGTTTGCTTCAAATTATTCCAGCAGCAGGGAATGGGGTTGGTTAAGAGGTAGATTATCCACATCCTTTGATGATTATCAATGCTGAGTGTCAAGTGTATTTGACTCATTATTCTGTTCTTAATGAAGTATATGTTTCTAAATTTCCAAAATAATAAAAGAAAGCTTGTAACTGCCATGCCTCTTGAAACCCTAAGTCAATCACTTTTAGGGGAAAAGGAGTGCCTTATAAAGATTAGGGGCTGAAGCAGGGGGAACATGTACTTTAGGCCTGGTTTACTACATAGCATGTTCAAGCAGCCTGGATATCTAGAAAGACTTTAGGTAAAAATCAAAATGAAACAAAAACAATGAGTGGACCATGTCTGAGGAGCAATTGAACTTTAGAAAATGTATTTCACTATAATCACCTGTGCCACTAAATTAGTTTACTAGAGTTTCATAACAAAATACCACAGACTGAGTAAATTAAACAATATACATTTATTTCCTTGTAGTTGTAGGCAAGTTGATTTTTCACAAGGTCTCTTTCCCTTGCTTTAGATAGTTGCTTTCTCCCTTTGTGTTCACACAGTCTTTTTTCTTTGTGTTTCTGTATCCTATTCTTCTAGCAGTTGTATTAGAGTAGGACCCATTCATGTGAGCTCATTGGATCTTGCCTAGATCTTTAAAGGCCTTGTCTTTAATTAGAGTCAAACTCTGAGACATAAGAGGTTAATAGTTCAGCATACTATTTATTTAAAGGGGATACAACAAGAAAAATATTTGAAACTAATATTAGAATAAAATATTCATTAAAAACCTAATTAAACATGGTTAAATATGAAATAGTTCCATTATTTTTATGTATATATTTTCAATTTCTTTTATTAATGTTATGAAAATTTATTTATTCTTTCACTTCCTTGGCTAACTTATTTCTAGGCTTTTATTTTTTCTAGCTTTTGTGGATAGAATAAAACTCATGATTTCTTTTCAGCAGCTTCACTATTCCTATACAAAAAATACTACTGAGCATTGCCTGTGTCTTGCAACATCACTGAATTTGCTGATCATTTCTAATCACCTTTGGTGAAATCTAGGTTTCCATGTATGTAGAATCATATCATCTACAAACAGGGATGTTTTGACTTCCTTTCTTCCCATTCTATGCATTTTATTTATCTCTCCAGTCTAATTGCTAAGGCTCAAACTTTTAGTACTCTACAGTATTATGAGAGTTGAGTGACAAGACAGCTTTGTCTTATTCCAAATTTTAGAGAAAATGACTTCAGTTTTTTTCATTTAGTATGTTGGATGTTAACTTGTCATATATATGCTTCATTGTGTTGTTGTATGGCCTTTCAATAATTAAAATATTCAGAGATTTTTTTGTCATGAAGGCCTGTTCTATTCTACTGAGTGTAATAACATTATATGATATTTGTCCTCATTCTGTCTATATTTATATTTATTGATTTCTATATATGGACAATCCCTGAATCCCTGACCATAGTGAATGACCTTATTTACATACTGTCAGATTCAACCTAGTATAATTTTATAGTTTTTTTGCATGTATGTTCATCAGAAATATTGTTTTATGATTTCATTTTTGTTTTGTTTCTGGTGGTGGTTATGTTTCTGCCCAGTTTTGGTGTCAGGGCAATATTGGTTTTGTAGAATGAGTTTGGAAGCTTACAATATTTTTTAAAAATGTGTATGGTTTAATCTTTGAATTCTCAGTACTTTTTGATTTATATTGTAGCATGAATCTTAAAGCGTCTTATTAATAAAATCAAACCCAGTGCCAGTTATTGGGGTCAATGCTGGAAGATCAGAGAAGCAGAACAAGCCACAGCCACCTCACCTTGCCAATTCCTCAGCTGATGCTGTTTCCTCAGACTGGATGCCTCTCAGTTGAACTGTGCTGCTCAAAAGCCTAAAAGCTTAACCAGGCTCTAGTTCCTCGTCCTCATGCCTCAAATACCTTTCTGCTTCCTGCCATCACTTCCTGGGATTAAAGGAGTGTGTCAACATGCCTGGCTGTTTTCAGTGTGGCTTTGAACCCACAGAGATTGGGATGGATCTCTGCCTCTGCAATGCTAGGATTAAAGGTGTGTGTGCCACCATTTTCTGGCCTCTATATCTAGTGGCTGTTCTGTTCTCTGACCCCAGATAAGTTTATTAGGGTGAATAATATTTTGGGGAACACAATATATCACCACATTATGTTAACTTGTTTATTTTTATTCTTATTAGTCATTTGAAAATTTTGTACAATATATTTTGACCATATGCACCCTTGTCAACTTCTCTAAAATCCACTCATCTTCTTTACCCATCCAACTTTGTGTTCTTTTTTTTATTGAACCATTTAAGTCCAATTTATGCTTCCCATATAGTCTAGAATGCAGTCTTGCATTGGAGTGTGATTGATTTCTTAGGGGTATACTCTTAGAGAAAGCTGAGCTGTTCCTTTCCTAACAGATATTGATTGCCAATAGCTCCTAGCCTAGGTGTGGGACTTTGTGTTCAGCTCTACTCTGCATGCTGGGATTTGATCTGGCTTGAGCTTTTACAGGTCTTGTTCATGCTGTCATAACTTTTGTGAGTTCAGATGTACAGCCTTGTTGTGCTCAGAAAACAGTTTCATTAGAGTCATCTACTGCATCTGACTGTGGTTATAACAGTAAATCATTAAGACTTAATATTATGTCAGTTTTGCAGAGAAGTAGCAGTAGGTTAATCCTCTAGGGCCTGTAGTCTTTCTAGCCACAGCTTCTTGGCCAGATATGGGCTTCATCTTGTGGAATGGGACTTAAATCCAATCAGAAAGTGCTTGGTTACTCCCATAATATTGTGCCACTATTGTACCAGTGGACATGTCTTTCCAGGCCAATTATTATTGGAGCTCACATGGTCCACAGCTGGATAAGATTAATGATTACTTTCTCTCTCCATTAGCATGCACAACATCTCCAAGAATTATGAAAGCTAACTAGTAGGAATGTAGTTTCCAAATCAGTAACCAGCTTTTCCATCATTCACGTAAATGATGTCTTCAGCAATAGGTCCTTACTATCAAGTTTTAGAGGGTAACCTATAGAATTAGCAGTAGTCTATAATGCTTAGGAATCTATAGAACCTCATTGGCTAACCACTCCCAAAGAGATACTCATTTCCAACACTGAATTTTTATTTGTTAGCATGTGGTATATAGTAGGGACACTGCCAACGCATTGTAGGGTAACTCCATAGTCTGAAGAGAAATAATCGTTCTTGTTTTTATATGTTTGATCAAATATCCAAAATAGTTCTAAGTAAGAGGGCAGGTTAGAAGCTGCCTTTGTGACAAGGAATGATGAGAGCAGGATAAACAAACAAAGAAACCAAACCAAACAAAACCAAGATTCTACTCCTATGAGAGAAAGAGCTGAAGAAAAAAACAAACAACTCAAGCTGAGATCTAGAAATCTCTCTTTGAATTACCTGTGCCACTTGTCCTGCATCTGGGTGTAAGGATTCTGTCCTTAATTACGTCATCAGCCTGTGATGGCATCCCAGCCTAAAAAGCGGGTGGGCCCTCTGTATGTCCCTCTCTTTCCTTTCTGCTTCTTCCTTCCGTCTGTCCTCTCTCTCTCTCTCTCTCTCTCTCTCTCTCTCTCTCTCTCTCTCTCTCTCTCTCTCTCTCTCCTCCTCCCCCCAATAAAGCTCTAGAAGGTAACCATGGCTGTGATTCTTCTGACCAGCACTCTTCTCTGCGGCATGGCCGCCACGGGCGGTGGCCAGCCACGAGCAGCAGCGCTGTTTAACCAACACTGGGTCTACGGTAGCTACCATGGAGGTAGGGTCCATTCCTAGCCCTAGGTACTGAATAAATGGCAAGCTGGAGAGACACTGACATGGTTGTGGAGACATAACAGGCTGTATATGTTAGTTCTTTCGCAGCGCTCTTACCCTGCGGGGAAATGTCACAAAACACAACAGAATCCGCTAACAAGAATTTTATTAAGATGAAAGGGACAGACGAGTGCCCAGGCCTGTGGAAGAGACACGTGTGTAGAGAATAAGAGGAGAGAGAGAAAGCCAGGAATATGGCACCAGCTTATAAAGGCTGGGCGTGCACAGGTCGATGTAACTACTCCATGCGTGTGCATAGATCACATGGCTGCATTGCACTCTTACGTAACCATGCAAAGTCATGCACCCTGGTCACACGAGACGCCTTGACCAGGAAATGGCTATTTTGACCTGGAACTGGCTAGGCGGAAGTGTCCAGGTCCGCCGGGCATGGGGGCGTGTTGTGAACCCATCAGTATATAACATAGCTGGAGGGTGGTCCAGAGCACCACTGGCTGTAGGGATTGAGGCAGAAGTGTGGCATGGGAATTTCACAAAGCAGAATTTCTGAAAATGAACAGGCTGAGAGGGTCCTGCCTCTACCACTAGCTCAGCATATAACAACACAGGGATGAAAAATGTGCTGAATTGGGTACAGTGTTATGTCCAGATCACAGGGACCCCCAAAAGACCACCACGGAGACCTGAATCTAGAGTTCAGGACCCTGATTGGCTGACTTTTGGCTAGGGGTATCAGTAAAACAAAAATAAGTGTGTGCTAGACTCAGGGACATCTGGCCACCTTATCTAATGGTTGGAATGTTTGGGATGTCAGGTACTTCCCCTTAGATGTAGGCCCTCCCTGGGTGGGGTCAGCTTATGGCTTTTCCTGGGTCTGGGTATTGCCCGCCAATAAGCCTGTCACAGGAGCTCTGTCTGTGCCTGTAAGCCTGTCATGGCAGCTGTGTGATCAAGCTGTTTGGGGGCCCTTCCACATACAGTTTACACCAATGAGTGCCGAAAACCTCAGGCAAAAACTGTGGAACAGGAAGGAGAAGAAAAATTTGTCTAGGAAAAAAGCATTCAGAATCAAAGGTGAGCACAAGTGTGGATAGGCCTTTCGTGCTGCTCAGAGCTTGGGTCACAGAACACCTCAGATAAAAAAAATAAGGTTCTGCAGCACACTCTAGAGAACTGTTGGGCTGCAATTGGCAAGCAGGGCGTAGGGTGGGGTGGAGTCTCAGACAGAGGAATTCCTGCAGAAAGTAGAGGACAGCACAGAAAACATTCTTAGCAGGATGATGGACTTAACTTACTGGAATTATGAAGTGTATCAGCCCTCCCACACCTGCCTAGCCTTAGACAAAAGACAAGCAAGGGGACAGGAAAAGCTGCTTTCTAAGGAAGAAGTGCTGGCTGAGGCTGTGCCTTCTATTCGTTGCATCTGTTTCTTGCCACTCTTGCACTTTAATTACTTAGTGGTTTGGCTTTAGTTCTTGTCTCACCGGAACAGGCTCTTATGACTTCGTTTTCTCTCTCTGCGCCTACTTTCTTTTCTCTCTTCTTCCTCGCATGTTAACCTGTGCACTTTCCCTTTCATTCTTGCTTTATTCCCTTGTTTCCGTGTTTCCTTCCTCCCATTATTTCATTATTAATACCCAAGGATCTCTAAAACTATAAACAGAATTATTCTGAATTACTTTTCTAGAAATGTTTTAGATGAAAATGTTTACAAAGTCTAAGGTTACCACTGATGAAAATACCGTGTGTGTGTGTGTGTGTGTGTGTGTGTGTGTGTGTGTGTGTGTGTGTTGCTGGGGGACTCTTTTGCTGTCGTGTGTGCAGCTTCTCCCCCTTCTAGGATCTGGCCCAGAACTCAAAACCATTCTCTACAAGTTTTGGTTAGGCAAATGCTCAGAGATGGCAGGGAGAGATCCACAATGAGGGCCTTCAAGAGTGAGGACTAAGAGATCATCCAGTTCACTCTGAGCAGAGGACTTCCCATACATTGCCACTCTGCTGAGGGATTCTTTCCGGGAGGCTTTGGAGGAGCATTCAGGCTGAGTGGGCCTCTCTATTTCCAGTTTGTAGGGAAGGACATTCCAAGGAGCCCAAGGCCTACCTAGGTTTAGATACAGCAAGCCTACTTAGCAGAGAAAGTAGTGCAGGTTTTGACAGTTGTTACATTGTACAATGAGGGGGGTCTTATGAGACTTCTCATGGCATAACAATCAGCCCAAGTCTGCTCATTTCTGCGTTTGAGCTCTGAGAGGCCCCAGAGCATGTTGTCTACAGGAAGTCTAGAAGAACAATCTGGCTGAAGTACCTGCTCTTTTATTTTCCTATTTGGAAATCTTCAATGAAATGAAGGCCTTGGCCTGAATTCAGTCAACAAAAAGAATGGCATTTATGCCTTGTTGGGATTAAATATAATCTGGGAAAGGCTACATGCATTCCTACTATCTGAGGCTGAACACTGGCCTCAGCCCCACCCTATCTGATTGTAAACTCTGGGAAGCCCTGAGGTTTAAGTTTATTGTTTCCTCACTTGCCACCTGCTGGCTTTCCAGAATGGGACAGGTTGTTTAAATTCCACTGAACTCAGGCCCAGAGAGAGAATGGGAAAGCTGAGACCCAAGCTAGAATGAGCTTTCTCCACTCTACACAGGGCAGACTCTCCAGCCATGCTCTCCCACGGTCATCGTACTAGTGTGCGGTGAATTGTGACTTTCATGTTGGAAGTCTGAATGAATAAGGCATAGTTTCATCTAACAAAGCCATTTAGGTTAGCTAGGATAGCAGAAGATGATGTCTTGGGACCTTCCTAGGTTATCAGGTGAGGAATCAAAAGGATGAAGAGTCGTTTCCCTTCAGACAGATAGAATATTAGTTCTGCCTGGCCCTGGCTACTAAAGTGCCCCTTCCTAATGCCCACAGGTGCCCAGTTCAGGGTCCCTGGTGCCCGGATGTGCTCTTTCCAGAATTTTCTCTGTGAATTTTGAGACCCAAGGTTTCACAGCAACGGAGGGAGAGGTCCTAGGTCTGACCAATCATTTACGGGAGGACAGGAAATTGGACTGGAAGTCCTGCCTACAAGGGTAGTCTGGATAGCCCCCTTTCCACATTGAAGGAATACCGCCCAAGGTTCCTGACGGATCTGTTGCTTGCCAGAGGGAGGTGAGGTTTTGGTGTGAAGTCTGGACTCTGGTCACCAGGCAAGAAGTCCTAGCTTTGGGCATGTTAAAGGGAGGCCTCTGGGGGTGGGCTTGGAACCGTTTCCTTCTCCACACATTGGGGGTGCTAGTATTATTTGTTCCAGCAGTTTTTCCTCAGGAGGCTTCCTGCTGGGTAGAAGCTCTTTGCTTTGATTCTCTCCACCACCACCCCACTCCCTATGTCGGGACTCCCAGAGAGAGAGGCGAAGCTTTATGGGAGGGCTTTGGATTCCTATCAGCAGGCAGAGGGTTCCCAACCTTACGGGAGAAATTTCCAGGGAAGAGTGGGAGACTTGCCCTCCCTGAGAGAAACAGGGCATTAGTTCTATTTGTACAGACACCTGGTGGGAGGCTCTAGCCTGGTTGGGTGTGTATTGTTTGTTTCCAGATTTCCATGGGGGTTGGGCTGTTCAGGGGAGGGGAGGCTGTTTGGAAGGAGACTGGACTTGAGTCAGCCTTGAGAATGTCATGGGATAGAGGCCAAGGAGAACTAAGGGATGGCTGAGAGCCCTTTTCTCATGCCTCATGCCCTCTGCCAGGTCCTAGGTAGTGTAATGTCATTATCATTCCCAAGTTCCCTGTCTGTGAGTCCTAAACGAGGTGAGGTGTTTGGATGAAGACTGTACACAGGTTAGCAGAGAAGGAGTCCCGGTCTTATTTCAAAGCATCAGCCCAGAGATATCGCAGGCAGCTGCCCACATTAAATTCCAGGCTCTGTAAGGTGGTAGGTATCATTCTGAGGGTTTTATCTTCTTCTCCGCCCTGGGGGATGTAGGAGGCTTAGCCCCACCAATGGTTAGGGTCTCCAGGCAGGGTCATGGCTTAGAATCCTTTCCAAATTCCTTGTCAGGAGTCCAAGGAAGGTGAGGCATTTTGAGATGGCTAGACTCAGTTAAGTAGGGAATAAGTCCAGGACTTGATGGGAAAATGCTGAGGGAGGACTGAGAGCCTTCCTCTCCCCTGTCGATACTGGTATCATCTGTTCATGCTTTGTCCCTAGGATACATAGGGAGAGACAGGGGTGTGTGACTCTTATCATTTCCTGTTCACCATGGAAGGGGAGGGGAGGACGGCTTTCCTGAGGGGGCGCTACTGGCGTCAGTAAAGGGACGGTTTAGCGCTGGGTCTTCCATTATCAGGACGCATCCTAGTGGAGGAGGGATAGAACTTCTGCCCACAGGTATTGAAGGGTGCCAGCTATCAGTTCTGAAAAGCATGGGGTAGAGCGTTGCTGGATTTAGAGGAGCCTCTTTGATTTCCTGCCCCAGGGATCTTAGCTGTACTCAGCAGAGGGAGAAGGAGTGAGGGGGCTTCTGATTATCAAGATGGAGAGCCTCAGCCTTGTTCTCCCTTTGCTGTTAGCCTGAAGGCGCCTAATCTGGCTTTTGGGGTATGGTATTTAGACTTCCATCTTGGAAGGAATCAGTGGTTTTTCTGAGGAGGCTAGGCTCATTTCAGTAGGCAGGTTAGGCTTCATACTGGAGAGCACTCTGAGGCAAGAATGAGGAGACTACACATAACAGATAGAGAGAGCCTTTCGGAAACTAGCTTGTAATGTTGGTCCTGAGTAGTGCCGGGCTCAAGCACTCTTTTTTTTTTTTTCTGGTGTATGAAAAGGATGGGACCCTTGGACTAAGGAAGGCACCCTCATATGAACAGAATAGAGGCTGTATATGACTTGCCAGGAGTAAATATAAATCCCTTGAGGATGACTTACAGTTCTTACTATTATAGACAGAGGAGACCCCTCAAAAAACCCTTCAAGATATGGGCAAAATTGAGGAAGTTTGTCTCCTGGAAGTGAGCCCTTGATCTCAAGGAGCAACATAAATAGCTTGAGGGAGAACAGAGGGTACAACCTCTCCTCCTGTTAAAACCATGGGGTCTATCAGCTGTAAACCCTGGGAGACCCTAGACAAAAGTATAAGACATGGCCGTGCTTCACACATTTGACTAGGTCCTCAGAGAAATAAAGATTGCATTTGTCAAAGATGACCAGGGCACCTTTGCAAAGGAGTTCCCAGATCTTATCAGGGCAAATTTAGTTGCATCAGGGGGAAACAAAGGAACCCTTTCTTGCTATTAACATAGGAAGACAAAAAACTTGCTGATAGTATTAATCTCGGAGTGAGGTGGCCCCACATTCCACAGGCTCCTGCTATAAACCCTAGGATATTGCAGGAAAGGTTTGTCAGATGTGGTGCTTCGGTTTTTTTTTTTTTTCTGGGTGATGTGTGAGGGGCTTTGATCTGAGGAGGTAACATTCTGTGAGGGCTAGTCAGCGAAGAGACAAGTCCCTGACTCTGCTTCTGATCAACTTAGGAATCCCTGGTGAGCACGGAAGAAGTTTCACTCTTCTCTCCCTTGCTCCCTTCTCCCCTTCTTTACTCCTTCCCGGAAGAAATGAATCCTATGGAGTTTAACTCTCAACTTTTTTCCAGCCCAGGGAAGGTATAGCTTGTGGTGTTCTAATGGAGGACTCTGACTTCTGCCACAAGCTCTCCAAAGAGCCAAGGGACCATAGTGTTTCAGGATGGTGAGGTTTTGGTTGAACAGACACACCTCAGGTGAAAGGAAACTGAGACAGGTCTTGCTAAAGAGTAAAGGTGGCTTTCCTGCAAGTAGAAGATGGTTTCCCTCAGCAGACCCTGCACAGGTGTGCTTGGACTTGATGCCATTTTAGTTTTGTATGGAGTGTTCCAGGGAGGTGAAGGAAAGCCTTTGTGTAAGTCTGTGACATTAGCAGAGTGAGGGATTCTAGCATCTCTTTTGTGTTGCCTTTGCATTCTCAGGGGATTCAGGAACTTGGTCTGAAGAGTCAATAAATAGTATGGTGAGGAGGTACATCAGGTCAACAGAGCGAGGAGTCCCGGACTACCAGCAGTTAAGATAAGGATTCTGAGTGAGAACTGAGGGTGCAACCCCTTACTATGACTGAAAGTGTGTCTGGTGCTACCTGTCCCATGCTGTCAGCTTGTTAGATGCCCTGAGGGATGTGATTGTATGTGGTACACCATCTTCTCTATCTTGGTGATCTCAAAGCATTGCTCAGAGGAGCAAACTGAGGCCAGCAGAGGGTACAGGCCCAGGCTCTGAGGGTTCAGATTGAGAAATAAGTACATCTCTCACTTAGGAGATGGAAGCAGAGTTTGCTCAGTTCTTCACTGGCATCTTGGGGAGGCCCTTGGGGATGGGGTTCCTTTACTTCCTCCTCTTTGTCTCAGAAGTGTGAGGTGCTGTCCTTAGGGGTTGTCTCAGTCCAGCAGGTGAGTGGGATCTAAGACTTTCTAGAGTGAAGGTAAAGGGGACCATCCACCTGGAATTAGTGATTTCAGAGTAACGTCTAACCTAGCTGCACCGAACAGTTCAGGGTTCTTGCCGTCTTCAGTGGGAGGTCCTCTCAGCTCATCTTCCAGAGCGATCAGAAATTGGGCTGAGAGTCTTGATATGAGTCATATCACAGACTAGAAAAGGAAGGGGAGTCCAGCTGGGAAGCACACCTTGAATGTGCACCAAGGACACTACCCAAAGTGCAGAACCAAGGGGATACCCAAAGTCCCTAGACACATGCGTTACTGTGGGCCCTGGAGTCCCGGAATCTTCCAGTTGCCTAAATGTTGACTTTTCTAATATCCTTTTCCAGTTTCCTGTAGGATAAGCAACAGGAAAGCAGCAGGCTAGCAGGGCTCTGGGACATCACTTACAAAGAAGTTTTGTGAGTATGCTTTTGTTAGCATCATCAGGAGTGAGATTTTTAGCTGAGGCCACTCACACTACCTTTCCCTCCCCCAGGTACGTGGGATCCATTCACCCATTCTTCTGCTTATACACCAGCCTACCATCTCCAGTCAAATTTGTTATGCCATACTTTCCACACTTCAGCCTTGAAAAAGTTTTCCAGGATGCTTTTGAAATACATAGATTAGCTGAGGAGGAGGAAGAAATGGAAGAGGAGAAGGAAGAAGTGGAAGAGGAGGAGGAAGGGGAAGAGGAGGAGGAAGAAGAGGAAGAGGAGGAGGAAGAAGGGGAAGAAGTGGATGAGGAGGAAGAAGAAGGGGAAGAGGAGGAAGAAGAGGAAGAGGAGGAGGAAGAGGAAGAGGAGGAGGAAGGATGGGAGGCTACTAACAATGACACCATCTCTTCCACATCTGCCTCTTTAAAAATCATTTTGCCCCCCTCCTGCCCTTCCTCACCTTCCACTCTCTCGTCCTGTCCTCTGTTTGGGGGCAGTCCAGATGAGACAGAAGGGTCTGTTTCCTGGATGCTGAGTATTTCCCAGAGCTGCCAGAGCTCTTACTCCTTCACTTCATGTAGCAACTTAGATGAAGAATCTGGCAGCCTGGACGAAGAGAGGCTAACCATTTTGAAGCTGACAGATGGTGATGCTGAGTGGCAAAAACTCAAAAAGCAAAAGGTATCTCAACTGGTCAATCTCCTGATCCTCAAATATAGAATGAAAGAACGCGTTGAAGAAGTGGAAATGCTCAGAGTTGTCACAGAAGACTACAGGAAACAATTCACTGTCATCTTTAAGGAAGCTTCTAAGTGCTTGGAGATGATTTTTGGCATTGATATAAAGGAAAATGATCCTGTAAGCAGATCTTATGTTCTTACCAACACACTGAACCTCACATATGATGACAGCAACCGGAGATTGCCTAGAAATGGCTTCCTGATAATTATTCTGGGTGTGATATTCATAGAGGGAAACTGTGCCTCTGAAGAAAGTGTGTGGGAATTTCTGAATGTGATAGGAATATATGATGGGAAGGAGCACTTTGTTTATGGGGAGCCCAGGGAGTTCCTCACTAGAGATTTAGTGCAGCAAAATTATCTGAGATACAGGCAGGTGCCCGAGAGTTATCCTCCACATTATGTGTTCCTGTGGGGTCCAAGAGCCTACTCTGAAACCACCAAGATGAAAGTTCTAGAATTTTTGACCAAATTTACAAGGAGGGACCCAATTTATTTCTCATCCTTATATAGTGAGGCATTGAGAGATGAGGTAGAGAGGGCCTAGGCCAGAAAGGGTCCCATGGATTAGTACCATGTTCCTAACAACATGGGGCTGTCTAATTACTGATTTTAAAAAGGACAGTCAAAATTTTAAGTAATTGAGGGGTGGTCAAGGTTAATCTGGTTATGCATCGTACTTAGTATAGAGCAACTTTGTGTTCTGATTCTAGATGATGGGAATTGTTTCATCTGTTTTCTTTTTGGGTACTTTTTCCAATGCTCATCTTTGTAATTGAAACTGTGTTATATTACCTTTGCAATATAAGTTTTTGATTACTTACATCTGTTCCTGCACCACATTTTGAGAAAATATAGGGGAAATAGCCAATGGTTAATCTTTGGGTTCTATTAATGCTTTGAGTCAACTCTGTAATGTGTACCCAGATTAGTTTGTTAAGAAAACAGGAAAAATGGTAATAAATCTTAAGATCTCTGCTCACCGATTCATTTATTTTCCAAACATTACTTGGATAAATATATATATATGTATATATATATATATATATACATATATATATATTGTTTGTTTATTTGTTTATTTGTTTATTTGTTTTATCGAGACTGGGTTTCTCTGTGTAGCTTTGCGCCTTTCCTGGAACTCGCTCTGTAGACCAGGCTGGCCTCAAACTCACAAAGATCTGCCTGCCTCTGCCTCCCAAGTGCTGGGATTAAAGGCGCCACCACCGCCTGGCTACTTGGATATATTTTTTTAAATTGTACTTATTTTATTTTTTATGAGTATGAATGTTTTCTCTGCATGCATGCATATTTAACACATGTGTCCCTGGTACTCACAGAGGTCAGAAGTGGGCATCAAATCCCCTGGATCTGGAGTTTCAGATGATTGTGAGCCACCATGGGTGCTGAGAACTGAATCCAGGTCCTTTGCAAGCAGCAAATACTCTTAATACCTGAGCCACCTCTAGCCCCAAGTTGGATTTTTTATTTTGGAATGTGCATGGTTTTTGGGAGGAGTATGCAGATAAATAACCACATTTCCTTCCTAGAGATGGATAGAGTCTGGGAAGATGATTGTGAAGACATAATAAACAAGAAGAAGGGTTATGTTGGGCAGTGAGGATCCTTTGGTCATTATTCAAGTGCAAATACCCTGAGCCAATGCCAGAGACCTGACTTAATGAGTCTTTGAGGAGAGAGAAAATCCCAGGATCAAATTAAGTTGCTCCTTGAGATTCCAGCAGAACCAGAGAGAAATCTCTGGCTGATTCCTCTGTGGGAAGGTGTCCTGGAGCTTCTGCCTTGGTCCATTGTCTGCACTTAATAATTTTTGTTTGTCTTGGATTTTGAGACAGGATCTCTTTAGATCAGGCTGACCTTGAACTGATCTTCCTGCCTTCACATCCAAAGTGCTGAGATTGTAGATATGCATTGCTATATCAAGCTATTCAGTCTGACTCACAAAGCCAAGCAGATTTACATAAGGGTCTCCTGGCAGATAGGGTGAGAATCCTTCTGATTGCTGCCTAGAGACCACCAGGCTGCCAGTCTTTCTCTTTGCCTGGGTGATCTCAAGCCAAGGGATTGTTGTTTGGTCAAATCTAACCAAGATCTAGGATCTGGTGGCAATAAAATTAGTTCAGAAAGTATATTCAGAGGATGACAGCTGGGAGGGGAGGACACTTTTTTAAAAAAAAAAAAATTCTAGTCTCTTCAAGGTTTTTCAGGCTGGGAAAAATGACTCACATCCAAAATAATTTAGTTTTTAGAGAGAAAAAATTCATGACTTATTCGGAAAGCTGCATTTTGGGCTGATTTGATATTGATTCTCCTGTTGAGCACATTTCCCCCCTGAATGAGTATGTGGAGGGCCAAATTAATATTCAAACTCAACTGACATTCATTATATACACAATTTTATGCAGACACTGCCAGATGACTGTTAGCCTATATATTACATGGTCCTACATGACATTATTGTTGACATCAGCTCCACAGAGAGCCAGCATCAGAGTGCTTGGGAGTTACCTCCAAGATCATGAGATTACATGCCTGGTAAGTGGCAAGGCTGGACAGTAGTTCATCTTGAGTCCACATTGTCCTCATGCCTCCCAGCTGGCATTCTACTTATTTTCTTTTTAAACATAAGGCCTTATGTAGCACAGACTGTCCTCAAAATTCATATGTAGCTGAAAATGACTGAGTATCTGATCTTCCTGCTTTCAACTCCCAAGCACTAGAATTGCAGATGTTTGCCACCTTGCTGGCTTATGCATTGCTAGGGATTGAACCCAGGGCCTAGTGCACACTAGGAAGGCACTCTACTCTCTGAGGTACATCACAGGCCCTTTTGTCTCCATTGCCAAATGTCCCAGATGGCAATGAGGTTGTGTCAAAATAGTAAAAGGCTTGGGAAAACACTGTATAACAACTTGAGGGGCATATTCAATATGACTTGGGGATTTTTATCTTCCTTTTTTCTTGTCTTTTTCCCAAAATGTTTCTTGTAATTGAAGGGTTGCTCAGCATATTCTTGTTTGATTGGATGTGGTTTTGTTTTTTTAAGACAGGGTCTCCTTATATAGCCCTAGCTTGTCTGTAATATTTTGCTTCTGCATCCTGAGTGCTGAGGTGACAGGAGCTTTACCATGCCTAGTCAAGAATTTTGTTTTTATTTATTTATTTATTTATTTATTTGTTTGTTTGTTTGTTTGTTTTTTGAGACAGGGTTTCTCTGTAGCTTTGGAGCCTGTCCTGGACTAGCTCTGTAGACCAGGCTGGTCTCGAACTCACAGAGATCCACCTGCCTCTGCCTCCTGAGTGCTGGGATTACAGGCGTGTGCCACCACCGCCCGGCAGCAAGAACTTTGTTTTTAAATGACACTAGCCACATGCTGGTTGGCATTTTTTTTCAGGCTTAAGAATAAAGTTTTAGGCAGGACGGTAGTGGCGCACATCTTTAATCCCAGCACTCATAAGTCTGAGGCACAGGTGGATCTCCAAGTTCCAGGCCAGCCTGGTCTACAGAGTGAGTTCCAGGACAGTCAGGGATACACAGAGAAACTCTGTCTAAAAACAACAACAACAACAACAACAACAACAACAAAAAAAAAAAAACAAAATTAGTGTTTTTCAAGTCAAATTGGGAACTCTAATATGTGTGTGAGTGTGTGTTTGTATATGTGAGAGACAGGCAGAGAGACTGATTTGGCAGATGCGGGGAGGATGGAGGGAGAGAGTACTGGGAGAGATAACTGGAACTGGGGGCATTTCAGGAGCAAGGTAGAAACCTACTGCACTGGAAATTCCCAGGAATCTATGAACATGAACTTAGCGAGGACTCCTAGTAATGGGGGATATGGATCCTGAGCTGGCCACCTCCTGTAACCAGACAAGGCATCCAACAGAGGAATTGGGACACCAACCCAGCCACAAAACCTTCAACCTACATTTTGTCCTGTCTGCAAGACGTTCTGGGGCAAAGATCACACAGAAATTATGGGAGTGGCCAACCAATGCCTGCTTCAGCTTGAGACCCATGCCACAAAAGGGAGCCCATGCCGAACACCCTCTGGAGGGCCAGAACAATGGTACAGAAACCTAGGATAGAACCAAACATGCCCAGAAAAAAATATGATATTCTGCTATACTTGTAGAGAGGAGCCTAGCATAATCATCAGAAATGCTCCATCCAGCAACTGATGGGAGCAGATGCAGAGACCCACCCCGCCAAACATTAGGCAGAGCTTGGGGAATCCTGTAAAAGATGGGAGGAAGGATTGTAGCAGCCAGAGGGGTCAAGGACACCACATGAAAACCAACAGAAACATCTAACCTGGGCTTGTAGGGGCTCACAGAGCCTGAAACAACCACCAGGGAGCGTGTAGGGGTCTGACTTAGGCCCTCTGTATATATATATGTATGTTATGATTGTGTAGTTTGGTCTTCTTGTGGGACTCCTGATAGTGGGAGTGGGGTTGTCTCTGAAGCTTTTGCCTCATTTGGGGACCCTACTCCTCATACCTTGTCAGGCCTTAATATGAGGGGATATGCCCAGTCTTACTGTAACTTGATATGCCATGTTTGGTTGATATCCCTAGGAGGCTTGCATGCTTTTGAATAGAAAAGGAGGAGTGGATTGGGAGGGGGGGTTGGTGGAAGGGACTGGGAAGAAAGGAGAATCAACAAAAAAATAATCGGAACTTTTTGGTGTATTGTTATTTTTCTGTTTCTATGACCAGATACCTGACAGAAAGCAACTTAAGAGAGAAACAATTTATGGTGGCTTAAGATTTAGGGGGTGGAGCCAGATGATGGTAGCACAGGTCTTTAATCTCATCACTCAAGGAGGGGAAGGCAGGTGGATCTCTGTGACTTCCAGGCCAGCCTGGTCTACAGAGTGAGTTCCAGGACAGCCAGGGCTGTTGACACAGAGAAACCGTGTCTAGAAGAAAGAAAGGTTTAGGGGGTTGAGTCCATCATGGCAGGGAAAGAGCTGGGCATCAGGCAACAGGAATTTGCTCTAGTCTCAGAGGACCAGCAAGCAGAGAAAAGAAAGTGCTGACATTCTTTTGGCTGTCTTCATTCCCCTTTTAATTCAGAATTTGGAATGTTGATGCATTTTTCATCATTTCATAAAACTTCCCTAAAATTATCTGTATCTGTTTCCTCTCCATGTTTTCTTCTTACCCACTTTATGTGTACTGACATTCACTTTTGCTTCCTTTACTTGATATAATTAACTTTGTATATAGGTGTGTTTGTGTACACACATACACACATGGACATAAATTTTCAGTCTCACATCTGCTATGGTGCAGGTTGTTTTTAAGACTCGAGTCATGCCCCAGGGACAGATCCTGATCCCACTGCCAGGGGCCCCTTAAACAGACCAAGCTACACAATTGTCTCACTTATGCAGAGAGTCTCTTCTGATCCCATGTAGGCTTGCATAGCCTTGGTGCAGGCGGGGAGGGCCTTGCTCCTGCCTAAACTGAATGTACCAGGCTTTGCTGGTTCCCCATGGGAGGCCTTACCTTTTCAGATGAGGGCATGGGGGTGAGTTGGTGGGAAGGCTGAGGGAGAGCAGGAGGGATGAGAGGGAGATCTGTGGTTGGTATGTAAAATGAATAAAAAAAATTCTTAATAATTAAAAAACAGACTCTAATTATGATATCATTGTTGTCCAAGATGAAGCTCACATACCTCAATACTCAGATAATTGCTCTGCTATCTAGTGAATCTGCTTTGGGCAGTGACTCTAATGTCTCTCTTGGAAGCCCTTGGCATACTGAGTGTTTTTTGCTTTTTGTTTTTTGTTTTTAGTGCCTAGTGTGTGCGTGCGATCATCTGATCAATATAACAGAGCCATGTGTCTTAGAAGACAACAAGCTTGGCTGGGCGGTGGTGGCGCACGCCTTTAATCCCAGCACTCGGGAGGCAGAGCCAGGCGGATCTCTGTGAGTTCGAGGCCAGCCTGGGCTACCAAGTGAGTTCCAGGAAAGGCGCAAAGCTGCACAGAGAAACCCTGTCTCGAAAAACCAAAAAAAAAAAAAAAAAAAAAAAAAAAAAGAAGACAACAAGCTGGATCTGCTCAGGGTAATCAGATACATAAAACTAATGCTTTACTTCCCGTCCTCTTTTTCTCAGTTTCTGTCTGATGTAGTGGTACAAATTTTACTTCTGCATATGGTGTTACTGTTGTGCCCAGATCACGGGGACCCCCAAAAGAACACCACAGAGACTGAATCCCACATGTAAAAGCAAAGAGCCTTTATTCTCTTTAAGCTCCGAGCTTGGTCCCTCTGTCCGACGCAGCTGTGGGAGCAGAGAGCCCCAAGCTCAGGTAGGGTGGGGTTTTTAACATAGCAGAGGTTGGGGTGAGGGGATTTCTAGAGATCAGGACCCTGATTGGCTGACATTTGTCTAGGGGTATCTGTAAAACAAAAAATAGGTGTGTGCTAGACTCAAGGACATCTGGCCACCTTATCTAAGGGTTGGAATGTTTGGATGTCAGGTACTTCCTCATCCCTGGGTGGATCCCTTGGTGGTATCAGCTTAAGGCTTTCCTGGATCTGGGTGTTGCCTGGTACTAAGCCTGTCACAGAAGCTGTGTCTAGGCCCCTAAGCCTGTCATGGCTGCTGTGTGGTCAAGCTGTTTTGGGGCCCTCCACATTACCTTGGGTCCATTTTTGCTTCTTTTTACTGCGTCCTGTCCATTCTCTCTAATGACATTTCTAAAGCGAGGAGAACAACTTTTATATTTATCAGTGCAGATATAATTTCTGGTGCTTCTCATTCTTTTTGTAGATCTATAGTTCTACTTTTTATCATTTTCTCCTTTGCCTGGAGGATTTACCATTTCTTGTGAACATCTGTTGGTGATGAAAGGGCTGTGTGTATTTGCAAAAATTTATAAACACCACCACCAACAAAAAGCCCACAAGTCTTTATCTCACCTTTGTTTGTGAAATACAGTTTCATTGAGTGTAGAAATCCTTGTAGCCAACATTCTTCTCTTTCAATAAAAGTGAAGATACAAGCCAATGACACCTACTATGTAAAATTAAGTGTATTCACATTGTTGTGTGAAGTATCTAGTTCCAGAACTTCTTTATGACTAACACAAACACCACACCCATTAATGGTCATAGGTGGGTCTTCCTTCCCCAAGTTAAAAATCTCCACCTTTACAGATGGACCTGTCTTGAAGTTTACATGGAAGTTTGAATCACACAATATTTGGTTTCTGTTTTCATTGTTTTGACAGATTTTTTTTGCTGTCTTCATATCTTATTCTTCAGTATGCAAAGGGGAATGTTGTCTAATTTTAGGATTGTCTTTTTTTTCTGTAATTTTAAGCAATATGATTCCTGTGCACCCTGGTATAATCTTGAATTTTTGGAATTGTCAAGAATCCTAAAGAGTTTTCAAAGCTTCTTCAATCTATGAGACTATACTTGTCTTCACATTTCCCATCTATCTAGTTTTTCCTTTTATTCTTTACTTTTGAGATAGGCTTGCATTCATTAGTCTGCCTTGATCTGGACTTGAACTCATGGCAATCCTTCTGTCTTAGCTAAGATTACATGCATGTGCTACTAGCTCAGCTCTACCTTTACCCATTTCTGTAGCTAGAGTTTTCCTTGGCCCACAGTCAGGACAAATCTCTCTCACCTGCCAGTCCCACAGTCGCTCAGACCTGACCAAGTAAACAGAGGGATTTATATTGCTTACAAACTTTATGGCCGTGGCAGGCTTCTTGCTAGCTGTTCTTACAGCTTAAATTAATCCATTTCTATAAATCTATACCTTGCCATGTGGCTTGTGGCTTACGGGCATCTTCACATGCTGTTTCTCATCGTGGTGGCTGGCAGTGTCTCTCTCTCAGCCTTCCACTTCCCAGCTTTATTCTCCTCCTTGCCCCGCCTATACCTCCTGCCTAGCCAATGGCCAATCTGTGTTTTATTTATTGACCAATCAGCAACACATTTGCCATACAGAACATCCCACAGCACATTTCTTTCAGTAATTCTTCTCCATCCCTCCTTTTACTTTCCTTTTTTGTGGGGGATCTCCAAATATATGCTTGTAGTTGTTGTAATATAATCCATTTAGTAGCTTCATTTTTTCTCTCTAAGATTTATTACTGAAAGATTCTATTGCTGTATATTAAAACTCTTTAATATTTTTGTTTTTAACTAAAACTGTAGGCTTTTAAAACTCAGACATTATAGTTCTCTGCGAGATCACTTGGGGTTCTTTGTAGAAGCTTTCATGACTGCATCTGGCCTGTTTAAAGTGCCCTGTGTAGTATTCTTTTATGTTCCTAATGCTCTACTCCAGATCTCTGACCAAGTGTTCCACCACTGCGCTACAGCCGCAGTTTCAAGCATAGAGAATACAGTTAGAATAGCAGTTTTAAATGTTTGTGCCTGACTCCATGTTTCTAGACCAGTTTTAATCAGTTGATTTTTTTTTATAAATATAAGTCAATTTTTTTGTGCTTCTTTTCATGGATACTGACATATTTTTCATTAGTAAAATATATTCTTTGATAATTTCATACATGTTTATACTACATCCTTGCTGCTTTGGCTATACAACCATGCTTATCTCCTCACCCTATAACCTTTTTTCCTCCTTGTAAGTCTCTTCCCTATGTTCCTGACTTTTGTCTTATATTGTGAGGTAAATCAGGGCTATTCACATGACTGTGGAGGTGGAACTACTTACTGGATCCTGGTAGGCTTCCTGGATCTCCTTTGTTATACTATTTCTCTCATGAAAGGGTTCTTTCCTCTGCTTTCGTGAATTATGCTGACTTTCTTTGTCCCTCATGTATATTGTTTAGGTATTTTCTGTCACACTGGCTTAGTTGTCATACATTCCTTTAGTTTTTGCTTGCCTTGAAATGTTCTCATTTCTCCATCAACTTCCAGAGGTAAAATTTTGCTAGGTATAATTTGGCAATTATTTATTTTCAGTCTTTGAAATGTATAATCCCGTGCTTTCCTGAATTTAAGGCTGTGAATGAGAGATCTGATCTTATTCTGATATTTTTGCTTTTGCTTGTGAGTTGGCTTTTAATATTGTTTCCTTGCTTTTTATTTATTTATTTTTTCGATACAGGGTTTCTCTGTGTAACAGCCCTGGCTGTCCTGGAACTTTCTCTGTAGACCAGGCTGGCCTCGAACTCATTGAGATTTGCCTGCCTCTGCCCTCTGAGTGTTGGGATTAATGGTGTGTGCCACCACTGCCCAGCTTTGCTTTCTACTTTTGATATCTTGACTATGATAAGTTATAGAGAATGCTTCCCTGATTGTTCTGTTCATGGTTTAAATGCTCTTGAGTTTGGACTGTTCTAATTTCATTGGATAAAATGTCTGTCTTTACACTTTATATTAGCTCTTTCCACTCTGCATTACTTTACAAACAATGTTCTTCATTTCTGAGAATATCATGACACACAATGAAGCATGATTATACTCATTTCCACTTCTTCCCAATTCCTCTCAATCCCTCTAGCATGGCCCCCTCTCAACTACATGTTTGTTTGTCTGTTTAGAACCCATGAAGTCCAGTTAGAACAGTTAGTGCTGCTCGTGTGTGTGTGTGTGTGTGTGTGTGTGTGTGTGTGTGTGTGTGTGTGGCCATGCACTGGAGCATGGACAACCTAACAGTGGTCACATCTCCAGAAAGAATGGCTTGCTTTCCTAGAGCAACTATCCACTGCTAATGGCTCCTCCTTCAGTAAGGGGTGGGGTCTGGAGGTTATCTACCCAATCTATGCCAGAATTTTGGCTGAATCAATCTCCTGCAGCTTTTGTACAGGTAACCACAGCTTCTCTGAGTTCATGAATGTGGGATGCTATCTTCTGGATAGGACTTGGCCATCACATACTCTGCATTCTTACGTTTGGTCTTTTGAACCAAACCCAGTGTTCTTGGAAGTTTTGCTCATGCACATTAATTCTCTTATGTATGTCTGAATGTGTTCTTTCAGTCTTGTCTTCCATCCCTGAAACTTGTTCTTATGCCTGGTCTTGTCTGTTGAGAGATGCTTTCTACTGTTTTTTTAAACATTTATTTCATTTACGTGTATGAACGTTTTGCCTCATGTATCTGTGTGCACTGTATGTGTGCCTGGTGCCCATAGAGGTTAAAAGAGGATATTGGATCCCCTGGAACTGGAGTTATAGATGGTTGTGAACCACCATGCAGATGATGGGAACTGAACCCAAGTCTTATGGAAGAGAATCCAGTGCTCTTAACTGCTGACTCATCTCTCGAGCCCCCCACCCATGCACGAGTTTTAATTTGTTTCATTCATTAGTTTCTAGCATTTTTATTTTTTTTTCAGCCTCACTTTCCCTGCCCACCTTTTCCTCCTTGTGTTTGAATTTCTCTTTCAGTTTCGTCCACTTTGTTAACTTTATGGTCTATGCTCTTCATTGATTTCCTTATTTCATTTGTCTGTTTATTTGAATCACTCATGTGATCACTTCTTTTTAAATGTAGAACTCTGACTTCCCTCACTGGGATTTCAGATATTTTGTTATCTCTGGTTTCAAATGAAGATGTGAGATTGTGGAGGTGTTGTAGTCAGGTGGACAGTATAGAGATTGCTTAGCAGCCAGGAACTCTGCTTGACATGAGACACACACACCCCTTTCCTTGGTAAGTTGGGACATTTACCTGCACTGAGCTGTATGTATATTTCCCTTCAAACAGTTAACCAGGCCACTCCTCCCTAGAAACCCTTAGATAAATTGCTTTCAGTGACCAAATATAATCCTTGAAATTAAGGCAAAGTGGGGTGATCCAGCCTGAGCTGGTTTTAGGTATACTTGCAATAATTCTGTGCCTTCAGAAAACTGTTAGGGAAACACCACTCCTATGTCTAGACATGATTATATGCACATATGATTAAAGTTAGATATGTCATAGGAAAGATGTGCAGAGTGATCAAAAGCTTGTATAGCCTAAACCTATCAAACAAAGTAAGAAACCTCCTACCTTGCCCCTTAGCTAGTAGCCCCTCCCCTTAAATTCCATTAAAAGGAGGTTCCAAAGAATAACCTCCTACTTTGGAGCATTGTCGTTCAAGTAGTCCCCTGCACTCTCACAGCATATGTGGCTTATACTTTTGCTTTGACTCTGAATGGAAACTCTTTGCTATTTATCTGCACTTCAATTCTTCACGTAAGCACCACCATCTGGAACACCTAATCTAGACAGAGACCAAGGGTAACAATAGTGGCATATTTTTTTTTGTTTGTTTCTTTATTGTAGTTTGTCAATCTGTTACAGTATATACATCCTCCAGGTTTTATTTTCACCTTTGCATTTTTTTCTGTTTTATTTTATATATGTTTTATCAGTGCCTTGTCTTGATACTATATTCTCCACTACTATATGGAGGAAGCTGACTGCAGTAACAGATATAGTGAATGATTTGGCATCGTTCCGTGTGTTAACCTGCTTTACATAAGGCTCAGAGATTGTGCTACTGATTTGAAAAAAAATGCAGTTCATAGTTTGTGGAGCAAAAGATATACTTACATAGAGAAATAAGTCGGAAATAGGAATAGGGGAAATATAGGATAAAATATGAAAGATGAGGTAAATGTATGAATTAGAAGCATAAGAAATAGGAAAGAAAATGTTTTAATAATGTTTATTTTTGGGGGATTATAATATATCATTTTCCCTTTTCTTTTCTTCCCTTTAAACCTTTCCATGTATCTTTGCTCTCTTTCATATTAACTGCCGGCTTTTATATTTTTTTATTTTTTTTTATTTTTCGAGACAGGGTTTCTCCATGTAGTTTTGGTGCCTGTCCTGGATCTCGCTCTGTAGCCCAGTGTGGCCTTGAACTCAGAGATCCGCCTGGCTTTGCCTCCTGAATGCTGGGATTAAAGGCATGCACCACCATCTCCAGGCCCTACTTTTCTTTAACTGTTGTTATGTGTGTGTGTGTGTGTGTGTGTGTGTGTGTATACAATATGCAATCTTCTCAGTCTAAATAATGTTACTTGCGTGTGTATGTTTTCAGGACTGATTTCACTCTTTTTGGGCATGTCTTAGGTCCAATCACAGAGCTATTGATTACTGCCAAGGTATGTGTGACACAATTACACCCTTAGGCATATTGTGCCAATGCTGGTAATTGTTGTAGTTCATAGGCATCATAGCTGTGTAGGAATATTGGTTGCTCCCTCCCTTGGAAGCTAGCATGGTGCCTTCTGGTACCATGAAAGCTAGTCCTCAGGGAGGAAACTTTCAGATCACATCAAACTTAGGTCACCTGGATTATGTGTCCCAAATGCATGGTGTTTTCAGTAATAAGAACTTACCCTTCCACTTCTGGGAGGCAAGTAAAGTCAACAATAATGGCCTTTAATATTTTGGGAGTTCCTGGACAACCCTGATCAACAACTCAAAAAGGAGTTTCTCATGCCTGGCATTTGGATTTTTGTTAGTCTATTATGGCCTTTAGGGAGAGCATTATCATCCCAAATGGGAAATTTCCATTTAAACTATATATACATAGAGAATTACTTGTATTATGGGACTCTTAAGTAGATAGCTATTATGATTCCTTATGGCTTTTTCAAATGTCCTTATTGTTATTTTACCTTCTGCCCTCCTTTTGTGTTTGTTTCCTCCCTAATTAAATTCCCCCTTTTCCATTTCACCCTCCAAATTACTTCTACCGTGCTATTCCACACTTTATTGCCTGTCCCTGCCACAATCTCCTTTTATTTTTCGGGTTTCTGCAGTTACCCTAGCTAATACAGTCATAGCTGAAGAATTGAAGCTCAGAACCTCAGCTGAGAGTGAACATATGACATTTGTCTTTTGGGGACTGGGTTATCTCAATATGATCTGTCCTCGTTTCATTCATTTATCTGCAAAGTTCATAATTTCATTTTTCTGTAAAGCTGAATACTATTCCATAGGATATATACACCACATTTTCCATTATCTGTTCATTGGTTGAAGGGTATTTAGGTTGTTTCTCTCTCCTAACTATTGTGAATTGAGTAACAATGAACATGGCAGAGCAAGTATCTGTAGAGTAGGATGTTGAGTGTTGTAGGTCATATGGTAGATTTATTTTTACCTTTTAAGCATTCTTTGCATTAATTTCCAAAATGGTTGGACTAGTTTGCCATCTCACCAACAATGAATGAGGGTTCCCTTCCCCCACATCTTTTCCAGCATTTGTTGTTGGCTGTTTTGTCAATGATAGAGATACTGCATTGGCCAGGAATTGAACTCAACTCTCTTGTATGTGAAGGGAGACTTCATCCATTGAACTGCCAATGCACCCCATATAAGATTTGTTTTTTCTATGTGTAGAGTGTTTTACCTGTATGTATGTATATGCACCACTTGTGTGCTTGGTACCCGTGGAGGCCAGAAGAGGGCATTGGATCCTGCCATCACATGGGTATTGGGAAGTGAACCCAGGTCAAGAACCAGTGCTTTTAACTACTAAACTATCTCCATTGCCCTGTATTTCTTATTTCTTCAGCCCTTTCTCTTATAGTAATAGGGTATATTGCTTTTACCAGGTTTTACAGAAGCAGCTTCTATATTATTATTTTTTATTGGTAATAGATATTTTTCTCATACGATATATCCCAATCACAGTTTCCCCTCCTTCCACTCCTCCTAGCACCCCCCACCCATTCCCTGAGATCCACTCCCCTCCATTTCCTCTTCAGAAAAGAACAGGCCTTCAAGAGACAACAGCCCAACAGGACAAAACAAGACACAGTAAGACAAGGCAAAAGCCCTCATCGAGGCTGAACAAGGCATCCCAATAGGAGGAAAAGAGTCCCAACAGCAGGCAGAAGAGTCAGAGATATACCCACTTATTGGTGAAATTATTAAGGCCACTCACATAATTAAAAGGGAGGTTTATTTTGTGGGGTAACTTACAAGTGAAGGGATAAGCTACAGGGTCTGGGAAAGGTGTGGCACAGTCCGGCGGTGTTCTCTGGAGAACTCTGCTCGGTCTAGCTCCAGCGTCCAGGGTCTAGGAACCAAGAGAGCCCATGCATCCAGATCTTGGGTCTTCAGCGTCCTCTCTCTCAGCCCCACCTTGTAGGCGTGACCATTACCGAAGCCTCAATGGGGGTTGGAACTTCCAGGTCAAAGCTGAAATGGCTACCCACTACACCCACGCCCACTGTTAGGAGTCTCACAAAACACCAAGCTAACAACCATAACACATACACAAAAGACCCGGTGCAGACCCATGCAAGGCCCTGTGCTTGCTGCTTCAGTCTCTGTGAACCTATGTGAGCTCTGCTTAGTTGATTCAGCAGGCCATGTTCTCCTGGTGTCCTCCATCCCCTCTGACTCCTACACTCTTTCTTCTCCCTCTTCTTGGGGGAGGCTCCCTGAGGGGAGGGATGGAGATCTCCAGTTTAGACCCTATCTCTGTATAATGTCTAGCTGTAGGTCTCTGCACCCGCTCCCATCTGCTGCTGGAGGAAGCCTCTCTGATGATGACTGGACAAGGCACCAATCTATGAGTATAGCAGAATATCATTAGGAGCCATTTCATTGATTTTTCCCCCCCAGTCCTGTTTGGTTCTACCCTAGGTCTCTTGGCTATGCAGTCTTCAGGTTCCTGGCTACCCAGGCGGTGTAAGGCATGGCTCCCTCTTATGGTGTGGGCCTCAAGTTAAACCAAGCTTTGTTTGGCCACTCCCACAAGTACAGAGGCAGCTTCCAAATGTACCATTTTACCTGCAAGTCCCTTGTTTGTTTTTAAGGATGTAATCTCTGGGGCAAGTTGTCCTGGCTTCCTCATGTGTTTCTTGATCTATTTCTAGAATAAGACATTTGCCAAAGGATCCTTGGTTCCTTTTAAATGAAGAATGATATGCTGGGTGTGATTAGTGCTACTGAGATGTCATTTCTTCTAGAACCTCTCAGCTAATTTAGCGGAATATATAGGTGTGAATTCCACATTTATTTTTAGAATCTTCAGCTGCTTCATGCTTTCTTCCTAGAGCTTATCATTGTTTTTCGTTTGGAGAGAGACAAAGTAGATTGGGCTTACATTTTTTTTTTTTTTTTTTTTTTTTGCTTTTTCGAGACAGGGTTTCTCTGTGTAGCTTTGCACCTTTCCTGGAACTCACTCTGTAGCCCAGGCTGACCTCGAACTCACAGAGATCCGCCTGCCTCTGCCTCCCAAGTGCTGGTATTAAAGGCCACCACCGCCCGGCGATCTTCTTAACCCTAAACTACATATGTTAAATGAAATTATTAGTATGCTTGGCTTCAAACACACCAGACTCTAATTGTTTTCTGTTTGCCCCATCCTTGTATAGTGTTTCCAGACATATTTCTGTGAAACTGTTATTATTATGATTCTGTCTTAGCCATACTATCAGTTACATACCATACCTATTTTATATTGACAGTTTAATTTTTATGGTATCCATTCTCATGGGCCATATTCTATACTGAATAATATGTCATTTTAGGTATAATGTGAGACTGTCACAAGAGTAATAAGCTACTTCCTCCTCCTTTTTTGAGCTATTAGTGCCACACATATTTTACTTCGGCATATGTTATAACTTTCTTAGTACATTGTTTGCATTTTCGCTGCACACTCAAGATCTTCCCGTAAAAGACTACAAAATAAGTATTTCAGGCTTTACAGTACATGTGGTATTGCTTGATTGCTTGTATTTTTTCCAATTTAAAAATATCTTAGCTCACAAATATACATAAACATATCCTAGCCTGGATGTTGCTTGCAGGCAAGCGTTTGCCAATCCATGCTTTAGATATTCTATCATCTTTTAAGTTGTCTTTTTCCAAATATAAAATGCCTTTTCTATTTACTCTCATTTTATCATTTCTGTTGCTCTTCATTTCTTTATGTAGATCCACATTTCCACCTGTTATCATATTCCATCTGCATGCTAAATGTCCCAGTGCAGGCCTGCCTGCCATAGATTTTTCTCAGCCTGGGAATTCTTCATCTCTCTGCCTTTCACCAACATTTTGAAAATGAGTCTCTTATTTTCTGCCTTTTATGGTTTTTGATGATAGTTGCTTGCTTTGGCTTTGATGTGATATTTTCTTTTCTTACTGTTACCATCAACATTTCCTCCTTTCAATGATAATTTCTCGTATTTTGAACTTAAAATATCATGACATCATTTCCCTATTTCTCCTTTTCCCCTCTAACTCCTCCTGTGTACCCCTTTGCTGTCTCTCAAATTCATGTAGTGGGTAGCCATTCCAGCTTTGGTCTGGAAGTTCCAACCCCCATTGAGGCTTCAGTAACTATCATGCCTACCAGGCGGGGACACTGGATGGTGGAGGTTGACCAAACAGAGCTCCAGAGAACACCGCTGGACTGCGATACACCTTCCCCAGACCCTGCGACCTACCTATCCCTTAATTTGTAAGTTGTGCCACTAATAAACTTTCCTTTTAACTACGTGGAGTGGCCTTAATAATTTCACCAATAAATTCACGGCTCTTTTTCTTCAGTTTTTGCACAATACATGTATTTCTAAATATATAAATACAATCTGCACAGTCTGTATGTTATCTATCTATCTATCTATCTGATCTTTTTATATTTGTTCTTTTTTCTCTTTAAAAATAGATTGTTTTTCATACAATATATTCTGATTACAGCTTTCCCTCCTCCTACTGATTTTATTTCCTCCCTACCTCCCCTCCCATCTGCATCCACACTCTATCTCTCATTAGGAAATGAACAGCTATCAAAGGAACAACACTAGTACTAATACTGCTGCTAATAATAATATAAAAACAAATTGAGATAGGACAAAACAACCAAACAAGAAAAAGAGCAAAAGAAAAAACACAAGAAATGCATGTAGATTCAGAGACACATATGTTCATACATGGGTCCCATAAAACTCCCAAAACAGAAGCTATAAATATACACAAAGGACATGTAAAGTTTTAAAAAAATATGCCCTGACTTAACATTACAAGATAAAGAACCTCCAAAGATTCCATTGAGTTTGTTTTGTGTTGGTGATCTGCTTCTGGTCATGAGGTCTGCCCTTAAGAGTGGTTTGTTCCCCAGGTGGTGGTGGCGGCGCATGTCTTAAATCCCAGCACTCGGGAGGCAGAGGCAGGCCGATCTCTGTGAGTTCAAGGCCAGCCTGGTCTACAGAGCGAGATGTAGGAAAGGCGCAAAGCTACACAGAGAATCCCAGTCTTGAAAAACCAAAAAAAAAAGTGGTTTGTTTCAGGCAGTGGTGGCTCACGCCTTTAATCCCAGCACTTGAGAGGCAGAGGAAGGCAGATCTCTGTGAGTTCAAGCTCAGCCTGGTCTACAGGATGAGTTCCAGGACAGCTAGGGCTGTATAGACAAAAATAAGTGTGGTTTGTTTCCCCAGTGTGACTCCCTTGAAGAAAACACTATCAGTTGGAGATAGCTTCTGGGTTAGAGATGGGGGGGGCATGTGTTCTATGACCCCATCTGGTGCAGACCTGTGCAGGATCTGTGCTTGCTGCCACAGACTCTGTGAGTTCATATGTGTGCCCGTCCTGTTGTGTCTAGAAGACCTTGACTCCTTGGTGTCCTCTGTTCTATCTGACTCTTAGACTTTCCGCCTTCTCTTCCACTGAGTTCCTGAGCCCCAGGGAGACATTTAATGGAGACATCCCTTTTATAGTTGAGTGTTTCAAGGTCTCTCACTCTCTGAATATTTTCTGGCTGTGGGCCTCTGTGCTTATTCCCATCAATTTCAGGAGGAAGCTTTTCTGATGATGGCCGAGGAAGACACTGATCTATGAGTAGAGCAGAAGGTCATTAGGAGTCATTTTATTGCTATTTTCCTTTAGCAGAACAGTAGTATTTGGTTTTCCGTTAGGTCCTTGGCCTATCTAGTCTCAGGTCCTTGACCACCTAAGTAGCATTGGGTATGGGTTCTATCTCATGGAGTGGGCCTTAACTCAAATCAGATATTGATTGGTTACTTCCATAAGCTTTGTGCCACCATTGAACCAGCATATCTTGCAGACAGGTCACTCTTGTAGATCAGGGTTTGTAGCTGTGTTGGTTTACCTTTCTCCTTTGGTAGTGTGCAGAGTACCTTTTAGTATCATGAATACTAGTCAATAGGAGTGAAGGCTCTAGCTGGGTAGCAGCTTGACTTCACTGTGTTCAATGAGTTGTGTAGGTGTTGTCTTCAGCAATAGGGCCTTACCATCAGTTTATGGAGAGCCATCCATAGCCTTTGTAATAGCCTGGGTTGTTTGGGTGTTCCCATGGGCCCCCTTTTGGCAAGAACTCAAGTAGATGTAACCCATTACCAGTATTGGAAGCTTCATTTAGTAATGAGAGATGTCTAATTGAGGTTCTGTCCCCTATTATTTGGTGATTTCATTTAGATTGACTTCACATATGTATATATTTTAAGAAGCTTCTACTGTATTAGACTTCTATATAACCCTTCAAATTGCCCTTAGTTTTTGTTGTCTCTACTCATATTCCCTCTCTCACCCCCCTCTTCCCTTCCCCTCCCCGTTTGACCACCCTGTCCTCCCCATATCTATACATACTTATGTATTTCCATCATTAGGAAATCCCTCCCTCCCCTATAGTCTCTTACTCTCTACCTAACCTCTGTGGTCCTGTGGATGGTAGCCTGCTTATCAACAGTTTAACAGCTAACACACACATATGAATGAATGCATACCATATTTGTCTTTCTTGGTTTGGGTTACCTCACTAAGAGTGATTTTTTTTCTAGTTCCATCCATTTACCTACGACTTTCATTTTTAATGGCTGAGTAATATTCCATTATGTAAATGTACCTCATTTTTGTTATCCATTCATCCATTGATAGACATTTAGGTTCTGGCTATTATGAATACAGCAGCAGTGAACATGGTTGAGAAAGTGTGTCTGTTGTAGGATTAAGTGTTCTTTGGTTATATGCACAAGAGTGATGTAACTGGGTCTTGAGGTAAGTCAATTCCCATTTTCCTAGGGAACTGCCACACATGTTTCCATATTGGCTGTACAAGTTTTCATTCCCACCAGCAATGGAGGAGTGTTCCCCTTGCTCCACATCCTTGACAGCATGAGCTGTCATTTGTGTTTTTGATCTTAGCCATTCTGATAGGTGCAAGATAGAATCTCAAAGTAGTTTTAATTTGCATTTCTCTGATGATTATGGATGTTGGGCATTTCTTTGTGTTTTTTAGCCATTTGTGTTTCTTCTTTTGCAAATCCTCTGTTCAGATCTGCACCCTATTTTTAAGCTGAGTTATTTGTTTTGTCATTGTTCAGTTTTTTAAAAATTCTTTACATATTTGGACATTAGCCCTCTATAATATATGTAGCTATTAAAACTCTTTGACCATTCTGTAGGCTGCTGGTTTGTCTAAACAATGGTGTTCTTTGATGTACAGAAGTGTTTCACTTTCATGAGGCCTCGTTTATTAATTGTTGTTTGTAGTGCTTGTTCTGTCAGTGTTCTGTTCAGAAAGTCTTTTCTTGTGCCAACGAGTTCAAAACTATTCCCCCTTTCTCTTCTATCATATTGAGTGTATCTGGTCTTTCGTTGAGGTCTTTAACCCATTTGGAGTTGAGTTTTATGGAGGATGATAAGTATGGATCTATTTGCATTCTTCTGTACACAGACATCCAATTTGACCAGCACATTTGTTGAAGATGCTGTCCTTTTTCTACTGTGTATTTCTGGTTTCTTTATTTAAAAAAAAATCAGGCATCCATATGTGTGTGGACTTATTTATGGGTCTCTTTTCTGTTTATCCAATTTAGTGTTCTCTCACTTGCTATATCAATGTTGCCAAATTTTCTTTTTAATTTTTCCTGTTTTTAATTTTCTGTTAATTTTCTAATTTTTTTGTTATTTCCTCAATTGTATCTTGTCCTTTTTAGATATTTATATACATGTATTTATATAATCTCTTTTTTGAACTTCCATAACACTAACTGAAAAAATTTGATGTTTTCTTTCCAGTTGTTTTATTTATTTTTGGTATGTATATAGTATATGTGTGTGTACATGTTCATGTGTATATGCACATGTGTGTAGATGTGCATGCTGTATGTGCATGAATGTAAAGGGCAGATATTAAGAAACTCAGGTTCTCTGGCTTATGTGGCCAACACTTTACTGATTAACCCAGACCCCAGCTTTTTCTTCCAATTTAGATGCTCTACTTTGCACATCTTACTTATACTAATATTTAATTTCAAGTAAGTTCTATTGATTTATCCCTGCTTCATTCTGTTTTCCTCTACTGTCTCCAATGGTTTGATGTACTGATTTTCATGAACTTTATTCACATAGAAGATTTTTAAAATTCCAATACTTTCTTCCCTTCTTATTGTTTGTCTCTCTGCTAAGATTAATCATCTCATTGTGTACACAATTCACATTTCCTCTTGGCTATTCAATTCAGTCATAAGTGTTTAAAAGTTTCAAATATAATAAAATCTAGGTCTTCTCTAAGTCAATTTTGTTTCTTTGCTTTTCTTCCTGGCTATGTGCTTATTGTATTTTCTAAGTTTTCAAATTGAATGAGAGATAGCTTTTATAGAATTGTAAAGACTTAAGTTAAAAAGCCTTTTGAAATAGGTATGTTTCTTCTTTGGCTGAGCTCTTAATGTGTGGAATGTTGTCAATTTAGTCAGTACTTTAGATTGCTTTGAGATTTGTTGTGGTCAGAGTCAGTCTTTCATTTATAGGTTACTTTACCTGTTCATAAACCATGCTGCTTGAGAGTCATTCTCAGTGTTCCTGAGCTTCCTGCAGCTTTCACCAATCTCAACAAGCATGCCCTTGGCAGTGTTAGACTGCTACAGTTCTCTGTTTAGTGCTAATCTTGTGGCAGCAATCTGGTTCCTTTGTTCTAACCTTAGTTGCATTCAGAATCTATATCTTGTTCTTACAGATGGATGGACTTTTCAGCTCTTCTATCCCTCCTGCCCCAGCTGCCAGACTCTGCCTTTTCTCTGTGGAAGGCCTTAGGTAGAAGTTTCCTGTCTCTGCCCCACAGATGGCAGACTTTCACTTTGTGCTAACGCAGACTACCAGACTCAAAAGATTTTCTGCCCCTGTTCTAAGGACAGATGAACTCTGCTTTCATTCTTCCCTAAGAAGTCGGGATCATCACCCAGTTCTTGAACAGGGAAAGTGATTTTCTCCCTTCCTCCTAGTGGTCAACAAGTGTTACTTTGGCCCCTGTTCCAAACATCCTGCAGTTTAGAGCATGCTTAGAGGGCTACTCTCTCATTGTCCTACAACCCGCCTACTCTTCCTCATTTATGCTCAGTGAGGTCCTCAGGAGAAAAATCCTATGTGTGAGTGTGAAGGCTATTTAATCAATACTCAGTCTTCCAAGAATTAAGTAAAAAATAAGCTAATTGTGTCACAACCTTTCTCTAGGTTGGCTATTACTTCTCTGTTCTCCCAAAATTAAAACTTCATATATTTTGTTTTTCCTTGAAAGGCATGCTTGAAATTTAATTGCTTTTCTTTTTTTCTTTTTGTAATGTTAAATCTCAGAATGACTCTATGGTTTTATAAAATAGCTGCCTTCTCATTGTTAGGTTGGATATGATGCCTTAAGATTATGGGTCTGACAGGGTGGCTCAGTGGATGGAGGTGCCTGCCCCCAAGGCTGATGATCCAAGTTCAGTCCCTTAGAGCTCACCTGGTGAAAGGTGACTCATACAGTTTGTTCCCCGATTTTCAGTTGTGTTAGGTGCATATCCTCTACAATAGATAAAATAATACAATAAATTAAGAGTATGCATTTGAGGGACTAAGTAGTTTAGTGGATAAGAAGTTAAGAGAGTAAAAGTTCAGTTCACAGTACCTACATTGGGCAGTTCACAACTGTCTGTAATTCCAGCTACAGGGAATCTGACTCCCTCTTATGGCATCTGTGTGTATCCTCACACTAGTGACACACATATTCAAACTCAACTCACACATGCACATACACTTGAATAAAAATAAATCCTTAAAGAAAGAGTATGTCTATTTTTAGTTTTTTGAGGAATCTCCACACTGATTCCTATATTAGCTTCACTGGTTTGCACTCCCACCAACAGAGAGTAAGTATTCCTGTTTCCCAACGTCCAAGCTGGCATCTGTAGTTATTTGGTTTTTTTTTTGTTGTTGTTGCTATTTGTCTTATGGATTTAGTTTTTTCTCATCTTAACCATTCTGGCTGGAATAAGATTAAATCTCAGAGTAGTTGTTATTTGCAATTTCTTGATGGATAAGCATGTTGAACATTTTCACAAAATGTTTTTCAGATCTTTATTTTTCATCTTTTGAGAACTCTCTGTTTAGTTCCATTTTTTGTATGTTTGGGTTTTTTAGTTAATTGTATATTCTAGATACTAACCTGCTGTAAGATGTACAGCTGGTGAATATTTTATTACATTATGCAGACTGCCTCTTTTCTTGCAAGATAATGCCTCAGTGTACAGAAACTAATTTCACGCATTCCTGTTTATTTATTAATTATTAATTAATTATTTATTAATAAGCAGGAACTGATAAGTGGTCTAAGTGACTGCCATTTTGGGTCCAGTTCAGAAAGTCTGTTCCTGTTACAGTGAGTCCAAGTATATTCCCTACTTTCTCTTCTATCAGAATCACCTTTTCGGGTCTTATGTTTGTACTTGATTCATTTGGAACTGGGTTTAATACAGGCTATGAAATAAGAAACGAGTTTCATTCTTTTACATCGAGTTTGACTAGCACCATTTGTTGAATGAGCTGACTTTTTCCAAAGTGTGTACTTTTGGCTGGTGAAACCACTAAGGAAATCAGTGTGGAGGTCCCTCAAAAAACTGGAAAGAGATCTACCACTTGATCCAGTGTATATGGACTTTGCATATATGCAAGGGACTCTGCATCCTACTGTAGAGTTCTTGTTTACTCATGGGCCTTCCTGTTGTATTCATAGTAGCCAGGAAATGGAAACAGTGTACATGTCCATCAACTGCTGAATGGATAATAAAAATGTGGTACACTTAAAAATGGAATATTATTCCACCATTAAGAAAAGCAAAATTATGAAAATCACAGGTAAATGGATGGAGCTGGAAACAATAGTTCTGAGTGAGGTAACCTATATCCAGAAAGACAAATGTCATATGTTTTCTCTCATTGTGGATGTTAGCTCTGAACCCTGCTGGATATGGTAATGACTGGCCTGGCAAGACATGTACAAGCATCACAGGAATAACCAAGCACTTTTTGAATATAGAAGCTGCTCCACAGGATGAACCTGTCAGGTCATGGCACCATTGTCAGGTCATAATCCTGTGACTAGACAGCCCTAGGGGAGAACCCATAATTATTATATTGCTAAATGAACACAGTTTTAAGCCAACTTCAGTGACTTATTGTTATACCCATAGATTAATGCATCTCTCAATCCTCATCAAAAAGCTTCTGAAGTAAGATGGTAATTAGCAGAGACCCACAAGTGGTCAAGGTTCAGAGAATAAAAGACTGCAGAAGGCTCGGTCGTAAATGGAACAGTGGTATCACATCCCCTCCTCACAAGGCTCATTGTGGAAAAGGGGGCAGAAAGAGCCAAAGTGTGAATGACTACAAGGAAACACAGTATCTTCTGGACACAACACGGCAGCTACACATAGGAGCTCACAGTGGTTGTGACAGCATACACAAAACCTGTGGAAGTTCGGCCGGGCGGTGGTGGCGCACGCCTTTAATCCCAGCACTCGGGAGGCAGAGCCAGGCGGATCTCTGTGAGTTCGAGGCCAGCCTGGGCTACCAAGTGAGTCCCAGGAAAGGCGCAAAGCTACACAGAGAGACCCTGTCTCGAAAAACAAAAAACAAAAAACAAACAAAAAAAAAAAACCTGTGGAAGTTCAAGTCAGACCAAATCCCAACATGGAGTGGAGAGGTGGTGTTAAGTCCCACCTCCGGTTGAAGAACTATTGGCATGGAAAGCCATACACCCAAGAATATATTGTCAGTACAAATTGGACTTTATGTTTATAAACAACAAACAAATTTGTAGCAGGAATCTTAAAGAGTCTCATAATAAAATCAAACCCGAGGCCAATTATTGGGGTCAATGCTGGTAGATCAGAGAGACAGAACAAGCCGCAGCTATCTCACCTTGCCATTTCCTTAGCTGGTCCTGTTTCCTCAGACTGGAAGCTTCTGTGTCCTCATCCCAGTGGCTCTCAGCTGAACTGTGCTGCTAGAAGCCTGAATGCTTAACCAGCCAAATGCTTAACCAGGCAAATGCTTCTAGTTTCTGGTCCTCACACTTTATAAACCTTTCTGCTTTCTACCACCACTCCCTGGGATTAAAGGCTGCTTTCTGGGATTAAAGGTGTGAGTCACCATGCCTGGCTGTTTCCAATACAGCCTTGAACTCACAGAGATCCAGAGGGATTTCTGTCTCTGGAATGCTGGGATTAAAGGCGTGTGCTACCACTGCCTAACCTCTATGTTTAATATTGTGGCTTTTCTGTTCTCTGACCCCAGATAAGTTTATTAGGATACACAATATTTTGGGGAACACAATACCACCACACAAATTAGGACAGAAAGTTGGGCAGACAGCTAAGAGGTGTAGATATGATCAAAACATATTGCATGAAATTCTCAAAGAACTACTGAAATATTTTAAAGTATGTATTTGAAGGGACTGCCTGCTTTGATTTAATATTACATTTGTGAGACTCATCTTAATTGTTAATGTAGTCATATTACTTTCATTAGCCTATACTATTTTATTATGTGACTATAACTCAATCTATTCTATTGTTGATGACTATATATACTGATTTCTGACTTGATGGTATAATAAATAATGCTAACATATCTATGTATCTATATCTATATGTGTTAACATATATGCATATTTAATAAATCCTAACAAATACATACATATTTCTAGGAGAGAAATTGTTGCTTATATATAGTTATATATATTTTACATTTAGTAGATAATCCTACACCCTTTTCTAAAAGTGGTCTGGAAATTTTGTTTTTATCAGGAATTTGTGAAAATTCTTGTGTTTCAAACCTCTGTTAATATTTGCTGAAAATTTTACAAAAACGCACTAATTATGTATGGTAAACATATTGAAAAGAGAATATTTTAGAAGTGTCCAATTTGCTGTATTTTGTAAGTGACTACAGTCTTTTCATTACCAAAAAGATAAAAATGTAGAATATTATATTATCAGCAAACTCAATTATTTTAAATTCTAACATTATACATTACTTATACAATATTAAGTAATAACTTACATATAAAATAGTCATTTGTATATACAACCAAATTAGTAACTAAAAATCCTAAGATGATAACCTAGGCTCAAATTGTTTGAATGATGTATCTGTCTAAAATTTGAAGATGAATTATTTATTTTTCACAAATATCTTCCAAAATGTAGAAGACAAAGGAATAATTTATAACTCATTTTAAAAGCTCAGTGTTATTTTAATTCTAAAGATAGTCAAAGAAATAATTTAAAATGTTATGAACCTTTTTTCATATATGAAGTTTCAAAAATTAGGCAGAGAAAAGAGGTGCCCATTGGAAAAATGAAGTAAAACTCTTTTTCATAAATGATGTAGTTTTGTGTGTAAGCACGTATGTTAGAATTGATAAAAATGTTAAATAAGTTTGTATAGTAAGAGTTGAATATAGAAAATACCTTACAATTCTTACCTTACCTTACAATTCTTTAAACTTTTACTAACCAGTACAAAAACAAAATCAAGAAGACAACTTCAGCTATTATAGTATCAACACATTATTTTATATGTTGAAACCCTACCCATTAATATGCTTGTGTTTGAAGAGAAGGCCCATGCACACACAATGAGACAATGATGGCATGTTAGTCCAACAGCAACCATTTTTAAGCCTGAAAGAGAATTTCCAAAAACAGACTGTGCTAATTCTTGATCTCAGACTGCCATATGAAAGACTAGTGAGAAACAAACTTTGTTGCTCAAGCCATCTAATTTATAGTATTTTGTTCTCAGGGTCCAAGCTAAAACATTCATCCAAATGATAAATGGCTTCTGTGAAGTACTCTAACTAACATCTTAACTAATAATGAACAACTGAATCTTTCCCTCTAAGAAACAAAATGAGGAAAGAATAGTTTTTAAAATGAGCTACTAAGACAAATGAATAATCACATGCGAAACCAAACAAATAAATAAAAATAAAACAAAAGAAATTATACTGCTGCCTTATACTACCTAGAAAAATTAACAGAAATTATACACTAACTTTAAGAGCAGAAGCTTAAAAACCCTTGTAAGCCTAAAAGAGTCAAATAAACAATGGTTTCTTGAAAACACATGCTAAACTTACAAATTGCACTTCACTAATATTTTAGAAATACATACTTTAAATAACAACACCAGTACAGGAGAAAACTAACCCACTGACTCAGGAAAAGTTTGGTAATCATATATTTGATAAGGGACTTGAATGCAGCCATTAGACATTAGGAACACTTACAATTTGGACATAAATAATTAAAAATCCCCAGTGACGAAAGGAGAACAGATTTAAACTACCATTTCCCCAAGAGTCTATACAACTAGAACAGAAGAGGAAAAGATGCCCAACATCATTAACATCAGGGGATTCAGTTCAAATCCATAATGAACAAGATGGGGTGGCTCATACCTACAACCTCAGCACTTGGTGGGCTGAGGCCTGAGAGGATGCATGTACATGCCCAACCTTGGTCACGTTTTATGAGCTTGTCACAAGCAAGCATGCCATCAAGCAAACATAAATGGATATAAGTTCATACCTTCCAAGACTGCTGTAATCAAAATGATATACTAGCTTTGGAAAGAGTGGGAAAATGTGAAGACTTACATATTGCTTGTGGAAATGTAAAATGGTGTAGCCATTCTGAAAAACAGTTTGACATTTCTTCAAAAATGTTAGCATAATAATATTTGACTTGGTAATTTCACCCCTCATTATACAGAGAAATGAATCAAGACACATGTCTACCAAAGAACCTATTCAAACCAGGGATCCTCACAGAATTTGTGCTTAGTCAGTTTCCTGCTACTGTAACTGAATACTTGAGATAATTTGTAGGAAGTTTTATTTTGGTTTTACAGTTTTGAAAGTTTCTGTCCATCGTTTGTTGCTCCATTTCTTTGAGGCTTGTGGTGAAGCAGCTTATCATTGCAGGGAGCATATTGTGGAATACAGATGCTCATTGCATATGGAGGCTATAAAAGGAAAAGAATTTAGGGTCTTTTTTTTTTTTTTGAAGACAGGGTTTCTCTGTGTAGCTTTGTGCCTTTCCTGGAAGGCACTCTGTAGACCAGGCTGGCCTCGAACTCACAGAGATCTGCCTGGCTCTCCCTCCCAAGTGCTGGGATTAAAGGCATGCACCACCACCACCCAGCATGGATTTAGGGTCTTATTATCCCCTTTAGTGACACACTCTTGATGGCTAGAAGACCTCCTAGGCTGTACCTCTTAAAGGTTCTATCACTTCTCAACTTTAAACAGCCAGGCATGGTGGCTCATGTCTTTAATCCCAACACTTAGGAAGCAGAGGCAGGAAGGTCTCTGTTGAGTTCAAGGCCAGTCTGGTCTACATAGAAATTACAGGTCAGCCAGAGCTATATAATGAGACTGTGTTTCAAGAAATACCAAAACAAAACAACAAAATAACAGTAAAAAAGACTTTAACACAAGGGATTAGGGAGGATATTTAATAACCAATCTATAGCAATTACTAATCATATTCATAAGGGAATAGCATCCAGATATTATTAACAGATGTTGGCAAATTGTGTTTGTCCATTTGCATCCAAGGTGAAGTTGCTGATGCTATGGTAATGTTGGCAGAGTTTGGCAGCATTTAGCATGCATGCAGCTTCTATAGCTTCTATTCTCTGTCTGACAGAAGTAACAAATACTATTTTTTCCATAGGGGAGTATAAATGTGTTGAAGAGAGGTGACATTACATTTTCCAGCTGATAGGAATAGGAGGTGCTCTGCTTTGCTTCGTACTGTAATGTGAACTAACTTCTCCATGAATGATGATCCTGAGCAATGACCTTGAAGCAGAACTAGTCATGCGACTATATGTCCCCATGCTCTCTTTCTTTTTTTTTTCTAGTGTCACGTGAGTTATCCAACTGCTCTACCACTTCTGGTAGCCATGAAATTCAGTAGAAAGGGCAATGACAAAAGAATGAGAGTGAGTTTTCCACATCCACCAGAAAGATGTTACTCAGTGAAAGAGGAAACTAAACTTTCTAGCTGTGATTAAGTTGTGTGAGTCAGTATCTTGTTTTTGCTGTGGGGAGACAGATAATGGTGGGGCTCAGAAGGTAGTAGATGATTGACATCTACTGGGCCTTTCACATACACTTCAACAAAGAGATTCCTTGCTAAAAAGAAGGTGAAATAAGATACAGAGTTCATAATATAGTGTCAAAACATCCAGGATACAAGAAATCTGTTTTATTATAAGGATATAGTAATAATAATAATAATAATAATAATAATAATACATATAGTAATGGTAATAAGTTCTCAAATTTACAAAAGACAAGCAGCAAATATTGAAGTTAAGGTGAAGAAAATGCTAGAATTTTCTCATAAAAATTTTAAAGCAGTCCTCATGAAACTGATTTAAGAAAGCTATATGTATTATTTATAAACAAAAATTAGGAAATCTAAGGAAAGAAACAAAAATAATTTAAAAGAAGGAAATGGAAAAGCAATTGAAAAATATGGTAACTAACACAAAAATCTTGTGGGTTGTGCTGGATGGCAGAGTATGGATTATAGAAAGAGAAAACAGTTAATGAGAGTAAATTAATGAAATGTACTGATCTGGAAAGCAGACAGAAAATAGACTTTACAGACAAAATTATCAAAATCCAGTCCAGGGACTTCTGCTCCTGGGAATGTGGAATAGAGGTATATCTCCTCTATTATTCTTAGTGAGAATAGCTAACATGCTTAGCTATCATTTAAAACAAAATTTAGGAAGACTCTGAAAGATAGAGTAGAATGAAGCAGATTGACTTAGGAACCCATGGGATACAGTGTACATTATACTCCACAGTTGGAACTCAAGAAGTTAGCAACTAGGAGATCAAAATGTGTGGTGATATTTTATTTGTGATGAAATGTGATATTTTATTTGTATGTTAATAAATAAAGTTGCCTGGAGATCAGAGGTCAAATAGCCATTAAAGAGAAGTCGGCTGTGGTAGCACACTCCCTTAATCTGGTCACATGGCAGGCAGAGTCTACATGTGGTCAAGGACACAGGCAAGCGTGATGACACATGCCTTTAATACCAGTACCAACCATAGAGACCTGGAGCTCTGTATAGACAGGCAGTGATGAGGAAGTCATGTGGCTGGGCTTAGAGCCAATGAGAAGGCAGAATAGAAAGGCAATAAAAAACACAAGGCAGGCAGGAAAAAACTCTCTGGAGAAGCTACTGCTGGTGGTAAGCTAAAGCTAGTCGTGGCTATTGCTCTGATCTCTTTGGCTCTTTCCTCTGTATTTGGCTCTGTGTTTCTTATTTACTAAGAGTGTTTAGAATTTTGTCTACAAAAATGTATCCAGGCCAAACAGAAGACCCAATGGAAAAAGCATTATGAAGTACCAGCTCTTTGTCCAAGTAGGTGTCAAAATGGTACACTCTGTTTAGGAAACAATTAGACATTTTCTTAAAAAAATTTTCAATTCATACTAGCCACATGATTTAGAAATTGTATACTTGGGCATTTATCCCAGAGAAATGGAACTTTGTGTTAATTTAAACCTGGACATTAATGTGTGTGTATGTATGTATGTATCTATATCTATATCTATCTATATATAGATATATATATCTTTATCCTAAGAGCCCCAAATGAGAAACAGTTTAGGTGCTGTTCAATTTCTGTTGACTGAACCAACTCTGGCATATCCATACAACCAATCATAATTTAGCAGCACAAATGAATGAGCTATTAATACACACAGCAACTTGGATTAGAGTTTTGCTGAATTGAAGCAATCAGTTTTCACTGGTTAAGTACTATACGATTCCATTCATGTAGCATTCTTAAAGTGGTACCACAATGAAATGGGAACACTTTAACAGTTGATAAGAATTAAGGAGGTGTAGTGGCAGAAGGAAAGTGGCTAGGAATTCTTTGGGTGAAACAAATTTTTCTGTGTCTTGTCTGTGTATTTTGCAATAGCTTTTATAATGTGCTGCTTATTATTGGAAAAAGTGGGGTCATAGTACATGACATCTCTTATTTCTTATAACTTCATGGGAATATATAATTACCTTAATGTCAAAATTTTGATAGTAAAATAATAAATAGTCTTGGATTATTTTTGTGCTCCCATTTCTTAAAACAGCTGCAAAGAAAAGCCTATAGATTTAAAGAGATTTAAGAGAACCATAAGCCAACTTTAAAATTGATTATGATCATGATATGAACAAACTAAGTGTACATGTTGGGGGTCAGAAGACAACTTGTAGCTCTCATGAGGGTAAAAGGGATTGAACTCAGGTCTTCAGGCTTGGGAGCAAGTGTCTTTACCCATTGAGCCATCTGATAGGCCCAACGATATGAATGAACTAAAAAGAACAATAGTGAGAAGTATTGGAACTTACTGTGTCTTATAGTAATGAACAATTTGGAAGTGTGACAATGACTTATACTATGTTTAAAATGTATTCTTTATATTTTAGAAATATACACATAAATATTAATTAAGTGATACTATGTTTGGGTTTGGCTTTCCATTAGTGTACGGGTAAATTTCATTGATATCTCCTGGGAGACTCCACTAGATGGTGATGAGCACTGTGTGTACATCTGTGAATGCACTAGAATGTTACTCCCATGGTCATGCTACCATATGCACACAAGACACTTTAAAGATGTAATTGACATCAATACAGATATTATGGAAAACAGTAAAAATTTCCTTTAGAAGTTTTTGGTATAAAATCAGTAATTTCACTTCTGATTATGTATAAAAAGGAAGTGAATATGAACTTATATGCAAATGTAGATTTTCAACTCAGTCACTCAGTCTTCCATTTGAGATTAGAACGCCACCTTTAAAACTTCCCTAATGAAAATTGTGGAGCTCTCTTTATTTGTAAGTATATGAGACCTCAGTCCAATGTGACTATTAGAAAGCATGTTCTGGCACTGAATCAAAAGTTTCACTTTCAATTCTGCCCCGCACGGCCAGTTTTTCCTACCCATATCAGAGCTGCTGGGAGAAAACGGACCTTTTTTCCCTAGAGCTCTTGACATATCTTAACTTCAACTCTCATGTCTGTTTCAAAGGAAAATTTTAAGAGGTCCAGAATGACACGCAAGCACCAGCAACTGTGGGCATGGACCACATAATTATTGCCTAGAAGCTCCCAGTGGAGTTGGGAGGAGCATCTGGAGCAATTAAGTTAATAATGTGAACCTCAGGGATCACCATTCATCATGCAAGAAAATTTAAATCACAATGCTTCAGGTGCCAGATTTATGTTAACAAAACAAATCACCCAGCTGTAAACATCTCTGCAAACATGTTCAGGAGAGTGAGGTGGGTCTCCTTGGAGGACTATTAAGGTAGTTATTTGAAGGTAATATATGACTATGACAAAACCCCAGAAGTCTCTTGGAGAAAGCAATCATCAGTTCAGGGCTACAGTGAAGCTATAAATATTTCATAACATTGTGCTGTGTCTAAAAAAAATGGCTTGGCTTTCCAGCACCCAGCCTCCCTTCTTATATAACTTCTTCAACATAAGTGTTCAGACATTTTTAAATGGTTGAGGCATTTGATAAAAACTAGAACTATATGAAATCTTCAGAAACAGAAAGCTTCAACCTCTGTTTTTTTTTTAACCCATGTAAACCCACATGTGATTTATTTACATGACCATGAAAAAAGAAAATTTTCATTAAAAGAAAATGAATGTATGATAATTACTTTTCTCATTGCTGTGATCAACTATCTGATAAGGAGTAACTCAAGAGAGTAAGGACTATGTTAGCTCACATTTTAAAGGTATAGTCAGTCCACCATGGTGGGGAAGTCATTGTAGCAGGAGTTGGAGGCAGCTGATTACACTGCATCCAGTCAGGAAGCAGAGAGAGATGAATGCTGGGGCCCAGCTTGCTTTCTCGTTTCTAGGTAGCTGGTGATCCCAGACCATGGAGTGGTGCCATACATTTGGGGTGGGCCTTTCTCCTTCAATTAACCTAATGTGGAAACTCTTTCAGACATCCGCAAAGATTTGCCTTTTAGATGATTATAGAGCTCATCAAGTTGGCAGTTAAGATTAATCATCACAGAAGAGAAAATAAATATATAATAATCTATTTTTTTTGTGGTGCCCAGGATGGAATCTAGGTCATCCCACATGCTAAGAATGTGCTTTACAACTGAATGATATTGATATCTCCAGCCATATGTTTTTCTATATTTTGAGACAGGGTCTCACTAGAGTGTGAAGGTTGTCCTTAAACTCTTGTAGCCTAGGCTGACCACAAACTTGCAATCCTTTTAACTCAGCCACCTGAGTAGCTACGATAACAGGCTCAGCCTATATCTTCTTCTTGAAGGAATTACTGAACATTTACCTCTTGCAGAAAAGAATACGAAGTTATGATTTGTTCCATATTTGAGATATATCTCTTTTTTCCATCCAATTAGCCATTTTTGAAAAGGGTGGTCTTGCTCAGTGTCAAGATGCTCAGAATGTGCAAATCTCCAAATGACACTTGATGGTCTTCCTCTATCTTTATGCCATACAAATAATAAGCCTTTACTGTAGGCTTATGCTTCATGTATCATTTCTACACTACAGAAAGTCTAGACATGATAAAGAAAGAATGCTTAAGGGCATGTGTAAATTAAATTGTGTTAAGGAATATTTTATTTTTGTTAAGCATTTATTGAGTTCCTGCAGGGAATAGGGTACTATGGTAGGTACTAAATGTACAGAGTCACAATTCAAGGGCTCGTGGCACAGTAGAGGAGGCAAACATGGAAATTGGTGCTTATAACACACCAACAGAGGCATTATTACAGTCTGATTAAATGCAAAATGTTATCTGGACACATGAGAGGTGATGGCTAGAAGACTGAGTCACAGAACCAATGATGTGTTTTCTGAACTATGAAAAATGTTATCATATGGTTTAATGTTGGCCAGGGGAAAAAGGATGAGAGAGAGAATTTTGTAAAGGGCATAGAGGCTTGAAATGAACTAACGTTTCTGAGAATATAATGGGATTTATCTTCCCGGTGAGTGGCATAAGATACATAAAGGGAAAGACGAATTATTCTAAAAGTAAACAGAGAGAAGATGGTATGAATAGAGAACACGAGTAGAGAGTGTCTCAAGACAAGGTCTTTACAAAGTACATTAAGAAGAACTTTTATCATGAAAACAATGGGTGGTAGAGGACTAATATAAAGCAGGAGAGTGCTACAAATCTGATCCCTATTTCATAAGAAAGGCTTTAAATGCAGTGAGAGCAATGAGCTGTCAGGAGTAAAAAATGGAGAGGCCTGTCAGAGAACTGCATTACTACTAAAGATCAGAGTTCATAAGAATCTGAACCAGAATAGTAGTCAGAATGGAAGAGCTAAAGGTTATATTTGTTGACTAGTACTTCAAATAGTTACTCATTTTTTCTTTAGTCTTTTAGTATGTGTAGCCATCACTGGGACTTTGATATGCATTTCCAGATGACTATGTTAGGCATCTCTTCATATTACTATTGGTAACTTACATATTGTGCTTTTATTTTTAGTTTATCTTTGATAAGTTTTGAAAATTAATCAGATATAATGCATGTATGCTCTTGATACAGTTTGTGGTTTTCAAATGTTTTCTCTCAGGCTTCAACTTACTGTTTTCTTTCTCTTCACAAAGTCTTTTAAAGAGGTTTAATCCATTTTGCCAAAGTCTAATCCATCAATTTGCTTTTCGAAATTAATTTGGGGTTAGTACCACACCCAAGAAATTGTTATCTGATTTAAGCTCACAATTGATTTCTTTCATACTCTGTTTCATGGTTCTAAGGTTTGCATTTAGGTCTGTAATTGATTTTGAGTTAATTTGTGAATATGGTATGAGGTTCTTCTTTCTTTTAGTGTTTTACATATGTGTCTGTGTAGTTGGTACTGTACCAATTGTCGAAAAGATCATCCTAATAGCATTGCCTTTTTTCTTTGTTAAATATCAACTGTCCATATATGTATAAGTTTATTTCTAAGCTTTATTTGACTTATCAGTTTGTCTAGCTATATGCCAATACCATTCTGTATTGCTCCATATAGTTTTATAATAAACCTTGTTATCTAATAGTATCTTACAACTTTGTTCTTTTAAAAGTTGTTTTGGATAGCCAATTCTTCTGTATTTCCATATGAATTTTGTTGTCAGCTTGTACTAGCTATAAAATGTTTAGTAGGCCTTTGCCTCAGAGTTATAGTTGAATCATGGAAGAAATAACCACTTACTAATATTGACTATTTTGATCCATGAACATAGAATATCTTTGTATTTCAATAATTCTTTTAAAAATTTATTTCATTAGTGTTTAATAGATTTCTGCACACAGTTCTTGCATAAAGTTTTTAAGGATTTATACCTGCAGTGGTTTGAGTGAGAAATAGCCCTCATAGGCTTATCTATTTTGGATATTTGGTCACCAGTTGGTAGCACTTTTTAGGGAGGCTATGAAATGATTGAGGAGGTAGATCTTTGCTGGAGGAGGTATTGTCACTGGGTGGGGGGGGTGGGGCTTTGAAGTTTTATACCTTCATCTGCTTATAGTTCTCTTCTTTTGCTTCCTGTGTATGGATAAAGATGTGGTTAGCTAACTTCAGCTTTCGTGCTTTTTTCCCTTTCATGTTAGCATTTTATTTAAACCAGTACAAGCACCATGCTTACCAAAAGACTCCAAAAAAAACCCCAACAACAACAACAAAAAAAAAAACAAAAACGAAAACAACAACAACAAAAAAAACACGCAGTATGAACTAGCAGAGACAAACCACAGTTTAAGTAGTGCCAGTTCAGGCACCCTCTCCAGTATTGCTAGTAGTCTAAGCTGGGGCCATCCTTGTGGATTCCTGGGAACTTCCCTAGCACCCGGTTTCTCCCTATTCCCATGATGTCTCTCTCTGTCACGGTATCTCTTTCACTGCTCTCCCACTCCATCCCTGTTCCAGCTCGACCATTGCGTTCCCTTATGTTCTCATCCCCCATCCCCCACCCTTCATTGCACCTCACACAGCCTTGAAGCAGGGGGAGGGGCTTGGACCTGCTTCTACTAAATGTACCTCCCCACGGAAGGCCTTACCTTTCTGTAGGAGGGAATGGGGGTGCATGTGTTGGGAGGGGGCGGCTGGAGGGGCAGGAGGAGGGAAGAGGGGGGTCTTTGGTATGTAAAATGAATAAAAAAATTTTCTTAATTTAATAAAAAAAAAGTAGTGCCGATTGTTGGTTTTCTTAAACAATGACAGAGAACTGTTAAAATCCACAAGACTAAACCACCAAAGTTTCAAGCCTCCTGATTGAGATTATACCTGTTGTGGTAGCTGTCATGCTTTTAAGACTGATGCCATGCCTTTCCCTCCATGGTGCATTCTATACTTTTAGAATCCCTTTCTCCTCTAATTTTCTTTATTCAGGGTATTTTATCACATCAACAGAAAATAATACAATACCTGATACTCAGATGCTTTACATATTGGTGCCATTACAACTGATATTCTGCTAATTTCAAATATTAGTGTTCAGACTGATTGTTGGAATATAAGAATGTAGTTGATTTTGCATGTTCTCCTTCTACCTGCTTAAATCCTGCAATTCTGATAAATTTATGTGTGAGTTCTAGGGATTTTATATTTGTTGGATTTTCTGTATATAAATTCATGACATCTCTGAATGAAGATAGTTTTATTTCTTCATTTTCTAATGCATATGTTTTTATCTATTTTTTACCTTGTTACACCATTTATTACTTTGATTTTTAGGCAAAAATTTTTACTTTTATCTGGGTCCCTGATAAAGTTTCAAGAATTTACTTAGTGAGTGATGAATTGGTTATTCAAAGAGACTCTAACATTGCTTGAAGAAATTTGTATTGCTGGTGATGGGATCATGGTAAATCCATAGATGTTCTCCAGGGAAGCAGATGTTGACAGTAAAGTCTACCCTGAATTGAAGAGAGGACACTGACAAAGCTTTGAGCAAGTCATGTACTAGGAAAGTGATACAGTATTTCTGAGTTCATAGTTGATACTGTAGACCATGCATTATCCCATCTACTGCCAAAAATAACCTAGAGAAGTTGGTGTTAGTAACTCTTTTATACATAGGAAATTGGAATTCGTAAAACAATGTTTTACCAAAATTTGCTTAGTCAAATGCCTACTTATTTAATTTTTATTTAGAGATGCTGATTCATGAGTCAAGAAAGCATGACTGGGCCTCTTCCACAAGTGCTGTGCCCAGTCCATTTCACCTGGTAGTTTTATATATTATCCTATTGGTATGCAATGATTGCAATGTAAGTTTCAGACAAGCTGTGGGCTTGCTTTTATGTAATCAACTGCATGCTTGGGACTTGTACTTCACTGACATTTTGCCCCTTTAAACATGACACTGAGAGTATCTAGTTCTTTGATAGCTGAGCAGATAAATGATTTCTACTAAGTTTTTTCTGTGCCCTGCCACCCCATGGTTCTGACTGCACAGAAAGTTCAGGGGCACAGAAATGTTTCTGATGCATGAAGCTTTCAAACAGATTCTATAGACCCCAGGGTTGGACTTGATCTTTCTAACAGGCATAGAAAATTCACCAGTTAGTGTGTTCCAGTTCTAGTCAGGAAAACGCTAGATGCCCTCTGGGTTAGTTTGTATGTGACTGATTGATGTCTTTGCTCCAGTGATATTGGTTTCATATGATAGTCCAAGTGTCTCTTTTTAACAAAAGCTTACAAAGATGCCACTTCTTTTGTGTTATGAATGCCTTTTGTACCATTATGATAGCACCTCTTACTGATTTATAACCATAGTACTTACATTTTATTGCTTCTATTGAGCTCACCCCCATTAGACTGTGTGCTACCAAAGGATAATTTCTTTATCTCATTATTGACAATTCTGTCCTCAATGTTGAGAACCAGGCTTAGAAACCAAATGGCCATTGAATAAATATTTGTTTAATGGAATTAAAGAAGCTATTGTTTGCTTATTTCTATATGCATGGTAACAAAACTCATTTTGTTATTTTCATTATTAGACTTATTTTACAATTAGAAAGGAAGAGGGTGGGATGAGAGTGGGATGCTGGAAACCTCTTGGCTATGACTTGAGCAACCTTCTAAGAAGGTATAAAGTTGAAATTTTCCTTGTTTCTCCAGTTGAGTTGTCTTTTATGGTGACACATTCCTCATAGCTCATTAGATAATCCAAAGTATGCTTTATTGCCACAGTATAGAAAGACAGAGTTTCTTCCCTTAGAAAGCCTGTAGTCTACACAAATAACAAGAAAATAACAATATAAGAAACAGATTCCCAGAATTATAGATGCTGTGATATGAAATATATTAACAATGTAATATGTTAAGAGTTTCATGAGGCAGAACAGGGATACTTTGGAGAGGACTTAAATGAAGATCTGAAATTTATCATGAGATTTGAATGATCAGATTAAAGAAATAAGAACAGCTAAATGAGAAAAGAACACTTTAGGCAGAACAATTAGTAAACACAAAGATACTGAGGTGAGAGAGAGCTCTTTACATCAGTGAGGAACAGAAAGGAGACCAGTGTGGTTGAGATGAAATGAAGAGAGACTTAATTTTGGATTGGAAAATTGGCAGGGGCCAGATCTTAGAAGACTATATACTTCATAAGAAGTATTGGTGCTACACCCTGAGTACAGTAAACAACCACTGATTGAGTTTAAGCAGAAGGATGGTGCGGTGAATTTCATTTATGTTTTAGAATAACTGCATTTTGATTATTAGCCTCCTGAATCCAAAGTCCTTGTCAAAGCCAAAATACCAGTTAGGAAATTGCTGAGAGATAATGGTAACTTGGATTATCCTCATAGCACAAAAAAACCTGAAGTGTTTTATGGGTATGAGGATAAATTTTGATGATAGTTTAAAAAAATGTTCATGGATTGTATATAATCATTAGAGAATGGGAAGAATTAAGATGTCTTGGTATACTTAGTATATTGAGCAATTGGGGGAATGATAGTGTTATTTATTGAGCTATGAATGGCTCAAAAATGAGCAAGAGTAGAGACTCAGGCTCTTAGACCTTATGACTTTTAAATTGTAGTATATGGAGAGAAGGAGGATATACGTAACTAAGATTTAGAGAAACAATATTCAGGTACTTTGATTTACATGTGAGAAAACTATATATTTGTATTCAACTAAATCTTAGAGCTTTACTCTTTGATGAGAACAATAAGGCTTGTTCTGTTTCTCTGATCTTTCAGCGTTCACCCCAATACCTGGCTCCGGGTTTGTTTTTATTAATAAGATCTTTTAAGATTTGTGTTACATCTGACGCCCAACTTGTCTGGTATGAATTCACAAAAAAACTACTTGCCTGTGACCTTGCGGGCTCCAGCTCAGACCCGAGCTGCATGCGGCAGGTTGTGGTGGCGCATACCGATAGGATAGGATTTGCTGAAGGAGACAGAAGAAGGAGGATCCCGAGTTCGAGGCCAGCCTGGGGAGCTTGCTGAGGCGAAGCTGCGGCTGGGGCTGGGCCACAAACAGTGGCAGCAGGACCTTGGAGGTGGTGACTTCTGTTCTGAGTTACAAGCTGCGTCTCATCATGTTGACGGTGATGTTGATGTTGCTACCAGAGATAAAGGGTTTATGGCTGCTTGTTCAGAGAACAATTGCCAGGATCATCCTGTTACAAGAAAGCATCAGCAAAGGTCAGTTTGGAGAAGTTTGGAGAGCCAAGTGATTGGGAGAAATTTCTGTGAAGGTATTCTCTTCTAGGGAAGAACGTTCATGGTTCTGAGAGACAGACATTTATCAGACTGTGATTGCCCCAAACCACAGAGGTGGCACACACACACAAAAATTTCTGCAGGGAATCATGACCATACCTAACAGCAACTTTGAAATCTTCAAAAGGATGATAGGATCCCATAATGATGATTCCACATGGACTATGATAAAGCCATTAAGCTGATTAACACCACCAAAAGATCTGCTTTGGACTACAAACTGCTCAGGACAATTTCAAGATGGGTAGCTGAGATGATCCAGCCCCACAGACTACTCAAACAAGGACTTGAGATAAGCCCTGCACTTTTACATTATGCAGAGACTGGACAACAAATGATAAAGCTACCTCTCCTGGAACTTGACAATTAACCTAAAATATTTCTTTTCAGGATACCCTAAAGATGCCTTTACCCCTAGACAGTAAGAAGTAATTTTAAGAACATGACACCTACATTCCCAAGAGGTGGAGTGGGTGGTTTTTGGTCATTTGAGTTATGGATATTGTCATTGTTTACAATGGTTGGTTACAAGTTGTTAATTGTTAATGGTCAGGAAAAAAAGCTAAACAAAGGAAATTAGATTCAGGGTTCTGGTTTAAAAAAAAAGAAATGAGTGGGAGATCCCAGCTGGATCAAAAACAGAGAGGGAGAACAAGGAATAGGAGACCATGGTAAATGAAGACCACATGAGAATAGGAAGAAACAAAGTGCTAGAGAGGCCCACAGAAATCCACAAAGATACCCCCACAACAGACTGCTGGCAATGGTCGAGAGACAATCCGAACTGACCTACTCTGGTGATGGGATGGCCAAACACCCTAATTGTCGTGCTAGAAACCTCATCCAACTACTGATGGATCTGGAGGCAGAGATCCATGACTAGGCCCCAGGTGGATCTCTGGGAATCCAATTAGCGAGAATGAGGAGGGTTTATATGAGAGAGAATTGTTGAGACCAAGGTCGGATAAAGCACAGAGACAAATAGCCAAACAAACGGAAACACATGAAATATGAACCAATGGCTGAGGGGTCACCAACTGGATCAGGCCCTCTGAGTGGGTGAGACAGTTGATTGGCCTGATCTGTTTGGGAGGCATCCAGGCAGTGGGACCGGGTCCTGTGCTCATTGCATGAGTTGGCTGTTTGAAACCTGGGGCCTATGCAGGGTCCCTTGGCTCAGCATGGGAGGAGGGGACTGGACCTACCTGGACTGAGTCCACCAGGTTGATCTCAGTCTGTGGGGAAGGCTTTGCCCTGGAGGAGATTGGAATGGGGGGCGGGCTGGGGGGAAGGTGAGGGGGGCGGGAGGGGGGAGAACAAGGGAATCTGTGGCTGATATGTAGAACTGAATTGTATTGCAAAATAAAAATTAAAAAAAAAAAAAAAAAAGAAATGAAAAAGAAAGAGGATTTAGATAAGAGGTAGATTATTGAATCTACTCTGAAAAAAAGGAGATATAGAAATAATAGGATAAAAGAATAGACTATTGACTCTACTCTGAAAAGAAAAAAGGGAAGATATAGAAATGATAAGATAAAATGTAGATTTTTGAATCTACTTAGAAAAGAAAAAAGAGAGAATATGTATATGATAAGATAAAAAGTTAGATTATTGAATATACTTTTAAAAAGGAACTATTTGTTTTAAATATTTTACATTGGATTGGATTTTTCTATATTGTATACAAATTTTGTATTGGACTCACCAAAATAGGATAAATAATTAAATTTTTTGTCTGAATCTGTCAAATGTTAATGGACTAGACATTGTTAATGTAATTATTGACTGTATATACTTATTGTATATACTTTTTCTTATATTAGTTATATTTTTTTATTTTAAACAAAAAAGGGGAAATGTGGTTGATATATTGTGCACCTCAATAAACTTATCTGGGGTCAGAGAAAAGAACAGCCACTAGATAGACATAGAAGCCAGGCATCATAGCACACACCTTTAATCCCAGCACTTGAGATCTCATGTCTTGTTTGGGAAAGACACATGCCTTTAATCCCAGGAAGTGATGGCAGGAAGCAGAAAGGTATATAAGGCACAAGGACCAGGAACTAGAGGTCTATTTAAGCTTTTAGGCTTTTAGCAGCAGTTCAGCTGAGATCCATTCGGATAAGGACTCAGAGGCTTTCAGTCTGAGGAAACAAGATCAACTGAGAAGTTGGCAAGGTGAGGTTGATATGGCTTGTTCTGTTTCTCTGATCTTTCAGCGTTCACCCCAATACCTGGCTCCAGGTTTGTTTTTATTAATAAGATCTTTTAAGATTCGTGTTACACTAGACTATGAGAAAATGAATAGCTACAATGTTGGATAACTCTGTGAACTTTGGGTAAAGAAGTGAGGAAATGAAAATAGTGTTGGGACTTGAAAACTTGACAGTCTTCAAGATTATGGCGTTGGAAATTTCACCAGTTCCTCTCTCTCATTCTTGTCTCCATTTCTCTGTCCACCCTCTCAATTCTTCTGTCTTTTTATGTCACCAGCAATTCTACTTTTAGATAAAGTGCAATGTGTCTTTATTTTTGATCAGAAGCCTATCTTTGTTTAATAAGATCTTGCATTGTGCAAAATGACCTCATCTTGACTATTGGTGTAGTGAATCTGCTGTGTGAGTTGGAGTTTTTGGAGACAGTCAATCTGTGAACAAGTTTCTTAAAGCTTATATTTTAGCCTAGTTTAGTATGAGCCAGGAAAGGCTCTTCTTCATTCCCATTATGTACTTAGAACCACCAATTCATGGGAAATTAAAGGTCTGCTAGCACATCAGAGGATGGGGAGGAAATCCGGTGACATTCAGTAAGTGGATGAGTCAGGAAGTCCTTGTATTGACTGTACTATTCTTTTGTTTCATTCTCAGTATTCTCAGCTACAATAAAGTTAAATTATACTTCCTAAGTAGAAATCTTTTTACAGAAAGTAAGGCTTCCCATTTGGAACATTTGCGTCACTTCAATACCAAACCTAAGTCAATATTCTTTGTTAATTTGAAAGAAATCAATAGAATTCAGATGAATTTCTCCTATGATGTTATAATGACAATGGAGAAATTCTGGCCTTTGATAGTTGGTATTTATATGTGGTCATTTAAGAATTGTCCAGGTTCTTGCAGCCTGGAGAAAATGATATATTACCTAGCTTCAATTTATTTGTTTACCTTGTCAAATAGGGTCTAGATATGTTCAACCTGTGGTGTGAACCACATGCAGCTGCATATGGCTAAAGATAGTTTTGCATGAAGTCAGAATCATAAACTTGCTTAAAACTTTACAGGATGTATTTTTGTGATTTTTTTTTGTAACTCTATTGTATGGTTCTTTTTTTTCTGGTTTTTCAAGACAGAGTTTCTTTGTGTAGTTTTCGTGCCTGTCCTGGATCTTGCTCTGTAGACCAGGCTGGCCTCGAACTCACAGAGATCCCCTTGGCTCTGCCTCCCAAGTGCTGGGATTAAAGGCGTGCACCACTGTCACCCAGCTTATTGTATGGTTCTTAAGTATAAACTTTGTAGATGAAAATTCCATGTTGCATTGTCAAAATGTTGGACACATGTGCATACTATGCTTATGGGAATAATGATTCCTTTTGTGTTTACTGGATCTAGGAAAAATGCTTCAATACATTTCAAAGCCCTAGTCCTTCTCACATCCACCCATGATGCATGTCTTTCATTATCTCCTCATATATAAGAATACCATCTTATATCTGTTATCATTCCTACTGTTCTCCCTCTTGATCACTCTTTTACTTCTCAAATACACCAGGCAACTGCAGTCTTTGGCTTTTTCACACTCTGCTCCCTCTGTATGGGACTCTGTTCCTCTAGATAGAAAAATGGCCCATGCTCTTATTCCTTTAAAGTGTTTAAGTATTTTCTGTGAAATCTTCTCTTCTTGATCCCAATACATTCATCTTCTTCTTCTCCTAGCTCTTTTGGTTTCCTTTCTGTACTTTCATTTCTCATGGAGGTTTATTAACAGCATAGTATATACTTTATTCTGCTATGTGTGTTTCTCTACCAGAACGTGTTCTAGAAGTATATGAGTGGGTGTCTGCTTTGTTCATCACTGTATATACCTGAACAGGACCTGACACATACTACAAAGTCAACATCCAAATGTGGAGCTATTCTTTTGTCTCCAAAGATGAACTCCAATTTCGAATCTCTTTATGACAATGCATACTAACACAGTAGTCTATTAAAGTTTCAATCTATACCTCATGGCACCTAGTTTTGCTTTTAGATGAATACGTTATTTACTTGTCCATAGGAGAGACTCCCTTTGTAGATCAGGCAGGCCTTGAACTCACTTGCCTTTGCCTCCTGTTCTGGGATTAAACTTGTGTGCTACCACACTTGGCTTTGTGTCCTTTTTCATGAGGTTGTTTCATATGAACAACAAAGAGGAACAGCACCCCAAATTCAGAAACGGAATTAGCAACATTTGGTTTAGTAACACACAATTATGATTTTAAAGAAGTTCAGCTTTTTGTCATCTAGTAGAAGAGAAGTAAGCATTCCCCCTCTGAGTCTGTTTATCATGATCATGTCCATGCTATTTTTGAATGTCAAGATCAGTCTGTGGAAAACCTTGAAATGTTGCTGGCTATGATTTTTCAGTAAGGCAAGGAAAGGTATTTTTGTATAATGGACACTCTCTTCCGTTACTAGAGGGATATATTTGTGTTAACTGTCAGATTTCCAAACTTTAATGGTATGCCAAAAAGCCTTGAAATAATAATGTACTTATTTTACTATTTTCATATAGCAAAAGTTTCATACTAAGTTGAATGTGGAAATGTGGAAACTTGAAAATCAAACCATAGCAAATTTTAAGTCAGAGAATTAGATGTATGTAAATTAGCAAAGGAATTATCTGATTAGTAGTTATTAAATGCACAGATCTATCTAACATCAAATCTCTCTTGTTTTTGAGGCATTTCAAAATTTGCATTAGTTTCTATCTCTGAGTCCTCAAGTGAAGAAACACTGGAAGTTACACATTTCCTGATAAATCGACTAGTTTCTGTTGCCCCATTGGCTGGAGCAGTGCTGAGTTTTCAAGCCAGAAGTTAATCAATATTATTTGGTACTTGTTTTCTGAGAAAAGGGGTGAAAAGGATTTTGACTATTTTGAATGCAGTCCAAAAAATGAATGAAATGAGGAAGAATTTTTGGTGAGAAGATGCTGAACGGTTCCTGAAGCCCGGGCATACACTATCGGTAGAACAGTGACACAAAGTGGCTTCTTCACAGAGCAATGGAGATGTCCTACAAGAAAACAGAGACAGGTTGCCCAAGAACTACAGAAAACTTTTATCATCCAAGGATTTGGCCAGGATTGAGGGCACCTGAGACTGTCTCCCAGGTCTGCCCCCTTGCTGGGTTGCCTGAGCATAAACATCACTTGTGTTCTTGGAATCTCTGTTTCTCCCGAAAATGAGTAATGTTTCGAAGAGTAAAAGAGTACAGCTATGTGAGGACACTCAGCTTCAAGGGCAAGAGAAACTTGCAAGTGCTTTGGAAGTTGCAAGGTTGTATTCCAGTCATAGGTATCTTTCATGTAGTGCTGAGTTACAGCTTGAGATTACTTCCTTTAGTCTCTAAAATCAGCTTGCTGCTGTATCTTCCTTTGGCTTTCTGAAGAAATTCATAAGCAGAAATTAATTTGGTTGTCATCCCCAAACCCTCACGATTTCCTCTTTGTTTGCTTGCTTGAGGTTTTGCCCATTTTCTCTGACAGAGATAGATCTATCTATGGGAATAGTGTGGAAGGCAATTTGGTCACTAACTTATTTTGTTATTAATTTCTGCTGTCTGTCAACCATATCTTTTATTAAAACAAAACTCACTGCCTTCTGTTTTAACCATCTTTAGGGACATTCTGATATTTCTTTTTTCGTTATGAAAGAGAAGCACTTGGCCTTTTTATGGATCTACCATCATGTTTGCTACCCTCTGGGCATTTAATAAATGTGTGTATCATCTTCATTTTTATTAGGAAGTGTCTTTGGTGTGTTCCCATGTCTTCTCTTAGGTCATGAATTATCTACCCTCTATATCCTTTTCCTAAAATGATTTTGTTACCCTGCTGCAGCAAGGATGTATTTTATGCCTTACCTGGCCTTTTTAAATCCTCACCGGTTAGCTCACATTTATATTGCCAAAATTATTCTCACACTAAAATGCTAAAACCATGTCCATATCTAATCCATGATGGAGTTGTACCACTATTGTGAATGTGCTTGGCATCTGCAATTTCTGATACAGTTTAAAAATATGAACATTGCTCTGCTCTCAGTAACAATTTTAGTCTTCGACAAGGGATATAGTTTTCCTCTATCTGCATACCAATTACTTAATAAATCCATTTATTGCCTCATAAAGTAGTTTGCTTAACAGGAGCAGCATATCACATAATGTTCTGAGGAAATAAGATGGAAAAGGAGGTTTCCAGAGAAGAACGGTTATGGAGTTGGGTATTGCATGGCTACAGTATTAATTTGTAAAACTATCCCAATATCTTTCAAATCATTAACATCACACTGAAAGTGTTGTCAGCTACTGGCTGGAACATTACATAAAATGTCTCATTCACACAATTTTACTTTATAAGCTGTTGTTAAAAGAGCTATTTATCAAATTTGAAGGGAAGATACTTTATTGGGCTATTTTTTCTTTCCAGGCATTTCTTTTGAATCTTTACTTGTAAATCTAAAAATGCTTCCTTTATAATATAATAGTTATTTACAATGTAAATAAAATATATGCAAAATGAAAAAAGGTATTTTTTAAAAAGAAATTTATTAACAAAATAACCATCAAGAATATCCTTCAAATTATTTCTTCAAAATATTTGAAGAACAATAATCTAATGTGCCTGGTTTGAATCTTAAAATACAATGCTCACCAGAAAAAAATTTGATGCCTCTGTTGAAGGACAGCCTATCATTCAGTCACATGGTAGGTTATTGTTGAGTGCTCTAGTATTGGAGAAAACCTATTAAATGCTGAGTTCTATGAGATGCACCAAAGCATGAAGCACGGAATTTAACAGCTCAAATCTATGTCCATAGGCATCAGAAGTGACTCACAGCAGGGATTTATTTCATATTACTTTGATGCTAAGTATCACAATCCAAATACTTTTACTTTGGTCATCCCTTCCTATGCCACTCTGTAATATCAGTGCTAATTGAATATTGATACTTCATCAGTTTCATGCTGAAATACTGCTACAGAATCCTGCAGAAAGCTAGTAGGCTTTAGCAAAACCAATTGTTTCTATGTAGGAAAATGAATTTTAAAATCAGGACCAACACACAGTCCACCAATAATTTGCAAAGCAGTAGTGTTTTTGTTATCCAAGAAAATAATCAAACCTATTGCTCGACAGGACTGAGGACCTCCCTGGTTGTTGGAATTTTTTTTTGATAATGGAAGTTGGGATGAAGGTCTTGGGCCAAGGATTGTGTGTATAAACCTGAAAGGTCATTGGTGCTGGGAGAGAAAGAGGTTCATTGTAGATGATATATTTTCATCGGCTGATTTGAGACTGTGTCAACTGATTCATTTATTGACATTCCTAGAATTGGAAATCTGTACTTTAGACAGCTTATATTTTCCTATCTGTTTTTCAATGTGTATTTTATGTCAATTTAAATTTTATATTCTCACGGAATTTAATAAAAGTCTTGGGTAAATGTCACCCTGCCTAGCTCTACAAAATGGATTCTGGTGGAAGCAGAGGCTAGTTTTAGTCAAAGTTTGGAATGTCAGTTATAATAAGAGGTATGATGAGAGACCCTTTCTGGGAAGATAAAACGAGAAGGAAAAAGAAGTCAGGGATGGATAGTAGGGTCAACCTTGTCATTTGTGACACACTCTGGACTCTCTACTCTGCAACTCAGAAATGTCTTTGTGTTTTATTAAAAGGTAGACCATCTTCTATTGTCACTAAGGTGTCCTTGGTCCAGGAGAACAAGCTATGTTGTACCCTAGGTGCACATCTTTATAGGGAGGCCCAGGCTAGATTTCCAATTTGGGGTCAGAGTAGAACAGGAATATTCATATGCTCCATATGCTCATTGTGGGAAAAGAAATAAGCTCAGTCCATGCCCACATAAACAGTAATAATTACACTTGACTTATACATCATCATTTGAGAGTTACCGTCAACAGAACACAAAGGTGCAACCAATTAAGACTAGCACCACTGACAACCAGGTAGGAAGTCCAAAAGTCTTCTACTATGCCTTGTCTTAGCTGACATGTATCATATTTTATGTCATATGCTGTACTAGACAAGAATGAAAAAATTCTCTTGAGAGATATCAGTGTAGATTTCCATTAAAAACACATGTAGGGACATAGAAGACGTTTATTATCAATACATAGAATGTCAGCCTGAACCAGGCGAACATTTAGTTGTCGGTGAAATCTCATTTGTATTCAGTCTCTCTCTTTTTCTCTCCCCCCTCCTCCCGTCCCTCCCTCTTCATGGCAGAATGATAATGTGAGAGTTGGAATTGCCCTGAAACAGGACTAAGTAAATAATTTCCCCAAGTCCAGAACAAAATGATGTAGTTTTTCTAGTTTAAAAAGTGATACTAGAACTCCAAAATTAAGCCTTACCATCTTATGAAAGTGTTTTAATTGCTTATAGCATTTTGTCATAATAGTGCTACTTGAGTTATAGCATAGTTCTAATTGTAATTCCCGAAAACAAAGGGTAGTATTTTGGTGTCATAATTTTATAAATACAGTAAACAGCAATATGAGTATGTTAGCTTGATTGATTTTAAGATTATTTTGTCTCACTTTTCTACAAATGTATTTAGTATATCATTAAACTTATACCTTTAGAGATCTTATTTTCAATTAAAAGCATCACAAGTCATATCATATTGAAAAAATGTATAAATTTGATATTTAACAATTCAGGGTGAGTAGTAGATTGTTTACCTAGTATACTCAAAGCACTGGATTTGATTCTATACACTAATTTTCATGCTGAGGTAACTATGACTACAGGTGTTAGCCTTACTTTATAGGCTGTATCAATATGGTGTTATATTTTAATACATTATTTAAGAATATACATTTTAGTATATATCTAGAGATGATGCTACTTTTTTTTTTTTGATTTTTCGAGACAGGGTTTCTCTGTGTAGCTTTGCACCTTTCCTGGAACTCACTCTGTAGACCAGGCTGGTCTTGAACTCACAGAGATCTGCCCGGCTCTGCCTCCTGAGTGCTGGGAATAAAGGCGTGTGCCACCACCTCCTGGCCAAGCTGTTGTTACTTATATTAAGTTATTCCTCTAAAAAGTTTTAACTATTAATACAAACAAGTGTCACACAAGTTAGAATTTTCTTTCTTTATTTTTTAATTAAAAATATTTTTTTCATTTTACATACCAACCACTGTTCCGCCTCCATCCTCTTCTCTTATCCCCCCTCCCCCTCATCCCACCATTCACTTCTCATAGGGGGTAAGGCCTCCCTTGGGTAGTGGAATTGAATTTTAAATGTAAATTGAAATAATGATATTTTAAAGCTTTTGGGACTTGTATAATAAACCCAAATTACCTCCATTATTATTAACAATTTGAAATACCTCTGTATGAATTTTCTTGTATCTTGAATCATGAAAAATAAATTTCAAATGTTTTTTTTTTTTTTTTTTTTCGTTTTTCGAGACAGGATTTCTCTGTGTAGCTTTGCGCCATTCCTGGGACTCACTTGGTAGCCCAGGCTGGCCTCGAACTCACAGAGATCCGCCTGGCTCTGCCTCCCGAGTGCTGGGATTAAAGGCGTGCGCCACCACCACCCGGCCCAATGGTTTTTGTTAAACATTGTTTATATGTATGAAAGTTTTGCCTGTATGTATGTCGGTACACCATGTGTATGACTGGAACCTGGGGAGGCCAGAAGAGGGTGTCTGACCCCCTGGAACTGTAGTTACATTCAGTGGTGAGCTGCCATGTGGTTGCTGGGAATCAAATCTGAGTCTGCTAAAAGAGCAGGAAATGCTATTATCCACTGAGCTATCTCTCCTGTTCCTTATTTTTGTGTTTAATAGTTGGTTCTCCTGAAGTCTTATTTGAAAATATTACTATTTTTCTGGTGAGTGGAATGATCTTTAAAATTATTTTTTTCCAAGCCAATAGACATTTATTTGATTTAAAAAGCTGCAGCACATATCAATTCAAGAAAATTCTTTCAAGAGTCCTAATAGGAGTAGGTGAGCTGGCTCAGTATAAAGGCACTTCCTGCCAAGCCTGAGGGCTTGACTTTGAACTTTAGGACAAACAAGTGGATAGAGAGAATCAACTCTACCAAGTTGTCCTCTTCACATGTATTTCATTACACATGCATATATACGCATACACAATACTTAAATGTCATGAAAGAGTGCTAATTATGTATAATATATTCCTTAAAACATGCTGTTTTATATTTTTTTCTAAGAATTCACAGACAGAGCTTGTCATTTTTACAATGGCTAATATCTGTCCCAGTATTTGAGTGAGAAAGTTACTTTCTGTGGAGATGTTTCAGGCAGGGATGCGTTTGGGAGAAAATTAGGCAAGTGAGCCCCCACTGCCGGTCCCAGCACTGCCATCATATGAAGTACCTCCTCCTCTCACTCAGGGTTTCAACCATTGCTGCCACCACTACCCTCTCCTGTTTCTTCTCTTTGGACCACTGCTGACTCAGTCAGTCTTGGCTCAAGTCTTGGCCATGGTCTTCCTTTCAGACACCCGAGTAGTCACAAGTTCCAATATAAAATTATTGAGAACTTTTAAGACAATGATAGTAGAGCATTATATGATGTGCAAGGCCCTTCTGGGAGTAGGAGCTTGAGAGAGCAGGAAGAAAAACTACCTTTCATTCTTTCTGATTATTTTGTAACATAGAAACAAACTTCACGATAATATATCAACAAGACAGTTTGCCACAAGTAAATGAACCAGACTGTTCCTCCCTATCCGATCTCTTGTGTTCTTTTTCAATTCTATCAGAATTTTCTCCCCAGCACCATTGTTTTTGCCTGAATTCCTGTGTTTTTTTTCTTTCTCTGATGGAGCTTATTCCACTTAGGCCTTTCCTAGCTTTTAGAGAAAATTGACCAGATGACACTAAGAGAAAAAATGGAATAGTAAAGTGCTGTGAGATGTATGGCAAATGTGTTGCTAATTAATCAATAAAACACTGATTGGCCGTTGGCTAGGCAGGAGGTATAGGCGGGGCAAGGAGGAGAATAAAGCTGGGAAGTGGAAGGCTGAGTCAGAGAGACACTGCCAGCCGCCAAGATGACAAACAGCATGTGAAGATGCCGGTAAGCCACGAGCCATGTGGCAAGGTATAGATTTATGGAAATGGATTAATTTAAGCTGTAAGAACAGTTAGCAAGAAGCCTGCCACGGCCATACAGTTTGTAAGCAATATAAGTCTCTGTGTTTACTTGGTCGGGTCTGAGTGGCTGTGGGACTGGCAGGTGAGAGAGATTTGCCCTGACTGTGGGCCAGTCAGGAAAACTCCAGCTACAAATGGCGTCCAACGTGGTGGCAAGAGTTTCCACCTAAAAACTGAGAAAAAAGATTCTAAAACGGAGCTAAAACAGTTCCTAATTGTCTCTCTCAAATGAGCGGCAGCTGCTGGTTTGAGCTACTGACAGGTTCCTAGAGTGCGTGCTCGACCTGCAGTATGGCAGGAATGAGGCTTCTGCAAGTGGCACATTAAGCTGCATGGTGGATTTAGCCTTTGCAGGTACAAAACAAAAAAAGAGGTTTTTGGGCTACACGCTGCTTGGATAAAAGCATAGACCCACGATAGCTCCCAGAGCTGGTGGTAAACGTAGCCATGTTGGGAAGCTGAGGTGGGCGGAGCCAGCAGCCACAGCTGCTGCAGTTTAAGGCAAGAGATTCACAATAAGACAGATTCAGATGTAATAGTTTACAATGTGTGTAAAAGATACGTAGGCTTGAAAGAGACAAAAAAAGGTGATATATAGAGTTATAGAAACAAATACATAGTTTTAAAAAATAAAGTCTTTAAAGAGACAGTAAAGGTAATATAAAAAATAAGCCACGTAAAGATGAATATTACACAGAGAATCTGGATTGTGTTGTCTTTGGGATTTTTAACTGCAGAAAAACATTTGAATGTAAAAGCTGTTGAGTTATGCCAATATGTATATTTTAAAGGTACCTTGACTTCAAAATTTGGATATAAAGATATGTTGCTTTGGAAAAGAGTCTCTTTTGTTCCCACAGAAAGCCAAAGGCTATGGATTTGTTCAAGATTAAGATACATCAGGTTTGACCAGCCAAGACCCCCTGAAAGGTCTCCGATGACACCATGGCCCAGATGATCCAGCATCCAGAATGGTTTGAAGGCATCTGGCTCAGACGATACAGCCTCATGGACTATTCCATAATTCTAAAATTTTCTTTGTTTCCCCATAAGATACAGAGCCCCCTTCCAGCAGGAAGTAGTAAGAGAAGTTACGCCCAAATTCCCAAATTATATGTAATTTTACTTTAAGGTTAAAACCTTCCTTTTTGAAAAAAAAAAGGGGGGAAGTGCTGTGAGATGTATGGCAAATGTGTTGCTAATTAATCAATAAAACACTGATTGGCCGTTGGCCAGGCAGGAGGTATAGGCGGGGCAAGGAGGAGAATAAAGCTGGGAAGTGGAAGGCTGAGTCAGAGAGACACTGCCAGCCGCCAAGATGACAAACAGCATGTGAAGATGCCGGTAAGCCACGAGCCATGTGGCAAGGTATAGATTTATGGAAATGGATTAATTTAAGCTGTAAGAACAGTTAGCAAGAAGCCTGCCACGGCCATACAGTTTGTAAGCAATATAAGTCTCTGTGTTTACTTGGTCGGTCTGAGTGGCTGTGGGACTGGCAGGTGAGAGAGATTTGCCCTGACTGTGGGCCAGGCAGGAAAACTCAAGCTACAGTAAAGACTACATATGTAAGTATGTGTGTACATGTATTTGGGGGCAAACAAGAAGGAATGGGAGAGGGGAGAGAGGAGAGGCATGTACAGAATTAAGGAAACAGAACTTACTAATATGTAACTCCAAGCAAAGCTCTTTAAGTTTACAGCTTTTGTCTGTAGAATGGGAAGAACACATACTCATTCCAGAAAACTCTTTTATTAGACAATGTACCTGATTGAAGAAGCCACTTGGAGGGCTGAAGGTGTATTTTAGTAGTAGTGTAGGCTCCTAGCATTTGTGAAGTGCTGGCTTCAGTCCTCAGTACTGCAACAACAAAGCAAAAGAGAACAAAGGGATTGGTGAGATGGTTCATCAGATAAAGGCCTGAGGTCCTGATTTGGTTCCCCAGGACCCACATGGTAGAAGGAAAGAACTGACTCCTCAGTTGTCCTTTGATACTGTGGGATGTCCTGTATGTTGTGAATATATGTTGCTATGATTGATTGGTAAATAAAACACTGATTGGCCTGTAGCCAGGCAGGAAGTATAGGATAGGTGGGACAAACAGGAGAATTCTGGGAAGTGGAAGGCTGAGGCAGGGAGAGCCTGCCAGCTGCTGCCATGGAAAGTGAGATGTAAGATACCGGTAAGCCACAAGCCACATGGCAACTTATAGATTAATTGAAATGGGTTAATTTAAGATATAAGAACAGTTAGCAAGAAGCCTGCCATGGCCATACAGTTTATAAGTAATATAAGTCTCTGTGTTTACTTGGTTCGGTCTGAGTGGCTGTGGGACTGGCAGGTGAGAGAGATTTGTCCTGACCATGGGCCAGGCAGGACCAGGAAAACTCTAGCTACACTTTGGCTTCCACACATATATATGCCATGGCTCATGAACACACACACACACATACACACACACATACACACACACACACACACTTTTTTACAAAAGAACAGAAAACAAAAGAGGAAAGAACTGCTTTAGATCAAGCACTGTCCTTGGTGCTTAGGATATTAAAAATAGTTTCTTTACTCTTTGTAAGGATTAACACAAAATAAGCACAACATATAAAAAAGAGTGTCTCCTGGGGTGCTCAGTGTTATGAAAACACAACATGAATGCTTAGGAGCCATGGTAAAGAGTATACAATCTCATTTTAAACAGGGTGATGAAAAAAGCCATCTCTGATGAGGTAGTACTAAGGCAGAGACCTGGAGGAGGGGAAGGGGTTCTCAGACTCTTGCTGAAGAACATTCCTGGAAGATAGTCCAGTGGATGCAATCACTAGGAGGAGGGAGACAGCTATACCAAGGGTTGCATGGTGCTTACTAGAAAGTCTTTGGCTTTTGCTCTGAGTAAAATAGCAAGAGAGATCGAGGTGATTGCACGTTGAATTTTGATTTTTCAATGAGTCATTCTGGCCTGTGTACCACAAATACCCTGAGGTTATAATGGAGTGGAAAGAAGGTGTCTGGTGAGGAAGTGATTGCAGTTATATGGGTGAGAAATTGTATTGAAGCAGGTAAAAAGTAGGCTTCCCCTGGGTGGGTTCTTCAGGCAGAGCTGACAGGATTTTGTGCACACTAGACATGTATGAGAGAGAAGGATGAACTAAAGGACTCCAAAGCGGCTCAACCTGTGTGTCATGATCCCTTTGGGAGTCAAATGACCCTTGCGTAGAGGTTGCCTAAGACTGTCAGAAAACACAGAAATTTATACTATGACTATGAATCATAACAGTAGCAAAATTACAGTTATGAAGTAGCAATGAAAATAATTCTATTGTTGGGGGGTCACCACAACATGAGGACCTGTATTAAAGGATTGCAGCATTCAAAAGGTTGAGAACCACTGTTCTAAAGGCAAAGTGCTAAGTATTGTGTGGCTCATAGTTGGTGTCCAAACACTAACACAGCTTAATGATTCCCACATCCCATCAGTCCCAGTACACAAAAGAGGCCATGTTCACTGTAATAAGCTGTGTTTGTATTCTCTGCCTGACTAGATGTAGTTTACCAGTCAGTGTGCATGTATTTGAATTAGCATTCAAGAAAAGAGAGTGAGGTTGATTATTGGGAGCCCTGGACCATTGTTCAATTTCACCACTGCTCTGCTATGTGATCCTAGGAAAGACTAGCAATTGCTTAGCAACCAGAACTGTTTAATAACACAATAGAGTCTAACAATATCTGCATGACCCAGCTCTTGGGGTGGTTAGGGCAAAGCCTAACCAAACTACCTGTCATGATTGATGGGAAAGTATGTGGTTCATAAGAGTGTTGCAGAAATGCCAGGTTTGCTAAGTGAATATGTTCATTATAATGGCTCTTCCTGTGGAGATTTTAATTTCAGATAGGAAAGACTGAAGCTGAAACTGTATTAGTTTCTTTAGAATAATAGACCTGAAGATACTCTGAGGCTAATCTTTCAGTCCAGGGCAGCTGCTGCCTTCTATTTAAGGATATTTTATTTGAATCCATCATTAATTCATACCCCCAGAAATTCTCCCTTGAGGCCCAGTATTGGCAGTTCGAGCATACTTTTCCTTATAGACTCTTCTCAGTTTAGTCTGTGATTCCAGTGCCAAACAGCTTCCATCTCGTTGGTCAATTCTTGTCTATCATTGGTGGCTGCCTGGGGCATGAACTTGAGAAGGCATCCAAAGGCTTGTCCAAGCTCAATGGTGAAAAAATGTCCTGATTCATGTTTGACAAGAAGAAATGTCTGCCTGCTCTGAGTTTGACACCCCTGATCTAAGGCTTTGATTGGTTTTCCTTCTAGCCTTAGAATTCTCTCAGCACACTGACCCATGCTGATTACTATGGATTTTCTTCTTTTTTGTTTTGTTCGTTTTTAATGCTACGAACCTTTTTGCTAGCAAACCTCTTGTACATACTTCCATCTCTTTAAACTTTAACTTCACTCTTAGACATTACATAAACAATAATTTTTAGCAGTTTGAGATTCGTTTAGAAGGGTTTTTTTTGTTTACATAGCCATATATTGATATTTTTGCTTGTTTTTTTTTTTTTTTTTTTTTTTTTTTTTCCGAGACAGGCTTTCTCTGTGTAGCTTTGCGCCTTTCCTGGAACTCACTTGGTAGCCCAGGCTGGCCTCAAACTCACAGAGATCCACCTGGCTCTGCCTCCCGAGTGCTGGGATTAAAGGTGTGCGCCACCACCGCCAGCAATGAGATTGTACTTTAAATGTACTTTACCTTCTTTGTGTGTGTGTGTGTGTGTGTGTGTGTGTGTGTGTGTGTGTGTGTGTGTGTATGCACATCTCTGTGCTGGTGCACATGTATGCACTTGTAGATACCACAGGTCAGCCTCAAGTGCCATTCCTCAGAAGCTGTCCTCCTTTTTATTGAGACAGTGTCTCTCACTGGCTTGGGACACACCAAATAGGCTAGTCTGGCTGTTCACTGAACCCAAGGAATTGTACTTATTTCTACCTTTCCCCAAACCACTCAACTCTAGGATTGCAGGTGTGTACTTTTAAGTTAGTGCCAGGAATCTAAATCAGGCCCTTATGCTTGGGAAGCAAAAATGTCACTGACTGAACCATCTTCCCAGGCTGCTTAGCTTTTTCTAATTAGCACTGTAACTTGGCTCTTATGTGAAATCAATACCCAGTTTATTGACTTTTACATGTTTTGTTGTTGTTGTTTGTTTGTTTTGAGTCAGGGTCTTACTATGTATTCGTGGCTGGCCTGGGATTTACTATACTCAGTATATAGACCAGGCTGCCCTCAAACTCATAGAATGATCTGCCTGTCCCTGCCTCAGTCTCCTAGGTGTTAACATTAAAGGTGTGTATCACCATTCCTGGCCCCTTGTTTATCTTGTAACAAAGCGCTAAGACCTGCTTTTAATGTATCGGATGAATGGATTTTCACTCTTTTCTTACATAACCACATCCATAATGTTTTCTTATTATTTGCCCTGTCAGTTTCATTAAACTGAAACAGAAAACTGAATTAATGTATTTGTAAAGAAATCATGAGACAGAATCCCAAATTTTAATGATTTTTCACAAATAATTGTCTTACATTTAATTTGATAGCAGTTTTATAGTGTGTTCCCCTCTAAAGCACTCATGTCACTTGTCACATAAGCACCAATTCTTTTTGCACTCGTATTTCTCATTGAGGAAGATGTTTATCTAATAATACTTAACTAAGCAAACTGGCTTGGCTTCCCATAAACATGCAACTCACTCTGTGGGATAAAAGTTGGCAGCTACTCTACTGCAGTGCAGTGTTGCGTGGATTGGCCTGAATGGATTTCTTAGCCATATTTTTGCTGTGTGACTAGGCAGTTTGCATAACCTCTCTGTGCCTTAGTGTTCTCATGAGTGTTTTTAGGTTTATAATAGTGCTATTGTTAGCATAATATGAATTTGTGTATAAAGTGCTTGGGATAAAAACAATAATTTAAATTGCTATTTTCAGAGAGAAACCTATTAGCTAGTCAATATATTCTATAAACCATTCCGCACTTCTATTGGTTGGACAATTTACTCAGGAAGAGCTGAACTGAGTTACAGAACCATCATGAAGCTTTCCTCCTATTTTCCCACACTCAGCTTTCTAATATAACAATTTCAGGTCTTACCTTCATGTGTTAAATGCATTTTGACTTGATTTTTGTTTAGCGTGTGAGACATGGATCTAAATCCATAGTTTTGCGTGTGGACATCCATTTCCCAAATCCATATGACTGAAGAGACTACTACCCTTTTCCAGTGTGTGTCCTTGGATCATTTAAACATCAGTATGTAGATGCATTTGGGGGTTGTCAGTACTGTCCACTGATCTGTATGTCTGTTGCTATGCCAGTATAATATCGTTTGGCACTCTGTAGCTTTGGCTGATATCTTGCAATCAGGGAGTATCATGCTTCCAGTTTTGTTTTTGTCAGCTCTACCCCAATTAACAAGAAATACAGATAGTCAGCAGGACAGGGGTGAAATATGCTCCTGGAGACTGGAAGCATTTGCAGCAGTGCTATAATACTGATTGTACATCAGATCCCTAGGGAGGATTTGGGTCTGCCCTCAGTACACATACCCCACCTAAACAAAGCATTTCAGGATCCCCGTAGGTGGTCCTGGTTTCCCAGGGAATTTCAGTGTGCACTCAAGGAAAATGTGATGGTCTTTCCACTGAAGGATGGATGGAATTACAATATGCAGAACTCTTAGTGACTGCTTGATCTAGGTGGCACAGATGATTTTATATGTTCTTGGAGGAAGAGTCTAATGTTTCTTAGGGTGGGAGAGATGTCTCAGAGGTTAAGAGCACTTGCTGCCCTTCCAGAGGATCCGAGGCTGATTCCCAGCACCCAGCTAGCAACCACCTGTAATTCCAGTTCCAGGAGATTCACTGTCTCCAACCTTCATGGGTATCTGCACTCATGTGTACATATCCCTACACACACACACACACACACACACACACTGAATATCTACTTATGAAATATTAACTAGCTAACTGAAGAAGGGCATTAAATAACTAGTCAGAGTAAATAGATTATGCATGAAGCACACACAAATCATATCGCAACAAGATTTAATGGAATGATACTTGATCCTATTCATTTCTAGATGTTTATACAACAGAGGATTATATTTTCTGTAGCCATAAGCCACATTAACAAGGCTTGAGTGTTTCTGATTGAAGGTATTCTTTGTGATGATTAATAGTGAAGGAGTTTGCTCTTTGTTTCTTTAACTTAAAATACTTGTCATATTTTATAAGGTTTCTGAAGTAAAAATTGCAACTTTGAGAGGGATAAAGGTATTTTTCTCAATAGCGGTAAGAACAGAGCTGGCTAGTCTCACAAAGAATCAGAATGAGGAAGAACTGAGTGGATTTCCAAACTTTAAGGAGAATCGTGACTATTAGTAAGCATATGAAAAGAAAGCTTCATTTGATTACTGTGTTAGCTGGGCAGTAGTGGTACACATCTTTAATTCCAGTACTCCAGAGGCAGATGCTGACAGATCTCTGAGTTCGAGACCAGCCTGGTCTACAGAATGAGTTCCAGGACAGCCAGGGCTACACAGAGAAACCTTGTCTCAAATATATATGTATTTGTTTATATAATTGCAATGTTAGTTTGCAGTGGCTGCTGCCAAAAATGACCACAAACCAACTGGCTTCAAAGAACAGAATTCTATTCTCTCACAAGTTTGGGTATCACAGTAATTAAATGGAAGTGCCCAAAGAGCCATGCTTGTTCTGCAATCTCTGGAGAAGAGTTTGGTCTTGGCCCTCACTAGTGCTTTGTGGCTCAAGGCACTGTGGTAATATCATTCTTTTCTCTGCTTTCTGCAACCTCATCACCTTCTTGGATATTTCTGTCTTTTCCTCTTGTGTTTCTATAAGGATGTTTGTTTTGGATTTATCTAAATAATACAGTATTGTATCATGCTAACACCCTAAATTTAATTACATCTTCAAATACCTTTGTTAATCCTACCAGTTGAGAATAAGACCATTACCACAATTTTTGAGCCATGTTTGAAGCAAGCTTTAATTAAATACTGGCCAGGAGGATGGGCTTTGGCCAGGACCATTCTGGGGTTCCCAGGAAATGGCACAGAGGCTTATGGAGGGCCACCATATTTCCCATCAGGTCTAATCAGGGGCAGACATATATCCTTATATAATTCCTGCCTATGTATCCAATCAGGGGCAAGTGTACATCCTGACATATTTCCTGTCCATGTGCCTCCTGCTCGCATCCAATCAAGCACTTTCAGTTTAGTTAGAATACAGGTGGCTTAGCTGGGCGGTGGTGGCGCACGCCTTTAATCCCAGCACTTGGGAGGCAGAGGCAGGCTGATCTTTGTGAATTTGAGGCCAGCCTGGTCTACAGAGCGAGATCCAGGAAAGGCGCAAAGCTACACAGAGAAACCCTGTCTCGAAAAAAAAAAAAAAAAAAAAAGAATACAGGTGGCTTGTAAATTCCTGAGAACCATAACCCCCAATATTCCAGGAAGTTATTTGTCCTTGGGCAAGTGGGGCTTACAGATTAACTTTGGCTCTTAAACTTTTTTCCAAATAACAGGTACATCTATTTTGAGGAAGTAGAAAATTACCATTCAATCATTATAACTTTTCTTTAGTAGAATTTGGGAATCTTCTTAGAAACAATAAAATAATTGAAAGTCCATGGGATTATCTCAATATCTTAGTAGTATCATGAAAATATAGATGTACTACCACTAGTTAATATAGCATGTTTTGCCAAAATATAGTGTTTAACTAATCAATATCTACATCTTCAAGCCTTGCCTGTAAATGTCTTAATCTGATGTCCTGATAACCTACTAAGTGGAAACCTGGATGTGACAGCTTAGTTTTTTTTCAAGACAGAGTTTTTTTGTGTAATAGCTCTGGATGTCCTGGAACTCACTTTGTAGACCAGGCTGGCCTTGAACTCACAGAGATCCGCCTGCCTCTGCCTCCTGTGCTGGGATTAAAGGCATGTACTACCACTGACCAGCTTAACAGCTCAATTTTAACCTTACAAAATAGAAAAACAAGATTTATTTTTGTTTACTAGTAATTCAGAACTTTACAAATATGGGTACTACCACTAGAAACACAAAAAGTAAAGCACTGGCTAATGTAATTGGCAATGTGGTTGGTACCATTCCCAAACACTGCATAAAAGTTACTGAGTTGTTTGGGTAACCAATAAGTTTAAAGTTCTTCATAGATTGTGCGGTAGCATAGTAGTGCAAGGAATTACAATTGATACTTGTAAAAGGGATAGTAACAAGTATAAAATTATTAGAGCCTAAAAAAAAGCCTGCTAGATAGAAGTGGAGGACACTTCAGTTGTGATATATTGTATTCCCTAATAAAATTTGTCTGAATATCAGAGAACAGAACCAGCCACTAGATTAAACAGAGATGCCAGGCAGTGGTGGCACACACCTTTAATCCCAGTACTGGGAAGCACACACACCTTTAATCCCAGGAAGTGATGGCTGGGTGGAGAAAGGTATATAAGGCGTGAGGCGACAGAAGCTAAAGCCTTTTTGGCAGAAGCGTCTTTTTCAGCTAGAGGCTTTTAAGCTGGAGCCTTTCAGGTGAGGACTCAGAGGATTTCAGTCAGAGGATTTGTGGAGTTGGTGAGGTGAGACATGACAGTGGCTTGTTCCTTTGTCTCTCTGATTTTCAGACAAATTTTATTAGGGTACACAATATATCACCACACACTTCTATTCAACACTCCAAGCAGGTTTGTACAAGTTGGGGTATTCTGTTAATTTAATTTCCTATTAAATCAGTTTTATAGGTTATTTCCATCACCAGGAATGAACTGCATGAGAAATAATCTCTTTGTGTAGGAAATAGAGCCAACAAGGTAAATTATTTCTTGGTGATTTTTTTTGACTGATGAGAATTCATTTGTGATGCAAAGATAGATGAAAACCCAGAGGAAATGCTTATATTATAAAACAAGGGAATTTGAGATCCAAGGGAAATAAGGAACTGTCAGCTAGATTAAGAAATAACTTAAAAAAATATGTCTTAGATTTGAGACATGAGTTGTAAAGCTTGAGTAGAGTGAATATTCATAACTAATGTAATAACACAAAGTTAAATGCCCTACAGGTAGCTTTCCCTCCAACTTTTAAAAGTCAAATTCTATTCACTTTTGTCTTAGGGTTTTTTTGCTGTGAAGAGACACCATGTCCATGGCAACTCTTATAAAGGAAAACATTTGAATGGGGCTGGCTTACAGCTTCAGAGATTTAGTCCATTATTGTCATGGCAGGAAGTATGGCAGCATGCAGGCAAACATGGTGCTCAAGAAGGAGCTGAGAGTTGTATATCCGGATCAGCAGGCAGTAAGAAGAGAATGTCATACCGGGACTGGCTTGAGCATAGGAAACCTCAAAGCCCACCCTCACAGTGACATACTTCCTCCAACAAGCCCATACCTACTCCAACAAGGCCATACCTCCTATTAGTGCTCTCCCTATAGACCTCTGGGGTTCATATTCTTTCAAACCATCACACCCCCAAAAACTAATCTTTGGAAATTCAACACGTAAAAGAGACTGAAACATCAGCATAGGGCTCAAAGGGAAATCCACAGAATCAGCACATACTAGACTTTTCTATCTGATGGGGTTAAGGAAAAAGACACTTACACACTCTCTTGATGGTTTCTTTGTTTACTGTTCTTCATGCTGTATACTTTCTTCTATAGCTTACATGCTCCAATAAAATCTTTCAGGCAATATAGACATTACAATGTGGTTACATTCTGTTTTTCAAGTGAATGATTATAATGAATACAGGTAAAAACATGTTTTTCATCTCCCCTACATGATTTAAAAACAAAACCATCCCAAGAACCCACATACATTTACATCTAAGTAACTTGTTACCGATTAACAGAACATGAGCAAACAGAAAGTATTTTTTTTTCAGACAACTCTTTTGTAGCAGGCTGTATATTGCAGTTACAAATAAGAATCAATCACTTCATTATTTATCTTGAAAGGTAATCTTAAAAGGTAATATTTTGCACATAAAAACAATCAGTCAGCTGTACTTTTAGTCTTTAGGGTATATACCAACTCATCAATAGTTTTTTATATCAGGAGACTGAGGGCAGAAATGGGTATAAAGAATTAATCATCACCTTTGGTTATCTACTAATCTGAGCAAGAAAGGTACATCAATCAATGGTCTCTTACCTTAATGAGTTCCACATTCAAGCATGTGCCTTTCTAAAACTTTAGTTTTTTTTTTGTTGTTGTTTTTTTCAAGACAGGGTTTCTCTGTGTAGCTTTGCGCCTTCCTGGAACTCGCTGTGGAGACCAGGCTGGCCTCAAACTCACAGAGATCCGCCTGGCTCTGCCTCCCCAGTGCTGGGATTAAAGGCGTGAGCCACCACCGCCCGGCCAAACTTTAGATTATCTTCTTGAGTTTGATGAAAACATTTTACTCTAGCTCTAAGTTATTTTCAAAGATTTATTTCAGCTATTATGTACTCTGAAACTTGTGAACACATCTTCCAACATTAAGATTAAAAGAATTTAAGCTAGCTGGGCTAACTGGGATATAGTCAGAAGTTTTCTGTGTCCCGCCTGGCCCACGGTCAGGACAAATCTCTCTCACCCACCAGTCCTGCAGCTGCTTGGATCCAAGTAAACACACAGAGGCTTATATTTATGAACTGTATGGCCGTCAGCTCACACTTATTACTGACTAGCTCTTATACTTAAATTAACCCATAATTCTTATTTATGTGTAGCCACATGGCCTGGTAACTTTTCTCAGTTCTGCCTTCACATCTTGTCTGCCTGGTGACTCCTGACTCAGCCCTTCCTCTTCCCATAATTCTCCTTGTCTGGTTATCCCACCTATACTTCCTGCCTGGTTACTGGCCAATTAGCATTTTATTTATCAACCAATCAGAACAACACATATTCACAGTATACGAATGACATCACATAGCACTGGGACTCAATTATTTTTCTTAATCATTAACCTAAGCGACAGTCTATATGGCTCCTCAATAGAAATTCATGTGTTCTAGCTGTGTGTCACTTCCTTGTTTATATTTTTTTAATCATCAAAACTCTATTTAAACTAACATTATTATTATTATCAGACAATACAGTTTAGGAAAGAATCATCTTCATAATAATCCACAGGTAAGAATGCCCAGTAGAATGGGACATTTCCATGAGATAAACACACTATATTATATTCAGTGGGTCCCCATTCACACCATTTCAGATACCAGAGAAGGATGGCAGCAGCAAACATGTAAAGGCACAACAGAAGCAAAAGACATTCTGGGGTCTGGGGTCTCTGGGCCTTGCCTATTCGAGATTTACCCATCAGGGAGTTTTCTCCTGGTGTGCTGACACCTTGAACTTCAATTGCCACCAGCTGCTCCCCTGACATGGCCACCAGCACTTAACTCAGTGCTTGAATCTCAGCATTATGTTTCTATTGCAGGCTTGTATGACAAAGAAGATAAAATAGTTAATCAAACTAAGGCAGTCAGATGCCATTATCTCTGGTAGCAACAAAGACACATGATTTTTATTCACTCTCACAGCATTTACCACCAGAAATGTAAGCCACAGAGAATTCTGCATTTCTATATCTAGTACAGTTCCAAGGATTGCAGCAGATTAAGTAAATGACACTAAGAAAATATGAGTAAAGTGAATGAAGAAAGCACTAAATGATTGAATGAGTAAATGTCTTGTAATCAAATGAGAACAAGTAGCTTAATTTCGTGACTTAAGATAATTTAAGCAAACAACAAAAGCAAAATTCTAGGAAGGATTTTGATGGAAACCACTTAGGTGTCCTTGGTAAAAAGTCAAGACTCTATTTATTGTAGCTTTCACTTGTTTATAGCAATTCCCTAGAACTGTATTGTTTAAAAGTGTGCCATATCATTAAACAAGCAGAACCAACAGTGCTGCTAAAAACCCATCCTCACACAGAACATACAGCCTTACAGTTGTCCCTAGGAGACACTGAATGCCCCAAATATGGATAGCTCCAATAGTAGTATGCTCTGTTTGGAAGAATTGTGTGCCTATAGGAAACATGCAGGTTCTTTATTTAGAAAGAATAGGTATAAATAACAGTTGCTGGAAGGAAACCCAACTCTGTACCGTAGCTATCTGTGTAAGCAATGCACATTTTGATCTACAGTGTGAGCTGTAGCAAGACATTGCCTAGGGATGTACTTAAATGAGAACACACCGATTTGCAGTTTATCTAGTCATTCAGAGCATTACGATGCTAAGGAAGCCACCTTACACCATAGTGATTTTGCACAGGAATTTTTAGAGCTCTGAGCAAATCATTGCAGCACATGTGTTTTTAAGTGTGAGAAGAGGATATCTGATTATTAAATATCATTGGATCTAACTGAACCTTCTCTTGAAGTGTGCATATTTCAGAGACTGTGTCTGCCTTGATGGGCTTTATCCTGAGGAGGGTGAAACAACTCCTTAACATAATGATGTCAGCTGACTGGATTTGAGATGACTTCTGAGGAATGTCCACAAGTTGAAGCCAAAGTGCAGACTATTCTTTTTGCTACATATTTTTCAAAATAAGCATATTTTTTTACAAATGTGTATATATTCATTAACAATATAACTAGTGCAAAAAGAATCACTTAATGTATCCTGTTATCAAGTCCCACGAAACCCATCTTTACCACACCTGACTATCTTGCACAGAGCTAATCACTAGCATCTACCTAGATTCATGGTATATGTCCTCATAGACCACTGGTTTTTGTGAGACAGGGTCTCTCTCTATAGCTCTGGCTGTCCTGGAATTCACTATGTAGACCAGGCTGGTCTCAAACTCAGGGATTCACCTCTCTAGTGCTGAGATTAAAGTTTTGCTGTAGACGAATTTCTAAACAGTCTTATTAAGTAAGAAACACAGAACCAAATACAGGGTTAATAGCCAAAGAGATCAGAGAAATAGTGAAAAGCCACTGACTAACCTTAGCTTACCACCATGCTGTAGCTTCCCAAAAGAGAGCTTCTTCCTGTCTAACCTGTGCTTTTATTGTCTACCTGTTCTACCTTCTCTTTGGCTTCTTCCTGTCTAGCATGTGCTTTTATTGTCTTCCTGTTCTACCTTCTCTTTGGCTTTAAGCCCAGCCACTTGACTTCCTAGTCACTGCGTGTCTATATAGACCTCCAGGTCTCTATGGTTGGTACTAGGATTAAAGGCATGTGTCACCATGCTTGGCTGTGTCCTTGACCACACAGAGACTCTGCCTGCCATGTGATAGGATTAAGGACATGTGCTACTACTACCTGACTTCTGTTTATGGCTCGCTATGACCTCTGATCTCCGGGCAATCTTTATTTATTAATGTACAAATAAAATATCACGTTTCAGCACAAATAAAGTATCACCACAGTTTGCTATGCACACATACAGGTTTTCTAACACACACATTGGATAATACTATATATACATAGCTCACCATGACATGCTGTTTTCATAAAATCATATACCATGAACATAGTTACAGCTTAGTAAACAATACACATTGAGTGGTAGTTTCAGTTCTAGACCATTGTGCATGTTTGGTGTATTTTTAACATGAATGATATGAAAAATATAAAGTTGCTGTTTATTACTTACAATGTAATTATGTATCCTGTTGTTTTGCCTGTTTTTACTGATTGACATTTAGATTGCTTAAATTTAGATTGCTTGTTGATGTTCTGTTATTTTAACTCTACTAAAGAAGATATTCTACCAGTCACCTTCTTTATCCACAAATGATATTATTTATATGGGTGAAATTTCTGAGAAAAAAGATGTGTTCATTTTAACATAAGAAATACTTTCAAATAGTTTTCCTGAAATTCTTCCCAACACTAAAAACTACTAGACGTTCATGTGCAAACACCCTGTGCATACCTGTTGGACCCCCTGGAACTGGGGTTATTGATGGTCCTCTGCAAAAACAAGTGCTCTTTACCAAAGTTCCACCAGACTTTTATCATTGCCAGTCTGGAAGGGAAAATGATCTCACTCTTACTCCAGTTTGTATTTTTTTGGTTATTAATAAGATAGACTTGCTGTTTCATTTTCATTTTAATTTTCTCTTGTGTATCATTCTATTTCTTGATATTCTGCCTTCTCTAGTTTCTTCCAGATCTAACTCATCCTTTACAGAGCTGCCAGGTGAATTTTACTGTCTCTACTTCACATCACTTCAATGCAGGGATAGTTCAACACATGAAAATAAATAAGTGTACACTCACTGGGGATGGGACTTCTTAGTAAATAGTGCTGGCAAATATGGATATCTACACGTAGAAGAATGGAACTAGATCTTTGCCTTTCACCTTGTAAAACAATCAGCTGTCAATAGATCAATAACTCAACAAAAACCTGAAACTCTGAATGTGCCAGGAGAAAAAGTAGAGAAAACACTTAAAGGTGCAGGCATAAGGAAGGACTTTTGGAGTATGACTTAAGTTGTTTAGGATAATTATTAGCAAATGGGACCTCAAGAAATTAAACAACTTCTGCACAAGAAAGGAGACTTAATCAAATGAAGAGGCAACTGCCTATAGGAGGAGAGAAAATCTTTGCCAACTCTATACCAAATTAAGGATTACTATCTAGAGTATATAAAAAGGTAAAAAAGTAAACACTTAGAAATAAACAACCCAGTAATCATATGCACACAAGCAGCATTATATGGACTGAAGAGGTTACATTTATGTATTTAGGAATATATATATATATATATGTATACATGTATATGAATATATGCATATATTTATGTAATATCAATTAAAGAAAAAGAGGCTGTAAATTGAAAAAGAGCAAGGGGTAGATGAGAGGGTTTGGTGGTAGGAAAGGGAAGGGGTAAATGATACAATCTCAAAAATATTTTAAAATAAATGAGCTGAAGAGCTGAACAAAGAATTCTCAAAAGAGGAAGTATAAATGGTCAACTAACATATTAAAAAGCATTTTCCATTGTTTTGGAATCAGGAAATGATAAAATCCTCTGAGTTTTTGTCTCATCACTATCAAAATGGCTATTATGCATAAAACAAAGGACAATAAATGCTAGAGAGTATGTGGGGAAAAAATCTCACTGCTTGTGGGAGTGTAAACTGATGTAGCCACTGGGGAAATCAGAATGGAGGTTTTTCAATCTGCTAAAAATAAGGCTTCCATATGACCCAGCTATACCACTCTTGGGAATATTCCCCATTCTATAGCCAAGTGCTGAGTTACTTGCTTATCCATGGTTATTACTGCTCTATGTACAGTAGCTAGAAGATGGAATCAACTTAGATGATGAACAGAGAATGAAAATGTGGAGTATATGGGAAATTTAGTAAACTGTAAAGAAAAATAAAATTATGAAATGTGTAGGTAAATTGATGGAACTGGAAGAAAATGTACTGAGTTAACCCAAGCACAAAACCACAAATGAAGTGTTTTTTCTACTATGTGGATATTAGAGTTTAACTTTTTATATGTGTATCCACATGGAACTGAAGGAGGGCAAATGCAAGGAAAACTGAAAGGTATCCATGAAGGGATAATAATTACTTTTAGCAGAAAATTATATAAATAAATCTCAGCAACCATTTTTTAATGTGAAATAAAACATTCTAGGTGATAACGCTGATTATATGTAGTCTGAACTGAGAGTGAAGGAAACTTTGACTTTAAAGAGTCCACTTTATAGTAATTGGTACTTTATAAGCTTCATTTGTGTCTTTGTGACAGAATCAGTGAAACTGATTGAAGAGCTAAGAATCTCAAAGTAATGGGATTGGCACTTGGCTTTCATTCTGTCTCTTCAGAAGTTTTAATAGGTTGAAATTATATTTGGATTCAGATACTATTTGCTCTAAATTTACTAATAGTTCTTTTTTTTCCTTTCTTTCTTTCCTTCTTTCTTCCTTCATTTTTTTCTTTTTCTCTTTCTTTCTTTTTTTTTTTTGTTATATGGTATATAGATAGTTGTAACTTGTGCTCAATGGCTATTACTGTACTAGAGCCAAGTCAGTCGGCTCACTGCTCAAAAGACATTTCAGGAGACAAAATTGGGTGTGAAGGAAATCAGGTTTATTCAAGTGCCAGCATCCTGACAAGATGTGGAAAATTAGTGTTCTCTCACACAAAGACCATCATTTTAGGGAACTCAGTGATACCAAAGTGCTTTTACAGAGATAGAAAACTGGTACAGAGAATAATGGGCAGGAAGATGGCATACCTACTGGGGCCTTCATAATCCAGGGTCTGTGTGTGTATTGTTTTCTTCAGGCTAAAACATGGCAGTTAATTGTAACCTCTCATGCTTTACATGAATATTATATTTGTTGGAGTCAGACTACAATGGCTAATCTTAGTTGTCAACTTGACTGCATGTGGAATAAACTGAAACTCAAGCCACTGGGACCCTAGGAAGACTCACCTCCAGGTTAGCAGTGCCTTCTGATGACAGCTCAGATAAAGGACCCGCGAGAAGGAAGCATTACTTCTCCTGCTTCTCCTGACTTTCTCTTGCAAGTTTATCTCCCCTGTTGTTGAGGCATTCTTTCACCAATATTCCACTCAACTTCAACAGCACTGCAAGAGAGACTAAAAACCAGGAGTTCTCCAGCAATATTCTAGGCTTTCATGCCACATTGGGACTGCTGAGACATCCACACTTATGGATTTAGCAATACTGAATTCTTTGCCTCTCCAGTGTGAGACAGCCATTTTTGGACTACCCAGACTGCATCCTGTAAACCAATAACCCCTCTTTTAAAAGTGTGTTCAATTTATCTCTTCTGTTCCTTTAGAGAAGCCTGACTAGTACACAAACCTTATAGCAGTTTATATATACTACATTAGTTGATGTGCAGGACTGAAAAATAAGGAATGATATCACATGTTCAGGAAGCCCACCAGAAGTGTTGGGTTCTGCAAATGTAAACAAAGGTTACTCAGCACTTCAAATTGTATTCGCTTAGGTGCTTATTTTTTCTTTGAAATTTAGAATAGCAGTTTTGGTTCAGAAAATTCACATATTTAGTGTGTCCATTGAAGGATAGAGAATTCCAAAGAAATACAGTTCAATATTCCTTCGTAATGACTAAATCTAGTATTCAATGATGAGAAAACTCTAAATGTACTAAATAGAATCACCTTCACTTTGCCAACAGTGCACCAGGATGTGTACAAACAGCATTGCAGGCTGCACTGGAAGTAGAATATATTCTGTTTTCTTTCCAGACAAACAAAGCTTCAGATTTCTACAGCAAGGAGTCTAGGACCTCAGGATAAGAATTCGTCTGAACTGAGAAGCTTGAAGGCTTAATTAGAATTCTGATCTAGGACAGCAGACTGTGTGAGCGGCTGTTGCTAAACTGGACTGTGTAAACACTGCATACTGATGAAATTTGCTTGTCAACTCAACTGGCGTTTCTGTGTGGTAAGATTGTCTTTCTGTCAGCAGAGTGCATCATGGGAAAAGATCAGCATCTCAAAGGAATGTGATCTGCATATGTAAAGATGGGGAAAATATTCCTCAAAGAAAAGGAACTTCTGAGGTTTTACAGTTGTGCTCAAGGTTAAAAAAAGAAAAAAAAAGGCTTCTAAAACTACATTTTGGTCCAAGAATAGTGAATGTTTTTGTAGAAACTGAAAGATAAACATTTTCTTTTTAAGTCTGAGAGAAAGAATCTATAGCTTTAGCAATATCGAATGCTCTCTGAAAAAGAAAACTACAGAAAAGGAAAAGAATTTGTAAGTGTTTTGAATTTTCCCCAGTCTCTCCTACAATTTCTTTTTTTTTTTTTTGGATGAATTTCAACTCAAAGAAGCAATATTTTAAAACCACTAAGCAGTGGCTCACTATAGGCAATGTAAAGAACACAGTAAACTCATCTAGAATCAAGGGCCATGGATTTGTGCTTATTTGTTCTCAGCTCCACACTATGTATATGCAGGATTTTTAATATCTACTTGCTGCTTGTCTTTTCTCAGTGAGTAATTTCCTCTCCTCAGTCTGATCCCTTCACCAGCAATGCTCTTCAGTTCCGTTTGTTTTCTGGCTTTAGAGAAAGTCCTTTGCAGACACTTTGGGCCAGGGATTTTATAGTTAATTATGAGAGCCTTGTTTCAGTATAAGCCCTGGAGGAGAAGAAAGGGAGCTAGGTCCTTAATATGTCATGAGCAGTCAAATAGTTGTAGAATGAATTGATTGTATGAAGGATGAAATATAGGCCAAAGGAAAAGGAATGTTGGAAAAAAAAGAAAGTAGTTAATAGCTAAACCTTTTTATAATTGTCAAATACCTAGTACATATACATGAGGAAACACACTTACAGAAGTGCGGTAAATTACCCAGGGAATCATCTAAAGTTTTTATCTGGACCCTTTTCATGTAGACATATTTCAAAATTCAGGTTTGTGAGTTTTGGAATGAAATATGCTAAATATATCATATATTATATAATATCAGTGGGAACAAGGTTGGTGGTAACAGCTTATAAGCAAATCTATTAATATTTATGCCCTGAAGTATATGAATATTCATACTTAGTGAGATAAACAAATACTATAAATAGCTTCATATTTGTTCAGGTCAAGTCAGGTTTTCCTGCCAAATAAGTTTCAAAGCCTTTTAGTATTTAGAATTTCAAATTATCACAGGTCTGTTGGTGGGTAGCAGAGACTAGCAAGAACTAGGTGTTTCAAACTCAGAGAAGGACTGCTACTTACAGTATTATTTTTCTAAGGTCATTTCTAGAAAGAATATATATATATATATACATACATACATACATATACATATATATGTATATATATTAATTATATGGATGTGTGTGTGCCTGCCATGCTGCTGAGACAGGGAAGAATGAGAGGCAGGGAGAAAGAGAGGGAGATTTATGGAATTGACTCACATGGATTTACAGAAGCAGTTACATTAGAAATTGGAAGGGTGCACAGGCAGGGTAGACATTTGAGGTTTAAGTTCACAAGCCATCTGCTAGAGAATTCTTTGGAAGAAGTCAGGCTCTGTCCTGCTGAAGAGTTCAACTGGGTCAATGAGGCCCACTCATATTACGGAGGGCAACCTGCTTTACTCAGTTCAATAATATAATTGTTAATCTCATTCAAAAATGCCCTTACAGAAACATGCAGAATATTTTCTTGTCATGATATCTGAATATCATGGTCAAGGTTGACGTCTATAGAATTAAACATAATAGTTAATTGAAATTAATTTATTCATCTCAAGGTCAGTGTATTAACAGCCAGATTTCCACCTGCCAATATAATATTCTCATTTCCAAAGATGAGTATATGAACATTTTGGGGCTTATTATTTTGCTTGCCAGAGTATGGCTGTACAAACTGCATAGCCACCTTCCAAAGGGGCAGTTTTCATAGAGATGGTACTTTGACTATTACCTCCTCAAGTCATATAATTTGGATGTGTTATTCTAGAAGCCAGTTGTCTAAAGACGGCCACTGCACATGCTGTCAATAAGAGAAACTGTATAGTCAGTCTTTTTTAGTCTTAACTTCTAGACAGCACCATGATGATGGCTCCTGTATAAATAAATCATCTAGTGCACAGGATATGAGCAGCAGCCAATCATCTATGGGAGACACTGTGTGGCATATGAGGGCGTAGTCCTTATCAGATTTGGGGTCACAGCTTGGGTCATAGCAAGCCAAGTCTGTTTGTTCATCCTCAATAATCCTATTAAAACAGTCAAATTAATAATGAAAGGCAGAAAGACAAGATTTTATTTAATAAGCCACATTGGAAAGGGGGACAAAGAGATTCAGTGACCTTTCTCCCCAAGGCCATCATTAGGGTCCTGATGTGAGACCAAAGTTTAAGTGGAGGGTCAGAGTTATGCGTATCTAAATAGTCCAGGTAAAGGTATGATCTTGCCCTTCATTGATCCATCATTGACTTCAGAAAAGAAATCTGACAGCTTGGTAATCTTTTCAATGAGAAAAGTTGTTCTTCTTACCCTGTGCTGGCTCGTGTTTTTTTTTTGTTTGTTTGTTTGTTTGATTGTTTGTTTGTTTTTTTTGTTTTTGTTTTTGTTTTTCCCCAACTTAATACAAACTAACTGGGACAAGCGAACCTCAAGTTTGAAACGGCCTCTCTCAGACTGGTTTCTAAGCAAGTCTCTGGGAACATTTTCTTGATTATTATTGATGTGGTAGGACCCAGCCCATTGTGGACAGTGCCATCCCTGAGCAGGTTGTCCTGGGTTGTATTAAAAACAGAGTGAGCCATGTAAACAAGCCAGTAAGCAGCTTTCTTCTTCCATGGCCTCTGCTTGAGTTTCTGCCTCCAGGTCCCTGCCTTGAATTCTTGGCCTAACTTGCCTTCATGATGGACTGTGATCAGAACTTGTAAGCAAAATCAACTCTCTTTTCCCTAAGTTGTTTTTGGTCATGGTGTTTATCACAACAATACAAAGTGACCTGGAACAGACTGGCTCAGGCTTTAGGCTTTCTCTTCTCTCAGATGAGATTTCTGGGAGAATTACAGTTACTTGAGCTCCATTTTGTCAGTAGTCTAATAGCCAAACCGAGGGTCCCAAGTGTCTCTTTAGAATACCTCTGTGCCTGCTGTTGTACCCAGATTGCAACCCTCAGAGAGACCACCAAAGATGAGTTTACTGGAATGCAAGCTCAGTTTTTAAAGGCAAAACCCACAAGGTTACATCAGTTAGGGGTGCTATTATGGGTATAATTCTGATTGGCTTGCTTCTAGGGACTTTCTAGAAAACATGGCTTAATCATACATCTAAGGGGGTGGTTGCCCGTCATCATTTCTCGTTGGCTGCCCTCAGGTGGGAACATTCTGTGGTTAAAGAATCACCATGGAGACCAGGATTGGAACATTCCATGGTCACACATTAACCACTGAATGAATACCTTGTGACTCTGTACTTGCACTCTCTAATTTTGGGAATCTGGGTTGACTGGTTCCAGTAACTCGAGGCCTGTTCCAGTAACTCAAGGCCTATACCTAAAATGGAGAAAGCTTAGGCCTTATTTCTAAGATGGAGGCGTTTTGGTCTCATTTTGGTCTCACATCTGCCAGATTGGTTGCATTGCTAGGTTTTCAGTTCCATGTTTCAGAGTCATGGCAGGATGGTTTCTTGTAGGGTTTCAAAATTCAGACAATGTTGCCTACTCCACATAACTCTTGGGGTGTCCACTGAAGTAAGTAGGAAAGTGGCATTTTTTGTTTGGGGAAGAGTGCTGTGGGGGTTTACAAATGCTTCCTAGTCCAGTCGCTGAAGCAGAGCGTGCTCTGTTCTAGTTTGGGTGTTGAATATAATCTCAGTAGCTATGGAACCCATTGGTCTATATCTTTCTGCATAGAAATGCTTTTCTTTCTTTTCTTTTCTTTCTTTCCTTCCTTCCTTCCTTCCTTCCTTCCTTCCTTCCTTCCTTCTTTCCTTCCTTCCTTCCTTCTTTCTTTCTTTTTTTTTCCTTTTCTCTCTTTTTTTTTTTTTGGTTTTTTGAGACAGGGTTTCTCTGTGTAGTTTGGGTGCCTGTCCTGGAACTCACTTTGTAGACCAGGCTGGCCTCGAACTCACAGAGATCCGCCTGCCTCTGCCTCCCCAGTGCTGGGATTAAAGGTGTGTGCCACCACCGCCTGGCCTTTCTTTCTTTCTAAGAGGAAGACAGGAAATTGTTTGCATATCCTAAATTTCATGAGTTTTCCACAGAAAGCATAAAAAACAAACATCCTCTAAATATTCAAACCAGCAGAGATGTACCATTACCACAGTTTGCTCTACTTCCTCCCATCCCAAACTAAGCTGAGGAAGTTAAGCAGGAGAGAAAAATCCAAGTCTTTATAAGGCTGCCATTAATTAAAACTACTTCAGGAAATGGAGGAATAAGGGATCCCTCTTTTGGGGCTGATGTGAAAAATCTCATTTATCATTGTTTGCAAAAGCGCAATGAGGCAAAGCTCTATCTCTGGACCCTTCCAATTCCTCCAGTGTGCAGCCACACTCTAGATACTTTGTGCTTGTGAAGAGAGTCATTACCAGTGACAGTTAAGTAAATTGGTAAAAATTCTGCTGTCAGTGTATAATGACTATTTAGTTCCTTTTAATTTCCCCTGCAACTTCTGTTTCTGGCTTCTTATAGCTCAGGGCATGGGAAATCCTTCTTCTTTCTATGTTGATTGGCTTTTATTAAGAGCTAGGAAGTTTGATCTAGAATAAAACAGTGCTTGTAAGCTTGAAGAACACAGAGAAAGGTCAGCAGGTTAGGTGAGCAAATTGCCACCAAATGGAGGATGTGACCTCATTTTTTCTGTTAGCAAGGAAGACTTAGGGCTGTAAAGTTCTTGGGGACAGCAATTGCTCAAAAGAGAGGAATACGAAAAAAAAAAAGGCAGCAGTCTTTGGAGCACATAAGTCCTTATCTAAATGCCCACTGGGTCATTTGTTAATGTAATTAACAAAACTGTTAAGTCTGATTAGACTCTAAAGCCTAGGCTTATTCTGTTTTACCACATCATTAAATTATGCTTAGTGATTTCTGCTCAATATTGAATACATTTTAGGTTGGAATGAGGGTAATCTTGTAAAATTTTATTAATATTTGAGTTAAAAGTAAAAATCAGTTTTTAGTTTTGGCATGATGCCACTTCCGTAATCTCAGCCCTTGGAAGTCTAAGGCAAGAGAGTCACCAGTCTAAGATCTAAGTATACAGTGAGAATTTAACTGCCAGGACTGGTCCTAGGCCCCACACTTATCAGTGGCGCTATGAGCATTTGATGGCTGTGGACAGAGAGAGAGAGTCACTCTGTTTTGAGGATGTGACTGCTGAAAGGCTGTTCATGCTCCAGTGGATGGCCACATACTCATATTCATGACACATGGGCAGCACTGATTGGATTTAGGGGGTTATTCATATAAAAAACTAAAATAAAGGAGGACATGAATCCTGGAGACAGATGTGGTGGCTATTTGGAAGAGCTGGAGGAAGGTAGTGGTGGATAGATCCATACAAAACACATTGTATAAATGTATGTAATTTTAAAAGAAGTATTAAAAACAGCAATGAAACCCTCTTTTAAAAAATATCTTTTGCTCAAAGTTCAAAGGCTTTTTCCCTGGAATATTAGCACAAAGAAGTTATTGTATCATATTTGTAGATACAATTTATTATTTCAATGTGTCTGTATTTTTTCAGTTGTCAGGCATCCATACTCTAAGGGAGGAGTGAGTGAACATTTTGTTTGTAAAGGGCAAGACAGTAAATATTTTAGACTTTGTTGGATAGTCTCCATTTTATAATACTCAACTCTGCTATTTACCACAAAAGCAGCTAGAGACATTTGGCAGTTTTCCAATAACTTTAATTGACAAAAACAGCTGGAGGGCCAGATTTGGCCTGTGGGCAAGTGTGTTGACTTGTCATCTAAGAGGCAAGAAACATTTTCAGTTGACTTGTTCAATTTCGCTAGCAACTCGTAAAAATTAGAGCGCTAAGAAGGTTAGTCACCCAGTCTGGTAAAGTGGGAACTCAGCTGCCCAAGTCATTTTCTTCTCTGCATTCTGAAAAATCCTTGTGTTCTGAAGATATTTTGTCTCTTTGCTATTTGTCATTGTGCCACCATGCCATAGGAATCCGTGTGAGACAAGAATAAAACCAGTATCTGTCACAGATTAGGACTCTTGGGGAGCTCAATTGAGATAGGATGCTTTTGCACAAATTTAGTTGTATATATTGGTATGAATAATTCAATGTTTATTTTTAAGTCTTTAAAAAAGAGCCAAAAATTACCTAAACAAGAAAAGTTGGATAAGTTGATTTCATCATTGCCAGAAGTAGAGAGCAGACTCCAGCAAATAATAGGTTCTGTTCTCTTGCTGTTAAAGAAAGAAAACATTAGATTATCAAGTTTAATTGTAGTAATTTTCTTTCTTTATTTAGAAAAAAATGTTCTCTCTATCGTTTCTCTAATTTTTAAATCAATTTACTACCAAGGTCTAAAACCTAATCTTAAATGTCAAGTATACTTAAATGTCAATTGCACATATAAATGTCAAGTGCACGATGTAGTTCTTCATGTCCTTTCATATTGAAGGGTAGAAGGTATCATACAGAAGGCCCATGACTCAAGGATTGATTCTTAAGGGAGTTTGTTTTCTGTCATGGGCAGAGATATCTAGTTAGTTGTTATATTCACTCTGAAGCGTCACAATGAAATTGGAACAGTTTTCAGAGTTGGAGTCAAGGGCCACATACTTATTTATAAGAAGTTACACAGAGGTGCAAGCCCTAGTGGTGAATTCTTTCAGTGGGAAAAAAAGTATCAATGGGAAAAATAATTTCAGAGGAAATTGTGTTGTGTCCATTGAACAATATTTTGAAATAACTTATTCACCTGACTACAATACTTTTGCCTCGTATTCGGTCTTTCCTTATTGTGCATTTGAGAACCATATCCCAGATTCATATCTTCACCATTGATTTTTTTCCCCCTGAAAATGGATTCTTTTTTTTGTCAAAACTCAGTTTTTTGGTTCTTATAAACATGCAGGTAGTTTATGTTTTGAGCCTCCTGAACTTGCATACATTTTTTTTGTATCCATTTAGTAAATATTTATTAAGTACTTACCCTGTGTTGGTGTTATATGCATAAACAGCAGTTAACTCAGAAAGCTTAAATTCCAGTAGAGGAGACAGAGCTTGAATAATTAATCACCCTAATAAATAAATAATTCCAAAGTGCGGTAAGAGCTATGATGGAAAAGTACACTGCTCATAGAGCTTATACAAGGGAGAATTGACCTAGTCTGAGAGCAGGAGTGGTTTCTTAGGAAAGTGATCATTTGGGCTCAGATGTGAAAAAAGAGTAGCTATTCAACAGACAGAGTAGGAGTGAGACTGTGCTAGGTACAGAGGAGTGCCAGAAGCACTTAGGGGTATCAGAGGGCAGCTTTCAGTTCTGCACAAAGAACTTTTACGTGCTATGCCGTCTCACTGGGCCTCAAAACTGCTACATTTGAGAGTGGGCATAATCTTGAGTGTATATCCTGAACCAAAATGCTAAGTTAAAGGCCTTTGGACCTTTGTTTTGTAGGGAAGACTCTTCAGAATATGATATGGGGACAACTCATATTTATTGTATAGTCTGGTATATTTGAAAATGGATTGTGTAGCAGAGAGAAAGTACTAGGCTAATGGGATAGTAGGGTCTGTCTTATTTCTCCTATTCAGTGAGTTGCATAAACTCAGGCAAGCCACAACCTCTCTGAATTCTAGTTTCTTAGTTTATAGAGTCGGAATTTTAAATACCTCTCCTGTGTATTTAGCACTGTCAATATCCAATCAAACGTTGTCTGTACAAAATATAGCCATATTGTAGCTGTATTTTTACTAGCCTCACTGCTACCCATTTTTCCTGTCCCACCCTTGCTATGCAGCCCTAGAACTCCAATGTGAATGGTGAAGCCACAGAGATAGAAATAAGTCAGATTACAGTGGAATTACTGCTATACTCCAAAGTCAACTTTCGTGTTGCCTGCAAGTCTCCCTGTGATGTGCCTGCCTTTGTTGACACTCTTGCTTCTTCTGATTCAGCCTTACCAGTGCCTTGGTGAACTAGGCAAGATCTTACCTCAGATATTTTTGCTTGCCCTGGCCTCTGTCAGTAACAGACATCATGTAGAGATCTGTGTCACTAACACCCACATTTCCCTCAAGTGTCTGTCCACCTGCAACCCTTTCAATAAAGCTTTTGGTGGACTGTTCTTAATGTGACAACCATCCTTCCCCACATCTGGGAATACCTTACTTTGATGTATTATTTTCTTTATTTCCCACAGCACTCTTCATTGTTTAACACATCTATGGTTTAGTTATTTATTAGGGAACCATGAACTTTTTGTATCAACTAGGACAGTTTTCCAAGTAGAAATGGATGATTTTAAATTATACCAAGGTAACACAGACAAATGGGGCTTAGTCATTTATGATAATTTAAAAAATCATTTCTTTATTGATTCTTTGGGAATTTCACATTATGTACCCCAGTTCTTCTCATTTCCCAGTCCCTCCAAATACACCCTTAACCCTTGCAGCACCCTTCTAAAAGAAAATTTAAAAAATTAAAACCAAACCAAAACAAAACACTTTATTGCTCCATCTTTCCTGCCTCTCCAACACGTCTTCATTCATTTTGGTGGCATTGGGAGCTGCAGTGTGTCGCACAGTACACCCTTTGGTCCCTCAGCATTACTTGCAAATATTCGATGTAATGAGTCATTGGTTTGGTTCAAGGCCTCTGGTTTCTAGTACACCATTATGATAATTTTTTAATTAAAAATTTATGGAAACACATGAAATATGAACCAATGGCTGAGGGGTCACCAACTGGATCAGGCCCTCTCAGTGGGTGAGACAGTTGATTGGCCTGATCTGTTTGGGAGGCATCCAGGCAGTGGCACTGGGTCCTGTGCTCATTGCATGAGTCGGCTGTTTGAAACCTGGGGCCTATGCAGGGTCGCTTGGCTCGGCCTGGGAGGAGGGGACTGGACCTACCTGGACTGAGTCCACCAGGTTGATCTCAGTCTGTGGGGAAGGCTTTGCCCTGGAGGAGATTGGAATGGGGGGCGGGCTGGGGGGAAGGTGAGGGGGGCGGGAGGGGGGAGAACAAGGGAATCTGTGCCTGTATGTAGAACTTAATTGTATTGCAAAATAAAAATTAAAAAAAAATTTCTTTACTAGATTTCACAAAATATGGATTTTGTGTTTTTTACTGGGAACTTGTTTGTCTCATTAACAACAGTGCCCAGAACATAGTAAGTTATTAACAAACATTTTGAGCAAATGAATGAATTAGTTATAATTAAGAAAGATATAAGACATCCAGTAGTATAAGTAGAAACTTAGTTGATGGTTCAATATCTTTGTAGAGGTTTAAAAATATACATGAAATATATTTGTGTATTTCTGTCTATCAGTAATTAAGTAAAAGATAAAATTGCTGTGTTTTTACATATACTTAAAATGTTAAGGACTGATCTGAAAATAAATCATTATAAAGAAAACCATTGCAAGACAGTTTAAAGGGGCTGTTTATGATAAAGCTTTCTCTTTTCCCAGAGGGCACATGTTCCTTCTGAGAGCACACAGATAATGGCAGTCACCTCATAGGGTTGTTGACTTAGCTGAAAATTAGCTGGCATGCTTATGAGGCTGGGCAGTTGAAGGCAAAGCAGTCCTCTTTCCTGCTAAAGAGAAAGCACATCATCAGTTAATTGAGAAGATAGGAATAGGTGGACTAGAGTGAAGCCCTGCAAAGGATGGGCAGCAGAGGACAGAAGTGATGTCTGGATAGAAACACACATTTGGTCAGAGTTAAAATGGTGATTAAAATGTGAAATAATCCCTCTCAGATTATGCAAAGTACTTACAGCCATTGGAAATAACCATTCCTCCATTTGTTTGATGATATGCACCCATTCACTACTCTATCAGCTTTATTATTGACTCATTTTTCAATGAATTCTAGCAGAATCCAAAATGCAATGTGCTCTCATCAAACTTAATGAATGAAAAGAATCCAAATGTAAAACAGTTTCCATTCCATTATGCTTACTCAGTAGTTTTAGATAAAAGGACTGTACAATTTACTTGTAAAGCCAAAACAAAATCAATACACTCTCTGTTGATGGTATCAGTGAGGATGATTAAGCCAGGCGCTTTGCCTTTATCCAAACCTAAAAACAATAAAGACTTACTGGCTCAGTTCGCAGGCATCCAGCTTCTCTATATTGATAAACTGAACTTAGTTACGTTGAGTCTCCATGCATGTCACCCCACCTGAAATATATTTCCTATTCCTTATGTTTTTTTCCTTGCCTCAAGGATGTACCACAGACTGTATGCAGGGAAGTTAAATGGGTTCAGTTTTATCACAAGAAAAGACTATGCTTAATCTTTTCTTTGTGTATCTAACAATCATACCAAAGACTGGTACACAGAAAGGTAAAACCTTCATAATTTGAGTGATGTAAAAGATTGGAAAGAGTACCTCTGTGATTTGCATTTTTAGAATATGACTTGAATTTTTGGGGGAGTTTTCAGATTTTTGATAGTCTTGGAAAACTGACCTCTGTCTAGTTGAAATTCCTGTTCTGATTGGTTGATTTCTTTATCTTTAGGCTAGAGAAGTCAATACTTCGTCTACCTATCTCAAGGAACTGGATGATCTTGACTGTTAGCATGATTGAGCTGAGAAATTCTGTTGACGTAAGTGAAACACACTTCTGGGTGTTTCTGTGGGGGAATTTCCAGACAGGATTGACTAAAAGGGTTGGTCCTGAAGGTGGGTGGCATCATGCTATAAGTTGGGGACCAAGACGGTATAAAGAGAGAAAAAAGTGGGGTGGTGGTGGTACATGCCTTTAATCACAGCACTCAGGACGCAGGGGCAGGCAGATCTCTATGAGTTCAAGGCCAGCCTGGTCTACATAATGAGTTCCAGGACAGCCAGAGCTGATACACAAAGAAACCCTGTCTCAAACAACAGCAACAACAACAACAACAACAACAACAACAACAACAACAACAGCAAAACAAACAGCAAAACCTGAAAGAGATCTCATGCCCTTCCTTGGGAAGCACAGATGCCTTTAATTCCAGGAATTGATGGCTGGGCAGAGGAAGGTATATAAGGCATGAGGAGTCAGGAACTAGAGGCTTTTTCAGCCTGGAGGGGTCCTAGAGGTAAGATGTGGCAGTGACTTGTTCTTTTGTCTCTCTGATCTTTCAGCATTTACTCCAATATCTGGTACCAGGATTTTTATTAAAAGACCTATTAGCAATTCATGTTACAGAGGAGAAGGAGGAGGGATTGTAAGAAACAGGGCAGGTGGGCAGGAATATCACAGGAAAATCCACAGAAACTACTAGCCTGGCTCATGGGAACTCACAGAGCTCAACAGATAACCAGGGAGCCTGCATGGGACTCACCTAGGCCCTCCACATATATATGGCAGTTGTGTAGCTTGCTCTATTTGTGGGACTCCCAGCAATGGGAACAGGGGCTGTCCCAGGTGCTTTGAGTGGCTCTTAGAAACCTATTCCTCATAGTGGATTGCCTTGCCCAGCCTGAATACATGGGGAGGTGCTTGGTCTTATGGAAACGATATGCCATGCTTTGCTGAAGCCTATGGGAGGTCTGCTCCTTTCTGAGCAATTACAGAGGAGGACTGGACTGGGAGGGGTGAAGGGGAGGAGGAGGAAGGAGTGGGACAGGAGGAGGAAAGGGATGCTGCAGTTGGGATGTAAAATAAATAAATTAAAAAATAATAGAAAACCGAGACATGAATGGTCTTGTGGTTGATCTGGAAATTGAATGGCACAAACATTTGCTTTCTACTCTGCCCACGTCCCCACCCCCAAGCCCGTTTTTGTGTTTCATACCTCTTGATCACAAATGCCTACTATACACCTAACACAATGTTTTCTGAGGTAGAAACATGGCGGCAGAACTCCATCTATAGCTCTCCTCTTGTGTATGGCTATTTCATAAAGCAGTAGATCTCAACAACTTCTAGTTAGGTCTCCTTGGCCAGAGCAGAGTCACTGGCCCCCAGTTGTCAGTAAAGCAGAGAAAGTGATGTTTCAGATTGTTTACTATCTACATTAAGGGGTATGCAGAGGACACAGAATTGAGAACAACATGGTGAGTAGTAAGCCTCCAGTTTCTGCCACTTTTAGTCTGGTTCTTAGAAACGTGAGATGTACCAAACTTCCTGAGATTGGGACACAAACTTATTTGATGGCTGAGGAGTCTCATTTTTGTGTAGGAGAGACTATTTACCTAGTTTTAATTACAAGTTAAAAATAGTTTTCTTCTCGTGTTTAAATTCAATTTAAAAATGGAAGTCTATTACATAAATCTACTATATTTTGTCAATCCCTTGTAAGGCAACCTTTGATTTATTTTAGATCAATCAAGCTGAACAGACTAAATTTTGTCTAATTAAGTGAATTCCCATTTGTAAACTTAGATTCTTCAGTTCTCTTTAGCCTTCCAAAGTACATTTTAAAATCTATTTGATTTTCACTTTAAGCATTCCAAGTACCTGACCAGGCAAACTTGGATGGCAGCTAGCAAAACCTCATTAATTGCTTGAACAACTTCCTAAGTTTAACAACTTAAAGATGTAAATATAAAGAACCTCACGTTGTTTTAAGTACTGCAGTACACTTGCTGTAGTGGTATGAATGAGAATGCCCCCTAATAGGCTCATGTATTTGAATACTTGGTCTGTGGTTGATAGAATCATTTCAGAAGGATTAGGAGGTACGGCCTTGGAGGAGAGGTGTCACTGGGGGGACTTTGAGGTTTCAAAAGCCCATATCTTTCCCAGTGAGCATTTTCTCTCTGCCTTGTGCTTGTAAATGCTTAGCTACTGTTTCAGTACCTGCCTGCTGCCATGCTCCCTTCTATGATGGTCATGGATTCACCCTCTGAAACAGTTAGCAGCTCCCCAATAATCTCTTTCTTGTCTTTGTTGTGGTGTCTCTTCACAGCAATAGAAAAGTAGCTAAGATACATCCTGAAAGAAATGTAGTCAGCATGAGGCAGGCCACATAACACAGTGAAAGAGGTCACATGCAGCTAAGGGCCACAGCTACCTCAGAGTTGCCTTATGGTTCAAAGAGGAAAAAAGCATAACATTGCCTAAACTTTCTGGGTTAAAATTACCACTGGAGGATTGCTAACTGTTCTTTGCTTCTTTATAACGACATTTACATATAATTACCACTGGGTTTTGGCTTTACACATTATATATCCAATGTCATGACATACTCCCACCTAAGAACAGGAAAGGATTGTGCCTTATTTGGGGGAATTCTTGGATGGATCTAGCACATGAGTCATCAATCCTTCTTCCATCCATTAGTCTGCCATTAAGATGTGCTGTCTAAACTCCCGAAAACTCACTCTGGGCATTCATCTTCGAGTGCATACGTGTGCTTTATAATAAACACATCTTCTCAGATCTCTACTTTGTCTGAATTCTTGTTCCACTGGGGACTAAAATCTGAAAACCGAGATGACTCAGTGGGTAAAGGGCAAGCCTGATGACCTGAATTTAACCCCTGGAACCCGTGTAGTTGAAGGAGAGAAGGGAGTCCCACAAGTTGTCCTCTGACCTCTGTACATGCAGTGGCATGCACACACACACACACACACACACACACACACACACACACACACACACACGGTAAATAAGTATAAAATAAAATATATAAATTTAAGATATGAATAAGGGAAGATATCTCCATCTGTCTCTCTCTTTTTCCCTGAGACCTCCTTAGCCCTCAGTGCCAGAAACAAAAATATGTTGCATCATTTAATGAAAAATTACAAGTTAGTGAAATATTGTAAATTGGAATATCTGTTTCTTGTGCTTAACTATCTTTCTAATATATGTATTATTGTCTTAAACCTCGCAAGCATATTGAATTCCAAGTATACATACATATTCTCAACTCCCCATATTGGTATTGATACCATGGGATTTATTCATTTCAATTATCTCTATGTTTTGTTACAAACCTCCCTAAAGACACTTAGTTCCAAGGGGAATAGGGTATCATCTCAGGCCAGGCATGACTGTTTGTACAGGTGAACTGAAATCACTTCTGAGCCAGAGATTTGAGAGGAAGATGCAGAAACAGAAGCAACAGCAATCCAGGGAGATTCTGTTTGTGTGCAGCTGTTTAAGCTGGGCATTTGGGATCACTATGGCAACAAGAACTAATAGGCTCAATATCCTTCATCTGGTATTGGTTCCTTTGAATTACACTCTTATATCATTCTTCTGTCTTCATTATCTAATTGAATTAGATGAAGGTCTTCAAACCACCCTGTTCATCAACATTGTAGCTAACTTCCTTAGACTGATTTCTACCACCTGAACGAATTGAAGATTAATCTTTGCTTCCTCATCTGAGCTACCATTCTTCACATAAAGTAATACCATCTGTCTGGGTTCTGTGTGCCTCTTTTCAAGTTGTTCCTATGATCTCAATCATGAGTTACAATTTGTACTTTGGTACCTGGTCACTATGAAACTATATTGTACCAGAGAGGGAGTTTGGGGTGGTTGGGTGGGTAGTGCTGTCCTTGTCAGTGTGTTTTTTATTGCTTGTCATTTCATAATATCCATAGGACATGTTAACTTCCAGGTTCTGTCGCGTATCCATGGAAACCTCGAAGCTGCAGAAAAAAAACTTGTTTATTTGCCTGTCACTATTATTTGTACCCTTTTACACTGGCATGGCACTTCCCACTAAAATGTGCTCTACCATCTTTCCTTAATCCCCACTCACCGAAGAAGGAAGAGTGGTAAATCTTTGTCTTTCTTCTCTGTGCTGTCCTTTAATTCTTGTGAGTTTAGAATTTTTCTTTGATGGTATAGAAGGATTAAGGAGAAAGGATTGGTTCAGTATACTGCTGAAATTTTCATTCTTATACTTGAACTCCTGTCTTTTGAGTTTATAAGCAAAGTGTATGTGTGTATGTGTGTGTGTGTGTGTGTGTGTGTGTGTGTTTCTGTATTTTACAACAGGGTCTCAAGTAGTCCAGACTGTCTTCAAACATTTTATGTAGAGTGACCTTCAACTCCCAATCTTCCTGTCTTCACTTCTCCAGCACTGAGATTACATGTGTGGTCCACCATGCTTAGTTTATGCAGTACTGGGCATCAAGCCTTTTGTATGCTAGGCAAGCAGTCTGCCTACTGAGCAAACTTCTCAGCTCAGGAAGGGTATTTTGACTTCTTTCTTTCCCTGTACCAATATGAGAACTAACTTTTGGGCTCATTTTTTGTATTTGGTTTGATTCTCACAGAAGAAATGGAGGAAGGCATATGGGAAAGTAAAAGAATATCATATATATATGTACATATACATAATATATATGTTATATATATATATAGTCACAGTATCTTACCTGGGGAAAGACGAATGTCTGGTACCATTTCTTCTAAAAAGGCCTTGATTTAATAGCTAGACCAAATCTGAAGGACACCAGAGGTTCTCAACCTGCAGGTCGTAACTCTTCCACAGGGGTTGCCTATCAGATATCCTGAATATCAGATATTTACATTATGATTCATAACAGTAGCAAAATTACAGCTATGAAGTAGCCACAAAAATAACTTTCTGGTTGGGGGTCACACAACATGAGGAACTGTATTAAAGGGTCACAGCATTAGGAAGGCTGAGAACCACGGCTGTAGCCTGAGAGCAGCTTGCACAGTTATTGGCACCAAGGCCAGTGTTTGCTTTACTGGTGCTCTCCACTGAAACGCTCCTTCACTGAGAGAGTCTTTCCTGATCTCCCAATGCCAGACAAAATTCTCTTTTTTATGTACTTCTAAATTAACCTTGATTTCTCTTTTGGCCTATATTCCATTTACCATTTTGGCTTATATTAGCTAGTAGACTGAGCTCTTATGGTGCTGGATATTTGGCTTCATACTACATTTTACACTATCTGCTCAAAATTTGATGTATATATAGTAGTTTTCAAATTGTCTTGGTTATTGAAACACAAGAAGCACTAATGAGAAGGTAGGGTCCAGTGAGTAGACACTTCTTAAATCCATGAGCTTTGGATAAACTTTGGTAACCAAACTGGATTCTTGAGAGGATGAACAGCTTTAATTTTCACATAGTTCTTTTGAGTTTTTTCTTTTTAACATTCAAAGGATTTAAGAGGAAGGCAAGGATTCAAAAAGTAAGGATGCATCCTACATAAACAGAATGTGGCATCTTTAATTTCCAAGTGGGAAGATGAGTTTCCTATTGCTATCAGTCAAAACGTCAATGTTATATTTGGTGTTTAGCAAAATACAGCAAATAGAGGTTATTTCTTACTGGTGTGTTCAAATTTGTTAATAAAACTTTTGTAAAATATAAATGGGAATTGAAATTAATCTAAAGTTTCCTTTTGTTTTGCAAGGCAGACAAGTTTTCCTGGACTTATTTTCTTCCTGACATTGCTCTAAATGATGCTTTTGAAGAGACTAAAGATGAAACAGAGATTTCGTTCCTACCTTCTGACCCTGAGCCATTTCTATGAGAGAGGCTTTTAAAACACGAATATTTTTGGCTATACCAAGTGCACCTTTGAAATGGCATGAAGCACTGTGTTTAGAACTGCAAATATCACTGACATTTCTAAAGTGCAAACAATGTTTAATGGCATGGCAGTAAATTTATTGCGTCTATGTGAACATAGGTATTGCTTCAAAGTTTATGCTATTTAAGAGTTAAATGTATTGGAAAACTCACTGTAGACTAGTCTGTGTAACCAGAGGATGGTGTAATAATTATGAGGACTGCAAAACTCTTTTAATGCTTCAATAAATATGCCAGCTATCTATGGTGGCCTGCTGTTCTCTGAGCCCAGATTGCTGCTCTTTAGGTAGGTATCAATCTTCACTACTTGCTATGTTCAACCTTTCTGAATCTGTGATTGGGACCCATCTGTTCAGCTATACTTATTAGTGTATTTTCTTATGACACAAATCCTTCAAAAACGTTTGTCTCCAAGTGGTGTCGTGGTACCTGCTGGGTTATATTTGTCATGTGCAATAATAGTATAATAGTCCTTAATTACAGAAAACAGAAGGTAAAATATAAAAGTTGAAAATTCTCCTGAGGTCAGGGCTGCCTTGGGAGTAAACAATGATGCTCCTGACAGATGAATCAGACAGGATGATAATTATGAAAGATGACCATGCCTAGGGAGTAGCACAGCAACCCTTGACCCAAATAGGTGGTGGAGTTGAGCTCATTAAGCTTTTCTGAAGCTGTCATACTGGTTATTTGCTTGCTTAGTGTGGAGGGAAATTACTGCTTGTAAGTGCCAGTGTAGCAGGCACCAACATACAGGGTTCACCACTGTCTTCATTAAGTGAAGAATGTGGTATTTTCCTAAAGATTGGAAAAATGCTTTTAAAATTTGCTTTTGCTCAGCTGGGAATGTAGCACATATCTGTAATCTGAGAGGTGGAGGTGAGACGATTACATACTTCTTATACAGCATAACCCTATCATACTCATATACAGATACATACACACACGTGCACATGCATGCATACACATATGCATGTATGTGTGAACATTTGTATGCAAATGCACACACACACAATGACAGACACACACAAATTGGTAAGATTTTGCTTTGAAGGACATGCTTGTTCTATCATCCCCTACATTTGTGCATTTTGATATTTTTCTATAGTTTCGTTTCTCCTGAGGCTGTGTTTTTATGTATTTTATTGAAAGAAGAATATTGGAAAATATTTGCAGTTGAAATTTCCTTGAAGCTGGTTGTCCAAGAGGAAAGTATTTCAAACAGTACCATCACATTTCAGAAGGTATTCAACATTAGAGCAGAACCAACAGTTTTCCTGTCTTACAGAGCTTTTGTGCTTCCCTGACATGGGGAAAAGATATCACACATGTAGGAATCAGAGAGAAAATCAGGAATTGAGCAAAAAACTTTCAAGTAAAGGAATGACATGACCAAATATATGCATAAGTATGCATAAGTACATGTATTTTAGTTCAAATTTAATTCATGTATTATGTATCAAATTGTGTGAAACTTGCAAGTTAATTATAGGAAATCAATAATGACTATATCTAAGTCAGTTCTCTAATTCAGGAACTAGAGATTAACCTGTTGATGCAAAAACCACAGCACTCATCTTAAAAGTTTATTCAGGAGTCGTTTTGAGTGCCTATGACCTGGAAATGCAGATTTCGGTTACCCCAAATTCTATGTTTCAGTATGGAAGCAATTTTATGAAATTTTGTAGTTCTACAGAACAAAACATTCATAAATCTGGGTAAATTTAAAAGACTGGTGGACACATCAGAGAGACAGCTACAGTGATATGGGGGAAGCTTTTCTATAGGTCCAGGATGGTAGCTGATGACATTCTTAACTTTTGGATAGGTGGAAGCTACTGGACTGCTTAGTTAATAGAGTCTTTTATCTATTACTCATATGATGTTAGTTCTGACATGGGAGTAGGCAAGTGATGTCTGTTATGGAGGGCTAGAACTAGCTCCAATAAGGTAATTACCTCCTGAACCTCCAACTTTACAACATCTCCACACCATGACATTTTAATCAGCCAATCAGTGTCTGCAGAAACAGCTTCTTTTCACTTTTAATTTCCCTTCTCCATATTTGTATTCTGGACTTTTAAATTTTGTTATAGTAATGCTACATCTTTGTGTAATCCTTAAATAATATCCAATATTGTTTGTAAGGATCATTCAAATAACATCATACTGTATGTACAATCTTTATAGAGCTGTATTTTTACATAACCCATTATTATATTGGTAAAAAGCATCTATAATGTTTAAGCTGTACCAATACATTTTTACTGCTATAGAAAGTTATTTTGTATATAATAACTCATGCATTTTGTGGTTGATGGACATTTGATTTATTTCAAGTTTGCCAAACCTTTGAGCTTTCTTAGAGAAGGGTCTTATTTGCCAAGTTTAAGATTTTTTTTAAAAGAGTTTTCTAGGCTATATACTTTGAAGTTGAATCACTAGATCGCAGTCCACATGAACATTCAGATTCACAAAACAGTGTCATATGATGTTCTGCTTGCTACGTTTACCACTTAGACTCTTTCCTTTCGTTTTCTATTATTGCCAGCACTTAATGTTGTCAGACTTTTGAGTATTTTCTCCAACTCTATACTGTAAAGATCAGATAAATTTTTTTTCAGCAGATATTTATCTCTTGCTCAATACTTGGGAAGTTATAGTGCTATGCACCGGGCAGTCATGTTTGGTAAATTTCTCTAATAACACTTTTAAAATGACTCATCTCTTTCCCTACCACACCTCACTTGAGGTGACAAAGTCTGCAATGGATGAGAACTTAGTAAAAGCCTGCCATAAAAAGGAGGAAAAATTGACACAGCTAGAATATACGAGAGTATAGATTGTATTCAAGTTTTCTCAAGTAGATGGAGAAAACTATCTGAAAATGCCACTAAAGTTATGGGTGGATGTGTGAGTTCACTTATGGGAATGATCTTTCAGGAATGAGGCTCTTTAGTGAATACTTAGGTAAGTAAAGTTAAGGTGATGACAAGTGGTATAAAACTTTCTCAAAATTTGTCCCACTTGTCAGTAGTGTTACCATCACCTGGCAACTAGTTAGAGACACATAGCTACAAGTTCTACCCCAGGCTTAATAATTCATAATCTATATTTTCCCCAGACTCTATAGGAGATTCAAATGTTTGTTACTGCTGGTAAAGTAATGGTAGGGGGTGCAGAGGAATTTTCTGAACCTAAACTGACGCTTGCAAATGCCCTCATGGGTGCAAATCTTTAGGGACAGAAAGGCTTGATGGGTTAGGAGAGTGAATGGAGCAGTGTCAGATGATACTTATTATTATTATTATTATTATTATTATTATTATTATTATTATTCTCTCATACAATACATCCCAACTACAGCCTCCCCTCCCTCCACTCCTCCCAGTCCCCAAAGTCCACTGCTCCTCCATTTCCCTTCAGAAAAGAGCAGGCTTCCCAGGGATATCAACTGAACAAGGCATAACAAGTTGCAAAAAGACTAGGCACAAACCTTCATATCAAGGTTGGACAAGGCAACCCAGTAAGAGGAAATCGGTCCCAAGAGGATGCCTCTCAACCTCTTCTCTTACTCCAGTCCCTGAGATAGGGTGCATCTTTCTTATGTCACTTCAACCCAGTTGCTCATGGTAAATTTTTTTAATGAATTGTTAGAATGGTTTTATATTTTTATTCCAAGGCTTACATGTTGCTTTTACTATGGGAAAATAGTAACACACACACACCACACACAAACACACACTAAAGACATAAGGAGTTGTCAGCAAGTTAAAATGTTAGGTTGTACCATGATTTGCTGTTCTGTAGTAACTGGCCTATCAGCTGTTATCTGTCAGATGACCCATTTACAACCTCCAATTCTTTGGAAATTAGTACTATCTATATAGATAAGAATAAGACCGGTAGTACCAACTGAAACTTAAAAATTTTTCTGCGGGCTGTGACTTTTCCTATCTGATTTGGCTGCATCCCTGATATAGAGTCTATCTATCTTAGAAAACTTCTGTTAATAATGTGTCTAAGGATATCTCAGTGATCTTGCCAGGTATGAGAGAGTTTAGTAAAAACAATAAACATGGAAGGGGATGTAGACTTTTGAGAGGTTATCTGTAAAACCCAACTTTTAAAAGACTTCCCTATAATGCTTTTATTCTCTACGGCTTCAAATAGTTGTTGGAGCCATACACCTACAGCATACTCCTCTTTTAAATAACATGAGAGTTTTTTCATACCATTCAGAAAGACACTTCCTTCTCCTGTAACAGAAATTATATTTAGCCAGTCTGTGACTCACTGTTATAGGTCCCTTGAACAGTTCCACCTTCTCTGTAGGAAGCAATTGAACTTTTTTTGGTAAATTGTTCTATTACCCAGCTTGCTGCACTTAGAAGTTCTCATCTCTTGACCCCTTTTCATACCTGAATTGTTCAAATAAATTGTTTTTTTCTCATTTAAGTTCAAGTGTGACTTTTCTCATGGTTGTTAATCAGGCCAGATCTTTTGAGTAGTTCACGATGGAGATAAACCAGAATTGGGGATAAATCCACTTGGCCAAGGAAGAGAGTATCAGAAGTCAATAGGAGTCATCTTAGCCTTTGTTAATTTCAGTGTTTTTGTCAGGTAGCATTTCACTGTAAAAGCATTTCCTTTTAAACCATGCATAGAATGACGATAAATCAGTGTAGTGATTCAATTTTGTAAGGGATAATATTGAAAAGGGTCCCAAAGTACCCCTACTTTTGGAATGAAAATTGCTCCTATCCCAGTGCTTTTCAAAATGTGAGCTAAAGAGGTGTGTCCACAGCAGCCATAACTTAGGATGGCGGTGAAAAGTGTAAGTTCCTAGACTATAACTCAAATTTAATGAATCAGATTTTCTAGGAGAAGGACTGATAATCTTCAGATTTACTAAGCGTACATTGTGAGTAATTCTTGCCATCAACAAGTTTTACAGACTCTATCTGAGTGGAGTAATGGTGGTTCAAATATGCAGTTGAATATACAAACTCCTCAACCTCACACATGCTCTGCAAATGGGACCCATCATTTTGAGAATCATTCAGTCTTTTGTGAGGCAGCATGTATTTAGTACTGACTCTTAACCAAGCTCTATCTTAACCTAAAAGGTCATTCCTTAAGTGTAGCAGAGGGTCAAAGTTATTATTAGAACAGCTCTCTGAAGTTAAAATGAAATAACCAATGCAAAATTATGTGACAGACAGACACACACACATGCATATATATATTATAATATAGTCCAAAGTTTGGAAGTTTGTCATCTATCTTTTATAAAATATTGTTAATATTTATATGGGAATTCCAGACAACTTAAAAAGAGTGAAAGCAGTAAGTATAATACAGTAATTATAATATATATTCCTGACCCTTTAAAGTTTACAAGGGACTTTACGAAGAATCTGTTTACACAGATCATCTCATCTGAGCTCATAATAGCCCTGAGGTCTATGTATGGAGGTCAAGTTTGATAGCTGAAGAAGGTGAAGTTCAAGGTTCAAGAGACCAGTGAGAGTCAGAGCTAGAAGTCATCATTTCTCTAAAAGTACCTTCTAGCCTTCCTATTATCCAGTGTACTGCTAGCACCCAGTGATTCTGCTGCTGGACATCTGTCATAGCACCCACAAAGCTGTATGTCTCAGAGTCAAGCAGTGAGTGCCAGGGAACTTCTGACTTTAGAGAAATTTTGAGCTATACTTATTTATCATAGCACTGCTGGAGCCAAAGTCAAAGAGGTTCTCTTATTCAGAACATTCAGATAAGATAGTCCTGAAGAACTCCTCTGAGTAATTCTACTCCAAAAGAGTAGAACTTTATCAAGAAAGAAATTTTATGAGAAGAAATCTGAATGAAGATGCATATTATATAATTATTTGTGAACTTCTGCCCCAATTGACTATCCAGAATTCAATCTTTTACTCTCCTTTTCCTATGTGCTGTCATGCAAGGAACTGTAGAAGTTGGTGGATTACAGACAGGTAGGCAGAGTCAACTGAACTGAATGGTTATTTTATCTGTTGGTTATGTCCTCTAGGAAAAAAATAGGAAAAATGTATACATTTAAAACATTATAGAAAGCAGAGTTTATTACCTTGCCAAATTATTCTGTCTTGTATTTTGGAAACAGCGACGCCTGTGTGGATGTTTTGGCTAAGCCTACATGTTGATATTTTTTTCTTTTTTCAAAGCAGCTATGTCCTTGGGAGAAGAGCGTAGGCATGTGTTTGAGAAAAGAACATTGTGCACCGCACACAAACATTTCTAAGAAAATGTTTTCTTTTTGATTACATATTACATTTCCTCAGAGACACAATTCCTCAGCTGGGTATGTGTATAGATCATGGTCTGAAATTACTTTTGACTTGTAATAAAAACAGCTTTATTATAAGTAATAAACTGGATATTTCAGCTGGGCCTGGTAACCCCATCCTGTAATCACAGCTCCTCAGGAGACTGAGGCAAGGGGTTTCCATTTCAAGGATAGTCTGGGCTGGTGACTTAGTGAGGTCTCATTTCAAAATGGGAAGTTTCCAGGATTCCACAAGGATGGCCCCAGCTAAGACTCCTAGCAACAGTGGAGAGTGTGTCTGAACTGGCCTTCTGCTGTAATCAGATTAGTGACTACCCTAATTGTCATCACAGAACCTACATCCAGTAATTGATGGAAGCAGATGCAGTGATCCACAGCCAAGCACCGGGCTGAGCTCCTGGAGAGCAGTTGAAGAGAGGGAGGAGGGATCATATGGGGGTCAAGATCATGATGGGGAAACCACAGAGACAGCTGACCCGAGCTCGTGGGAGCTCATGGACTCTAGACTGACAGCTAGGGAGCCTGCATGGAACCAACCTAGGCCCTCTGCATGTGGGTGACAGTTGCAAGGTTTGATCTGTTTGTGGGGCCCCTGTCAATGCGACCAGTACTTATAACAGGTACATGAACTGGCTTTTTGGAGCTCATCCCCTATGGAGAGATACCTCGCTCAGCCTTGATGTAGGGGGGAGGGGCTAGGTCCTTCCTCAACTTGGTATGCCAGACTTTGTTGACTACCCAAAGGAGGCCTTAGTCCCTCTAAGGAGTAGATAGAGAGTGGGATGCAGGGGAGGTGGGGCAGGAGAAGGGGAGGGAGGGGGAACAGGGGATGGTATGTAAAATGAAAAAAATTAAATAAAAATAAAACAAAAAAATTAGAAAGTCAAAACAAAAAGGTTAGACATGTAGCTAAGTGGTAGAGCACTTCCCCAGACTGTATAAGGCCCTGGGTTCAATTCCAAGTACTGAAAGTAAAAAGATGAACACCTTGAGTACAAGTAAGTGAAGGTTTCCTAATTTATTTGTGCACAAGAGAACAGTTTAAAGGGGGTGGGGATCTAGGAGTGGATTGCAAGTAATCGCTTATTCTTAGATTTGATAGTTGCAGTTATATAGCTTATCATTCTAGAATATCTGCAAGGTTAGCAGTCACTGGCATCCTGGCCAAGTTGTTTTAATACAATTCCCACTGTAACTTGCCAATCAGGTTCAGTTTCTCCCACAGGGGAAAGAGTGGAACTCAAAGACCTAAGGAGAAAGCAGAAACTGTGTGGAAAGAGGAATGGGAGAGATTTTCTGCTTATCCAATAATAACTACTCAGATATTAATTTGAGTTATCTTTGTGAGAATGAAGCCTGTTTGACCTAAATGAATCTTGTTCACTCTGAAAAACACTGTTTAGGTTATTGATGGAATGCCAGAAATAAAAACAATTTACAGTTGAGGGAGGATTATTGCATAGGAAAATATTTCAATTTGCATTTTTGGGAAGTATATGATTAAATGTGCTGACTTTATTTGCAAAAGTTGCTTCAGTCCCAGAAAAACATTAGATACTTTAATAAAACAGGGTGAAACATGGCTTAGATTTAGGTATTGTAGCAAATGGGAAACAGCAGAACTGGACCAGTTGCATGGAATGCTGCTGTGCTGAATCTGTAGGTCAGTACTAGTATTATCAACATAGAAACCAGTCTGTTTTATGTGAAGAATTCTTAAACTATCTATACTTCCTCAGTAATTGTTTTCTTATTTTTAACACTATTTTCAAGATTTACACTATGAATATTTGGCAGTACCACTGATAAGTCTAGGAGTTAATTATACTCATAGATAATGGCACTTCAGTACATGAGAATAAATGCTGTAATGATGACAAAATACATAGCAGCACTCTTTCTTTGTTATCCTCACAGTGGTGTGACTCGAACCCTGGGCCTTGTGCATGATAATAAAATGCTCTACCTCTGGGCATCCCCAGCCCAGCTCTTCTTACATACAGGTTGTGTTCCTAGCTTCTAAAGGCTGATTGCCAAGGCCAGTTTTTGTCTAAGTTAAAAGGAATAACCTAAAATTGATTGTTAGCGACATTTACTGATTGTTTGCCTATTTCTTCAGGTTTCAAGGTACTTATGTGATTTGCTAAAATGAAACTATGTCAGGCATTTATGTAATACAGCAGAAAGCACTAAGAGTGTGCAATGTTTTTTTGCCTTGGCTCCATTAGTAATTTTATTAGTGACTTTAGACAAATTTGTTTGTTATATTGGGATCTCAGTTTGTTGCTTCATGGATTTGGGCTAGTTAATCCTGTTCATATTGTATTTTAACTCTTTCTTAGGGTATAGATTAAAGGAAAGTCACACACATACATATTGCTAAAGCATTAAATGTAAAGTATGGGAAACATGAAAACACTCCCCTTGTTATTGAATGAGAAATAAGCCACTAGTTCTTCCTTTGAATGCTGGCTTCTTCCCATTTCTTCACTACTCCTCCTCTCCAAACAAAAGCAGATGAGTGTTCTTCTTCTTTGTATTTTGAATTTCAGTACAGATAGTTCAAAGACTATTGGGCATAAGTTCCAATTTGACATAGGTACCCAGAGATACATGCTTTTGTTACACCATTAGGGTCTCCTTAGAAAAGGAGGCCCATCAGGTCAGTTAATAAACACCTACCTGGTCAAAATCTTATTTACACTGGGTCCAATAGGGCCAAAGATTCTCTTGACAGTTATTTTTCCAGTGAACAAAAAAGTAATTGTTACAAAAATTTGAAGTTAAATATTTTATAGTGATTGTGGATGGCTGAAGTGTCTTCCTTCATTTCTTCATTCCTTCATTTTTCCTTCCTTCCTTCCTTCCTTCCTTCCTTCCTTCCTTCCTTCCTTCCTTCCTTCCTTCCTTCTTCTTCCCTTCTCTCCCCTTCCCTTCTTCTTTGCATTCTTCCTTCCCTCCCCTGCCCTCCCCTCCTCTCCCTTCCTCCTTCCCTCCCTTCCTCTTTTTCTTTTAGAGACAAGGTCTCACCATGTAGCCCCAACTAGCCTGGAACTTGCTATATAGACCAGGTTGGCCTCAAACTCACAGAGATCTGCCTGTCCCTGATTCTCTCATGCTGGTATTAAAGCCTGTGCAATCACGCTATGCAAAATATAAGCTTCTGAAACTATCCCTCATCTATATGTCAATAAAACATCCTCAAAGCACAGAAAACTGGAGTGTGCATGTGTACATATGTGCATGTGCTCATGAGCTCATACATTTCTACAAGAGTCTTGTACATGTGCAATTAAGATGGCCCAGCTTCCTGAGATGTTTGTTCTGAATGAGATGATGGACTCTAAGCATGGGTTATCACAAAAGGGAATTCAAGAAAGTTCTGTACTTACATTCCAAGGGCCATTTCACAATGAAATTGGTACTGTAAGCCTTCTTGCACTGTGCAGTTGTGGTAGCTGAGTCCCAAGCATTGCTTTCCTTTGATTCCCAATATATGTTGTCTAGAGAATTTATCTGCATTTCTCTTGTTTTCACCTCAGAATTACTAGACCATATTTGCATGCTAATAAGATCTCATGGTTATTCTTGTGCAACCTGAAGCCTCACAATCATTATTATATTACAGTGTTTTTCTGGCTTTAGCTTGCATCAAAACCATCTAGGAATCATTAAAAGTTCGCTGGTTGCCAGTTTCTTAATCAGGAAATCTGGAGTGTTGTTGGATAATTTTCATTTCTAATCAATTTCCTAGTGGTACTGATACTTTTGGAACAAGGACCACACTTTCAGAATCACTCTAGGATTGAAATATTCAAATTAGTGATCATTAGACTCTCTTGGAGAATCATTATGTAGCCCAGGCTGGCCTGGAATTCACAATCCCACTTCCCTTATTATAGACATGTTCACCATCCCAGGGATCAAACTCAGAGTTTATGAAAGTACTTAAATGTCTAGGCACCACTCAGTGAATCAGAATAGCTAGTGGTGATTCTTAGACATATGTCTTTAAAATTTCTTAGTTGACTAGAGTGTGCAATAAGGCTGAAAATTTCTACTCTGTGGGAACCAGGACTTCATTATGAGACTGTATTCATTCTACTTCATGCTGCTTATCTGTAAAACAAAATCTCAGAATGAAAAATATTAATTCAATTCTCCATTCAGTGAGTACAGAAGTTCCATATGGAGGCTTTTCCTCCAATTGACAGAAATATTAGGTTGAAAGCTATCTTCCTGATATATATCTCTGATTTCATCATTTGAGAATGGAACTTCCCATCTGCTTCTTGAATAAGCTGCCAGTTCAATACATGCTGCTCCTTACTTTTGATTTTCGTATTTTCTAACTTTGTCTTAAAGCTTTGTCTCTGGCTTCTTTAGTCTATTTGATTCTTTAAGTGAGAGGGTGTCAATGTGCCTTTTATACTATGCCAGTCCCATTCTTTTACCCCTGACCCCAGCCTTACTGTTCACCGTTAATAAAAGCCATATGTCAAAAACCTCAGTTTTATGTTATTTGAAGATTTTTCAATAGGCAGTTTTCTTTTAAAACATATTGAATATGTCAGTGTGTAATGGAGGCTTAGGCTGTATTTCCTAAAGATCACTGACTCTTCAGTTGGGTCTACAGATACCCAAGGGATATCTAAACGCAGGGTAAAGCTGAATGTCTCTGCTATCATTTGGGTCTGACTCTTTATCAACACACAGTTGTATTCCTTTTCAGTTCTGCAGAGTGGAGTCAAGGGAAGGATATGGCAATAGTTACTCTCTAACTGCTAGGGATTCTTGAAAATTAGGATATTATGAAAACCACTGTCTTGGAGAACAACCAATAAGCCATTAAGATGTGCTGCTATCCTACAAGCCACAAACACTGACTTCCAGTCAGTACTCTAAAATTATTTACTACATGCACCAGAAGTTATGTAACTGAAAAGTATAACTCAGAAACTAGAAAATGTGTGTGTGTGTGTGTGTGTGTGTGTGTGTGTGTGTGTGTGTGTGTGTGTGAAGTTGGGGAAATAACTTTTTTTTTGAGACATGGCAAGGGTTCGAGTAGATTATCGTGAGACTTTTCTGAGCATAGAGGCCACCATGGCAGAGCTGCTTAGTTTTGATTTTCATTAAGATAGGAAGGGCTATGTCAGAAACAGGCAACCTCCTGCCTCACAGTTCCAATTGATCTGCAGAATTATAACTTTACTGTCCCTGCACCATGGATACCACTGTGTTTCCTAGTTTTATTTTAAATGGTGGCAGAATGGGTTCAGGAATAGTTCTTAATGATAACGTGCTCTATATCATGGATAGTATAACAGAAAAATATAAACACCAGATATCATTGTTAATTTTTTTTGTGAACTCCAGTATTTGTGTCTGTGACTTCATCATTGAAAACCACTGTATTCCTTTTGTATTAAACAGATTGGATTAAAGTGCATGGGTATACTAAAAAATAAAACTTCTTTGAATTACAATATTCAATTTCATGAGTATAATTACAAATATAATTATCCACTAATCCATTTCTTGTTTCAGTATGAGCCACAAGAAAGCCAGATGTGTATGCTCACACAAAGATCTTGGGAGACTGATTTATTGTGGCATCTCAAGTGTTTACACCTTGCACTCTGTACTTGAGTGGATTTCCTTTACAAGGAATTGACTCAATTCATTTGAACAAGTTTTTTGTTGTTGTTTGTGATTGGTTATGTAGTAGGCATTTCAAGTTCAATTTGGGTAGAAATGTTGCTCTTTGAATTACTTCTCTATTCTGCCATTCAACTCCTGCATGCTGCTTGCAGTTTTCTGTGTGCCCTCCCACCTACCTTTCAATCATTTTTTACTGATAAATACCTGAAGGCTTTAGGGAAATATCAGATTTTTGTTGAGCTGTGTTTATAACTTTTCATTTTCTGGTTTCTTCAGCTGTAAAATGAGATTGATGAAATGCATGTATATGAATGTGGCTCATAGCTGTTTCATACATAGAGGTCAATTGCCAATGCAGAGTCAACTTGAAAATAGTAAGCCTTTGAAAATATTAAAATGCAGTAATTATATTTCCTTTTCCCATATGATAGAAAACTGCAATTTCCTGGAGGATGAATCCATATATTCTGTGTTTTTGCTACCCATAATGGCATTGTGCACAAAAATTTACATGAAATGCTTTGGATGAACAAATTAATGTATCTATGAACCTGATCTGAGCTAATTGATTGGTCAAGCAACTGTCAGGTATTTGGGGTTGTTATCCAGAGCTTCTGGAAATTACAGGTGCATAAGAGCACTATATCTCCCCCGTTTAACCCTGACAGTGTTTTATGAAAGCAAGTATTAAGATCACATTGTGGCACATGAACTAACATCTATTAGCAAGCAGGTTGAAACATACATGTGCAACCTATTTGTTTACGTGAGTCTTTCTATCTCTTTAGAGCCCCTATGTACTTAGGCAAAGCACTTCACATGAATGGGTTTCTATGAAACAAAGATTTTAATACTATGAGGGCACACTTATCATGTTAGCAAGCTCAGGTGACAGAATTCTTTATTTAGAGATAGCATATGGATTCAGAAGTACATTTTTTTTGAATTTAGGTGCTATTTACCACGTGTAAAGCTTTTGGAATTGCAAAATTGTCTAATATCCTTCAGGAAGGCCTGGAGGAGAATATTATAACCAACACAGGTTTGTTACTTTTCTCAGCACTGTGACAAGATGACCAATGAAAACAATTTAAATTAAGAAAGGCTCATTTTGACTCTTGATTTTGGAGGGATTCCAGTCCTTTGAATTGAGGAAGGAATGGAAGAAGGGTCTGTGCCTGTGGGAACATGTTGTAGTGGCTTGTTCACATGGTATAAACCAGGAGAAAGAACTAGACTGAAACCAAGACTGGCTTCCGGTGACCTTCTAGCCAGTTTATTCCTTTTTAAAGGCTCCACAGCCTTCAGAATACTGCTATAATCTTGGGACCAAGCATTCAAAACACAAGCCTGTGGGGAATATTTAAGACTTATATCATGACTCTATCTGGCTACCCCTTTAGGATAGGATTAGAGCACTTAATCTGGAGGCATATAGCTTCTTCTGAAGTGAGGGCTTCTGAAATGGGATCCTTGAGATGCAAACTAAATACATCTGCACCATGAATTTCTGATTTGGGAAATTCAATTAGCAATTACCAGAACTTAGTTTGTAAGAGAAATTTCTATACTGTCTATGCTGATGTTTTCTGGCATTAGTGGGGATTGAATCTATGGCTCAGAACATGATAGGTAAGTACTCAACTAATGAGTTGTAACAGCTATATCCCTGCTGCGATACAACTTCTAATGACATGTAGTACAAGGTTGCTTCTTTCTCGTCTTTTGTATCATGTAGTCACTGAAATGACCAAATCTTCTGCCATCTTGATCTTGGATTTTCCAACTTCTAAAACTACTATGTGCAACAAATTTCTGTCACTTATTACTATCTGAACTGATAATGGTAGTCACTGGTGCCAAAAATTGGGATACTACTGTAACAAATAGTTAAGATGGGTAAGTTGCTTTGAAATGATATAGTAGACAGAGACTATAAGAGACTAGGAAAGCAGGCAAGAAGAAAACCACACTGTCATGAGCAGACTATATAAGATGATTCTGGTGAGGGTTGTAAAGAAAGCCTCTAACTTCTTAGAGAATGCATAAGTGTTCATGATCATTGATATATATACTATATATATATCAATGTATATATATAGTATATATATATAGTATATATATAGTAGATATATGGATGGTAAAGGCAATTGTCATGGTATCTTTTATGAAATAAGGACCATGTTGTTGGAAAAAGGCATAAAAACTATACATTTAACAACATAACACAGAACTTGGGCAAATTATACTATTGCTTAGAGCTTGTGAATGATGAAATAGAATATTTGGTCAAAAAATCTCTTGGAAAATGTGAAGTTTTGGCATAGCTTCTTTTGCCTACAAGAAGGAAGAATGAAAAAAATCAGAACTTATGACTAGAAGGGATTTAGAATTTGAAGGCCTGGAAATTCTCAACCTAAATGTTGCAAAGAATATAAAAAGCCCATTCTGTAGAAAACACCAAGAGTGTATAGTAAGATTAATGTAGAGTAGCCCAAACATGATGCTATTTACTCAGACAATGGAAAAATGAAACTGAAGTCACTAGAAGTTTAAAAGACTAGAGACTGGAAAAAACAACCCAAGTAAAAATTTCCTATGGTTTAGGTTTCAATTATAGATATGGCCAGAAAGTTAGTACATAGCCCTAGAATAGCAATTGTTAGTTGTATATAAATTATTAAGATAAGTTGAATCTGTCATTTGACCCACTTCAGTAAGAGTAAAATCAGCTTATTCAATTAAAGAATAAATTGAAGGTCTTTTAGTAAAGCCTCTTCTGGGGTGGTGCAGAATCAAACCCTCCAAAGGTGGCATGCATACTTACAGCAACGTGATGTGGTGTCAGCATGTCCTGTTACCAATGCTGTGCAAGCTGTCCTGGGGCCAGTGTTCCTTCAAGGCACTCAGTTTACTCCAATAATTGTGCCAACAACTCAGACAATGTTTTACAAAGAACACAACCCATACCTGTAGATGACTGGTACGTAGATGGTATGAATAGGAGCATCAAACAGGAGTGGGTAGCTGTACCAATACAATTCAACAAAGACATCATGTGGCTAGAGAAGGGAGAAGGAAAAAGCCACTGGGCTGAGTGAAGAGCAGTATAGATAGTAATAACTCATGACCTTGGACCGTGACAATCTGTACTGACAGTTGGCCTATATTCAGAGGCTTCACTTTGTAGATGACCCAACAGAAAAAGTGGCAGGTGCTTATTTGGCAACTGTAGGAAAAACAAATGTGGAAGGAAATATATAACAGAGTTCAACAAGAAGCAGAACACCCCGGTAGTTTTCCATGAAGCAGACCATAGCCCATTGAGTCTTTTTGGAAATCAGGAAGCAGGTACCTTAAAAACAAACAAACAAACAAACAAACAAACAAACAAATGTATGGCCCATCTTCCCTCAGCTGCCACTAGAGCCTGCTCACTGTGTTCACGTAACAGGGGATTCAAAACTGGATAGAAAATAGCTAAAGCCAATGGCATTCTCGTAAAATAGTCTGATATCCCACCTGCTGTCTAGGCCTTCCATGCCAATATGCCCTCACCTCTGTGGACACTGCCCTAGGCCTCTTACAAGTATTCCCATACAAGTAAAGCTACCATAGAGAGTTTCACTCAAATCAGTGTTATGTATGAGTTCCATGGAAAGTTATGTGATGATATGGGTAGTCATTTCACAAACACTCATGTGTAGAACTGGGCTGAAGACAACCAAGTACAATGGTACTTCTTAACTTAGAATCCTTCTGTAACTGGGTTCATTGAAAGAATAGGTTGTTAAAACAGGAACTAAAAGATTGAAGTACAGAAGGCACCACACATGGATGCAAAAAGGTACTCTCAAAAGCAATGAGGTAGTTGAAGGAAAAACCTAGTGTCAGGGGTGGGCCATTTTCCTGCAAGCTGCTGGCCAGGGAAAATCCCGAGTTCCCACAAACCATAAAAGCTTGCCACAGCTGTTGGTTGCAGTCTAGAAGCAGAGAGTAAAAGACTTTTGCTAAGGACTCCTCATTCTTTGATTTGCTTTCATAGTAACAGCTGGTACTCTGCAGGTTTTTGGGGAAAATTGTCACCAAGTCCTGTTTGGCTGTGGAACCTTCATACTCCAGTATCAAAATACAAGGCAGGGTGTACATACTAGTGGCCCAAATATCATGGACACAGACAGTAGCTTTCTGATTGAATTTAAGGCCTGATTTATAGGAGGGAGTTTATGTCTGGCACCGTAAGCAAGCCAGGACAAAAATTCATGATGGAGGAGAAGATAGGCCCTATTGGGGATGCCATTGCTATTGTTTTGTTAAGCAAATGTGATGTTTCTCTCAAATTATCTTCTAAATATTTACATTTACACCCATAGATCACAGTTGTTGCCAGCAACAAATACTCATGGAAAGAAACTTCATTTTGTAATGAATGATGTATCAAAGAGACTCATAACCATTGGTAAAGCTCTTGAGAACAAGTGACAATTGCTGTGGACAATAACCCAATTTATAGCCATAGTTGGACATCTTTATCACCTCCAAGATTCAGGGAACATTGTGGAAAAAGAGGGTTGGAAGAATGTAAGAGCGGGTGGAAAAGGTGGAGTATGATACAGCAATTTCGTCCCAGTTGAAACGTTCCATCTTGCAGGGAGGTTCCATAAGACCTAAGAATTTCCTGAAACTAACATAATGCATGCTGCTGCCCTTCCACAACGTTGTAGAAGCAGTAAAGAACTGCAGGGTAAGGAGTCGTCAATGAGCTGACCTTCCTAGAAGAGATTCTCCAGCTTGTCAAGTTGCTGGCAAGTTCTGCAGAGCTCCAAGTTTGCAGCTTTGATGAGTTGTCACCCTTGCTGGGATGGGATTTTGATGATGCAGAGCCATTTCTGATTCTGTAAGTAACCCTTCACCCCCATTCCTATAAGTAACCCCAATAAAAGTTATCGGCTTTTCAAGTTGAACTTTGATATAAACACTGCTTTGATCTGTTGTTGGTTCCCTATTTGGGTTGAATAGACGTTAGTGTCATGTCTCCCAGGGAATGTCTCACACAGCTGATGTTCATCTTATGCTTGTCCTGCCAATGTATTTTTGGAAACACATAGCTTGTCTGAGTTCACAGGTTCCAACTGGAGAGTTGCTACAGTTTGCAAAATGTTCATGAGTTGAAGGCTTGGGCACAGTTGATGAGCACAATCATTAAGAGGTCATTAGGTCACTAATGAGCAGATGATTGATTCAGTAATGGATTCACAATATGATATCATTATTGGGAGAATATGGAGACTTTTCAGAGGTGAGGCTTACTTTAAGCAAGTGGGTCACTTGTGACATATTCTTAGGTATGATAGGTTTTTTGTCCCCCTCCCTCCCTTCACCCTCCCTCCTTCCTTCCCTCCTTCCCTCCCTCCCTCCCTCCCTTCATCCTCCCTCCCTCCCTCCCTCCCTTCACCCTCCCTCCCTCCCTCCCTCCCTCCCTCCCTCCCTCCCTCCCTCTCTTTTTCACTCCTTCTCCCTATCTCCCTCTCTTTTCACTCCTTCTCCCTGTCTCCCTCACTCCTTCTCTCCTTCTAGCTACTATTATGTGAGTAGCTTCTTCAGTTACCCTTGCCTACCACTATAATAGCCTGCCTCATATATGCCAGTCTAGAATGAAACAGCTGAAACAAGGAGAAAGTAAAACCTTTTTTCTTTTAAAGCTTTCCCTTAGGTAATTTATAACAGTGAGAAAAACTTATGTGTCAGTAATTCATCATTATGAATAAATAATACCTTGAATCTCAACCATATCTTAGATTATATTTAGATGAAACTTTGGATTCTTAACTTGCATTTATGCTGAAATGAGTTAAGACTCTGCATGATATTAAAATGCAATAAACATATTTTTCAAGAGAGAAGAACATGGATGTGGGAGAGGCAGTGGTCGTACACTGTGGCTTAATGATTGTATCCCTCCAAAATTCATTATGTTGAAGCCAAACCTCCAACATGATGGTATGAGCTTCAGCTGTCAATTTGACACAGCCCAGGGTTATGTGAGGAAGTCTCAACTGAGGAGTTGTCTAAATCAGATTGCCCTTGGGAATTCTGTGGGGCATTTTTGTGATTGCTAATTAATGTAGGAGGGGTCAGCCCATTGTGAGTGGTGCTGTCCCTGAACCAGTGGTCCTGGGCTGTATAAGAAAGGTAACCAAACTTGAGCCTGGAAGCAAGCCAGTAATCATCACTTTTCGATGGTTTCTGCTTCAGTTCCTGTCTGAGCTCCTGCCCTGAAACTCCTCAATGATGGATTGTGTCCTGGAAGTGTAAACCAAATAACATCTTTTCTTCTTCAGGTTCCTTTTGATCATGGTGTTGTTACAGCAACAGAGAGCAAATTGGAACACAGGTAGGGACTTGGGGATATGATTAGATCATGAAGGTAGAGCCTTTGGGAATGGGATTAGTGCCTTTATGAGAAAGCTCATTAATCCACTTTGCAATGAGGATAGAGAAAAGATGCTCTCTAAGAGGAACAGATCCTATCTAAATATCAAATGTGTTGGGACCTTGACCTGAACTGTCCAGAACTATTAGCAAAGAGTTTTGTGGCATATAAATTACAGTCTAAAGTATTTTTGTTATAGCAACTCAAATGAACCAATACATAATTTAAGCATGTTCTCCTTTCTAAAGCTACCTTACAAAAGTTGGGCGCCATTTGTAGCTGAAGTTTTTCTGTGTCCCACCTGGCCCATGGTCAGGACAAATCTCTTTCACCTGCCAGTCCTGCAGCCGCTTGGACCCAAATAAACACACAGAGGCTTATATTAATTAAAACTGTATGGACTAATGGCTCAGGCTTCTTGCTAGCTAGATCTTACATCTTAAATTAACCCATTTCTATAAATCGATACCTTGCCACATGGCTTGTGGCTTACCAGTATCTTTACATCTTGCTTCTCATGGTGGTGGCTGGCAGCTCCTTCTGACTCAGCCTTCCCTTCCCAGAATTCTCCTCTCTGCTTATCCTACCTATACTGTACTTCCTGTCTGGCTACTGGCCAATCAGCATTTTATTTATTAACCAATCAGAGCAACACATTCACAGCATATAGAGCAATATCCACAGCAAAAAACCAATAACTTTTATTCTATCTCCTTCTTCATTTGACATTTTATTTTATTGTACTTAACCTCTTACATTACACTTCAATAGATTAGTAATACAGGCATAGCTCTTCCCTGTCATAGATCATAAATATAATAGAACTTGTGGTTTTATTACTTCTGATTTTGGGGGTTCAGACACTATGAGTAGATATGTGAAGGAGGAGTTTGAGAACAGACTGTGAAAAATCTTCCTGATGGGGAATGCAGATTGCAGATTATCCAGTGCTACCTCTTGATACAAGACAAGGGATTGGTAATCAGAAATGGAATGATCTGAGACTTTCACAAAGATACAAATGTTTACAAGTAAAAAGCCAATTAATGAGTAGGGAATGGCTGTCAGTCTGCCTTACTCTGCACATTAATTAGTTTGTGGGAGATGTACTCTTCCTGAGTTTATCTAACTTTGTAATAATACAGACAATTGCCGTAGCTCAACAGTAAACTTGCAGTTTTGAAAGTCTTCATTCACTAACTTCGGCAGGTGCTAGGAAAAGTATTTGAAGCTCAGGGAAATGTGCAATTTTATGAAGGATTGCAGGTTTTGTAGAGCAGCTCTGAAATAGAAGTGGTTAGCTGGTTAAAAGCAGACACTGAGACACAGAGCAACTGAGGATGAGTCTGAACTGTTGATATTTTTAGGAAAGGCACGTGTTTTTGAAGACCAGCCATATTGCAAAGCATTGATAGATTCTATTTAAACAGCATATGCTCTGCTGACCCATGCGTTGTCAGGGCTTCTATTCTCCTGGGTTAGAAGAGCCAAAAGGCTGCTGAATAAGGGAAACTGAAATAAATGAATTGACCTATTTATCCCGTCACATTGCCCCCTCCCCCATGGCCTTATCAAAACAGAATTTCATTGCTAAAGATAATTACCTTGTTCTCTCCAACCCTGCAGTCTATTCCTGGTGAGAAATCACTGGCCTCTAGGTCCCAGCCTTTTATTTCTTTCCCAGCAAGGCCAGGGGAATTATGCTAAGAATAGTAATAGTAATAGTTCAAAAAGAAAGGGCCATTAAAGCCCTTTTCAGGTGTGAGCAATGGGTAGCATCTGGTCAAGAGCAGACCCTCCACAAAATTCTAGCCTAAGCTGCATATGAGTTAGTTGTAAAACAGATAGTGCTAATTTTAGATATTTCATCATGTTTCAGAATCCATTCATTTAATAGCATTACAGAAAAGAAAAGTCTAGGTATTTTAAGAAGGATGCTTATGTATTTCAATGTATGTTCCCACACACTTTAGCTCTCAAATCAGGTTGCAGTTTCCTGGGAGAGTTGCAGGTGGATGTTGTTTTTTTTTTCAGCCCTTCTTAATATGCACACTTACGCCTCCTTTGGCAGCTTTTTAAAAACCTCTGTAGGTGTATGAGTTTCTCTTTAAAAGTTGTATGCTCTGTATTTACAGAGATAGTTTAGGATTTGCTCTCAGGTTAATCAAATATATTTTCTTATCTCTCTAGTTCTTCAGGTTGTGTCTACGGTCTTATCAGGAAGAAAGCTCTGGCTGAATTTGTATTCTTTGGAAAACATACTTCAAAAAACACTTGAAGGTATTACTTCTGAATGAGATTTTTAAAGTAAAAGGGCATTTTCCTCTAAGGTCAAAGCAACTTTAAAAATCTATTTTCTTATGAGAATAATAACAGATCATCATTTATTCTCTGCAAATTCTCTGTGATTTTAAGCCAGATTTCAAAAATTATCATCACTTAAAAAAATCAGCTAGCATTTTCTTAAGATAATGTTTATTAATTCTGCAGCTTGTTTGCTTAGGCACTGGCAAAATCTGATGTCTCTTGTCAAACACTGATTGTATTGATATGGGCAGGCTCTTCTGACATTCATGCCAATTGGCACCATCCTCCTGGAAGACTGATTAGTGAGCATTTTCTGGACTGACTTTGGAAATGAATTTCAGTCATCTTCTTGGTATCTGGCCTATTGCTTAGGTAACCTTCCTCTTTACCATTCTCCATTTGTCTACATGGTTTCTAACCTTATCTACTCTTTGGAAGGTCACTTGTTATAAACATGAATGGAATTTGCTTTAATTCCATATTGCTAAGCATACATGCCAGGAGCTCAGAAATGCCTTTCATAGCAGAAATGCTGAAATCTCCACCATTCTCCTGATAATTTACTTGTTTTTCTTCTCAACCTATCATAGGAACTGTAGTCGGGTAGCCTTGATTTCATTTCTCCCTGATTCCCATACAAGTTATTTGAGTGTTGGTTAGTTGCTAACATAGATGGTGAATCTGCTCATGACAACAATTCCTGCTGGGACTGTGAAAGACAAGAGCCTTTTGAGTTACCATTGTTTGGTATACACATGAATTTGCACAGTGAGTAGTTTCACATTATGGGGGCTATTTACCTGCCCATTGTTTTACTCTCACACCATATGGTGGGGATTGTGTTTTTTTTTTCCTAACATTCAGCACATTACTGGTTACAAAGAATTCACAGACATTGTATTAATGCATCACTCTTGGAATACTTAAGTATTGAACAATTTTTTTCTATGAAACTTTATAAATCCTTTATCATTTAATTATGTGTTCCCTATTCAACTTTTTACTGTATTTCTTTTATTTTCCAGATTCTTTGTAAATATGTATAATCCTTTCTGTTTCTCTTATTCTATCTGTAGGCATGTATTTCATGGACACTTTTTCTTGTTAAGGCTAGATTATGGCTGATGCTTACTTTTGTCCTGCTCAACCTCGTGTGTGTGTGTGTGTGTGTGTGTGTGTGTGTGTGTGTGTGTGTGTTTGTAATTTTTCTACTGTTGGTTTGGCTGCATTTGTCCCTTGGTTATTTTATGGTTTGAGGATATCTAGGTATCTGTGTTGGTAATTGAAGTTTCAATAGTACCCATGTTCAAGGTGACTGTAAAACTTGGGTCTGATGTCTTTTATTTTCTTCACATTTTTCATTTCTTCACTTTTCAGCTATCTACGATAAGCCAGAAGCACCCTTGAAGAACAGTGGTCTATAATATCAATGCATATTCTGTCTCACTCACCTACCTCATACTTTTGTATGCCAGATATCAGTATCCTCCATCACTGCTCCTTATACAGGAGGGTTGGGATACTGTGGTGGATGCCCAAAGGGCCTCTACACATAGCAGGATGGGAGACCTTATTCTGTAAGAGGCACGGAACTTTTGGGTCTGGTCTTTGGTATGCTATGCAGTCCCTACTCCCTTTTCACTCTCACTGTTCTGGTAATTCTGCTGATAATTGCCTGGAGGACATCTAGGAGGTGGATAGAATTTATAATGGTTGTTATCTGTTGCAATTTTACTGTCTTGAATTGAAAATCCACCAGGGTCTGTAACATTTACTACCTCCATATCCTTTTCTCTGCAACTGCACTTAACTCTACACTGTCCTGTCTCACACTGCAAAATATTTCTTACAGCCATTCTTCTTTTATGGAAAAGTAATGGTACAAATAAATCTTACTTAGTTGCCTATCTATTGATGAAAATATCTCTGTTTCTTATATTGGACCAATTTATTTTTCCTAGTACCTTTCCCATTGTTAATTATGTCCCTGTCAACAGGTACTACAAATGTGAGGCCTGAAGTTGGCATCTTCAACACTGGCACTAAAGTTGGCATCTTTAACACTGATGGTACTAGGTCACAGCTAGATGTCCTACTTGATGTTCATAGTTGCACCCCTGGTGACTGGGGAGGGATAGTGGCAAGTAGTTCATCTATGAACACTGAGGATGTTTAGAGTTCTCTGGGGTTCATTCTTTGCTTCTTCTGATTGATCTCCACATATAAATTTCAGTTTAAGAAAAACAATCTCCTGTTTCCCAGAAGCCTTGTCAACATCATGATCAATTAACAGATATTTTTTTTACTTTCTGTGTTATATGTATTGTGTATGGTAAAAAAATATATGGGAATAATGCAAGATCTCTTGTTTCCTGTGATACTCAGAAAGATGAACTGCTCACACAGAAGCAAGAATGACAAAAAAAATTTAAAGCAGGGAACCAGAGCATGTCAATTCACTTCAATAGGAATAGAAGTGAGTATGAAATTATTGCATTAGTATATTATATACTATAGTTAATTTGCCATGTTTGTATACATTTTTACATTTATTTCAATTATATGTGGCAACATGTATGGCTTGTGTTTGTGTGCATGCATTTTAATAATGTTCAAATTTTGTGCTATATTTGTATTCATTTTATGGTAATAAATGATAAAAATACTATGATTGATCCATATATATTTTATGCATTTAAACATTTCCCATTTTTTTTAATTTTTAGATATTTCTAGCTTATACTATGACTGAGGAATTTTTAACATATTCATGAATTCTAAGTCATTGAAATCTGTTGCTGGAGAACTTTTCTCCAGCTCCCACCACCAAGTCCCACCAGTTTCAGAGCCCACTTATAAAATAAACACACAGACTCTTACATTATTTAAACTGCTTGGCCATTAGCTCAGGCCTATTATTGTCTAGCTCTTACTCTTATATTTAGCCCATTTCTATTAATCTTTACTTTGCCACATGGCTCATGGCTTACTGGTACCTTACATCTTCCTTGTCCTGATGTCGGCTGGCAGTGTCCCTCCCTCAGCCTTCCACTTCCCAGAATTCTTTTCCTTGTCCCGCCTATACTTCCTGCCTAGCCAATGGCCAATCAGTGATTTATTTACTGACCAATCAGCAACACACTTGACATACAGACCATTCCACAGCACTTCCCCTTTTCTTTTCTTAAAAAGGAAGGTTTTAACTTTAACATAGTAAAATTACATATAACAAAACAATTATCAAGCAAGAATTACAGTTACAGTATTAAAGAAGAGATCCTATCTATCTTATATTTGTAAGTTTAAGGTTTTATATCTAACTTATCTTTTATTATAACTAAGGAAAATTGTAAGTATCCAGTCTTTAACCACATCAAAGACCTCAGAAGGATATATTACTACCTGAGAAATGGAGAAGGATATAAGCAACTTTTAGGAGTCTTGTAGGGTAGACAGAGACAGCTGGCAGCCTGGACAGTCATTCAAAGTTCTCTTGTAAAGTTGGGGCATCTGTCTTCAGCCCACAGGCCTAGAGTCTCTTATTTACTTTTCTCTGTGTCTTGTAGAATGTCTGGCAGATTTCTCTGCAAAGCAGGAACCTGAAGGACCATTTTGTCAAGCAAAGTTCAGAGGTCACTTTTCTATGGGTCCTGCATGTCCAGTTGATCAGACAGTCCAGGCAAGAACAGTTTCTTGCCCAAATGGCTATTTTTGTCAAGGTGAAGATAAACTCCATATGGAGTGTCTTCGATGCCCATCCTCCTCTCTGAAGTAAACCGGTGCCGTCAGGAGCAGACATGTCTCACTGTCCAAAAAGTCTAAATTTTTAAAACATTTTAAATGCCATATTCTGTAGGTCTTTGAAGTGTTTGAAGACTACCTATCTATCTGAAATATATCTATGTATACCTAGAAGACTTAACTAACATGGCTACAAATATTATCATAGATGACTAACTATTAATCTATTTTTTTAATTATCCATTACAATTTTAAATGAGTTACATAAACATAATACCTCAAACAAGAATAGAAATATATATACAGTATAACAAAATTAAGTTTAAACTTGTATCAATAAACTAAAATCTGTAGCAATGTAAAACATTTTAAACAAGTTGTTACTCTTTAAAAGTAGGTTCATTAATCTACCCTTTCATCCTATCATATCTAAACTATCCCCTTTTTTTATTTAGAAAGAGATTGTATTTATAATCAACCTGATTTAAATAAAAATATTGTTTTTTCTCTGTCCCACATCAGAGGGCTCTTCTGATTTGGGACATAAGAATCTCTTAACCATTTTTTTTTTTTGAGCAATATGTCTGGGTTTAGAGGGGGAGTGAGCCAATTCCATCTCTAAAGCCAGCTTGGTATATTTGGGAATTTGGGCGTAGCTTCTCTTACTACTTCCTGCTGGAGGGGGGCGCTGTATCTTCTGGAGACAGAAAGAAAATTTTAGGATCATGGAGTAGTCCGTGAGGCTGTATATCTGAGCCAGTTGACTTGAAACCATTCTGGATGTTGAATCATCTGGGCCATGGTGTCACTGGAGACCTTTCAGGGGGTCTTGGCTGGTCAAACCTGATGTATCTTAATCTGGAACAAATCCATAGTCTCTGGCTTTCTGTGGAAACAAGAGCAGAGACTCTTTTCCAAAGCAACATATCCTTATATCCAAATTTTGAAGTCAAGGTACCTTTAAAATATACATTTTGGCATAACTCAACAGCTTTTACAATCAAATGTTTTTCTGCAGTTACAAATATCAAAGAGAACATAATCCAGATTCTCTGTGTGGTAGTCATCTTTACGTGGCTTATTTTTTATACTACCTTTACTGTCTCTTTAAAGACTTTATTTTTTAAAACTATGTATTTGTTTCTATAACTCTATATATCACTTTTTTTTGTCTCTTTCAAGCCTACGTATCTTTTACATACATTGTAAACTATTACATCTGAATCTGTCTTATTGTGAATCTCTTGCCTTAAACTGCAGCAGCTGTGGCTGCTGGCTCCGCCCATCTCAGCTTCCCAACATGGCTACGTTTACCGCCAGCTCTGGGAGCTATCGTGGGTCTATGCTTTTATCCAAGCAGCGTGTAGCCCAGAAACTTCTTTTTTTTTTTGTTTTGTACTAGCAAAGGCTAAATCCACCACATAGCTTAATGTGTTACTTGCAGAGGCCTCATTCCTACCATACTGCAGGTCGAGAGTGCACACTAGGAACCCGCCAGTAGCTCAAACCGGCAGCTGCCGCTTATTTGAGAGAGACAATTAGGAAGCTGTTTTTAGGTCCGTTTTAGAATCTTTTTTCTAAGTTTTTAGGTGGAAACTCTTGCCCCACGTTGGGCGCCATTTGTTGCTGGAGAACTTTTCTCCAGCTCCCACCACCAAGTCCCACCAGTTTCAGAGCCCACTTATAAAATAAACACACAGACTCTTACATTATTTAAACTGCTTGGCCATTAGCTCAGGCCTATTATTGTCTAGCTCTTACTCTTATATTTAGCCCATTTCTATTAATCTTTACTTTGCCACATGGCTCATGGCTTACTGGTACCTTACATCTTCCTTGTCCTGATGTCGGCTGGCAGTGTCCCTCCCTCAGCCTTCCACTTCCCAGAATTCTTTTCCTTGTCCCGCCTATACTTCCTGCCTAGCCAATGGCCAATCAGTGATTTATTTACTGACCAATCAGCAACACACTTGACATACAGACCATTCCACAGCAGAAATCATTCTAATTGATGCCACAATATTTCAATCTTTGGGCAACTGAAATTTTAAGTAGGTGCCTGAGGGTTTTGAATACAACCTCAGTGATAATATCAGCATGCAGTATGGCTATAGTTTACAATAACTCATTGTATATATAATGAAAAGAAGAGGTTGAGGGTTCTAAGCATAAAAATTAAGGAAGGTAGATAATAATTGTTCTGATTTGATCAGTATTAATTTATGCATGTATTGAAATGTCATGATATGCTATATTCATAAATATAATTATCTAGGGCAACCTAAACTAAAACAAGTTAAATATGATAAGAACCAAAGTGAATGCTTCATTTTACTTTCAACTTTCAACAAGTAAGGGACTGGCTTACTTGGATTTAGCATTTTAAAATTATGTACACTAATTATGCAAAGTAAAAGCTGTAAGTCAAGGTATATTAACATAAAGTTTTTGTTTGTGTTTAATCCTTCTCATTACTTTCTTCCTTTGTGGTGGTTTGAATGAGAATGCCCCCTCATAAGCTCACATAATTTGATTGTTTGGTCTTTAGTTGGTAGAACCATTTGTCTGCTGTGGATGATTGATTGATAAGTAAAACACTGATTGGCCAGTAGCCAGGAAGGAAGTATAGGCGGGACTAGCAGAGAGGAAAATTCTGGGAAGTGGAAGGCTGAGTCAGAGAGACGCTGCCAGCTGCCACCATGATAAGCAAGATGTAAGGTACCAGAAGGCCACGAGCCATGTGGCAACTTAAAGACTGATACACATGGGTTAATTTAAGATATAAGAACTAGATAACAAGAAGCCTGCCACAGCCATACAGTTTGTAAGCAATATAAGTCTCTGTGTGTTTATTCAGTTGAGTCTGAGCAGCTGCGGGACTGGCAGGTGAGAGAGATTTGTCCTGGCCGCAGGCCAGGCAGGACTGGAGAAAACTCCAGCTACATTTGTTTGGGAAAAATTAGGTGGTGTATCACTCGGAGTGGGGTTTGAAGTTTCAAAAGCCGATGCCATTCACAGTTAGCTCTCTCTCTTCCTAGTGGTTATTGTCTCAAGATGTTAGCTCTCAGTTACTGCTCCATCACCATCTCTGCTTACCATGTTGCAATGCTCCCTGCCATGATGGTTATGGACTCTAACCCACTAGAACCATGAGCTCTCGAGTTAAATGCTTTCTTTTATGATTTGCTTTGGCCATGGTGTTTTGTGGAAGCTATAGAAAAGTCCTGAGATAGACTTAGACCTTCTCTTACACTTTTCTCTGGGTTTTTCTTTTACTTCAGATATATAAATTAGCTCATGTTGCTTTCCTAAAATCTTCCAATGATGAACAGTGACTATTTCTAAACTTCTACTATGAATCCATGGGTCTGAGCATATTTCTTGCATTTTGACCTATTCTCACTTATCTCCTAACTTTTCTATCTTTGGTCAAAAGAAGCTTATTTAAGTTAGTGCTTGAGTGTTTAGATATAATCTCTGTCATCTTTGACATCTTCCTTGACTTCTTATATGACAAAATGTTTTCTTTCTTAGATAAACATTAATATTCTATGCACATGTTTCTTCACTTTATATAAATATATTCTAATTTACTGTTCAAGCAATAACCTGCTTGTGAAAGTTTTCAGTCTGATCAATCTTTTACTTTTATAAATAATGCTGCATGAATAGCCTTGAACATAGCCTTTCCTCTTTTGGCAATGTGGCGTTCCTAGAAGGATGATCTCTTGGTCTGAATGTGCATTAATATACAATTTGGGACATGCAATATTAAAAAAAGACCATCTAGTAAATTGTAATCTATTTGTTATGTAGCTGGCCATATCCTGATAATAGGCTTTCTTGTGATAGATGAACAGCTCTACTCTTGGTCTTGGTGCAAATAGGGAAAACAGGTTAATCGTTCTTTCTTGACAGTCAGTAGGGTTTGACTGATGTTATGTGAAAGATTTGCTTTCTGGCTTTGTTTATTCAAACTTCTTTTAATCTAGCCTAATAAATTTGACCTTGAAGATAAAGCATGACTTTAGTATTCCTGTAGAACTTGGGTGAAAAAGGTATGTGGATTGTCATTACTATATGAACTGCATTAATAAAACACTGAGCAATTTTTAAGGGGTTTTCAAGTTCCACAGGCAGTATGTGTAAATTAAAAAATCATTTTTTAGCACTTAAGAAATAAATACTACTTATCTCTTCTCACTCTTCTTGTTTTTGCTCTTTTTGTCTCCCATGTGGATGACATCCTAATCATCATACTATTTCTTCAGCAAATTATTCATTAAAACATATTTATTGAAGGTATTTCTGTGCATGTGCAAATTGGGAAGTAATTTTCTCTCAGGATCCACAGAACATTATGCAAAGAAATCTTAAGATTTTCCTTTATATGTAGAATGTCTTTTCCTGGATCATTAAGGAGATTCTCTTGTCTCAACACAACACTCTTATCTAAATGTAAAGTGCCTGCATTGCTACTTGCTAAAGAATGGCATCTCTGGTGTTTGTGTTAGCTCAAACCTCTTCATGTTCCTCATCGAAAACTGAGCATTCTATATCCTGAATCTTGTCATATGCCAATCTCCCTCTTTAGATATTATGACACATTAAAATGGAGAAAGAAATACTTTTAGATCATTTGAACAAAAAGCAAAATCCTTCTTGATTATGCTACAAACTGATAATGAAGAAATCTGTCTATAGTAGCTTTTCCTAAGAAATAGTATGAGGCATGTTCTGGGTCAAATCTTACTTTCAATTTCTAGCCACATTATGACTTTTCAAAAATCATATTCACTATGTGCTGATGTTGTAGTACTCTCCCTAGATGCTGTGTACTCACTTATGGAACAGTCATGGGTGTGGAGACTCTGTTTCTTGGACTGGAGAGATGTGAACCTCAATTGTATCTAGCTGAGTTCCATGCCGCTTTACTTGGCCCATGAAAAGCATTGGTCATTGAATATTTGGCCAGTCTTTTCTGAATTCAGCATCCTAGAGTATTAGTCGGGGGTTTCTATTGCTGTGACAAACACCATGACCATAAAGCAAGTTGGGGAGGAAAGGGTTTAATTTGGCTTACACATCCATATTTCTGTTCATATTGAAGGCAGTCAGGACAGGAACTCAAAAAGGACAGGCTCCCAGAAGCAGGAGCTGATGCAGAAGCCATAGAGGGGAGCTACTTGCCGGATTGCTTCCCTGGCTTGCTCAACCCATGTTCTTATAGAACCCAGGATCAACAGCCCAGAGATGGCACCACCCACTAGGGGCTGGGCCTTCCCTCATTGATCACTAAATGAGAAAATGCCTTACAGCTGGATCTCAAGGAAGCATTTCCTTAGCTGAGGCTCCTTACTCTGATGGCTCTAGCTTGTGTCAAGTTGACACACAAAGCCAGCCAGTACTTAGAGATTAATAAAAATAATTGTCTGAAAGTAATGGGGTTGCAATCCACAGGTTGAGATCCACTATTTGTTTGTTTGCTTGTTTGTTTGTTTTTTCGAGACAGAGTTTCTCTGCATAATTTTGGAACCTGTCCCGGATCTCGCTCTGTAGAACAAGCTGGCCTCAAAGTCGCAGAGATCTGCCTGGCTCTGTCTCCTGAGTACTGAGATTAAAGGCGTGCACCACCACCGCCCGGCAAGATCTACTATTCTTAAAGGCTATTTAAGACGTGTTTTCTGACAGCATCAGAGACTTGATTCCCTTTGTGGTCTGACTTATGACATCATCTATGAATAGTTAATTTCTCTTTGATTTCGATATCTTCTCTTCCAAAAAGGCAAAAGATTTATATACATCCTCTAATGGGCTAAACTAAAGGGATGTTGTTGAGATATATAACAGGGACATAATATTTATTTGTTATAGTACAATGTAAGCTTTTAAGGCAAACCAAATCCTTGCCACATGTGGAGGTCAAATATATTTATTAGTGAGTTTTTATTTTTAAAAGGGACAATTTTACTTATAAGGCATTTCATTTATTTATTCTGCAAATATTCACTGTTGATCCTAAACTCTTACAATGATGACATATTAATTTATTAGGAGTTCCATAACAAAGTGTCACAGACTGGGTGACTTACTGCTTGGCTTGTGGGTAGATCACTCCAATCTTGTTTTCACAGGTTCTTCTCTCCATGTACAGGTCTTTGTCTCCCAATTTTTCTTTCATATATTCATAACAGTCATAATGGTATAGAGTCTTTTTAATGACCTCATTTTAACTTGATTATAACCATAAAGACTCTGTTTCCCAATAAAGTCATATTCTGAAGCAAGGGGCTTGAAATAGCACATATTTCTAATAAATACAAAGTTTAATTTATAGCAGATACCAAGTTGAATAAGACATAATTGTAGTTGCCAAACTGATTCTCTTTTTTTTTTTTTTTTTGGTTTTTTCGAGACAGGGTTTCTCTGTGTAGCTTTGCGCCTTTTTCCTGGAACTCACTTGGTAGCCCAGGCTGGCCTCGAACTCACAGAGATCCGCCTGGCTCTGCCTCCCTAGTGCTCGGATTAAAGGCGTGAGCTACCACCGCCTGGCACCAAACTGATTTTTTTTTTTGTTTTGTTTTTTTTTCGAGACAGGGTTTCTCTGTGTAGCTTTGCGCCTTTTCCTGGAACTCACTTGGTAGCCCAGGCTGGCCTCGAACTCACAGAGATCCGCCTGGCTCTGCCTCCCGAGTGCTGGGATTAAAGGCGTGCGCCACCACCGCCCGGCCAAACTGATTCTTAAGAGATTGACTGGTCACAATCATTTTTTCTGTGCAGTACCAGAAAAGGTATTTAGTAAACAAAAAAATATGCTATTTTGAAGACAAGATCTCTTTGAATAGGAAGAATATGAAAGGCATATAATTAGAAACTCCAGTTGTATATTATAGAGGATACATTTTAATATAAACTTGCTTGTTTTTAAAGAGATTGAAATAAGTTACTTTTTGTGTCTATTATACAGTTAATGTCTCTGAACACTTCTATTCCATCCACACTCCTTCTGGAGCCACCTTACCCCGCTGTGTTTTTCGTACTACTACAAAGAACTTGACATTATGTCAAAACTTATTTTTTATTTACCTTTATTAAAGTGTAACCTATATGAAAGTAAGTTTCTGTGGGCAAACCATTTCCCCCTTCTCTGTCACAGAGCCAGTTAACACTTAACACAGAACACTTGACCTTTGAGCTTTGATTTATGTACAGAAATTTTCCTCATATACCAAGCAGTTCTTCATGGAACACCAGCTGGATTTTCTATAAGGTAATTCAATTTTGATGCAGTCTACCCTGAGATAGCACTAGATCTCTATTGTGAATGGCTCAGTCCCATAACTCTATCATTATTTCAGAGGCCAATTGCAGATAGTAGATTTTTTTTTGTCTGTATGTCTGATAAAAAAATTTATAAGGTGGTAGTTCCTACTACCTGCTCATTGTGTTTGATTAATGTGTTAAGATGGGTTATTGGACCCAGGGAAATACATTTGCTGGTTTATTGTGTTAAAAAAGTATATAGATCAACAGCCACAGGAAGAGATGCGTAGGACAAGATTTAGGTGAAGGGCATTTAGCCTCTATGCCTTCTCTCAGTGTGCCACCTTCAGGGAGGGATCTGTATGCATGTGACAATCTTGAATCTCTCCAAATTATGTTTTGGAGTTTTATGAAGCTAATTGATGATCAATGAAACCTTCAGCCCAGCCCACATTCATTTCCTGGAGGTCTCAAGAACAAACAGAAGGTCCTAGACTTCCAACTGTGCTGTAGTGTTTCTTGTTCCTGAAGCTATCTAGCTCTCCGGCCACTAAGCATCTCATTATCATACAGAAGACACTTATCATTTTAGAGATCCAAAAATTTTTAGAGGTTGTATTCCAGGAACCTATTTGTTATATCACTGCATCACCAGTCTATCTTATCTGTTGTGATCGCCCTAGAGACCATTGCCTGGCACAGAGCAGGCGCCCAATAAATAGTCAATGAAAGAAAGAAAATGGTCTTGTACATAACTTAAAGCTTGACTTATAGTTCCTTTCAGTTCCATTTCCTCAGAAGGGGCAATAAGGCAAAGTGATCTTGTGGTCTATCAGTCACATCAAATAGTGAGCAAGTCTTCTTACAGTGCACCAATTTAGGAGATTCACATTAAGATTGCTAAGTAATTAAGCTTCTAAAGAAGATGGCAGGTCCTTCCCTGTTGGCCAGGCATTATTCTGTCACATAAAAAGAGACATAGAATTTGGCTGCCAGGACTTACTTGGAGAATTTTGTTCCTTTTTGCCTCTTGGTCCATCTTCATAAGTTAAAAGCCTACACTTCAGTAACCCTGCAATTTCCTCAGCATGACAGTTGGGAGGTATTGCTTGGCCAGAAAGCTTTGCAGTACAGCATAAATGGAGGGTTCACTGCACCACAGAGCCTGCTCTTTCATTTCACTATCAGGACAATGGTACAATTACACGCAATTACTTATTAGATGTTTGAAAACTATTGTAAAACTCCAGCACCATTTGCCAGAAGTAATTTAATGAAATTGGGCATAATTGTGCCTTGAGCTGAATTCTCATGATTTACCCATAGTTAGATGACTCCACAGAAATTATTTAGCAGATGAATGAATAAAAATACATAGGCAAAAATCTTTACTTGGTCACTAGAAATTTGTAGTGTGGAGACTGAAGTCCATTTTCTTGCAGGAATGCAAAATACTATTTTAAAGGGAAAGAAGATGTCTTGGACTTTGCAATCCATTTGATATTTTGACTGATAGCTGAAGGCAGGCCTACATTTCAAATGCTGATCAACTATCTCAACCTACTTAACATTTATGACAATAACAAGTCAATTTTCCCCAACTTGGATGGGGGAAGTTGTCCCAAATCATCAGAGGTTGATTCTATAAAATAGTGTTCAAGAAATCAAGTTTCTTCAATTCCTCACATGCATTATGGCTACACAGGCCAAATAACTAATGCTTTAGTTTTAGACTTCAGCATTTCCTATGGATTACTGAGAATGATTTTTCATTAACATGTGAATTCAAGCATCATTCTTTATATTTATATATTGACAAGTTATTGCTTTCACAAATTTGTTCCTCTGTATTATGCTCCTTTATATGAGATATTATTAGTTTTTTCACTAAGTGGTAGTTTGTTACTGTAAAGTATCAAGCAATACAGAAGCAAAGTAAAGGAAGTCACTTCAATGTTCTTCACCCAGAAACAACAATTAACACTGGTGAATATCTTTTCATGTATGCCTTTCTGAAAACATACCAGTAACTGGATGGCTAGGTAGTTGCTTTAAGTATTTTGATAAAAATGAGATTATACTGAGCCATTATAAATTTAAAATGATACACAGAAATTGACCTGAAATTAGTAGCAAAAAAGACATCATAGTTCAGCAAAATAATTATGCAATTATTATTGTACATATTTTTATTAATTCTTTAAGAATTTCATACATTTTATTTTGATCATATTTATACTCTGCTCCCCTAACTCCTCTGAGATCCACCTCCCATTCCATATCCACCCTTTCAAGTTTATGTCCTCTTTTTTTTTTTAACCTCTCCAGTCCAATTAGTGCTAGTTATATTCTCTTGGGTGTCTGAACATTCACTGGCATGTCTTCCACTAGAGCTCACATCTTTAAGGAAAAATAACTCTACATTTCCTGATAGCTATCAATTACCAACACTCCTCATCTGTTTTCTTATATTCATCTACCCCTGGCACCTCTGGCTCTTACACTCAACAATCCCTGAATCTTGGGAGGAGAGGCTGTGACATTGATGTTCCTTTTAAGGCTGAGCAATCCTTGGTCTCTTATTCTTTGCATCTTGGCTGGTTGTGGGCCTCTGTGTTAATCATCATCTACTGCATAAAGAATTTCTCTGATGGAAGTTGATAACAGTTTAGATTAAAACAAGCCACTGGGAGTTGGCTCAGTGCTATGTTCCTTTAGCAGAATAGTAGAATTAAGTTATTCGTTAGGGACTTTGATCTGTCTAGCCACAAGTTCTTGATCCTAGCAATGATTCTGGGTATGGGTTCTATCTTGTGGAGTGAAATTGAAATCCAAACAAAGTTGTTGGTTACTCCCATGACAATTGTACTATACACTATTGCTCCAGTGGATATATCTTGCCAGGCTGGTCATTATTGTACCTTACAGGATTTATAGCTAAATCAGTTTGATGAATGATTTTTCTCTTTTGGTAGTATGCTTTGTTCCTTCAAGCATTATGAAAGTTAGCCACTAAGGACGAAGCTTGAAGGTCAGAGCCAGCTTGATTTTTCTGTGTTCTGTATGTGGTTTATGTGGAGTCTTCAGCAATAGGGTTTATCCATCAAGTTCTGGAGGGCTAACCCAAGAACAGTGGCAATGGGCTGTACTATTTGGTAGTCTATGGGACCCCATTGGACAATAACTCCAAAAGAAATTATCCATTCCTGAGACTGGGCTTTTTGTTTGCCTGCAGTATCTAGTGGGGGAATGTTTGCCCCATTATATGACAACTCAATTTTATCTTTTTATATATTATATTCTTATATTTTAAAATGCTTCTGCAGTAGTTGTGTTGCTTAGGACTTTTTCAGAAGGCCTTTAGTGTTAGATATTCCCCTATATCTCCTCCTATACCCTGCCCTCCCATCGCCCACCTTATTTAACACTTCCTATTGTTTCATTATTCTCTGTTTCCATTATACTACTATATTCTTTCTTCCCTTTAAAGCACCCCATCACATGGCCTCTTACTAATTTCTTGACCTCTGTGGGTATTTCAAATTAAATACACGTATCTAAAGTGTCAAAGCTGGCATCTATAAATGAGAGAAAACATGGCATTTGCCTTTTCTTTTGTCTGTTACCTCATTCAGATATTTCCAGATCCATCCATTTACCTGTGAATCTTCAATTTTCATAATAGTTGAGTAATATTTCATTGCATTAATGTACCATACTTCTTATCCATTCATCTATTGACAGACATCTAGGATGTTTCCGCTTCCTGAATATTGTGAATAGCAATGAAGGTGGATGAGCAAGTAAGTGTCTCTGTAGTATCTTACCCCAGTCAAATTGGCTACAATTAAGAAGAAATGGCAACAAATGCTGTTGATATGAGGAATGTTACCACTTATTTGTTGATAGTGGGAATGCAAACTAGTAAGGCCACATGAACATCAGTGTGGAGGTTCTCCAGAAAGCTATAAATAGACCTACCAGATGATCTAGCTATACCTCTCTTGGGAAATTATCATTTTCTTTGTTTTCAGCACCATAGGGAACTTTAGATAGTTCTTGTTAATTACTTTGATTTTATCAAAACTATTAATATTTAAATTGACTTTGCATAACCTGGTCCCCATAATTGCTTGGTTTAAATTCTCGAAAAGCATACACGCTTGTCACAAGTTAGTTGGTCAAAACTTCATCTCCAAGTTCAATATTTTGATTATTTTCCTAGTTAGCTAGTGATATTGCTAAGTAAAATTTTCAGGGAGACTTAAGAGTTCCTTGAATGTGTACGTATATGAAGAAGACATTTTCCTTTACATGTAAAGAACAACTTGGGTAAATTAAGTAAAGGCAGTTCCAAGCACCTTCCTCTGCCTCAAGGCTGTGCAAGGTGTCCCACCACTGGTAGTAGGCTCCAAAAGCCAGCTCATACAACAGGGATGGATCCTGATCCTACTGCCAGGGGGCCCCTTAAGTAGATCAAGCTACACAACTGTCTCTCTTATGCAGAGGACCTACTCCAGTCCCGTGGAGGCTCCACAGGTGTTGGTCTAAATTTCATGAGTTCCCACTAGTTTGGTTTTGTTGTCTCTGTAGGTTTCCCCATCATGATCTTGATGCCCCTTGCTCATTGAATCCCTCTTCTCTCTCTTTGACTGGACTCCTGGAGCTTGTACTGGTGTTTAGCTGTAGATCTCTGCATGTGGGGTGGTTTCTCCCGGGGGGAAGCCTGGAGAGGTGGGAGGAGGGAAGAGGGGGATCTGTGATTGGTATGTAAAATCAATAAAAAAATAAAAAAACCCCCAAAAAACAAACAAACAAAAGAACAACTTGGGTAATGTCTATGAAACTGTATGTCATGATTCTACCCTCCCATCCCCTGGATTTGCACACATAGCTCTGTCTTCCTATATTGTTACATTTTCTTTTTTTTACTATGACTTCTCTTTTCATGTTTTGTCTGGCTAGATTTCTTCAAGTTGTTTATATAAATGTTCTCTATTATGAGGATCAATTCTTGTTGAATCATGGAGAAATCTGTGGTCAGTTTTATACATATATATATTTGTGTTTGTGTTTTTGTACGTACATATGTATGTATTTTTTTTGTAATTTCCTTTTCCTGTTTATCCTTATGACTGAAGAATTCTTGAAAGCTGTAGTTAATGGTTCCACTCTCAAGACTTCTGTCTTGACTTTTCTCTGGGCTATTTTCTTATCATCTCTGTCTGATTTTACCAGATAATGGGAAATGGAAAGAATGTTCAGGCTTCTGTTAATGTACTTTCCCTTAGTACCAGTTCTGTATGGTTACAGAGGGTCAAACTCCTTTCAAAGTCATCTCTAGAATAGTAGGATCCTTTTTTATCCCATTGGCCATAATTTTTGGAACTTGTTGGCATGGGGTTATTTATATCCTTCTCTTAGTTTACTGTTGGCAAAATTGTCAGCCTTAGCTGGGTTTAGGGGTTTACACCTGTAATCCTAATATTTGGGAGGTTGAAGGAGTGTTTCCATGAAGTAGGTGGCAGCCTGGACCATATAATGAGCTCTAGTTCATTCTGATAGCTTGGGTTACAGAGCTATATCCTGTCTCAAAAAGAAAAAAAATTCAGCCTCCTCTCTGTTACTATTTTATAATTTTAATTGAAGAAACTAATTTTTTCTTCTGAGTTTTATGGAAGTTAAACATAATAATGGCTATTTGATTTTTTCTATGATTTACTTTAAAAATTTTCAAATTTATAGAAAAGATGGAAGAATTTTCCAGTGAACATTCTCCTTTTTGTGGTGCTGTGGATGAAATGCAAACCCTGTGCATGCCAGGTAAGCACTGTGCCAGATGAACTCTCTCTCTAGCCTAACAATGAACATTCTAATATCCTCTTGATTATAAGTATCTAGTAAGTACAGGAAAAGTGCATCAGAAATCTTAAGCAAGGAAATTTAACAAAAGGATTGTTAATAAAATAGCAGATTATTAGCCATGGACCCTTTTCATGTTAGTGTAGGTGCATAAAATGCTAATAAATTGGAAGTATAACAAAACACTCTTAATAAATGGAGTGAGTTATTTTTCTCTATCATCTAAATTTTATGTCAACATATTAAAATTTACTACCTGTTACAAATGAATAAGAGCAAGTTTGATATTTAGTACACTATGATTATTTCTTTGTGAGAAGTAAGAGTAGCATGAACAGTGACTGATCACTGGAGGATTGTGAAAGAGGTGATGTGCATTGTTACCAATCATGTGTCTGTTATTTTTGGAGTGGAGAGATACTGACAAAATGTACATTTCATTTAGTTACAGAAATTATACCCCTATAACCGAAATTAATACTAAAAACAATATTATGAGCTGCTTCTATTTGACTAAACTGTAGTATATCCTAATTAATTATGGGAGGTAAAATCTTATGATTAACAAGGGTAAAATGAGATTGGAAGTACTATAGGAGTAGTAATTGTAGAATAAGTCTGCTACCCAACAACTGAAGCAACACTGAATAAAGAACCAGAACTGAATTTGAATTGTGATTGTAAGAGGCAGGATTACTTTGGCTGTTGTGAGAGCAAGATAACAACATTAACTGTTGTGGGTCAAGAAGATGCCCTAGGACCACAAGCCAGCCTGTCCCACTGCTAGGAACCCCACAAACAGACCAAGCTACACAACTGTCACCCACATGCAGAGGGTCTATGTTGGTCACATGCAGGCTTCCTAGCTGTCTGTCTAGAGTCCGTGAGCTTCCACAAGCTTGGGTCAGCTGTCTCTGTGGGTTTCCCCGTCATGATCTTGATACTCCTGGCTTGTACAATTCCTCCTCCCTCTCTTCAACAGTACTCCAGGAGCTAGACCCAATGCTTGACTGTGGATCTCTGTATCTGCTTCCATCAGTTACTGGATGAAGGTTCTACAATGACAAATAGGGTAGGCAACAACCTGATTACAGGAGAAGGTCAGTTCAGGCACCCTCTCCACTATTGCTGGGAGTCTTAGCTGAGTTCACCCTTGTGGATTCCTGGGATTTTCCCTGGCAACAGGGTTTCTCACTAAACCCATAATAGCTCTCTCCATCAAGATGTCTCTTTTGTTGCTCTCTCTCTCTCTCTCTGTCCCTCCCCAACTTGATCATCCCGATCCCTCATGATTCCATATCTCATCCGCTCCCCTCTACTCCCCCTTCCACACTCCCTATTTACCCAGGAGATCTCATCTATTTCCTCTTCCCAGGGTGATCAATGTGTCCCTCTTAGGGTCCTCCTTCTTATGTAGTTTCTCTAAAGCTGTGGATTGTAGCCTGTTTATCCTTTGCTTTTCATTTAGTATCCACTTATGAGTGAATACATGTCATCTTTGTCTTTCTGGGTCTGTGTTACCTCAGTTAAGATGATTTTTTTTTCTAGTTCCATCCATTTGCCTGCAAATTTTGTGATGTCATTTTTTAAACCCCTGAGTGGTACTCCGTTGTGTAAATGAACCATATTTTCTTTATCCATTCTTTGGTTGAGGGGCATCTAGGTTGTTTCCAGGTTCTGGCTATTATGAATAACACTGCTATGAACATAGTTGATTGAACAAGTGTCTTTGTGGTATGATTGAGAGCTGTGGGATGGTCTGTATGTCAAGTGTGTTGCTGATTGGTCAGTAAATAAATCACTGATTGGCCATTGGCTAGGCAGGAAGTATAGGCGGGACAAGGAGAAGAATTCTGGGAAGTGGAAGGCTGAGATAGAGACACTGCCAGCCGCCACCATGACAAGCTGCATGGGAAGATCCCGGTAAGCCACGAGCCATGTGGCAAGGTATAGATTAATGGAAATGGATTAATTTAAGATATAAGAACAGTTAGCAAGAAGCCTGCCACGGCCATACAGTTTGTAACTAATATAAGTCTCTGTGTTTACTTGATCGGGTCTGAGTGGCTGTGGGACTGGCGGGTGAGAGAGATTTGCCCTGACCGTGGGCCAGGCAGGAAAACTCTAGCTACAAATGGCGTCCAACGTGTTGGCAAGAGTTTCCACCTAAAACCTGAGTAAAAAGATTCTAAAACGGAGCTAAAAACAGCTCCTAGTTGTCTCTTTCAAGCTAGCGGCAGCCTGCGTGTTTGAGCTACTATGACGGGTTCCTGGCGTGCATGCTCGACCTGCAGTATGGCGGGAATGAGGCCTCTGCAAGTGGCACATTAAGCTGTGTGGTGGATTTAGCCTTTGCTAGTACAAAAAAAAAGAGAGAGAGATTTCTGGGCTACACGCTGCTTTGATAGAAGCATAGACCCACTATTTCTGAGAGTTGATGGCTCCCAGAACTGGTGGAAAACGTACCGCCACCATGTTGGGAAGCTGAAGTGGGCGGAGCCAGCAGCCATAGCGCCAGCGCCATTTCAGGCTTAAAAGGCTGCAGTTTAAAGCAATAGGCTCAAGATAATATAAAAAAATAAGCCACGTAAAGATGGCTACCACACAGAGAATCTGGATTATGTTCTCTTTGATATTCGTAATTGAAGAAAAACATTTGATTACAAAAGCTGTTGAGTTATGCCAAAATGTATATTTTAAAGGTACCTTGACTTCAAAATTTGGATGTAAGGATATGTTGCTTTGGAAAGGAGGCTCTGATTTTGTTTCCACAGAAAGCCAGAGGCTATGGATTTGTTCAAGATTAAGATACATCAGGTTTGACCAGCCAAGACCCCCTGAAAGATCTCCGATGACACCATGGCCCTGATGATCCAACATCCAGAATGGTTTCAAGGCAACTGGCTCAGATGACATACCCTCATGGACTATTCCATAATTCTAAAATTTTCTTTGTATCCCCATAAGATACAGCGCCCCCCTCCAGCAGGAAGTAGTAAGAGAAACTACGCCCAAATTCCCAAATATACCAAGCTGACTTTGGAGATATGTAAAGGTTAAAACCTTCCTTTTTAAGAAAAGAAAAGGGGAAGTGCTGTGGGATGGTCTGTATGTCAAGTGTGTTGCTGATTGGTCAGTAAATAAATCACTGATTGGCCATTGGCTAGGCAGGAAGTATAGGCGGGACAAGGAGAAGAATTCTGGGAAGTGGAAGGCTGAGATAGAGACACTGCCAGCCGCCACCATGACAAGCCGCATGGGAAGATCCCGGTAAGCCACGAGCCATGTGGCAAGGTATAGATTAATGGAAATGGATTAATTTAAGATATAAGAACAGTTAGCAAGAAGCCTGCCACGGCCATACAGTTTGTAACTAATATAAGTCTCTGTGTTTACTTGATCGGGTCTGAGTGGCTGTGGGACTGGCGGGTGAGAGAGATTTGCCCTGACCGTGGGCCAGGCAGGAAAACTCTAGCTACAATTGAGCATCCTTTGTGTATATGCCCAAGAGTGGTATTGCTGGGTCTTGAGAAAGATTGATTCCCAATTTTATGAGAAGCCACCATACTGATTTCCAAAGTGGCTGTCCAAGTTTGCATTCCCACCAACAGTGGAGGAGTGTTCTCATTGTGCCACATCCTCTCCAACATAAGCTGTTATCAGTGTTTTTGATCTTAGCCATTCTGTCAGGTGTAAGATGGTATCTCAGAGTCATTTTGATTTGCATTTCCCTGATGACTAAGGTGTAGCATGAATCTTAAAGGTACTTATTAATAAAATCAAACCTGAGGCCATTCGGGTGAATGCTGGAAGATCAGAGAAGCAGAACAAGCCACAGCAACCTCACCTCACCAGTTCCTCAGCTGATCCTGTTTCCTCAGACTGGAAGCCTCTGAGTCCTTATCCAAATGAATCTCAGCTGAACTGCTTCTCAAAAGCCTGAATGCTTAACCAGCCTAGTTCCTGGTTTTCATGCTTTATATACCTTTCTGCTTTCTGCCCTCACTTCCTGGGATTAAAAGAGTGTGTCACCATGCCTGGCTGTTTCCAATGTGGCCTTGAACTCACAGAGATCCAGATGGATTTCTGCCTCAGAATGCTAGGATTAAAGGTGAGTGCCACCATTTTCTAGCCTCTGTATCTAGTGGCTGTTCTGTTCTTTGACCCCAGATAAGTTTATTAGGGTGCACAATATTTTGTGGAACACAGTACCACCACACTAAGGATGTTGAGAAATTCCTTAAATGTCTTTCAGTCATTTGAGATTCTTCTACTGAGAATTCTCTGTTTATATCTGTATCCCATTTTTAAACTGGATTATTTGATATTTTTATGTCTGGTTTCTTGAGTTTTTATATATTTGGGAAATCATCCCACTGTCAGATGTGGGGTTGGTAAAGATCTTTTCCCATTCTGTAGGCTGCCATTTTGTCTTATTGACCATGTCCTTTGCCTTACAACATCTTTTCAGTTTCAGGAGTCCCATTTATTAATTGTTGATCTCAGTGTCTGTACCATGGGTGTTATATTCAGGAAGTTGCCAATACATTCAAAGCTGTTCTCCACTTTCTCTTCTATCAGGTTCAGTGTATCAAGTTTTATGTTGAGGTCATCATTGATCCACTTGGACTTGAGTTTTGTGCAGGGTGATTGACATGGATCTATTTGTGTTGTTCCACATTCTGACATCCAGTTAGAACAGCACCATTTGTTGAAGATTCTTCCTTTTTTTCATTGTATAATTTTGGCTTCTTTGTCAAAATTCAAGTGTTCATAGGTGTGTAGATTTATGTCAGGGTCTTTGATTCAATTCCACTTATCCACATATCTGTTTTTATGCTAACATCAAGCTGTTTTTATTACTACATCTCCACAGTAGAGCTTGAAGTCAGGGTTGGTGATGCCTCTAGAATTTCCTTTATTGTATAGGATTGTTTTAGCTATCCTGAGTTTTTTATTTTTCCATATAAAATTGAGTATTTTTCTTTTGAGATCTGTGAATTTGATGGGGATTGCATTGAATCTGCAGATTGCTTTTGGTAAGATTGCCATTTTTACAATGTTAATCCTACCTATCCTTGAGCATGGGAGATTTTTCCATTTTCTGTCTTCTCCAATTTCTTTTTTCAAAGACTTGAAGTTCTTGTCATACAGGCCTTTCACTTGCTTAGTTAGCACTACCCCAAGATATTTTATATTATTTGTGGCTATAGTAAAGGGTGTTTTTTTCTCTGCTTTCTTTCTCTGCACATTTATCATTTGTATATTAGAGGTCTACTGATTTTTTGAGTTAATCTTGTATCCTGCCTCATTACTGAAGGTGTTTATCAGCTGTAAGAGTTCCCTCATAGAGTTTTGGGGGTCTCTTATGTATACTATCATATCATCTATAAATAGTGGACATTTGATTTTTTCCTTTCCAATTTTTATTCACTTGACTTCCTTTTGCTGTGTTATTGCTCTAGCCACAACTTTGAGTACTATGTTGAATAGATATGGAAAGAGTGAACAGCCTTGTGTTGTTCCTGATTTTAGTGGAATTGCTTTGAGTTTCTCTCCATTTAATTTGATGTTGTCTGTCAGCTTGCTGTATATTGCTTTTATGTTTAGGTACGTTCTTTGTATTCCTGATCTCTCCAAGACCTTTATCATGAAGGGGTGTTGGATTTTGTCAAAGGCTTTTTCAGCCTCTAATGAGATGATCATGTGGTTCTTTTCTTTCATTTTGTTTATATGGTGGATTACATTGACAGATTTTCATATGTTGAACCATCCCTGTATATCTGCTATGAAGCCTACTTGATCGTGGTGGATGATTTAATTTGAAATGTTCTTAAATTTGGTTTGCCAGTATTTTTGCAACAGTGTTTGTAGGTGGAAGTTTCTCTCCCACCTGCCTGTTCCCAAATACCCAGCAGCCACTTCCCAAATAATTGACTCAGAGGCTTAATATTATTTATAAATACTTGCTGGTAGCTCAGGCTTCTTACTGACAACCTCTTACACTTAAATTAACCTATAATTCTTATCTATCTTTAGCCACGTGGCTTGGTACCTTCTCTCAGTGTGTCATTTTCATCTTGTTTCTTCTTTGTCTGACTGGTGACTCCTGACTCTACCCTTCCTCTTCCTGGAGTTCTCCTAGTCTGGTCATCCCACCTACATTTCCTGCCTGGCTGCTGGCCAATCAGCATTTTATTAAACCAACTTGAGTGACAAATCTTTACAGTGTACAAGAGCATTATCCACAGCAAATATTCATGAGGGAGATTGGTCTGTAATTCTCTTTCTTTGTTGTATCTTTGTGTGGTTTGGGTATCAGGGTAACTGTAGCCTCATAAAAAGAGCTTGGCAATGTTCCTTCTGTTTCTATTGTGTGGAACAAGTTGAGAAGTATCAATACTAGCTCTTCTTTGAAATTCCGGTAGAATTCTGTGCTGAAATCATCTGGCCCCAGGCTTTTGTTGTTGTTTGGGAGATTATTTAATGACTGCTTTTATTTCCTTAGGGGTGATAGGTCCATTTAAATTGTTTATCTGGTCTTGATCTACTTTTGGTATATGATACCTATCCAGAAAATTGTTCATTTCTTTTAGATTTTCCAATTTTGTGGAGTAAAGGTTTTTGAAGTATGACCTAATGATCCTCTGGATTTCCTCAGTGTCTGTTATTACATCCCCCTTTTCATTTCTGATTTTGTTAATTTGGATGCTATCTCTCTGCCTTTTAGTTAGTTTGGATAAGGGTTTGTCTTGTTGATTTTCTCAAAGAACCAACTCTTCGTTTCATTGATTCTTTGTATTGTTCTCTTTGTTCCTATTTCATTGATTTCAGCCCTCAGTTTGATTATTTACTGTCTACCCCTCCTGGGGGTAGAGGTTCTAGAGCTTTCAGGTGTGCTGTTAAGTCACTAGTGTGACATTTCTCCAAATTCTTTATGTGGGCACTTAGTGCTATGAACTTTCCTCTTAGCACTGCTTTCATAGTGTCCAATAAGTTTGGGTATGTTGTACCTTCATTTTCACTGAATTCTAGGAAGTCTTTAATTTCTTTCTTTATTTATTCCTTCACCCAATGGTGATTCAGTTGAGCATTGTTCAGTTTTCATGAGTTTGTAGGCTTTCTGTAATTTTTGTTGTTGAATCCTATCTTAAACCATAGTGATCTGATAAGATACAGGGGGTTATACCATTTTTTTTGTATCTGTTAAGATTTGCTTTGTGACTGAGAATGTGGTCAGTTTTAGAGAAAGCTCCATGAGCTGCTAAGAAGAAGGTTTGTTCTTTTGTGTTTGGATGGAATGTCTGTCCTATAGATGTCTGTTAAGTCTGTTTGAGTCATAACATCTGTTAGTTCCCTTACTTCTCTGTGAAGTTTCTGTCTGTCTGACCTGTCTGTTGGTGAGAGTGGGGTATTGAAGTCTCCCATTATTAGTGTATGGGGTTTGATGTGTGATTTTAGCTTTAGTTTCTTTTGCAAATGTGGGTGCCCTTGTATTTGGGGCATAAATGTTCAGAATTGAGGCTTCATCTTATTGGATTTTTCCTGTGATGAATATGAAATGTCCTTCTCCATCTCTTTTGATTAATTTTAGTTTGAAGTGTATAGGATAGCTACACCAGCTTGTTTCTTAGGTTCATTTGATTGGAAAATCTTTTCCCAACCTTTACTTTGAGGTAATGTCTGTCTTTGAAGTTGAGCTATGTTTCTTATATGCAGAAAGTTGGATCCTGTTTCCATATCCGTTCTGTTAGCCTGGTTTTTATAGGTGAAGTGAGACCATTAATATTAAGAGACATTAATGATCTTAATGATCAGTGATTGTTAGTCCTTGTTATTTTTTGGTTTTATTGTTGTTGTTGGTGGTGGTGATGTGTTTGTATGTTTCCCTTCTTTGGGATTTGGTGGTGTGACATTATCTATTACCTGTGTTTTTATGGGTGCAGCTAACTTCCTTTGGTTGGAGTTTTTTCTTTTAATACTTTCTGTAGGACTGGATTTGTGGATAGGTATTGTTTAAATCTGGTTTTGTCATGGAATATCTTGTTTTTTCCATCTATGGTGATTGGGAATTTTACTGGTTATAGTAGTCTGGGCTGGCATCTGTGGTCTATTTGTGTCTGCAATACATCTGTCCAGGACCACCTTCTACTTGTATTATCAAACATCTATACTGGGATATTATCTGATCTACACATCAATTACAGTGCACTATACATTTCCCTAAACACCTCTTAGGCCAGTTTTATGTCTACTTGACACATGCTAGAGTCTATTCAGAAGAAGGACCCTCACCTAAGAAAAATGTCCTCACCATATTGACCTGTGGGCAAGCTTGTGGTGTATTTTCTGGATTAATGATTGATGTGAGAGGGTCCAGCTCACTTTGGGTGGGGCCATCTCTGGGCAGTTGGTTATGAGTGCTATAAGAAAGCAGACTCAGCAAGCATGAGGAGCAGGCCAGTTAGCAACACTCTTCCATGACCTTTGCATTAGCTCCTGCCTCTAGGTTCCTGCCCTGTTTGAGTTCCTGCCGTGTCTTTCTTCAGTAATGAACTGTAATGTAGAACTGTAAGCTGAAATAAAACCTTTCCTCCCCAAGTTGTTTTGCTCATGATGTTTTATCATGGCAATATAAACCCTAATTAAGATACCTTAGAATGCATAGATAACATTGATAAGAATTTCCTAATAGATTTTTTTCATTCCTCTGCAATGTTTGTCTATAGCTAAATCTACTATTTCACTGAATTTTGAAAAAGACATACTTCTGTATAAACAGAAAACATCCAGTATCTTCAGAAAGTTACTTCATGTCTTTTCCCCCATTAATACTCCCCCTTTACCTCCCAAAGCATCATGTTCTCCTATCTATCTATCTATCTATCTATCTATCTATCTATCTATCTATCTATCTATCTATCATCTATCTATTTATCTATCTCCATCTATCCATGTATCTGTCCATCCATTTCTCTCTCTCCCTCCATACACACACACACACACACACACACACACACACACACACACACACGTCTTTAATGGAACTCCAAAGAGATGGAATAACATAAAAATTTGTGGCACTGTTGCATCAGTATGCCTTGCAGTGGTTCTTGTGGGTCACAGGGTTTGTAGCTGGATGAGACTGATGATTACTTCTCTCATCTGATAGTCTGCAGAGTACCTTATAGCACTAGGCATGGTAGTCAGTAGAAATGAAGTTACTAGATTTGATATTTTAGTTTTTTTTTTCAGTAATAGGGCCTTACAGTGAGGTTGTGGAGGGTAATGATCACCATTGGCAATAGCCTTGGGGGGGGAGTCTATTGGACTTCTTTTTTTACCAACAACTGAATGAAGTATAACCCATTCCTGATGCTTGGGGTTTTACTTGGTAGATTAAGATGTTTAGTTTGGGGTATGTTACCCTGATTATATTGAAACTCCTTTTAAATTCTTTTCATATGTGTTGTCTCATTTTGATTTCTGTTGCTGTGATAAAACACCATGACCAAAAGCAACTTAGGAGTGGTGTGTTTCATCTTACAGTTCATAGTCTATTATCCAGAGAAGTCAGGGTAAGAACTCAAGGCAGGAGCCTGGAGGCAAGAACTGATGCAGAGGCCATGGAGAAGTGCTGCTTATTGGCTTGCTCTCAATGTCTTGCTCAACCTTCTTTCCTATAGCATCTCAGGACCAACTGCTCAAGAGTGGCATCACCTACAGTGGGATGAGTCCTCCCACATCAATCATCGATAAAGAAAATGCATCACAGGCTTGCCATTGGCCAATCTGGTTAGGTCATTTTCTCAACTGAGATTCCCTCTTCTTAAATGATTCTAGCCCGTGTCAAGTTGACATAAATCTAACCAGCACATATGCATGTATTTTGGAAAATTTAACATTAGTAATTTTCTGTATGGTTTTTAAAAGGCCATTAGAGTGTCTTACCCCCTCCCCCATATTCCCTCATTTACTCTTTCCTCTCATTGCCCTCTCCATTTAATCCTGCTATTCTTGTTTCCCATTAATCCCATGATAACACTATATTCTATTTTCCCTTCCTTGGAAGATTCCATCCTCTTCCCTGCACCTATGCTAGCTATCTAACCTCTGTGGTTACTCAGATAGACACACACACACACACACACACCACACACACACACACACACACACACACACACACACACACACACACACACCCCTAAAGATTAAAAACTAACATCTACATAAGAGAAAACATTCAGTGTTTACCTTTCTAGATCTGGGTTACTTCACTCAGGATAATTTTTTCTAGGTCCATCCATTTACCTGAAAATTTCATGATTTCATTTTTCTTAACAGCAGAATAATATTTCATCATGTAAATGTACCACATTTCCCTATACTTCCATCAGTTGATGGGCATCTGGACTGTTTTCAGTTTCCGGCTGTTATGAATGGAGAAACTACGAACATGGATGAGCAAGTATGTCTGTAATAAGATATATGGTCCTTTGGGTTTATGCCCATGAGAGGTATAGCTAGATCTTGTGACAGATATATTCCAGTTTTTTGAGGAAACTTCACACTGATTTCTATATTGACTGTACTAGTTTAAAGTCCCACCAGCAATGAATAAATGTGCCCTTTTCCCTGCATCCTTGGTAACATCTGCTCTCATTTGTTTTTATTAATCTTGAGTAATCTAACTGGGGTATGATGAAATCTCAAAGTAGTTCTAATTTACAATTACATGATAACTAAGGGTGTTGAACATTTTCAAACTTATTCTCAAGCATTTGAGTTTCATCTTTTGAGAATTCTCTCTTTACAACTATACCCCATTTTAGTTGGGTTATTTGTTTTCTTGATGCTCAGGTTTTTAAAGTTCTTTTTATATTCTAGATGATAATCCTGTGTCAGATTTATAATTGACAAAGACTTTTCCTCTTTATGTAGGCTACCTCTTTGCTCTTTACCATACAGAAACTTTATAGCAGCATGAGGTCCTACTTATTAATTGTTGATCTTAATGCCTGCTCTATTGGGCTCTTGTGAAGAAAGTCCTTTCCTGTGCCAATGAGTTCAAGTCTATTCTGCATTTTCTCTTCTATAAGATTCAGGGTAACTATCTGGTTTTATGATGGAGTCCTTGATCCACTTGTATTTACATTTTTTTTGCAGCATAGAAGATATGGATGTTTCACTATTCTATATGCAGCTATACAATTTGACAACTACCATTTGTTCAAGATTCTATCTTTTCCCCAGTGTATATTTTTGGCTTCTTTGTTAATTCTTACTGACATGGCTGCCCAAACATGAGCTGAACAAGGATAACACAAATGGACATGCCAAAGTGAATGAGGAAAAGTTCACTAGGTTGCAACCCGGAAAACACACATACAAATAACATTATGTGGACTGATTAGGTTATATATAGGAAAATATATGCATATACATGTATGCATGCAATAACAATCAGTGAAAAATATAAATTTGAAGGAGAGCAGGTAGGGAGGTTATGGAAGGAGCAAAGGTAAAGGAGAAATATTAAAAAAAAAGTCAGGTGTCCTTATGTATGGGGAGCTATACCTCAGTCTTTAGTTCTAGTCCATCAATTACTATGACTGTTTTTTTTATGCCAATAGCATGCTATTTTTATTACTATAGCTCTGTAGTACAACTTGCAATCTGGAATGCCTGTATCTCCAGCAGTTTTTTTTTTTTGCTGTTGTTCAAAATTGTTTTAGGTATCCTTTTTTTTCCCATGTGTGTGTTTCCCTGTGAAGTTGAAGATAGTTTTTTCAATTTTTAGAAAGGTTTGTGTTGGAATTTTGATGGGGATTACATCATATCTGTAGATTGCTTTTGGAAGGATGGTCATTTTCACTATATTAATCCTAATGGTCTATGAGCATGGGAGATCTTTCTATTCTGAAGTAATCTTCAATTTCTTTCTTCAGTATCTTAAAGTTTTTATCATTCAAATCTTTTACTTGCTTTGCTAGAGTTATCCCAAGATATTTTATTTTCTGAGGCTATTGTGAAAGATATTATTTTCATGATTTCTTTTTTGAATGTTTGTCATTTGTACATAGGAAGGTGCTGTGGCTATTGCTCTGTATGCTGTAAATGTGTTGCTCTGATTGGTTAATAAATAAATTGCTGACTGGACAGTAGCCAGGCAGGAAGTATAGGTGGGACAAAGTGAGAGGAGAATTCTGGGAACAGGAAGGCTGAGTCAGGAGTTGCCAACCAGACACAGAGGAAGCAAGATGTAAAGATACCGGTAAGCCATGAGTCATGTGGCAAGGTATAGATTTATAGAAATGGGTTAATTTAAGATGTAAGATCTAGCTAGCAAGAAGCCTGAGCCATTAGGCCATGCAATTTTAATTAATATAAGCCTCTGTGTGTTTATTTGGGTCTGAGTGGCTGCAGGCCCAGGTGGGACTGGAGAAAACTCCAGCTACAGGAAGGCTACTGATTTTTGAATGTTAATGTTGTATTCTGCTACTTTGCTGAAAGTGGTATCAGCTGTAGTTTCCTGGTGGAGTATTTAGAGTATTTTATGTACAAAATTGTACCACCTGTAAATAAAAGATACGCTGACTTTCTCTTTTCCTATTTGCATCCCCTTGATCTTCTTTAGTTGCCTTATTGTTTTATCAAATACTTCAAATATTATATTTGATAGGCATGGAGAGTATGGAAAACCTTGTCTTGTTCTGATTTTGTGGACTAGAAGAATGATGTTTGGTTTTCAGTGTTAGTGTCACTCTGGGTTTTATGGTACCGATTCTGACTAATCTTAGATCTGAAGATCTGGTTAAAATGGTGGGCTCAGACCTAAGCATTTCCCAGATTTTTTCAATACATTGGGTTAGTGATAGGCTAGTTGGGAGGGTGTGGAAGGCTGACTCTTGAGTTCTGTTAAGCAAGGCCTTGTGTCTGATACTACAAATTGTGATGAAGGTAGAAGTAGGGATACTCTGATTCTTGCAAATAATAGCAGCAAGCATGAAAGGGATGGAGCTAGGCTAGTAGCAAGGGCTGAGGGTGGCAGCAGTCTAACCATACTCTGAACAGTCCAGGATGAAGGAGGAGAAGGAGGGAACAGACAGCTTACCCGGACGTCAGTCAAATGTAGAGGCTCTAGGTTCCCTGGTAGAGGGTGGTTTTAGAGGTTGGCAGGGAGTCACAAAGTAATAGAGATAAGATATGGGGAATGATTGAAGGGAAACAGAAGAAGAAAATGAACCCTAGGCTACTTTGAGGCTCTATCAACTATGAATAAATCCACTATGAATATTCCTGCACTCCTACCTTGGGATCTGCCAAAACATCCAGATAGATATTCTTACAAAGTGGCCCTCTGTAGCTTAAATACCATAGTCTTCTTATCCTAGTGGACAGACATTGCAATTTACTCATTTTCAACTGGGAATGTGCAACAGCTTGGTAGGGAAAGTTTTGCTAACTGATTTTGAGTTATATTTAAAATTCTATGAAGCCCCAGTCTTATGGAAGTTTGTAAATCTTTGGAAGGGAAGCCAATATATTTTTGGTTCTAAAACTATTCTTTACTGGCCTTCTGTGATCATTTATGCATGACAAGCATACATTACAGATTTCCCATTAGTGACCTAGATCAAGCAATTGTTTTTTTGGGTTTAGTTCCCATATGGCTAAAGAACAATTTTTATCTTGCTTTCAGTGCATCCCCAAACCACAAGGTATTGGCAGAGCTGCCAATATTAAATTTTTATGATTTCTTTATGGTGAGAGCATTGGAAAATATTTTTCTAGTTGTTGTTATCTATAAATAGCCCACTACACAACAGCACATAAGATCTGTGATTGGTATGTAAAATTAATAGAAAATTTCTTAATAATAAAAAAAGAAAAAAAGTGTCTCTGTTTCTGTCTACCAATAACTTAATGCTTATTTGTCAACATTCTCTGTTTCTTACTTCTTCCTACTCTCCCCAGCCTCTATTAGCTACCAGTCCGTACTCAACTTATATGAATCAATATTTCAAATTCTCCATAGGAGTGAGATCATGTGGTACTTATATTTCTTTACCTGGCTTCTTTTGTATAGTCCAGTGATCTCCAGTTCCATCCACATTATTGCAAATGGCAAGATTTTGTTTTATGGCTGGATAATACACTATAGTATTCGTATCCCATACTTTCTTTCTCTGTCAGTTAATAGGCACTAAGGTTGTTTCAATTTCTTGGTTATTGTAAAGAGTGCAATAGTAAACATAAGGATAGATGTCTTTTCAATATACTGACTTCTTTTCCTTTGGATTTGTTTCCAGGGTTGGGACTGCTCTGTTGTATGATATTTATGTTTTTAATTTTTTTATGAATCTCTATACATTTTTCACAATAATGGTGCTAATTTACATTGTGCCTTAGTTATTTTTTTGTTATTTCTGTGTCTAGATGCATGGCAGAAACAACTAAAGAGAAGACAGATTTATTTTGCTCATAGTTCCAGAGGTTTCAGTTCACCATTTCAGGGAGATAGAATGGAAGAACTCATACACTGGCAGATAGCAAGCAGGACAAAACAAATACTCTACTGGGCACTAGGATAGTGCTGTCCGCATTCATGATGGGATATTCCCTTCTAATTACTCTTGTATTGAAATATTCTCATAGACACATTTGAGATGTTATTTCTGGATGTTCTACTTGCTTCTCAAAGCAACCACACAGACAGTCAAGATTAATTACAGGATACTGCCACAAGAATGAGTAAAAGTTCCCCCCTTTTAACATCTTTGCCTACACATGGTATCGTTAGTCTTTTGGGTAATGGCCATTCTAACTGTGGTTTAGCATTGATTTCCATACTGATAAGTTTGTAGACCATTTTTTCATAGTAATTTTTATGCTTTCTCTTAAGAAATGCCTAGGTCTATAACACCCCATGACCTGGTGTGACAGTGTCTACCTGTATATCCCTGGCTGACCTCAAAATTACTATGTAGACCAGGCTTACTTTGTACTCACAGAGATGTGTTTGACTCTTTCTAGTGCTGTGATCTATTGAATACTTTTAATTGGGTTATTTGTATTATAGCTATTGAGTTTTAAAATTGTTCATACCTGTTTTTTGTGTGCTTCACTCTATAATTGTTTGTTTTCCTTGATAAAGGTTTTTTTTTTTTTTATCTGTATGGAATCCAATTTTGTAGCTATACATACATGTAGCTAGAGTTTTCCTGCCTGGCCCACAGTCAGGACAAATCTCTCTCACCTGCCAGTCCCACAGCCTCTCAGACCCAACCAAGTAAACACAGAGACTTATATTGCTTACAAACTGTATGGCTGTGACAGGCTTCTTGCAAACTGTTCTTACAGCTTAAATTAATCCATTTCTATAAATCTATACCTTGCCATGTGGCTCGTGGCTTACTGGCATCTTAACATGCTGTTTCTCATCATGGCAGCTGGCAGTGTCTCTCTGACTCAGCCTTCCACTTCCCAGCTTTATTCCCCTCCTTGTCCCGCCTATACTTCCTGCCTAGCCAATGGCCAATCAGTGTTTTATTTATTGACTAATCAGCAACACATTTGCCATACAGAACATCCCACAGCACAATTTGTATATTTTTGCTTTGGTTTTATGTGTTGGAGGAGTCTTAAGCAAAAACTTAAAAAAAAAGACATTTGCTTTCTACTATCTAGAGTTATTTACCCTATTTGATCCTTCATTTCATACTTTTAATAATTATGTTTGTAACATTAAACAAAATAATCTGAGGTTTAATCTTAAAGTATTCATTTTAATTTTTATATTAGAAAGTATTTGATAATGTTGGTTTTAAAATTTTGATTAACATGGTACATACTCAATTATATTTATTTGCCAAGTAGTTTAAGTAAAATTGGAATTTTTTAAACCTATTTTTGCTCTGTAAATTATTGGGAGTTAGTGACCTCTCAATTGATTTTTAAAAATATAGTTTTTAAAGGGCTTAGAGAAGTGAAATATTTAGAGAACATGAGGGGGAGTCTAGTAGGTGTTCTTGGTTGTTTTTAATTACAAGACATTTTACATTTTTATCAGGTGAATATGACCTGTGCTTTCGAACAAAAGTTTATAAAAATCACTTTGGTCATTTATATTTTAAAATTCATTTTCACTTTTATTTTGACTTTCATTAAACCTGGTTTAATATAGTCATAATAATTGCCCTACATTTGTTTTAAAATATGTGCTAGTATCAACTTTCAATTATATTCAATAGTGACATGAAATACCAATTATGCTTAATCAAGTTAGTGATTTTCAATTTCAGGTCATATTTTTTTAGAAAAACAGTGTTCTAAAGAGGGTCTTAGTCCTGAATCATATCATTTATATTTGTATGACATTTTACCTGAAACACTTATAATAGCTTCCTAATTTCCTCACATTCACTATTTCCTCCCTCTAAACAGCCCCTAGAAGAACATGGTGAGTCCACCCTTTGCTTTACAAAAAAAGAAAAACTAGTTGGTCATTAACATCAACTGAATGTGAGGCTTTTGCATTTGATCCTGCAGCTGTAAGTCTGGTTATATGGAGGCCTAAAGTTCCCTGGCACTAGCCAGTCTCAGGTCCTCACTGTTCAAAAACACACTGCACTAAAAACAAAACAAAACAAAACAAAACAAAACAAAACAAAACAAAACAAAACAAAAACTTCTCTGCCTTTGTGTAGATGGGGCTCAGTGAACACTATCTTCCAAATAAAGCATTTTTGAGGTGTATGGACCAATTTAATCAAGGTCCTTGGCTAAACCTAATTTGTTTCACCAAAAGACTGCCTTTAGTCTTTCCAAATTTTACCAACTACAGACATCTACACCCATATACACTACAGGCTGAAATGCTGGAGACTGATAAATCACCCAGACCAACTTTCATCCCATTCTGTTGCCCTTCATTTCATTCCCATAGATAATCATTTACACTCACTTGTCTGTTCTGTGGGGCCCACTGAGTTCCTCTAAAATTCATTTACTATTTCCCTGAAATTCCGTATTCTCCTCCTACTGTGCAGTGAAAGAGGAATATAAGCTTGTGAATTATGTTGGGCTAGTGGACACTGTGATTTAGCCTTTGCTAAGATTTTGCTTTTTTTTGCATATTTATGTGTCTCTGTGCCCTTTCACCTGTTTAATCTCTCCATTTTCAGTTTATTTCAATGAGTGAAGAGAAGTGTCTATTCATTCCTAAAGTCAACACTACCCACTATGTCATAGATGGCTTTAACCATTCTCTTTTCAATATCTCTCTCTGGCCTGAATGAAACACCTCTGTAAAAGTTTGTTTCTGTTTTTTTGGTTTCTTAGTTCACCAAGTAATTCTAATTACCTTGTGAGTAGAATTTGGCTTGCTACAAAGATTTGCTTTAATGAAATGTTTCTGGGCTTTCAAAGTTGCATGTCTAACCTAGGGCCACAGTATATTCACCCGGATGGTATCATGCTGCCATCTCCTAATGAGCAGAGTATTTTCTGGTTCTGCTTTTTGATCTTATCTTCTGAAATAATATTTCACATTCTGTTTTCTGTGTTTTCATACTTGTCTGTCTATAGAAGGTAATCAATTGGTATGAAGTCATGTTGAACTTTTAAAAATATGTTTACATGTTTTTGAGATTATAATACAATTACAGCATTTCTTCCTTTCCTACCTCCAAACCTTTCCATTTATCCCTCCCTGCTTTCCTTCAAATTTGTGGCTTCTTTTTTCACTAAATGTTGTTGCATTCATATATGTATATTCCTAAATATAATCTGTTCAGTCCATGTAATACTACTTGTATGTATGTTTTCAGGGTTGACTGTTTGGCACTGGACAACCAATTGGTAAGTTCTTCTCTGAGGAAGACCACCTCTCCTATTCCCAGCTTTCCTCTGTTGCCTATAGTTTTTTGTGTAGGGTTGAAGCCCCATGGGCTTTCCCCCAAACTTTTAACAATACCAATTTTGTGCTTTATACTGATAAATCAATTTTAGAACAGCATGTTAAGGGCCAAAGCAACCACTAAAGAGTGGGCCTGTACAAAAAATTCCTTTTTTCTCAACATCATTTGAAAACATTTTTTGTATGTATTTTCTTCTCCAAGTTTCTCATTCCTACTGAAGAATAACACCTTATTTCACAAGGTTCCTTGAATATGTTTGAATTTTAAAAATAAAGTTTTTAGTTGATATAGGTCATAATTTTATTTGACTCATATACATCTTATTTTATAAGACTTCAGTGTGAGAATCTGAATAAAATATAGTGCTGGGTATGGATCATGCATATTTTACTAAAGAAGCCAAGATATCCAAATATACGTAAACATACTTAGCAAATACATCATCATGATAGACATCTCAGTAGCTTAGCTTAACAGTTACTATATCTTTAAAATCAATGGGAACTTAAGGGTTGGGGATTTTTATGCATATTGATATTTGAGTCTAAGACTGTTCTATGAAATTTGTTTTATTTTTGAAATCACAATTGTAGCAGGAATCTTAGAGAGTCTTATTAATAAAATCAAACCTGGAGCCAGGTACTGGGGTCAATGCTGGAAGATCAGAGAGACAGAACAAGCCACAGCTAACCTCACCTGGCCAACTTCTCTGCTGATCTTGTTTCCTCAGACTGGAGGCTCTGTGCCCTCATATCTGAATGGCTCTCAGCTGAACTGTGCTGCTCAAAACCTAAAAGTTTAATGCTTCTAGTTTCTGGTCCTCACACCTTATATACCTTTCTACTTTCTACCATCACTCCCTGGGATTAAAGGCTCGCTTCCTGGGATTAAAGGCATACGTCACCATGCTTGGCTGTATCCTTGAACACATGGATTTCTGCCTAGCTCTGCCTCCCAAGTGCTGGGATTAAAGGCGTGTGCTACCACTGCCTATTCTCTATGTTTAATATTGTGGCTGTTCTGTCTCTGACCCCAGATAAGTTTATTAGGGTGCACAATATTTTGGGGAACACAATACCACCACACACAATTACAATTGATTATCTTATCCACCACCAACTCAGTCTTTAAAGGCCTTTATTTTATAAAAGACATCTATGGCTCAACCAATTTGTACAGTTTAAACTTCAATATTTTCTTTGTCCTATGCAACCTATGCTTATGGGTCTTGCTAGGCCTGTCTTCACATGTCAGTAGACAGGCTACTGCATGTACTGTCACAAGCATCCCTTCAGCTCTGAGGAACTTTTAGACTGGAGGGGTGGTGCATAATGCAGATCTGCTAGCTGCTTTGCTATTTTGATTTCATTAGAATCTGCAAGCATCTATTAAGTGCCTAAAATATTTCTCATTCTGGAAAACATCAAAGACAAACATGACAATGCTGCCTGCCTTCAAGATTCCACAATCTAGCAAGGAGGATAATTGGTCACAATTATTCAATATCAGATATAATATACAAGAATGTACCTTTCAAAGAAGTATAAACAAAGTGCTCTGGACCTTGAGGGAATATTCAGTTTGAAGAAGGGAGACTTTTCTATCTAATAAGGCTTTATAAACAGTGTACTCTTAAGGGGACTAAATATAGGAGGATACTTGACTCAGTGGTGATATGAGCCAAAACATTTAGGAAGAAGATAAAGTTTTGTTGTGTATTATTATGTATCATGTTTTGTACTGGGACTTTATATTTGTTTGCTTTCTTAATCTTCAAAACAAAATTATAATGTGCATGGTACTATTTCCATTTTCTGATAACAATGAAGCCCAGAGTGAGTAATACTTATAAGAGCTGGTGTTTAACCCAAATTGTTCTGACAGCAAAGTCTGTGTTCTTTCCTTACATAGTCAAGGAAGAACAATAACAGTTTGTTTAAAAGAAGTGGAGTTATAGGACATATGATCCCAGAAATGTAGTAAAATGAATGGCCAGTGAAGATCTTACAGAACCAAATGTGTTCCATGTAGGCAGATTTTTCTGTTCTCCCTGCTAGCTCCCAAATAATCACATGGAGATTTCTTATTAGTTATGAAAGCTCGGACAATAGCTTAGGCTGGATCCTAACTAGTTCTTATATCTTAAATTAACCCATACCTTTTAGTCTACATTCTTTTAAGTGGCATGGTTACCTTTATTGTGTACTCTCCACTGCTTTTCCATCTGGCTGACAACTCTGCCTTTCTTCTTTCCAGCATCCTCTGTGTCTGTCTGTTTCTCCTACACTTCCTGCCTAGCTAATGGCTGTTTAGCTTTTTATTAAACCAATAAAAGGTACCCTGGGAAAGACACATATTCACAGTGTACAAAAACATTATTCTGGGCTGGAGAGATGGCTCAGAGGTTAAGAGCACTTCTTGCTCTTTCAAAGGTCCTGAGTTCAATTCCCAGCAACCACATGGTGGCTCACAACCATCTGTGATGAAATCTGGTGCCTTCTTCTGGCCTGCAGGGATACGTGCAGACAGAACACTATACATAATAAATAAATAAATCTTTAAAAAAAACATTATTCCACATGTCCCCCTTTTTGTCTAAAGAAAAAGGAAAAGATTTAACTTTAACACAGTAAAATATATATAATAAGAACAATTATCAGGTAAGAATTCACAATGTCCAGTGTCTATTTGCATTTAGCAAATTCAGATAAAATACTCCATTATCTATCATATATTGATGAGTCCAAAGTTTTATATCTAATTCACTTTCTATCTTAACTTGTATCAACAACCCAAAACTATATTTTTAGACCTCAAAACAATTTCTTAGATAAACAATTTAAGCTTTTATGTCTCTCATTGTTGTATACTTTACATCTCTTGTGTAAGTTTCTTTTCTGAATTTGGTAACAAGGAAAACTTTAACTACCTAGTCTTCAATCTCTACCAGAGACCCAAAAAGGATAAAATATTACTTGAATAAATAGGAAGTGCAGAGCAAACAATTCCAAAACTATAGAAATGACAGGAACAGCTAACTGGCTGGACAGTCACCCAAGGTTCCTCTGTAATGTTTGGGCATCCATCTTCGGCCTATAGACTTAGAATATATGACAGACTTTTCTGGGAAGCAGGAATTTTGAAGGACTGTCCTACTTTGTCTTGACAAAATTTGACAGTTGCTTTCTTTTGTGTCTTGTTTGTCCAATTTGGATACCATACTGTCAGCAGTCAATGTGAGGGCACTTTGTTGCCCAGTGGCTAACTTTTGCCACAATGAAAGTTAACTCCATATTCAGTTTCTTCTCCGAAGTAGATTGGTGCTGCCAGGAGCAGACATGTCTCATTGTTGTAAGAAAACCTTATGTTATTAAAGCATCCTAAATGCCATATTCTGTAGATCTCTGAAGTATTTGAATACCACCTGTCTATCTAAAATAGACCTCTGTTTGACCTTGAAAACATATTTAACATGACTACAAGTTTGATTGTAATAGGTGACTAACTATTAACCTAAATTTCTTTATTATCTGAAACAGTTTGTAATAATAACTTTCAAGGACTAGAAATTATATTACATTGCTAAATGAGCTGCATAGGTACAATACCTTAAACAAGAGTAGAAATGTATGTACAGTATGTTCTAACAAAAAGAACTTTAAATTTGTATCAATATACAAAATCCATACCAATGTAAAATATTTGAGACTAGGGGTTGTTTAAAAGTAGACTCAACAATCTACCCCTTTATGTCATCATTTTTATGCTATATCTCCTCTTTTTCCTTCAGAAAGAGATCCTTGAATCTAACTCCTTTGTTTAGCTTTTTTCCTGACAATGAACAACAACTTGTAAACAACCTCCCTAAATGATGACAAACATCTCTAACCGATCAAATGACCAAAAGCCATCCACCACACCTCTTGGGAATGTGGACATCGTGTTCTCTCAGCTACTTCCTGTTGTCTAGAAGCACTGGAATCTTTGAGAGACCCTGGGGAAATTGGGATAATGGTCAAGTCCTGGGAGAGCTAACTTTATAATTTATTGCCCACTCTGTAGCTTGAGTTTTCCTGCCTGGCCCAGATTCAGGGCAAATCTCTCTCACCTGCCAGTCCCACAGCCTCTCAGACCCGACCAAGTAAACACAGAGACTTATATTGCTTACAAACTGTATGGCCGTGGCAGGCTTCTTGCGAACTGTTCTTACAGCTTAAATTAATCCATTTCTATAAATCTATACCTTGCCACGTGGCTTGTGGCTCACCGGCATCTTCACATGCTGTTTGTCATCATGGCGGCTGGCAGTAGTGTGTGTCTCTGACTCAGCCTTCCACTTCCCAGCTTTATTCTCCTCCTTGTCCCGCCTACACTTCCTGCCTAGCCAATGGCCAATCAGTGTTTTATTTATTGACTAATCAGCAACACATTTGCCATACAGAACATCCCACAGCACCACTCTGTGCAATGGGAAAGTGTAAGACTTATCTGTAGTCCTGGTTGTAGTAGTCTGTGAGGCTGGACCATCTCACCCATCAGGCGTGGTGCTGTTATAGATGCAGAGCTCTGAGGAAACTGTAACGGAGGCATTCTGAGAGGCTGGGTCACCTGAGCCACCCATTTTCATTGGTGTCTGCTCCCCTTGCTCTGAAAACATGGAAACTTTGAAGGTAACATACATATCTACATGAACACAAGTACAGCCTATATGTTGTACACAAGCCAGCCAAAGATAATGTTGTGAAATATACTTTTTGTACACTGTGAAGATGTGTCTTTGCCAAGGCACCTTCTGATTTGTTTAATAAAAAACTAAACAGACATTAGCTAGGTAAGAGGCACAGAGGATGCTGGAAAGAAAAAAGGCAGAATCGCCAGCCAGATGGGGAGGAAGCAGGATGGGGAGTATAGAGTAAATGTAATCAAGTCACTTAAAAGAACTTAGATTAAAAGATATGGGTTAAGTTATAAGAACTAGTTAGGAACAAGCCTAAGCTATTGACTGAGCTTTCATAATTAATAAGCAGTCTCAGTGTGGTTATTTGGGAGCTAGCAGGTGGGACAGAAAAATCCATCTATAAATGGCACCCAATGTGGCACACCAGGTGATGTCTTTATCTAATTATTCTTTAGCAATAAAGGAGTCAGATATCAGGGTAAGAACCTAAATGATCGGAGAAGTGGTGAAGAGACCAGGGACCTCTTCTCTCTCTTGTCCCTCCATTCAAAAAGGCTGAGACTCTCTCTCAGCCCCACCCTAATACTTTTTGTGTCTATCTGTCCACAGTACTACAAAACCTCTATGGTTAATTTTGGTTAGCTAGTAGCTAGCTCCACCTTCTGATTGAAAAAAAAAGACTTTATTGTCAGTCTTGGGAGCATCAGAATGCAATCAAAATATCACACAACAGTTACACTAGATATTTAACAAATATTTTGCAGAAACAAGATACCATGGTCAAATACATATGGGAAAACCTCTGCTATATACTAGTTCATGATGTATAGGTTTTAAACTGCTTTAATGAATGTTAATGTTATTTAGCTGGCTAGAATGTGAATAGTTACCTCTGGAGTTTTATAGTGGACAGTTTGTACAATGTTATCTTACCAATTAGATCTTGCTCTTTTTTGGATATTTAAAAGTCACATTAGTAGGTATTAGATTTCAGGGATTTCTGTAGTAATTTAATATATTTAATCCTTAGAGTTTAAAAAAATGGATAATCCCATGGGAGAAAATTGTTATAGTATATATTATTATGGCTAATGATATTGTTATTATGTGACGTATAGTATGAAAAAAAAATGGGCTTAGTCAGTCATACTTGTTAGGTAAAGATGAAATGGAGTGACTTGGTTATATAATTCTTACCTATGAATTTTGCCAACAGTACTCATGTATCAGTCTAAGTGATATGGCATCTATTTTTACATGGTGCATTCTTGATTTCCTAACTTCCAGATCTGATATATACTGAACAGAAGTCATAGATATAACTATATTTATTCCCTTATCTTTGCATGAATTGATGGGGTCTGAGACAGATGGAGTCCCTGAGACTACCGCTTCCACTCCAAGAGACCTTGTCCATTTATACTCATATGTTGAACAAACATCATTTTTTTTTACATGTGCCATGTTGCAAGAAACACACTGGATACGTTTCAAATTACCCAGGGGCTACTTGTTAAAAATTCCAATCATGATTTATAATGTAGAGCTGTTTTGTTTTGCATTTTCCCTCAACACCAGAAATCTTAGTTGGTACAGCTAGCATAAGAGGAAAATGGAATTATTACAAAACAAAATATGCTTAAGGAAAGAAGAATCAAATCTTTGAGAATGAGCTCTTTTGTCACTGCTTAACAAGTTGTGAACATCATATTAATCTGATTAAAGTTTTGGGGGGATAACAGCACTTACTCATTAAGGTGCAAATATGTAGAAGACAAGCACTGTGAATCCATAACTGTGAAGGAGGCATTCAAGATGAGGTGAGACCGCCCCTTAAATAGTCAAACTTCATTTCAATTGAAAAAACTTTGCACAACTGAAAGAATGGCAAAAATGCTATTGTTGAAGAAGAAGAAGAAGAAAAAAAAACTTTGGGAAGTTATGAATGTCTAAGATTTCCTGGGGTTATTTTTGCAAGGGTTGATTCATATTCAGATTAGCTTCCTGCCAGATGGAAGAAACACACAGTAAATCAACTTCTGCAGGAGACAAATCAAAGAGAAGCACAGGCTGCTATTTAAAGGCTTTTCTTCTTTTTGTCATATTGATAGCACATATTAACCCGCAGGGAATGTTATTGCAAAAAGACAAACCAATGAGGCTATTCTCCTATCATTTAGGAAGGATAAATCCCTTTGAGTCTACCAGGTCAGGGGACACTGTCTTCTTGGACTGAACATCCAGGAAAGGATTTCTGTTTAATGATGCCCAAGCCTCAAGCATTCTGTGTAGAAATGAAAGTGTAAATGTGCCCAAATTGGTAAAAACTCTTCCTTTTGTACCCACCACACTACCTTTTTTTGTAAATATCATTGATGTTGAACAAGTATACAATAGATGAGATAGATCTATGTCTTTAAAATATCTCTTAAAAAGTGTATGGCATTTCGGAGTGGTGCTGGTGAATCACATTCTCTGCCTTTAAGGAGCAGCCTCTGAGGTGGCCCTGTGAGAACTGCAGGAATACTACTATAGCATCTGCCCTTCCTCCCACCACCACCATTCTGGGCTGAAACTGAGAACTCCCTTGCACAGGGAATCATACTCCCCTCTTAATTCAGTTCTTTTTCTGGCTTTCATTTTTTCAGTTTATTCTTGTATACTATCTTTCCCGTGCTTTTCAATTCTGCCCTTTTTGGTTTAGTTTGTGATCTAAGCTTTCCTTATGTAGTTGAGTAACTTGCCTAGGCTGGGAGCATCCAGACTCAATTCATTCTTGTATGCTGAGTTGATGGTGCATCTTTGGCTTTGTCTGGCTCTGCCTTGCAGGAACCTCTGAGAATGGTAACAGTTTAGAAGTTATCATTTGTTTATTGAAAATCTCCCAAGTGTCAATCTTTTCAACAGCCCTTTAAAAGACATGTTGTTATTGTTGTATTTTATATCTGAGGAAGTGTCAGTCAATTGAGGAATCTGTCCAAAGATCACAGAATTTGTAATTAACAGAATTTTGCTTAAGACAAACGGGAGTTTGAATAAAAATTCCTTCTACTAAAACTTGTGCTATATTAGAGCTTTTCAAATTATAACATGCCAATTAATCACCTGGAAATCTCATTAAAATGTAGATCATGATGCAGTAGATGTAGGATGTGACTTGAAAATTTTTTACTTATATGTTGCAAATAAAGTTTCCTGACACCACCCATCACAATGTAGTGGGAGTATCACTCTTAATTTTATATAGAACAAACTTTCTAAGCAAAAGGAAGATTTTAAAGATAAATGAAGATATTATATAATAACAAAAGATATGATTCTATAAGAGGGTGGCCCCATTAGGAGAGGAAAGCCCTCATGAATAGGATCTGTGCCCTTATAATCAAGAACCTACAGATATCCTTTCTCTTCCTACCATGTGAGGACATAGTTGAAAGATAGAAATCAGCTAAGAAGGATGCAAGATACTTAGGAGACAACAGATTTGCCATAGTTTTAACCCAGGAATTCTTAGCCTCTCTTTGTATCTAGGAGAAATAAATTGCTGTTTCTAAGTAACTTAATTTCTGGTATTTTGTTATAGCAGCCTGAACAGACTAAGTAAGACACTGTCCTCAGTTTGTATGTGACTGGCAATACAGCATCAAAATATATGAGGCTAAAAACTGGTAGATATTCTAGAACTACTTCATGGGGATACTGTTTAAGTAAGAGATGTTTTTCTTTTTTTGTGAAATATGAATAATATTAATGACTATTCAATAGTATGAACTTGAGGGTTCACTGTCTTAACATGTGTAATGGCCATAGAGCACTACCTGACACTGGAAAAGCTCAAAGAGGGTCAGCCATTGTTGTGCCTACTGCACTATTACTATTATTATAGCCTTCCTAGAACCATTATTATTTTCTATGCTTGACCTATAGATTGCTATGTTAATCTATAACCTTTGTACTTTTCTTCTGACTACCTAGTAAGAAGGGAAGGTGGTAGACATTATAGAGATGTTATAAAAAGCAGGTGACAGTGAAGTCATCTATTTTTCCACTGCTACCCTCAACATGACCCCTGATGAACTAAAGGCAAAGAGAAAATTGCTGAGAGAAAAGATCAATGAAAATTATTCTTCCTCTCATTTTTATCCTTTTGTTTGAATTCATCTCTTAGACTGTTTATATGGCAGGACTCAGGGGGTAGAGTAAATGGGATCCTTCTCCAGGCCCTCACTCATGTTGCCCATCATCTAGTGTCAGTAGAAACACTGCAGATGGATAAGGTGGCTCAGAATATTGCAGAAAGATAAGGCACTTTGAAAGTAAAGATATACATTTGGTGCAATAAACATGAAGGCAACAATGTACACTTGTTTATAGTAAGGTTTAAGAGGCAGCATTTCATTACTTGGAGAGAAAGCCAATTTGTGTTACATGAAAAACTTCAGAAAAATTCAAAACTCAGCCCTTTGCTGTAGTGCAAATTCTAATTGGGCTTAATAATAAATACCCAGAGCCAGATATCGGAGTAAATGCTGAAAGATCAGAGAGACAAAGGAGCAAGTCACAGCCACCTCTTACCTCGCCAGTTCCTCAGCCTGAAAGGGGGGAGCTCCTGTCTCCACCCTGCCTTGTCACTTCCTCTCTCTGACCAGCCATATCACTTCTTGTTTACTCCTCTGAAGTGACGGGATTAAAGGTGTGTGCCACCACTGCCTGGACTCTATGGTTAACTAGTGGCTAGCTCTGCCCTCTGATTTCCAGGCAAACTTTATTTGTTAGAGCACAAAATATCACCACACTTTGCTGTTTTTCCCTAATCCTAATTAAATATAGATAACAGCTCATCAGTTTTCTTCTCATCAGAGGAAGAAGGAGACAATGTTGAGCAGCTACTATGGGGAGGCTACCCAAGTTCATTTATGCCCCAAACAAAGAGCAAGGTAGATTTTACACATTCATCTCATCAGTCCATGGAACTTTCTACAAAATCATCCAAACATTAGGACACAAAGTCTTAACAGATATAGGATAATGGAAGAAACATCTTGTATCTTATCTGACCACCTAAGTTTATGTTATTACCCTTTCTTTCTCCTGGACAATACTTGATAATTGTTCTTATTGTATATAGTTTTGTATTAGGTTTAGAACAGTTTTATTTAGACAAAAAGGGAAGTGTAGTGGGTATTGGACCTTGGACAATCTGACCTGATAGAGGTGGTGCTTCTTGCCTGCCAATGCAACTTCTTAAAGGGGAATGGAGAGGGGGGTCACGAGCTATCTCTTGGACATGGAAGGCTTCCTGGAAAATGGTAGAGTGACCTGATCTGGAGTTTTCCCCTTCTTTCCCTCAGAGACGAAGAGGCAATGGCGTTGCTTCATTTTGTATCAGTGAGTCTATTTTCCCCATAGAACCACTTAATAAATTGATATATAGATCATTGAGGCTCTTGTTACATGTTAATAACAAAACAAACAGCAGACAGTATACAAATTCATTGATGTTAAACAGCATGTTACTGAATGAAAATTTGGTCAAGACAGGAATGAAGAAGGAAATGATTAGCTTTTAAGAATTGGATAAAAATGAAAACATAACATATTCAAACCTGTGCAACACAATGAAGGCAGTTCTAAGAGGCAAATTCATAGCACTAAGGACCTACATTAAAAAACAAAAACAAAAACAAAAACAAAACCCCAAAAACTTGGCAGGATCTCATTGTAGGTATATTTTTCTGTCCCACCAGTTAGCTCCCAAATCATGACACAGAGACTTCTTATTAATTATGAAAGCACGGCTGGTAGCTTAGGCTTATTCCTAACTAGCTCTTTTAATGTAAATTAACCCATATCTTTTAATCTACATTCTTTTATGTGGCTCTATTACCATTACTTTGTAATGCTTATGTAGTTTCCTCTGAGTCTTGCAGGTGACACTGCCTTTCTTTTTCCCAGTGTCCTTTGTGCCTGGAAATCTTGCCTAGCTATTGGCCATCCAGCTTTTTATCAAACCAGTCACAGTGACACTTCTTCACAGTGTGCAAAAAAGATTATTTCACAACATCTCATATTAACAACTTAACTCTATACACTTGAAAGCTCTGGAAAGACAAGAAGTAATAACACCCATAGATGGGAAAAAACAATCTTACTAGAGATTCAAGGTTTAAGCCAATGGCAGAAGCATCCATAGCAACCAAATTGAAATCAGAGCTTTATACTCCAACTGGTTTGATTCTAAAAACTTTATTTAAAAACTTATTTATTTTTTTTATTTCATGCACATTTGTGTTTTGCCAGCAAATATGTCTGTGAGAAGGTGTCAGATCTCCTTGAAACTGGAGTTACATATAGTTCTGAGCTGCCAAGTGGGTGCTAGGAGTTGAATCTGGGTCCTCTGGAAGAGCAGTCAGTGCTCTTCCCCACTGAGCCATCTTGCTAATTCCTAAAAACTCTTACATTTTCATGTTTTATCAAAATATATCTGTGAGTCTAAGAAAAATTGAGGATCTTTTAGAAAAGTTGTTTATTATACAAATTGAACTTCTACATATACTACTAGCTTTAGGATACAATTTTTGTTTCTGATGCAGGAAGACTTTCTTTTCCACTGGTTAGAAGGTTTTCTCCACTCAGAATTCTACAAATGTGATTGGTTGGTTCCACGTAACCTTCTGGAGCAAGAAAACATAGATTTGGAATCAGACCATTCTGATTTCCAGTCTTAGTTTCCTAATTCCATTGTTGATAACTTAAGGCAGTTTCATAGACTCTATGAGCCTCAAGGCCCTCCTCATGATCATCTTTCTATCTCTCCTCTTTTTAGTATCAGTTGGAATCCTTAAGGGATACATCTTTATAGCTTTTCTCAGTTTGTCTGAATTAAGAACTGCCACAGTAATGAAGTTCAATATTCCCTCAAGCTTCATGTCTTAAGTTGACTAGGGATCTCTGCTTTCTTGGTTTAACAGCTTGGCAGACTGCTCCATGTACCTCCTTGTGAGATACAGGTTGAAGGAGAAACAGCTACTTCAGAGGGTGTTCGTGTATGGTTATTGCAGTGACATGAGAGGAAAAGCCCGAGTCTCTGAGTCCTCTTATGTTGCAGGATTAAAACTGGAATTCTGTTATGTCTGCCCCACTCTGTAGGCTAATTTAAATCAATAGACCAAACCCCACTTTGAAGAATGATGTTCATGTACATTCCTTGCCCATGAGCAGTTTGCCCAAAGGGTTCATGTCCTTCCTCAATATTCCATTTAGTTTCTATTCCACAGTGCTCTATTTTCTTGTTTGCTCATCATTCCATTTATGACAGACTCTTTACTTGGATTTTGTGCTTTTACTCTCTTATTACATTCCTCTAACATTGTATACTCTTCAATTATTTTCATGGAATCCCCTTGTTTTCCTTTTTGTTCATCTTACCACATTTCCTACAACTTATCTAAGCTATTTCTTTGCCATTCATACTTTGAAAAATCTGTCTTATTTTAAGATCTCTTAAACAGGAGATGAACATTCCATACTAAAAAAAGGTACCACTTCATGTGGTAGAGTGTAGATAAGAAGTATGGGTTAATTTAAGTTGTAAGAGCTGGTTAGTAACAAGGTTAAACTATCATCTGAGCATTTATAGTTAACAAGAAGTCTCTGTGGTTATTTGGGAACTGGCTGGTGGGACAGAAAAATCTGTCTACAAATGGTGCCCAACATGGAAATAATGTACAAAGGCTTGTGAAAGAAAAGAGAAAGGAAATAGACAATCATAGAATAAAAATAGTTTAAAAATAATAAATTCCTTAAAGAGGAATAAAATAACCAAAAAGAAAAAAGCCATGTAAAGATGGAAAATACATGGGGAGTCTGAATTCTGTATGTTTTTTGATTGCTGATGAATGAGTGCTAAGAGACACTGGATTATGGAAGCTGCTGGATTAATCCAACCTATATATTTTAAAAATATTTGACTTCAAAATGGAAGTCAAAAGATGTGTTGTTTTGGTGAAGAGGTTATGATTTTCCCCCAAGAATATGAAAGGCTGTGGATTCATTTAAGGTTGAAAATGATCACATTTCATCAGGAAAGACCCCCCTGAAAATCCTGGCTACAGATATAAAGGCAAGACATAAACTACAAGACACATAACATATATTTAACCTATTCAAACATAAAACAAAAAGTCATCTTTGGCTAACTTGTACACAACACACAGTCTATACTTGTTTTTTTTTTTTTTTTGTTTTTTTGAGACAGGGTTTCTCTGTGTAGCTTTGCGCCTTTCCTGGGACTCACTTGGTAGTCCAGGCTGGCCTTGAACTCACAGAGATCCGCCTGGCTCTGCCTCCCTAGTGCTGGGATTAAAGGCGTGCGCCACCACCGCCCGGCATTTTTAGTTTTTTTTTTTTTTTTTGGGGGGGGGAGGTTTTCGAGACAGGGTTTCTCTGTGTAGCTTTGTGCCTTTCCTGGAACTCACTTGGTAGCCCAGGCTGGCCTCAAACTCACAGAGATCCACCTGGCTCTGCCTCCCGAGTGCTGGGATTAAAGGCGTGCGCCACCACCGCCCGGCTTCAGTCTATACTTGTATTAATGCAGATATGTATGTTACCTTTGAAAGTTTATGTATTTTCAGAGCAAGGGGAACAGACACCAATAAAAATGAATGGCCCTGGTGATCCAACATCTCAGAGCACTTCTATTGCAGTTTCCTCAGAATTCTGCATCTAAAATTGCATCAAGCTGAAAGAATATTGTTCAAATTGGACAAGCAGAACACAAAACAGAACAACTGCCAAAGTTTGCCAAGACAAAGTAGGAAAGTCCTTCAAAATTCCCTCTTTCTCAGAAATGTCTGTCAGGTATACTAGACATATAGGCTAAAGTTGATGCCCCCAAATTACAGAGGAACTTTGGGTGACTGTTCAGGCAGCCAGATATCCCTGTCATTAGGTAATATTACATCTTTCTGGGGTCTTTGGTGGTGCTAAAGACTAAACAGTTAGACTTATAGTTTTCCATAGTTATGATAAAAAGTAAATTAGGTATAAAACTTTAGACTCACAAAGATAAAATATATAATAGAGTATTTTCTCTAAGTATTTTCTCTATTTCTCTGGATATTGTAACTGTAATTCTTACTTGATAATTGTTTTTGTTATATATAGTTTTACTATGTTAAAGTTAAAACCTGCCTTTTTAATTAGACATTAGACAAGGGGAATGCTGGGTAATAATCCTTTTGTACACTGTGAATATGTATTACTCTAATTAGTTTAATAAGGAACCAATTGGCCAATAGCTAGGCAGGAAGAGATTGGGCAGAAGATACAGACTGAAAGAATGCTGGAAAGAAGAAAGACAGAGTCATCAGCCAGACACAGAGGAAACAGGAGATGAACATGCCATGCTGAAAAAAAAGTACCACTCCATGTAGTAGAGTATAGATAAGAAATAAAAGTTAATTTAAATTGTAAGAGCTAGTAAGCAACAAGCCTAAGCTATTGTCAGAGCATTTATAATTAATAATAAGTCTCTGTGTGATTATTTGGGAGCTGGCTGGTGGAACAGAATGGTCTGCCTACATAGGTATCACACAAGTAACTGAAACCCAGCCTGTTATCTGCTGAATTTATCCACTTCTATACAGCACAAGCCATGTCTTTTAGAAAGTTTGTATAGGGTTACTGTTATCTACTTCTCTCATTCAGTCCTCTAAGCTGAACCTCATGCTCATCCTTGCTTCCTCTTTTTCTTCTCTCTATATCCAACCAGCAGCCATGTTAGCTCAATCTGAAATCTGTCCTTTATATTACTGCTACAGTAAAAACCCTTGTCATTTTTTTGGCTTGCTTCTATTATTACATTTTGTTGTTTGGGACAAGTAGTCTTTCAATAGCTTTGATTTTTTGCAGTGCTAGTAATCGAACCTAGTGCTCCACATCTTCTAATTAAGTGCTCTACCATTAAGATAGATTGTTATCCATTAAAAATTTATTTATTTTGAGACAGGGGTTTGATAGCCTGGCTGTGAACTCATTATTACCTGAGATTATAGGCCTGCATCACTAAAAGCAGATAAAATTTATTTTTTCCTGTTTATATATGATGTGTGTGTGTTAAAAATGGAAGGGTTGATTCTATTAGCAACCAATGATTCTCTTACATTATGTTTTTATGCTCAAGGTCATTTTATTACCCAAGATGCTATAGCAATATTTCTATTTTTTTGCAGGCTATTGACTAAATTAACTGTCTTCAAGGAAACATCAAGTATATTTTTTGCATAGTGTTTCCTTGCATGTTATGGTGTAGAATTTAATCACAACAGCTGCAAGGCAAGCTGAGACATAAAGTACTAAATCTGTGTGGTAATGTAACTGGCTTATGGTGGGAGTTCTTTGTCTGAGAGAGGATTGATTATTCTGAAAGGCAACTGTTTTAGTTAGGGTTTCAATTGCTGTGATGAAACACCATGACCAAAAGCAAGTTGGGTAGGAAAGGGTTTATTTGGCTTACACTTCAACATTGCTGTTCAGCACCAAAGGAAATCAGGACAGGAATTCAAACAGGGTGGGATCCTGGAGGCAAGATCTGATGCAGAGGTCTTGGAGGGGTGCTGCTTACTGGCTTGCTTCCCATGGCATGCTCAGTCTACCTTCTTATAGAACCCATGACATCAGCCCAGGGAGGACCCCACCCACTATGGGCTGGACCCTCTCCCATTGATCACTAATTGAGATGTTTTACAGCTGGATCTTGTGGTGATATTGTGTTCCCCAAAATATTGTGCACTCTAATAAATTTATCTGGCTGGGGTCAGAGAACAGAACAGCCACTAGATATAGAGGCCAGAAAATGGTGGCATACACACCTTTAATTGAATCACTTGGGAGGCAGAGATCCATCCGTATCTCAATGCCTTTAAGGCCACACTGGAAACAACTAGGCATGGTAACTCACGCCTTTAATCCCAGGAAGTAAGTCTTTAATCCCAGGAAGTGAGCCTTTAATCCCAGGAAGTGATTGCAGAAAGCAGAAAGGTATATAAGGTATGAAAACCAGGAACTAGGCTGGCTAAGCTTTTAGGCTTTTGAGCAGCAGTTCAGCTGAGATTCATTCTGGATGAGGACTCAGAATATTCCAGTCTGAGGAAACAGGATCAGCTGAGGAATTGGAAAGGTGAGGTGGCTATGGCTTGTTCTGCTTCTCTGATCTTACAGCATTCACCCCAATAACTGGCTCTTCTAAGACTCGTGCTACAGGATCTCATGAAGGCACTTCCTCAACTGAGGCTCCTTCCTCTCTGATGACTCTAGCTTGTGCCAAGTTGACACATAAAACCAGCCAGTATAACAGCCAAGAATGTCTATATGGCTAGCATCTAGAAAGTATTGATACCACCCAGAAAATGTTCAGGGATGCATTGGTGGTATCCTTGTGCACTTTCCTAAAATACTTGTCTATTTGTCTTACTTCTACGTGAGTTGTAAACTTCATTTGGAACTATTTCTCTAACCTATCTGCAACATGCTGATATGTACAAGGTCTTACTTCTAAGAAGGGTTTCTTTGTTTGGAAAGTGATTATTAGGTTTGTTTGTGATGCATATGCTCTCACATTCACATTGTGCATCTGTATCCTTTGCTTAGAACAAAGTCAATGTGTTCCAAATTATTCTGATTTACTTTATCTAGTCCTGTTTCAGAATAAGATATGATAAACATCACTGGGATGATTAAGCTTAGAGCGGGCTTCTTTCAGGATTTTGCTTTTAATAGGCCATAGAGTTTCAAATTAAAGGAGAAATTTTCTTACAGCCAAATGTCAGGGCCATGTAAATAGTATGTAAATGTGTCTGTGGATGGGACTGAAGGATGCTTACCCTTCTATTTCTCTGACCTGCTTCCATCATCCCATCCTCCTATCTTCCTCATCCTCCAATCCTTAAGTTTTCTCTTTACCTTCTTTCTCTTTATCTGTGAGCACTAGTTGTTTAAGATACCTATTCTGTTTCAGGTACAAGGTAGATACAGTTTTAGGTCAAGTACCTTCTGCCATCCAGTTCACATACACTTCAGTTTCCTCCAGTGGCTCCTGAATTATTATTTTAGTCAGTTCTTCTTGACATCATTGTCAGTAGTTTACAATAAATATATCTTGTTTGTGGAGGAGAAGCTCAGATGGGCTCACTCATCCTCAGTTGAAGGCTGTTGAATATACTCAAAAGATTTCCTGTGTCTTGCTTGTCTGTGGTCAGGACAAATCTCTCTCATCTACAGTCCCACAGCTGTTCATAAAATAATCATTCAGAGGCTTAATATTAATTACAGACTGTATGGCCCATGGTTAAGAATTCTTGCTAGCTAGCTCTTTCATCTTAAATTAATCCATTTCTATTAATCTATGTATTGCCATATGGCTGTGGTATTACTGGTCTGTTGGCATCTTGCTCCTTAGGTGGCAGGCTGGTGTCCTTTCTGCCTCTGTCTTTTTTATTCCACTCTCTCCAATTGGAATGTACCACCTAACCTTATTCTGCTTCACCATTGGCCAAACATCTTTATTTAATCAACCAATCAGAGCAACATATATTCACAGCATACAGAAAGACATCCCACAGCAGTTGAAGGAGGAGTCACTGTCTTCAGTAGGATAGCCAGTGGTGAATCCCTCATTGTCTAGCAGATAACTCCCCTCCTATGCCTGGGTGGGCAGCCTTGGTTAACTTCAGAGGGACACATATAGCAAAAGTAAACAGAAAGACATGATAGTGAGAGGGGGATTTGTAAGGAAGAAAGATGCTGAAGTGGAGGTGGTGAAGGCAAGAGGGGATAGGAGAGGGTGGTAGATGAGTGTGAATAGTATATATTATATACATACATGAAATTGAGAAAGAATAGATCAATAAAATGGAAAAAACAAATAAAAAGTAACTTATTGACTGAATAATTTTTAATAAATTGAACCAGTCTGTAAGTGAACTTTGTTGTGAATCTAAATTTGAATTAATTAGCAAAATAATATTTTTCAGGATAGAAGAATCAACTGTGAACATATAATCATAGAAATTTGATGATTTGAACAAATAAGATGTCAGAAAAAATGGGTTACATGAACCTCTAATAATGAAAAGTGGATACAATTCATCATAACAGATGGATTGCTAATTGGTAATATTGATTTAAAGTTTGTAGTGGTCAAAAATAACATTATTGTCTCCATTTTCTCAAATGAAAAACTTGAATTATTTGAAAAGCAATTGAAAAGCTTGCTTGATTCATAAGGCATTCTGAATTTAGGGTGTATAAGCCTGTTTGTATTCGTTTCCTAGAAATCAACGAAGATATTGCTATCATCATGACACATATTTAAAACAAATTGGGCCCCTATTCTTTCACCTGAACTCACATGCACATCTCCATACACACATGTACATATAATTAAAAATGAATAAGTATAAATCTTAAAAAACTAGAACAAAATAAATTTGAATTGTTACATGGCAAGAGACAAAAAAGATATCAGTATAAATTAACTAAATGAAAATACAAGACCAGTATATAAAAACAATCAAACAAAAATTATTTTTCTTTAAAGATAAAGATTGACAAACTTTACAGACAAACTCACCAAAAGAAGGGTAGAAAAGCCCAAATTAGTGAAGTTAAATATGAAAAGGGAGTGTTAGGAGAGAATGCAATGAAATCTTTAGCATCATTAGGTAATGCTTTGTAAATTTCCAGACAGTTGCTTTTCTATATTAGGTCTAGATCCTACAGTTCTTTTCTGAATAAGAATTTACTCATTTCAGGACCTTAGTCTATTATTGAAGATGATAGAAGTTCTCCAGGTAGTTTTATTTTGATGGAGTAAATTTTGAGTCACTAGTGGTGGCATGCTAAGAACAGTGGGATTTTTTACAGGAAAGTCCTTTAACTATCAAGCTCATGGTTAGTCTGGAATATAATGAGTCACTGCAGACCATGTGGTGCTTTATTTAACACTATTTGTATGTTTTACTTAATTTGGGTAGTATGTGAAAAGTCATTTGTGAAAAGAGATATTTGTAGTCAGAATTTTTCTCTGGTCTTGCTTGACCCCATGGTCCTGTAGCCACTTACAAAATAATCATTCAGAGGCTTAATATTATTTACAAACTGTATGGTCTATGACAGGCCTCTTGCTAGCTAGCTCTTATATCTTAATTTAACCCATAATTCTTATCTATGTTTAGCCATGTGGCTTGGTACATTTTCTTAGTTCTGCCTTGTCATCTTGCTTCCTCTGTATCTGGCTGGCAACTCCTGACTCCACCCTTCCTCTTCCCTGCATTCTCCTAGTTTGCTCACCCTGCCTATACTTCCTTCCTGGCTATTCGCCAATCAGCATTTTAATAAACTAGTGTCCCAGAGCATTTGCCCTTTTCTGTCTAATCAAAAAGGAAGTTTTTAATTTTAACATAGTAAATTACATATAATAGAACAGTTTTCAAACAAGAATTTTAGTTACAATATCTAGTCTATTTGTATTTGGCAAAATTAAAGAGATTAAGAAGTTGTATCTGGACTCTAAGAAAACATTTAAATGAGAAATACAGAGAATTACAAAGCACACTTTCCTTTTTCCTAGGGCAATCAATTGTGAGGCGAGAGTAACAGGTAGCCAGTACATTGAAATTCAGTAACTGACTTTCAATTTCACAGAAGGTAATTCTGAAGTGACAGGAAGCAATGGGAATCAGGCTAAGGTTCTTTAGTGAAGAAGGACCAATAATTATGTGGGGTGCTGCATGTTCTACTTTTGTTTGCTAAATAATAGGATACTCTAGGCTGCTCTCATAATTACATCATAGCCATTCAGTCAGTGCTCTCCAGTAGCTACCGACCTTGAACATTTGAGTTGTTTCTAGCCAGATAAATGAATATGATGGGAGAAGATAACTCTCAATTGTATGAAACCCTTAGGAAAAATTAATTTTATTAACCTGCCGTCTGAGTCATCACAGGTACTGATTTTGACAGATGTCTTATAATTCAAATTTATTGAATAGTGCTTTTGTTGTATAAATTAGCACCAGGACAAGCAATATTACCCCACACAGCAAAGGGGCATGGGAAAAAAGAGGTTTGAAATAATTTCATTACTATGCTTCTATTCTCCCAGATCATCTCTTCTATTAGTGAAACTCTCAAGGATAGAAATAGCATACAGGCCTTTGACGTGTCAGTGAAAGATGGAGCCATTGAAAATAGTAGTTTGCTGAATTCAAGATACAACAGAGGCAGCAGGTACCGGAGGTTAGTGTGAAGGTGAAAAGAGAAAAACATAACAGGATACAACTGGAAAAAATGGACTTCTTTGTAGTTACAAAGAATGAGAATGAGAACAATTGACACCTTGCAAAGAAATCTTTACTTTCTCAGTTTTGTTCACCTTAGAGGACAATGAGGCAAGTTAACATAGCCCACAGGGTCTCTGAAAGCATTTATAGCTATGAGATTGTATTTACTTTTATATAAGTCAGACCTTGCTTTATCCTGGATTGAGTTTTCCTTCTTTATAGTTGGGAAGACTGATAATGTCTCCCTTGCCCTTGTTCTCTTTTTGAGCAGTATTACAGACTTCTATTGGAACTCATACCCCTGTAGGGCATTACAAATAGTTTACAGTTGTTTGCAGGAGTGGTAAATCATATATTTTATAAGTGACAAATCTTAGCTTGAGTGATAATGCAGTATGTGTGTAAACTCCCTAATTGTTCAGCTAACAGTATCATTTAAGATGATACCAATACTGAATTTCAAATGTCAAATGTGATTGATGATAAATAAAATGATCTTCCACATATTTTGTTGTGCAGCCTGGGATATTTTGGGAAGAGAGAAAGGAAATCATTAATAATGGTGCCAGAAAAATTGGCAAGAACTAGGCTCAAACATGAATTCAGGTTGCCCTGTTTGTTATTCAAAGTAAACAATAAGTGGACAATTGAAATATATTCTTATTAAAACATATATATGTGTATGTACATATAATTAGTACAGTGAACTAGAGTACATGAGAACAATTCTTTGATGAATAAGCACTATTATTACTTACGTACAATAGTACGGATTACATTAACTTTTTAAATATAGTGAGAAAAAATTAGTAACCAATATACATACTTTGTTTTATAACATTTGTATTTTCCAGTATTTTTTCTTGTAAATAAATATATGAAATGTCATATATATAGTGTAAAAATATTGTACTTTAATATAATCACCTTTACATTTTATTTCATCATTCTCCCATTCTATTAAATGTTTTTATAACCTAATTTTGAATTAATATAAATTCACAATTAAATTAATACTTATTTTGATTTTATGTATTTTATGACAATAATAATATTTTATTTAATGAAACATTTTTGTTAATGATTTGAACATTGCATTGTTTTACTGTTATTGGTGAGGCTTATATAAGATTTTCATATGTAAATATTTGGTTTCCGATAATTTTTTCTTTAATTTTTTTTCATTTTACATATCAACCACAGTTCCCCCTCCCTCCCCTTCTCCTGCTCTTCTTCCATCTCCCCCCTACCCCACCACATATCCACTCCTAAAAGAGGATAAGGCCTCCCATGGTGAGTCAACAAAATCTGGCACACCATCTTTAGGCAGGCCCAAACCCTTCCCCCCTGCTTCAAAGCTGAGCAAGGTTTCCTACCATAGGGAGTAGGCTTCAACAAAAGCCAGTTTGTGCACCAGGGAAAAATCCTGGTCCCACTGCCAGGGGTCCTACAAACAGATCAAGCTACACAACTGCTGCCATGCAGGTTCCCCAGCTGTCAGTCCAAAGTCCATGAGCTCCCACTAGCTCAAGTCAGCTGCTGTCTCTGTGGTTTTCCCCCTCATGATCTTGAACCCCCCCTTGCTCATATAATCCCTCCTCCCTCTCTTCAACTGAACTCCATGAGCTTGGTCCAGTGCTTAGCTGTGGACCTCTGCATCTGCTTCCTTCAGTTACTGGATGAAGGTTCTGTGATGACAATTATGGTAGTCACCAATCTGATCCTAAGGGAAGGCCAGTTTAGGCACCCTCTCCACTATTGCTAGGAATCTTAGCTGAGGTCATTCTTGTGGGTTCTTGGGAATTTCCCTAGGACCATGTTTCTCCCTAACCCCATAATGGCTCCCTCTATCAAAGTATCTCTTTCATTGCTCTCCCTCTCTGTCCCTCCCCCAGCTTGACCATCCCATTCCCACATGTTCTTATCTCACCCCACTCCCACACTCCTAGTTTACCCAGGAGATCTTATCTATTTCCCCTTCCTAGGGCGATCCATGCATTTCCCACTTAGGGTACTCCTTGTTACCTAGATTCTCTTGGGTTGTGGTTTGTAGCCAGTTTAGCCTTTACCTTACATCTAATGTCCCCTTATGAATGAGTACGTAACATGTTTGTATTTCTGGGTCTGGGTTACCTCACTCAGGATGATTTTTTCTAGTCCCATCCATTTGACTTCAAATTTCATGATGTTGTGGTTTTTTTTTCCCACTGAGTAATACTCCATTGTGTAAATGAACCACAATTTCTTTATCCATTCTTTGGTTGAAGGGCATCTAGGTTGTTTCCAGGTTCTGGCTATTATGAATAATGCTACTATGAACATAATTGAGCAAGTGTCCTTGTGGTATGATTGAGCATCTTTTGGGTATATGCCCAAGAGTGGTATTGCTGGGTGTTGAGGAAGATTGATTCCCAATTTTCTGAGAAGGTGCCATATTGATTTCCAAAGTGACTATACAAGTTTGCACTCCCACCAACAGTGGAGGAGTGTTCCCTTTGCTCCACATCCTCTCCACCGTAAGCTGTCATCAGTGTTTATGATCTTAGCCATTCTGACTGGTGTAAGATGGTATCTCAAAGTCATTTTGATTTGCATTTCCCTGATGGTTAAGGATGTTGAACAATCCCCTAAATGTCTTTTGGCCATTTGAAATTCTTCTGTTGAGATTTCTCTGTTTAGATCTGTACCCCATTTTTTAATTGGATTATTTGATATTTTGATGTCTAGTTTTTTGAGTTCTTTTTTTGTTTGTTTGTTTGTTTTTTCAAGACAGAGTTTCTCTGTGTAGTTTTGGTGCCTGTCCTGCATCTCTGGCTCTGCCTCCCGAGTGCTGAGATTAAAGGCTTGTGCCACCACCGCCTAGCTTTGAGTTCCTTATATATTTTGGAGATCAGCCCCTGTCAGATGTGGGGCTGGTGAAGATCTTTTCCCATTCTGTAGGCTGCCATTTTTTCTTATTGACCATGTTCTTTGCCTTACAGAAGCTTCTCAGTTTCAGGAGTCCCATTTATTAATTGTTGCTCCCAGTGTCTGTGCTACTGGTGTTATATTTAGGAAGTGGTCTCCTCAATTCTAGGCTATATTCTAGAATTAAAACACCTATGTTATAAGATGTGTTATGTTTTGTTGTGGTTAAATATACCTAAGCAAAGAATTTAAAAGAGGGAACATTAGGTTCATAGTCTCAAAGATTTCAGTCCATAAAAGTTGGAAGATTGTACAGCAAATCAATGTTTTTCTTACTTCGTGATAGCCAGCAAGGAAAGAGAAGGGCCATATTAGACACCCTTCACTGGTATGCCTTAGTAAACTATTCAGAAATTAATATATTGATGAGCTGGGACTCTCATATTCCAATCACTTATTGATACTTGTTTCCAGAACCTGGGGATGGAGCCTTCATCATGTAAGTCTTTTTAAAAAAATGACACTTTATATTGAAACCATACACCAAATGAACAATTTCTCTTTAGCAGTATGTAGTAGGTATAAGATACAGATCTTGAAATATTTAAGCTACTAATAAAGATGAATTGTCATTATCTATAAGAGTACAAATGGTACTCTTATATTTTCTATGGAAATATAATTGTTTTTATGGAAGCATAGTCATTACTATGTTCTGATCACGTGTCATTCAGCAAACTGCTTTTTTTTTTCTTTTCTGGAGCTGAGGACTGAACCCAGGGCCTTGCTCTTGCTAGGCAAGCACTCTGACACTGAGCTAAATCCCCAACCCCTGCAAACTGCTTTTTATGTGAGTCTTTCTGAAAAGATCCTATGAGTTGTAGCCAATAACTTTGTTTTCTTTTGTAGTGCTGGAGATCAGACCCAAAGTCTCATGTTTGTCAAGTAAGCACTGAGCCCCATCTCTAGTCCTGTCAATGTATTTTAAAGGTGGTTTAGGGAGTTCCTTACTTGATGTCAAGTATATATTACATTTACTTTTACTTTAATGCATTCTTCTTGACAAAATGTATTTTCACTCAGCATTACCTTTCTCAAAGTTTTGTATTTTTTCTTCCTTAAGTTTTGGACAAGAAACACTGTCTGGAAAAAAAAGTTTTGGATAAGAGTGCTAACATTCAAGTGTTTCCATCTGTGTAGCAAAGCAAAAGTAGGGTGCTGGCTTTTCTGATTGTGGGTACTGCCTGACTTTCTAGAAGAGTCATTCTCAACTTTCTTAGTGCTGTGACCCTTTAATATAGTTCCTCATTTTGTTGTGTCCCCCAACCATAAAATTATTTTTGTTGCCACTTCATAACTCTGATTTTTCTATTGTTATGAATCATAATGTAAATATCTGTGTGTTCCAATGGTCTTAGGCAATTCCCAAAGGGGTTGTGACCCATAAGTTGAGGACTGCTACTCTAGGAAGTGAACCCTGGCAACTTTACTTGTGGTATATGACTAGACTGTGATATATTGACCATATGACCAGAAAGATTTATTGAAGGGAACAGTATTTTTTTTACCAAGGGTAATATGCCTTTTGTCATTTTTTGATAAAAAGTCTTCTATGTGCTTGAATTACAGATATGCGCTACCACATCTAGGATTTATGTTGTCTTTTTATTTTTGAAGTGTTGAGAATTTGAACCAGAGCTTCATGTGTGCTAAGCAAGCATGCTATCACTGCTGGATATTCCTAGATCCTATATGTTAGAATTTATCATCAACATTTATGTACAAGAAAAACAATAGACAGGGTTTGATACTATCTGTGTTTTCAAGTATCCACTAGGGGCTCTGAAACATATCCTCTGTGATAATGAGGGATTACTATATATATTTGCTCTTCACCGTCTTTTCTGATACACAATTCATGAAACTTCAGAACCTCCGACATATAAAGTATTTTTATATACTAGTGAGACAAATGGTGGTTGGGGGTTTCTAAACGTGTCTTGATGTTGCAAAGGGGTTGGTTGTAAGGTAAACAACCAAGTATTTAGAGATCTAGAACTTTCATATCTATCCTCTGAACTCCATGGAAAGGAGAAGGTCTAGACACACTGACTTAGTCACCCAGGACCAAGTCAATCATGGCTACTTTGCAAATTCTCTATCAAATTCCAAGAAGTGTATGGAGGACTGAGTTGCTGGGATGGAGAACAACAACCCTGTATTGAGTGTATGATGTACAGTTCATTGGGAACTTTCTAGACTATACCCTAAACTAATTCTTCATTTGGATATTCTGTATTCTTTATCATGTCTTTTATAATTAGCCAGTAAACAATTGTCTTCCTGAGTTTTTTGAACTGTGATTGTAAACCTAAAGACAGGGACATGGAAAACTTCCATTTGTTACCAAGTTGGACAGATGTGTGTAGAAACTGGGGATCCATTAATTGAAATTTCACATTAAAACTTGGGGGAACTCTACTGGGACTGAGCCTTAATCTGTGGTATGCAATCACTATTTGTAGTTCACATAAGAATTCAACTGTGTCACATGTAGTTGGCATACATGCACTAGGAGAATTGGCTGGTATAGGAAAATCTTATAGATTAAAACCCAGAAATGCAAGAAAAAATTCTATTATTCATTCATTGTTTGTAAAAATTAGGTTGGGTATGTAAACTATTTTAATTCTAATATTCTTTCTTTAAAAAATACATGTATTTATTTTATATCCCTGCCACAGTTTCCCCTTCCTCCTTCCCTCGCAGTTTCTCCCCTTCACTCTGTTCCCACTCACCCCCAATCCACTCCTCTTCTGTTTATACTTAGAAAAGGGCAGTTCTCCCATGAATATTAACAAAACATGGCATATCAAGTTCCAGTAAGACTAAGCACATCCCCATATATTAAGGCTGGGCAAAGTGACCCAATATGAGGAGTAGGGTCACAAAAGCCAGTAAAAGAGTCAGAGGCAGACCCTATTCTTACTGTTAGGAGTCCCAAAAGAGGACCAAGCTATACAACTGTAACATATATGCAGAGTGCCTAGGTCTGTCCCATACAGGCTCCCTGGTTGTCAGTTCAGTCTCTGTGAGCATCTATGAGCCCAGATTAGTTGATTCTGCAAATTTTCTTGTGGTGTCCTTGACCCCTCTGGTTCCTACAATCCTTTCTCCCCCTCTACTGCAGGATTCCCTAAGCTCCACCTAATGTTTGGCGGTCATACAATATTCTTGCATCTTTGTTATTACTATTGTTTTTATGTGTAACAAGTGAAGAAATTGTGGGGAATGTGGAAGGTGGTTGATTGGGTTTGTCCTGGTAAGGACTAATAGAACCTAAGAAGTTATTTAGAAGTAAAAACATGGTGATAAAACATCAGATGAGTGTTCAGTATAGTGACACACCCCTGTAATCAAAGCACTAGAGAAACTGAGGCAGAAGGATTGCAGTGACTTCAAGGCCAGAGCAGATTATACACTCAGTTGAGAAATGCCTAATCTACATAATGAGATGCTGATTTTGTATCTTGCTGAAAGTATCAGATCACAAGGTTTCATGCATATGAATTTATAATAGTTATATCTTCTTTATTAGATGTTCTCTTTATTAATATATAGTAATCTTTTTCTCTTCTAAGCTACTATTGGTGTAAAGTTTGCTTTTTTTGGATATTAGTACAGCTTCATCATAATTTCATGTTCCATTTACTCATATCTTCTTCCATCCTTTCACTTACAGTCTGTGTTTATCATTGCTAGTGAGACACATTTCTTGAGGCTTATCGTTAATCCAATTAGGCAGCTTATGTCTTTTAATTGGTGATAGGGACAAAGACTGTTTATATTTAGAGTTATTATTGAAAGGTAATAGCCATGAATGAAGAAAGTCACAATGAAACTCATTACTTTATATAGTTAATGTATATGAATTTAAAAGTTTAAAAGGAGAATAGCACCAAAAAAGAGAGAAAGCAAAGGAAGAGAAGCATTTGAAATAAACTCGTGCAGCAACTCTGGATATTGATTCATCTCTCCCAATGCCAGGGGTGGTCTGTTGTTTGTTTGATTTGTGATTTGTGATTCTCAAAAGTCTTAGCCCAGTCACAAACACGTGCTTTTAGATGGTTTCTTTTTCATGCTGTCCTTTTCTGGTTCCTCTAAAAACCTGATAGCTTCATTTTTACTGTGCTATACTATTATGTGGTGCTAATTAGTGACTTTCCTTGAGTGCTTCATTTGCTGTTCTGACAATATCCTGAGGCGTAAATTGCTTTACAACTTGGCCAGTGAAACTAGAGCAGGAGTAATATTTGCTGCTTGTTTACATCCCAATAGGGCTGGCTGCAGAATGTTTCTTTCCCTCATTCTTTCCTGTAAGCTATCTTGTATTTGGTTTAACCTGTCATTATTACTTAAGAGAAGTCACTCATTTGTTTTGAAGAGACCTTAGATTTTAAATCATTGTTTCAAATAGGTTTTTTTTTCGGGGGGGGTAATGGGGGAGTATTACTTCAGACGTTTCTTTTTATAAATGACTTCTCCCTGGAGAAAATGCTCTGAGCTATTGCACTTAGTGTTGTGTGGGTTGGTAGTCTCTGGGATTCTTGGCTTCTGTCTCTGTGTTAAAAACATGACATAGGAGCAAAAATGCTATGGTAGTTATTGGGATCCTAATGATCATGGCCTCTGGCTCATAAATAGGGGGACTGGAAGAAGAGAATCCTTGACTTCTAAACTGTACACACCAGAATTTAGCCTGTTTAGCTTTGCTGTGTGAACTCTAATTGCTGTTTATTTCCAGATTTCTTGTTCTTTATTTTTATCTCAGGGATATTGTTGATTTCTGCCTCACTTTCTGCTCTAAGAAAGTAAATTAAAAATGTTTCATGGAGTAATTTTAGGACTCATACCCCATCTTTCGCTCTTCTTGCCATCTTTGTCCTACTAGGGTATTCATGACACCTTTTTAAAAGATGTATCTCATTCTTTTCTTTTTTTCATTCTTTCACCTCCATATTGTTTCTTGTAGGTAGTTGAAATTCTCTTGTGCTCTGTATTTTTAACAGTAATTTCAGCAGGTGTACACTTCTAAAATCTCTGTAAAATAAATCCTTCATCCTTAGTGCACATGTTCTTGATGAACACTGATCTTTCAGAATGTGAAAACCAAGCAAATGAGCTGATTTTCTTTTTCTTAAGAAGAATATCCAATGTCCCGCCTATGTACTTTTGCAGGAGTAGGACATTTTTTTTTGTGTGTGTGTGTGTGTGTGTGTGTGTGTGTGTGTGTGTGTGTGTGATTATGGAGCATTGCCAGACCAAGTGATTGATGTGCTTCCAGTCTTCCTATTGTTCCTAGCGTGCTAATGTTGGTATGACTAAAGCAGGTTTGCTTTTCCTCAAGCATATATGTGGAAACATGCTTAAGGAATGTCTATTATGATATTTATTTCAAAATATAGCCTGAAAACAGACAATTGTAATTAGATCTAAACTCCAATTTTAGAAACATGAAATATGTTTTTCCTTTTTCCCCATCTTGATTCTTTTAGATATTTCATAAATAAAATATTAAACACCATCCTTACTTATATAGGTTTGGAAAAGGGGAAATAATCATGAAAAATAAGGGACTGTTGAGGTTTTTAGCATCAGAGTCTCTAACTCTTAACTTTTGTGCAATGCAACTGTGGTTACTTGTAGCAACATTCTGTTCATTACTCCATATTATACCAAGAACAATGAACTAAATGTTGGCACAGCTGTCTCTACTGGCACAGTTACTTGAAGTTTTAAACTTTTGATTGTTTCAAGTGAGTTAAATTTTCCTCATTTTTCACACTGTATAGGTGGATGTCCTACCAAATATAATTACAGATTAGGATTGTGGTGGTTTTTGTTGAATAACACATTTCAGAATCCAACCTTTCAGATTTCATGGCTCTGATTTGAGAAACTTGATATTTAAGAATAGTAAACAAGGGCTTGACTGCATAACAGGCTAGCAGTATCACTATACTTGAGGTTAATCTCCATTTCTTGTGACCTTGGGTAGGTTTTCTCCTGCTTTTAATCCCTAGTTTTCCCACCTGTAGAATTGGGAATAGATACACTCAGAAGGAATAGCCTTTGCAATGCTGCCAGCATGAGTTTCTGGGAAATGCTTTATTTTAGTGTGCAAAGATGCAGGTAGTTTAAAAACAACTGGCTATTGTCCTTGGCTAATTGTGAAGTTGCATATGAGAAGCTTTAGGAAACTGAGTAACTTTTTCATTTTCATTTTTTTTTTCTGTAGTCTCAGAAAAGATTTGGCTCATAACCCACAAAGACATTATGGAAATGACCCTATTCATTTTGCCTATGCCATGCACTTTTAAATAATGATTGCTTTCTACTGTTTCATTATGTAGCTAGGAGATGTACTTTCAATTGCATATTAACTCCTTCTACTCATGCAATAATTTTCTGTTTCATTCCAGCACTACATTATGTATATTTATGGAACAACAAAATTTCTACATATTACTTTCCCCACATAACTGTTTTGAATACAATTCTTTTGATGGAAATTCTTCCACAAAGATATATTAATAAGCCAAATACAATCTTTAGTTTTAAATCTGCAAAAATCTACTTTAATGACTTTATATACCTCATTTTCTTTATGCAGCGTTTCAAAACATAGAGGGAATCCTTTCTTTTACAAAGAGCCATTCCTGTGTTGTAAAGCAGTAGATAGCAGAGGATGAAGGGTAATTTTCTTCTGCATAGATTTTTGGTAATTTTCTTCTGCTTCTCTATTCTGTGTAATTTTTAAAGATGTGCTATACTTTGAAGTTGAATGTAAAAATCAGTTTTGCCACCTAGTTACATGCAACTCATGTATCTTGCTTTTGATTTCTTGCATACGTCTTCGATACATTATTCTGTGTAAACTCTCAATTGTCACATGAGTTTCCGGTCTCTCTGATGTAACAGTGTGGCCACTTAAGCATTGCTGATCATGAGTTATTCTGATAAGGACTGCTGATTGGCTTTGACTTTCATTTCTCACCTGCTTACATGGTCAACCAGCTGTTAGTAGGTCAAAGAGCTCCCCGATGATTTGATTTGGTGGCATCTCAAGCTAGTACAAGTGACAGTGTGATTCAATTATGACCAATGGTACATAACAGAATTGAACTTTGGGGCATCTGGAAAGGTTCACAGAATTCTTAGCAATTTTGGACCTTTCCTGTTGACTGGAATGCACTTTTGTCTGTACCTGAATCCACTATTTGAGCTACTGAATTGGAAAGATGTATTGAGACAGGTCAAATAAGATATTCTAACCTCTAACTCTCTCTTTTTTCTTTTTCTTTTTCTATTTTTTTTTTTTTTTTTTTTTGGTTTTTCAAGACAGGGTTTCTCTGTGTAGCTTTGCGCCTTTTCCTGGAACTCACTTGGTAGCCCAGGCTGGCCTCGAACTCACAGAGATCCGCCTGGCTCTGCCTCCGGAGTGCTGGGATTAAAGGCGTGCGCCACCAACGCCCGGCTCTAACCTCTAACTCTTGTTGACTACTCATACTGGTGAAATAAACACAGATGGCTCATTAAGTGAAGGAAATCAGTTGTTAATCCATGGTTGTTTTATTTGTTCCTTTAAATATTCTTTGGAGTAGACAACACCACATTTCTACTTAATTAAGGAAAATATTTTTCTATACTCCACAAGATGGTTTTGTTTTTTTCTTGTCTTTACACTAATTATGTCATGAATTCATGGGGAATAGGTTTCAGCATCTCGTATTGCTTCTCATAAAGTGTGCATATATTGTTGGAGCAGGCTGACACTTCAGTGGATCACTGATATCAGTCATTTTTGCTCTTCCCAACCATTTTCTTCATGTGTTTTAGAAAACAACCTTAGCTTTCAGAGTGCTTAGTATGTTTAACATACTGAATGTCAAGACAACAATCTCACTCTTTTTAAAAAATACTTTTATTAACTCAAGAATTTCATGCGGTGTATTTTAATTAGTTTCATCTGGCTCCTGAACTTTTCCCAAATCTTCCTCCACCAGCCTTGACCAACTAACCTTATGTTTTTTTTTCTCTTGACCCATCAAGTCCAGCTTCTGTGGGTTGACTACTTCTGAGTGTGAGAACTGCCTTGGAGTGTGGTGATATGTCAGGTGTCAAACCATTAAACAAGTCTGAACATCCCTCTCCTAGCAACAATCAAATGTTAATAGCTCTTTATCTAAGGGTCGATTTTTTTCTCCCCTCGCCTCCTGCATTTGGAATTTTTTTTTGTGGCTTGATCTTGTGTAGGCCTTGTGTATGATGTCACAGTCACTGTGAGTACATATGTGCATGTGCCCTATTGGGTCCAGAATACACTGTTTCCTTGAAGTCATCTTCCATCTCTGGCTCTTACAATAATCATACCCAACCAAAATGATCCCTAAGCCTTGAGGGGAGGGGTATGACATAGCTGTGCCATTTAGGGCTGAATGCTCTGAAGTCTTTTATTCTATATACATTGATCAGTTGTGGATCTCTGTACTAATTGACATGTACTACAAGAAGAAGCTTCTCTAATTAGGGCTGAGCAATGCACTTATATATGAATATAGCAATAAATCATTAAGAGTCATTTTATTGCTATGCCCATTTAGCAGAATAAATAGTAGCAGGCTTTCCCCTAGTATCCCTGACCAATATAGCCACAGAGTCTTGTCTTCATTGACAATGTCAGGTATGGGTTCCATCTCACGGAGTACACCTTAAATTCAATCAAAAAGTGGGTGGCTACTCTCATAGCATTCATGTCACGTTTGCGCCAATGGTCATATCATGTCGGGGAGGTTGTACTTGTAGCTCACAGTGTTCATAGCTGAGTAAGACTGATGATTGCCTTTCTCATCTGGTAGCATGCATATCACTTACAAGTGGTGTGAAGGCTATCCATTAGGAATGAAGCTTCCAGATCATTAACAACTTGATTTTTCTATGTTGTATGACTCAAGTATGTTGTGTCTTCACCAACAGGGTGTTATCATCAAGTCCTGGAATGAAAAACTGCAACAGCTTGTAAAGTTTGAGAGTCTATGGGACCTGATTGTCCAACAACTCAAAACTCTTATCTTGTTTGTTTGGACCAGTGACGTTCTGGAAAACATTTGCAGGATAATTCTTTTTAATAGATCCATCCATTTGATGTCTACATTATCACTTTTCTTATAGATTTACTTATATGTGGCCAAAGAGGGAATTCTAGTAAGAGGTATAGAGAACATATATCAATTTCTTCTTACTCCCTTTGTCATTTTGGTTAATTTACTGGAAGATGGAAGTCCTGGTCGAAGATTTGTTTATATGTCATATATATATAAACTAAAGAAAATCTTATTATAGTTGGAAACTGTTGAAATAATGTACGTATGTGAAAGAAATTCTTATGCTTATGCTTGCTTAGATCATTTCCTTTCTTTATTTCTTTAATGAACTTCTCTTGGTTTGTCCTGTCCTCTTACAATAAGATCTGAAGAATCACCCTTCTTGTGGCCAGACACATTCTATGCTACATTTGTTATTTTGACCTTCATGAACAATTATGCATAGCAATTCTCTGAGGTGCCCTCTGCATTCTCTGAAGCTATAATATGCAGTACTTTTTTATAAGAGGCATTTTTGATTATTAGCTTCACTGAAAGTAATAGGCGGGCAGATTTGTGGTGCTGTTTGTTTCTATGTGTATTCAAGTTTGCATTGCCACTTCGTAATGCTCCTTGTTATTCACAAGCTGATTAGATAGAGTATAGAAACCAAATGGAAAATGACACAATTTATTGGCTTTACAGAGCATATTATAAAAATATTATAACCAATAAAAATTGTTCAGAATTAATAGGACATAAAGCATTTCTCCCATAATGTAAAATCATTGATGGAATTGGATCATATCTGGATAGCAATGAAACATCCTGTTAGCTTTCAATTGTAATCCTGAATAGCAGCTTTTACTCTCGTATTCTGTCTGTCTGTCTCTCTTTCTGTTTCTCTCTCTCTGTCTCTCTGTCTCTTTCTCAGTTAAGTAGATACCCGCAGGGTTTTGGACCAAGAGATAATCTAATTGACTGAACATTAAATGTACTATATTATAATAATTGTGCATATTTGTATTTTAATATGCACGCAAAACTATTCTGAAAGACAAAAATCAAATTCAAAACAGAAAGCTTAAATTGCAACAGAAGGAAGAATATTAGTTTGGCTATGAATATAAAATGTTATCTATTTTCTTGTTTTATTTATGTGATGTACTGTTCTTTCACCTTTACAATGTTGGTTTGGAGCATTTAATGCTATGAAGTGTTACAATGAGATGTTGAGGCATTTTATCCCTTCTTTATTAGAATTGAGGATATTTGTCTAAAACTAAATACTTAAAGAACTCTGTGCTTAATGTTCTGCTCCTAACTGTAACAGTGCATCATTGTGGCACCTCCATTAGCTTGTTCAATATTCCAGAGACTGCTGTGCCTGGCAGCTGGAGAACACTAGGACAACAAACTGTGAGGACTAGTTTTTCATCCATATATGTGCTGACATCTTAAATGCTAATTAATGAACAATGAACTCATGACTCATTCAAATCTGAGACAAGGTGATTTTTTTTTCTGTCTCAATTTAGAGCCTTAAATGGAAATAAGATCTCCTAGCTATACTTTCAGTGTTGGAGGTGGGGGGACTTAAAAATGGATTGACACTTGGAGAAAAACAATTTAAAACTTTTGCTTACATGTGTATGTCATGTGTGTCTGGGTGCCTTCAGAGACCAGAAAAGGGCATCAGAGATCCTAGAGCTGGAGTTAAAGACAGTTTTTAATCTGCCAAATATGGGCACAAGGAATTGAACCTGGGTCCTCTATAAGAGCAGTAAGCACTCTTCGATGCTGAGCCATTGTCTCCAGCCCCAGAGAAAGAATTCTTAGAAGACATTATATTTGTTTGTTATAATAGGAAAATCCACAAATGGTTTCTAGACTTGCTAAGAGAAAAGTGGATATGTTTGATGGCCATATGGACACTTTGCTAATTTGCCTGTCATGTGCTATTTATGCAGGTTAAGGACCAGGATTCACTAATCTCATCAAAGAAGTTTAAGACAATTTCTTTATGTCAGTTCTGAGCAATGCACTTTATGCTCAATACCTGTACATCTGTGATCTATTAATAAACAATGTTCAATGACCAAGAAGTTCTGTAATCACTCACTTAAGTCATATAAAATACTTCATGGCAGTGTGCTTTGATAACAAGAAACTTATTTCCTTCCTATTTTGGAGTTGGAGAAAATGACTTTTCAGGAAAATCATCATGTAGATATATACTATTGCTGAAGCACAGTGTGGTAAATCCATATTCTGCAACATGTCCTCAGTAATATGTGTTTAATGGCAAAAGAGATTTCTTAGACTTCTTTGTGTAATTGTGGTTGTATGGAAGTTATCTTTGAAACTGAATCTGTAGGTGTATTGATGTGTTTGTGGGGAAAATAAGTTATTATATATCTTATTAAATTATGAACAGTTTTTTTCTGACAATGGTTTGTGCTGTAGAGTCTTTTTATCTTCTTTCTTTTTTTGTGTGTGGAAGACTGTAAAGAGGTCTGATTTGTCAGGAATATAGATTTTTGTCTAGTTAAAGGTCAGGTGCTGAGCAATTGATTTGATTGCTGAGACATTGGGTCATTAAGTTGCCTAAAATAACCTTGTTGCAAACGTTCACTGTTGAGCTCATCTGGGCTCTGTACTCAGAGCTTCTATTAGGGTCTCTGAGAAATGCATTTGAAACAAAAAACAAAATGCAATAAGATATGTCTATATCACAGAAACAGAAAATTTGTAACTGGAGCTCTTTTTGATTTCAGAATAAAAGGAAGGCAAATATCATTGCCTTCCTTTGCAAGACATTTTAAGGTCTGGGATTTTATTTGAGATTTCCCCTTTTTTCATATTCAAAACTGTAGCAACTCTGAGAAATGAGTGACAGGTCTGTGTCTATAAAATATTGCCCAGAAGGATTGGACTTCATGGAGTGCAGAAGTGTGAGTTTGTGAAATGAATGAGAATGCTGAGTACATAGAGGAAGGGAGTCAGGGATTGGATAGGTAAACCAATGTCAAACTCGTCCTTCTTCAGAATATTGCTTTGAAAAGGTCTTTCTGATTTTATTCTATAGAATTCAAAGTAAGCTGAAATAAAACCACTATAAGGAAGATCGCTGGACTTGGAGTTCAAGGTCTCAGTTATGTTTGCTCAACCTTTAACCTAGTATAGTCAGTGAACTCCTATGAGGATACTCCACTTTCCTATGTAAAATATGGAAATTTGAGGCAATGCTCTCCAAGTTGTAAGGTTCTATACCATATAATCTATCTATCTATCTATCTATCTATCTATCTATCTATCTATCTACATACCTATCCATATATAAAAATTTATATACATATATAGAAAATATGCATAATACACAATGCATATAATATATATATTATATATTATATAATTATATAATGCATATATAATTTGATCCAATTTGCAATGGGAAGCATAGAAATTTAAAATACTGTTTTAAGTACTATTTTGAATTATTCTTCTATTTTAGCTAACACTGACCAAATTTATTAGTTAGCTAAAGCACAGAGTCTCTCTTCATTATTGTTGCGGGTGACTTTCATTTATGATTCTTTTTCAAAATTTTGAAGGAGAATTTTTGAATGTGTTTCCACATATATCATACTTGGAAAAATCATTTAATTTTTAACATTGCCATTAAGTTTCAAGAAATTCCATTTCATGTCTAACAATATAGTTTATTATTTCTGAGTTCATTTAAATGTTCACTTTTGTCTTTCTCTATTCACACTACATATCAATCCACATATTTTAGCTTCTTATGTTTTATGGTCTTGTTCAGGAAAAATGAGTCTAGAATTGCTCTAAATAGCTTTTATAGAGCAGTAATTAAAAAAATTTTAGTGTTCCCATTTTTTTTTTCTGATATGGCCTTATTTGTTAACTTGCAGAACCTGATCAGAAAGTACTTTTGGTATAATAATGTGAGGATATTTTTTTCAGTGTTAGGGAATAAATCTAGGGCCATGTGCATGGTAGGAAAAGACTTTACCACTAAATTTCATCCCTGGCCCAACTTCTAGAGAGTTTATAGTTCCTGAGAATGATTGTCAGGTGTCAGGTAATTTTATTATCTATGTCAAAGCATTTTGTTAACTCAGGCATTTCCCTGTAAATCAGTCATCTTAAGCTGTTAATTTGCTCCATGTTTGTCTATGTTCAAAATGGGGTAAACTGTCTCTGTCTGCCTGTCTGTCTACCCATCCATTTTTCTATTTACCTTCTGTGCACTGTGTTCTTACTATGCATGAATTAAAGTACAAGAGAAAAGTGGTTTAAAGCATTGACATGTGGTTCATGGAGTGGGAAGAAGAAGAGGAGGAGGAAGAGGAAAGAGGAAAGAGGAAAGAAGGCAGATGCTGATGCTGTCTCTTGCTCTTTGAGGTTGCTGTTGTGCAAATGTCAGAGGGCTGTACTTATACAAAATTGTGAAAACTCAACTAATACAGTTGAAGTGGTGGAAAGATAATAGATGTGGAACAAATAAATATAGGATTAGACAGAAATGGACTCACCAAAGCATCATCTTTTAGAGTATTTTGTGTTCTATTGGAAAAAAATGGAATCTTTACAGGATTAATTGTCAGAGGTATGACACCTATAAGCTCTTCACCTTAATGCACACATTTTTTTGTTTCTTATATGACCTACTCTTTGTCTTTGATTCATTATAAATTGTTTGCTTTTAGGCAATACTTTCTTATTTTCTTAATCTTTAAGATATTTCAGAGGTTCTTATTTTATAAGCCTGTTGTGAGTATTAAATGAATATGGCATCTTTAAATGGTTTGGCACAGCATGGATTATTATTGCAAGTGTATATGTTATCAGTATCATTGTTTTTTTTAGTTACTGATAACTTTGACTGGACCACAGCCCTGAAAAAGCAGGAACTCTATGAATCCTTATATTTTATTGACTTTATTTTGATAGAGTAGGAACAGTATTACCTTGAATCATGTGTGGAAGTCAAAGGGAAACTTATAGGAGTCAATTCTTTCTTCTATGTGTGTCCCAGAAATTGAACTCACTTTGTTAGGATCAACAACAAGCACCTTTACCCACTGAGCCATCTTTTTTTAAACCTTTGATTAATTAATAATAGATGTTATCTTCTCATTTGTTTTATGCTCTTTTCCACTCTGCTTTTGGTATTGATTGTTCATACACACTCTTTATTGTTCACAATAATTTCCTTGAAAGGAATCTTAATCCATTATCATTGCTAAAACAAGACACCATAGAGTGCCTAATTTGTAAATAATCCAAATGTATCTCTTACAGCTCTGAAGAGTGGTAAGTACTGGATCAAAATGATTTGGTGTCTAGTGAGAGTCCAGCCTTTCTAAGATGGTGCTTTTTGGTGTATCCTCTGTAGGTGGCAAGCGCTGTGTTTTATATGTTAGAAGGGAAGGAAGAATAAAACTAGGAAACAAGGTTCTGCCTTCAACTTCCTTTATAGGAGCAGTAATCTCACTCATTGACACGTTCATGATTTAATCATTTCCCCAAAGGCCTCACCTCATAGCATAAGGCCTTATTTGTTATTAGAGTCTAACTTAAGAATTTTGGAGAGACAATACTATGATTCAAACAAGTCCTAAAAAAACAGATGTGGAAAAGTGATTACTAATTCAACAGTGTTAGGAAACCTTTTGGGGAGGTATTTAAATCAAGAGATCTCTGTCCTCACTCATGAATGGCTTAATCTCTTTTTAAAAAGTTTAAAAAAGTATGCTGTTCCGTTGTTGCCTTTCCACCTTATGCCACTGTGATCATAGTGTTACTTCTTTCTTGAGAATGTAACAAAGGAGCTATGCTGGAAGTAGAGACTTCATTCCCAGCCTTCAGAAATGTGAGACAATATCTTAATGTGCTTTACAAGTTATAGATTCTTAGTTACTCTGCCTAGTATCACAGCTGGTCTAAGATAAAGACCATTGAAACCATAACAAATGGCCTTATAGTACTTATCATTCAATATTGTTCTGGATGATTATCACATAAAGTCCCAATAAAATGTAATTTCATGTAAGCAGAAATGCTGTGTTTGGTAAACTCATATATATTCTTCATGTATGTGCCCAACAACTAGTAGGCTCATGAAATATTTTTGAATGGATACATGACTAGTGCTTGGAAGTTTGATTCAAACTGGACTACATAGGTTGGGAAGACACAGTAACTAAACAGAGTTATGTAACTAAGGGATGGAGAAAAAATTTCATCATTATTCTAGTCAAGGATATCAGCACTGGGGACAAGAGAGATTACATAGAAGTTAAGAGTGCTTGCTTTTGTAGAGGACCCTGGTTTGGACCCTAACAATCATATTAGATGACTTACAACTGCCTGTAACTTCAGCTCTAGAGGATCTCACATCCTTTTCTGGCCTCTGTGAGAATGCTCCTCAGTGCTTATGGCACACACACACACACACACACACACACACACACACACACACACACACGTGTGCACACTCAAACACATAAATGAAAATAATTTTTAAAATAAAGGATATCTTTCATAGCATTGATCCATAACTCTGAGACCTTTCAATAGTTTGATACTTAAATATTGCTTAAAGGTCCATATAGTCAAGGCTTGGTTCCTGGTGTGGTACTAGTGGGACATTTTAGATTTTTTTAAAGAAATGACCCTACTAGATCTTTGCATAACTAAGGACATACACTTGAAGTGTTTTACAAGATCTTTGTCTCTTCTATTTCTATTCCATTTCTTGTCAGGAGGTCATCAAGCTTTTGCTCCTCTACAAGGTTCTGTCATGGACTGTTCCAGATCTGGGTCAAAATAACCCTTTTGTTTTTAAAGGTGTTTGTTTTTATTCTTGTCATGGTAATGGAATGCTGATTGCAACAGATATAATTTCTATTAACAAAGTAAAAATCTTAACCATGGAAAACTTGGAAGACATTGATTTTTCATCAACACACTACTTTTCCTAATCATTTGCAGAGAATGTATTGTGTACTTCACCCTGTCAACCATGTCAAAAAGAATATATTCCTTTGATCTCATGGAGTAGCAAGTCAAAATACTACAAGAATATATGTCTGTTCCTTTGGAGACTGGCCTTTAAGGGGCTATTGCTAAGTTGGAAAACTTCTAAAATGGGACAATGATATTGCCTTGGATGCATATCATGAATTTTCATATGTGTTAAACTAGTGTGGGGATGAAAAGAAGTGCAGAATTTATGTTGGTCTCTGGAACTCTTTATTATTGCTGTTGGTCAAACAATTCTGTTACATTCATGATGAAAAGGAACAACATTGTTTTCTAGGGTAAAGTGTTAACAGAACATATTACAGAGTAAAGTGGAGTGTCTGCAAGGGACAAATGTGGGCAAAGGTATCATTTTAAAGGAAGACACTCTCATTATATGAGAGTGGACAATGGCCAGAGAGACCGTTGTGCTGATCTACCTCTTAAGAAAGAATTTATTTTATATTATTTTTAATAATTTATATATTTATTTACTTATTCTTTGACAATTCCAGACATATATTCAGTTCATTTCAATCACATTCATTCCCAATCCCCTCCCTTACATACCTCCAACTGCCTCTCAAACCTTTCTTTTTCTCAAGTCTGTCTTCTACTTTCATGTATGTTTTATGACCTACTGAGTCTAATTGGGGGCACATGCATGAACATGGGTGTGGGCTTGTTTACAGGAGAGTGGGCAACTTAGCTGTGACTATACCACTGAAGAAAATTACTTTTCTTCCCTTATTAGTCATTAACTGCCAATAGCTCCTCCCCTAGGAGTAGGAGGCAAGCATGTTTTTTTGTTCTCGCAGTTGTGGGAGAAAACTTTTCAGTCTTAAGTATTGCAATTTGATTTTTTAATGCCGATAATTGATGCAATTTGAATCACGTATAGGAAATTTATTACTAGTCTATGTTGTGTCATCTGAAGTTATTTTGTCAAAAGCATTTACAAAAACCATGAAAATAGGGACATCCATGTTTAGTCATTTTATCTTCAGTTAAGGACCATAAATTCATTATAGTTACCATTACTCCCTCAAAAAGCTTGCCTTTAAAATGTATATTTGTTGTTGTTTGTTTTAGTGACATGATCTTGTGATGAAGCTCATGCTGGCCTAGAAATCACTATTGTAGTTCAGGCTGGTCTGAAACTTAAAGACATTCCTCTGTTTAAGCCTCCTAAGTGTTGCTGCCACAGACCTGCACCAACATGATTCGATTTCTAAAATGTTTTTAATATCTAAATTTACCACCACAGAAATGTATTATTCTGACAACTGTTCTTGTAAAAGAGTCTGCATGTGAATATATTATATAATACACCGTCAACTTGCTATTTTGGGAGGTCTTTGGGTAGGATGACTGCCCTCATGTGTACAGTTTATCTCGTGTACTTTTATTTTAGTTGAGTGTCTTAAATTACCACTCTCAAACACTTTGGAGGGTCTATCATAAGCCTGAGTCTCCTGGCTCCAAAAGCTATATCCTTTATGATATAAGGAATCTAGGGAAATCCAACATCTATTTCATTTTATCTGTGATACTGAAGCAGAGAACACTGGAAATCTTATGATGGCATCTCGCCTAGGAAGAGCAAAACAAATTTAAAACAGAAACTATATTAAATAATTTTTGACATAATTTTCAGATATTAAAAAATCTTGGCTAAAATATAAATGTCTAAAGGGGAACTTTGTTGCTCTAGACATCTTGGAAATAATATTAATGTGAAAGTATGTTCTCTTTTTTTCTTTTTTTTATAATTTAATTTAATTTTAGATATTAGCCATGGATTCCTCATCTCATCCAATGACTGAGGGAAGCTAATGCAAAGATCCACGGTCAGGCCCCAGGTGGAGCTCCAGGAGTCCAATTGGCGAGAAAGAGGAGGGATTGTATGAGCGAGAATTGTTGAGACCAAGGTTGGAAAAAACACAGGGACAAATAGCCAAACTAATGGAAACACATGAACTGTGAACAAATAGCTGAGGAGCCCCCAACTGGATCAGGCCCTCTGGATAAGTGAGACAGTTGATTAGCTTGAACTGTTTGGGAGGCACCCAGGCAGTGGGACTGGGACGTGTCCTTAGTGTATGAGCTGGCTGTTTAGAACCTGGGGCCTATGCAGGGACATTTTGCTCAGCCTGGGAGGAGGGGACTGGACCTGCCTGGACTGAATCTACCAGGTTCAGCTGAATCCCAAGGGGAGTCTTTGCCCTGGAGGAGATGGGAATGGGGGGTGGGCTGGGGGGAAGGCAGGAGGGGGAACGTTTGTTCTCTTATCCCTTTTTCTATTTTTTTATGAGCATATGTAATACCATTCAAGATAAAAGATAGGGAAATATTCAACAAATTTCTGGATTATTATGTAAAAGATGTCAAGGAGAAAATAATAGAAGGGAAATAGCTGTGATATAAAAGGGCAATGTAAATGGTTCTTGGGATTAAATTTTTTCTTTTCATAACTATCAGTTTCAAAATGCAGGTTGTGATATTGTACTACAGTTCTTTAAGAAAGTGTCATTTTGGAATCTGGCTATGAAGTATATTTTTTTCATAGTTTTTCTTAAATTTATGTTTCTTAAAATACAAATTCCTTTGGCCTTCACACACATGTAACTAACTGTACCCATATGAACACACACACACACACACACACACACACACACACACACACATACACACACACACTGTTGGCATGCAAGTGTACAGTCATTACACAATAAGAAAAGAGAATTTATAATGATAAAAAATACAAAGGAAGAAAACATTTGCAAAGCATTTATCTGATATAAATAATAGACTTTCATCCAGAACGTTCAAAAACTTTTATACCTTGTTAACAAATATGAAAATAATCCAATCAAAATATGAGCAAAATATTTCAATAGGTTCTACCTAAGAAGAGCTTTAAGTTGGGAAGCATAGTACATATCTTTAATCCCTAGCATTTGGAAAGCAGAAGCAAGTGGATCTCTATGAGTTTGAGGCCAGCCTGATCTACATAGTGAGTTACAGGTCAGCAAAGGCTACATAGTAAAACCCTGTCCCCACTCCACACAAAAAAAAGACATACATAGCGATCACCTGTTTTCTTCTTCCACTTATGTGAAATGTGTAAAACAACCAAAATATTCAAATTGAAAGTGGACTGAGTGGTAGTGATGGATAAGAGAGATTGGCAGTAAATGTACATGAGTATTAGTATTGGGCAGTGAATATGCTGTATGACTGATTTATAGAAATGACTTTGAAAACTTTACCACATATGACAAATTCACCAAAAAGTCATACACAATTATGCATTTGTAACATTATTTCCAAACAATATTGACAATTCTGTTCTGCACATTAACAATGTTAAACCTATCATAGTTTCCGTTCTTTAAAACTAACTAACTAAGTAACCAACACTTAGTTATTTTCTGTCTCATAATTGGCTTCTCAGTTCAAATCTGTATGCAGAAATTTAGCATAACTGGTATCTTGATAATGGGTAGATGATGGACTACATCAACAAGACAAGAATTAAAAATATTAACTCTATCATTTTTATAGCTGTACGGTATTTTATTGGGTATGTTTTCCATATTGTCTTTACTCATCAGTTGATTGGCAAATGTGTTGTTTGTGTTAATAAAGTTAATAGTGCTGCAATGAACACGGATGTACAGATGTTCCTTGAAGATGCTGATTTAGTTTCCTTTGGATGTAACCAATAGTAGGGCTTGCTATGACATATTTGATTTTTAATTGTTTAAAGACCCTTCAAACTTTATCCCATGGTAGTTGTACATTCTGACAATGTGGATGGAAAAGGTGGTCAGTATGTTAACTGAAATAAGGTGGACATAGACAGGGAGGTGTCACTTGATGTCAATTATATGTGCTTTCTAAAAATGGTGCTTTCATGGAAGGTAAGGGTAGTGTGGTAGTAACCACAGACTGAGGAGTACAGGAGTTCCTAGAAAGGAACAAAAAGTTCTGATGTATTGTTTATTTTCCTGGAGGGTGACCATAAAGAACACTAATGGCCTATTTCAAAAGCTAGAAGAAAATATTTTATGAAACAAACTTAATGCGTTCACTATATAAAGATAAAGAATAATACACATTTCAGGTTTAAGTACAGGTATTTAAAGAGAGAGAGAGAGAGAGGATGAAAATTAAAGAGAAACTTCAGAGACAGGGACAATACATACTGAAGCTATGGATGCAAATTTTCAAGATGGTGAGTCATGCTTAGATGTATTTACAGTAGATGTATACATTATATGATTTTTGTGCTGAGAAGAAATTATATATTAATGTATATTTGTAACATGTAAACTATATATGCACAAGTATGTATATTCATACAGATACCTATGCATATTTTATACATAATTTTGTGGCTAGGAGAAATTATTTTATATGTTTTTATCATAAGGAATAAATGTTTGAGAAGATAAATATGTTTATCTTGATTTAAACTTTATATAATGCATGTATGTGTTGAAATATTTCATGTTTCTTCATTAAAATGTACATGAATGTTTTTATGGATGTTCAAAGTAAATTTAAATTAAGGAAAAATTAAGAAAATCTGAGTTAAATAGAATCATTTAGACATTCCACACATACATACATGCATTTTCCTTATCAATTAAAAAAGTAAAAAATATCTTGTTATTTGAATTATATTAAAAATTATTTAAGCCTCACAGTACCAAAGTACTATGTGTATATTACTTAAATAGTCTTTCCTTAGAACTCTGAATTGTGTGTTGAATTAATATTTCCCTGTTAATTTCTGATTCTGTTCCTTTGGGTTCTCTTTTGGGTCACATAAAAGTTAGGTAGCTTCTAATTTTTCATCTTACCTGAGTATGCCAAGGTGTTTTATTTTCAAAACAAAATTCTGTATATGAATGGATTTTGCTTAAAATGATTATTTCAGTCCCATTCTTTTTCTTGGTAACTCATTCATTTTTACATCAGAACACTACTGCTTTGTTGTACACAGCCACCACAGTCTGTCAATTTATATTTATAAAATTTAAGCAATTATTGGAATACATGCTGGATGCTTCCATGTTTTCCCAATAAGAATAATGCTTCTGTGAAGCTGTATGTTCATGCTTTTAAAGTCATTTGGGAAAATATCTAAAAGTAAAATTGGTAATACTATATTTAGCTTTGTCAGGCAGTTGTGTAAATTTTTATACAATTTTGCATTTCCACTATCAGTGATTGTGAGTTTTTGCTCAGCCATATCTTCTCCAATATTTGTTGTCAGTGTTTTGGATTTTTCCCATAGGTGTGTAATGGTATCCAACTGCTGTTTTAAGTTAAATTTTATGATGACATGAAGTGGACTATCTTTGCTGTTAATTATCTATTTGCATCTGTTGGTGAGGTATCTGTTCAGCTCTTTGAGTCATTTGTTTTTTAGGCTATTATTGTTGAGTTTTGAGAATCTTTTTACAAATGTGATATTTACCAGATACAAGTTTTGCAAATACTTTCTTCTATGGTTTATTTTTTCATCTTGTTATCAGTATCTTTTGAAGATAAAGTTTCATTTTAATGAAGTCCAATTTAACATTATTTTTCCTTTAGGAATTGTGCTTTTGGTGATGAATCAAGAATGTAATTTTCATCTGTGGAGGCCCACAGAGATTCCATAGTGTGGCCTTATTATTCCATCTTGACTCAAGGTCAGAGAGTCCATGCTTGTTTTGCCCAGTAGGGCTGCATAATAGGATGTTTTGGCCAAAGGTGTGGTTACCAGGTGTCTTATACTTCAAGGCCTAATTACAGGATGGTTTGCCATAAGGCATAGCTACTAGATGTTTTGAAAATTAAGGAAGTGTTTACACATGTCTGTACTTTGTGCCTCGAACCATGGTGTTCTTGAGAGGGGAAGTCTTCTGCCTCTCCCCTTGCTGGTGTACAAAGAGCCCATGAGGAATAAACTGGGGCGACTGCGGTATTGACTCAGAGCCCTCCTGAACCTATTCTGTGTCTCTATTTTTCATATCTATTATTTCTCAATCCACACTCCCCTATACCAAGGACTGTCCAAAGGTTGGGCTGGATTCAGCATTTTCAAACCCAAAGTCACCTAGAATTTCTTACTATTCTCATTCATTTATATACTTTCATGTTTTACATTGAGAGTTCTGATTCCTTCTGTGTTTATTTTTGTGAATGGAGAAAAATCAGTGTCCATGTTCTTTTATTTTGGTGGACATGTCCAATTATGTTGTTCCAGAACATTCTTGAAAGTATATAATTTTTTTTATTAAATTATCTTATATTTGCTCCCTTGTTAAAGACCAATTCATTTATTTGAAGGCTCTTTTTCTACACTCTCTGCTCATGCCCCCCTTTGTTTTTGCTAATCCCATTTTGATTTTTGTAGCTTTTATAGTTGTTTCAGTTTTTCTAGTTGGTTCTCTTTCATTATTTTTGTGGGTCATATGGATATTGTATCACTTCATTTAATTTTAAAATACATTTACTGCTATACACAATATGATATTCTGGGATTTTAATAGTGATCACAATGAATCTATACATCAATTTTGGAAGATCTGAAGTCCTAATGATAGCAAGCTTTTCTGTATATGCAAATGGACCCTTTTCCCATTTATTTAGAAGCTTGAATCCACTTACCAAAATTGAACATGTAACTCCACATATAGATCTTGTACATTTTCATTAGATTTATACTCAAGTATTTAAATTTGAGTTGTAACTAAAATGGAGTTGTTCTGAATTTCAAATTCCAAATATTCATTGCAAATATTATATTCGCTTGGTATTTCTAGGTGTTTTTATGTTTGCTAATTCCTTTAGATTTTCTGTAAAAATATCACATTACTTGAGAACAAAAGCAACTTGGTTGTTTTTTCAAACTGTGTGTCTTTTGTTTTTCTTTTTATATTAGCTAGTACACTTGGTATGATGTGAAAAAGAAATGTTGAAGGGGAGACTATTCCTTGCTAGTGATCTTGTTCTTAATTTTTTGTGGTAAAGCATCTGGTTTCTCATAAATTAGATGAAGACTTTTGCTAAATCTTTTTTTTTTTTTTGGTTTTTTCGAGACAGGGTTTCTCTGTGTAGCTTTGTGCCTTTCCTGGAGCTCACTTGGTAGACCAGGCTGGCCTCGAACTCACAGAGATCCTCCTGGCTCTGCCTCCCGAGTGCTGGGATTAAAGGCGTGCGCCACCACCGCCCGTCCAGAATTTTTTTTTTTTTTTTGGTGACTTTTGCTAAATCTTTATCTGGTTGAAGAAGTTGCACTTTATTCTTAGCTTGCTCAGAGTTTGTTTTTATCATGAAGGGTTGTTGAATTTTGTCAAACATCCCTATATATTACTATGATCATATGATTACTATTTTTAACTCATTGACGTGATGTATTTTTATTAATTTATTTTTTGTTTTGATATAAGCTTGCATAACTTGAATAATGTAGTCATAGTATATATACATTTTTATTACAATTTTGAATTTGATAATATTTTGCTGAATATTTATTTATATATGTTCATGAGGATTTCTTTCCATGTGATATACTTTGTTTTGATATTAGGGCATAAACATGACCTGTATGCTTTTAAAATCACTATTTAAAAAATTAAATTAAAATATAATTACTTTTTCCTTCCTTTTCCTCCCTCCAGCATTTCCCATATCCTCTCCTTCCAGCCCTTCCATGTTTTTCCCCTTACCTCCTTTCAAATTGATGGCTTCATTTTTATACTTAGTGTTATATATAAATATATAAATAGAATCTACTGAATCTGTTTAGTGTGACTTGTATGTCTATGATTTCAGGGTTGTACAATTTGTAATGAACAAGCAATGGGGTGGCATTTATGAGAGAGATGATTTCCCCTTCACTCAGCAGTCATTAGTTTCCTGTATACTTTAAACTATCATATGTAGAGGAGAGAAATCAAAGAACTAAAAGCACACATTAGGTTTTGTTTTTAATTTTTATTTTATTTAAAAGTTTTTTTTTCATTTTATAAAGCAATCACAGTTCCCCCTCCCTCCCCTCCTCCTGCTCTCTCCACTTCCCTCCTTCCCATGCCCTATCTACTCCTCAGAGAGGGTAAGGTCTCCCATGGGGAGTCAACAAAGTCTGGCATATCAAGTTGAGGCAAGACCAAGCTCCTCGCCCCATCATCAAGACTGAGCAAGATATCCCTCTACAGGGAAAGGACTCCCAAAAGCCAGTTCATTAACTAGGGATAAATCCTGGTCGCACTGCCAGGGGCCCCACTAACTGCCCAAAACACATAACACATAACTGTTGTCCACATTTGGATGGTCTAGTTTGGTCCCATGTCAGTACAGAGTCGATGAGCTCCCACTAGCCCGAATCAGCTGTCTCTGTGGTTTTCCACAGATTTTTACTCTTCTTGCTCTGTAGACGAAATTCTAAATGGTCCAATTAAATAAGAAACACAGAGCCAAATACAGAGTTAAAAGCCCAAGCCTTTAGCTTACCACTTGCTGCTGTCGCTTCCCCAGAGAGAGAGAGACCTTTTTCCTGTGTGACTGTCTTTTTATTGCTTTTCTGTTCTGCCTTCTCATTGGCTTAAACCTATGATTTCCTTGTGACTGCCTGACTATACAGACTTCCAGGTCTCTGTGGTTGGTACTGGGATTAAAGGTTTGGTCACCATGCTTGGCTGTGTCCTTGACCACACAGAGACTCTGCCTGCCATGTGATTGGATTAAGGGCGTGTGCCACTACCACCGGACTTCTGCTAAATGGCTTGCTTTTAGCTCTGATCCCCCAGGCAACTTTATTAATTAACATACAAATAAAATCACATTTCAGAACAATTCAAATATCACCATATTGCTCCTATAATCTCTCCTCCTTTTCTTCAACTGGACTCCAGGAGCTCGTCCCAGTGCTTAGCTGTGGATCTCTGTATCTGTTTCCATCAGTTCAATGATGACAATTAGGGAAGTCATGAATCTGATTACAGGGGAATGCCAGTTCAGACACTCTCTCCACTATTGCTTGGAGTCTTAGATGGGGTCATCCTTGTGGGTTCCTAGGAATTTCCCTAGCAATGGTTTCTCCCTAACCCCATAATGGCTCCCTCTATCAAGATATCTCTTTCATTGCTCTCATTCTCTGTCCCTCCCCCAACTTGACCATCCCATTCCTTCATGTTCTCATCTGCCCCCCTCCCAAACTCCCAGTTTACCAAGGAGATCTTATCTATTTCCCCTTCTTAGGACAATCCATGCATGTATCTCTTAGGGTCCTCCTTGTTACTTAGATTCTCTGGGGTTGTGATTTATAGCCTTATTATCCTTTGCCTTACAACTAATATCTACTTATGAGTGAGTACATACCATGTTTGTCTTTCTGGGTCTGAGTTACCTGACTTAGTATGTTTTTTTCTAGTTCCATCCACTTGCCTGCAAATTTCATGAAGTCATTGATTTTTACCGCTGAGTAGTACTCCATTGTGTAAATGTACCACATTTTTTTTTATCCATTATTCCACTGAGTGGCATCAAGGTTGTTTCCAGGTTCTGGCTATTGTGAATAATGCTATGAACTGTGGTGATATATTGTGTCCCCCAATATATTGTGCACCTTAATAAACTTATCTGGGGTCAGAGAACAGAACAGCCACTAGATAAACATAGAGGCCAGAAAATGGTGGCACACACATCTTTAATCCTAGCATTCTGGAGGCAGAGATCCATCTGGATCTCTGTGAGTTCAAAGCCACACTGGAAACAGCCAGGCATGGTGACACATGCCTTTAATCCCAGGAAGTGATGGCAGGAAGCAGAAAGGTATATAAGGCATGAAAACTAGGAACTAGAGCCTGGTTAATCTTTTAGGCTTTTAGCAGAAATTCAGTGGAGATTCATTCTGGATGAGGACTCAGAGGCTTCCAGTCTGAGGAAACAGGATCAGCTGAGGAATTAGCAAGGTGAGGTGGCTGTGGCTTGTTCTGCTTCTCTGATCTTCCAGCATTCACCCCAATAACTGGCACCAGGTTTGTTTTTATTAATAAGACCTTCTAAGATTCATGCTATAGTGAACACAGTTGGGCAAGTGTCCTTGTGGTATGATTGAGTGTCTTTTGGGTATATGCTCAAGAGTGGAATTGCTGGGTCTTGAGGTAGATTGATTCCCAATTCTCTGAGAAACCACCATACTGATTTCCAAAGTGGCTGTACAAGTTTGCATTCCCACCAACAGTGGAGGAGTGTTCCCCTTGCTCCACATCCTCTCCAACATAAACTGTCTTCAGTGTTTATAACCTTAGCCATTCTGACAGATGTAAGATGGTTTCTCAAAGTCATTTTGATTTGCATTTTCCTGATCATTAAGGATGTTGAGCAATTCCTTAAATATCTTTTGGCCATTTGAGATTCTTCTGTTGAGAATTCTGTTTAGATCTGCACACCATTTTTTTAATTGGATTATTTGGTATTTTGATGTATAGTTTCTTGAGTTCTTTATATATTTTGGAGATCAGCCCTCTGCCAGATGCAGGGTTGGTGAAGACCTTTTTCCATTCTGTAGGCTGTCATTATGTCTTATTTACTGTGTCCTTTGCCTTACAGAAGCTTCTCAGTTTCAGGAGATCCCATTTATTAATTGTTGATCTCAGTGTCTGTGCTACTGGTGTTATATTAGGAAGTAGTTTCCTGTGCCAATGCATTCAAGGCTATTTCCCACTTTCTTTTCTATCAGGTTCAGTGTAATTAGATTTATGTTGAGGTCTTTGATCCACTTGGACTTGAGTTTTGTGCATGGCGATAGATATGGATCTGTTTGCATTCTTCTACATGTCAACATCTAGTTACGCCAGCACCATTTGTTAAAGATGCTCTCTTTTTTTCTATTGTACAATTTTGGATTCTTTGTCAAAAATCAGGTGGTAATAGGTGGATTAATGTCAGGGTCTTCAGTTCAATTCCATTGATTTACATGTCTGATTTTATGCCAATACCATGCTGTTTTCATTACTATAGCTCTGTAGTAGAGCTTGAAGTTAGGGATGGTGATGCCTCCAGAGGTTCCTTTATTGCACAGCTTTGTTTTGGCTATCCTGTTTTTTTTTCCATATGAAGTTGAGTATTGTTCTTTGGAGATCTGTGAAGAGTTGTGTTGGGATTTTGATGGGGATTGCATTGAATCTGTAGATTGCTTTTGGTAAAATTGCCATTTATACTATGTTAATCCTACCTATCCAAGAGCATGGGAGATCTTTCTGATATCTTCTTCAATTTCCTTCTTCAAAGTCTTAAAGTTCTTGTCATATAGGTCTTTCATTTGTTTAGTTAGAGTTACTCCAAGATATTTTATGTTATATATGGCTATCATAAAGGGTGATGTTTCTCTGATTTCTTTCTCAGCCCATTTATCATTTGTGTATAGGAGAGCTACTAATTTTTTTGAGTTAATCTTGTATCCTGCCACATTACTGAAGGTGTTTATCAGCTGTATGAGTTCCCTGGTAGAATTTTGGGGGTCACTTATGTATATTTTCATATCATTTGCAAAAAGCAGCAGTTTGACTTCTTCATTTCCAATTTGTATTCCCTTGATCTCCTTTTGTTGTCTTATTGCTCTAGCTAGAACTTTGAGTACTATATTGAATAAGTATGGAGAGAGTGGACAGCCTTGTCTTGTTCCTGATTTTAGTGGAATTGCTTTGGGTTTCTCTCCATTTAGTTTGATGTTGGCTGTTGGCTGTGGGCTTGCTGTATATTGCTTTTATTATGTTTAGGTATGTTCCCTGTATCCCTGATTTCTCCAAGATCTTTATTATAAAGTGGTTTTGGATTTTGTTGAAGGCTTTTTCAGCATCCAATGAGATGATCATGATTTTTTCTTTTTGTTTCAGTTTGTTTATATGGTCAATTACATTGACAGATTTTTGTATGTTGAACCACCCTTGCATCCCTGGGATGAAGCCTACTTGATCATGGTGGATGATTTTTTTGATGTGTTCTTGGATTCAGTTTGCCAGTATTTTATTGAATATTTTTGCATCAATGTTCATGAAGATGATTGGTCTGTAATTCTTTTTCTTTGTCTTATCTTTGTGTGCTTTGGGTATCAGGGTGACTGTAGCCTCATAAAAAGAATTTGGCAATGTTTCGTCTGTTTCTATTGTGTGGAACAAGTTGAGGAGCATTGGTATTAGTTCTTTGAAATTCTCATAGAATTCTGAGCTGACACCTTCTGGACCTGGACTTCTTTTGTTTGGGAGACTTTAATAACTGCTTCTATTTCCTTGGGGTTTGCAGGTCTATTTAAATTGCTTAATTTGTCTTGATTGAATTTGGATATGTGGTCCCTATCTAGAAAATTGTTTACTTCTTTTAGATTTTCCTATTTTGTGGAGTACAGGTTTTTGAAGTATGACCTGAGAATCCTTTGGATTTCCTCAGTGTCTGTTATTATGTCCCCCTTTTCATTTCTGATTTTGTTAATTTAGATACTCTCTCTCTCTCTGCCTTTTGGTTAGTTTGAATAAGGGTTTGTCTATTTTGTTGATTTTCTTGAAGAACCAACTCTTTGCTTCATTGATTCTTTGTATTGTTTTATTTCTATTTTATTGATTTTCAGCCCTGCATTTGATTATTTCCTGTCATGTACTCTTCCTGGGTGAGTTTGCTTCTTTTTGTTCTAGAGCTTTCGGGTATACTGTTAAGTCACTAGTGTGAGATTTCTCCAACTTCTTTATGTGGGCATTTAGTGCTATGAATTTTCCTCTTAGCACTGCTTTCATAGTGTCCCCTAAGTTTGGGTGTATTGTACCTTCATTTTCATTGAATTCTAGGAAGTCTTTAATTTCTTTTTTATTTCTTCCTTGACTTAGTGGTGATTCAGTTGAGTGTTGTTCAGTTTCCAGGCTTTCTGTAATTTGTGTTGTTGTTAAATTCTAACTTTAAGCTATGGTGATCCAATAAGATACCGGAGGTTATTCCACCATTTTTTTTTTAATCTGTTGAGATTTGCTTTGTAACCGGGTATATGGTCAATTTTAGAGTAGGTTCCATGGGGTGCTGAGAAGAAGGTATATTCTTTTGTGTTTGGATGGAATGTTCTATAGACATTTGTTAAGTTCTTTTAGTCATAACATCTGTTAGTTCCCTTAATTCTCTGTGAAGTTTCTGTCTGTCTGACCTGTCTGTTGTGAAAGTGGGATGTTGAAGTCTCCCACTATTACTGTGTGGGGTTTGATGTGCGATTTTAGCTTTAGTTTCTTTTGCAAATGTGGGTGCCCTTGTATTTGGGGCATAAATGTTCAGAATTGAGACTTCATCTTGTTGGATTTTTCCTGTGATGAATATGAAATGTCCTTTCCCATCTCTTTTGATTAATTTTAGTTTGAAGTGTATTTTGTTAGATATTAGGATAGCTACATCAGCTTCTTTCTTAGCTGCATTTGATTGGCAAATCTTTTCCCAACTCTTTTCTCTGAGATAATTTCTGTCTTTGAGGTTGAGGAGTGTTTCTTGTATGCAGCAGAAGGATGGATTCTGTTTCTGTACCCATTCTATTAGCCTGTGTCTTTTTATAGGCAAATTGAATCCATTGATGTTAACAGATATTAATGACCAGTGATTGTTAATTCTTGTTATTTTTGTGGTTTTGTTGTTGTTAGTAGTGTGTGTGTGTGTTTCCCTTCTTTGGGATTTGCTGGTGTGAAATTATCTACTGTCTGTGTTTTCATGGGTGTAGCTAATTTCCTTGGGTTAGAGTTTTCCTTTATTACTTTCTGTAGGGCTGGATTTGTGGTTAGGTATTGTTTAAATCTGGATTTGTCATGGAATATCTTATTTTTTATGTCTATGGTGATTGAAAGTTTTGCTGAGTATAATAGTTTGGGTTGGCATCTGTGGTCTCTTAGTGTCTGCAAAACATCATTCTAGGACCTTCTGGTTTTCAAAGTCTCCATTGAGAAGTCAGGTATAATTCTGATAAATCTGCCTTTATATGTTACTTGTCCTTTTCTTTTTTGAATCTCTTAAAACTTTTTATTTATTTTGTATGTTTATTGTTTTCATTATTATATGGTGAGGGGACTTTTTTCTTTTCTTTCCTTCTTTTTGGTCTAGTCTATTTGGTGTTTCATAAGCTTCTTGTACCTTCATAACCATGTCCTTTTTTAGGATGGGAAAGTTTTCTTTTATGATTTTGTTGAATGTATTTTCTGTGCCTCTGAGCTGGAATTCTTCTCCTCATTTTATCCCTATTATTCTTAGATTTGGTCTTTTCATGTTGTCCCAGATTTCTTGCATGTTTTATGTTAAGAATGTGTTAGAGTTGACATTTTCTTTGACGGATGAATCTATTTAATGTACTCTATCTTCAACACTTGAGATTCTCTCTTCCATCTCTTGTATTCTCTTGGTTATGCTTGCATCTACAGTTCCTGTTCATTTACCCAGATTTTCCATTTCCAGAATTCCCTCAGTTTGTGTTTTCTTTATTGCCTCTATATCAATTGTCAAGTCTTGAACTGTTTCCTTCACCTGTTTGATTGTTTTTTCTTTGCTTTCTTTGATGTGTTTATTGATTTCTTCCAATTTTTTGTCTTTTCCTCCATTTCTTTAGGGGTATTTTTTATTTCCTCTTTAAGGGCCTCTGTCATCCTCATAAAGTTATTTTTAAGGTTGTTTTCTTCTGCTTCATCTGCGTTGGGATGTTCAGGTCTTGCTTGCTATTTTAGAACCACTAGTTTCTGGTAGTACCATATTGCTCTTTGTTGTTAAATGTATTTTTACACTGCTGTCTACACATCTTGGTTTGGAGTTATTATAGGTACAGGTGTTGATTCTTTCTCTAGGTGGTACATGTGGTGCTTGTGCCTCTGGGGTTGCTCTTCCTCCCATCAGTGCAGGTTGGGTCTGTGCCTCTGAGGGCTCTGATGCCACTGTGGATGATGGTGGAGTGATCTGGCAACAGGAGACTTGCCTGATGCCTGGCTGCTGGGGCTACCCACATATTAGTTTTGTACTGGAAGACTGCACATGGAAAAATCTGTCAATTTTTTTCTGAAATTGATTTATAATATTAATGCAACCCCTATCTAGAGTCCAGCAGGACTATTCATTTATATAAGAAAGGGAAAACTAGATTAGCTGAGATAATTTTGAAAACAAAGGATAAAGTTGGAGGAATAATAGTGAGTTTCAGGTTTTAATATAGCTGCAGTAATCAGTATCTTGTCTGTAGAATTAGAGGGGTACAGATGCAGGTCAGTGAAATAGAACATACAGCTCACATACAAATAAAAGGTATACAGACAATTTGAAGAAAGAATTGACCTTGAAATAAGATAGATTATATACATACAGGTAACACTGCACAGACTGAGCAGGTTGTATTCATTTATGTGTGAATATACACACCTGTAAGTCCAGGTCCATGGATCAGATGCCCTTTTCTGGCCTCTGGGGCACACTGCATGCACATGATGCACAGCTATACATGCAGGCAAAACACTCATATGCATAAAATAAAAATAATTCTTCAAAATAAGAAATAAAAAATTCAAGCTTCATTAAGAATTTAGAAATGATACAAGAAGTGAGATATATAAAAGAAAGCAATTGATTATTTGGCCTTTGTCATAATAAAAATGCTTGTTTTGTGAAAGATCCTGTTTACAAACATAAAAAGAAAGGCATACCTTTTAATCCAACAAAGGGCTGGCATGTATGTAACCAACTCTCCAAACTCAGTAGTTATGGGAAAACCAATTTAAATATGCCAAAGACTAAAACTTTTACTTCATAGAAGAAGACATGGATGGCAAATCTGCTCATGAATGTCAGAAACATTTATCCCTTGTAAATTTGTCCCTATGAATCAACTCTACCACTGACTATGAGTACTCAACTTATGAATAAAATATAGCAATGCATAGAAGTGCTTAGTGATATAGCACAACTGGAGCTCTCACTCATCAGTTACAGCATTGTGCTAGGAACATTTACAGTTTCTTTCAAATATATACGTCCCATAAAAACATATCGATTGTATTATTAGTTTAACCTGGAGCACTAAAAGACATATTGTAGTATTTCTTTTAGCTACTGGAACAAATTGCCACAAAGGTGGTGGTTTGAAATAACAGAGCGTTTTGGAGAAAAGTAGGAAATAAGTTTTCTTGGGTAGGGATGAATATGTTAGCAGGGCTACATTCCCTCACAGCTCTATGGGAACACTTCTGGAGGCTGTTGGCATTCTGAGGCTTGTTGCCTCTTCATTCATACATCTCCCCTCATGGTAACTTTGCCTTCTCCTCTTCTCTTTGGAGCAATTTGCTTCCTACTTACCTCCTGTAAAGATGCTTGTGATTATATTTATGATGCAGTATATTAACCAAAATAATCGTTCAATTGGAAGATCTTCAAATTAATTGCATCAGCTAAGTGTATTTTGCTACATATGGCATATGTATTTGTTTCAGTGATTAGGGCATGGGTATTTGGAAGGGACTATTATTAAGCATGCTACACATATGTTTAGATAGATTCTTAATTATGAAAGTCATGTGAGAAAAAAAAGGTCATGTGAGTTTTATCTACAATAGCCCAAAGTGGAAACAACTAAATATCTTTCAATGGGTGTTTGAATAAATTCTAGCATAGCCATAAAATGAGTTACAACTGAGTAATTGACTTCAGTGGTTTTCCAGTACTTGGAGGTGAGCAGCGTGGCTCTGATACAGAATTTAAAGGTGATGGAGCTATTCTCTAGCATGATTATCTTAGTTGTTGTATAAGTCCATATATGTGTTAAAATTTATAGTACAACAAAAATACCTACATTCTACCTTATGTGAACTTGAAAAAATTTGTGCAGAAAGATTTTGTTGGCAGAGGTATGTACAAAGTGTGGAGGTAATGAAACATAACACATCTATGTGACTGTAGCGATGCTTCTAGTTTAAATGAGAGCAACTTGGAACACTGGGATCTGAATGGCAGAAGAGACAAAGTGCTGAGATTTCAAAGTATTGTTTTGTCTATAGTCATGAGCTCAATGGTGAAGAACAATGATATTAAACTTGTCTCTGGCAACTCTAATGCTACTTGGTAGCAAATTAGTGTTCTTCCTTAATCTGCTGATTTTCTCCAGGCATTGAAAGCTCATGCTTGTTATAGAACAATCTGAACATTAAAATAGTGATAATTTAGCCTATGGTCAGCATGATAATTTCCTACTAGGGTTTGATTTCCTTTTGTTGACTAATAAAGAATACATATAAGGAAATTAAAGCATCTTTTCCCTCCCACCTTTTAAGAGTCAAGAGAATCATTCTACGCATCTCCTTTATGGACTCCTGCTTTAATATTTTCCCATCCAAGCATTGTGCTCACATACCTCTTCCTAATTCTTTGAACAAATCATTTCAGAATCATATCCTTATATCTAACATAGAGCTAGTTTCACATTATTTTGCAGCAGTTTGCCTGAAATTTCAAAAAAAAAACCCAAAAGATTAAGGGCTTTATTCTTTATAGTGACATGGAACATTTGCATAGAATGCCACAATGTTTAAAAGGTCATCTAGAACATATTTTTAATCTTTTATAGCTATTACACTAACATGACCCACCTATTAATTTCTTTGGCTACTTACTACTTTCTTACATAATGAGCTTCAGCTGAATCGAGCTTTAAACAAATGCTTTCATTTCCTGTATAATGTTTGTATCTTAGTATTTTATCAATTTCATATAAACGATTTGTGATTTAAGGTCATAAACTACTTCTAAATCAGCTATATATTACCTCATTGCCTTCATAGTGTCTGCTTTATTTGTTGATTTACTTTTAATTACAGATATGCTGTTAACCTTCTACATATCACAAAGGTCAAGACCATCTCTTGTCATAGTCTTCTCTGAATATCTCTCATATTCTTAAACATCATCTAGAATGTAATGGAACATTTTCCATTTTTTACTACACTGCTGTTTTTAGTGGATTATTATTTTCAAAATCTATGATTTGGGAAAAACTCTTATTAGACATTTCTATTGAATAATTTTCATACTGTAATATTCCATATCTTGATTATCATGCAAAAATTAAAAATATTAAAATGTATAATGAAACATATATGGAGTTAAATCATAACATAAAGGAAGATAGGAAATGGCAAAACAATGAATTTGCAGTTGGAAGACTCAAATTCAGTATTTGGATCTGGCTTTTGGTGTGCAACTAAGCTCCTTCACCTTGTCAAATTTTTCTTTCTCTTGTCTTTAATAATTTTCTTATCTAATAATAACACAAAAAAACCCCAAAAAATAAATAAACAATGGTATCATGAGGATTATATGGAATAACATATATGAGAGTATATGGAGTCTTCTACATAAACAGATATAGTCTGTTTTGCCCCAGATGAACCCCCAAATAATGACTGTAACCTTCACTACACTTCCAGTTCAAATATTTGTTTTTACTACTTAAAGACTCTATGTTATTTCGTGAAGAATAGAGCTTGGGAATCAGATTCATTTTCAGTCATAATCATGACCAGTGGTGATTGTATCATACTGTAAAGTTTTTTACTCTTCCTGATAGTTATTTTCATCATTTTAATTATTATTTCAAGGCATTATTGTGAGGACTTAGATACTTTTAGTACTTGGTATTGAGCAAATTGTGGAACATATGTTTACAAAAGCACACCATTTTCTCAGCAAGGATTATAGGAGGCCCAACCCATGAAGCATGAGCTCTGTTCTGTGCTTTTAAAATAGACTGTGACACAAAAATTTCATGAGTTTGTGTGTATGTGCTAGCATACATGTACAGCTGTAGTTTGGTCTATGGCAAACCTGAAGAACTGAAAGTCATATCTAGGACATTTGTTATTGCTCTTCCCTATCTTCACTCAAGTCAGGATTTTCTCTGCACCTTGGTCCCCAGAATATTGAAAGATTAGTTGCTTATTGTAAATCTCATTTATTACTTTATCATTTTGAGCTGAAAACTAGCAGCATCTGACACTGTGTTTTTTACGTATTTGTTTCCATCCGATTTTATAGTTTTTAATTATTTTTGTGTGAAAAAGTACAAAATACCAGTGATTTAGATTGTGTTGTGTTTTTTAGGCATAACTTTCAGCAGGTACTTAGTTACAGAAGAGAAAGGCAGAATCAAGCACAAATTTGAGGGTTTTTTTTCCCCCCCTCTGGGACAGGGTTTCTCTGTGCAGCCCCAGCTGTCCTGGAACTTCCTCTATAGACCAGGCTGGCCTCATACTCACAGACATCCAGACATCTGCCTGCCTCTGCTTCTTGAGTGCTGGGATTAAAGGCTTGCAACACTACTGCATGGCTACAATTTTTTTAATGACTTACTTATTTTAGTTCATGTGCATTGGTGTTTTGCCTGCATGTATGTCTGTTTGAGGGTATTGGATCCTCCTGGAGTTACAGATAGTTGTGAGCTGCCATGTGGGTGATGGGAATTGAACCAAGGTCCTCTGGAAGAGCAGCCAGTACTCTTAACTGCTGAGCCATCTCTTCAGCCCCACGAGTTTAAATTTTAATGTTAGAGTTGACAGTTTTAACTTGGTTGTTATTTATTGGGAGGTCGAAATGTTTTAAGGTGCATAAAGACTACAAAAAGCATGATCTGGATAGTTAGAATTTTATACATTAAATTTTATAAATTAAAAATGAAGCATGGTAACTAAAACACAGAATGTCCTAAGTTCTTTTAATTATTTGTGAAGTCTGGATTAAGAACCTCACTTGGTTCTTATACTTAGAGGGTATTTTGATAGCTTTCCAGTAAAGATCATGCTACCCAAATAGAATTTTAGCATACTGTAATAATTTGTAAGGTAAGGTAATCAGCAAGCATCTCATTAGATGCAAAAAAAAAGATAAAATAGTCTCTGAGCAAAGAATCCTCAGAGAATAAAGCCATAGTAATACTGAATTAATTTACTAAAAGTGTACATGTAAGGAGAATAGCATGTAAGGAGATACCCTCAGAATAGCAAGGCAGTTTCTTGGCAAGGAGTTAAAAGAACAGGGTAGCTGGACAGTGGTGGTGCACGCCTTTAATCCCAGTACTCGGGAGGCAGAGCCAGGCGGATCTCTGTGAGTTCGAGGCCAGCCTGGTCTACAGAGTGAGATCCTGGACAGGTGGCACCAAAACCACACAGAGAAATTCTGTCTGGAAAAACAAAAACAAAAACCAAACCAAACCAAACCAAAACAAAACAAAAAACAGGGTAAATTGAAATTGGCAGAAGAAACAAGGAAGTCATACTGCAGTTTGATCCTTAGGAATATAAAAGAATAGGCATTTTCACTTGAGAATCCATAGTGTCTTAGATCCTTTGCAAAGCACCAGGAATGAGAGAGTGATAGTAGAGATGATTGTCTCTTGAGATATTCACAATATAGCTGCACAGACATTCAGGCAAATGCAATTAATTTTTGTTCAACAAATATTTAGAGTGCTATCTTCAGTCTAGAAAGTGTTACTATAGTTAAGGAGATTCAATGTAATGTAAGAATTTCTCTCCACATTACATTACACTTGGGATGGACTTTCAGCATATATATATATATGTATATTAGAGGTATATATCTTCTATATATGTATGTTCTATAATTTTATTTGTACCAGATGGTTGGAGATGCTATGGAAAGGCATAAAACAGGGAAGAATGAGAGGATATAGTAGATGGGCTGGAATATGGAAGATACTGATATTTGACTTGAAGGCATGTTTCATGTACTTAAAGGTAGGAAGGAGTAAGATATGTAAAAAGACATGTAAGGTGGAATAATATTCCAACCAAAGTGAATAACACATTTAGTGTTAATGTACATGGGAATTTTGTTTACTGTAGGTATTACAAGGAGTTGTGGGGCTGAGATAAGTGATAAAGGACAATTGTTGAAAGAATGGATAGAAAAAAGTACTAGGCTTGGTCTAGTACCATTGGCAAGAGATGTCATAAAATGTTTAAAAAGATGGGAAACAACCAAAGAAAGGAAAAAATGACTGTTGTTTTTGGTACAACACGGAACAAATAAATAATATCGACAGTATTTAGAATTCTAAAGAGTAAACCAGTAGTATCCTAAGGGATATATGCATAATTGCACTTTGTTTGGTATTATACTGAGGGTCTCTGGAGCTTGAGGATTATTTCTTACAAGAGATAACCTTTCAAGCAATCACCTGAGACCAGATATACACCCTTCAGGTCTTTTTGCTGCTAACTAGTTACTACTCGTTACCTCCTTTGTCATTTCTTAAACAATCTTGACTTTGCTATTGGCTATTGCATAGTGTGGTAACCTGGATTTACATAAAGGAACATTTTTTTTCACATCATTAATGTTTGGAAACACCAATTACCTCCAGGCACCTTTCACATTTCCTTTTTGACTTAATATATTGGTTTCCTTGGTCTGTGTCTTCTCTATTCTCCTGCAGCCACCTTGACATCTGGACATATGGCTGAACTGGCTGTGTGTCGCCATAACTTTCTTTTAGCTCCACCTATAATTTCCTCCTTGACCTTCACTTATTGTACTTCCAGAGGTACTGGATTTAATGATACTCCTTGCTCTCTAGTGCCTCTTGGCACACTCATATTCCTTGCTGGAGAGACCTAGACAGTATATGCTTCATGGATTTGTTGTAATTCCTGGAGTATATAATGTATGAAGTAAGAAATTTATAAACTTTGAAATGTTTTATACTTGTAAGGAAATCTTTAGTCCTAAGGCCATGAGTTCTTAAACAAAAAGATTACAGCAATAGCAATGTCATTTTACAATACCAAAGAGAGCAAAAAGCAATGAAAGGAGAAAAGAGCAGCTAGGTAGGAGGCCTATCTCTGTCAGGGATAAGATAAATCACCAGCAAGAAATAGAGTGACCTTTGGAAGAGTTGGGGCAGCTGGCTTGGGTTCTACCCATCAGTCCTGTGGAAATGCTACACAATTCACCTTCCTCCCTGCCCTTTTCTTTCAAATGATGTGTATAAAATTATTCATTTTTATTATGCCCCATATTTACTTCATAGTTGCTCCCTATTCTATTTCCTTCTGTTTGCTCAAGGCTTACTCTCTCTTTGTTTCTTATCTCACATCGCTTTCATATTTCTTTTACTTTATTATTTTCCTGTTATTTCTCTTGAATCTTGAAATCAATACAGTGATACCTTCATAGAGGAACTAAAATTCATGATATATTAATTAAAAAGTGATATATAACTTCATCGTTCTGAGTGGACCTCTGATATTCCAAGTAAACTTTGATATCCTTAACCTCAAACAGACTTGTTTTTAATCTAGGATAGCATCTAAGTGTTTTAATGGGTTGAATTCTAAAATGTCATGTAAATGAGTAACAATCATTTTTGGGGGAGGAATACAGAATAGTAGGAGAGAAGCTGGTGATTGAACCCTTTGGGCTATATTAGCTATCTGACTTTTATTTTTTTTTAAGGATATGGCATTATGGGTTTACTTCTGAGGTCTCTAATCAATGCCTGAAAATACAGACTTGATGCTTTACCCGCTAAAATAACTTTCTAGTGTGCCTGAATATAGTGTCTGCTCACTGATGAATTTTGAATAAACTCTGTGTGCTTCCAAAATACAGCTCTGGCAGATTGCCTAGGATGTGATGAAAGGGGATAAAACAAGATTGGAGGAAGCCCTTAGGGAGAATTCTCACACAAGGTGAGTGATGAACTGAATAAAGCTTTCAGGATGCTTCACTAAATGGTCCACTAAGCGCTAGATTGGTCAGACCCAAACACCATTGATTATACCTTCAACTTCCCTGAGGATTAAAAGACCTCTGTCCCTAAAGCAAACAGTTCTTTAGCCACCACAAGAACAATGCCCAGAGAATTTAAAATTGCTTTTATGAAATCAGATTGTGAAATTAAAACAAACCATCTTATTGATTCAAATTCCCTAACAGCTGGCTTGATTAACCCATAATTTTGAGGCATGCAGGAAAGCCTGTGTATCAGTATGTGGAACAATGGTCTCTTATGAAGTCTGAGAACAGGCAAAGCTCCATTTGGGAATTTGTAGAAATGATTGCAATAATATTTTATGTGTTCTGAGTTCTTATTCTTTTGGTTAAAAAATTTGACATCATGCCAAAGCAAAAGGACTCATATGCATAAATACCCTTTTACATTTTTTATACTACTGTGGAAGCAGAATCTTTATTACTATCTATCACAACCAATCCCTCAGATGGGGTTCAGATCTCATCTTCCTTTATCCCCTCAAAGAAGTGAGTCCAACAAGGTATGTTCCATTCTCTTTCCTTTAGCAAGTAACCCTCCCTTTTCTACTGCATCATTTCCATCAGAAAACAAATTCAAGCCGGGCGGTGGTGGCGCACGCCTTTAATCCCAGCACTCGGGAGGCAGAGCCAGGCGGATCTCTGTGAGTTCGAGGCCAGCCTGGGCTACCAAGTGAGTTCCAGGAAAGGCGCAAAGCTACACAGAGAAACCCTGTCTCGAAAAAACCAAAAAAAAAAAAAAACAAAAAAAACAAATTCAAAATATATGCACAGAGATACACACATACACATCACACCACACACACATACACACACACAGATACACTGATGCACACACAGATACACACACACACACACACACACACACACACACACACACACCACAGTTACACTCATACACACAAACTCCAAATATTGATTCTTTTGTTAGAAGAACAAATGAAAAATAACCATACACCATGTTTTTTTGTAGCTATGGCCCCATTTCTCAGCTTCCTTTTCACAAAAAAGTAATACTTTTTAGAATAACTTTCTTTCTCAGACCCATTGATTCTCATTTAGTATAACTCCATCCTTCTTAAAACACTTTTAATTTATCCTGGCTTCTGAGACGTATCATTTCTTTGTTTATTTTAAATTATTTTTATATGTTATGTGTGTGGGCAAGTGCATGTCACAATAAAGAAATGGAGGACAGAGGCCAACATTCAGGAGTTGCTTCTTTCCTGCCACTATGTGGGTGTTAGGGACAGACTTAGTGACAAGTGTCTTTAGCTGCTGAGTCATCTACCTGGTCTGAATTTGTTATCTTGTAAGACTGGATGAAGTCAGACTATAGATGTTGTAGCCCCAATAAAAAAGGGGATACATAGTAAGACATATAAGAAAAATTTGATATAGTCAACTGAAAGTTCACTTGGATAATCCCCAAAATGTCTTTTATTTAAGAGAAGCTTCTTGAATTTTAAGTTATTCTTAGTTATCTATCACATAATTAAATTGTTCACTGTAATTCAAACATGGTAAAGGAAATCACAATATTTGTAAAAATAATTTCTTGCTATTATGACAAGTAGGTATTTATTCAGCATAAATACTATAATTTCTATTTTTGTGTTATCTTTCTTTTTCTTAAGTTAAGGTGAAAATACATCAGATAATAAAAATAGAGTAAGGAATTCTTTATTTTGGAGAAATTTTCATTTTACAAAGCTTTCGACCAAAATATTCTTAGATTAGAATTGCTGAACATAAAACATGATTTAATTGCTTCAAAAAGTCTACTTAACAAGAATAACCTCCTGTTTTTGCAATCAGAATTGATGAAATCACACTGTTCATTTGGGATGACACTATTAGCCAAAGAATGAGCCTGTCTGGATGACAATCAATGTGTTCAGTGACCTTTTGTCTTTCCTTTATCTTGAACAATTGCCTGAATTTAAGACCCAAAGATTAGTTTAAAGTATACTTTAACACCAAAATGACTTGAAACATCCCTTAAGAAAGCCAGAGTATCAGTAAAGATTCAATTTTTTTTTTCCTTTTCCTTTTTATTTCTTTTTTTATTCAGTTCCTTTTGGGCCTGAGAAGGCTGAATGAAGTCTAGCTGGGTAAAAGGCACACTGAGACAGATAACAAAGGGTGAACTGGAAGACTGTGGTGGGAATGATGGGCAGCTGCTTTCCATTTACTCCAATAGTGGCCTCATTCTCTGTGACTGGGAACATGTCCTCCCCCCCCCTCCCTGAGACAGGATTTTTCTGTATAACAGCTCTTGTTGTTCTGGAAGTTGCTCTGTAGACCAGCTGGCCTCAAACTCACAGAGATCTCCTTGCCTCTACCTCCCGAGTACTGGGATTAAAGGAATGTGCCACCATCACCCTGCTTGGAACATATTTCTAACTGTCATCATTTGTGTTTCTAAAAGTTTTTTATTATGTCTGTTGGGAGAGGGAAATAGAGTTAGTAGTGTTTGAGGCATTTAAAATGGCTGCTGGCCACCATTTTAAATCAGATCTTAGAACACAGAGTGGACCATTGAAACATTATTAATCTCTAAAGAGGAGAGACTGAGACCAACCTATCCTTCTGGATCAGGACCCAACCTCTGAGCAATATAGAAAAAAGAAACCAGCTGGGCGGTGGTGGCACACGCCTTTAATCCCAGCACTCGGGAGGCAGAGCCAGGCAGATCTCTGTGAGTTCAAGGCCAGCCTGGTCTACAAAGCGAGTTCCAGGAAAGGCACAAAGCCACACAGAGAAACCTTGTCTCGAAAAAAACCAAAAAAAAAAAAAAAGAAACCCAATTAATTTGTCCAACACCAGTTATAATTCATGACAAATGATGTTCCCAGCTCCCTTGTATTTAAAGCTGCCATTTTTTTTCAAACTCCTTGAAGTACTTTATTTTGTGGCATGGCACTTGGGTTTAATCTCCAGGCCTTTTTTTTTTCCATTATGCATTTTATTTATTTGTTTATTTGAACATAAAAACAGGTTATAATTCAAAATTCCAGGGTTATTTTAAATAGGAAAATGTTTTCTCTGTAGAAAATAGTAAAAATGATAACATTTCCCAATAAGCCCTTTTAAGTCAAATGATAGCTGAATTATACATGTAAATATTGACTAGATTCTGGGATACAGAAGAAACCTATCTTCATCTGTTCAGAGAGCTATGTTTTACTTAACCTGTGTAAGTGAGATTCCTATTCATCTTCCCCTTCACTGTTTGATTTACAGCAGACATTTTTCTATAGACTAATCCATAATCTAAAAAGATTTTAGCTTCCCCTCTATCCATCTGCTGCATACAAGAAACACACCTAAACTTCAAAGACAGACACTACCTCAGAGTAAAGGGCTAGGAAAAGTCTTTCCAGTCAACTGGACTTAAGAAGCAAGCTGGTGTAACTATCCTAATATCTAATAAAATAGACTTCAAACTAAAATCAGTCGAAAGAGATCAGGAAGGACATCACATATTTATCATAGGGAAAATCCACCAAGATGAAGTCTCAAATCTGAACATTTCCATTCTGAGGTCAGCACATCCTTAAAATATATAGGCTGATTTAATTCTGTAGTTTTTTGTATTATCCAATGTCTCTCTGCAGCTGTTGTTCCTTTCTCATTTGCATTAAGAAATTTCAAAGTTAATAGAGCATTATGCAGTCTATTTCTGGGGGTTTTTGTTGCCCCTTTCTGTTTATTTAGCATATCCTTTAGAGTTCTGTTTGATCTTTCTATAACTGCTTGACCTGTAGGATTATGTGGTATGCCTGTAATATGCTTTATATTGTAATAAGCAAAAAACTGTTTCATTTTAACAGAGACATATGATGGAGCATTGTCAGTTTTGATTTGTGCAGGTATACCCATGATGGCCATAACTTCTAGCAAATGAGTGATTACAGAATCAGCTTTTTCAGAACTCAAAGCAGTTGCCCACTGAAATCCTGAATAAGTATCGATAGTGTGGTGTACATATTTCAGTTTTCCAAATTCTGCAAAGTGAAACACGTCCATCTGCCAGATTTCATTCCTTTGAGTACCCTTTGGGTTACATCCTGCTGGTAATGGTGTTTGATTGTAGAAGGAACAAGTAGGACATTTCTTTACTATTTCTTTGGCTTGTTGCCAGGTTATGGAAAAATCCTTTTTTAAACCTTTACTATTGACATGATGTTTTTTATGACATTCTGAGGCCTCCAGCACATTTCCTATTAATAACTTATCAATCTCATCATTGCCTTGTGCTAGAGGGCCTGGCAGACCAGTATGGGATCGAATGTGAGTTATATATAAAGGATGACTCCTTTTCCTGATTGCATCTTGTAATTGAATAAATAATGAAGTTAATTCTGAAGTATCGTGGATAAATTCTGCAGTCTCAATATGTAATACTACTCTTTCAGCATACTGAGAGTCAGTTACTATGTTGAGAGGTTCTGAAAAATCCATTAATACCAACAGAATAGCATATAATTCTGATTTTTGAACTGAATTATAAGGACTTTGAACCACTTTACTTAAATTTTCTGATTTGTAACCTGCCTTTCCTTGTTTGTTGGCATCTGTATAAAATGTACGAACTCCAGATATGGGCTTTACCCATACAATTCGAGGCAAGATCCAATCAGCTCTCTTTATAAGATCAATTCTATCGCTTTTGGGATATTTGCTGTTAATTTCTCCCAAAAAATTACTGCAAGCTCTTTGCCAAGGTTCACTTTCTGTCCATAGTTTTTCAATGTCCTCCTTAGTTAAAGGTATGACAATTTCTGCTGGGTCTATTCCTGCTAATTGACGAAGTCTCAATTTTCCTTTCCAAATCAAGTCAGAGATTTTTTCCACATAAGTTTTTAATTTTTTGTTTGGTTTATTTGGTAAAAATATCCATTCTAATATAATATCTTCCCTCTGCATTAATATTCCTGTAGGAGAATGCCTAGAAGGTAAAATAACCAAAATGCAATCCAGCTTTGGATCAATACGATCCACGTGCCCTTCATGTACTTTCTTTTCTACCAAGGCCAATTCTTTCTCAGCTTCAGGTGATAATTCTCTTGGACTATTTAAGTCCTTGTCACCTTCTAAGGTTTTGAACAAATTATGCAGTTCATCATTTTTTACCCTAACAATAGTTCGTAGATGAGAAATATTTCCAAATAATCTTTGAAAGTCATTAAGAGTCTGTAGTCTATCTCTCCTAATTTGCACCTTTTGGGGTCTAATTTTTTTGTAGCTCTATTTTATATCCTAAATAATTAATAGAATCTCCTCTTTGTATCTTTTCAGGAGCAATTTGTAATCCCCAGCAAGGCAAAATTTTCTTTACGTCTTCAAACATTCTTTCTAAAGTATCTGCATTTGAGTCAGCTAGTAAAATATCATCCATATAATGATAAATTATAGATTTAGGAAATTTTTTACGTATCACTTCCAATGGCTGTTGTACAAAATATTGGCACAGAGTTGGGCTATTCAACATTCCCTGTGGGAGGACCCTCCATTGAAATCTTTTAACCGGTTGAGAATTATTATAAGTAGGCACTGTGAAAGCAAATCTTTCTCTGTCTTTTTCTTGTAAAGAAACAGTCTTTTAAATCAATAACTATGAGAGGCCATCCTTTTGGTAACAGAGTAGGCAGAGGAATTCCAGATTGTAGAGAGCCCATTGGCTGAATTACTTTGTTAATTGCTCTAAGGTCTGTTACCATTCTCCATTTACCAGATTTCTTTTTAATAACAAATACAGGAGAATTCCAAGGGCTGATTGATTCCTCAATATGCTGAGCATTTAACTGTTCTTCTACCAGCTCTTCTAAAGCCTGGAGTTTCTCTGTTGTTAAAGGCCATTGCTGGACCCATACAGGCTTGTCTGTTAACCATTTTAAAGGTAGAGCTGTTGGTGTCTTTGGAAGATCATCAGTTGTTGTGCCCTGTTCTTGTATAATATGGATGGCTGGTGACCACTCAGAATAATGCCTTCTAATATTTCTCTCAGAAACATGTGCTAATTTATGATTTGTTTCTGAGATTGGAGGGATGTTAATCTGAGTATTCCATTGTTGCAACAAGTCTCGACCCCACAAGTTCATAGCTATGTTAGCTACATATGGTTTCAATTTTCCTCTCTGTCCTTCTGGACCTATACACTCAAGCCATCTTGCACTCTGTTTCACCTGAGATAATGTCCCAATTCCTAACAGTTGAACATTTACCTCCTGAAGAGGCCAAGTTGGATGCCAAAATTCTGGTGCAATTATGGTAATGTCCGCACCTGTGTCTACCAGACCAGACAACAAAACACCATTTATTTCTATCGATAATTTTGGTCTTTGTTCATTAATAAAAGTTTGCCAAAAATTTTTCTTTATATTTGCTCCTGAATTTTCTATTCTCTCTGTTTCATCATCCTGACCAGCATGACTTATTCCAATAGGCATTTGGTTATTTAATTGCTCTGGGTAGGGGTTTCCTCTACGACTTCAGGAAAGGTTTGAACTGGATTTGCTATTGGGGCCTGCATGAGGCCCCTCTGGGAGTTTCCCGAAGACTGAGGCAAAGGATTACCCTGTCTGTCCCTTGTTGATCTACATTCGTTGGTCCAGTGTTTTCCCTTACCACACCTTCTGCATACTCCAGAAGGAAGGGGCATTCTGTTGCCATTGTTCCTTGAAGAAACATTGTTTCTAGGAATGACCTGTTTACAGTCCCTTTTCAAATGTCCTTGCTTTCCACATCCAAAACATCTAACATTCCTCAAACCTTTTGAAATTGCTTCTCCTACCCATGTATCATCATGCTCATGAGCTTCAACATTAACCGTATCTCTAATCCAATCTTCCAAAGGTGCAGATCTTGCCTTTAACGGCCTGATTATTGTTTTGCATGCTGCATTCGCATTCTCAAAGGCCAAAGATTCAATTATTATCTTACTAGCTTCTGAATCCGGACCATTCTCTTTACTGCTGAAGCCAGTCTTTGTAAAAAATCTGTGAAAGATTCTTTTGGGCCTTGTACAACCTTTGTAAATGACTCAGTTTTTTTTCCTGGTTCCTCAACTCTGTCCCATGCATTCAAGGCTGCTGTTCCACATAAAATTAGGGTTGTGACATCATATAAACATTGTGTTTGTGCTGAAGCATATTGACCTTCTCCAATAAGCTGATCCTGGCAGACTTGTATTCCTTTATCCCTCCACTGCTTTTCTATGTTTTTAGCTTCGTCCTTGAACCAAGTTAGCCACAGAAGCCTTTGACTGGGTTCAAGAACAGCTTGTGCCAGCTCCCGCCAGTCCTGTGGTACAATCCTATTATATGTTGACCAAGAGTTTAACATTTGCTTTACATATGGGGAATGCATACCATAAGATACTATTGCCTCCTTAAACCTTTGTAAATCTAACATTTCAATTGGAGCCCAAGTATTTTGTGTAGTCATTTGATCAGGCGACTGCTGTACGGTTACTGGACAAACTAAGGGTGACTGTGTGAAAACAGGCTTTCTTTCTGTAACCCTATGATCCAATCTTGAAGCAGCTTCACTGTTAGTTTCTTCTGTCTGAGTTTTTACAGGTTTAATAGGTTTTTCTAAAGCTGTCATCCTGGCACTTAAATTGACTATCTTTTTAAATAGTAAAATGAGGATAAACATAGTAATAAAATGCATAATTCGATCAACAGTAATCTTCTCATATAGCTGTTCCATTGTCAGACTGTCTAAAATTGCAAACAAAGCCCAATTTTCTTCCAATGTACACAGAAAACCCATTTTTTTTTAATGTGGAAAAAAAATTTTTCTTTTAAATAGTTTCCTTTAAAATATCTGATATGTTAAGTGACTTACCAAGTCCTTGTAGAACAGTACCAATCTGAGGGAATTTCAAACAGCCACCTAGTGTCCGAGGTGTGAGTCCAGAGAGAGAGAGAGAGAGAGAGAGAGAGAGAGAGAGAGAGAGAGAGAGAGAGAAAGAAAGAGCAAGCAAGCGTAGCCACAAGTTCTGCCTAAGAGCTTGAATCCAGCCACGTGTTCCCTCTTGAGCCTAGTCAAGCCTTGGCTCTGGCTACCTTAAGCTCCAACCACGTGCGTTGGTTTTACAGGCAGGGGCCCTGTTCGGCAGGGCAGGCCTGAGTTGTTTGTAGCACTGGCTTTAAGCAAGTAGCTCAAGGTTAGTCCGGCCTGAGGCCAAGCCGACCTGGGCCCGGGCTAGGGAGCCGGCCGCCCTGGCGGGAAACCAGACCTGCCGGCCGCCCTGGTGGGAACCCGGACCTGCCGCCAAGCCAAGTTAAGCGGTTTTAATGGATTCTTGTCACGTTGGGCACCAAATGTAGATGTAACCAACCGTCTTATTAAATAAGAAACACAGAGCCGATTCAGAGAAGAAAGCCAAGAGGTCAGAACTAAGAGCCTTACCCTTCCTGCTTCAGCTATCCTGCTTCAGCCAAGAGAGCTCTCCGAAAAAGAGGCCTACTTCCTGTGTGTATGTCTTTAAATAGTCTAGATGTTCTGCCTTCTCATTGGTTGTAAACTAAACACGTGGCTGCCTTGTCATTGCCTGTATGTACCGCCCTCCAGGTCCTTAAAGGCGTGTACCACCACCGCCACGCACTTGCTATGGCTCTATAACTCTGACCCCCAGGCAACTTTATTTATTAACATACAATTAAAATCACATTTCAGTACAAGTAAAATACCACCACAGACCACCATGGCTTAAAGTTAGATTTCAACAACAACAAAAACTATCAAAAGCCTACAATCTCATGGAAACTGAATAATGCCCACATGAAGCACCAATTGGTCAAGGAAGAAATAAAGAAAGAAATTAAAGATTTCCTAGAATTCAATGAAAATGAAAGTACAACATACCCAAACTTATGGGACACTATGAAAGATTCAATTCTTTAGCATTATGCTGCTGCAATAGGCAATAAGTCAGCTATCTTAAAATAAGATTTTGTCAGGGCAACATTGAGGGAGTTTATTTAGGATTGTGAATGAAAGCTGACTCATACTCATATGGGTCACATAGTTTTATTTTTGTTTAGAAAAAAACTTGAGACTTATAAAATAAGTTTATTTGTTTTAAATATACTATCATTTTTACATGGGAGGGAAAAATTTCAGGGCATTTATATACCTCTTCCTTTTTACAAATTCAGTTCACTTAAAAAGACAAACCATTTGTTACCCCTCCATGATTAAAATTACTATTAAAATGAAGCTGCTTTTAAATAATTCTTATTAAAATACAGTATAATTCCATAAGGATGTCACATGAATGAATCACAGGACATTGTTCCACTTCCACCAAAGGATACAGATCAACTTCCTGGCATTTCTCTTTTTTTCCATTATGCCAAGCTATATTATGGTATTAATTTTGTATCTTATGCTCTGTTGAAAGCCATATTTTGTACATATAACAATGTGAACATTAAACCTTAAATAATGTTTCAATCTTTATAAAATAAATATATAATTACATCATTTCCTCCATTCCCGAAACTACCTCCAACGCCTCTCATGTTGTCCTACCCTGATCCCTCACAAATTCCTGGTCTCCTCTTCTTTAATTGCATTTCTTACATATATACAAACACATTTGCATCAATATATAAATACAACATGTTCAGTCTGTATAATGTTACTTGTCTTTTTATGATTTCAGGGCTGACCATTTAGTATTGGATAATCAATTGGTATGCTCTTCTCTGAGGAAGACTTTATTTCCTGCTCCCAGCATTCCTTAATTGCTTGTAGTTCTTTGTGTAGGGCTGAGGCCTTGTGATATCCCTTCTGCCACACTGCCATCCACAGCAGCATATTTGTTGTTGTTGTCTTTGTTCAGGCCATGTTCACGTAGCCACATTGTTGAAGTATCATGGGAGAAGCTTCCCTGTCATTTCTAGGATAAATATTCTCACAGCAGATTTCTGAGTCCTTTGTCTTACAATCTTTCCTTCCCCTCTTCCACAATGTTTCTTGAGCCTTGAGTGCTGGAGTTCGATGTAAAGCCCTTTCAACAGAAGGGAAATCATGCCTGGTAACTTTTAACTTAGCCATCTACCAGGGCTAGTGAGGTCATGAATTTGATAGGATAACCTACAACCACCACTTCATTAAACCAGTATAATTTCCTACCTGCATTCTAAACACTTATATGCAATAAAAGTAGTGTTCTCAATCCTCACCAATGAAGCTTTTTTTTTTTTGCAAGAGACAGAGACCATTATAAAAAATCCAAACCCAAACCAAACCAATAAACAACTAAAAAACCCTCACAAATGGTCAGAAAACAACTGATCATGGGGTGGATAGCCCCAACAGATCCATCTACAGCAGAACTCCTTAAACTCCCTTTTTAGTATATAATTTTGTGTATATGGAGATAAATATGCACATTGAGATAAACTTTTAAAACCTTGTTCCCGGCTTTTGAGTTTATCCTGAAATCCTTTCAACCGACTTTTTCTAATGATTGTCAGCAGGATTAGGGCATAAACTCGGCAGGTTCTTGTCATGCCCAGTATTTCAGTCAGCCTTATGATTGAAACAAGCAAAACAACAAATAACAGAAAAGCAACAAAACCAAGAACAACAAACAGTCCAGAACACAGGTTGTGATGTAAGGAACAAACATCCTCAGGAAGTTATCAACCCTTCTCTGCAAACAGCTCTTATGAAAAGCACTTGTTAAGTGAGCTTAGTGTGGCAAGAACAAAAACGGAATGAAAAAAAGTCAAATACAGCAGCAACTTAAAGAAAAATTGAAACTATGCCATGAACTGCCACACTAAAAAAAATGTTATAGTAATATGTAAATCTACATTGTTTTGAAAACAATGTCAATGTTTTTTATGTTTATTTTTCTAGGTTATATGTTCATTTGGGCAAAAAAATGTTTGAAATAAAATTTATCTTTCTAAGTCACACGGGAGAAAACATGGGCCTATAAGCACCAAAAGTAATGAATGATTGTGATTAAATATTTTTTTAAAAATGTATTGCTATTTTCTTTTTATTCCCCATATATTGCTCTCCCTCTATAAGTCCCCAGGCCTACTGATTACATTCAAAAATTTCATTAGATTAATACCAATAAGACTGCTTTTTTTCCTCTTGAGTTCTCTTTTCTATTTTATTTATGATGCATCCTTAAAGTGGCAGTGTACTATCAGAACTAAATCTAGGGATAAGTTCTATTTTGCTGATATCAGATAATTTTCTCAACTTCTTAGTACCTCTCTTTTCTCATCAGTGAAAAGTGATGATAAAATCAGAAATCCTGTGCAAGGTGAATGAGAAAATGAACATGGGGCACCAATTTCAGTAGTGGAAAAAGTGATCATTTTCTTCCCTCATACTTTATCCAGAATAGTAGAATTGTAATTGATATCCTATAACCTGAATCCTTCTATGAGCAATCCACTTTTACTATCACTCCAACCTATCTCTTTTTTGCAAATGTTTTAATAAAATGAACACAACCCTATGTTGATAATCATATATTTTTTAATTTATTTAAAATTTTTTATTCATTTTACATACCAACAACAGATGCCTCTCATGCCTCCTCCAGCTCTCCCCTCATCCCCACCCTGCCTTCCCCTCTCCTCCCTGACTTACCCCCCAATCCCCTTCTTCAAAAAGGTAAGTCCTACCCTGGGGAAACAGCAAAGCCTGGTACATTCTGTTGAGGCAGGACCAAGCCCCTCCCTCCTACATCAAGGGTAAACAAGGTGTTGGACCACAGGTAATGGGATCCAGAAAGCCAGCTCATGCACGAGGGATAGATCCTGATCACACTGCTAGGGGCCCCTCAAACAGACCCAGCTACATAGCTGTCTCCCGTATGCAGAGGGTCTAGTTCAGTCCCATACAAGTTCCACAGCTATCACTCTGAAGTTCGTGAGTTCCTATGAGCTTGGTTCAGTTGTCTCTGTAGATTTCCCCATTATGATTTTGACTCCTGAAAGGATTGGATGACCAAGCCAAGGCCCTAACAGGCTCCCCTAGCAGCCCTGACACGGACCAGTCTTTAGTTTTCGTTCACTAGAATGGGCTGGAGCTGAGCAAACAATTCTCAGGAAAACCACAACTTAGAGGCAACCAATCAACAGGTGCCCCCCAGCCTCCTGCTGGCAAGCCCCTTCTGCTGGCTCAGCAGATGTCCCTCAGACTTCTGCTAGCTAAAAATAGCTTTCCCTACCCTCCTGTCAACAAGCCCCTAGACACTAGATCTCCCACCACCACCAAGGAGCCCCTAACCACTATAGCCTCCCACTAGTCAACTCCCAGACTAATCTTTCCTCCACCAGTCAGTACCAGATTGATCCCTCCTCTCTGGAATTCCCCTACCTCTGCTTAAAAGGAGCTTGTGACCCCCACTTTGGGGTCGCTATTTGCTACCCCAACTGTTGGAAACAATAAACGCTCTTGCTAAATTGCGTACGTGACTGTGACTGTTGGTCTGTCTTGGGGGCTTCTCTCAGACACTAACAACTATTCTTGCTCATATAATTTCTTTCCATCTCTACGACTTAACTCCCAGAGCTCGCTCTGTGCTTGGTTGTGGATCTCTGCATCTGCTTCCATCAGTTTCTGGATGAAGGATCTAGGATGACAGAGTACTCACTTATCTGATTGCTGAGGTAAGCCAGTTCAGGCACCTCTCGACTATTGCTAGTAGTCTAAGATGGGGTCGTCCTTGTGGATTCCTGAGAATTTCCCTAGCACTAGCTTTCTCCCTTACCCCATGATGTCTCCCTCTATCAAGATATCTCTTTCATTGCTCTCCCACTCCATCCTCCCCCAGCTCAACCATCCTATTCCCTCATATTCTCATCCCCCATGCCCTCCCCTCTGTTGCTGCTTCCTCATCCCCAGTTCACTCGTGGAGATCTCATCTGTTTCCCCTTCCCAGGGTGATCCATGCGTCCCCAAGCCCCTTCTCTGGAGCTATGGGTTGTAGTCTGATAATCCTAATTTCTATTTTTATTTGTCATGTCTATCTTAGGCCTAATAAATATGTTTTAATACTTTTGCTTTGATGTGTCTGCATTATTATTAGTACTTTGAATACATTCATTTTATTTTTTTCAAAGAGACCTGTTGTTACTCCCAGGCTTTGAAGAGATGCTGTGCCTACTGCTATCTTGAGAAATTTCTACAAGAAAGAACACATCTTTGGAATGAACTGCTTTTATAATAAAAGCAGTTCACTCCCAGCAGGCCTGCTATCTGAGGGCCTAGCAGTGCCATCAGTCATCTGGATGGGCTTGTTACTTTGATGACTTCTTGATGAGACCACCTGCTGTCCAACTCCAGGAATAGGAATTTAAATTATACTAAATGGAAGACTTTTCAGAAAACCTGTTTTCTCTTTAAATTATTGACATTTTTTAATAAACTTTGTATTAAGATCTTTTACTTTCTTATACAATATAATATCACTCAGTTTTAAAGATAAGTTATGTATGCAGATATACATATATAGTGTATGTGTATGTACACATTCAGTGCAGTTTACCTTGCTCAGTATAAATTTATAAGAATTTTTGACAAATGACTGGTAAAGATGACTATAATTAAAATGTGAGAGAGTTCTGTCACTTAAAAATACCTTGTAGAGAAAACATCACAGAACCACTGATGAATCTAGTTTGCTTTTTGCAGAATGTCTTGTAAATAGTCTCATGAAGGATGTAGCCTTTTGAGTTTCTCTTATTTCATACTGGGATTTCATTCTGTTGTTCTGTGTAGCAGTAGCTCACATGTTTGTATTACCGAATAGTGCTGAGTACTGTGGATACATATGTTTGCCTGCTCATCAGCTTATGGGCTTCATGTTGTTTCCACCTTCTACCTGTTTTCCATGGTGCTGCCATAAGCATTGGCATGTAAGACCTTGTAGACTTAAGCTTTCATTTATCTTGGGTAGATACTGCTGGTAGAATTGCTGGCTCATTTGATTAACTGTTTAGCATGTTGAAGAATTGCCAAACTGTTTTAAACTGGCTGTATATTTTGCATTCTCATTATAAATACATGAATGTAACAGATATTCCATGTTGTAGTTTTCTTTTTTTCTGTTTCTGTGATAAAACATCATAACCAAAATCAATTTGGGAAAGAAAGGGTTTATTTGGCCTGTTTCCATGCCATACTACATCATGAGGGAAGTTAGTGAGGGCAGAAATCCGAGGCAGGAATGATGAAGGTATGCTGCTTACTGGCTCAGTCTCTGGCTCATGTTAAGCTAGCTTTCTTATATAATACAGGTCCACTTGCCAAAGGATTCTGGCACCAACAGTGTGCTGGGCTCTCTCACATCAACCATCCTTCAAGACAGTTTGACAGACATGGCCAGCCATAAGCCAATCTGATCTAAGGAATTCCTTAATTGAGGTTCCTGAGATGATGCTGGGATGTGTTACACTGATACCTGAAGCTAACTAGAACACTCTATATTCTTGACAAAACTTGAATTTTTTTATATACACAGGTATATTTATGTGTGAATATAAACATATGTACAGATATATAAAATTATATATGTATATATTATTTTATATGTATATTTTAAAAATCATTGACTTTTTTATTATGTGTCTTTGCATTTTTTTTAGCATTTTTCTATAATTAATAGTTTAGCTTTTTTTGCTGTTGATAAGAGGCCTGGGAAGGATGTAAGAGTCAGAGAATTGAGAGGAGAGGAGCGCTCTGAGTTGCTGTCTTTTGGGCATGTGTGTTTATTGCATACATCAACGTATAGCCTCTATTTTTAGCTTCATAAGACCTATACACTGTACCTATATACTATATACCATATACCAATATACTTATATTTTTAACTACATGGGACCTATATACTATATGCCAGTTAAAATTTCAAAAGAATGGGGGAGAGGATTTTGAGTACCCACCTCTAGCTAGAGAATGGTAAATTGATGGCTAGAAATGGGTAGATAGAGTCATTTTCTCTTAAAGATGTGCCTTCTACTTGCATGTCTATGTACCAGTTGTTATACCCATGTACATAGTGGAAGCACTAATTGGACTCAGTGGATTATTATATGTTGAAAAAAATCTATGTTATTTATCTATAAATTTTGTGGTTTTATTTTTTAAATCTGAGTAATAGTCATATATATATATATATATATATATATATATATATATATATATATATATATATATATATATATATTGCATTTTCCTGATCTATTCCTCTGTTGATGGACATCTAGCTTGATTCCTGGATGTTACCATAACCATATACATTCAGGCAGCACTGTTGGACTCAAGGGATTATTAAAATAAAGAAACGGAAAACAGTAAGTTGATAGAGAGGCATGGTGGGGACACTAGTGGGAATTAGAAGGAGGTAGGGGTGGATAGATGTAGTCAAAATATGTTTTAAACATGAAAATTTCAAATATTAAATAAAATATTGAAAAAAGATATTGAGTTGGGAGGGACGTATGTTTGACAGGCCAGGTTGGAGAGTGGGGTTGGAAATGATCAAGGTAAATTGTATACATGTATGGAATTTTCAAAACCACTGGGAATATAGATCAATAGTAGAGTACTTTCCTCATATGTGTGAGACCTCGGTTCTTTGTTCACCATGACATGGACCTCTTGAAACACAAATACTCCTGTTTGTGCTTACATTCATTATCTCAATTACTTCTTTAATATTAATGTGGGTACTTAGTTTAATGACTTGTATTGTTATGGCATACTTTCCTACTTTTTAAGGTTTAATCTATACATATTTTTGTATTTAGTGTCTAGGAATTAGTACATGTCCTTGGAAAAGCACATGCCAGGATAGGATTAGATATTCAATAGATGTACTAGGCAGGGAATCAGAATAAGAAAACGTAAGAGCATGATGCAGATCTGGCTCTTGAGAATAAAGAAGCAAAGAGGGGTTGTATGAAAGAGACTTACACTGGTGTGCAGTTCTAAGAAAGTTCTTAAGCAGCCAATGCGCAGTTCTTCAGTCAAGATTGTATGATGGAGGATTCATGTGTCTGCCAAGAAGGAGGCTAGTTTTGTAATGTTCCTGCATTGAGTCATAATCTGGGAGCACTCTAGGAAGTATGGCATAAATATGATATATTCCACAGCACAAGAACTGGGGCTTTTCTCCAATCATGTGTGCTGTAGAGATTTGAGAGATAAGTTTTCATGCCTACCTAGGTTGATTCCGTAGCATGGCTACTGAAAACAGCACTGCAGTATACATTGATGTGTATATATCTCTGTGCTTTGTGGACTTGGAGTTAGTCTTTCAAGTAAATAGCCAGGGATTGTATAGCTGGGTTGTATGGTAGGTCTATTTCTAGTGTTTCTTAAAAATTATTTTTGTTATTTTGTAATTTCATGCATATATATATATATATATATATATATATATATATATATAATATGTTGTGATTACTCCCCTCTTATCTCCTTCCCACACCTGTGAACACCCCCATTCCTACCAGTCTTTTGCTTGCCTAGATTAATGACTTTTGGTTTTGTTTTGTGATGCATTTAGTTTAACTGGGATCTTCAGTGTGACACTTAGATTCAGATTATCTAATGAACCCTTCTAAATTTTTTTTGATCATGCTGGTTCCAAAGAGCTTGGACTAGTTTACCTTGCCTTCGGAAGTGTATAGAGGCTCTCTTTCACACACATCCATGCTCATCTGGTATTCTCACTGGAATAAGAGGGTTACTGAGGTTGAATGGTATTTTTAAACATATTTACTATGCATTAGTATCTGTTCCTTTGTGCACTATCAGTTCATTCACTAGGCTATTCATGGACTGGAGAATTTGTTTACTTCTTGTTCAGTTTTCTTTTTAGTTCTTAATGAATTAACCCTCTGTTAGATATACAGCTGGCAAAGGTTTTTATTTCATTCTATAGAGTGTCTCTTCACTTGACTATTTCCTTTGCTGAACAGAAACTTTTAAATTTATTGCATGAGGTCTCATTTATCAAATGTTGGCCTTAATTCCTGATTGTCTGGGATCCTATTCAAAAAAGTCATTTACTGTTCCCATATAGCTATAGCTATACATTTTATTTTTCCCCACTAGTTGTACTAGAATTTAAAGTATGACCCCTTAAATTTATGCCAATCTATCCCACTGTGTGTGTGTGTGTGTGTGTGTGTGTGTGTGTGTGTGTGTGTGCTTGAAACCTATACTTCTGGTTATTCCCTCCATTTAAAAATATTTTGGGGTATTTATTTTGTAGTTATACTTGTTAATGCCTAAGATATATTTGTACAATTATTTTGAAATAAATTTAACTGTAAAGTTTTTTTAAGTGAGAAACAACGTTGTCTATTTGCACAAATACTTAGCACTTCTGTGTAGTGGGTAGCCATTCCAGCTTTGATCAGGAAATTCCAACCCCCATTGAGACTTTGGCAACTGTCACGCCTACAAGGCGGGGCCAAGGGAGGCGCCTGGAGACCCCAGATCTGGATGGGCCAGCACTCGCTCTGGTCTGGGACCCTGGACAGTGGAGGTGGGCCAAGCAGAGCTCCAGAGAACACCGCTGGCCTGTGATACACCTTCCCCAGACCCCGCGACCTACCTATCCCTTAATTTGTAAGTTACGCCATTAAATAAATCTCCTTTTAACTACGTGGAGTGGCCTTAATAATTTCACCAATACTTCTGTTTTTCTTCTTTTATGTTAGTGTAGGGTTTTCTCTGGGATCACTGTCTCTTATATCTCAAAAACATCTTTTTATATTTCAAGTATTAAAATTTCACTGGACAGAATATCTCAGTCTGTTTGTCTGAAAAAGTCCATTTTGTCTGTTTTTGAGGAATATTCTTTCTATGTGTAGAATTCTAAATTTCTATTTTCTGGTCATTAATGTATAGATTTTATATCATCACTCGGTTTATGTGGGAGTTGCTGTGGGATGGTCTGTACGTCAAGTGTGTTGCTGATTGGTCAGTAAATAAATCACTGATTGGCCAGTGGCTAGGCAGGAAGTATAGGCAGGACAAGGAGGAGAATAAAGCTGGGAAGTGGAAGGCTGAGTCAGAGAGGCACTGCCAGCTGCCATGATGACAAACAGCATGTGAAGATGCAGGTAAGCCACGAGCCATGTGGCAAGGTATACATTAATAGAAATGGATTAATTTAAGTTGTAAGAACAGTTAGCAAGAAGCCTGCCATGGCCATACAGTTTGTAACCAATATAAGTCTCTGCATTTACTTGGTCAGGTCTGAGTGGCTGTGGGACTGGCAGGTGAGAGAGATTTGCCCTGACCTGTGGGCCAGGCAGGAAAACTCTAGCAACAAATGGCATCCAACGTGGTGGCAAGAGTTTCCACCTAAAAACTGAGAAAAAAGATTCTAAAACGGAGCTAAAAACAGCTTCCTAGTTGTCTCTCTCAAATGAGTGGCAGCTGCTGGTTTGAGCTACTGGTGGGTTCCTAGTGCTCGACCTGCCTATGGCGGGAATGAGGCCTCTGCGAGTGGCACATTGAGCTGCGTGGTGGATTTGGCCTTTGCTAGTACAAAGCAGAAGAGGTTTCTGGGCTGCACACTGCTTGGATGAAAGCATAGAGACCCACGATGGCTCCCAGAGCTGGTGGAAGGCGTGCCACCGCCATGTTGGGAAGCTGAGGTGGGCGGAGCCAGCAGCCACAGCTGCTGCAGTTTAAAGCAGTAGATTCACAATAAGACAGATTCAGTTTACAATGTGTGTAAAATATACATAGGCTTGAAAGAGACAAAAAAGGTGATATATACAGTTATATAAACACATACATAGTTTTAAAAAATAAAGTCTTTAAAGAGACAGTAAAATTAATATAAAAATAAGCCACGTAAAGATGAATATTACACAGAGAATCTGGATTGTGTTGTCTTTGGGATTTTTAACTGCAGAAAAACATTTGATTGTAAAAGCTGTTGAGTTATGTCAAAATGTATATTTTAAAGATACCTTGACTTCAAAATTTAGATATAAGGATATGTTGCTTTGGAAAGGAGACTCTGCTTTTGTTCCCACAGAAAGCCAGAGGCTGTGGATTTATTCCAGATTAAGATACATCAGGTTTGACCAGCCAAGACCCCCTGAAAGGTCTCCGATGACACCATGGCCCAGATGATCCAACATCCAGAATGGTTTGAAGGCAACTGGCTCAGACAATACAGCCTCATGGACTATTCCATAATCCTAAAATTTTCTTTGTGTCCTCATAAGATACAGCACCCCCCTCCAGCAGGAAGTAGTAAGAGAAGCTATGCCCAAATTCCCAAATTATATGTAATTTTACTTTGTTAAGGTTAAAAACCTTCCTTTTTGAAAAAAGAAAGGGGGAAGTGCTGTGGGATGGTCTGTATGTCAAGTGTGTTGCTGATTGGTCAGTAAATAAATCACTGATTGGCCAGTGGCTAGGCAGGAAGTATAGGCAGGACAAGGAGGAGAATAAAGCTGGGAAGTGGAAGGCTGAGTCAGAGACACTGCCAGTCGCCATGATGACAAACAGCATGTGAAGATGCAGGTAAGCCACGAGCCATGTAGCAAAGTATAGATTAATAGAAATGGATTAATTTAAGTTGTAAGAACAGTTAGCAAGAAGCCTGCCACAGCCATACAGTTTGTAACCAGTATAAATCTCCGTGTTTACTTGGTCGGGTCTGAGTGGCTGTGGGACTGGCAGGTGAGAGAGATTTGCCCTGACCGTGGGCCAGGCAGGAAAACTCTAGCAACAGGGAGTGATGTGTAGTCTGTCCATTTTAATCTTTATTCTCTTTGTAAACTCCCTATTTCTCCCATCTGAAAGCCTTATGGATTTTCTTCCTATCTTTGGTTTCTAACTACCTTATCCTGGGGGTCTTGATGTGATTTGTTATTATTTATATTCTTTGAGGTTTGTTAAATTTCATTATTCTGTGGGTTTATAATTTAGAAAAATATTTTAAAAATAAATCATGTTTTATTTAAGTATTTTTCTTTTCAGTTCTATTCACCATAAGCATAGTAATGGTGCATTATGCTATTCACCAGATGTTAGAATTCTCTGTATGTCCCTTTTCTCTCCCAAATGCTCTTTAGACTTGTCAATTCCTGGTTCATCATTCATTTTTCAGTGATTGCACTGCTGTTAAATTCATCTTGTAAATACTTTATTTTGAATTTTACAATGCTGTTTCCAATTTAAGTCATTCATTTGTCACTTCATGTTACATACATATGGCTATTACAAAGTCTGTCTATTTTCATCATTTTTGTCATTTATGAGTTATTTCAATTGGATTATTTTTCTCGGTTATGTTTCATATTCTCTAAGTACTTTCTATGTCAAGTAATGCTTGATTGGGTAGTGTAAACTATCTACCTCACATTGGTAGCTTTTAAGAAATCAACCTAATTTTGTGAAACAGATAACTTGTAGGTCAATTTGGTCAAGGGTAATCTAAAGTACAGGTAGTTAGTTCCACCTACATTGTGATGGGGCATTGCAAAAGTTACTATTGTGTGCTTTACATTTCAACATGATATCCATACTTGAGGTGATCAAAATCCAATCTGCTTCCAGAGCTGTTGTAGCATTGTTTACATCACCCACCACTGAGTATTACCTTATACATAAACATTTTTCCAATGTATTTCTAAGCAAGACTTCTGTGAAGATATCTGAAACTCATTGTCTTCATATCCTGCAAACACCACATGTTTCACTTTCTCCAAAATCATATATATTTATTTTCAACAAAAAAAAATGTGCTGGGATTGTTGTCTTCCATGCTGTGTAACTGCCTGAAAAAATGGACCTAAGCACAGTTCTTTCTGTAATGCCTCATGCCTAAACAGTTCTTTGATAGTTCATGTATTTATAGTTTTCAGTTTTTTAGTTGTTTATGGCAGAGTGACAAGGCTTGTTTTCTGCTGCTTCACTATGCTGAAAGCTGCACTCTAATACCAACATTATGAACAATTTTCTAATTTCTTAAATTCTTTTTTTTCTGATTTAACAAATAAATATTTTCATATAGGAAAAGTACAGGTAGGCAAAAAGAAGAAATTAAAATTACCTTTATCCTCATTACCCAGCTATAATTACAGTCTAATTTAATCCTTGTTTAATTCATATCTCTATCAGAACCAATGGAAGTTAGATTATCTGTAGAGCTGTGATACTTAGTGTTACTGATAGTCACAATCAACTACTCAGCTGTCTAACTGAGATAAACACTTTATATAAAAAAGAAGGAATTTTTCTAAGGCAAGTGCATTTCTGTGGACATTTTGATGGTAAGATATGAGAGACAGATTGTGACAGATCATTGTTGTCATAGGCAACCTGTCTTACTGCTTCAGTGTCTTTTAAATGCTTCTCTATTCCTTGTATCTATACACACATGTACACACACACATACACACACACACACACACACACACACACACACACACACACACAGTCCAAAGGTCTTAGCCTCTTGAAAGGGAAAAACTGTCAAATCTCTTTAGATAATTTATGAGTGCTTTGTTCCTGAATGTGGGTGAAGGTGACACTAAGGAGACTGATTCTGCTTCCCATTCCCCTCCTTGCTGCATGATGCTGAATCAGGAATTAACATCCCCCATTACCTACATTTTCCAAGTCATATTACACTCAATTGAATTTAATTGTAAGAGTTAGAGATCAAGAGCCTATTTAGCATATTTTTTTGAGTGAGAGATAAGAAACTGAATGACAGTGGTGACAGTATTTATTCTTTAAACAGAGGTGATGACATCAACTGAACCTACAGCTCAGGGAGCCTTGGAAGAGGCTTTTAAATTTACCAGTGGAGAATATGATATATGAAGGTATACATATATAGGTGTGTATATGCTTATGCACATATATATCTGACACATAAATAACATTTCTGGAATTCATTATGAAGATATATTGAAGAAAAAGATTGGTTTTCTCATAATAGCTGAGGTAAAGTAACTTTTTTTATTTCTTGAAATTAAATGAGAGCTGGGGATGTGGTTCAGTAATGCAGAACTTGCCTAAAATGCTTAAGACCCTAAGTTTGATGCTTAGTAACACACACACACACACACACACACACACACACACACACACACACACCAGTCAAATCAAATCAGCTTCAAGACAAGACCATCATGAACAGTTCATTAAATTCCGATGTTCTTTTCCCCCTTGGTTGTACCAATATTGAATAACAGGGCAACAGCATGGAGGCCTCCATGAAACATTCCATTGTAACCAGTGGGTACTAGGTTCCTTGTCTAATTGTAAGTTCTCTGGAACTTAAGCATTGTTGCCAGTGCTTCACTTCCTCCAGTAAGAATGGTATAAGGCATTTAGTATGTGATATCTAGGGGGATCAATTCAGCTGTACTAATTTTAAGATACTTCCATCAGTAGGATGCTTCATGGGACTTGGGAACTAGTCTCACTACCTTTTTAACTCATCTTTCTCTTTTCTGAGCTCAAGACATCTATTATCTCTTCCTAGTCTTCTAGTAAGTTATGTCTGTCTGTTATCACTGGGGGAAGAAAAAGAGCGGGGAGGAAGAGCAGAAAGAGATATCACATGGGGTTATTAATAGTACTCAATGGGCCCTAGATCTTTGAAAAACAAAAATGTCATTATTATAACAAATGCATTTGTTCTTACACTATAGTCCATTTACTCCATATTTACTGGATGTGCACTATATATATTGTGTTAGGAGACACTTGCCCTCAGGTTTGTTAAACAGACTCTTGGCTGGCTTTAGATGATCTCAGAAATCCTTTGGTAATTACACAGGCTCCTTCAATAACTTTGCATTCTCCTTCTCATGTTTACTTATGATTTCACTATTTATATATTCAGCAGAAGCTGTAGAATTTCTATATCAGGGTGTTAGGCTGAGGAAACTTGTCTGGGGTGGTTTGTCTCCAACTACATGTGCATATAGCAAGCCCAGTGATTTTTGTTTGCATTGTAGATTTGTTTAGGGTGCTTTGGGATGTGGCTGATGGAGGAAGGCAGAAAGGTAGAGTTCATCTGTCAGCTAGCTCTTGTTGCTCCTATTATTTCTCAAGCTCTTGAGTTACCTTGATTCTGAAATCATGGATTATTCTCATGTTTTCTCTGTTAAATATAACATGAAACAGTGGTATTTTCCAATGTCTATGTTTTAAATCTTATTTTAGTGCAATAGGGTCTGTGTAACTAAGGCTGGTCTCAGATGTGCTATGTAACCAAGACTTGTCTTGAACTCTTTTTTTAAATGCTAATTAAAATTTTATTTGAAATTTTCATATGTGTGTACATTGTATTTGCATCATATCTGCCTCTCCAACACCTCTCACATCTTCCCCTCTCAAGTTTATGATAACTTCTTGTATAATTTTTATTGTTATAATCTTTTTAATAAATAGAAATTATTATTAAATGTAGTAATACAATTGATACTGTATTATGTCCATATGTACAGTGAGGTCATTCCTTTCAGAAAGAATTTCTCATGAATAATTTCCTTAGTGGCAAGTTTCACACATTTAAAAGAAAATTTCTAAAAGTGATATATAACTTTTTTTGTGTGTGTAAAGCAAAGTACATTCATGAAGGTATCCCCTGTTTGTTAACAGGTGCATGACCACATTACATTCTTGGAGCAAATAAATTTGTAAACATCTAGAATTCAACTTATTTTATGGTTTATTTATTTGTTTTTTAATTTTGAGATTTATGTGCACGATTACTATATTTACATCATTTCTACTCCTCCCCCTTTCCCTACAATTTCTCCCATGTACTTACCCACTCTGTCTTTATTTATGACCTCCTCTTTTATTTGGTGTTGCTCATATGTAGATATGTTTAGGACTTGTTTTTGGAAAACATATCAGGGCTCTCATCTCTCGAGAAAAATGATTCTTCCTCTGTCAGCAGACATTAATTGCTTACAGGAGTGGGGCCTTGTGAGATTTCCCCCAATCAATACTGAAATGTCAACTGGTGGACTAGTATCACCATTATGCAGATCTTGCTGTGGCAACTATATTACTGAGATTTCATTTGTGTAGCCACCTTGTCATGTCTAGAAGACACTATCTTGCAGCAGGTATCCTGGTCCTCCTAATTTTACAATCTTGTCAAATTCTCTTCCACAATGTTTTGAGAATCTTAAGTGTAGGAATTGTATTATCAATGTAACAGTTGAAGCTTGGAACTCCTTAGTCATTTAATTTCAATGTTTTGACTAGTGGTAGCCACCATCTGCTCCAAAAGAATCATCTTTAATGAAGAGTAAAAGCTATGCTAATCTGTGTGTATAAAGAGAACTATTTAGAATACAGTTAGAAAGCACATTGACTTAGGAATACAGCAGTAGTAGGTACTCCTCTAGGGTCTAGATCTCTCAAGCCATGGGCACTTGGCTAGGTTTACAGTACCAGGCATAAATCTCCTCTTATTAAGTAGACTTTAAGTTCAGTAGTTGTTGCTTATTCCCAATGTAAATGTGTGACTGTTGTACCACTGAGGATATCTTTCCAGACCTGTCATTGTGCTTCACAGGCTTAATAGTTGGATAGTAGTGTTTATTATTTTTCTCTTTTGGCAGCTTGCATAACATCTTCCAATACTCTGAAAAGCTAGAGCTCAAGGCCAAGGCTTCCAGGTCAGCACCAGCTTTATTCTTCCAAACCCTGTTTTGGAAATATGGGGATATTGACTTAATTACTTTTCTATTGATGTAAAGAGACACCTTGATCAAGGAAACTTATAGAAGAAATAGTTTACTGGGGGCTTACAGTTTCAGAGGGTGAGTTATGATCATCATTGTGGGAAGCATGACAGCAGGCAGGCAGGCATAGTGCTGGAGCAGTAGCTGAGAGCTCACATCTTAATCCATACAAGGAGGAGGCAGAGAGAGATAACTGAATAGTGTTGGCTTTTTAAATCTCAAAGCCCACTTCAGTGACACACCTTATCTAACCTAGCCATACCCCTTAATCATTCCCAAACAGTCTCACCAACTGGAGACCAAGTATTTAAGTATATGAGCATATGGAAGAGTCATTCACATTTGAACCACCACAGGTGTCTTCAGTAATAGGGTCGTACCTTCAAGTTCTGGGAGAAAATCAAGAGCAATGGCCATAATCTGTATTGTTTTGGGAATCTCTTGGATACCATACCCCTGCTCTGACCAATAACTCAAAAGGAAGTTTCCCTTTCCTGGGGCTTGGATTCTTTCTTTCTATCTATCTATCTATCTATCTATCTATCTATCTATCTATCTATCTATCTATCTAATTTATGTGAATGAACACGTGTGAGTTTATGTGCACCAAATGCACACAAGTGGCCGAGGAGGCCAGAAAATGTCCTCAGACCACTATCAATCGAGTTATAGGCACTTGTGACCTACCATGTAGGTTCAGGGAATCAAATCCAGGCCCTTCTCAACAGCAATAACTGCTCATAACTACTGAGCCATTTCTACATCCCCAACAGAGGTTTTTGTTAGATAGAGGTGAATTATCACACATAGGCACTACGCATACATTTTGTGTATGTGTACATGTAGACAGGGAGAGAGAGAGAGAGAGAGAGAGAGAGAGAGAGAGAGAGAGAGAGAGAGAGACAGAGCACTTATAAAACAATGTTTTCTATGGTTTTTTGAAGCATCATTAGTGTTCCTTATCCCTTCTTTCTCCCTTTCTTGCTTCTACCTGCTGGGTGCTTGGATTTGAGGTATGCTGCAGTATACCTTAATATAATGCTAATTATATTACACGCTGATGACTAGTTGTACATTAAGCATGTTCTGGAGCCAAATAAGTTAGGAGAGTCATGCTAAAGAAAATTAATATTCTTAGAGCCTTTGCTATGCATTTAACTCCTCAGCAGGAGAAACTAATAAAAGAGTTTTGCTTTAAGATTTTTCATAGCCCCTGTTTTTTTTTTTTTCAAAGAAAATCTCATAGGACTTATATTTCACAGGCTTTTCTTTGGGAAATGCTGGGTGGGTATATGAAATTTTAGTATTGATGTTTTTGTTCTTCCTGTAATGAAGTGTGGGAGAACCTGGAGGTTTCTCTTATAGTTTACGGACTTCACCATGTCTTGAATTTTATTTCACAATAGATCCAGAATAGGAGAAAGCCCTAAACTGTAACTAGGTATGTCTTAGAAGTGAGAAGGTCTCAGCATAGCAAGTTCAAATTTTGTCAGATATTCTGACTTTTGCTGAATTGTACTTTCAGTAAAGGAAAGCTTCTATCTGAACTATAGACAATCTATGGTTGAGTGAGGATCTGTATCAGGAAGCCACAATGTTCACCTGCCAGCTGGATTTTATCTAATGCTATCCCAGTGTTTAATTCCAGTTAGCAATTTGTACAGAAGAATCTCAAGAATCTTTCGTGACAAATGTCACATGCAGGGAAAATGTGCATCCTTCATTTTCTCTCCAGAGATTATAATTATAATGATGACTGTGCTGTGTGAGTATGCTATGATTTCATGTGACTTACGTGGGAGAGAGAACATTGCAATCCTCTGGTGTTCCTGTCACTTGGTGATATCTCTTGAAGCTGCTTGCTCAGCTGGCATCTATGCTGAAGTCTGCAGCTTTCATCCTGTTCTTTCTTGGCTTGAGCAAAGTCTGAACATTCTCTTTGGCTTGTTCAGTGGGCTAGATATTTTTTACCACCCCCCCCTTGGGTACAGAAGCCTGAGATACCTGCTATTTCCTATATGTAGCCCTCATTGCCTTCTTTACTTCAACCCAGGTCTCTTGATATGTATGAATCAAGGAACGTTTGGGAGATTCATAAATAAGGACTCTCTTTATTTATGACTGTGGTGGTATTTTACTTGTACTGAAATGTGATTTTAATTGTATGTTAATAAATAAAGTTGCCTGGGGGTCAGAGCTATTAGAGCCATAGCAAGTGCGTGGCGGAGGTGGCACACGCCTTTAAGGACCTGGAGGGCGGTACATACAGGCAGTGACAAGGCAGTCACGTGTTTAGGTTTACAACCAATGAGAAGGCAGAACAGCTAGACTATATAAAGACATACACACAGGAAGTAGGTCCCTTTCGGAGAGCTCTCTTGACTGAAGAGGATCACTGAAGCAGGAAGGGTGAGGCTCTTAGCTCTGACCTCTTGGCTTTCTTCTCTGAATCGGCTCTGTGTATCTTATTTAATAAGACGGTTGGTTACATCTACATATGACCACTTTGAATGACCCAGGATATTTTGATGTACATAGACCCCAGGATGTCTAACTGTAGCTTGTCACACAGAAAGTGAGGACAGGAAATCATCTCAAGGCTCAATGTTACTGTCCACAGCCAGGACACATGACTCTCTTTCTTCCTCTTTCTGCCTTATCTATTATTCTTTTTCCATACCACACCTGCCTTTTTGACACCAGCTAATCCATGAAAAGAAACTTAGAAATAGTGATTTAAAATAACAGTTTGGCTCATAAAGATGCTGACTCATTGTGTGGGAGGCTACGTGACATACTCTTAGTTCATTCCCTGTATCACATATCTCCATTTCCTTTCTGGCAAATGGAAGACCCCTTACAGTAAAAAAAAAAATGTACTCTGTGAGGAAGGAAAAGCACAGGTTTTAAAAAATATTATCTCAATCATACTTATTGTCTTCTCATTACCTATTGTCTATACATATTGTATTTGTCTTGCAATTTTCCTTGTCCTCGTGCTTTAAAATTTATTTTTAAAAGAAATGCATTAAGCATATGTAAAGAGGTGGGCATAATTGTTCCCCAGGACAACTTTCAAAACAAACAAAAATCCAAGAAGGCTTGAGCAGGTCGAGGATAAGGAGTTGTTTGCCTGCTGTTCTATTTACTAAGTGGGTTTGTGTGATTATCAAGTCATATTTTCTTTCATTATATTCAATTTAAACATCCACAATTATTCTTGTGTATCACAAATGTATTCTACCTCTAAGAAATATTCCAAGCATATGGTATTTAAAGCTATATAGTTCCTGAGATTTTATACTCTGTACCCCTTAGGACTGCTAAACACTTCTGGGTATTGAAGTTACAGTGGGACAAAAGACAGACAGAAGAAAGCTTATATTTTAAAGCAGTGGTTCTCAACCTTCCTGATGCTGTGACCATTTAATACAGTTCCTCATGTTTGGTGACCCTCCAATTATAAAATTATATCAATACTACTTCATAACTGTAATTTTGCTACTGTTAGGAATTTTAATGTAAATATCTGATGCACAGGATATCTGATATGCGATGTTGTTAACCCCAACCCCAAAGATGTTCTTACCCACAGGTTGAGAACCACTGCTCTAAAAGTAGGAGCTAACATGAAAACAAGTAAAAAAAATCATAAAGTAGTAACTTCTGAGCAGATAGAAAAATATGAGAGTGATATTGTAGTTTGTTGAGGCAGCTTTATTTCATGTCAGGAAAGGTATTGTTCAGTGGTGAACTGGAGCTGGCTTGAATGATAAGAAACTAGTTATGTGATAGTTTGACCTTTCAGAGAGACAGTGCCCAGGTAGTAAAAATGCCCTAAGACTGGAATAATGCACATGTGTTTGAGAAACAACAGGACCAAAAGAAAATGTAGTGAGAAGATGAAAGAAGATAAGTTTACAGAAGCCAGCAGCAACAGTCCTCAGCAAGAGTGTGGAGCTACTGCAGATTCATAAGAATCACCTAGACAAGTCTAAGCTGGAGAATAATCTTCTATTAATCATTTACAAAGCTTGTCTTCCTTGGGAGCCCCTCCTCAGTAAGAGCAGTCTCTCTCTTCTGAGGAAGGGAGGGAAGAAAACACTATTTGTGTGGCCAAGTCCTTTTGTTTCTTTTCTAAGTGCAATGCTTCCTTAGCCTTTGCTGAAAATCATGGCATAGTATGTGAATAAACAGAGGAAAATATTGGACAAGGTGTTTGGTAAAATATTCTGCCCTTCATCTCTGATACGTGCCTACAGGATGCTAGCATACCTTTCTGCAGGAAAACAGATTAGTCTTCACTCTAATATATGGAGGTGTGCTCTGAAGAATGCTAGGCAGATTCCCAGCATGAAGGCTGCCTACCAAGTTACAGAGAGTTGGAAGTGATTATCTATTCAGGAAAAGAAAATTAAAATGGAGATCCTAATATCACCTCCAGTTTGTTTGGCATCTGTGTCACCAACTACTATTATTTGCTGCTATTTCTCTCTGGTTCAGAAATTTGTCTTTCCAAAACGGTGAAAGGAGTTTCACACAACCTATAATTTAGAAATGTTCTATGTTGTAAATTGTACTTTGCTTTCAGTAAAAGCCTTTACGTGTCAAGTAGCAAAACAACAATGTCATGAAAGAAGGTGAAGTCCCCATTAAAGAAAGAGGAATTGGGTAGAGACCTGTTAATGTATACTATAAAAAATAAAAGAGAAGCTGATATGAACATGCCTATCAACTTCCTCTTCTAATGTGGCGATTTTTAAGTGATGGAGGAACATTTCTGAGCTTGTACTGTCACAGGGGAATAGTGTCAGAGGATGCTGTTTTCAGAAGGTCAGAGTTCCACAGCTGCTCAATCAGTATGTTGAGAATCGGTCTTTAATCTCCTGCCTTCTTTGTAGTTCTGACATTATATACTTTCTCTTTTTCTATTCTGGAAGTATCTGTGAGACCAGCACTGTTGCTGGCTGTACTGTGACATTTACTCTCTCCTTTAATAATGACAGTGATGCTAATGATGATAATAATAGTAGAATGCTAAGAATTTTGCATCATAGTCTTACCTAATGTTTTAAAGAGGAAAGAGTTGGAAACAATTACCGCTGTCCCCGAAGAAAATTAAGAAACTCCCTTACTCTTACAGTAGGACCCTATTCAGTGAGAGGTCAGAAGATGGGGCCTCTCTGCATGCTGCTGGAAGAGAAAGTTACTCATCAATATCACCAAGCTATGAAGTCTGAGACCTACAACAGAGATCTGCCTGCAAGATATACTGGTGAAATAATGATACAAATGCTATGGCAATAACCAATCACTTTTTAAGTGAATTTAAGGATTAATCCATGACATAGAACCTACATGAGACAGTGCCAAAATGGCCAAGAACCTGAGATTAGGTATCCATGGGCCTAGGGAAAATCCTAGTACTATTATTCTGCTAAAGGAACATAGCAATGATATACTGCTACACTCATAGATAAGTACCACACTCAGTCCACATCAGAGAAACTTCTTTTTGCAGTAAATGGCAATTAACACAGAAAACCACAAATGGAAAATGTGCAGAGAGTGAAAGACTTTGGAGCACTAAGTCATAAATGGTATGTCTTCATCAAACCCTTTTCCTCAAGGCTAAGGAAGCTATATGGAAGAGGAGACTGAAAGTAAGAGTCAAAGTGATAGATGACTCCAAGGAAAGCATCTTCCAAACACAAAAGGACTGATGCATGTATGGACTGACAGAGACTGTTAGCATGGACAAGACCTGCTTATATTCAAGCCAGTTGGGGTTCCAGCACCAAGAGGGGTAAGTGCACATGGGGCCCACCCATATCCAATAAGATATTTTCAATTTATGCTTACTGGAAAAGGGAAAATCAGTGTTCTCCAATGGAGTGTTACTGGGTATATCAACCATTCTGCAGGGCAAGCCCCAGGCCCAGGAATAGTTGGCCAACAAATTCAATGCTGTCTGTCTATCTATCTATCTATCTATCTATCTATCTATCTATCTATCTATAATTTATTTATCTGTTTGTGTTTCTGTATGTGCCTTTTCTTTTTTGTCATTTTTTGTCTTATTGGTGTTCTGCTTATTTGTTTTTGTGGTATTTTTGTTTTTGTTTTTGAAAGAGTGAAAGGATATAAAGTTGGGTGAATAGAGGGTGGCAGGAGTTGAGGGAGGGAAAAACATGATCAAAATACATTATTTGAAAAAGAAGAAGATGTCAGGGCCTCTAACACAGCACTTTCTTCTTTGCTTCAGTACCAAAGAACTGGTTACATGGGAACATTTTAGAAACTTCAACAGAAGCTTTGCTGGTATTAAACAGAAATCGAGTTCTTCCTGTCATCTGAAGTATGAACCTTTAAACTTTTTGGTTTTAATGTATCTTGCCACAGCCTGTTCATATAACAAGGAATGGACTCACCTCACTTTTAAATTGTCCATATATGACCACTTCCCTATGAGGAAAAGACATATATTATGGAATTATTGCCCAACAGTGAGGATTTGCACAAGATCATTTGGCATATTAAACTCTTTACTGTAGCTGGAGTTTTCCTGCCTGGCCCACAGTCAGGACAAATCTCTCTCACCTGCCAGTCCCACAGCCTCTCAGACCCGACCAAGTAAACACAGAGACTTATATTGGTTACAAACTGTATGGCCGTGGCAGGCTTCTTGCTAACTGTTCTTACAGCTCAAATTAATCCATCTCTATAAATCTATACCTTGCCACGTGGCTCATAGCTTACCGGCATCTTCACATGCTGTTTCTCATCGTGGCGGCTGGCAGTGTCTCTCTGACTCAGCTTTCCACTTCCCAGCTTTATTCTCCTCCTTGTCCCGCCTACACTTCCTGCCTAGCCAATGGCCAATCAGTGTTTTATTTATTGACTAATTAGCAACACATTTGCCATACAGAATATCCCACAGCACTTTACTGTTGCTTCTCAACTATATTATAATCAGTCTGAGGGGTACACTTTGGGTAAAACCAGTAGCTTTTCCTACAGTGAAAATACGTGGTGTAACAACACTCGCTGCAATCAGAGTTCATATGGGACAAATTTGAGAAGTGCAGTTGTTGGCATTAAGAGGAAAGAGGCTATGTTTTATTGACAGTCTTTTCATTTGGAAATAAAAGGTAAGAGTTTGGGAAAGGTACAATATTTTTTTGTTTTGATGGAATTAGAAGTCTCATGAACGATGGTGATTGGACTCAGAAACAGCTTTATAACATACTGTCTCAGATATATGTGAACATGTCCAAAATACTTACTCTTCCACTTGAGATAAGACTACATTACTTTGAATTTAATCTTGACTATTTAATCTAAAAATATTTTAGAAAAACAGCTTATCTCTATTTTTGTGAAAAAAATGTGCATATTACCAGTGGGAAGTTAGGTGTATATTATATATTTAAATCCATCAACTTCAGCACAGCCTCTGTTGGCATTGGAATTGGTTTCTTCATTCTTGTTGACACACAAAATATATCTTTAAATCTCATAAATCCACAGTTGTTTATTACAATGTCTGATTTGTGTTTCAGTGCCTTTCTATTTACATACTACTTTTTCTGAAGGTACTAAGGAGCTTTGTATTTTTGTTCCAAACTTTCCATCTAGTATGGAAGTGCTAGGTACCATTACATATGCAAAAATGCTATGCATCGTAAAAGGCTACTTAGGATTCATTCATCTCACAGACATCAGCTGGAACTGATGGAGTCCATTATGTGGAACTAATTTTGACCCTTTCTGTCTAAAACATGTGAAGAACTTTTGATCCTGAAAACTGCAGATGTGATTGTAGTTCTGCAAAGCTGAGACCATGAACTACTCACTTGTCACAGGAAAAGGAAATCCAGTGTCTTCAGGTTCATTACTCAGGTCTCCATGACCATACAAGGCTTAATTCTTGCCTGAGTGATTATAAACCCAGCTTCTGCCTATTCCAGTCCACATCTTCCCAAACATTCTGTTGACTCCATAAGGCAAAGAGATGAGCTTGTGGCCAAGACTATGACCCCAACCACCTAGTGAATTATGTGGCAAAATGCTTGCAGATTTATAGTTTAACATGGGTGGGGAACTGGATGTGTCATGCACTGGCCAGAGCTCAAGTTGATGTTCTGCTATTTATTGGGTGGATTTTTCTGTGTGCTTATTTACTCCCTCAGTGTTTTAATGTAAGAAATGAAAATATTATTCAGGAGTATGTTGTGGAAGTTAAGCACTACAACATTTTTTTCACATTTTATCTAAAATGCTATAGGCACTTAATAACATCTCAACTATTTACTTTAGTTTAGAAGGTGAATGCCCTTAAAAGGTCTACATGTGGATGACATGGTCCCTGTGGTGGTAACTATTGGGAGTTGTTGGAACTTTGAAGAGATAAAGGCTATTGGAATTGTGACCCAGAAGGGGACTCTCTTCTATCCTGTATCTCTGCTTCCTGGCTAATGGTATAATCAAGGTAAATAATTCCTTGTTTGTAAACTTTCTTTTACAGTGATACTATTTATTTTATCCAAGAGGAAGACTTACATAGAAACTCCCAAAACAAAACAGATTCAAGTGGGGCTGGTGAAGATCGAACAGGTGAATTTTTACTCACTGTACTCAATAGTCTCTGAGATATTTTCAGGTTAGTCTGTGTTGTGGTAGCAAGTGAATCAACAACCAGGGAGCCTTCATGGGGCCAACTTAGGCCCTCTACATATGTATGACAATTGTGTAGCTTGGTCTATTTGTAGGATTCCCAGCAACAGGAGCAGAGGCTGTCACTGGTGCTTTGATTGGCTCTTGGGATCTTATTTCTCATGCTGGATTGCTTTGTCCAGTCTGAATACAGGGGGATGTGCTTGGTCTTATGGCAGCTTGATATACCATGCTTTGATGATGCCCATGGGAGGCCTGCCCCTTTCTGAGGGAATATATCGGAGGAGGGTGGATTGAGTGGGTGGTAGAGGAGAGGTGGAGAGAGAGAGTAGGAGGAGAGGAAGGAAGGGAGGCTGCAGTCGGGATGTAAAATTAATTTAAAAAGCTTCGGCATGAAGTATAGTTAGCAAAACACTTGCAATTAAAACTGAAATTCTAAGTTAACATGAATTATAATTAGCTAGTTTATCGGAAAGTGTTTGATAATAATATTTGATAATTTTGATTCTTAGCATATGAGTGTAATAAAAATCATATTTATGTTCTAAGGCAAAAAGAAGTATGTCTGAATTTATAAAGTGTTCTATTTAGGACTGGTGAAAATGAGTTTTGAAGGTGGAAATGGAAGGACAGTGGTGGAAGAGTAGAGTTGCTCTGAGGCAAAATCTAGTTCATAAAAGAATCAGCATAGGTTCTCATTAGCAGAGATAAAGACAATATGATACATATAAACAACAATGTTTTATTCAGCAGTAATGAATAAAATTAATCATTTCAGCAATATGGATAAAACTGAAGATCATAATTATAGTATCATTGTTTGCTTACCATATATTCATATACTCATTTAAAATCCTACATATACATAAATATATATGTACATATACAAGATATAATTATATAATATATATGTATGTATACATATATATGCAAAAATGTATCCAGATCCTATATCTTTTAATAGTATAATATTTTTTGAGTATATGAATATATGGTAAACAAACAATGATATTATAATTATGATTAACAGAATAAGGTGCTTCGTTTTTCCTTTTATGACATTTAGGGAAGATAAAAGACTGATAAGAATTTTAAAAATGGTTATACCAAATGTTTTTTAAAAGTGGAGAAGGCTTTCTCCAGATTTTCCTCATATTACTCAGACATTTTTATGATCCCTTAGTTTCTCGGCAATAATTTATAGTTCTTTTAGCTGATACAAATATGCTCCTTTATTAGGAATATCAGAGAAGACATGGGCTCCTTTAAATCTGAAGATCAGGAGCATGAAAGTTGGCAAATATTGTGTACCTCTAGAACTCACACTGGACTTTCACTTTTCTGCTGTTTGTGAGATAAATGCTATCATAGTTTTCTCCAATGGAATACAAATGGTGGGATTTGTAGTACTTTCTAACCAAAGATAAAGTTCTTAAATAGTATTTTTTTCTTTATCCTGATTTTTTTCTCTTCATTGATTTTTGCATATATTCTAAAAGCAATTGGAGGAACAAGTCAGGGGATGGAGGCCTTTGAGTTCGCCAGTAAAGTGGACATGATATAAATCTTCATTTTCAAATTAAAAAAAAAAAAAACTGAAGATCATCTGATGGGTGATGTCATTCTGTATGCTGTGAATATGTGTTGCTCTGATTGGATGATAAATAAAATGCTGATTGGCCAGTAGCCAGGCAGAAAGTATAGGCAGGATAAGCAGATAAGGAGAATTCTGAGAAGAGGAAGGCTGAGTCAGGAGATGCCAGCCCGCTGTCCAGGGAGCAGCATGTTTTGGCACACAGGTAAAGCTAGGGAAAACATGGCGACATATATAGATTAACAGAAATGTGCTGAGTTTAAGTGTAAGAGCTAGTTAGTAGTAAGCTTGAGCTAATGGCTGAGCAGTTTTAATTAATATAAGCCTTTGTGTTGTGTGTTTACTTGGGGGATGCAAATGGGAGAGATTTGTCCCAATCACCCGCAGGCTGGGACACAGGAAAACTTCAGCTATGATCATCATCATATTAAATGAAATAACCCTTAGATAAACAAATATCACATGTTTTCTCTAATTTTCAGAACCTAGATTTTGTGTGCATACATACATGCATACATACACACACATACATACATTTAATGATTTATTGGAAGGGTTAACAAATGACAGAAGATAAGGGTGAATACAGTGAAATGCTACATGTTTGCATTTATGAAACTAATCACTTTATTCAATGAATATATGCCAATATTTTAGAATAAGTAGACCTGGAGAACTTCACTTGATTGGAGTTAATGGGCTATTAAATAGAAAAGAAGACAGAAAGTATGAAGAATGGGGAGGTGGGACTGGATCTGGGGAGAATTAAGGGAAGGAGTTTGGAGTGTATATGATAAAGCACCTTGAATTAAATTTTCAAAGTATTAATAAAAATATTTAAAAGATAAAGATCTGAGCAGGTCTGGCTTTATGTAGTTTCTCAGAATACTAAACTTGTAAAGGTTCTACACTTGCTTTAATGTGTTGATGTTGCCATGATTATATTTGTGTGTGTGTGTTTGTGTGTTTGTGTGTGTGTGTGTGTGTGTGTGTGTGTGTGTGTGTGTGTATGCATGCATGAGTGTGTTTTACACTGTATTGAACTTAGGTCCTCACAGTTCCTAGGCAGTTGCCTATCTTATCTTGATGTTTTAAATGTATGAGCAAGAGTACTGCATTGCCTCTTAATTCTAGGTGTCACACATTTTGTATCTTGCCTTCTCTATGGACTATGTAGAATTCTGTTGACTTTGTTGACTAAGAAGAATTCTTAATTCTTCTGTCACTATGTGATGAGTCCTTGTGATATTGGATTCTACTGAGTCCACTGTCATTTTTTTTCTTTATTGAAACGTATGGTCTTTGTATGAGTCTTAACTTTCATGCTGCTGTCCCCCTCACTATCACTTCAAACCTAACCTCGAGTTTTACTCAGAGACATTAAGTCATACAATGTGAGCAAAGTAACCAGAACTTGGGAATATTATAGTATTCATCATTTTTCTTCAATGAAATCATCGATGTTTTCTCTAATTTGGATTATAGGGCCTCTGGAGACAGCTTGAGAGCTATAAAGATTTTTAAAAGCCCTATAATAGGCTTCTTCGGAAGCTGCAAAGTGCCCTTTCAAGGTTTCAGAAGTTATGGTATACACACTTTCTATATCTTGAAGTAATATTCAGGAGTATCATACAAAAATTAATCTGAATAGGACACTTAAGTTTGAAAGGGCTCCTATGATAATGAATAATTTCATCTCCTTAACAATTGTAAATCTGTTGATGTCTTGAGAAGTACAAGAGTACAATCCTCAATGAGCCTCTTCATTGGCCATTTTTTCCTTCTAGGTTTCTTTGAGAAAAGCAATAATAGTTAAAATCATTCTCTTATTTCTAAACTTGCCTGAAAAAGCAGAAAGAGCAGTAATCATTTAAGTACATACATATTGCCAGCATAGTCTGAAATTTATATACCTACTTATTCATGCCTTTCCTTTTTGAAGTATTCCACATTGATTCATATGAAGCAAACATTTTTTTTCCTAGTTCCATGAATTTACTAGTGCTCCCATTTATTGGGATTCATGAATTTACATATAGAAACAGGGATAAACTCATATTACCCACTGAATACAATAATTATAACCACACTGTTTTACTGTATTGTTATTTCCTATAACAACAATTACTATGACTGTTAAGATGTTTTGCATCTTCTGACCCTTCTGCCACAGCAGCATTTATCATTGTGCAGTATAACGGCTTCTCTCTTGCTTGGAATACTTGACTGATTATGCAGAAATCACAGCTAACTTTAGATGTATAATATGGATAGAGTTAGGGCTGATGGTATGGGAGCGGGGAATGATCTAGAATCTATATTATTTTTGTTGTGAGAACTTCCTCCAGTGCCCATTTGTCTTTCTCCTTTGAGATTCCTTTACTGTAATGAGTACTTGTAGCTGTCAACTTTAGGTAATCTAGAATAACTTGAGAAGAGAGCCTCAGTGAGGGATTGATTATCTAAATCAGGTCTGCCTGTGAGTGTCTGTGGGGAATTGTCTTAATTGCCTTAATTGATGTGGAAAGACAGGATGAAAGTGGATGGGACCATTCCTTGGTTTGGGGCCCTGGATTGTTTGTTTGTTGTTGTTTTATTTTTCAAGACAGGATTTCTCTGTAGCTTTGGAGCCTGCCTGTCCTGGAACTTGCTCTGTAGACCAGGATGGCCTTGAACTCACAGAGATCTGCCTGTCTCTGCCTCCCGAGTGCAGGGATTAAAGGCGTACACCACCACTGCTAGGCTGGGGTCCTGGATTGTATAAGAGTAGAGAAAGGTAGTTGAGTACCTAACATATACTCATGCTTCATTTCTGTCTTGACTTGCTGCTTCAAGTTCTTGCAGATTGGACTTCCCTAAAATGATGGACTATAAAACTTTTAACTGAAACAAACCCTTTCTCCCCTAAGTTGCATTATGTCATGGCATTTTATCAAACTACAGAAAGGAAAGTAGGACACTTACCTTTTCTAATCCTATTTGTACTGTTTTATTTGAGAAAAATAAGATCCAGACATGCATGTTCAGTAGCTACATCTAAGTTTTGTCTCTGAATATGGTCACTGTTTTTTTTTTTAAGACATCAATGAGGCTGCAGTGTGAAGGATGAACAATTTATACTTTGTAGTGAAATAAGTCAGTGAGGGATGCCAGTTGACTAAAAGTGGCTCAAAATTTCCCTTATTGTGACCATTCATATATTGCACTTATGAGATTTTACCCAATAGCTCAAAATATGCAATAAGTTAGATAATGTCATAGGATTTCCAATTTTAGTCAGAAAAAACCCTAAACATCTCAGTGACTTGTGGTGGCATACAGTTCTTCTATTACTAGTGAGTTGACTACATCTCTGACTTCATTTATTATTTCACTTCCTTTCTATCATAGTCCATAAATTTCAAGATATCCATATGAATATTTGGAAGCTATAGTTTATATGACAAACATTCAAATAGTTTATTGTCTCAAGAGGAGGAGTTTATCTCAGATGATACGAATGGTCTTAGCATATCACAGAATTTCTATCATTAGAGAGAGGCAAAGAGACATAGGGAAGAGAGGCAGAGGTATGAAGCTAGAGGCTAAAGACAAGGCATGGGATACATGTAGCCCCCGAAGGTAGAAGAGGCAAAGGGAAGATCCTCCCCTCAAATTACAATGGAGTGCATGGTTCTGCCTGTTCACATCCTGATTGGAACTTCTGGCCTCTGGAGATGTGAGAGAAGAGAATTCATTTGCTTTAAATCACCCAACTTGTGGTATTTTTGTCATAGAATCTCTGAGAAATAGTATACCTTCCTTCCAGGCCCACTGACTTCCTTGCTGATCCTTAAGTCCACTTTAGGACTTTTGTATTCCTCTCTCCTCATGGAAACATTTCGCTAGATAGCACCCAGCTATCAGAGAGCTCCATGATTTCTCCTTTACAGTTTTTTCTCTGCTTAAAAGTTATAGTTTTGTAATTATTTTTCATGATTAACTTAAAATAAGCCCCTGATATTACCCAATATTCTTGCCTAATTTTTTCTTCATACTATTTGTAACACGTGACACACAAGTTTTTAACATGTGAATTCCTTCATTATTTTATGCATCACTTTAGAGCCCCAGTCAGAGATAAGCTTCACTCTGTCAAGAGAGTTTGATCCGTACCACTGATCACTATATTTCTAGTATACAAAACAGTACCTCAAAACCCAGGACAAGGATGAGTTTATGTCAGAATTCAGTGAACTCTGAAAATGAAATGTCATATAATATCAGAGACAGAAGAAGGTAGTAGGAAATGGAGATTTTTTTAACTTGCCAGTCATGTCCTCAAACTGTCTTTGCAACTTTAACCATGTAACTCTTCTTATCTCCACTGATCACTTACTTTCCAGTTTTCAACTACTGAAGTTTCAGGAAATGTTTTGAGATATTTTATGTACTACAGTTGACTATAGCTACTTTTTGGGTCATATAATTATTCAGCAAACATTTAAAAACCAAAACAATGTATCTCTTTGGGCTGGGCTACCCATGATCGTTGATCTCAGCATTGTGTCCAGTTGTGTTTTTCTGTGATAGTCTCCATATGATGTAAAGAGAAACTTCTTTGATGAGAAGTGGTGTAGCACGAATCTTAAAATGTCTTATTAATAAAAACAAACCTGGAGCCGGGTATTGGGGTGAATGCTGGAAGATCAGGGAAGCAGAACAAGCCACAGCCACCTCACCTTGCCAATTCCTCAGCTGATCCTGTTTCCTCAGACTGGAAGCTTCTGAGTCATTATCCAGAATGAATCTCAGCTGAACTGCTGCTAAAAGCCTAAAAGCTTAACCAGGCCTAGTTCCTTGTCCTCATGCCTTAAATACCTTTCTGCTTCCTGCTATCACTTCTTGGGATTAAAGGCTCTTGTTACCATGCCTGGCTGTTTCCAGTGTTGCTGTGGGATGGTCTGTATGTCAAATGTGTTGTTGATTGGTCAATAAGTAAATGACTGATTGGCCAGTGGCCAGGCAGGAAGTATAGGCGGGACTAACAGAGAGGAGAATTGAGAGAACAGGAAGCTGGGTGAGGGAGACACTGCCAGCCGCCACCATGACAAGCCACATGTGAAGATGCCGGTAAGCCACGAGCCATGTGGCAAGGTATAGATTAATAGAACTGGATTAATTTAAGCTGTAAGAACAGTTAGCAAGAAGCCTGCCACGGCCATACAGTTTGTAACCTATATAAGTCTCTGTGTTTACTTGGTTGGGTCTGAGTGGCTGTGGGACTGGCGGGTGAGAGAGATTTGCCCTGACTGTAGGCCAGGCAGGAAAACTCTAGCTACACAGTGTGGCTTTGAACTCAGAGATCCAGACAATCTCTGCCTCTGGAATGCTAGGATTAAAGGTGTGTGTGCCACTATTTCTGGCCTCTATGACTATCACTAGCTGTTCTGTCCTCTGACCCCAGATAAGTTTATTAGGGTGCACAATATATTGGGGGACGCAATATATCACCACAAATTGGTGGCTACACTTACGTGTGGGTATAAGAATATAAAAAGGGATTATGCTGGCCTAGCAAAGTGGCAGCAGCAGATTCTTTTCTAAGGTCCATGACCTCACTAGCCCCCAGAAGTTAGCCAGGTTTCCAGTACTAGGCATTTTTTCAGTTAGATAGTTGGTTGCTACCTACTTGTGAGTGCCACTTCTTGTGCTTTTATGTATATCTTGCCATGCTGGCAGTTGTCATGGTTCATAGATGTCAGAGCCTATTTCCCTCCTTTGGCAGCTTGCACAGTATTTTCTAGAACTGTGGAAGCTTGACCACATGAAAAGGGCTTCAGGTCATACCCAGCTCATGTTATCCAAATTGTGGCTACTAAGTATGTAATACCTTCAGGAATAGTAAACTACCCTCAATCTCCGAGAGGCAATCAAGGGCTGCATTGATAATCTCTATTATATTGGACGTCATGTGGACTGCCATGGCCCATCCTTGGAAAGGTTTCTTTCTTTTTTTTTTTTTCCAATTTAAATGCTTCCTTTTATTAGAGATATTTTGGTAACATGTCTCTTCATATCATTACAACATAAACTAAGACAGGTTTCTTTTTTTTTTTTTTTTTTTTTTGGATAGGTTTCTTGTGTCTGGAATTTTTGTTAGTGCGTTGCTCTTGTGGGGAGCATTGTCAGCCCAAATGGTTTAACTTCCTTTAAGACAGACAATCAGACAGACTCTCTCTCTCTCTCTCTCTCTCTCTCTCTCTCTCCCTTTCATACACACACACACACACACACACACACACACACACACACACACACACAAACATCAACTATAAACAAAGAAAAAAGAAGGTATCAACTTGAGAGTAGGGGGCATGGAGGCATTTATAAGAGGTTAGCTAGGAGGGGATGGAGGGAAAAATGGAGGCAAGAAGTAATATAATTCTATTTCAATTAAAAACATAAAAAATGAAAATTAATTTAATAAAATGAATTAATAATTTAATATTTTTGTTATTATCATGCTGAAATACTAAGCATGATATTTCATAACTAAACAAACAAAAACAAACTGTGAATGTGACCAGGATGTGGATATTCATTATGAATAGCTTGTACTTTTGGAGGTAGATGGAGCACAAAGAAAGATCCCTCAAGAGTTCCCATGTTCTCTGTCTTTCTGAATCTGTCTTCTTAGGTGAATAAAGAGAAGATGGTAAGGGAAATTTTGTCAGAGAGCCCAGGATGCTGTGCATGCACAGGTCATTTCCAGATAGAAAGGATTCCCAGGCGAGCATGATCTGGGGCTCTAGGAGCATTTTCTTGTCTAAGAGTAAAGCACAATATGCTTTGTGCTCTTTGGTTCCACTTTATGGAAGCTTGGTTTTCAGTCGTTCTTTTTGTTGTTGTTGTTTGTTTGTTTGTTTTGTTTTTTTCTTGTCAGATACAGAACAAGAGAGTTGGAGGACATCTGAGAAAGCATTCCAAAATTACAAACTGTTCTTTAGTCCAAGCGTCACTGCTGCCAGTTCTATGAATTTCTCAATGATTAGTCACAGTACTTGGTGTTGCTATTGTATTAGAGCAAATGGAAGGGTCAGAGTTTGTTTTGTTGAAATAATGCTTCTGAAACTGAAAGACCAATCTACTCAACAATGAAAAGGGACAGAGTAATTTGTGGTAATCTTGCAGTTTGATGTTGTAAAGTCCTCATAAATTACTGCCCTGAACATTGGAAAGATGTTTGAGATATTTATCGCCAACTACTATAAATATTTATAAATATAGTAAGCTGATTTGAAGGTGAGGAGATGCTCCAAACAATTGTTTTAGTTGTTGAACTATTATTCTTTTAAAAATTTTGGACTTCATTGTAAAAAATGTAACATAAATCAGAAAATTACAAAATTGTACAATGAAAAGGAAAATTGAACTTTAGAACATTCTCACTTCTAAAGGAATCGTGCCTTCTAGTTGTAATTTCATGCATTTTCCCATGTTATAGCAGGCCACTGAGCTGATGATTATTCCTTCTAGTTTTCCTTGATTCACTTAGACAGATGAAACTACATCCTTATCTCTTACCCTGTACAAAACTCAGCTACAAGTGGATCAAGGACTTCAACATAAGACCTTATACCCTGAATCTGTAAAGAAGAATGTAGGGAATATACTTGAACTTACTGGCACAGGGAAATAATTTCCTCAATAATCCAGACATTAAGACCAATTTGTACATGGGACTTCATGAACTAAACAGCTTCTGTACAGCAAAAAGCACCATTGTTTAATGAAGAGGCAGCCTATAAAATGGGAAAAATCTTCACCACTTGTATATCTGACAGAGGGTTAATATATAGACTATACAAGAAACTACACATCAAGAAAACAAACAGCCCAAGCTAAAGAAAATAGGACATGGAACTAAACAAGAGTTCTCAAAAGATGAAATATGGATGGCTGAGAAATATATTTTAAACTGTCAACATCCTTAGCCATTAGGGAAATACAAATGAAAACTACTTTGAGATTCTTTCTTACTCCAGTCAGAATGACTAGTATACAAAGAACAAATGATGATAAGTACTTGTGTGGATGTGGGGAAAGGAAACACTTGTTCACTACTGATTGGAATACAAATTAATGTGGTCACTATGGAATTAGTGTAGAGTTTCTAAAAAAAAACTTGGAAATTAAGCTACCACTTGATCCACATATACACTATATTCTACTATAGAGAAACTTTCTCATCCATGTTCATTGTTGCTGTATTTACAATAGTTAGGAAATGGAAACAGCTTAGATGTCCATCAACCAATGAATGGATAGTAAAAATGTGGTACATTTATACAATGGAATATTGTTCACCCATTAAAAGATAAAGTATGAATCTCTTAAGTACATGTATAGATTGGAAAACTATCATTCAGAATGATGTAACAAGCCCGCCCCAATACAAACATTGCATATTTTCACTTATTTGCAGATGCTAGCTTTGAATCTTCAGATATGTGATTCAGAATACACACAGAGGTCAGGAAACTAGTTAAGGGTCTATGGTGGGGCATGGGAGGCTTTTAAGGGATCAATAAAGCGATGCAGTGATATAAAGTTAGAAAGGGAATAATGGGACATGAAAGATTGAGGTAGATGGGAAGGCAGATTAGAGGAGAGTATAACTAAAAGGATAACTAAAAATCTTTTTAAAAAGTAATATGGAATTCTATTCCTGTAGCAGGTCAATAATGCTCATACTAGACACCACAGGCTAACAAATATTATGCCCAGTGTCAGGAAATGATTGCCTTTTTGGAGCTGTTGACCAGTAAGGTCCCATAGATCTCTAAATATTAAATGTTATTGCCATTTCCCTTAGTTATCCTCCAGAACTTGATAATAAGAGCTTATTGCTGAAGACATCACATACTTGAGTCATAGAACATGAAGAAATCAAGCTGACATCCACATGGAAGCTTCATCCTTATTATATAGATTCAATTTTTCTGGAAAGTGCTTTGTATACCAACAGAATGGAAAAGTCATCACCAACCAAACCCAGTTGTGCAATAGTGGCATAGATGTTAGGAATGTAATCAACAACTTTCTTTTAATTTAAGGCGTGTTCCACAAGATAGAACATATACCTAGCACCATTACTGGGGCCAAGAACCTCCGGTTAGATAGCTCATAGTCACCAGAGGAGTACCTACTACTGTTATCTTCTAAATATTCACAATATTAACGAACTCTTAATGGCTTAGCACTATGCCACTAGATTTATGTGTATTTCAATCCTCATCACCCTCATCAGAGAAGCTTCTTTTTTAAAAAGATGGTGATAAATACAGACACCCACAATCAGTCAAGATGCAGAGAATAAGAGACTGTAGAATGCTCAGCCCCAGGTAGGATATCTGTATCATACCTCTCCTTCCAAGGCTCAGGGGTCATTGCAAAAGAAGGAGTTAAAGAGAGTGTTAGAACTTGAGAAAATGGGTGGGTACAAGGAAACCATGCTTTCTGGACACAGCAGGGTTGTTTCATATAGAAATC